>NC_064638.1:1003220369-1004470369 GCF_023864345.2 Schistocerca serialis cubense | reverse complement strand
AACCTGCGACCGTTGCGGTCGCGCGGTTCCAGACTGTAGCGCCTATAACCACTCGGCCACATCGGCCGGCTCAATAGAGTTGACAGTGCAGAAATGGAAAGGAAAGGTAATCATCTTTTGTGGCTATTTTCAAATTACCACTCACATTTGTTGAGTTTCTTGCATCGAATGGGATGTGTACGGACCAATAAAAACGTAAAATTTGTTACTGAACACCCAAATACTTACTTGATACATGTGTGATGTACTTAAAATTGTCTTTCAGTTCCTTCTATCTCATTCTTGGCCATTTTGTAGTTTTTTCTTTGAAGAGCTGAAGTATTTTCTGGGTTATCCAAACACTAGCCTTCAAATTTATCTAGAAGTTAAAATATTATGAACTTCACAAATAGAACACAATTCAGATTCAGACTAGGCAGCTACAACTTCAATACGTCAGTTGGTCTGTGCTCACAGCAAACGTGCGAAACAACGTCACTTTTACTTGGTATCGGTTTATCAATTCAAGAAAAGCGCACTCATGATGACAAAAAATCGAAACATGAAGCAGGATGCATGTGGTTAATAGCTATTTTATGGAATGCATTATATAACTGACAGTATTTGTTAATTCATTGTTCACTGTTTTTAAATACGATGTGCGCCTTAGACGCAACTGAAGGATCTATTTTACAGTTATTACCATTACTATTAGAACCCATAGCTCGTTAATGAAATGGATACCTTCCTTTATCAGTGGTTAATTATGAAGTCCCAATAGTCAGCGTCACATTAGTTGCTTATTTTTTTTAAATAAAGAAAAGAATTAGGTAAAAGAAAGTGTTCTGCAGAAGGAAGAAAGATAAAACGGAACAAGAGAATAAGACTGAGAGTCAGAGGTACCATCTACCTCCAAATAAGTATATAAATAAAATAGGTTACTGATAACGGTAAAAAAAGGTAAAGAAAAGGTGAGATAATGTTAAGTGTAAGTTCTAATTGTTTATTAGTCTATTATTGTCTCTCTATGCATGATAGAGTGCAATCCACCTATTACAGCCCATTCATCCGCATCCGGAGTGCCATAGAATCATGGGCACCATGCGTCGAACTATGAAAACGAGGTCGCATTCGTTATGGCAGATTTTCGCACCGGCCTTCATGTTTTCAGAACGTATTGTGCCACCCACCGGGTGTGACTGCTGTTTTCTCCCTTGTCCAGCACTGCGAAAATTGTTGACAGGCGGTGATGGCTTCCCTTCCATTGCCAGGGTATCACCAAGCCAGAAACTCTAGTACTCATCAGAAACTCAAGATTCGAAACTCATCGTATTTCATATTAGGGGCGTTAAGTAAGTAGTCCCACACTTTTTTTTTCCTCAAAGCAGTTTAATTTCACTGAGGATTCCGATATGTCATATTATTCCTCACTCTTTTGTCTACAAAACCCTATTTTTCAACGTAATCTCTGTTCAGTGGGACGACCTTGTGTCACCTTACTGAGATGGCCGGTATACCCACATGGTAGCACTGTGCTGGTCGACGTCAGACCCAAAGTTTTGCTACATTAATAACCTCCCCTTCTTCCACGTATGGCATCATGTGGAGCACATTTTTTATTTGGACAGACGGAATTCGGAAGGCGCGAGATCCGGGCTGAAGTGTGGATGAGGAAGAACAGTCTAATGAAGTTTTGTGAGCTCCTTGCTGGTGCTAGGCCTTATGATCTCGTGGAGAAAGTGAGTTCGTTTGCATTTTTGTGGCGTCGAATCTCTGAAGTTGTTTTATTAATTTGCTGAGAGTAGCACAGTAGACTTCATAACAGATTGTTGTAGCCTGAGACAGGACATGAGACTCCTAGAAGACATTCGCCATGACTTTACTGGCTGAGGGTCAGGCTTTCAACTTTTTCTACACAGGAGAGGTAATGTGGCACCACTCAATGGACTGCCACTTGATTGCCCATGTTTTATCGCCTGTGACGACGTTTTAAAAAACACTGTCTGGTCAGCCTCCCAACACTTGAGTATCCCAACTGGTTGATGAATGTGTCAGCACCATCAACAGAAACGTCCACCTATCGTGTTTCATTGTGATCAGTCGATCACCTCGAAAGAGTGTGTCTGCACTTTCCAACAGTACAGGAGCCGTAGCTGTGTGCGACCGGCTGACACACAGAGGTTGTACAGGTTTCGCAAGCTCTTTGCTATGATGACAGACGCCTTTCCCAATGACTCATCGAACTTTTGTTCACTACCATGTATCCACAGACATTCTACAAGTGCCTATCAATATCTGCGATGTTCTGGTTTCCGCCGAAAGAAACACAGTGACAGCTCTCTGCTTGGAACGCACCTCTGTTACAGATGCCATGTTGAAGGTTACATATAGTGTCACCACCTACTGGAACTCCATGAAACTATGAGGCGGGAATATTCCACAATGGCCCACAGCAAATTTCTAATTTTTTCAACCGAAATTGGCGAGAAAAAAAATGTGTTGCATTTCTTAGTGAACGTTCCTCGCAGAAACATCAGGTGCTCTGTGCCTAGTGCTACGGCAGTCACTGTTTCTACCCGACTTGGCACTATAACTTTTGCTGCAGCGGATCTGAGCCCATACCACTTCTTGAAGCTGATCTCTGTACCCTGACATCATTTGAGAAACTCATTGTTAGGGCAGTTCTCAACGCCAAGCATCCAGCGTGGCATTCTCACATTGCTAATCCCAAGGGCAGACTCCTCCTTGACCTAGAAGATCCTCTGGTGCTGTCAGTTTATGGGCCCCACAATCCCTCCCACATACAAGTCTGCTCTTACTGACAGCTGGACGTTCTGGTTGTGGCCATTTTCATTGCAGTGCAGTTTTCGTTGAAAACACTCCACAAACTGGCCTCTGACCACGACCCCATGCCCCTGCACCTTACCAACATCACTCTGTCCCAAGGGCTTTAACCCCACTCAGTGACTTGCCTACCTTCTTGCGCAAACTCAAAATCCAGAAGAACCACTACCGCAGGCGTTGGAGGCAGTTTTGTGATCCTCAGGATAAGCGTTGCATGAAGTGTCTCCAGCGTGAATTCTGTCACTGGCTCGCCGATTGGAAAACGGAACAGTGGGAGGACAAGACGTCCGCCTTCCTCCTTCAACATAAATCCTAAGAGGCTTTCGTCCAAGCCCTGCGGCGCTCCACAGTAAAGACCAACCTTCCCATCCACACTGTGGATGGCTTAACTTATGAAATCCTCTGTGTGGTAAAAACTCTGGCCGATGCATTTGAGGCCCAAAACCAATTGCTCATCCAGGACTTCACGGCCGATGAACTCCAAGATGAACATGATATTCTAACAGCCGCTGCCGCTTTCAGACAAAGACCACCTCTGACTGCCCCTCACCTTACGTCCATGGCGGAAATCCAACGGATCCTCTGGCAGTACCGTAGGCAATCGGCTCCAGGTTTGGATGGTATCTTAAATGAACACCTCCGCTGGCTCCCAAGCAAGCCACTGGTCGCATTTACCAATATCCTGAACCACTGTCTCACAACTGGCGTTTTCTTCCCCCACAGTGGAAACAGGCCAAAATGACTGCCATCCCAAAGCCGTCGATGGACCCTTTGGTCCCTACTAACAACAGGCCCATTAACCTTCTGAATACCATGACCAAGGTTCTAGAATCATTGATCCTCCATTGCATTTCCCAACCTCTAGTGGTGGCTCGGACAATCTGTCTGAAACAGTTTGGATTCAGCCAAACTCTGTGCTTAGAATCATGGGACATGTCAGCAAAGGGTGTAACTCCACAATGTCGACACCAGCGGTTTTCCTGGACCTGCAAAACGCGTATGACAAGTTCTGGCAAGACAGTCTTGTGTACAAAATTTTGACACAGTCTACCATCCCAGACATCTATGTGAAGATAGTGGATAATTTCCTCCATTATAGGACTTTCTTGGTTACTCAGCAAGGTCAACGCTCCAGCTTACGTCACATTTCGATAGGTGCTCCTCAAGGCTCTGTATTGTCACTCATACTTTTTAACATTTATATTAACGGTATGCCAGCTCTCCCAAACTGCCACCTGGCGGAATACACCGATGATACGGCGCTCTATACCACCGGTCGCAACACAAACCAGCTCATTACTCACTTCCAGAGGCAGGTAGATGCGACAATGACCTGGTGTCGTTCCAACAAGATTGCCCTCAATGCCACCAAAAATACGGCAGTCTACTTCACTAAACGGCACTCCATTCTCCGTCACAACATCAGTGTTGCAGGCGTCCAGGTCCCATTGTCCAAGTACCTAGGTGTCCAGATGGATAAACAACTGCTCTTCCATCGTCATGCAGAATATGTAACCCAAAAATGACTCAAGCTGATGAAAGTGTTGTACCAATTGTTCACTGGCAGTGAACTGAACCTCGACACCAAGCTCTGGCTGTACCAAATGACTGTCCACCCTTCCCCAACCTATGACTCCACCTCGTGGGCTACAATTATTGCCTCCCAGATGCAGACCCTCCAGCGCCTGCAGAATAAGGTGCTTTGGTGGAGCATGTATTCCCTCCCCTCACGACGGTAGTTACCCTCCAAGAGGAAATGGACATGACACTCTCAAGACATCCATCTGAGAGAAGGCAAGGTGTCTCTATGTCAAAGTAGAAGCCTTATGCAACACGGTCACTGGTTTACAGAACATTGGCACAACGCCCCCCCCCCCCCCCCCCCCCCCCGGTACTGGCACTGAGATCTTGTTTCTCTCACCATTATTGAGGACGCCAATTCTCACCATGGCTAACGAGATAACACTGTTACAGCCACTGACAAAGTGTTAGTGTTGACTTGACCACTTGATGGGTATCGATCCTCATAAACCACCATCTTTGATACGTAATGTAGATCGTAGTTGGTTAATATTTGCCTGTGACCTGAACTTCCACCGTCGTGGGGTGGTATGGGACTACAAGTCCCACCGCCACATCATCAATGTGCTCCCCAGTGATTTCCCTGGACTGATATCATTGTCGAATGGAACAGATTTACTATCCACCAAGACAGTACAACCGTGAGTCACCGGTGAATCTGTATTTCAACCTCCCAAAAAAGAAAAAAGTATTCATGTATACTCTTCAAACCATTGTGAAACGCATTGAAAAGGACACTTAGCTTGGTGCCACATGTTGGAGTCCCTTCCTGTTCCATTCGCGTATGGAGTGTGGGTAGAGTGATTGCCTAAACGCCTCTGTCCACAATGTTAAATGATCTTGTCCTTGCAGCACCAATGATTAGGGGGATCAAGAGATACCTCCACGAGTGGCTGCTGGTGCCTAAAATGACTGGGGACTCACAAGTTTTACTGATTTATGCAATTTCCCTTTGAAAATAATTTAATGGCTCTGAGCACTACGGGACTTAACTGCTGAGGTCATCAGTCCCCTAGAACTTAGAACTACTTAAACCTAACTAACCTAAGGACATCACACACATACATGCCGGAGGCAGGTTCGAACCTGCGACTGTAGCGGTCGCTTGGTTACAGACTGTAGCGCTTAGAACCGCTCGGTCACAGCGGCCGACTAATAATTTAATTTTCTAAATTACTTAAAACATTTCTTTATCTCTAAAATTGCCTTAAAATGAGCGTGATGAGGTTCATTGGGTTGAATCTCTTGTAGAGGTATATTTATCAAGAAAATCCATCCTCCTTTCCTTTATCGTGGCGAATTTGTCTGTGACTCTCTCGTTGAAGTCTGGTATCGTGTGGATCATTTCCTTTTCAGTAGATAGCATGGAAAGAGCAGACAGCATACCTTCATAAATAGTACTTCTAAGAAACTTTTTAATCTGCGACAAAGTGGAGAAACACCTCTCTGCTTCACACTTTGTCACTGAGATTGTAGTTCCTAATTTCAGCAATTTCCTAACGTCACGAAAATGCTGTTGTAGGTCATTTTCTGTCACAAAATTCAGGGGAGTTATTGCATTTTTCATTCTTGAAAGTCATTTTGAGAATAAATGATCTGTTGTCCTTAGCTTTATTTAAAGATGGAAAGGGCTACACAACAACAGAAAGAACTTTTTCAGGAAATTCGTTTTCACTTAAGGGAAAATGTGGTGGTCGAGTACATTAGAGGCCAATAATTGGCTGGACAATTAAATCCTCTGTTCTCTCTGCTGACTTATAACACATACTTCCGATGCTGCTACATTCGTTGCTATATACAGGGTTTTTTCTTTCCACCGTGTACAAACTCTAGGGATTCATTGATGAGAGGATACGGAACAGAAAGGGTCTAATCAACTTATGTCCAGAAATGCATGGTTTCCATGCTAGAGACCATTTATTCAGTCATCCTCTGTTGCAGAAACTGTGGTCTAATACTTGCTGTATCACGCAGCCACAGTTCAGTACACATTGTTTCCTCCTAGAGGGTGGAACTGTTCCTCACACGTCGTGCCCTAGCGCCGCCTCCTGTCATAGTAATTGGTAATATTGTGCCAGATTCACTTCTCTTGCTGACTCACCTTGTAGTGGATGTGATACAGCGCTGTACACAATGGTTCTGTATTCGAATCGAGAGCTTGCCGACATGGTTGGTGTTTACTTACGGAAAGGCGCATGGCAACGGGCGACGGGCAGCAAGGTTGTATCAGGGGACCTTTCCCCGCCGACAACCATAGCACTCAATGTTTGCAACAGTGTTTCGTCGTTTGTCTGAGACAGGGTCGTTCTAGGAAGCAGGAAACCATGAAGGACGTAGCCGAAATGTTCGGACACCAGACTTGGAGGAAAATATGACTAAAACTGTGTCAGTACCAGGCAGTTGGCCAGTTGGCCCACCAGTACAGACTAAGCCAGACGACCCTGTGGAACATTCTCCACGAAAACTGTTACTACCCTGTGATTCTTCAATTTCTCCAGGCATATTTTATGACGAAATAAATCTCGGGTCAACAGCCTGGTATGAGTGTCCATGTACATCAGCGCACCTGATGATGTCAACGTGGTCGATTGCCGAAATATTGTGTCCTATGCACACTCATACCAGGCTGTTCACCCGAGATTTATTTTGTTACTACCCTTATCACTTAAAACATGTGAAAAATCCTGCAAAGCCTCTCCAGTGGATAACAAATAACTAAGTACTACAACCAACTGAAATTTAAAAGATACATCAGAAGTTTCATCTGTTATCACAGACACAAAATTTACTAGTCCTCTGAATATCTAAGGTTTGTATATCCTGCTGTTGCATCATCTCGATGTAAGGCAAGTTCAAACTCACCACAGAACTTAACACTGTCAGTTGTTTTGGAAAGAACACAACAATGTTTCCTTACGTTGTCACTGTGTGTTTCTACAATATGTCAGAAAGCAGAGCTAAACTGTTGCCTATTTATGTTTTTATATTTTATTTTTTTATTTTTCAAGGATTGGTAATTCTAAATAAGAATTCTCGTGTGCAACAGATTCCGACTGTTTTCTAATCTTCTGTGTTAGGTGCACACTGTTAGATCTGACACGCCAGTGAATGTCCAGCATGTATCTTTACCCTTAGCAAATAGCAAGCGCGGAAAGCAAAATAACTTATCTGCGGAAAAACAGCCGCAAATTAAACTATTTCTTTTATACATATTTACATTGAAAGACCTGCATAATGTCTTACTTCGTCCTGTCTGAGCTTGTTTTAATTCGAGCTGAGCCATCAGCCTGCGAAGCTTCTTTAGTTCACACTTAACTTTCGAGCTTAAAGCTGAGAAACTTGTTTCTAAATGACATTCAACACTGTCCATTCTTCTTTGAAAACAAACTCCAAAAACAAATGAATATGCATATGAACACTAAAGCACAAAAATAACTGTTTTCACTGTCAAGTGATTCTAAGAACGTCACTCCATTTCGATTAAGGCATACGCGCTAACTGCTTCGGTTGTGACTTGCAGTCTCGGCTCAGGTTAATTCGTGCATTTCCGTCAGAGTCGGATTCGCATTTAAGCTGGGGCCTCCACCAGCGACCTTTCCCCTTGCCGAAGGAACTTACTAAGGAGGTTCAGAAGAGAATCTGAATCTCGGCAGTGCCTGGACAACGCTTTGGCAGCTATGTATGCTATCTAAACGACTTAAAAGTTTTTCATACGACGAAAATACTTTGAAAATGCTGATAAAATGATGTAATACCAGAAAGTAACGAAGAGTGAAAGTGATAGTTGAAATATATACATTTACAATTTTTTCGGGGAATTCAATGAACCATTGAACAAATACGACGAGCCACCATTGGTCTCTGCATTATTTTCTTAATACTGGTACCTGTAACTTTGTAGATTGGCTTCCGGGTGCTATCTTGCACCTATCTTCAAGAGCATCTGTCTTCGCATCTTCAATAGCTCCTTGACGCTATGGCTGTAGGCAAAAAATCTGCGACCATTCTTTGTACACGTTCAATATATCCTGCTAGTCCCAACATTCTACGAGTCGGAGAATGGAACGTGAAAATCTTGAACGCGGTGGGAAACCTAAAAATCTGAAAATGGAAATGAAAGGCTCATTCTATATACAGTGGGGGGTCAATGCAGTAAAATGGAGAGAAGATAAGAATTTCTGACCAGACGAACATAGGATAATATCAACAACGTCAGGAAATTCTATTAAGGGAGAAGGAGTCGTTACGAAACGGAATGTAGGGCAGACAGCGAATTACTATGAACAGTTCAGTGACACGGTCATTCTCGCCAGAAAACCAATGCCGACAAAAATTGTTCACGTATACAAGCCGACATCGCAAGCAGAAGAGCAAGAGATAGAGAAATTATGTGAGGGTAATGAATGAGAAATTCAGTATGTGAAGGGAAATAAAAGTGTAACAATCACGGAAGATTGGGAAGCGATTATAGGGAAAGGATAAAGGATTACAGAAGAATATGGGCTTGGTAGTAGGAATGTACGGGAAAGACTAATCGACTACTGAAATAAATTTCAGCTCCATTCAAGAATCACAAGAGGCGGACGTATAGTTGGAAAAGGAACCGTGGTATTGTGTTACAAGGCGTGCCGAAGAGGAGATATGGACTCAAATCACAATTTAGTAATGATGAAGAGCAAACTAAAGGTTATGAATTGTACGGAAGAATCAGTGTGGAAGGAAGCGTGATACTAAGGTACTGAAGAATTATGAGACATTTGGAGTTCTCCAAGGATGTGGATACTACAATAAGAAATACCGCAACAGACAGTTCAGTTACAGAGGAGTGGAAACCTCTAAAAAGAGCAGATAGGCAAATATAGGCACAAGGAGGTTAAATGCTAATAAATATTCGGTAACAGAAGAAATACTTCCACTGATCAACGAAAGAAGAGAGTACAAAAATTGTAGAAGGAAACGCAGGAATACATTTATGTAAATAACTCATAAATGAAGCAAATATGAATTGCAGGGAATCCAAGGGAAAATGACTGCAGATAAAAATGTGAAGAAATCGAAAAAGATATTGTCTGAAGAACTGAGTCGGCATATACAAAAGTCAAAGTACATTCATATTCGTAAATTAAGGATAATGTAGATACTTGGTGAAACAACGCTCTGGTGGGCGGTTTCGGGTTTAAATCACCTCGGCGTATGACCATGCGGTGCTTCTGACCTGCGGTGGTCGCCCGGTGGCGCTGGCAGCAGTCCACATACGCAGAGGTGTGTTAGTGCATGTCAGAGTACGGTGTAGCGAGTAAGTGTGCAGACGTTTTCAGACGTGCTAATGGTGACTGTGTGGCTCAAAGAACACATATTGATGACGTTATGAGGGGTAGAATACCAGGGCGACTGGAGGTTGGTCAAACACAGCAGGTCGTAGCAAGAGCGATCCGTGTGCCACAAAGTGTGATCTCGAGATTATGGCAACGATTCCAGCAGACAGGAAACGTGTCCATGCGCTACAGTACGGGACGTCCACAGTGTAAAACACCACAAGAAGACCGATATCTCACCATCAGTGCCCGCAGACGGCCACGGAGTAGTGCAGGTAGCCTTGCTCGGGACCTTACCGCAACCCGTGGAACAGTTTTCTCCAGACACACAGTCTACAGACGACTGAACAGACATGGTTTATTCGCCCGGATACCTGCAAGGTGCATTCCACTGACCCCTGGTCACAGGAGAGCTCGTAAAGCCAGGTGTCAAGAACACAGTACATGGTCATTGGAACAGTGGTCTCAGGATATGTTCACGGACGAGTCCAGGTATAGCCTGAACAGTGATTCTCGCCGGGTTTTCATCTGGCGTGACCCAGGAACGAGATACCAAACCCTTAATATCCATGAAAGGGACGTGTATAGGGGTCGTGGTTTGATAATGTGGGGTGGGATTATGATTGGTGCACGTACACCCCTACATGGCTTTGACAGAGGAATTGTAACAGGTCAGGTGTATCGGGACGTTATTTTGCACCAGTATGGCCGCCTTTTCGGGGCTGAAGTGGGTCTCACCTTTTTCCTGATGGATGATAACGCACGGCCCCACCGAGCTGCCATCGTGGAGGAGTACCTTGAAACAGAAGGCATCAGGCGAATGGAGTGGCCTGCCTGTTCTCCAGACCTAAACCCCAACTATCACGTCTGGGATGCTCTCGGTGACGTATCGCTACACGTCTTCAAACCCCTACGACATTTCAGGGGCTCCGACAGGCACTGGTGCAAGAATGGGAGGCTATACCCCAGTAGCTGCTGGATCACATGATCCAGAGTATGCCAACCCGTTGTGCGGTCTGTGTACGTGTGCATCGTGATCATATCCCATACTGATGTTGAGGCACATGCGCACGAAACAGTGGCGTTTTGTAGCACATGTGTTTCGGGACGGTTTTCTCAACTTATCACCAATACCGTGGACTTAACAGATCTGTGTTGTGTGTGTCCCCTACGTGTTTATGCTATTAGCGCCAGTGCCACGTTGTCTGGCACCACATTCTGCAATTGTCCTTAATTTATGAGCATGAGTGTTGAAAGAGAACATTAAGGTCTCTATGAGGGGGTGATATTTGCCTGAGAACGTGATAGGAGAAAAAACATGAGTCGATAAGGTAGAGATAGGGGATCCCGTATTAGTATCATAATTTAATAGAGCTTAGCAAGGCGTACGATCAAATAAGACAGAAGGGATAGATACCATTCAATCGGGATTTCTAAAATCACTGGAAGGGAGAGCGTAGGGAGTGGTAACAAAACGACTATCCACTTTGGTGCATGGAATGTTTGAGACTGGCGAAATAGCATCAGACTTTCGGAAAAAATATTATCCACGCAATTACAAAGATAGCAAGGACCGACAAGTGCGAGAATTATCGTACAATTAGTTTAACAGCTTATGCATACAAGTTGCTGACGAGAATAATATACACAACAATGGGAAAGAAAATAGAGGATCTGTTATATGACCATCAGTTTGGCTTCAGGAAAGGTAAATGTATCAGAGAGGCAACACTGACGTTGCGTGTGATAATGACTGAAGAAAAATAAAGACACGTTCATAGGATTTATCGACCTGAAAAAAGCGTTCAACAGTGTAAAATAGTGCAAGATGATCGAAATTCTGAGGAAAACAAGGATAAGCTATAGGGAAAGAAAATGAAAGGGCTCAATCTAGATATAGGTGGCCAGTGATTTGAAATGGAAAGACGACAAGGGTTTCTGATCAGATGAGTGTAGCGTAATATCAACAGCGGTAGAAAATGGTATAAAGGGGGTAGGATTCGTTATGAATAGGAAGGTAGGGCAGTGAGTTTGTTACTGTGAACCGTACAGTGACAGATTTGTTCTTATCAAAATTGGCAGCAAACCAACACGGACAACGATAGCTCACGTATACACACCGACGTCGAAAGCTGAAGACGAAGAGGTAGAGATAGTATGTCAGTGTACTGAAAGGGTGATACAGTACGTAAAGGGAGATGATAATCTAATAGTCATGGGGCAATGGAATGTCGTAGGGGAAGCAGTAGAAGAAAAGGGTACAGGAGAATATGGGGTGGCGACAAGGAATGAGAGGGGAGAAAGAGTAATTGAGTCTTGTTACAAATTTCAGCTAGTAATAACGAACAATTTGTTCAAGAGTCGCAAGAGGAGGAGGCATACTTAGAAAAGTCTGGGTGATACGGGAAGATTTCAGTTAGATTACATCATGGTCAGACAGAGATTCCGAAACCAGATACTGGATTGTAAGGCGTACCCAGGAGCAGATACAGACTCAGATCACAATGTAGTAGTGATGAAGAGTAGGCTGACGTTTAAGAGATTTGTCAGGAAAAATCAATACAGAAAGAAGTGGGATACGGAAGTACTAAGAACTGACGAGGTACGCTTGAAGTGCTCTAAAGTTCTAGATACTGCAATAAGCAATAGCTCAGTAGGTAGTATTAGTTGAGGAGAAATGGACATCTCTGGAAAGGGTGATCAAAAAAGTTGGACAGAAAAACGTAGTACAAAGAAGGTTACTGCGAAGAAACCACGGATAACAGAAGAAATACTTCAGTTGATCGATGAAACAAGAAAGTACGAGAATGTTCAGGGATATTCAGGAGTCGCTGAGGGATGAAACAAATAAGAAATGCTGGGGAGGTAAGACTAAATGGCTGCATGAAAAATGTGAAGAAATCGAAAAAGGAATGATTGTCGGGAGGAGTGAACCGGCATATAGGAAAGTCACAGGAAGGGTGTTAACATTGAGAGTGCAACGCGAATTCCACTGTTAAATTCAGAGGAGAGAGCGGATGTGTGGAAAGGGAACACTGAAGGCATCTGTGAGGGGAAGATTTGTTTGATCTGATAGAAGAAGGAGGAGAAGCTGATACAGAAGAGGCAAAGAAATCCCGTATTAGAATCAGAATTTAAAAGAGCTTTGGAGGACTTAAGATGAAATAAGGTAGAAGGGATAGATAATATTCCGTCAGAATTTCTAAAATTAGTGGAGGAAGTGGCAACAAAACGACTATTCACGTTAGTGTGCAGAAATTAAGAGTCTGACGACGTACCATCTAATTTTCTGAAAAATGTCATCCACACAATTCTGAAGACTGCAAGAGCTGACAAGAGCGAGAATTATCGCACAACCAGCTTAACAGCTCATGCATCTAAGTTGCTGACAAGTATAATACACAGAGGAATGGAAAAGAAAATTTAGGATGTGTTATATGATCAGTTTGGGTTTAGGAAAGGTAAAGCCACCAGGGAGGCAATTCCGACGTTGTGGTTGACAATGGAAACAAGACTACAGAAAAAAGAAAAATCAGGAGACGTTCATATGGTTTGTCGACCTGGAAATATCGTTTCATAATGTTAAATGGTGCTAGATGTTCGAAATCCTGAGGAAAATGTGAGTAAGCTATAGGGAGAGACTGATTATATGTACAATATGTACAGGAGTCAAGAGGAAATAATATGAATGGACAGCCAAGGGTGTATGACAGGGACATACTCTTTCGCTCCTACCGTTCAATCTGTACATCGATGAAGTGACGATGGGAAGAAAAGGAAAACGTTCAGGAGTTGAATTAAAATCCAAAGTGAAATAATATCAACGATACAGTTTGCTGATGACATTTTATCCTGAGTCAAAGTGAAAAAGAATTACACAATCTCCTGAATGAAATGAACAATCTAATGAGTACAGAACAGGGATTGGGAGTAAATCGAAGAAAGACGAGAGGAATGAGATGTAGCAGAGAAGAGGGGATTGAGAGACTTGGATTAAAAAGAGTGTATGACAGGGAGGTACTCTTTCGCTTCAACCGTTCAATCTGTACATCGATGAAGTGACGATGGGAAGGTTCAGGAGTTGAATTAAAATCCAAGGTGAAATAATATCAACGATACAGTTTGTTGATAACATTTCATCCTGAGTCAAAGTGAAAAAGAATTACACAATCTCCTGAATGAAATGAACAATCTAATGAGTACAGAACAGGGATTGGGAGTAAATCGAAGAAAGACGAAAGGAATGAGATATAGCAGAGAAGGGAGGATTGAGAGACTTAACTTCAGGATTGATGGTCACAAAGTAGATGAAGTTAAGGAAATCTACTGCCAAGGCAATTAAAGATGGAGCAAGGAGGACATCGAAAGCAGACTAGCACTGGCAAAAAGGGCATTCCTGGCCAAGAGAAATCTACCAGTAACAATTATAGGCCTTACTTTGAGGAAGAAATTTCTGAGAATGTACGTTTGGAGTACAGTATTGTATAGTAGTGAAATGTGACTGTGGGAAAACTGGAACAGAAGGGAAACGAAGCTTTTGAGGTGTGGTGCTACAGACGAATGTTGAAAATTAGGTGAACGGATAAGGTAAGGAATGAGGAGGTTCTGCGCAGAGTCGGAGAGAGAAGGAATATGTGGAAAACACCGACAACGAGAAGGAACATTATGATAGGACACACCTTAAGACATTAGGAATGACTTCCAGGGTACTAGAGTGAGCTGTAGAGGGCAAAAACTGTAGAGGAATACATCCAGCAAATAACTGAGGACGTATTCCGAGAGGAAAGAACAAAAGAACAATAAGACTCGAAAATAAAGAACGAAGAGCTCAGATTAAAAAGTGATCTAACACAGGGATGTAGTCCTAGCGCTCAATTTATATGGGTACATCGCAGAAGCAATGACGGGAGTAAAAAGAAAGATTCAATAGTGGGATTAAAACTCAATGTGAAAGGAATCAACCATAAGTTTCGCTGACGAGATTCCTGTCCTCAGTGAAAGTGAAGGAGGTTTACAGGGACTTCTCAATGGAATGAACAACCTGATGAGTACTGAAAATGTTTTGAGAGTAAATCGAAGAAAATCTAAAGTAAGGAGATGTAGCAGAAATGAGAACAGTCGGAAACTTAGCGTCAGAATCGGTGTTCACGAAGTAGAGGAAGTTAAAGAGTCAGCAAGATAACCCATGACCAAAGGAGCAAGGAGTACATCAAAAGCAGAATAGCACTGACGAAAAGGGCATTCCTGGCTAAGAGAAGTCCACTAGTATCATACATAGCCCTTAATTTGAGGAATACGTTTCTGAGTGTATGCGTTTGGAACACAGCATTATGGAATATGTAGTGTAGTAAAACCGGACAGAAGAGAATCGAACCATTTGAGATGTGGTGATGCAGAAGAACGTTGAAAATTAGGTGGACTAACAGGGTGAGGAACGAGAAAATTCTCCGCAGAATCGGTCAGGAAAGGAATATATGGAAATTATTGACGAGCAGAAGGGACAGAATGGTTGTACATACACTATGTGATCAAAAGTACTCGGACAGCTGGTTGAAAATGACTTAAAAGTTGGTAGCGCCCTCCATCGGAAATGCTGGAATTCAATATGGTGTTGGTCCACCTTTAGCCTTGATAACAGCTTCCACTCTCGCAGGCATACGTTCAATTAGGTGCTGGAAGGTGTCTTGGGGAATGGCAGCCCTTTCTTCACGGAGTGTTGCACTGAGGAGAGGTATCGATGTCCGTCGGTGAGGCCTGGCACGAAGTCGTCGTTCCAAAATATCCCAGAGGTGTGTTGTAGGATTAAAGTCAGACTCTGTGCAGGCCAGTTCATTACAGGGAAGTTATTGTCATGTAACCACTCTGCCACAGGCCGTGCGTTATGAACAGGTGCTCGATCGTGTTAAAAGATGCTGTCACCATTCCCGAATTGCTCTTCAACAGTAGGAAGCAAGAACGCGCTTAAAACATCAATGTAGGCCTGTGTTGCGATAGTGTCAAGCAAAACAACAATGGGTGCAAGTCCCTCCGTGAAAAACACGACCACATCATGACACCACCGCCTCTGAATTTTACTGTTGGCTCTTCACATGCTGCCAGATGAAGTTCACGGACATTCACCATACCCACACCTTGCCATTGGATCGCCACATTGTGTACCGTGATTAGTCACTCCTCACAACGTTTTTCTATTGTTCGTCTAATGTTTACACTCCTTACACCAAGCGAGGCGTCGTTTGGCATTTACCAGTGATGTGTGGCATATGAACAGCCATTCGATCACGAAATTCAAGTTTCCTCACCTCCCACCTAATTGTCATTGTACTTGCAGTGGATAATGATGCAGTTTCGTATTCCTGTGTGATGCTCTGGATAGATGTCTGCCTATTACACATTACGACCATCTTCAACTCTCTGCGGTCTCTGTCAGACAACAGACGAGGTCGGCCTATACGCTTTTGTGCTGAACGTGTCGCTTCACGTTTCCACTTCATTATCATATCTGAAACAGTGGACCTAGGGATGTTCAGGAGTGTGGAAATCTTGCGTACAGACGTATGACACAACTGACACCCAATCACCTGACCACGTTGGAAGTCCGTGAGTTCCGCGGAGCACAGCATTCTGCTCTCTCACGGTGTCTAACGACCACTGAGGTCGCTGATATGGAGTACCTGGCAGTAGGTGGCAGCACAATGCACCTAATATAAAAAACGTATGTTTTTGGGGGTGTGCGGATACTTTGATCACATAGTGTGTCAAAGGACTTCAGGAAATAACCTGCGTGGCACTAGAGGGAGCCGCAGAGGGTAAAAACTGTAGATGATGACAAAAATTGCAGAATGAAATACATCCATGAAATAACTGTGGAATTAAGTGGCAATGCTATTGTGAAATTAAAAAGTTGGCCAGGAAAGAAATTCGTGGAGGTCAGACTCAAACCAGTCTGAAGACTGAAGATTAAAAAAAAATCCAAACTTTACCACTTCTCTCCTGTCTCCCCTAGATTTGATATTGACAGCAGTTTCATTCAGATTACAACTTTTGAAGCAGCCTGGCGGACAAGATTCATTATAGTTTTCACTGGGAAGATTCAGCTCATTGGTATAAAGTTACTCAGACCCGTTCACAGTCGTTCAGATATGTCGGATGGTACCTGGGACTTTTGTCAAAGCTGTATTTGCTTTTTCCAAGGTAGAGACTGTTTAAAAAACTTTTTACGTTCTAAAATGTGTCTGACACGGTAATCAATTTTCGCATATAGAAAAAAATCAGCAGCAAATACTGATTTTTCTAAAGTTATATGCCATTTTCCTGATACAAATACCAATAAAATACTTTTAATTAAGCCGCTAAGCACGTAAATTTCATTGTTGTTGTTTTTGTGGTGTTTTTTTGTGTCGTGCGTTGTGCCCAGGTGTACCTGCCATTGGCGGTTTCTACTTGTTTTTGTGCTGTAAGGAAGAGTAAGTTATTTCACAATCTTTATTGATGCTTTCAGAAGGACTTGGGCTCTCTGCTGGGTCCTCGGTTCTCCTGTATTTTTGTCTTTTCTTTTTGTTAGATTTTTGTATTTGTTATACTGTTTGTGGGTATCGAGGCCTTGTCTATTTGTTTTTCTTCATTGAGGTTCTTGTCCAGTTTGTTAATTATCGTCCTCAGATGTAATGTCTTCTTTGGTAGAATTTTGTTAGTTTTATCTTTTCCTTTTGGTACTCTGTATCTGTGCCAGGGTTGTGTGTCGACTGTAGCAACATTTTGAGTTGAGGAGTCCTGTCTCTGATTAAGTCAATTTTCTGGAAGACCTTCCGGCGTGGTCTTCGACGTACTTTTCGTTCAATTCTTGGTGCATCTCTGTAATTCTTGTCCAGCGAGATAATGTTAGGGACGATCTCAGGCAGGTGTTCCCAGGAGTTGAAGTTGTTTTATGTTCGTTGTGCAGGTCGTGCCACATGCTGCTGCTCCATATAGGATCGTCGGTTGAACTGTTGATCTGCATTCGTGTATCTTGAGTTTTTTATTTAATTCTTTACTTTTGAAGAAGGATATGAGTGCGTTTATCTGTTTTGAGCTCTTCTCTTCAGTTCAGTTGTGTTGTCTCTAAATGTTAATGCTTTATCCAAATGTATTTCTAAATATTTCGTTTTTTCCGTCGACTGGATGTTCTGTCCTGCTATTTGTAGTTGAGTTCTTAGTATTGGTTTCCATGTTTTAGTAAAGAATACTGCTGCGGATTTTGTTGCGTTGTATGAAATTTTATTATGCTGTGCCCATATTTCCATAACATCAATTTGTCTCTCGGCTCTAGCTATTGTTGTGTCGATGCTGAGGCCGGATGTTAAGAAGGCCGCGTCGTCGGCATATAGACTGATTGAATAGTATTGGCAAGATTACATAACATTGTGGTATTCCTGCTTCTGGTGTCTTGGTTGGTGATCTTTTGTTTAGTACTGTAACGAATAATTGTATGTTTTGTAAAAAGCTGTCTGTTATTTTAATGCAGCGGTGTGGTATGTGAGATGTTTGATAAAACTTAACTATGAAATTTTATTTCCAAACTCTGTCGTATGCTTTGGCGAAGTCTAAAATATTGCTCGTGTTGACTTGCTGAGATTGAAGTTATTCTGAATGTACTCTGTAATTCTAATTAGTAGCAGTTCTGGGGGTAATTTAGATGCGAAGCCGAATGTCTGTGGGTGCATTATATTTTCTTCTATTAAGCAGAGTTGTAATCTTGTCAGTGTGAATATTGGTTTGATGTAGTTCTCCATGTCACTCTATCCTTTGCAAGACTCTTCATCTCAGAACAGCTGCTGCAACTTATATCCTTCTGTATCTACTTACTGTATTCACCTTTTGGTCTATCTCTACAATTTTTACCCCCCACAGTTCCCTCCAGTACTAAATCGCTGATCCCTTGATGTCTCAGATTGTGTCGTATCAACCGATACCCTCTTCTAGTCAGTTTGTGCCACAGGTTCTACATCTAGATCTGCATTTACATAGATACTCCGCAAGCCTCGTACGGTGCGTGGTGGAGAGTACCCTGTACTGTGTCATTCGCCCCCCCCCCCCCCCCTCCTGTTCCACTCGCAAATAGAGCGAGGGAGAAACGACTGTCTGTATCTCTCTGTATGAACCATAATTTCTCGTATCTTATCTTAAGTGCGATGTATGTTGGCGACAGTAGAATCGTTCGGCAGTCAGAATCAAATGCCGGTTCTCCAAATTTTCTAAATTTTCAAAATTTTTTTGTCCCCATATCAGTTCAGTATCTCCTCATTACTTACGGTACGTGATCTACCCAACTAATTTTCAGCATTCTTCTATAGCACCACATTTCAGTCAGACACCTCATTGCTCGATTTCTCCTTTTCTATGAGAATTCAAACCCTCACGAAAGTCTGCGCACCCAAGAGGAGTTCACAAAATTTCACTGGATTATTCTTCCTCATCCACCCTACAGTGCGGATCTTTATACCTTCCGACCTCCATATGTTTGGACCGACGAAGGATAGACTCTGCGGGAAGCAGTACGTGGATATTGAAGAGGTTACTGATGCAGCTGGACGTTGGCTCCGTCGTCGACCAGTAGAGTGGTACAATGCGGATATACATGTCCTCTCAGTAAGAAGGCGTCAGGCCGTCGTGTTGAACGGAGAGTATGTTGAAAAGGAGGGTTTTGTAACAAAAAGTGTCGGGAATAATATGGTGTGTTGGAATCCTGAATAAAAACAACTTGCTTTCAGAAAAAAATACGTTGCAGCAGTTACTGAACGCGCTTCGCAGTGTCAGATCACAGGATAAAATATTAGACACTTTTTTTTAAGAAACCTCTGGCTTCTTTGGACTGCAGTACATGATGTAGAACTGGTACGTAGTGGTCATGTGATCTTCCACTGCTGTCGTGACAGGTATCAGTGATGTGGCGTGCATATGTCAATCGCTTTTTAGAAATCAGTGCTAAAAAATGAATCGACATGGAGACGCGACAAAACGTCAGAAATGAGCTATCGTGTTGCAGCGTTCCCATGATCACACTATAAATGAAATTGCCCGTTTTGTTGATGAACGAAGGCGGACTGTCCAGTGTGACTAGAAGGAAAGGTGAACCACCCACAGACATGTAAGACGACGTGAAAACAGTGCTCGTATAAATATCGTAACCGACGGGGGCCAGAGAAGAGTCACACATTACCAATGATATTAGGTTTCAGAGGCGACAAGAAGTGCTGCTGTCAATGATTGTAAGCACACCTTAACCAGTTCCCAAGTGGGCATTGTTAAGGGAATTGCATGTAATGGACAGTCGGTTACCTCTCAAAAACAGGTTGCTCGCAGCGACATATAAAGCTGCATGTCTAAAATGAGCAAACAACACATTGGACATTAGTTGGTTGGGAGCGTGTAGTGTGGGCAGTCGAGTCCAAGTTGTTTGGCTCTTTTCAAATGGTGCAAGGTGTCGAGCGAAGCTACGGCTCAATAAGGTGTTACCCTGCAGTGTGTAGAGGGTGTAGTTTAGACAGCTGGTGGTTCTGTGATATTTTAGGGGTGTTTTCCTACCATTCATTCAGATTGTCATGAATATGTCCGCCCCTGGTAGCTGAGTCGTCAGCGCGACAGAATGCCAATCCTAAACTCCCCGGTTCGATTCCCGGCTGGGTCGGAGATTTTCTCCGCTCAGGGACTGGGTGTTGTATTGTGCTAATCATCTTCATTTCATCCCCATCGACGCGCAAGTCGCCAAAGTGGCGTCAAATCGAAAGGCTGGCACCCGGCGAACAGTCTACCCGACAGGAGACCCTCGTCACACGACATTATGAATATGAGCAAGGATGTTTATTTCAACGCTCTCGTTGACTATGTGCTGCCCTTCCTTCTACATCTTCATAGTGAGTATGCCGCGGACATTACCGTCTTCCAACATGCCAGGATCATTCCATAAGTCACGGCAACTATGATATAACTTACGATATGCAACAGCGTGGGAATTCCACGAGTGCTTCGAATCGATGAGGCAGTCGGTATCTGAATGCCAACATACAGTAGGGTTAAGGTACAGGAAGTCGTGGAAAAAAGGTTAAATGAAACACAGGCATTGGAACTCTGTGTAAATTTACTGCAAACGAGTACAAATGGAACAAAAATGAATCAAAATCAACCACTGACCTTCAAAATAGTCTCCCCTGTGTATCCAGACGGCGTTGCCAACGATGGAAAGGCACCGAATGCCATTAGCATTGCCATCAAAGTGCGCCACCTGTCACCGAAATGCTGTGAGGATACTCGCACTGTTTGCGAAGCGTCTCCCACGTAATGCTTTCTTCAGTTCTGGAATGAATCTGAATTCGCATGGATTGGGGTCTGGTGAGTAGGGTGGGTGTGGGAGGATTTGCTACCCCAACCCATTACACATTACTTGGTGATGTCTGTTGGGTGGAATTTAGTGTTTTCATGCAGTATAATTGCATTATCCAGCAGTAGCGGAAGTTTTCGCCGTCTTCTGCTAGCGAGAAAAACAATTTCCGCGTATGCTCCCTTTTCCACTCTGCTTACATCCATCATGTAGCACTGCCAATCTCATATTCAGTGATTCAGATGTTGGTACAGAGCCATCGTTCATGCGGTAGGAAGCTGTCGGCTATTTCAACTTGTACCATAAACAAACGGCAGATATAAAGTTCAAGGGGCGTGAAAGGAAAGCAGCGGTTGAGAAGGGGATTGAGACAGTGTTGTACCCTGTGGCCAATGTTATTCACTCTGAACATTGAGCAAGCTGTGAAGGAAAGCCGGCCGGAGTGGCCGAGCGGTTCTAGGCACGACAGTCTGGAACCGCGCGACCGCTACGGTCGAGGTTCGAATCCTGCCTCGGGCATGGATGTGTGTGATGCCCTTAGGTTAGTTAGGTTTAAGTTGTTCTAAGTTCTAGGGGACTGAGGACCACAGCAGTTAAGTCCCATAGTGCTCAGAGCCATTTGAACCACTTTTTTATGAGGGAAAGAAAAGAAAAATTTGGAGGAGAAATTAAATTTCAAGGGAGAATAAATAAAAATTTTGCCATTGACATTGTAATTCTGTCAAAGACAGTAAAGGACTTGGGAGAGCAGTTGAACGAAATACATTTGTCTACATAGGAGGATATAAGATAGACATCAAGAAAAGGAAATCAAGAATAATAGAATGTAGCTGAAGTAAATGAGATAATGCTGAGGGAATTAGGTCAGAAAACGATACACGTAAAGTAGTAGGTGAGACTTGTTATCTGGGTACAGAATAACTGATGGTGGCTGAAGAAGAGAGGTTATATAAAACGTAGGCTGGCAAGGTCACGAAAAGCGTTTCTGATGAAAAGAAATTTCTTAACATCGAACACACATTTAAGTGTTAGGAACTCTTTTTCTGAAAGTATTTGCATGGAGTGTAGCCATGTGTGAAAGTGAAACATGGATGATGTTGTGTCTAGACAAGACAGCCTAGACACAATGAGAGGAAGCCGAAAGGCACGCGCTACGCTAAAGCAGGATGGCGTGAGGTCTGAAACAGGATACGTAATGAATGCTATAAAGAAAAGTACGTAGCTTCTGGATTACTTAACTTTAATCCATCCTTTTGGTACATCTGGAGATTGTGGCGATACAAGTGAGACTCTTTAGATACATGCAATGTTACTAATGGCGCCTTGCTAGGTCGTAGCCATGGACTTAGCTGAAGGCTATTCTATCTGCTCTGCAAATGAGCGAGGCTTCGTCAGTGTAGTCGCTAGCTACGTCGTCCGTACAACTGGGGCGAGTGCTAGTCCGTATGTCGAGACCTGCCTTGTGGTGGCGCTCGGTCTGCGATCACACAGTGGCGACACGCGGGTCCGACATGTACTAATGGACCGCGGCCGATTTAAAGCTACCACCTAGCAAGTGTGGTGTCTGGCGGTGACACCACAGATGATAAACAATTTAGACAAGAAGACCGTTCAAATGGCTCTGAGCACTATGGGACTTAACATCTGAGGTCATCAGTCCCCTAGACTTAGAACTACTTAAACCTAACTAACCTAAAGACATCACACACATGCATACCCGAGGCAAGATTCGAACCTTCGACCGTAGCAGCAGCTCAGTTCCGTACTGAAGCGCCTAGAACCGCTCGGCCACAGCGGCCGGCAGACAAGAAGAGAAGGGAAGCTTTTGAAATGTGGTGCTATAGAAGAATGCTGAAAATGTCCCACAACATATTCCGCATTTTATCAACCGTCCCTCGTATTTCACGTTTGTGATGTAATTTGTGTGTTGCGATTAATTAATTTTTCATGATTTTGTATTAACGTAAAGTGGTTGTCTTCGTCTCATGAAGAACTGTTTGTTTTTGTGCTTCATTAAAATTTATTTTATTCAGTGTACGTTGGTGCTGGGACGGATATTGACATTGACAATCTTGGAAAGTTTTTTAGATCACATCTCGTTTTACTGAAGTATTAAAAATAAAATAGTTTTACTTAACGTTTTTCTTGCTTGTTATACTTTTCGATCCAAGTGGCAGCAGAGTGACCCGGGTGTTGGCGTAATGTGGGTGGTGTGGTGGCGAGTGACCCTCTTTGAGAGACTAGGTGTGAGTAGTGACAGGGGTAAGACCCGGTACTTACCGCGTGGCTCCCCTTGACTGTAGTTGCACCCCAGCTTGAGAAAGGAAGGAGTAATTAATTTCATAATGGGCGGAAGTCAGGGGGTAGAGTGGTAGAACTGTAGAGGGAGATCAATGAGCGACTCAATGCGCAAGATCAAATGAATGTATTGTAGTAGTAGTTATACATCGGTAGAAAAGGATTCACAAGGTAGACTAGCACAGAGATCTGTATCAAACCACACTTCGGGTGAGTACCACAGTAACAACAATATATACATAACAATTAAGTGACGAACAGTAACAAAGTTTTTTGTACATAAGTTATTTATAAGAATATATTTACCTGAGAAAATTGAATTCTGAAGTTCCTGTCATATGTCAATTGCAAAACTTATTGCCTCCTTTTACTGACAGAGAACAGTGAGCCACCATACCTGAAAGTGGAACATATAAGTAATTTCAACTCCAATAAAATGGAAATTGGTTAATACCACCCATCAAAATAACAAGAAACATAGGTTTAAGAATTAGGTCATTAGGCTGTCATGTAGACAAGAATAAATAGTATCCATTTTGTAACTGTAAAACGAATTATATTGATTCTGATATTTATGGAAAACTTAACTAAAGTAGCAACAGAAGAAGAATTGCTGCAAATGTTAATAATGTAAGTAGTAACACTATTATTTTGTAGGCGTGCATACTAAAAACATTAAATTCACTACATATACGAATTATACTGCTTACTGTATTTATGAAAAAAATAACTGAAGTAGCACCTGAAGAAGAATCGCTGCAAGTAGCAACAACGTAAGTAGTAATACTGTTCCTAGTATACGTCCATCCCGAAAACACTAAATTCGCCATGTTATATATTCTGCGAAGAGGCTTTGAGCTAGGTACTACATTAATTGCAAGGACTTTGATCCTCTTACCCCTTTGTAGACGATAAGAAATATTGTCTGCTGCGGATATTATGCAATATTACCCAGTAATTTCTTACTTGAATGTGAATGCATGCTTCTGTGCGCAGCTAAAGGTTCTTGTTACCCTGCGTTTCATGGAAGCATAACAGCGATCCTCGTAGCGTAAAACGCCAGACAAGCGCTGTAAGTACCTTATACCGAGCAACATAATGCCATTGGAAACTAGAAAGAGTTTCATTCCATGACCTGTCATATTTCCAAGATAAGACCTGGGCTAACGTGAACTGCAGAAGAAATTATTACTGTGTTAATTCCTCTTTGCATTGCAGATGACCCTATGTCTAATGCAGCACCTACCAAACAAAAGTTGGTACAACACAATTTTCCGATGCTCTGCTCAGCGCTACACAGTCAGTATCAGGACTGACTCAGCATATAGAAAACTCAAAACAGCCTTCCGAGAAGTTAAAAGCAAGGGGGATAACATTAAGAGTGCAGTGGGAATTTCACTATTAAATGCAGAGGAGAGAGCGGATAGGAGGAAAGTTGACACTGAAGGCCTCCATGAGTGGGAAGACTTATCTGATGATGTGTTAGAAAAAGATACAGGAGTCGGTATAGAAGAGATACGGGATACAGTATTGCAATCAGAATTTAAAAGAGCTTTGTAAGACTTAAGTTCGAATAAGGCAGAAGGGCTAGATAACATTGCATCAGAACTTCTAAAATCAATGGAGGAAGTGACAATAAAACGATAATTCACGTTGGTGTGTAGAATGTATGAGTATGACGATATAACATCTGACTTTCAGAAAACATGATCCACATAATTCCGAGGATTGAAAGAGCCGACAAGTGGAAGAATTATCGTACAATCAGCTTAACAACTTATGCATTCAAGTTGCTGACAGGAGTAATATACAGAAAAATGCGAAAGGTAATCGAGGATCTGTTACCTGACGATCAGTTTGGCTTTAGGAAAAATAAAGGCACCAGAGAGGCAGTTCTGACATTGTGATTGATAATATAAGCAAGATATTAAAAAATGAAGATAAGTTCATAGGATCTACCGATCTGAAAAAAGCGTTCCACAGTGTTAAATGGTGCAAGATGTTCGAAATTCTGAGACAAGTAATTGTAAGCTCTATGGAAAGACGAGCAATATACAAAATGTACAAGAATCAAGAGGAAACAATAATAGTGAAAAACCAGGAACGAAGTGTACGTATTCAAAAGGGTGCAAGACAGAGATGTATTTTTCACTCCTACTATTCAATCTCTACATCGAAGAAGAAATGATGGACATAAAAGAAAGTTTCAAGAGTTGAATTAAATTTCCTGCTGAAAGGATATCAATGATAATATTCTCTGACAACATTGTTATTCTCAGTGAAAGTGAAGACGAATTACAGGATCTGTTGAATGGAATGAACAGTCTGACGAATACAGAAAAAGACTGTGAGCAAATCGAATAAAGACGGAAGTAATGAGGAGCTATCAAGGCAAAAAAAGTAACCAATGACACATGAGGTAAAGGAGGATATAAAGAGGAGACCAGTACTGGCAAAAAGAGCATTCCTGACCAAGATAATTTTACTAGTACCAAACATAGGCCTTAATTTGAGGAAAAAGTTTCCGATGATATAATTTGGAGCACAGCATTATATGGTAGTGAAACTGAAACAGCAGAGAATCAAAGCATTTGAGTTGTGGTACAACAGAAGAACGATGAAAATTTTATAGACTGCTGAGGTTAGGAATGAGGAAGTTCTCTGAAGTATTGTAGAGGAATGGAAAATATGGGAAACATTGAAAAGAAGAAAGGACTGGATGATAGCACATCTGTTAAGACATCACGGAATAACTTCCATGGTACCGGAGAGAGGAGTAGAGGGTAAAAACTGTAGAGGGAAAGAGAGATTGGAATTCATGCAGCAAATAATTGAGACTGCAAGCTATAAGTGCTACTCCGAGATGCAGCGATGGCACAGGAGAGGAATTCACGGTGGGCCGCTCCTGAAAAAAAGCTTCTGTTATGGTCCTGGTGCCATGGAAACAGTTTCAAACAGTTTACAAATATTTCTACTGTAAGTTCAATTTACAGACGGTAATTGGGTTCAGATCGTTTAAACTGGCGGAATTAATTTCACTGGAACATTCTGGTTGATTACAGACATGTTATATCATTTTGGAGATTAAAATATCAAAATGATTAGAAACTTGGTTACACTGAATAACTTAGTTTCTCCACAAACATCACTGTACAGTTCAAAGACGTATTGCTTCATTTGATAAGTGTTTCTACACTGTTCCTTTTTGTTTTATTTTCTGTGTTTGTAGAATAGTAATTAAGATGAGACTGTTTCTTGCGTAATTATTGAACACTCAAACTATGAAACACAATGAATTCTTTTGGATGGCGTAAAATTTGAAATGTGGGTGTACTTCTTCCGATGTCTTGTGCCCTCGCTAATTTTTACTGCAGTATGCTTGAAAATTTACGCACATGTTTGTCATTCTTATACCCTCTCGTTAGATCGAGCCTGATGAAAACTTATTTCATCCGTTTTAAAGACTTTGTAGAATTATCTTTCACATGTGCTTTGAGGTAATTGAATTCTTTGTGTAACCAACGTGGTATTAGAGGGTAGACTTACAGAGAGTAAATTTGAGGGTAGACATAGTGACTACGAAAAGGTTATTCATATTCTTCAGTCGCCTTTTGTTTAGTGACTACCAATAACACGTTTGTGAGTATTACGTTCAAATGGCTCTGAGCACTATGGGGCTTAACGTCTGAGGTCATCAGTCCCCTGGAACTTAGAACTTCTTAAATATAACTAACCTAAGGACATCACACACATCCATGCCCGAGGCAGGATTCGAACCTGCGACTGTAGCGGTCTCATGGTTCCAGACTGAAGCACCTAGAATAGCTTGGCCACACTGGCCGGCTGAGTATTACTTGACGTAAAGTTATTTACTTGTGGCAGCAGGCCTATGTAGGCAATTTCATATTTTTCTCTTGCAGCTTCTCTGCAAGAAATGTTTCATTGATTTGCCTGCAGAAATTAGTTTCAAGTTGTGGAGGTTGTACAGGATTTTGTATGGGCGCTCTTGAGATTCTTACATGAAAATTATGTGATAGTTTCACCTGTAGTACTCATATGTTTCCAGACATCAAATGAGCTGAATTTTTGGGATCTGTCTAATTTTTTCTTCAACGGTACTGTGTTGTTTATTGTAGTGTAAATGTTGTTATTGCTTCTGTGGGTTGAAGTCTACCGCACTGTTTCTTGTTCTAGTGCCACAGTGGAGTCAGACACAGAAAGGACAGAGGTGCTTCCTGTATAATTCTTTCCTTATTTCGTGGATATTCTCTAAGGATAGAATGGACACTTGATAAATGAATGTGAGAAGGAATGTGGATGTAATCTGCAATAGAACATTTTGAGAAACAATCCCCCTTGCCCGGGGCCACATGTGACTCTTTGATTCATTGAAGTATGTATTCTGTTTCAGATGTTTTGAGATTGCTAAATACTTTGGGATTAATGAAATCTATTAATTTCAGGTTTTGTTTAGAATTTAGGAGACGATTGGTTCTATGCATCTTAGTATTGGGGCAAAGAGTGTTCTACCCCACTCTGCATTGTTGCCCAATGTATCCAAGATGGCAGCGATGACATCATCCAAGATGGCGATCTGTAGACTTGGCAGTTGTGCATGATGTCATCCAAGATGTCATCCATGCCGTGATGTCATCTGATGACATCATCCAAAATGGCGGCTTTGGGTAGAAAGTTTGAATTTTGGCAGGAAGATAGGTCATTTGGGCTACCTTCCCTAACCTAACCCCTCCCACAGAAAATGGGGGAAGTTCAAATTCCATCAGGATAATGCATCCTCTACTAATGTAAGAAAAATGGCGGGAAAGAAAGGGCACTTAGGGTACCTCCGCTGTGCCAAGTCATCTGACTAACCCCTCTTCCTAGGGATTGGCGCAAAGTTTGAATTTTGGTGGTAAAGAGAGGTCACTTGGGCTATCTCTACTAACCTAAGAAAATGGCAGGAAAGAAAGGGCACTTAGGCTATCTCCACTAACCTAAGTCATCCAATCACCACCTATTTCTAGGGGTTGGCAGCAAAAGGACTTGGCCTGTGCTGCACATAACTCTTTATTATTTTGCATGCACCAGTCTTTATTTAAACAACTAGAGGCAATACCAGCAAGCAGTGTGCTCGCCATGAGGTCCAGACTCCAACTGACCTAGTACACAGTACCACCACCAGAGGGTACTGTCATCTGTTCCGTGACATAATCCAAGATGATGGCCATGATGTCAGCTGATGATGCAAGTACCATTAACCAAGATGGCGGGAAATAGTGTGATCCCCATGAGGTCTCGACCTAGTGCACAGTACTGCCACCAGAGAGCACAATCTTCTGTTTGGCGATGTAACCCAAGATGGTGGGGGTGAAATGGTGGGGAACACTGTGGTTGCCACGAAGTATGGACCTACTACACAATACTGTCACCAGAGGGCGCTGTCGTCCATTCTGTGACATAGCCCAAGATGACTGTCTGGAGGGAAAAATGACTCAGCGTGTGCTGGGCTGTTGGAGAGAGGAAGGAGTGTACTTTATATATTGTGGAACAATTTATTTAGGGATGGATTTGAGATAGCATACTTGTCACACATACATAACACATGCTCTGACATGCTTTGGGTCATGCCACACAGCCCACAGACCTGTAAACTACGCCTAAATAACACTCTGCAGACACCTCAAACAACTACTAAGTTACCGAAATAATTTCAGTAGAGACATACAAACTCCTCCAAAATAATTACACTGATGTGCAGGCACGAAATCAACTCGTAAACTGTCCAAAGAATGCATAGCACAGCCTACTGACCTGCTCACAAAATAATGCAACAGACATGCAAATAATGTGCACACACACTGCTTGCTGGCCCCTGTCCACAGGACCGCACAGCACGCTACTGCACATGCTCCCAGGAGTCGAGATGCACCAGTAGCTGTCAGACCATGCACAGGTGCCTGCAAGCATTAGGTGGTGACATCCCTTTCATACTTGACACCTTAAAAATTCCTCTCAAAATACATGCTGACCTAGGCACCATTGATGATTCGACCAGACGGGAGCAAATACCTATTTTCAGAGCGCAGATGCTCCAAGGGTTCAAGCCAGCACTGGACACAAGCCATCGTGAGCCATGACTCTCACTCCACTGCTGATGGCATGTCAAAGTTCTCTGAGTGTTATACTGATGTCACATGTCTATCGAAACAAGCGCCAAGTCATCCTCTGCTTCGCACACACTTGTGTTTGCAGCTGCTGATGTGATCCCTCCCTCTACCTGCGGTCCGGCAAAGAGCTAATTGCCGAACGATGCTGCAGAAATCCATTCCAGAATAGCACAGGCTGCTCTCTCCCAAGCGATTCTAACAGGCCATGTGTGACATGTGGCTG
The DNA here is from genome assembly GCF_023864345.2 of Schistocerca serialis cubense. Classification (NCBI taxonomy): domain Eukaryota; kingdom Metazoa; phylum Arthropoda; class Insecta; order Orthoptera; family Acrididae; genus Schistocerca; species Schistocerca serialis. The sequence continues at coordinate 1,004,440,606 of NC_064638.1, read as the reverse complement.
ATGCATCACTGCACATAGTTCCCTACCATCGCAAGTGCATCAAAAATGGTTCAAATGGCTCTAAGCACTATGGGACTTAACATCTGAGGTCATCAGTCCCATAGACATAGAACTACTTAAACCTAACTAACCTAAGGACACACATCCATGCCCGAGACAGGATTTCAACCTGCGACTGTGGCAGCATTGGGGTTCTGGGAAGCGTCTAGAACAGCTCGGCCACAGCGGAAGTGAATCTAGCAACATTCTCAGTGTTGTAATGAAGCCACATGGCTATCTAAAATAAGAACCAAGTCAAACTCTAGAAAATTATATAGTGCCCCAGAAATACTTAACACGCTCTTTTCTAGGAGGTTTCGTGATGTCTTGGCTTGTATGCACAGAAATTCTTGCCCTAACAGAACCTGTTTACGAAAATAGCGCAGAATAATGTCGAATCCATTCTTCCTCACGATCCCAACATGGCATCCCATCCATCATATAGTACCCTTCATGCTATCAACATACACAAACATTCTCACTTCTATGTAGAGACTCCTATATCCCAGTGCAAACCATCTCTTGTGAATGAATTCCACATTATGATTGCCCCTTATCGAATTTACCCGCCGAATTACTGATGCTGCCAGTGTGGAAGCACCATCTGCCTTCTCTCTTTCTTTCTGCAGACGAGACTTTCAGCGGCAAAAATTTATTTTACACAGATCGCCATATTGCACTGACAATTAAACCTTGCAAAGTAGCCTACAGATCGTCAAATATGGAAAGACTCCTACCCAATTACGCTGCTCTCGCAATGAAGACTGGAGTTTGAATATTAGAGCGTGAAATCGATCCCCAACCAAGTAATATATCACCACCTACTGTGTTGATGTAGTAAATATACTATTCCTATCCTGCACCATACAAAAATGACCCCTTTTGCATCATTTGTGCATATAACACGAAGACAGACAGCACTGTACCTATACTCAAGGCACTAGATATTTCCTTGCGAGGTCGGCATCTCAACATTGCTCTGGATATAATGCTTGGTGGATCCACATTCAGAACACTAACTCGGGTCTACTGTGGGTCCTGGGAGTCATCTGCAACACATGCACATGCACAGATATACAGAAAACAGAGCAGATGCTCTCCAAATGTGGAGGCTACGGGATACAATCGAGTACACTGCTGTACTATGCCTCCCGATCAGTGCATTTGGGCTAGGTGTTGGCAGATGTACTACATTTTCAAGCAATTTTAGAACACAGAACGAAAGGTTATGTCATGGTCGCATGGATGTAACTGTCATAAAAAAGTCGATAGAATTGCGAAAAATGATGGGGAATAGGTATAAATTGACTGAATATACAACGAAATGTGGGAAACTTGAGGAAGTGCTTGCATATCTTCTGGTTCATGCATGACAATTTGTACATGGGGACAAGTACATGGCAGCAATAGGAATCCGAGAAAATGACGTGGAAGCAAAGGGAATGAGGGAAGCAGTCAACATTCTCTCTGTCGAGGTAGCATTATACTGTATGTCTATTGAGGTACCAGTGATACACGCGAGTTGACTACTGTATTTGACGCTTTTCTGGAAGACAGAGAACCATCTGCCTCTAAACTTACCTGCATCTGAGTTAAAGGATAACAGAGAGTGGACAGGGTGATCGATTGAGATGGAGCAGTAATGAGGTACGATTTAATGGTAGACTGGTAATACATTCTAGAGAGAGATAAGTTGCTACATGTCAATTTTTCCACTATTCTGTCAGGATACATCAGTCATATGGCCGTTGTTGGGGATGATTCACGTTTACAGCTAGCGCTAGGGTCTGCACGAATGGAGAGGGCTGTTGGAGTGTGGGAATGTAGATGACTTAACAGTGTGGTCCTCTAGACGACCGAATGGCGGACTAAAACGTAGTATGTGTTGGATACCTTTCGTGATCGCACGGAAAATAGAGGTGTATTTGTGCTGGACCACTATTCCCTCCTAAGTAAACTGTTCGCTTCACTGCTTCTGCACATTTCGCGGCTTTATTTAGTTGAGGGAACATGGATTGAGGTGTGTGCATCTAGCAGGTGAAAGACACGTTTGCTGGTTCTCTAGACATGTGAAACACCTCAGTTGGCTTTGTAAGCTATAGGGATGATTTGGAATCTGTTACTTCACCGACATCGGTATTCTGCAAGTGGAAATACCATTTCCCTCTATTTGTTTCGTGTTCTCACATAAAGATCTTCACAGGAGGGATAAGCGCTAAAGTTTCGGGTCTGTAGAGAAATAATTTCCGGTCTATATCTTCGGAATTATGTTGTGTGAGCGATTGGCAGGCTGCTGTTGTGTGCTTGATATCGAGAAGTACCGCGAAAATGGTATAATATTATGGCAAACCATGTGAAAATACATGTGTTCTTGTAATCCCAGAGTCTGGAAATAGTTGTAGAAAACAAGCAAGCAAGCATGTCCGGACCAGAAACAGTGATGCGTTGGTGCCAATGGAAAGTGAGCCCGAATTTGTAGAACAGTTCTAAGAATGACTTCGCTCTTCTGGTCACCTGTCGGGTGTAGATGACCGCCGACCTCACAGGGAAATATCTAGCGCAGTGAGGGGTATATACAATGCTGTTGTCTTCGCAGTATATGTATGAATGAAGTAAAAGGGATGATTTTATATGGTGTGGAATAGGAATTGCATGTTTACAACATTGACACGGTACATGGTGATATATTGCTGGGTAGGAGATCGCTCTAATATTCAAGCTACTGTCCTCAATTGGAGAGCAGTCTATTTGAGTAAGAGTCTTTCTGTATTTGACGATATGTAGGGGCACTTTGCAGGATTTAATTGTCGGTGCAATATGGCGATCTGTGTACAATAGCTTTTTTTTCCTGCTGAAAGTCTCATCAGCAGAAAGAAAGAAAAGGCACACAGTGCTTCGATACCGGCGGTATCAGTAATTCGGCAAGTAAATTCGATAAGAGTCAATCATAATGCACGATTCATTCACAAGACATTGTTTTGTACTGGGATATAGGAGTCTCTTCTTAGCAGCGGGGATGTTTTTGTGTGTTGAAAGCAGGAAGGGTAACTTGTTATGAATGGGGTACCATGTTAGGACCGCTAGGAACACTGCATTGGATGTTATTCTGCGCTATTTTGGTAAACAGGTTCTGTTAGGCCAAGAATTTCCGTTCATACAAGCTGAGATATCAAGAAAGTGGGCGTTAACTATTACTGGGACACTATACAATTTCCGAGAGGTCGACTCGGTTCTTATTTTACATAGCCATGTGACATCAGTAAAAGACTGAAAACCTTCTTAGATGCACTTGGGATGGTTTGTAGCTATGCGCGCGCACTTGACGGCATTGCGTCATTCATGCTGGGCAGTTAAGCACAGTTCACATGTCTCGCATGTCACGTTAGGAACAGTGCACCCTGTGCTATTCGGTGAAGTCAGTATCCCCAGGTATCGCATCAGCAGTGGTAAAACACTTGTGTTGCCCAGAAGTGTCTCGCTTACGGGACCAGTCGAGAGCATGCGTTGAAGTTCTGTGACGTCAGTATAACACTCGGAAAACTCTAACTGTATACCCGAAAATAGAAGCAACTATCACCTGCTCGCTGCAGGTAGCAGAGGCGTGAAAGCGATGGCTCATGTTTGCTTGCGTCCGTGCTCTGTAAATCCAGTTGCGTCAGCTATGGTGCCTAAGTGATCACGTATTTCGAGAGTAATTTCTGAGGTGTCAAGTATGAAAGGGGTGCCGCCACCTTGGGCTTGCAGCACCTGTGCGTCACTTCGCACAGGCTGCCGGTGCATCTCAACTTCTGGGAGCATGTGCGGTCCAGTAGACAGGGGATGGCAGGGGGTTCCTGTGTGTCCCTGTTCCATTATTTTGTGAGCAGCTCTGTAGGCTGTGCTATGCATTATTTGGACATTTCATGAGAACTGAGCGTGTCTACATTTCAGTGTACTGCATTATTTAGGAGTAGTTTGCATGTCTGTACTGAAATTATTTCGGTAATTTAGGAGTTGTTTGTTGGCATTATTTAGGAGTAGTTTACATGTCTGAAAAGCTGTGTGAGGTGATCCCAAGCATGTCAGAGTGAGTGGTTTGTATCTGTGTTAAAAATATACTAGATCAGTAAATAAACTGTTCCAAAATAAACAAAGTACACTCCCTCCTCTTTCCAGCAGCCCAGCAAAGGCTGTCATTTACCCTTCCAGAAAGTAATCTTATGTCACGGAATGGATGTCAGCGCCCTCTGTTGACGGTATTATGTACTAGGTCCAGACTGTGTGGCGACCACATTGTTTCCTGCCATTTTCCGCCACCATCTTGGATTACATCACAGAATGGATGACATTGCTCTCTGGCGGCAGTACTGTGAAGTGTGTCCAGACCTCGTGGTGAACACACTGTTTCCCGCCATCTTGGATAATGGTACTTGTGTCATCTGCTGACGTCATGGCTGTCATCTTGGATTACGTCACCGAACTGACAACAGCACCCTCTAGTGGTCGTGCTGTGTACTAGATAAGTTGGTCTCTGGAACCCATGGTGACCACACTGTTTCCCTCCATTTCTCCCCACCCCATACCACCATCTTGGATTACACCACGGAATGGTCAACAGCGCCCTCTGGTGGCAGTACTTTGTACTAGGTCAGTTAGACTCCGGATCTCATGGTGAACACACTGGATGCTGGTACTGCCTCTAATTGTTTAAATAAAGACTGGTGCATGCAAAATAAAGACTTATGTCCAGCACAGGACAAGTCCTCTCCCTGACAATCCCTAGGAAGAGGTGGCAGTCGGATGACTTATGTTAGTGGAGGTAGCCCAAGCGCCCTTTCCTTCCCACCATTTTCTTAGGTTAGTAGAGATAGCCCAAGTGACCTTTCTTTACTGCCAAAATTCGAACTTTGTGCCGATCCCTAGGAAGAGGTGGCGGTTGGATGACTTGGGTTAGTGGATGTAGACCAATTGACCTATCTTTCCGCCATTTTCTTAGACTAGTAGACGTGCGTCACATTGTCAGGATGAAATTTGAACTTCACGCCATTTTGTGAGGGAGGGTGTTTGGTTAGTGGAGGTAGCCCAATTGACCTATCTTCCCACCAAAATCCGCCATCTTGAATGACATCATAGCCGTCATCTTGGATGACTTCATCGCTGCCATCTTGGATACATCTGGCAATAATGGAGAGTAGGGTAGAAATCTCTTTGCCCCAATAGTCATGTTAACTTAGGGTCCTGAACACTAATTTTATTCAGTTGTTTCCTTTTTCTCTTACGTGGAATATGCTTTCAGTGATGTTTGAAGCCGAATTTAGAATAGTCGTCTGTGTTAATGAAAATTTTGTCAGGGCTTAACTCGATGAGATTTGTTAGTTATGTCTTGTGGGTTGTGTACGTCTGATTCTGTTATGTTGGAACCATACATTTATACACTTTGTGTGCAACTTTCTTTGGTTATGGTATTTACTGTTGTGAAACAATGGTGAAAATGTTTCTGTCTTGCTTGCTTAGCCCTATCTAATAGCTATTTTTCTGCAAACGACACTAGGAGTAGGAGTGTGTGCATGAGTACTCAGAGAGTAAATAACCCTGTATCTGAACTGGATTTGAACCATAGTGAAGATAAGACTTTACCTGCATCACATGTGATTGTCCCAGTTGCGCATAGTGATGTCAAGTGGCACACACTTAGCCAAATAGCAAACACAATGGAAATTAATAATGGTACTATTTTGCAGGGACTAACTGCAGGCCAGTCACAACACTTTCGGTTGACACAGATGGTAATCCCTGAAATTTGTCAATGTTAACTTCTGTGCCTAGCCAATCTGATAGTGCTCAAGCAAATGCTAGGGGTGCTGCTTTGCTCTTGAGGGCATTGTGATGGGTAGAAAGAACGATGAAATCCATAAGAGAAGAAATGGAAGAGTAAAAGGAGACTAAAAGCAGAAATTTAAAGAACTTTTATAGGATAACTGGATAATTCGAGAGAGCTGGAAGAGCAATAGAAGAATATTATTTATGAATTATGGCAACAGGTAAACAAGCTAGAAGATACCTTAACAGTTCTACGCAGATGCTTATAGGTAAATTTGAAGACCTCATCACACATGTACGAGGCAAAAGTTGAGGGGTGATTATGAGTCAACATTCACTACAGTCAATGAATAATTTAATGTAATTGAAGCTGAAAGTTAAAGATCAGTCAGTACTAGGAAAATTAAATCCTCTAAGGGAGTATTAGGAAAAGCCAAGGAAGTAAAAAGAAAACTTCAACCTGTTAAAGATTCAAACCAGTTGCAATAACAGGAAGTAAATCATGCATCAACTATACAAAATCTGGAATAAGGGTTGGAATATTTGTACAATAGTCCTGAAGGAAAACTACTGAGCACTGAGCAGGGAATGGATAAGAAGCCACAGAAAACAGATGATCTCAGAACTTAATGTGATGTTCCAGGAGCTATGTGCTGACTCTAACTGAAAGAAGGTAAGGCATAAATTTCGTACTTTTATGTACTGATGTGAGAGCAGACCTTAGTTCTAGGAGTTGTGGTAATCTCAGATCCAAAGGCAGCGTGGTGTGTGTACAGTGTGCAGTAATTACTATTACTCTTGTTTCGGTATTCTCTCTCATGTTAATGAGGTCATTTTAACATTTTTTGTGTAACACTTTTACACGGAAATTGTATATTGTTTGTGAGATGAAGGATATGTATTGATTTTACATGTTGCGATAGGCTAACGTCTGCTAATATTGAGGACATATTCATAATGTATTCCTCATGCCTAAAGGTTTCTAGAGAAGATGTTGGTTGTAGATATCTATTATGTAACATAATTGTTGTTGTCAGTTTGGTTCAAATGGTTCAAATGGCTCTGAGCACTATGGGACTTAACATCTATGGTCATCAGTCCCCTAGAACTTAGAACTACTCAAACCCAACTAACCTAAGGACATCACACAACACCCAGCCATCACGAGGCAGAGAAAATCCCTGACCCCGCCGGGAATCGAACCCGGGAACCCGAGCTGTTGTCAGTTTCTTCAGAAAATATGCTAAAGCTGTGTGGTGGAAATGGGAAAAGGTGATGTGATGGGTGATGATTTAGTGCTGTCCCTGTTATTTTTTTTTTCATTTAGCCGATAATATCCTTGATGTTTCACTGAAGAAAAATGAATCTAAATTTTCTAGGTATCAGGAGGACATATTATGAGAAGCCATGGATTTCACATGCTTTGCAGGACCTGCATTGGTCTCATTCTAGCACTAATTTTTGTCTGTTGAAGAGTGTTTACTTATTCCACTTGCTAAGACATTTTAAGTATATAATTCAGTTGTAAGTAGCAAAATTAGGAAATTTATTTCATTTTACCAGTCTTACCTGATTAGTTCGTCATCTTCAGAAGCTTAATTTCGATTCAGCAGATGTCAGTATCTTCTTTACAGAAGCATAATACCATGATATATGCAATAACCTACTTATTGTAAGTGAAATTATGCACAATTTGTGTGATGCATACAACTGTACTCTGCAATGAGCCGAGTGACTAACAGTCGGCTAGATCCTCAGGGACAGAGGATGATGTATATTACAAAAAAAAAAAAACTCACTATTGCTATCACCACTAGTTTCTCAAGGGGTATATGAGACTTCATTTTGCTCTTGCGACATTGACCTTATTGTAGTCTACCTCAGTAAACAATTTCTGAATATGTTTCATTTTACTGTGAATTAGATGTGCTACTGTGAGTACGTTCAAGACGATAAGACATCTCAGAAGCATAGAACTGTATCAAGATATATGACTTCATACTGGGGCTTCATCGCAGGGAAAGGACGGATTCGTAAGTCAGTATAAGGTGCAAGGAGTACTACAAGGGTTGCGTTCTCTGCCTTCACTATTTCAAGATTGACTATGACGTGTTGTGCGTGAAAATATTCCTCTCTGTTTTGGGTACCCCTGGAATCGAAACGAAAGCGTCTCTAAATGTAGTTGGGCCATGCAGTGACATTCCGACTGGCACCAATTCCTCTTTACCAAAGTGTCTCACATCAGTTTGTACACCAAGAACCTCATAGATGCCATGTAGGGACAAATGCTATTGTACAAATTGCTTTTATCGTCGTCCTGGCACAAAGATTTGACAAGATATGGTGATTCGTGAAGACAGGGTTGTCGTAATGAGACTGAGTACCGTAACTTCCATATCCATCAAAAATATATATATTCAAAAAAATCTGATAAAAATCCGCTTGACGCCTTCCCGAGACAATCTCATTTCAGTCGGTAAGAGCTGGTGGTAGATCGATGGACGCAAGTCATCAACAAAACACTGTGCAAGGTGGTGGTGCGTCCATAATGGGGCAGGCCATGTTTACATGGAATGAAATGGGTCCTTTGGTCCAACCGAACCGATCATTGACCGGAAATGGTTATATTCGGCTATTTGGAGACCATTTGCAGCCATTCATAGATTTTATGTTCCCGAACAACGACGGGATTTTTATGGATGACAATTTGCGATGTCAACGTGGCACAGTTCTTCGCGACTGGTTTGAAAAACATTCTAGGCAATTCGAGTGAATGAGATTGCCACCCAGGTCGCCCGACGTTAATCCCGTCGAACATTCATAGTACATAATTGAGAGGTCATCTCGTGAACGATACCCTGCACCGGTACAACTTCCGTAATTATGGACGGTTGTTGTTGTTGTGGTCTTAAGTCCTGAGACTGGTTTGATGCAGCTCTCCATGCTACTCTATCCTGTGCAAGCTTCTTCATCTCCCAGTACCTACTGCAACCTACATCCTTCTGACTCTCTCATCTCCAGTACAGGTCCTTTTTCTCTGGATATCTGTGCTACCATGGCCTGTGCCGTGCGGTACACTCTGATGTTGTTCAAAGTGTCACTGATTTCATCCTGTGAAACAGAACTTGTAGAACTTCATAGAACTTCAAGTGTCAGTTCCTTCTACTTCGTTTACTTTCCTGAAGTCTTAGAAGTTTACCCAGATATCACGACCGGTCAGTTTAAGTCGTTTTAATATCTGACGGCGAATAAACACTGTTACTGTACAAGTGTTTATTATTGTTATAGGTTACAGAAGAGGAAGATGTAGACGGCAAAATGTATAGAGGAAGTTAGAGATTGGAATCTGCCAACAAATAATCAAGGACCTTAGGTGTAAGCACTGCTACTCTACTAGTCAGGAAAATTGTTGACCACCTCACAAAAGTCACTGAAAGTGAAATTTCCAGCAGGAACTATAGGTGTGCTGATACAGCGTACTGGTGAAGCCAACTACTGATGATAAGCATTTTTCATGACATACTCGGTGCTGATTATCTCAGCAACGCCATCGCTACTCCAACTGCACACGCACCGTACCATTAATGAGCCTCCACCAGCTTGAACAGTGCCCTGCTGACATGCAGGGTTCATGGATTCATGAGGTTGTCTCCATACTCGTACACGTCCATCCGCTCTATACAATATGAAACGAGACTCGTGCGACCGGTCCAATGTCTGTGTTGACGGGCCCAGGCGAGGCGTAAAACTTTGTGTCGTGCAGTCATCAAGGGTACACGAGTGCGCCTTGGGCTCCGAAAGTCCATATCGACGAATTTTTGTTGATTAGTTCACATGCTGGCACTTGTTTGTGGCCCAGCATTGAAATCTGCAGCAATTTGTGGAAGGGTTGCGCTTCTGTGACGTGGAACGATTTTCTTCCATCGTCGTTGGTCCCGTTCTTGCAGTATCTTTTTCCGGCCGCAGCGATGTCGGAAATTTGATATTTTACCGGATTCCTGATATTCACGGTACACCTGTAAAATGATCGTACTGGAAAAGTCCTACTTCATCGCCTCCTCGGAGATGCTGTTTCCCATCTGTCGTGCGCCCATTATAACACCACGTTGAAACTCAGTTAAATCTTGATAACCTGCCATTGTAGCAGCAGTAAAGGATCTAACAACTGCGCCAGACACTTGCTGCCTTATATAGGCGTTGCCGGCCGCAACGCCGTATTCTGCCTGTTTACGTATCTTTGTATGTGATTACGCATGCGTTTCTTTGGCGCTTCAGTGTGTATATAATGGTTGCACATGTAAACTGTAATTGCAACAAAAGTAATTGCTTTGGTTACACAAAAGCGCAGAAGTTACGCAATCAACCAATTTTTACTACTTATAAAATGCAGTTTATATTCTGTAAAGATATAAAATACGCAACTGATTACAGCTGAATAATGTGCCGTTTTACATCTACATCTACATCTACATTCATACTCCGCAAACCACCTGACGGTGTGTGGCGGAGGGTACCTTGAGTACCTCTATCGGTTCTCCCTTCTATTCCAGTCTCGTATTGTTCGTGGAAAGAAGGATTGTCGGTATGCCTCTGTGTGGGTTCTAATCTCTCTGATTTTATCCTCATGGTCTCTTCGCGAGATACACGTAGGAGGTAGCAATATACTGCTTGACTCTTCGGTGAAGGTATGTTCTCGAAACTTTGACAAAAGCCCGTACCGAGCTATTGAGCGTCTCTCCTGCAGAGTCTTCCATTGGAGTTTATCTATCATCTCCGTAACGCTTTCGCGATTACTAAATGATCCTGTAACGAAGCGCGCTGCTCTCCGTTGGATCTTCTCTATATCTTCTATCAACCCTATCTGGTACGGATCCCACACTGCTGAGCAGTATTCAAGCAGTGGGCGAACAAGCGTACTGTAACCTACTTCCTTTGTTTTCGGATTGCATTTCCTTAGGATTCTTCCAATGAATCTCAGTCTGGCATCTGCTTTACCGACGATCAACATTATATGATCATTCCATTTTAAATCACTCCTAATGCATACTCCCAGATAATTTATGGTATTAACTGCTTCCAGTTGCTGACCTGCTATTTTGTAGCTAAATGATAAAGGATCTATCTTTCTGTGTATTCGCAGAAAGATAGATCCTTTATTTATTTAATTATGTGCAAAACAAACAAACAAAAATGAGAAGTCGTCGGCTCCCAGTTTCACTCTCATACATTCATTTATGTAAAAACAATGCTACCAATGCTGCTGGTAATCTTACCATTTACTGCGTCATTTGCGTAGCTTATCAAAAGCATAACTTTACCAGCAGTACCGTGATGTTACAGCTAGCCAGAGTTACCGACCTGGCACCTGGTGGCAGGTGTCCGGCGCTTTCCGCCACTAAGCAGCCGTCCTGCTGGTACTGACGCCCTGCCGCCGCGCCGGCTGCTGAGAGCTGTGTCAACACGGCCGGACACAGGCGCCGTCTGTGTGGCCGCAGACGCGCCTGGCGTCGCTGTTTGTCCAGCAGCGGCTGGCTCTCCGCGCCGTTTTCCTTTCCTGGAGCCAACAGCAAGCAAGGGCATTATAGCTAGTAGCACACGTCCGCTCCATCATAGGTCGCCGGAGAAACGAGTGGTGTCCAGAAACTCGAAAATGTGCAGGTCATTGCCGTTTTCAGGATGAATCGTAAGACAGATTCACATAAGTATAGGCCTGTATCGCTGACTCAAGTATTTTGTGGTATTATGGGACACGGTTTTTGTTCACTTATTATGACGTTTATGGTTCAAATGGTTCAAATGGCTCTGAGTACTATGGGACTCAACTGCTGTGGTCATCAGTCCCCTAGAACTTAGAATTAATTAAACCTAACACACACATCCATGCCCGAGGCAGGATTCGAACCTGCGACCGTAGCAGCAGCGCGGCTACGGACTGGAGCGCCTAGAACCGCACGACCACCGCGGCCGGCTATGACGTTTATGTAAAAATAAAAAAAATTAAGTGTAAAATGAAAAAAAAGTCAGTATGGATACCACAATCAGCGATCTGATCGTTCACGAAATACACAGCGCCGTACACATCAGTGCTCAGGTTGACACCGTGTTCCTTGGCTTTGGGGAGGTGTCTGATACAGTTCCAACCCTCGTTTAGTAAACAAAATTCGAGGTCAGCGAGCATCCTTCCAGGTTTGTGACTGGATTCGAGATTACCTTTCGGGTAGAGTAAACACGTCTCTCTCAACGGAACAAAATTGACAAGTATAAACATAGTTTTAGGAAAATCCTTAGGAAGTGTCATAGGATCGTTAATGTTTACAATACATATAAACGACCTAGGAGATAACTTCGAAAGCCGCATGAGGCTGTTTGCACGTAGTGCAGTTGGCTGCAAGGATGTAGCAACTTCAGAAGACTGTAGCGAATTGCAGGAAAACTTGCAGGGGAGGGGGGGATGGTGGTGTATGGTTCAAAAATGGTTCAAATGTCTCTGAGCACTATGCGACTCAACTTCTGAGGCCATCAGTCGCCTAGAACTAACTAACTAATTAAACCTAACTAAGGACATCACACACATCCCTGCCCGAGGCAGGATTCGAACCTGCGACCGTAGTGGTCGCTCGGTTCCAGACTGTAGCGCCTAGAACCGTACGGCCACTCCGGCCGGCGGGGTGCGTGGTGCAGAGGCTCGTTGTTGACCGTGAATATAAATAAATGTCCTGGTATTAATAAACCGTTTCAGCTGTATATTTTCCATTATTTTAAGCTCAATACCGGCTTCACGGCACTAAGAGCCACATCTTCAGGTGAACATATAACCAAAACATTTGAGCTAAAAAGCTTTAGTTATATGTTCACCTGAAGATGTGGCTCTTAGTGCCATGCAACGATAGTGATCTAAAAATAGAAGACTTGATACAGCTGAAGCTGTTTGTTAATACCCGTGATGATTACTCATAGCCATGATTGCCCCATCTACAGGAATGTCCGCATAAATAAATGTAACACACTTATGCATCGGTATAGTAGAGATCACTAATAAAAACATCTAAAAAAGGATAACACTTGATAAGTTTATTACACTATGCTCGCTCAATAACTGAATTACACGTACCTTTGAAATGCTGTAGGTTCTTCTGTTGTGCTACGTTATATTCAATGAGAATAAAGTTCTTGATTGCAACGAATAGTTTTTTAATGCTGATACACTTTGATATCCTCCGAATACTAGTAATATTTAGTAGCGTCACATTACATCGATATAACGTCCGCATTGTAGTCTTCCGTACCAACGTTGGAAAGTCTGTAGGTGCAGAAAACCTGAGGAAAGCTCTGAATTGCTGCTGCTTAGAAAGAGTTGCCAGCCTATCAGAATCGCATGCAGTGAGGTCATGTCAATTCTACGTCCTCTCGTGAAACGTATGCACTGAATCCTCCATCGGAGACTGCGAGCGATGGAAGTACGAGCTCCCCTGGCGTTGTGCTGGAACGAGATCCAAAAATTGCGTCTCTTCTCTGGCGTAGCAGTGGGCAGCTCTCGGGGCGCCGTGCGTTGTCGACGTAGATGCTATCTATGCTGCCGCATATTGTCCATACAGAGAAGAAGGAATCCAAACTACTGGAAACAGTAACCTTAAATGTAGTGAAAACAAAAACAAATCATGCGAAAATCAGATGCCAGCCTGAGGTTCAGAGGAAGAATCCTTAGGAAATGTCACTCATCCACGAAAGAAGTGGCTTACGAAACTCTCACTGACCGATTCTTGAGCACCGATTATCAGTCTGGAACCGTCACCAGGTTTGATAAATAGAAGAGAGAGACAAAATCTAACGAAGAATGGCCCGTTTCATCACGGACTAGCGTACTCGGCGCAAGAGCATTACGGAGACAATCAACAAACTTCAGTCGCAGAAGCTACAAGAGAAGCATTGTGCATCACGGAGAAGTTTACTATTGAAATACTGATAGAACACGTTTCGGTAAGAGTAGGGAACACATTACTTCCTCCCTCACACGTCCCCGAAATGACCACAACGAAGAAGTCGAGAAATTTGAGCTAGTACGGAGACTTGCCGATAATCATTCTTCCCTTGCGCCATTCGCCAATGGAACAAGGAAGAGGAGATGAGATAGTGGTACAAGAAACACTCACTGCCACGCACCGTCGCACCGCCATGTAACTTTCGATGTATAAATATAGATGTAGAATCCCTACAGTCTGATCGAGATAAGCAAAATTTCAGACCATTATAGGCTCTTTCCAGAGATGGTGAAAGAAACACGAGACACTGGGAAAAATAAGAACGAATACGTGTTACTGGTACAGACCTTTCCAACCTTTAGTTTGCTGGTAACTGTATACTGTTTGTTTCGGGTGCTAACAAACATCAACAATGAATTGTGGAAGTCAGTACACCAATTTTAAATATCTGAAAATCAGCTGAAATATTCAATAACGTGTCCGCTGTCAGACAGGGATATTTGTATACTGAAGCTTTCGACGACTTCTGCTTTTCTCATCGATTACTGTCACGCCAATAGCCCGTGTGCTACTTTCCTATGTAGATAGCCGAATTATGTGACGGAGAAGCCATGACGTCGTAGAAATGACCAGACAGTACGTCGGTGCCTGTGATGAAGGTCCAGTAGTAGCGACGTAGTTTCCGTTAGATTGTAGATAACTCAACATATTTCTGAGTAGCATTTTAGGATCGACTCCCTGTTTCCATGCAGAGCATGGGACTTGTCCCAGTTAAAACCGTTGTTGCGTACGCAGATCTGCAAGGCTTCCTTAACGACAAAATCCAAACAGGTAAATAGATGTGATAATATTTTCGTTTCATTAAATACAGTCGTGTTTCTTTGTGAGGGTGTTTTAAGGAACAGCTAGGGCGCCGACGACCTTGCTGTTTAGCGCCCGAGCCCACGAATTATCATCAAAATACTGAGAAACGTTACAATCAGTTTCTGTTACAAGTTTTGGCTTGTGGTGACACTGACTTCTAGTGCGAAAATCATTTAAAAATTCATGGTTGTTCTTCTAGAAACGGAGAAACGTATGAAGTTAATTTCTACAAGAGTCGTGAAAACAAGAAAATGTGATAGGAAACAAACAGATATGAAAAACTTAATTACGATTATAATTGAAGTGGAAGTATGCAGTACATGTAGTAAAATAGTTTGTGGTATCGGTACTTGGATTTCAAGAGGCATGAGAGGACCAAGACGAGGACCTGATTGAAGATGGGAGACGAAATTAAAAGAATACCCTCAAGATCATAATGCATAGAACTTAGCTGGATACAGGTATAGACGACGTCAGGACGTGTCAAACTGCTAGCAGACGCCTTGGGCTGCTGGTACGTCTGGACGGAGGGTTCTTCCTCCGTCTGGAGGTGGGTTGCGGTGGTGGTGGTAATTTACCGTCATTAAAGATCCCTGGTTACGTCTTTCATTCAAGAGAGTTACAGTGACGGAATGTCATCGGGGAGGAGATCGGTGGCATCAGTGACACAACCAGCCACAGTCGCTGAAGCACTCTGGCGCCAGCAAATGTCTGCCAGGAAAGTGGAGTGTGCTAGGGTGGCGAGTGCTTGTGACAGCAGAGAGCTGGTGCGAAGTGGCGTGCTGTCAGCGATGGGCGACAGAGGACAGACCTGGTTGTTCGGCCCCCAAATAACAGCAGCATACAACAAACCAAATCCAACAATGTAGGCCCTCACGGGTGGGCGGGCAGCGATGGACTAGCTGAACAGGTAGGTGGCGGAGAACCGAACCGAACCGAAAGCTCCTCTCTGAATCCATGATGCAACACTCCTCACCCCTTCGAAAAATCTGGTCTTCGGATTCTGATCTGTTTCCATCTCTGAACAAAATAATCACAAAAAATGTTTCATGCAGATATGGAAATACAATTGTCTCTGCTCTCCCTACTCTAATTCAGAATAACAACATGGCTCATTCTCTGTTTAACAGCTTAAATGATATTTCCTACCATTAACCCAGTCTGTTATTACCCGGTGCATCAATAGGTCGGGTAATTATTGAACCATCAATAAGAGACTAGTAAAATACACACATCAAAAAATGTTTTGCATCACCTCAGTTCGGAGAGTTCCGAAATCTGTACAGAAACTTGGAACAGAGATCAACATAAACATCATTTCAGTTCTTTTTATTGCTCATGAAGACCATACATCGCATGTCGTACCACCATACAGCGAGACCTTCAGAGGTGGTGCTCCAGTTTGCCGTACACACCGGTACCGCCGGCCGATGTGGCCGTGCGGTTAAAGGCGCTGCAGTCTGGAACCGCAAGACCGCTACGGTCGCAGGTTCGAATCCTGCCTCGGGCATGGATGTTTGTGGTGTCCTTAGGTTATCTAGGTTTAACTAGTTCTAAGTTCTAGGGGACTAATGACCTCAGCAATTGAGTCCCATAGTGCTCACAACCAGCCACACCGGTACCTCTAATACCTAGCTGCACGTTGTCTTGCATTAATGCATGCTTGTATTCGTTGTGGCATACTGTCCACAAGTTCATAAAGGCACTGTTGGTCCAGGTCACGTCGTCCATAAACAGCCCTTTTCAGTATTTCCCAGGCATATTCGATAGCCACTCTAGTCCAGTGATGTCGTTATTCTGAAGGAAGTCATTCACAAGATGTGCACGATGGGGGCGTGAATTGTCGTCCATCAAGACGAATGCCTCGCCAATATGCTCCCAATATGGTACCATTACCGGTCGGAGGATGGCATTCACGTATCCAACAGCCGTTACGGCGCCTTCCATGACCACCATCGTCGTACGTCGGCCCCACATAACAAAACATCAGGGAACCTCCACCTTGCTGCACTCACTGGACAGTGTGTCTAAGACATTCAGCCTGAGCATGTTACCTCCAAACACGTCTCCGACGATTGTCTAGTTGAAGGCATATGCGACACTCAACGGTGAAAAGAACGTGATGCCAATACTGAGCGCTCCATTCGGCATGTTGTTAGGCCCATCTTTACCACGCTGTATGGTGTCGTGCTTACAAAGATTGACTTCGCCATGGACGTCGGGAGAGAAGATGCGCATCATGCAGCCTATTGCGCACAGTTTGAGTCGTAACACGACGTCCTGTGTCTGCATGAAAAACATTATTGAACTTCGGGGCGTTGCTGTCAGGGTTCCTCCGAGCCATAATCCGTAGGTAGCGGTCATCCACTGCAGTTACAGCCCTTGGGTGGCCTGAGCGAAGCATGTCATCGACAGTTCCTGTCTCTCTGTATCTCCTCCATCTCCGAACAACATCGCTTCGGCTCACTTCAAGACGCCTAGACACTTGTTGAGAGCCGTTCTTGGCACAAAGTAACAATGTGGAGGCGATCGAACCGCGATATTGACCGTCTAGTCATGGTTGAACCGCAGACAACACGAGCCATGTACCTCCTTCCTGGTGGAATGACTGGAACTGATCGTTTGCTGGACCCTCTCCGTCTAATAGGCGCTGCTCATGCATGGTTGCTTACATCTTTGGGCGGGTTTAGTGGCATCTCTGAACAATCAAAGGGACTGTGTCTGCGATACAATATCCACAGTCAACGTCTATCTTCAGGAGTTCTGGGAACTTGGGTGATGGAAAACTTTTTGTGATATTTGCAATATTTCCAAATTCGCTTTCCTTTGTATGTTCCACGCACCTGAAGTCAAAGTCACCATACGTCAGAAATTGTACTACACACTGCTTGTAACCTTTCCGTTTCAGACACATCGAAGGCTTAATTCTGAATACTGTTACATTACCAAATACCACTCCAAGCCATGTTTATTCTTCTGCTTACTTCTTCTGCTGTCGTTTGAAGCTACCACTAAAACAAGAGCTCAACTGGTTCTGCGGCATTTTTATTAACTTCTTCCTTTCGATTTGTTGCTCATACATCTACTGAGTCCTGTTTATCAGGTTCAAGTTGATATTAAATAATACAAAACACTGTAGTATAGTGCTAAAGTAGAAGAGAATAAAACAAGAAACCAGTAATATAAATAAATTGCCTAGATTTAACAATGAAAGAAATCACACCAATTTTGAAACCAACAAAAAATCGGAAAGTAACAAATGGCTCAAATGGCTCTGAGCACCATGCGACTTAACTTCTGAGGTCATCAGTCGCCTAGAACTTAGAGCTAATTAAACCTAACTAACCTAAGGACACACACACATCCATGCCCGAGGTAGGATTCGAACCTGCGACCGTAGCAGTCGCTCGGCTCCAGACTGTAGCGCCTAGAACCGCACGGCCACTCTGGCCGGCGGAACGTAACAGGTTTAGATGGAATTAATGGAGAGTCACACATGAAGAACTATCACTACACCTTAAATTGTTACGCATTTTTAACAGGTACTGGGAACAAAAAAAATGTACCAAGAAACTGGAAGAAAGCAGACGTAAGAAAGGAGAAAGAAATAGTTGTGAAAATTATAGCGTATAAGCTTGCTTGTCACAGCATATAAACTTGATTCGTGTATTTCAAAGATAAGAATGTAAGTAATAGTACAATATTTTCTAATGGAAGAACTGATCGTATTTAGAAAGGGACGATCTACGTCTGGTGCAATCTTAATTTTACAACAGCTTATTGAAACGCAGAAAATGTTTAACAAAGAGACATGTATTGCTTTGACAGAGTCTGAGAAGGCCTCCGATAATGTGATTAGAGAAAAGTTATGAAGAGTAATGGAACACAGATCTTACTACTTACAGATTCTATTAGCTATCAAAAGTAAGTAAAAAGGACCATCAGTTACGTTAAATATAGAAGATTTATGTACAGGGCCGACACAGGTGAATAACTGACTGGGACAAGGCTGTAATTTATCCCTCACACTGTTCAGTACATATGCGATGCACTTCGCGGAGGAATTCTAGGATAAATGCTGGGATACAACTAAACAACTCGGTAAAGCTAAAATCATTCCTCTATGCTGATGGTCTTACATTCATTTTTTCACGAGAAGATGATTTCCAAACAGGAATTCATGAAAAAATAAAATGTCAACACCATACAACATGAAAATATCTACTAGTAAATCTACGTCAATAGTATTTTCTGGAAATTATTCATTGAGAACTAAGATCGTAGTTAATGAGAAAACAATTGAACGGGTAAAATATTTTACCTATCTTCGATGTAAAATATCGTATGAATGGCTGGGCTCTGAGCACTATGGGACTCAACTGCTGTGGTCATAAGTCCCCTAGAACTTAGAACTACTTAAACCTAACTAACCTAAGGACATCACACACATCCATGCCCGAGGCAGGATTCGAACCTGCGACCGTAGCGGTCGTGCGGTTCCAGACTGTAGCGCCTTTAACCGCTCGGCCACTCTGGCCGGCTATCGTATGAATGACTCTGGAAGTATATGTGGAACAATTAACAGCACTTCAAAGCTTAAAACACACACAAAACCGAGCGAGGTGGCGCAGTGGTTAGAACACTGGACTCGCATTCGGGAGGACGACTGTTCAATCCCGTCTCCGGCCATCCTGATTTAGGTTTTCCGTGATTTCCCTAAATCCTTTCAGGCAAATGCCGGGATGGTTCCTTTGAAAGGGCACGGCCGATTTCCTTCCGCGTCCTTCCCTAACCCGTGCTTGCGCTCCGTCTCTAATGACCTCGTTGTCGACGGGACGTTAAACACTAATCTCCTCCTCTTCCACACAAAAGAAACACTACTAAAATTTCATAAAACAGCAACATTTCCAAATCTGTTAAATGGAAGTGAATCGTAGGTTCTGAATGAAGGGTAAGAAAAAGCAAATACAATTAACAGAAGTAAAATTTCTTTGAGCGATGAAGGGAGGTAAAAGAACAGATAAAATACGAGATAAAGAAATTCTAAAGGAGTTGAAATTTTGGGATTCCCAGAGACAACCGCATTAGGTAAAGAGTTTTAAACCATATTGGAGAAGATATTCTGGCAGACTGAGAAAAAGATGGGAACCGTAACAGGCCACTATTGGCCTAGAACGGATTGTGCAAAAGGAGAAGAAAACTGGTTTTAGGTTCAAATGGCTCTGAGCACTACGGGACTTAACATCTATGGTCATCAGTCCCCTAGAACTTAGAACTACTTAAACCTAACTAACCTAAGGACAGCACACAACACCCGGTCATCACGAGGCAGAGAAAATCCCTGAACCCGCCGGGAATCGAACCCAGGAACCCGGACGCGGGAAGCGAGAACGCTACCGCACGACCACGAGCTGCGGACTGGTTTTAGGAATGTCAGTCGTCTTTTAAAACTATCGTGGACTTACTTTGTGGATTTATTTTAACACTGAATTTAACAATCACGACTTCGCATCCACCGACTTCCTCCCCAGCTACAATTCCGTCTCTGTAGCTCTCTTGAATAAAATACTTAATAAATGCAATATATTGAATTGAAATCAATTAAATTATAGAATATAATGTGATTCAAAGGCATTTTTGCCGTAAATGTTTTTAAACCCATTTCACAAACATGTTTATAGTTTTAAAATATTAATGTTCATAAATGTCGCACTGGAAGAGTGTTGTGGTATCAGAAAACGTCGTGCTAGCGCTAGATGCGTATCGGAGGAGTTACAGTAACTACACGCTCTAGTAGCTGGAACTTTGTACTCCAGGACACTACCCAGAACAGGATTGCAGATAAATGTGCCTAAGATGGGGGGGGGGGGGGATGGATGTTATTGTATGCAAAAACGAGATGGTAGTCGAAGATTAAATCGACAACTGTCGTATTTCCCCATCTCCGAGTCAAACGAAACTGTGTTGACTATTTTTCTGAGAACCTTTCTTGCTTTGGGTGCCGGTAAGGGTCGAATTTACATTCCTTCTTCTTCTTTGAATGCTTCATAGCCACTAGTTCCCTGTGTGAATCTCTCTTATTAATGCAAAAGAAAAATCGCCTGTTGATGATGGGATTTTAAATGTCGAGCCGAAGTGTCTTTTAGGTGATCACAGAAACGTTATTTTACTTCTTGAAGAGCGCCTGGCCAGGAGTATGTTGCTCGTCACTTGCAACAGTTTTTCGATTGTCTCATCATGAATTACATTCTTCAGAGGGGTTCATCACCTCTCAATTGCTTTGGACCCCGAAGAAAAGTAACTTGATAAAAAGACATGCACATCTCTTAAGCTTTGTGTCTTTTTTATATCCTTATGGTGTGTCAGTCGACAGTTCCATTAAATTGATCTTTCGTGAAATATGTACACTATATTTAAATCATTGTCGTTCGCCCAATGCACAGTTTTTTTCAGGAATTTAAGTATTCATAAGCATGCAGGCTGCCTGCTTTTTCTAGTAACGAGACTGGAAGTTTAAGAAAGACAGCTCCCACATCTCCAATGTCACAACCAAAGCGACTTTCTTTGGTCCACACTCTAGAACTATCAGCCAGTTTTTCTTGCGAACTGCTCTAGTAAGCTTAATAGGTGCTTTACCCAATGATCGAAGGGCAATACTTGGAAAAGGCACCAGAGAGGTGACAGAAGTAGGACAGTTTTGATGGTACAGCTGAACTTTCGACATACCTCAGTGGATGTCAGAATGCCCCACCGTGGTTGCACTGGCCGATAAACAGATCCTTCCGCATGGGCTTATATGCATTTGATAGAAGGCGTCGCGTAACGGATAATTATTAGACAGCGGTGGTCCTTGCTTCTCACAAAAGATGATAAACAGGGTGATCATATAAGTATGAAAGAAACAATGACCCACATTAATCCCTGTTTATTAAAAAGTTTCCCGATAACGTGTACATGAATAACAAATCATTACAGGATCAATTCAACCTCAATAAATGCAAAGAATACGGAAACTGACAATTATTAACATGGGCAGTACTGATCTAATACCTGAACGTCCTAGAAAAGGCTGAATAGTTTAGAATGAGTTACGGAAAGACAAATCCACCAGGGGATACATAGTGATTGCCTGAATCCACAAAAAGAATGAAAAACTACCACATGCAAATAACATCACTGACTGAGTCGTGAATGAGCCTTCAGTCATACGAAAAAAGCACAATATTCACAGAATGTACCTGGTCCTAACAATGTTCCTATCAATACCCGGTAATGCTCATACGCTGCTCGCAAAGCTACAATTCCGTACCATATTCAGCACTCGGTAGCGTGGAGCGATGCAAGCGACATGATCTGCTGCAGGCTGCAATACATCAGCTGCCGATTGCTAGAACAGCCCTTCTCTTCATCTGCAGACGCTGTCCTTGTCCCATGTTGCCAGACCAAGAGTGTCATTCCTAGTCTCCAGTCAAAGTCTCCAGATGTGTTTTCTGTCAGTACAGAGTTTTTTCCTCTCTCTTCAAGTGCGTGCATTTCCCGTGCTTCAATGAAAAAGTCTCTGCAAAATGCTGACCAATGATAGTTTTGCTAACCAGCAACAGTTTTACAACGTTACCAGTCGTTTCAATCCAATATATGCTATTCTTAAACTGTTCAGAGCTACACATCAACTCTTCAGATAAATTTCACTTCAGTCAGTACATTGTTTTTTTTTCTTAAAAAAAAAAGATTCACCAGTAAGGAGCCCTCTTAAAACTTTTCAGACAAGGCGGATTATCACTTTACAAAGAGAAAAGATGTACGTCTGTCTCTTCTCGCGGAACACAGAAATCGCTATATGTTATTCCTTCCCCCTGCATAGCGTTCTTGGAAGGCGACCATCAGCCCAAAACAAAGTTCCTTTGAAATGGCTATAAAGACTAAGATTCTGTGCGAGTGCAGGTGTTCGTCTTACTACGTTATACAACTTCCGTGAATGTAGGTCTGTACCCCACAACCGGCCGGAGTGGCCGAGCGGTTCTAGGCGCTTCAGTCTGGAACCGCGCGATCGCTACGGTCGCAGGTTCGAATCCTGCCTCGGGCATGGATGTGTGTGATGTAATTAGGTTAGTTAGGTTTAAGTAGTTCTAAGATATAGGGGACTGATGACCTCAGATGTTAAGTTCCATAGTGCTCAGAGACATTTGAACCATTTGTACCCCACATTGTGTAGGATGTTATGCAAAAAATTGCAGGAACACGACTCCCTGCCGAATGTGCTGAACAGTGACTGGGCCACCCTGCGGTACCTGCCACGGGCGGTCAGTTCACCTCATCTCCTCGCCCTGTCCTCTGAAAGGCGAGCCGAGCCTGGCCAGACACTAAGTCACTGGCCTGGCCTCTATGCGCAGCCTGGCTCATCAGAACGCCAGATGAACTACAGCGAATATTAGTAGAAAAGATACATAATTAATACAAAAATAGACGGCTTAATCGTGCGAACACTGATGTGTTATTTATTACAAGAGTTAGATGTTTTATTAGTTCATGGAACTAAAATTCAGACTGTAGTGATTTAAATCAATTATGAGTAATACATGAGATGTGTCACTCCGGCAGTAGACTGACGAGTACCAGTGTTCGCGCCGGATATAATATTTCCACCTGCCCCAACTAAAACCGAGAGCCAGGCGACCGACACGTAAACCAGGACAGTTCTGAGACGTTGTCAAACAGTATATTTTATCGTGTCGTGCCGAGACCAGGTGATCCCCAAGGGAGTTTCGTTGTAGAGATTGGATGATGTGTGGTCCTCTTTTTTTGGTAATCAAGTTTTTAATGTTTCTTAAAGAAAGCTATATTTATTTCAGTGTGTTACTTTGCGTAATTGAGGATCTTGGACACCAACACCTGTCAGAAGAGTGGTGACTGGTCATATGAGGATATTTATATATAAAGGCAAAGCATTCTTCGAGCATTCTAAGTGCATGTCCTTGTGATGTATATACTATAAATTAAAATATGAAACTTCAGAACAAATTTTTTTATTGACCGTAAGTCTCCTGAAACCAACGAAATGTCTTAGTTAGCAAGTTGTGAATATCTGGGTCTATCTTTGGTACCGAAACAAAGATATTACCGCCGGCCGGTGTGGCCGTGCGGTTCTAAGCGCTTCAGTTTGGATCCGCGTGACCGCTACGGTCGCAGGTTCGAATCCTCCCTCGGGCATGGTTGTGTGTGATGTCCTTAGGTTAGTTAGGTTTAAGTAGTTCTAAGTTCTAGGGGACTGATGACCTCAGATGTTAAGTCCCATAGTGCTCAGGGCCATTTGAACCATTTGAAAGATATTACCGATAAATATTTTATTGTCTTTTGATGGAAATTAGCCATTTCCTATTTTGAGGAAGTTATTAACAAAATGTATATTATCTCATCCAGAAGATAAAATTCTCATATTAGTTTTAAGTTCCAGCTTTATTATATGCGGGCATAGGTGCGATCTTTACAAAGATGACCTGACTTCGTCTGCTGTCATCCCTCT
Source organism: Schistocerca serialis cubense (assembly GCF_023864345.2). NCBI lineage: Eukaryota > Metazoa > Arthropoda > Insecta > Orthoptera > Acrididae > Schistocerca > Schistocerca serialis. The sequence continues at coordinate 1,004,416,405 of NC_064638.1, read as the reverse complement.
TGAGATTACTCTTAATATTTGACAGAGGCTTCTAGAGAATAAAATGGAGCAGCTGCCCATAGGGGCTATTGTTGTTATGCAAACATCGCTTCAACCAATGTTCTATGGGTCATACAAACCTTACGTCAAGCAATAAAGGTCCAATCATGCGCCTGTTTACTGGTACTACTTTGCTTAGAAACATGTAGGTGTTGTCGCCATAAAATTCCGGGGGCAGTTTGAACGCAGAATGAGCAGATCGGCCGCCTTCTAAGAATGTGGCGGCTGATGCCACTGCGTGGATAATTTTTCCACCAGATACGACTTCTACGAGTATCATAAATCAAAAACGTCTTTCCAGTATTTCCACGCGCATCTAAAAAAACAATTACCCTTCGTTCTTGTTGAGTGATGACATAATCATGTCTTGATTCAAACGACAGTCATTTTGAACGATCTGTCTCGCGAATACTCCATACTGGTTGATGTTTTTGTATTGGAATTCACCGATAAAGAAAGTTCAAAATGTGTTAAGGATTTGACTGATAGAGATTCAGCCTATTTGTTCATTTCAAATAAACATTCATCAAATATATTTTAGTCATAATCTATATCATCAAATGACAGTTTTATCGTTTAAGATGCAGGATGTCTTGATCCTTGCTCTCGCGACGATTTTGTCAAGGGAACATCGGGTCAGTAGTACCACAAAATTAAATAATGACAGCAAATAAATGTTTCAGTGCTTTTGTTGTACAGCATATGACAGCTTCGGATGGCGTTCTTTACCAGTGAAAATCGTCTGCTAGCAGGCCCATCGCTTTTCATGCTCCTTGGAAGGCATCGTAAGTCACCTATCATCGGTAGACGGAAAAGGCACCGGTTTCTCACAGTATGTTTATAATAATTTCGTGTACCTCAATGTCCTGGTGTATTTCCTTTAATTGGACGCCACTTTGTCGACTTGGGTTTCCTTAGTCAATTTCCTACCGGGAAAAGACGGCCAACAGTTTGACGTGGAATGTGGAACATGTTTCTTTCTTGTGAATTTCCACATCATTGAGCGGTGACGGCTACGTTAAAAGAGAGAGAGATAGGAAGACAATCCTCTTTCTTATGGAGGCTATACCACTATATGGCAATGCCCTCGGTTTCGCAGAGACGGTAGACTTCAAGTCACCATAGTTCAGCCATTTCCCACGAAATATTTAGTAAATTATATACACGACCTTGCTTGTGGATCAAACTATCTGTTAGTCAATAGCCGGCCGCGGTGGCCGTGCGGTTCTGGCGCTGCAGTCCGGAACCGCGGGACTGCTACGGTCGCAGGTTCGAATCCTGCCTCGGGTATGTGTGTGTTTGATGTCTATAGGTTAGTTAGGTTTAAGTAGTTCTACGTTCTAGGGGACTTATGACCTAAGATGTTGAGTCCCATTGTGCTCAGAGCCATTTGAACCATTTTTTTTGTTGGTCAATGATGGATCAAAATCCCTGCAGTGATTTCTGAAATCATCCCGAACGTACAGATAGAAGCTAGCAGGGAACATCAGTTTGTATATCATCGCATCATAACTTCTTAGTTTTTCCAATTCTAAATCGTTGTGTGAACAGACAAAACTAGACAATGCACTGACTGTGTGATTGTCACTACATTTAGTCTTCTAGAGAAAATCACGAGTGATGTAACATAAATGAAACGTGCATCGATTAAAACCCACGCTAGTATTCATGGCCTGAGATTCATTTCCAGAATGAGATTTTCACTCTGCAGCGGAGTGTGCGCTGATATGAAACTTCGTGGCAGATTAAAACTGTGTGCCCAACCGAGACTCGAACTCGGGAACTTTGCCTTTCGCGGGCAAGTGCTCTACCATCTGAGCTACCGAAGCACGACTCACGCCCGGTACTCACAGCTTTACTTCTGCCAGTACCTCGTCTCCTACCTTCCAAACTTCTGTAAAGTTTGGAAGGTAGGAGACGAGGTACTGGCAGAAGTAAAGCTGTGAGTACCGGGCGTGAGTCGTGCTTCGGTAGCTCAGATGGTAGAGCACATGCCCGCGAAAGGCAAAGTTCCCGAGTTCGAGTCTCGGTCGGGCACACAGTTTTAATCTGCCAGGAAGTTTCAGAGATTCATTTGTTACTACTGACCGAAAGTGACTCACCTGGTTAATTGATGAAAGCCCACACACGAAAAAGGAGCGATAAACTTTCAGTGCATGGATCAGAATAACTGCATGAGATATTGCTTCAGTACAAATGGTTTTTTTTTATTGCGATATTTATTTGTTGTCGATCTTTGAGTGTCTTTAAACAAACGCACAATTGTAGACCAGACTCCTAAAATGAAAACTGATACAATTTTTAATGCAACACATGTGTTGCGGATATACAAACATATTATTTCGCACATGATGATGAAAAAGACCGATGTTTATTCTAAAACGTAAAACAATTTTGTCCACCACACACTATATTATCATATTCGGTTCCACAGTCACACTGTATTTTATCAAGCTCAAACCCATTTTCTCCAAGTATCAGAAAAATGAAGACTGGATTTGTCGATGTAACTGCTATTGTTGAAAATAAATAGTGGGAGGCAAAAGTATCCTTCTTTCAAACGAGCATTTAACGCAATACTAAAATATTGAAATAAATATTATCAGACAACGACACACAAAATATTATGCCAGTTTCCTGTAGAAGAGCAAGGATCAAGCTTTAGTTTTAAATTATCTCCTTTATGGACCGTCACTCTCATCCCAGCGATGAAGCAGGAGAACAATTTCCTGAATGATGAAGTGTGATTGAGGAGTAGCCCTTCTGCGTCAAAAAACCCCTTTTCTGGCTCGTCACGTCCGCTGCGCACCAGTGCGTGGCCAATTTCCTGAACCGAGATGCGTGACTGTGAAACCAGCTTCGTCCTAAATTTTTATTTAAAAGAAAAAAAAAAGAAAGAGACGGGGAGGGACGGGGTAGAGAGAAATAGGTTCTGTTGTGCCACGCAGCAGTACATACTGTATCTTGTTGCGTGCGCCGTTGTGGTACTCCCATTTATTTTCGGTGTCCCTTTCTGAAGCAATAATTCATAGTCTCTTCCTGCAACACTTTAAATTCCGCTGTGACTTAATTAATTTTTTTTTCTTTCTTCCTTCAAAAGCTATAGTCCATTAACGTTGGTAACCAAATAAGCTGTCCGCCCCCGGTAGCTGAGTGGTCAGCGTGACAGGCTGTCAATCCTAAGGGCCCGGGTTCGATTCCCGGCTGGGTCGGAGATTTTCTCCGCTCAGAGACTGGGTGTTGTGTTGTCCCAATCATCATCATTTCATCCCCATCGACGCGCAGGTCGCCGAAGTGGCGTCAAATCGAAAGCCCTGCACCGGGCGGACGGTCTACCCGACGGGAGGCCCTAGCCACACGACATTTCATTTCACCAAATAAGCTTAAGTGAATACATAGCTTACATGTGAACAATGAGCTGTGACAGGTCGTAGATAACGAGTGAGTTTTAATGCAATAATATGTGTGGAGTCATATACACAGCCCGATCACTGTGTCCGTCTTCAGCATTCGGCGTTCATTACGTCGCTTTTACTTTCCTTTTTTTCTAGGGAAAGGAACAAAGAAAGAAATAATGCATATGCGGTTATGGAGGAAAGCCACAAAAAGTTCTCAACGACCCGGTGGGTTATCTACGTGGAACGTGAGTGACTAATTGCTGTCCAGTGCTAGGTGCTGCACATTACAAATAAAGCACATGATTTTAAGAATTAAAATTACTAGGCGAGATAGCGTACACCACTGAAGCAAATTAAAATGTTGGAGGAACAGGATGGAATAACTAAACTGACCTGAAAACATTGTAAGACTAATTAGCGTTTATGTACTATTACCACAGAGGAAAGTTGTTTATAAATACAAAAATTAGATCACAGAATAAAAGAATTACGATACGAACGTCAGAAGAATGAAAACATCGAGAGGGACTCTAAATCCTATCAGAAGCAGCTAGATATCACCAAGTCTATCTGGCCACACGTGCTTGCAAATTTTGCTTATTTTTTAGCGGAAAGCACTTGACCCGTGCCAACCTCTGCACATTAGAGAAACGCTCTGCCTAAGTTAACCGAAGATCTGGCGTGTTCTTATACTCATTGCTAACTGGCAGGACGTTGAAATTTCTCAGTCATTGCCACTGGCTACAGATGCTACTAATCAAACAGAAAAAGGGGGGGGGGGGGGGAATAGACGCTATAGGTGCTTTCAGTTATGTCTGTCATATTCCTTGCATTTTGATCCCTTTATCCAGGCTGACGGTATTTAATCATATGAAAAAGGAAACGAGTTAGTCAAAAATGTGGCTTGTGCTTTCCACATTCTGTAAGAAAAGAGAATCCAATGAGTAAATACAGTAAATATCGAAAGAAACAAACTGATTCAGACGATGCAGAAAAGCAAAGCGATACTGAGTGGATACCTGATTTGGCATAATGATTTCTGAAAGACCATCTACGAAGATAAAAATTCTGGGAATAAAGTTAAGACGTAGATCCATAACATCCATGCCACAAAGTGTAATTAGTGGAGTGAAATGTACTAGTTACAACTGAATGCCGTATACCCCGAAACACAGTGCTGCCTTCAGTTAATAATGAAAGTGGTACCATCAAGCTTTACCCTGTCGAAAGCAATGTGTGCAAGTTAAACTTAAATTACTTTTGCGCCTTTTGTTCGCTAATTAGTATCCTGACTCTCTGTTATTGAGATTATCGTTGCATTAGACTCCTTCAAACCAGCAAGATCCACAGTGACCAACTTCTGCCTATTTACTCAACCCAATATGTAAAATATGTTTTAGTGGGAAACCAAAATTGATAGACTAGTTACCTCCACTGAATCCTGTGTAGTCTTCCACAGCCAATCCGCGATTTTAAATAACACTAACATCAAAAATAACCTGACCGTCAAAAGGAAAAAAATCAGGTTTTGTTTAGGCAATGTCACCCAATCAACTCCGAAAAAAGAAATCTCTCAACACGACCAGGGCATTACTTTCGTGATCAGCACGATGAAATGGAGCTTCGAATTTTTGAGGACACACGAGAATGGAAAATAATGAGCCAGTTAAGTTCTACATCACCCAGTACTTCGACATCACTTTCTTCTGACGTTGTACAGTGATTTATAAAGTGTTTAATCTTTTTTTCCCGTTAATCGAGACTCCGGATTCCATCGATCACAGGACAGTTGAATAGCGTAGAGCGCAAAGCAAATGGCCAGCGTAATGAGTTTAAAGTCTAGTACCACGCAGTCATTTATTTTTTCCTTCTCATTTGCGCGATAAGCAATAACAAAAGACACCTTTATTCATCTGTTGCATCACAACGCCCCACATTAATCACTATCCGAAGAATGTTACATGTCTTCATATATGTTAACTGCATTTTACGTACGTGTGCTCTCACATGTCTGCTAGAACATTCTTTCACTCTGAAACATGGATAACATTACACTGTCTCTGTCTCTCTCTCTCTCTTCCTCTCTCCCTCTCTTTCTCTCTCTCTCTCTTTCTCTCTCTCTCTCTCTCTCTCCCTCTCTCTCTCTCTCTCTCCCTCCGCTTCCCAATTTTCTATTCGAGAATCTCACTTTTGCTCATATCACCTACACACACGAAATCCTGTAACACCTAGTATTTTATTTGTTCGAACACATGACAAAACATCATAAAATACTACCCTGAGAAGCAGTTTGGTATCCCAGTCTCTGTCCAGTCACGAAGAGGACTTCATATGAACAACACTCCCGTTGTGTTTACTGAAAGAGCTAACGTTGCTTTTTAATGCTTATCGTCTTTCGTCTGACCGCATAGTAATAGTGGAAGTATAGGACGCCTATGGTGTAAAACTGTAATAAGTGTGAAGTTAGTGTGAAACCTCCAGTAGCACTAATCTGAACTACAAACTCCAAGCGTTCATTGTACAAGGCGTTCCAAAAAATGCCTTCCGATTTCACAAGGTCATTTCTTCTACATTAATAAAGGTAGAAACTTACGCATAAGACTGCGAAGTTTTTCAAAGAACCATCTAAATTTACAAGGACACATCTTTTACCCACGTGAGCAAAAAATCTTTCGGTACTTTCTAAAATTCTGTCTTTTTCCACCAGTAAATTTTTACATCTGCTCTTCCTGACAGATATGTACATAGCTGAATAGGTACCATCCCTTTCTGTTAGTTTGAGTATCAAGTCCTTCATTGGGTCTGCGAACGTATTTGGCTCAAGAATATACTCTTACCTTTGTTTCAATTCTTTTTTTATTATTACTCCCAATAACGTGTTTCAATTTAACTGCATCAGCAGAGCTCATGAGTACATAGTGTCTATTCAAGGTTAAAAATCTTACTCGACATCAAAGGCCCTTTGGTTGCAAATGCAAAAAATTGTGGTGCTTTCAGATAACAACAAAGGGAACAACTTTTATCATATTTCTACAGAATTGAGCTTTATCATAGCCAAAACTAAATCAAATGTAGTAAGGTATTGTTAGTTGGTATACCCCGAGAGGGTGGCTTCAACCGTTTGTCGGGAAGGGTGGTCTTCGTCCACGCACGCTGACCACTTTCCTTGCGAATATGTGAGTTGTGTCATATCGCTATTTGTGTAGCTGTACTTAAGTGTTATATTTGCGTTGCATGATGTTGAGAAAAGAGAGAGAGTGAAACCCTCCCGAATGGCACCAAGGGAGCCCCCGAGCGTAAGGTTCCCATCCGACAGAAGGGTCACCACCAACCATGTCCCATTCCCTCACTTCATGAGGCAACGTGGAAAGTTTTGGAATTTAATCTAGAAGATTGGCGGTGATCAGAAACATTACGCCACCATCTCTTCTCCCTTTACCTGCCAAATTTCATTCAACACTGGCAGCGAAATTTCATCCAACGCCAGAATTCCAACCAGATTTTGAGAAGTTGACCCGGCAGTCGCAGGGACAGTTATCGTCGAGTTCGATGACCATTGAAAATTACTCGAAAATGAGTGGATAGTTTTAGATCAAAACTAGTGTCAAGTGTTTTCCTACTTAGAGGTTGGTAACTGGGGCAGAGCAGGGAAACAAATCTCCTAAATTCCTCGCCATCGATAATGCCAGTGGGCCAGTATTCTTCACAAGTCATTTTAAGTAACCAGTGATGGGTCCTTTATTTTCAGAAATTGGTGTGGAGGGTAATATTCTTGTCAAAATTTGTCGAAGAGGACTGTGCTGCTGCTAATGTACGGGTTTAAAGATGGCAGACGTAGGAGTTGCGGCGGCGCGGTTCCTTTCGTCCTTTACCTGCACCTACCTGTGCACTCGTTGCAGCAGATCGCCGGCACGAAAGCTGAGCAAAAACTCACCGTACTGCAACTCGCACCAAGCTGCATAAAACGTAACTACTCCAAGAATCGGGAAAAGGTCTTAATTTTGAATGAACGTTGGAAATACTGGCAAAACTTCGGAATATTTTGAATCTTGATAATGTACACGTTCACTGCCAAGCCCGTGCTAATCTTAACACAGTTACTGCGAGCTAACACCCCAAAGATGTTCGGGCTCACATGCGGTTTCCCTTCGTCGAAATGTCTTGGCTCAAACTCGTCTAGCCGTTGAATCGTACGTATCGGATTCCACGCCCTAAATGAGACACTTGTGACCCTTTGGCTAAATTGTCTGGCTAATGGCAAGTTTCCCAAATTGTATGAAGTTAATATGACATATAATAACAGTAATAGTAATATCGTGAACTAAATAACGACCCATAAATGATGTAGGCCACACAATTGCGATTTGGTTAGAAAAATGTTTATTACAAAGCAAACTAATTGCTAAAGTGGTCGTATTTAGAGTTACTGTCCTCTCGAGCGCATATCCATTTGACACAGTTCGATCATTCACAATCTGATGGTGAAATACAAGTTCACTACTCCACCTCGTTGACCATGCGAAAAGTTTGAGTTCACACCAGGTCCGAGGCTGCCCACCGCTCAGAGACTAGGTCCCGCAATACCACACACTGGGTCGGAGATTTTCTCTACTCAGGGACTGAGTGTTGTGTTGTCCTAATCATCATCATTTCATCCTCATCGACGCGCAAGTCGCCGAAGTGGCGCCAAATCGAAAGACTTGCACCAGGCGAGCGGTCTACCCGACGGGAGGCCCTCGTCGCACGCCACCATCATCATCGCTACACCAAGAAGATGACGTGCTACAGACTCGAAATTTAACCGACAGGACGAAGATGCTGTGATACGCAATTGATTAGGTTTTCAGAGCACTCACACAAGGTTGGCGCCGGAGGCGACAGCTATAACGTTCTGACATGAGGAAAGCTTACAACCGATTTCTCATACACAAACAGCAGTTGACCGGCGTCGCCTGGTGAACGTTCTTGTGATGCCTCGTGTAAGAAGGTGAAATGCGTACCATCACGTTTCAGACTTTGATAAAGGTCGGATTGTAGCCTATCGCGATTGCGGTTTATCGTCTCGCGACATTGCTGCTAGCGTTGGTCGAGATCCAATGACTGTTAGCAGAATATGGAATAGGTGGGTTCAGGAGGGTAATACGGAACGCCGTGCTGGAGCCCAACGGCCTCGTGTCACAAGCAGTCGAGATGACAGTCATCTGATCCGCATTGCTGCAACGGATAGTGCAGCCCCGTCTCGATCCCTGAGTCAACAGATGGGGACGTTTGCAAGACAACGACCATCTGCACGAACAGTTCTACGACGTTTGCAGCAGCATGGACTATCAGCTCGGAGACCATGGCTACGGTTACCCTTGACGCTGCATCATAGACAGAACCGCCTGCGATGGTGTACTCAACGACGAACCTGGGTGCACGAATGGCAGAACATCATTTTTTCGGATGAAACCAGGTTCTGTTTACAGCATCATGATGGTCGCATCCTTGTTTGGCGACATCGCGGTGAACGCACATTGGAAGCGTGTATTCGTCATCGCCACACTGGAGTATCACCCAGCGTGATGGTATGGGGTGCCATTGGTTACACGTCTCGGTCACCTCTTGTTCGCATTGACGGCACTTTGAGCAGTGGACGCTACATTTCAGATGTGTTAGGACCCGTGGCTCTACCCTTCACTCGATCCCTGCGAAATCCTACAATTCAGCAGGATAATGCACGGCCGCATGTTGCAGGTCCTGTGCGGACCTTTCTGGACACAGAAAATGTTCGACTGCTGCCCTGGCCAGCACATTCTCCAGATCCCTCACCAATTGAAAACGTCTGGTCAATGGTGGCAGATCAACAGGTTCGTCACAATACGCCAGTCACTACTCTTGATGAACTGTGGTGTCGTGTTGAAGCTGCATGGGCAGCTGCACCTGTACACGCCATCCAAGCTCTGTTTGACTCAATGCCCAGGCGTATCAGGGCCGGTATTACGGCCAGAGGTGGTTGTTATGGGTACTGATTGCTCAGTATCTATGTACCCAAATTGTCTGAAAATGTAATCAATGTCTTCTAGTATAATATATTTGTCCAATGAATACCCGTTTATCATCTGAATTTCTTCTTGGTGTAGCAATTATAATGGCCAGTAGTCTATTTAAATGAGAGCGAACAGTTCGTTAACTCACATCAGGCACAAAGCTTTTCATTCACATTACCATGTTTATGGTAACGTATTTCACGAAATCTGAACAGCTACTAAGCACGGATTGTTCTTAAATTAAAATGCACGCCGTACTACTAAGTTTATTGGTTTCTGATGCATCAACTTTTTAGTCACCGATCTGCTCAACATGCCATGCGGAATTACTGTCTTTTCTCACACAAAAAATTACTTAAAAAATTCCGTACTTTCTAAAAAAGACACCGAAATAAATATGTCTTCACTGTAAAACACTTTTGAAACATGTAGTAAAACTAAGATCGGCAAACTATAACGTCCTTCGGATCTCATACTCCACGCTACCGTACCATTGAAAGGCCGTGTTCCGACTCCTTTAGACTGCTGTAAGCATTCTATATCTCTAAAAGGAAAGAAGCGCGAAGAATGCTCCGTTCTGATTGGTCAGTTTTCTTTAAGGCCAATAGGAAAACATAATTCTCCTGCTTTAGTCCGCGCTTTTCATGACTAACCAATCAACAAATAACACTCTTTCGAACTGTACTTTTTCCCGGAATAAATATTTCACATTCTGATATTTATTTATTCTTTACTTATTAACTATTTTCATATGCACTTGAATGAGCTTTCCTTTTACCATAAACTTACTTAACACACTGTGATACAATATTCCCCGTCGTCTGCATTCACACTGTCTTTCAACTTTCTCACACTACTTCGTACAGCTTTCGTCAGTAGAACAACGATCTACATATTTACTTTAGACCACATTCACGCATCATTCACACTACTAAAAGCATACACAAACCTGTACCAGCATAAATAAACAAAATAGCCTTCAAGAAATAAACAGAACAATTCACAAAAACATACTCTTGACCTGTTTCTCTGTCCGCTACTGTCCTCTAGCAGATGAAAACTGGAACTACACACTCGACTGAATCCGCTTCAGACCATCTGTCACTGTAGACGCATGATTCGTTCTCCCTATACACAGGCTCTAGACAGGAGCGATATAAGCCTCAGAGTGCTACATATTGAATTCTTCAATTATAACTGATGCATTTTCTATTTCTGCTTCTGGTAGCTGAGACGGAGGCTGGGACAGTAGATACCGGGACGGATCGCTAGGAAGATTATTCAGTTGAATTTATGGTAATACGCAGGTCTTTTTAATATTGACATCTCCAGAGGCAATGTGAGATGTTTCCCTACCAAATGCCACGTTAGGTTACCCACGGTGCTTCCAATAATGCTTATTATGGTTTTGCAGTATTGATGTCACTCTCGATCAAATTTTCACTGATAGACCACGAAGAAAAACTGTTACTTCAACACAGACAGCTTGCTTCTATTTCCTTGATCACAAATTCCACTGACCCGTATTTCCAAACATTCCTCCAACAAAATATCAAAATCTCTCTCAACCCCAACATCCTCAATATGCGCCGACTATAATTGCTGTGATTCGTGGCGTTGGCGTGAGATTGCAGTGAAGGTAGTCGGTCAAGAACTTGCAAAACCTCACACATCACAATGATTCCAAACCTAACTACATACGTAATACATTTACCGAATCCGGAATACAACACTGTACACCAACATATAACTACGAAGCGTTGATCTTCTACTGCTGACATTGCACGAGGGGTGTTCAATAAGTAATACAATACTTTTTCTGTCAAAGCCAGTTGGTTTTAGTCAGGACTCCAATACACCATATCATTCCCTACTCTTCTTGCTACAAAATTCTATTTTTCAACATAATCTCCGTTCAGTGCAACGATCTTACGCTACCTCATTGGGAAGACCTGCAAGTAGTGTAAACATGGGAGGCAACGTCATGCTTCATCAGTAACTGCCCCATCATACACGCACTGATCTCCAAGGAGTGCATCCTTCATTGGCCCTAAGAGATGGAAGTCTGAATGTGTGAGATAGAGCCTGTAGAGTGGGTGATGAAGAACAGTCCAATAAAGTTTTGTGAGCTCCTCTCAGGTGCACACACTTGTGCCTCACATTGTCATGAAGAAGGATCATCGCGAATGAGAGTGCCCGCACGTTCCACCATTGCAGTACTTACAGCTGTGTGCGGCCGGCAGCCATGCCGGAGATCGGACACATTTGTGCGATCTTGTTGCAATGATGACAACGCCTCACTTAACGACTCACAGTGCCGTTGTTCGTTGAGAGGTCTCTGTAGACAGTCTGCAAGCGCCAGTGAATATCATCGATGCTCGGATTTTCCACCAAAGGAAATTCAATAACTGCCCTCTGCTTGGAACCCACCTCCGTTACAGACACCATTTTGATAGCTACTTATAGGGCCGCCACGTACCGGAACTTCATGGGACTATGGGGGATAATGTCAGAACATTCCACGATGTCTCACAACAAATTCCGCATTTTTTCAACCGAAATTGACCGAGAAAGAAAATGAGTTGCATCACTTATTGAACGCTCCTCGTATAAAACCATCCACATCAGCTGAACAAACGTGTGGATGCAAAATACGCCTCCAGCATGACCCAAAATTTGGGACCGCCCACACTGTTCGTACTGAAAACCAGACCAGTTCCATAAACAGTGGCCTAATCTACAATTCTGGCGAAAGATTTATCAGAAAATTCTCGGAAGTTCGATTCATACTTAAAAGCCCATGAACGGATTTAAACCTTTCATTTAGCCCTTTGTGGGCCTGCGTGATGTCGAAATTGAAGACAGCGAACAGAAAACAGGTATTTCAAATCTCGCACTGAAAAGTGTATTCACAGAAGAGGGTCCTACCGTACCAGTATCTGACCGCTGGACAGACTCACAAATGATCAATATCGGTATTAATACCCCTGATGCTGAAAAGCAATTAGAACTACTTAAAGCGAACAAGGCTACAACCCTGACGGAATTCCAGTTAGATTTCACATTCAGTACGCTACGGAATAAGCCCCTTGCCTAGCTGATATCCATCGAAGCACTTGCACAGCGAATAGTCCCATATAGCTGCAAAATATCACACCTCACCCCTACTTTCAAAAATTGTGATAGGCAGATAGACAGAATTTTCATTATCCGTTGCAGAACCCTAAAGTACGTTCTAGGCTCCAAAATTATTGCTTTCTCCAAGTAAAACAAAAGATTGCATGAATTCATAAAAAGCTACTCGTGCGCAACAGCTTGCCGTATTCAGCACATCTTGCCAACAGCAGATGGTGGCGAACAGTTAATTTCAGTCTTCCTAGGTTTCCCTGAGGCGTTTGAATCCGTGCCACGTTGTCGACTACTAACCATCATACGGCCTTAACAGCTACTTCAGCTATGATAAATCACTTGAAAACCAATATTTCAGATAAATACCAAGCAATTAACATAGGCGCATCTCCTGCCGTGCTTCCACCTTTTTTACGCGCCCCGGTACAAGTTCGTTTCCAACACTGACAGAGTAGCGATTCACTATGTCACAAACTTTCGAAAAGAACTTGATTTGGGATGTAAACAACGAATAATCCAAACAATATCATTACTTAAAAGCATAAATTGTTGCACTAGTCAACAGGCCATTATTTGTCGCAGAAAGGGCCGTATCCGCAAGACTCCGAGTACATTTTACCAAATAATGTTCTTGACATCCGCGACAAAATTTATAAGAAAATCGAAGGAAACGTTTCACATGATCTCACAATTTCTATGACGTCTCGTATATGGACCTGTTGCATAACAATTCCATTTTATTGAGATTCACAGATCATGGGTGGTTCTTGAAATCCAAGTGGAACACGGAATGAAGCCTTTTCTAGGTTCTCAAATGTAACAAGGAAGCCTAATTCTATCACATATCGTTGCGTTATTGACCAAAGAAAAATACATCTCAGTGGCACTAACGTCATTAGAGGTGTTCTAGTGGCAGAGTATGACCATTCACACTATTGTAACTGAGAAACTGGAGACAACCTGAAGCGGCAAGAATGAGTTCTGCTGTGACAATATACGAGGGCCTCGTTGAAAACTGAATTAGAAAGTCGTTTAAACTACTCGAAGGAAAGTCCCAGTTACTTGACTGCAACCTTTGTACACCTAAGACTGAACAAAGACTATTTGTTGTTGATGCCGAAGGAACCCTATAGATGATCCTATTGGAATTTTGTGAAGAATCTGCCACCAGCAGCAGTTCATCCCAAGACCAGTTAAAAGAAATACAGAAACCAGACTGCATGAAATGCTTCATGATACGTTCTGAGATTGCTTTAACGGGACGGAAAACAAAAATATAAGTCAAGGAGACGGACATGAAACAAAAGCAATTACAAGAGAATTACAAGCGAAATCGACTATTAGCTGAAGACAGTTCTAATCGATCAAAATGGCGACTCTCATATTTAATTGTCAGCTAACGCGACATTGTACAAGAATTTGGCAAAACCATAATTTATCTTTCAGAGTGTGTAAATCGAAAGATGTTTCTCTGAAGATGGCCTTGTTTATGAAGACGAGTGAGGTTGCTTATGACATCTTAATGCAAGTAAATTTGTATTCATTCACAATAAATACCCTCTAGTTCAGTACGAATATTAACCCCTATAATTTACAAGCTCAAATTAGGTGATTCTCATCTCTAGAGAACCGTCAAAAATGTCTTCAACATGCTAGATGCACGCACCACAATCGATCTTCTCTCAACTAAATAAAGGCGCGAAATGTGCAGAAGCAGTCAACCGAACAATTTACATGGGAGGGAAGAATGGTCCAGTGCAAACACACCTCCATATTCAACCTTCTCCAATTTCCACTCGATACAAAAGTTATCCAACACATACTAATACTAGTTCGCTATTCGGTCGTCTAGAGCACAACACTGTTAATCATCTACATTCCTACACTCCAACAGGCATCTCCATTTTGACAGCTCCTACCATTAACGGGGTCCGCCGCTCGTGGTCTCGCGGTTGCGTTCTCGCTTCCCGAGCACGGGGTCCCGGGTTCGATTCCCGGCGGGGTCAGGAATTTTCACCTGCCTCGAGATGACTGGGTGTTTGTGTTGTCCTCATCATTTCATCATCATCCAGGAAAGTGGCGAAATTGGGCTGAGCAAAGGTTGGGACATTGTACGGGCGCTGATAACCGCGCCGTTGAGCGCCCTACAAACCAAAACATCATCATCATCATTAACGGGAATCATGAATCATCCCCGCACATGTCACCAGTGCTGCACGCCAAGCACACACAGGTAGAACCACCATCGTAGGAAATCGGTCACATATATACTTTATCCCTATACTTACAACTAAATGTTACGATCGCAGTCTTAGCTGAACGACATTCGACAAGGAGTGAAGCATCTGGAACACATCCTGCTGACGGCTCTGGAATCAGAAATATCTCTACCTGCCTTATGACTGGACATAGTCATTCCCATTTGCACATGTCACAACACAAACACATACGTTATAAGCCTGATGCTCAAGGTGAACCTATCATGCATCCCCTGCTACTACTAAGTATAATACTTCGCCAATAAATGATTGCAGACGATACAAAATACTACTGAGAGAAAATCAGTGATGGGTGGACATGTCTAATAAGTTTTTCTAGTGAGTGGTACTACTATGTCTTAGAAAGAGAGGCATAATCGCCTTACAAACCTCCAGATGTTAGAAAAATCCGTCCCAACAACTAATGTATGTTACTGTCACAAGCAGTCTTTGTTCTACATGCGCACACAAGGTGCTGTAACGAAGTAAGATTTAATGGTAGACCGATGATGCATTCTAGATAGGGAGAAACTGCTGTAGGTCAATTTTTCCATGTTAAAAGCTATATCGGCTTTATAATCCACGTATGGCATTACCTACGAATCACAATCACGTGGTTTTTCAGACAACTACCGAGATGGTGATCGCCAGGGTGTACATCACATCAACAGTCTGGTTACACGTAGCCCATGATGCAACCTCGTCATAAAATCGTTGAATTTTGAAAGTGATTAGGCTAGGTGTTGGGAAATGTACTACATTTACAAACAATTCCAGAACACCGAACGAGAAGTTATGTCATGAACGCATGGATGGAACTGACATAAAACCATAGAACTGCGAAAAATGAAGGGGGGATAGGTATAAACTAACTGAATATACACTGAAATGTGGGGAAATTGAGGAAATACTTGGGTATCTTCTAGTTGGCACAGAGAAATTTGTACATGGGAACCAGTATGCAGCACCTAGAGGAATCTGAGAAAACGTCGACATAGAGGCGAAGCGAATGAGGGAAGCAGTCAATTTTTTTCTCCTATTGAGGCAGAATTATACTGTATGTATATTGAGCTACCAGTGATACATGCAAGTTGACTACTGTATTTGACGCTTTTCAGGAAGACAGAGAACTATCCACCTCTAAACTTTCATGCGTCTGCGTTAAAAGACGACAGAGAGTGGATGGGGTGATCGACTGAGATGGTGCTGTAACGAAGTAAGATTTAATGGTAGACCGATGATGCATTCTAGATAGGGAGAAACTGCTGTAGGTCAATTTTTCCACTGTTCTGTCAGGACGCATCAGTTGCGTGACATAGCCTGCGTTCGACTTGTATTTAGCCACGTGTTCTGTATGTGATTTAAAGCACTGTCTACTTGCGACCGTTAATGGTAAACCTGTCGGTCATCAGAGGACTTCCATCTCATGTGTGATGAAATGTGACACATTCCTCTAAACGAACTATGATTTATGCGATGTACTCAATCCCCCGGCCGCATCTTGTATGTAAAATCAAGACTTCAGCTTCGTAACTAAGTTAGTGATAGGTGATTGTGTCACACTTCAATCCCCGTGTATACACCTGCATGAAAGGTGTGCTGTTTACAGAGTTAGTGGTAAAATGACTAGTAATTTTCACATGTCGGAAGCTGCTGCTACGCGTTTATCTGTTTCCTTGTAAGACTTATTCTCCATTACTAACCATAATTTTATATAAGTTTGACGCAGGCATCGTATAATTTTTGAAGCATGATCGGGTGTGAACAGTGAGTGCTATACACCTCTGGAAAGCTATATCGTGCTCGTATCACACACAGCCAATGTTTTAAGGAAGTATTATTTTCGTTCTATCGATCAATAACATAGTTTATCGTAGAGAAACCAGAAAGAAGGGTGTATGTCATGCACTTGAAATATATTTCTTACATTGGAATATTAACAGCACTACATTCCACATGACTGATAGGTCGGAAACGCAAGCGATCTAACATTATAGACCATTTCAAGTGCAGAACGTTGTAGCCTTAGGAGTGCGTGTGTTTATGTTCTCTCTTACAAATACCTTCCAGGTACTGATCATAGACTCTGGAATAATACTTTAAAAATGATATCGTAGTTGATTTACACAAAAATGCTTCAAACTCCACCCGTCAGGAGCTCCATCGCGCATAAAATTCTACCACTTCTTGTTCTTATTCTCTCCTTGCTATTACATCAAAACACTTTCAGATCAGTTACTATACGTTGATAAGGTGTGCTAACCTCCTCGACATGGGCGCTTCTCGAGAAATCTTGTGCACTTGGATGGGCAAGCACTCGGCAAGCTCCATTTATTCACGAGACGTGGAGTGTAGCGGTCTACTTCTGGTCGATTGTAGATTAAATCGGTAACCGTGCTGCAGGGTGGGTTGGTCAATGACAGTGTGAGGGGAGTCTTTCAGTATCTAATTTTACCCTAAGACTGTGAGAATGCTCTGTGACTCCCATCAACATAGAAACAGATCGTATATTAAGCACTATGTTCAAAGTGTGACAAATGTGTAGATCACTGTCTCATATACTTTGATGATGGATGTGTTTGAGAATTAACATTGCATTGACATACTGCACAATCTATCCACATTCGCAATGATACTTCCAAAGAGGGCAGGGGGTGGTTTAGCTATGATACTGACATTTGCAAACAAGTTGTCACAGCATTGGTCGGTGTTGAAATTGCTGTAAAATTAGTAAAATTATTCAGACAATTAACTGTAATCCTTATTATTTCAGTACATTGGGGGTGTCCATTCCGTTCCATTTATCCACTGGTGCGTTGTTGGTTACTACAAAATGACTGACTGACATCGCTTGTTTGAGTTGGAGAAAGAGTTTTGGGTGGAGGGACAACACCTTCTGGAATGGATAGCACCAAAACAGCGATCGCCTACATGACTGCAATGTGTGCAATCAGTCGAAACGGAACGCAGAGACATTAGCTATTCCGTCACTGTGACATATGAGTTTAAATGTAGACGTCATCAATCACTTTTGGACAACAGTTTGGAAACTATCCACAACGCTGTCAAAGTCTTCCATTTTCCTTATGTTGTAACCGTCTTTTATTTAGAATCATCCACTATGTCTGGCATGTTATGGTAGGTGAAGTAAGAACATGATTTACACCATGCGATGTCTAGTTTTCTGTGAGAAGCAATGGATCAGAACATGTTAATGTCAGTTTAGAACCGGACACAGACCTCGAAGTTGTAGCGGAAAAACAAAATGTATGGCCATCTACAAAGCATATTACAGCAGAAAAAACAGTGTTTCAAACAATGACACAGGGTCACAGGAAGTGTCTCTTGTAACTTAGAGTATAGTCAGTGGAATATGGTCATCCTCCCACAGTATAGGAGATGAAACTTTAAAATGGTGTGTGCAGTCGATCAATACCTGTATATTTAATAGGATCGTCACATGGGATCAAAGCCGGCATGCATGCAGTATATGTTTTCGATATATGGAAAGAGAGAGATGTGCTAAAAATCTTTCGAGTTCTCTATCAGATTAAGTTAGTGGAACCTTTATAGCTCATAATTTTCCTCTTGTGGATGGTACAGAATAACGAAGATAGAATGTTGGGGTGACAGACGTGAACTGGCGCTGAGGGATGTGGATCACTAGTACCTGTTTGTAGTTTGGAGAAGCAGCACAATGCAGTAGCAAAATCGACGTCCTTCCCCCCAGTTCCCGTAATGACTTTTACACTACTTGGTGTTGCAGGAGCAGACTTTGTTTCCGTCAAATGGTCAAAACACAGTTCTCTCACAGTAACTCAGCTTCGCCTGTTTCGACATCGGTTGCAGAAGGTGGTAGATATAGCTTTCTCCGACCTCTGCTCAGTTCGACTTACATTGGAACAATCACATGCGCAAAGCTGCAGGGACAGTAGTGCAGAGTCTGAGGGGTGGTTGCAAGATCAATAGGGGCTACCTAAAAAAAGGCGGGAATTTTACTGTAGCATATACGTTCGAAAAAGGTGACTCATTTTGAGACATGAAAGTGCCAGAAATATGATTCACTTGTGGCTGTAATCTTTAAAAGACTTCTCCATAGGATCCAACAGAGGTATGTAGTTGAATGCAAAGACTTGATTCCAAATCATATACATCAATTCTAGCAGACAGCATAGCACTAGAGATCTGAAAAGCTAATGTACATTTCTTATGACCGCAATCAGCACGCCATCTACTACCGTTTGTGATCTTTCTCAATCAGTCATCACCTATAACTCAGTGGATATATCGCAGAACCTCTGATATGGTATCAAGTCAGAATACGTTAAAAATCTATAAAAATATCTGGGGGCGGTGGCATAAGGGGTGGCAAGTAGCAGTTTCATACCACGGTCATCATCTGAATCACTTTCAAAATTCAACGATTACTTAAGATGGTGGTTCTACCTGTGCGTGCTTGGCGTGCAGCGCTGGTGACCTATGTGCGGATAATTCACGTTTCCTGTTAACGGTAGGAGCTGTCAGAATGGAGAGGTCTGTTGGAGTGTAGCAATGTAGATGAATTAACCGTGTTGTCCTCTAGGCGACAGAATAACGGACTAATACTTAGTGTGTGTTGGATAACTTTTGTGATCACGTGGAAATTGGAGAAGATTGAATATGGAGGTGTGTTTACGCTGGACTGTTATTCCCTCCGATATAAATTGTTCAGTTGACTGCTTCTGCACATTTCGCACCTTTATTTAGTTGAGAGAAGATCGAGTATGGTGTGTGCATCTAGTAAGAGGAAGACGGTTCTCTAGACATGAGAAACACCTAAGTTGATCTTGTAAATTATAGGGGTGATTAGGAATCTGCTACATCACTAACATCGGTATTCACGAGGGGAAATATCAGTTTTCTCTTTTTTTTTCAAATTTCCGCGTAAATATCTTCGCAGACGTGACAATTTTCTAGTTAGCCAGTGGTTTGCAGCACGCCCTACATACCTAAAGTTTCGGGTCTGTAGAGAAATAATTTCGAGTCTATACCTTTGTAATTATATTGTGTGAGTGATCTGTAGGATACTGCTGTGTGGTTGATATTGATATGTACTGTGAAAGTGGTATGATATTTAGTAAGCCTTGCGAAATTAGATATGTTCTTGTAATTGCAGAGTCTGCAAATGGGTGTGCAAAAGCGAGCAAGCAAGCAGGTCCACACCAGAAACAGTAACGCATTTGTGCCGAGGGGGGTAAACGAGGCCGAATTTGTAGAACAGTTCTAAGAGTGACTTCGATCAAGTGTGTCCAATCTGGTCATGCTTTGGGGGGGGGGGGGGGGGGGATGGCCGCCCAAACTCGCGGAAAATATATAGTGCCCCAGGTAGACCTACGGTGCTGTCTCTCTTTGCGGTATGGGTACGAATGATGTAAAAGGGCTGACTTTGTATGGCGCAAGATGCGAATTGTATGTTAACTAGATCGGTATAGTACGTGGTGATATATTAATGGGTCGGGGCTTGGTTTCAGTTCTAATATTCAAGCTGCTGTCCTCGGTGGCAAAGCAGTGTAATTGAGTAGGACTCTTTCTGTGTTTGACGATATGTAGGGCACTTTGCAAAGTTTAGTTGTCGGTGCAATATGACGATCTGTGTAAAACAGCTTTTTTCTGCTGGAAGTCTGGTCTGCAGAAAGAAAAAAAAAAAAGGTGGACGGTGCTTCCACACTAGCGGCATCAGTAATTCGGAGGGAAATTCGATAAGAGTTGATCATAATACTCCATTCATTTCACAAGATATCCTTCGAGCTGGGATATAGGAGTCTCTACGTGGAAGGGATCCGTGATCCCACAAGCATAGATATTAGTATCCGACACCCAGGACGATAGCAGACAGGGGTCGATTGTCGAGCGCTGCAGGAGGCAGTGAGACTAGTGTCGAGTGAAGAGTAGTACCGGAGAGACAGGCAAGAATGGTGGTCGAGTGAGTTGTAAACGCTAAATTCACCGGAGTATGACAAGTGAGCGCGTCCTCCTGATCGTCGTGGGGTTGACCCTCATCGATACCGATTCGCGAGTGATATGAAACGAAAAGTGACAAGTGCCAAATTACGTGTTTCGCGTCAACCGCGTCGGCCAGCAACAACCATGAATTGCAGTAAGGATTGTTGTGAATGTTAACCATCATCATTACGTGTGATGAAGTACTTAAAAGCGACAATCAATAAAAGATATAACCGTAACTAGACGTGTAAGGCAATGGTAGCAATTGCCTCAGAATGGACTTTAATAATAGACAAGCTTACAATCATTAACTATTCCGTCTCAGGACAGCCGCACTCGGTTGAAATACCCTCAAAACCACAGCAGAACAACCGATAGCCTTTCATCGATTAATCACACGGTCATCTAACCATGATAATTAACTGTTTGTCGGCTTCGGAAAATTACACAAAACCGAATAAATGACCATAATGGGGGTGTTTCATTTTGGCTCCCGTGCCAAGGACAGTGCAATCTTCGCGTCCGAATAATGGTTTATTAAGCACCATTTCTGGTTCAGTGGAAAGACATTGGCAATTATCGGACGATTTTAGTGCAGAAATAATTCGGTATTGTCGTTACAGTGACTATAAAATTAGAGTATTTCAACTAGAAACAGTGTAATGCAACGTATTTATGGTGAAATTAGAAATCGCGGGAACGAAGCACATTATTTAGACAATACAGTGCAAAAGTGACTGAGAAACAGTAAAGAATTTGATTTTACGAGTTCAAGTGACAAGAGTAGTGTCAATAAACAATGTATTGAAGTATGGATAGGAAAATCTGCATGAATTGCTGTAAAATTCATACTCGAAGAAAAAGAGCGTTTGTGCATAATTGCGAGTGAACCAACCAAAATTCCGTTACGAAAGTATCAGGAGCATTTTTTTCAAGTGACTTTGTATCCGAAATTATGTTTTGAACCGTATAAATCGCTTAATTGGATGTGGACCCACAAACTGTTACTGCATTTGCGCGTGTTGACGGTGGCGTAATTGTTGGATGACGTCACCCAGACCCTGTGAGCGGCTAGCCAAAGCATATGAAGCAGTGAAGAAGATCCACACGCCACGACATCAAGGAATTAGGTAGCGGAGATATACCACACTGACCAGTGATTACAGCGGATCCAAGTGGCTGAAGCAGAAACAACGACGACACGGAGTTCGACATCTAGTGGCGAACCCCCAAAGTATACGACGCCTGCCACATCTACCCGCCGATCAACGAAATACATGACAGCAGCTCCATCCCGTCGCCAACCACCGAACCACGAGACTGCGTCAGCGTGGTTCGTCACGGACATAAGAAGTGCACACGGCACCACACCAGTTACAATGACACCAGCTACAATGATGCTTCGCCTGACAGCCGCCGCGTCGGAGGAGCCAATGCCAACACGACTAGCAGCACATCTTCAAACGTCAAAACATCACGACTTTGACGAGCGTCGAGGGGTGAGTGAGGACGATTTGCTGGCACGAGACTAATTAATATCGCAATATCTTCAGAGCATGGAAGGAAGTTCAAATTAAATTTGACAATTGCAGAAATTATAAAAACAATATTTATTAACTTTTTTTCGCGAATTTACTCTGAAGCATGATATGCTAATATGCACATGTTTTCATGTCATACAGCACAGAATAGTGTCTCATTTGCATTATTTATTGTGAACTACATGTCTATATGTCTTTTATGTTGTGTGTAAGTTACTTCGAGAGTTTCTGTATGAAGACGGTTATTGATGTTTGATCTGGGTAGGTTTCTGTAATTTATGGTGTTCAATGGAGAGGTCTATTTTGTCAGTCTGGATTAACCTAATACAGTGAAGTATTGTTTATTTTTTAGAAAATTAGTGAGCGTTTTGGTTACTAGGAGGTTATTTTTATTTTTTTCTTGTCTGTACACAGTGAGTAGTTGAGAACAGATCATGAATTGAAAGAAAAGGTTGTGGAGGAGATAGAAAAATGGTGGTAGGGCAGGAGGACAGGGATGAGTCAAGAATTGGTAGTAGTGGAATGTCCCACTGGGTCATTCAACCAGCTACCCTGAGACACTGGTAAAACCAATTAGAAAGGAACTGAATCTAGAGGATGGAGAATCACATTTAATAATATTTAAGATGCTCCAAGAAATCAAGGAAGGAAACGAAGAAATCAAGAAAGGAAACGAAGAAATGAAAAAAGAGAACAAGGAAATCAAGAAAAGTATAGCAGAGATGTCCCAAGGAAACCAAGAAAGCTTAAGGAAAGGACTACAGGAATTCCAGGGACAGATGAGAATAACTCTTAAGGAGATAGAGGACAAGCTGCAGGTGAAGGTAGATCAACTCCGAGAAGAGATGAACGATATGGAGGCAGAGAAAGTTGGAAAAACTGAGGGATATGTTGAGGATGTCAAAACTGAATTGAAAGAGAGAATGCAGAAAATTGAAACACAACATCAGCAGATTAAAGATGTGATACAAATACAACAGCAGTGCCAAGTCAATATTGGTAAATTGGGAAATAGGCAAGTGAAATTGTAGGAGGCTGTGAAACATATAGTCACAAATGAGATCAAACAGCTGCAGGAGGGAGTTAGAAACTAAAACCGAAGAGATTGATAGGAAGATAAATAGTGCCACCTTAACAGTAGGGGAGGGCAAGTTCGTTATATTAGTAAATGCTGATAATAGATATACCCAGACACACATGGGGCAAAAATGTAAACCCAAAGGGGAATTGCGTGCAATGATATTTACTAAGTGGTTACAAGGAGTTTTCCCAACAAGATGCAGATAAAATTCAGTTCACAGTAGACAGAATGGAAGGTGAAGCTTTTACCTGGGGAGTTAGGAAGAAAGAAGAAGTTACCAGTTACAATCAGTTTGAGGAAGAGTTTTTAAAGAAATATTGGTCCGAAAGTCATGAGTGTGCAACACTTGAAGATTTACTGCATCACAAGTCCCCTAATATCTGGAGAGGTACCTTGAGAGAATTTGCTGAGCATCGATGGGAATTGAATGAAACATTGGAGCAGCAATTGAATGACTACATAAAGATATCAGCAATCAAAAGGAGGTTAAGTCGTAGGATGCAAGAAAGCTTATCTTGAAGCCTGATTAAAGATGAAGATACTTTAATGCAAGTATTGGAACAATTAGAAACTACTGGTGCACAGGAAGACAACCAGATGCGTGTTCAGAACCAAGGTGGAAATAATCACCATCAGAGTCAGTTTAATGGCCCATTAAATTACAGAGGTAGAGGTGGGAGTAACGGACATAGAAACCATGGCAATGGTCGACAGTTTCACCACAATCATGGGAGAGATGATCATGATGATGACAGGAATTATGAGAGGAGAGAAGACAGACGAAGGGATCATGAGGTACGAATTGAAGAAATAAGAGACCTGGTAAACTAAACAAGGTGTAGGGAGCTGGCAACTCTTTTGCTGGTATACCAAGTGGTGACTTGTACACTCCCAGCTGGGTGAGACTTTATTTCTTATTTCAAGTTTTACTCATCTACCCTCTCTCTCTCTATCCTTAGGTTAAGAAAAGTAGTGTGTAGTACTTAGAATAGGTAGTGGTCGCCCAAATAATTCAGTCAGAAACGATGTAGCAAATTTATAGCTGACTTAAAATAAGGATAAGTAGTTACTGTTGATGTAGAGTGTGAGGTGTCAAAGAATCAATAAGTTAAAAATCAGTTTAGTGTCAGTTGAAAGGTGGCTACACTGAGCCACTGCGCCAGAGATTGCGCCAAAGAGTATTATTAAGCCGCCTCCACAGTGCTTGTCGAGAGCTCGTAGAAGTCAGTGCCTGTTAAGAGCTCATAGTAGTCAGTGCTTGTCGAGAGCTCGGGGTAGTCAGTGCCTGTTAAGAGCTCATAGTAGTCTGTGCCTGTTAAGAACTCGTAGAAGTCAGTGCTTGTAGAGAGCTCGTAGTAGTCAGTGCCTGTTAAGAACTCGTAGCAGTCAGTGCTTGGAGAGAGCTAGTAGTAGAGTGCCTGTCGAGGTCTCGTGGTAGTCTGTACTGAGATGTTGTAGCAGAGAGTGTTTGTTGAGATGTGCTATTAGGCAGTGCTTGCTGAGATGTGATATTGGAGAGTTCTGGTTGAGATATAATGTAAGGATTAGAATGATTTTCATCAATATAAATGAGGTAATTAACTCCGTGTGTTTTTTTTATTTTCAGTGTCCTAAATAATGCGTCATTACAGGTTCAGTCAACAAAGCATCTGGCGTGTGTTCTTGTATTAGAGTGTAATTGGCTACACTGAGCCACTGCGCCAGAGTTTGCGCCAAAGAGTATTATTAAGCCGCCTCCACAGTGCTTGTCGAGAGCTCGTAGAAGTCAGTGCTTGGAGAGAGCTCGTAGTAGTGAGTGCCTGTCGAGGTCTCGTGGTAGTCTGTGCTGAGATGTTGTAGCAGAGAGTGTTTGTTGAGATGTGCTATTAGGCAGTGCTTGCTGAGATGTGATATTGGAGAGTTCTGGTTGAGATATAATGTAAGGATTAGAATGATTTTCATCATTCATCAAAATGAGGTAATTAACTCCGTTTGTTTTTTTTTATTTTCAGTGTCCTAAATAATGCGTCATTACAGGTTCAGTCAACAAAGCATCTGGCGTGTGTTCTTGTATTAGAGTGTAATTCTGCTTTCCTTACGCAATTATAGTATTTCTAATTTTCTTTTATCAGGTCAGTATAATTGGTGTTAAAAAAATTCTTGTCTTGTTGAAGAAGAACCGTGCCAGATGTACGTTGAGTCACACTCCCACATACAGAACAGTTGTACTTGTGCTCTGGTTTAGTAGGTTTTATAGTTGCTGGGGACTTAATTAATTAACTGTGTTTATGAAAATTTCATTTCATTCTTTGTTGTTGTTCTTTGCAGTCAGATAGCGTAATAATATTAGTCAGGGACAACCGATTACGAAACAGCATAATCGGACTTACAGCTACTAAAAATTAAAAGTATTTTCAATAATATTTAATTAAGCCCACATGCACGTGTAATAAATGGGTCCTGGAGACATTTAATCAACGTTCGAGCAATGACCCTTCTAATATCCCTACATCTATTTATCTATATCCGGATTCCACTACAAGCACTGCCTAATAGCACATCTCAACAAACACTCTCTGCTACAACATCTCAGCACAGACTACCACGAGACCTCGACAGGCACTCTACTACGAGCTCTCTCCAAGCACTGACTGCTACGAATTCTTAACAGGCACTGACTACTACGAGCTCTCTCCAAGCACTGACTTCTACGAGTTCTTAACAGGCACAGACTACTATGAGCTCTTAACAGGCACTGACTACCACGAGCTCTCGACAAGCACTGACTACTATGAGCTCTTAACAGGCACTGACTTCTACGAGCTCTCAACAAGCACTGTGGAGGCGGCTTAATAATACTCTTTGGCGCAATCTCTGGCGCAGTGGCTCAGTGTAGCCACCTTTCACAGTACATTACAAAATTAACAGTGCCAGAGGTAATAATATGAGAACCAGATCAGAAAGCCAATGTTTATAAAATGTGATGGGAAGCTAATTGGTTGGTTGGTTGGTTGTTTCGGGGAAGGAGACCAGACAGCGAGGTCATCGGTCTCATCGGACTAGGGAAGGACGGGGAAGGAAGTCGGCCGTGCCGTTTGAAAGGAACCATCCCGGCATTTGCCTGGAGCGATTTAGGGAAATCATGGAAAAGCTAAATCAGGATGGCCGGACGCGGGATTGAACCGTCGTCCTCCCAAATACGAGTCCAGTGTCTAACCACTGCGCCACCTCGCTCGGTGCTAATTGGTCAAACAAGAGTTTGTGTAAGCTTGTAGAGTTGTTTTATGAGACATGAAAAGATCAAGCAATTGTAAGAGAATTGAAGTCATGCATCAGCTTGTAAATAGGAAGGCATATAGAAAAACAAGTACATGATGAGATACTTGTTCGAATAAATGATGTGAAATATGATATATGGAGAGGCCAAGGAGCCTGGAATAGTATTTTTATGTAGCTACTGTAGCGAATATGGTGGGTTGATGTACGTTGAAGGTATATACATATATATTGCAGCTGAAGTTGCTGTTAAGTTGAGGGAGTTATGTGTAATAAATTGTATTCAATGTGAGATGATCGAAGTATATCATTTAGCACACAAGCAAAATGTGTTGCAGGTATTTGGAGGTATACATGTTGATCTAAAGTATGCCTATAAAACAGAAAGTGTTAACTTATGAGTAATGAGTAATTCATGTATCCAGTTAGCTATCAGAGTCAAATATGGTTATAATTAGGTCAAGCTTCAGAAGCATAATTCTGGCACTCTGTAATGAATGATAAATATCCATATAGCAGATTTGGATTAATGTCAATATAACAGGAAATATTGTACCTCTCATCTGAGCATTAGTGATAACAATTAACATATGGCAGTAATGTTTGGCAAAATGAAATGATCAGTAGTTTAAAATTTTTCATTCAGTAACCACATTTGTTATAGTGATGCAAATAGTTATGTAAGACATACTTACTACAATAATGGAGCATTTAAGAGTACTGAATCAATCTGTAGAGGTATGATGAATTGTAAAACAATTGCATAAGTCAAGGTATAAATACTATATTTTGTTCTCATTTTCAATTCGCTTGTGTTAAAGACTCAAATGAATAAGTAGTTAATTTCTTCCTTAACTGTCATAGGTGTTGACCAAGTGAGTTATAAGTTAGAATGATAGTAGTATGGACGGCAGGAACCCCGCTGAAAGTACAGCTTACCAAAGGGGTAGCTGGCACTCAAATAGTTTTCTTGTCTTTGCTGTAGCAAGTCATAAAAGGTTAACCAGTACCAAATATGTAGTTAACGGCCCATACAAACCTTTGAAAGTGAAAATTTTTAGTAATTGAATGTCAGAGAAGTTTGTTAAAGTATTTGCCATGCTATGTTAGTTCAGATAGATTGATGTTGTATGATGTTTCTGTGAGGGCAGTTTGCTACCAGAGTCAACAGGGTATTATTTGTGATACGATGTAACTTTCAGCATATGAACCAAAACTTATGTTCCTCATTTTCATTTATATGCTATGTGATAATTTTTTCCTATTATTCTTTTTCACCTGTGGCTACAAAGGAGGTTTTTAGGGCGGGGATGCAAGGGATCCATGATCCCACAAGCATAGATATTAGTATCCGACACCAAGGTCGATAGCAGACAGGGGTCGATTGTCGAGCGCTGCAGAAGACAGAGTGACTGCTGTCGAGTGAGCAGTAGTACTGGAGAGTGTCTAGTGAGCAGTAGTACTGGAGAGACAGGCAAGAATGGTGGCAAGTGAATTGTAAACGGCAAATTCACTGGAGTATGACAAATGACCGCGTCCCCCTGAGCGTCGTGGGGTTGACCCTCATCGATACCGATTCGCGAGGGATACGAAACCAAAAGTGACAAGTGCCGAATTACGTGTTTCGCGTCAACCGTGTCGGCCAGCAACAACCATGAATTGCAGTAAGGATTGTTGTGAATGTTAACCATCATCATTGCGCGTGACGAAGTACTTAAAAGCGACAATCAATAAATGATATAACCGTAACTAGACGTGTAAGGCAAAGGTAGCAACTGCCTCAGAATTTGTGTGTTAGTAGAAAATTCGTATCAATTTGTACATTACAACCTTTATGGACTTTAATAATAGACAATCTTACAATCATTAACTATTCCGTCTCAAGACAGCCGCACTCGGTTAAAATACCCCCGAAACCACAGCAGAACAACCGATAGCCTTTCATCCATTAACCACACGGTCACCTAATCATGATAATTAACTGTTTGGCGGCTGCAGTAAATTACACAAAACCGAATAAAGGACCATAACAGGTGTGTTTCATACGCAGCAGTGAGAATGTTATCAGCACCCCTTACTGTACCCTAGCATTTTCCTTGTTCGTTCTATAGATAGTGATGTTGATTTCAGTACACTAACCCATGTCAGTATGTCTTTCCAAGCATTACATCGACGGGTGCGGTATACATTGTCGCACTTTGTGCTGAGTGCCCGTCCTTCATAACACTTGTTTGAGAGAATCTTGGCAGGATACAGAACCTTCCAGAAGTGCTGATTCGGAGACTTTGTCAGATAAATTCCTAGGACTGTGGAGAATGGCGACATATAGCCGGTTTGAGTGTAGGCATTCCATAATTATTTTGGGCGCATTACAGATATAAAATATAACTGTACTGTTTGTCTGAAATGCGTATATGTTGCAGTGTGAAGTTAGTGTGGCTTTTGTCGTCGCATTATCAGATAAAATGAGCGTGTGTCCTATCGTGAGGGATGTATAGATTCGGCACAGCAACAACCACAAGGCTATGAGAGAGATTTTTACGTGGAAAATTTTGTGTGCTATAGATACTGAGATTCGTTCCAGAATCACAGTTGTCAAGAGGAGACATTACCTGTATATCGATTGGTGTCAGACTGTAGCAGCAATCGTAATATTTAACTGTAGTTACACTGGTAAATATGTTCCTGGCTGCCAACTGCTGTGGTCGAGATAGTTCTAGGTACTTCAGTCCGGAACAACACGGTTGCTACAGTCGCAGGTTCGAATCCTACCTTGGGCATGGATGTGTATGATGTCCTTAGGTTAGTTGGGTTTACGTAGTTCTAAGTCTAAGGTACTGATGACCTCAGATTTTAAGTCCCATGGCGCTTAGAGCCATTTGAACCATTTTTGTTCCTGGCTCGCAATATTCTTGTGAGTCTTGTATAAATTTGATGATCTGTAGACAACTGTTGCAGAGTTTAACTTCCAGTGCAATATGGCGATGTGTAGAAAATAGTTTTTTTGCCGCTGAAAGTCTCGTCTGTTGGAAGATAAGGGCAGACAGTGCTCCCACACCGGCAGCGGCACAGTTTGACAGGGAAATTCAGTGACAGACGAGTTGTCCCTTTAGGATTGCTAGGAGGAATGCCCCGTGTGCTACTCTGGCAATCATTGCAACATTTCTCGACACTGGACCCGCACCTCAGCTATTCGTCATTGTGCCTGCAACGGTGCCTAGGTGAATACGTATTTCGACAGGAATTTCTCGGTTGTCAAGAATGAAAGGGATGCTGCCACTTCATGCTTGTGGGTCCCAAATGGACATCTGTGCCTTGCTGGGTTGCTGACAGCTGCCTCGCCACTTAGCTGGGCCTGCCGATGCACCGAGGCACCAGCGACGTCATCTGGCATCAGGTGGCAGGGTGTTTCTTTTATTAGCGATCTTTTGTTTAAACTATAACAAATAGGATATTGCGAATTAAGATAAGCTACCCCATACATGTGAAAATTATCGATTTAATTAATTTGCATAATTTTTTATATCATTGTGGTGTTAGTGGTACAAAAGTGAAGGGAGGGTGTGCATGAATTGGTGACATGGAGTAGAACAGCAGGTTATTTGCAGATCACTCAGTTAATCTGCATAATTTTTATGTAAAAGATAGTAGAATAGTTTAAGGGGGTGGGTGACAGAGAAGAATGCACCAGAAATGGCGTTCAAAATCATGTGAATTTCGAAAGTTGTACCAGAAAATGGTGGGAGGACATAACTAATTACTTAATTTGGTATCAAAGGCGGTACAATAGTTTAACGAAATTGGGGTGACATGGAAAACCACTTAACAGAACAACAGGTTAAGTGCTGACAAAGGGCCAAACATTGTGTTAAGACACCCAGAGTACAGTGTCGAACATTAGGTTATGCAACATGTTTGCCCCATGTAACTACTTCTTATAAGACCTACATGTTTCCAAACAACAGAGAACGATGAGCAAGAGAAATCCAACCCCACAAACGGATTTTTTTTTTTTATAAATAGACAATATACCCTTGAATTTCCTGCTATGAGATCCTTCCTCTCCACCACCACCAGACCACCATCTTGGATTACATCATAGAAGGGATGGCAGTGCCCTCTGGTGGCAGTACTGTGTACTAAGTCACTTGGACTCTGGACCTTGAGCAGAACACACTTGATGGTGATACTGCCTCTAATTGTTTAAATAAAGACTGAAAATAAATACTTATGTCCAGCCCAGTTCGAGTCCTCTTCCCATCATTTCCTAGCATTAGGTGGTGGTCGGGTGATGTAGGTTAGTGGAGGTAGCCCAACTGCCCTTTCTTTCCCGCCATTTTCTTAGGTTAGTAGAAGTAGCCTTGGTGTGTTGCATTGTTCTGATGGAATTTGAACTTAACACCATTTTCTGGAGGGGAAGAGGGGGATGGGGGTTTACTAGTGGGTGAGAGGTTAATTAATTGATCAATTTAATTAAATGGTCAATCAAATTGATAAGAGTGAGAGGAGCTATTCCAATAACTCAGACCTGAAACTATAACTGTAGCAGTGTGGGTGGGGGATGGGGGTTGTTGAAGGGGGAGAGGGGGTGGGGGAGGGTGGCAATAGGATAAGTACATGTCAATCAAAAGGAAATGGAGGTGACATGTAAAACCACTTAACAGAACAATAGGTTTAGTACCTGCCAATCAAAGGAGAACAACAGTTTTGCCACTGAGTGCATACCTGCCCCTGATGTAGGCAAGCTGCACTAGCAGATCGTGCCACAACATAGCTAGGCCCTCTACTTTAGTGTGTACAGAGTTTTTACCAGAACTGGTGGGATATAAAGAGTGTTTGGGAATTTCCATTACAGACTTGTATGACTTGTATAGAGGAATGAGTTCATAAAATTTTGAATAGGAACTCATATACGGGAACGTCATAGAACGACTCAACAGAGTGTCAAAATTACAGGCGCCGGCGCCTGTAAATGCACAGGCTCTTTCCGTGATGTTTTTACAAACTTTCTAGGATGATGAAAAAAGCTAAATGTATCAATTTGAGGTAATGGTCCCTGTACCGAAAACGAACGAGTCGAAAGTTATAACTGAAACTCGTTCCGATACCTCTGTCAGTGGAATTCATCTACTAGTACTGTTGTTGCTGAGACTGTAGGGTAGGCAACTTTCAGAAGTGGTAGTATTGACATAAAACGAGGAAAAAATATAAAATAAACATTTGCTCTAAAATGCGTACCTACGGAGTTACGAGTACTTGTTCATCTTCGCTACTGTGAAACACATCTCCTCTATTGAACAAGTGCTCAAGACTCTTGAAGTATGCATTTTAGAGCTCGTTTTTACTAGATTTTCCTCTTGTTTTGGTTCATAGTACCACCTCTGACATTTTCCTACACTACAGTCTTAGCAGTAACAGTACCAATACATGCATTCCACTGTCAGAGGCATCAGAACGTTTTTTGCATGTAACTTTCGACACATTGGTCTCTGGCAGGGCGACTCTTACCTCAGATTGATACGTTTATCCTTCTCCTTTATCCTAGAAGGTTTTAATATAATCACGGAATCACCCTGAATGTAGATACATTTACAGGCGTTGGCGCCTATAATTTTGACGCTCTGTAGCGCCTTTGGATGACGTTTCCGAACATGAGTTCCTGTTCAAAATATTAAGAACTCACTCCCCTCTACAAGTCGTAGAAGTCTGTAAGAGCAGTTTCCGAACACACTGTATAAGGGACGCATTCAGCGTCAGGAGTCTAGTGATCACTGTGAAGGGCACGGATGTGCCGCTTACTCGTCTCAGACAGCGTTATCAGCACCTGACGGATTTTGACCGGGGCCTCATTTTGGGTCTTCATCTGGCCGGCTGATCGAACTGTGCAACATTCAGAAAGGTGGAGCGTTCGTTTGTGACTGTGGCTCGATATCAGACTGCATGGAAAAGCGAGGGCAAGTATACTCGCTGTGAATATTCCAGTCGACCACGTCTGCCCATCACAAGGAAGGATCGTAATGTGATGGAGATTTTTCTCAAGTGTGAATTAGTACAGTATCTTCCAAGTTAGAGAAATGATCTTCAGACTGATTTACATATGAAATGTATCTTAACTATTTTAAAATACACATGTTTTATTGCGTTTCCTGTAAATTCTAAGTAATATTAATTACGGGTAGTGCTATTTTACCACTGAAGGTTGGGTTTCGCTTCTTTCTAACATCGACGTCTTTAATTTCTTGAATATGTTTAGCGATTGCCATTATTAGGGTTTTGTGGCTGCAATGTTATGACGCGTGTCCGCTGGAAGATAAAAGCAGTCATTCAGATTATTTCTGTTTAGATGTACATCTGAGAGTCGCTAGAGGCGATGAACCTGCGGGCGATCCATTAAAGATTATCACACAGCTGTGCACGACATTGTTTTTGCAAAATGTATGAAACCGTGGGTGACCCATGTCCATTTTTATTACTGTCCTGTCGGCCATTTACCATTTCATCGTACAACACAGCTTTTGACACAAGTGGCAGCTATACAATTTGTAATTTGTCAGATTTTTGTTGTTAATAGTAGCTACGATCAGTTAAATGTTAGCGTTATTTCACATTTCTTAAATCTTTTTTGTGACAAGTTTGATATTACCTTCGAAATAAAAATATTACCCCAATTACTTTCTGACGACCTCAGGCCATCTTTTGTGGTTTTTTGTGGCTAAATCTGAGTTAAGTGTAGTTTTTATTGGCAGAGATTGGCGATTCTTGTACATACAAATATTTAAATATAGGAACAAAATGGTTCGGTGTCGTCATCGTCCTAAAAGAAGCGTGGAATAGGAGCGGCAATTATTGAATAATCAATACTGTGACGTAGTTCAACACACCGAATTGAAATTTTGGAACAGGTTATTACTACAAATTCACCGAGTCGCTCTACCCTTAGGCCTATATGAGATCAAGCACCGTTTTCGGTACGTGTACCAAAAAAGGATAAACATGAATGATTCACTGAAGACTGTTTTCCACGCCATTTGTTAAGAATTTACCTCAATGGTGCAATAGAAAACTTCCAGTATGTATTGTTTTGTATTTACCACCGCAGTGGGTAAGCAACAATGAATTTAACTAAGGCATTACAGTAACTTCCTTTTGATGCGTGTGCTGTTTACGGAAAATCGTCCCCACGACAAACAAGCCCCTGAGCAAACGGTCAGGTTCTCTATAGCTGACTGACCCTGTTGCTCGGAAACTTACAGCGGGGACGCGTCTGTGGAACCGAAATGGCCACTCGTATTTCCGCTCGCACCGGAGGCAGTCTGTGGGCGGACGCTGGGACAAGGGCAGTGCAATCCGGCTGCTGTTGCTGCTGTGCGGAAGGCCGGCTGCCTGCAGAGTAGCTACGGCCTGTTCGCGTCCTCTGGCAGACCCCGACTGCGACGGCAATTCCGGTGCAATCCTAAACTTTGCCTCCTATGGCCTCTGGCAAAGCAAGCAGTAACACAGTTGGGATCCTGCTTCAGATGCGTTCATCGAAACAAGTTGCTGCTGTGCTGAGACGCTCTTAGGTATACTACACTTTGAGGGAGGATGTAATCAGTCATACGTGTACACGAAAATACATACAAGTTATTTCTACGCAAGTAACATGAATCACAGCACGAGAATTATGCACAATATCAAGCAGCAGACGCACCAACCGTCGATTCACATATCGTTATCATATAACAAGAATGCTGTAACTTACAGATTATTGTTTTAATTCTTACAGTTCCATAGTATAGCTCGTGGTAATGTCTTTGAAGGTAAAGAAACGTATGGTGTAATAAGTAAACAAAACAGCATTTATATCTATTACATAACGTATGAGACCAAAAGAGATGTAAATAAATTATACTGTCACGATATTCGGTACTCAGAATATATTGCTTTTTTTACCTTGATTAATAATTACCGTGAGTGTCGTGGATATAACAAATCACTGCAGTTACGTTTTATGAGCTATTAAAGTTATTTAATAATGATCGCGTTATGGACTCAGTAGTGTAAGACCAGTAATCTGGCAAAGTACAAGCGTAAAAACGCCATTGTAAACGAATGTCCGACACCCAGAAGTAAGGTTTCGTTTCTACTGATTTAGTAAGTGTGCTCATAAACTCGTCAAGTGAATCTAACACCCAAATATGCACAAAACGGTAAGATAATAGCATTCAGCATTATTGATCGCTGATACAAACGTTTCAGCAACATGACAGTCAACAGTTATTTCGTATCTTTTTTCTGTTAGTAATGGTTCTGTTACATTGTAGCCGGCTGCGGTGGTCTCACGGTTCTAGGCGCTCAGTCCGGAGCCGCGTGACTGCTACGGTCACAGGTTCGAATCCTGCCTCGGGCATGGATGTGTGTGATGTCCTTAGGTTAGTTAGGTTTATGTAGTTCTAAGTTCTAGGGGACTGATGACCACAGATGTTAAGTTCCATAGCGCTCAGAGCCATTTTTGTTACATTGTACCTGAGGTCATGATAATTGTTCTTGGAAAAAGGAAACAGGACACGAAATTGGGCCGCGCGGGATTAGCCGAGCAGTCTATTGCGATGCAGTCATGGACTGTGCGGCTGGTCCCGGCGGAGGTTCGAGTCCTCCCTCGGGCATGGGTGTGTGTGTTTGTCCTTAGGATAAGTTACGTTAAGTAGTGTGTAAGCTTATGGACTTATGACCTTAGCAGTTAAGTGCCATAAGATTTCA
Organism: Schistocerca serialis cubense; assembly: GCF_023864345.2. Taxonomy (NCBI): domain Eukaryota; kingdom Metazoa; phylum Arthropoda; class Insecta; order Orthoptera; family Acrididae; genus Schistocerca; species Schistocerca serialis. The sequence continues at coordinate 1,004,380,954 of NC_064638.1, read as the reverse complement.
CACACATTTGAACATTTTTGAACACGAAACTAGTAAAGCAATTAGCAGAAGTGGTAACAACAACAAACACGAGATTTGGGTATATTATGTGGCCTTACACGACACTTCGTCTCATTTTTTCTGTTACACCACACTTATTCCTGCATATACAACGGCTAATAATTATAGTACATGTAGGATACAGAATTAGAAACACATTCCTGGCAGAATATAGCTCCTCCTTTAGTCGAAGAGCTTCTCTTTCAAACCAACAGCTCGGTTCACGCACTTAGTACCAGGAGTAAGATTTACAGTCTAGAATTATGGCGCAGACAGGTTTATGAGTTATTCAGGAATCCAAATTTTCAACAGGTTTCTTGCAACCATAAGCTTATGATTAAGTGATATGAGACATAAGGAATCTCTGAAGACCAATTCCAACTCCTTTGAGAACTGACTTAATTATTAACGAAAGATTAAAGGCCACGTTCTTGAAAACCCGTCATGCGCTCCCATTAAGATACTAAATTCGGAATTTGGCTATAACCTTCCTCTGTACTGGTATAGAAGCGTGGTGCTCGGGCAACGCATCGGAGAACAAGATGTCTACAGCTGTGACAAAAAAGGCCAGAGCCGCAATTGTGACCAGTGCCAGCGTGGATGTGTCACACCATGGGAAGGTCTTCACACCTCATCTTACCTACGTCGCACCCACTCTCTTGATGCCACTACGACGGAGGTCTGTTTGATGCGTGACGAAGACGGAGGGAGACGTCGCAGGGCATCACGCTTTTGCACCGCTACAGAGGAAGGTTGTAGGCACGTTCGAGCCATATTTCGAACTTCAGCGTCGCAATGGGAGAAAATGGCTGGTTGTCAAACAACTGAGCCTTTAATTTTGTTGTGCAGTTTGTTTCACATAACTACAGTAATAGGAATCAGTATATGTCAGGGTCCCTACGAAAGTATGTCTGAACCATACACGTTTCGAATTTATTGTGAAAGAAGTAGATACATATAAAACATCATCACAGAATTACATAGTTTCTTTCATAACACGAGTAACAAAATAAGGCGATTGCATTTCCTAGAGTGAAATTTTATAAAGGCACTCACTGTCCTGTTGTGTTATTGCATTGTTAATACTTTGTCCAACCTCCGTTCTTCCTGATTACCTCAGATATTTTCTTCGGCACTGATTTTGTTATGGTGTAGAGTTCTTGCAGTGAAATTGTTGCCCAATCTTCTCGTATCGCTCTCTTTAGCTCACATTTTTTTTTGGTTTTTTTGGTTTTTTTTTGAGTAGTCAGTCTTCTGACTGATTCAATGCGACCCGCCACGAATTCCTCTCCTGTGCCAACCTTTTCATCTCAGAATAGCACTTGCAAGCTACGTTCTATTATTTGCTGGATGTATTCCAACCTCTGTCTTCCTCTACAGTTTTTTCCGTCTACGGCTCCCTCTAGTACCATGGAAGTCATCTCTTGATATCTTGACAGATGTCCTACGATCCTGGTCCTTCTCCTTGTCAGTGTTTTCCACATTCTTTTCCTCTCAGATTCTTCGCAGAACCTCCTCATTCCTTTCTTTATTAGTCCATCTAATTTTCATCATTCGTCTATAGCATTATTTCTCAAATGTTTCGATTCTCTTCTGTTCCGGTTTTCCCAAAGACCATTTTCACTACTACACAACGCTGTGTTCCAAATACACGTTCTCAAGAATTTCTTCCTCAAATTAAGGCCTATGTTTGAGACTAGTAGACCTCTTTTGGCCAGGAATCAGCTTTTTGCCAGTGCTAGTCCGCTTTGTATGTCTTCCTCCCTCCGTCCGTCATTGGTTAATTTGCTGCCTAGGTAGCAGAATTCCGTAACCGCGACCATCAATGCTGATGTTACGTTTCTCGCTGTTCCCATTCCTGCTACTTCTCATGACTTTCGTCTTTCCTCGGTTTATTCTCAGACCACATTCTGTACTCATTTCACTGTGCATTCCATTCAGCAGATCACTCTTCTTCAATTTCACTCAAAATAACAAAGTCGTCAGCGAATCGTACCATCGATATCCTTTCAGCTTGAATTTTAATTCCGCTCCTGAACCGTTCACTGCTTCTTCGATGTACAGATTGAACAGTAGGGACGAAACACTGTATCTCTATCTTGTACCCTTTTTAATGCGAGCACTTCGTTCTTGGTCGTCTATTCTTATTATTCCCTCTCGGCTCTTGTACATATTGTATATTACCCGTCTCTCCCTATAGCTTACCCCTACTTTTCTCAGAATTTCGAACATCTTGCATCATTTTACACTGTCGAAGGCTTTATCCAGGTCGACAAATCCTATGAAAGTCTCTTGATTTTTCTTTAGTCTTGCTTCCATTATCAACCGCAACGTCAGAATTGCCTCTCTGATTCCTTTACCTTCCCTAAAGCGAAACTGATCGACATCTAGTACATCCTCAATTTTCTTTTCAATTCTTCTGTATATTATTCTTGTCATCAACTTGGATGCATGAGCTGTTAAACTGATTGTGCGATAATTCTAGCACTTATCAGCTCTTGCAGTCTTCGGAGCTGTCTGGATAATATTTTTCCGAAAGATTGTTGTCACCAGACTCATACATTCTACACACCAATGTGAATAGTCGTTTTGTTGCCACTTTCCGCGATGATTTTAGAAATCCTTATGGAATGTTATCTGTTTCTTCTACCTTATCAGATCTTAACTCCTCCAAGCTCTCTTGAGCTTGCATTTATCGTGAATCTCTTGTCCAACGTCGCGGTTCTAGGCGCGCAGTCCGGAACCGTGCGACTGCTACGGTGGCAGGTTCGAATCCTGCCTCGGGCATGGATGTGTGTGATGTCCTTAGGTTAGTTAGGTTTAAGTAGTTTAAAGTTCTAGGGGACTGATGACCACAGCAGTTGAGTCCCATAGTGCTCAGAGCCATTTGAACCATTTTTTTTCTTGTCCAACGTAAAGTCCCGAGCGACTGGAAAAAAGCGCAGGTGACGCCTGTATATAAGAAGGGTAGATGGACGGATCCTCAAAATGACAGACCAATATCCTTAACATCGGTTTGTTGCAGGATTCTCGAACATATTCTCAGTTCGAATATAATGAATTTCCTTGAGACAGAGAAGTTGCTGTCCATGCATCAGCACGGCTTTAGAAAGCATCGCTCCTCCGAAATGCAACTCGCCCTTTTTTCACATGATATCTTGCGAACCATGGATGAAGGGTGTCAGACGGATGCCATATTCCTTGACTTCCGGAAAGCGTTTGACTCGGTGCCCCACTGCAGACTCCTTACTAAGGTATGAGCATATGGGATTGGTTCCCAAATATGTGAGTGGCTCGAAGACTTCTTAAGTAATAGAACCCAGTACGTTGTCCTCGATGGTGAGTGTTCATCGGAGGTGAGGGTATCATCTGCAGTGCCCCAGGGAAGTGTGGTAGGTCCGCTGTTGTTTTCTATCTACATAAATGATCTTTTGGGTAGGGTGGATAGCGATGTGCGGCTGTTTGCTGATGATGCTGTGGTGTACGGGAAGGTGTTGTCGTTGAGTGACTCTAGGAGGATACAAGATGACTTGGACAGGATTTGTGATTAGTGTAAAGAATGGCAGCTAACTAAATATAGATAAATTTAAATTAATGCGGATGATTAGGGAAAAGAATCCTGTAATGTTTGAATACTCCATTAGTAGTGTAGCGCTTGACACAGTCACGTCGATTAAATATGTGGGCGTAACATTGCAGAGCGATATGAAGTGGGACAAGCATGTAATGGCAGTTGTGGGGAAGACGGATAGTCGTCTTCGGTTCATTGGTAGAATTTTGGGAAGATAAGTTTCATCTGTAAAGGAGACCGCTTATGAAACACTAATACGACCTATTCTTGAGTACTGCCCGAGCGTTTGGGATCCCTATCAGATCGGATTGAGGGAGGACATAGAAGCAATTCAGAGGCGGGCTGCTAGATTTGTTACTGGCAGATTTGATCATCACGCGAGTGTTACGTAAATGCTTCAGGAACTCGGGTGGGAGTCTCTGAAGGAAAGGAGGCCTTCTTTTCGTGAATCGCAGCATTTGAGGCTGACTGCAGTACAATTTTACTGCCGCCAACTTATATTTCGCGGAAAGACCACAAAGATAAGATAAGAGAGATTAGGTCTCGTACAGAGGCATATAGGCAGTCATTTTTCCCTCGTTATGTTTGGGAGTGGAACAGGGAGAGAAGATGCTAGTTGTGGTACGAGGTACCCTCCGCCACCGTATGGTGGATTGCGGAGTATGTATGTAGATGTAGATGTAGAATCCTGTTTCTATTCTTTTTCTATCTCACCAGACAAATCTTCCCCCTTCATACTGGTTTTCAATGTACTCTTTGCACCTATCCGCTCTCTCCTCTGCATTTAACAGTAAAAAAAATGTCAATGTCGTGTGACTAGAGCATCCCGTCGGGAGACAGTTCGCCGGGTGCAAGTCTTTCGATTTGACGCCACTTAGGTGACTTGCCCCTAGATGGGGATGAAATGATGATGTTTAGGACAACACAACAACCTGTCCCTGAGCGTAGAAAATCTCTGACCCAGCTGGGAATCGAACCCGGGCCTTTAGAATTGACATTCTGCCGCGCTGACCACTTTTTTTTTTTTTTCGTTGATCGTTGTGTTTGATTGTCGCGGGCGTCAGATGATATCCGTTCAAGTTCGTTTGTTGATCGTTCCACTCAGTTTTCTTATTACAGAGGCAAACCGGCTCTCTGACCAAACACGCTGAGCTACCGTGCCGGCGCCAATCTGCTACCGGGAGCGGACATTTTTAACAGTACAATTCCCATTGTACTCGTAATGCACTCTCACCTCACACACGGCATCAAATTACCTACCATTGCTCTAAACACGTCCTGCCACTATTCCCCAAAGGTTTGCCAGGGGTTTCAAATCAAGGCTTCCTGCAGGCCAGGGTAAGACATCCACATTCTTACATTAAAATCGCTTTTTCTTGTGGAGAAACCTGCTCGGACACATTATCTTGTTGAAATATTAGACTTTCGGTCCCTAGGTCCTCATATATTCTAATCTGTTTCGTCTCCGGCATCTCGGTGCACATGTTCATTCTAGTGTTAATCCAAGCAATGTGTGATTTGCCTTTTGCAGATTGCTGCCCAAATCATAACACCCGCAACCAAAATTTCTCCTCATTCTTACTCGATGCTTTGTTCTCAGATCATACCAATAATGTTTGAATCCATCCGTACCATCTAAATTAATCTTCTTTTCAACACTGAAGATCACTTTGTCCCATTCCCAAATCCATGAAATAAGTCTTTCAGCAAACTCCAAAAAAATGGCTCTCAGCACTGGGGGACTTAACATCCGAGGTCATCAGTCCCCTAGAACACAGAACTACTTAAACCTAACTAACCTAAGGACAGCACACACATCCATGCCCGAGGCAGGATTCGAACCTGCGACCGTAGCAAAAAAATGGTTCAAATGGCTCTGAGCACTATGGGACTTAACATCTATGGTCATCAGTCCCCTAGAACTTAGAACTACTTAAACCTAACTAACCTAAGGACAGCACACAACACCCAGCCATCACGAGGCAGAGAAAATCCCTGACCCCGCCGGGAATCGAACCCGGGAACCCGGGCGTGGGAAGCGAGAACGCTACCGCACGACCACGAGATGCGGGCGACCGTAGCAGTCGAACATTTCCAGACTGAAGCGCCTAGAACCGCTCGGCCACACTGGACCGCTCGGCCACACTGGTCGGCAGCAAACTCTAATCTAGCCTGTTTATGTTTGGGTGCTAAGGCAGGTTTTTCTGCAGTCGTTTCCGGAATGCAGGACGTTTTCTTTTGACAAAATTGGTCGTACACGTCCGGCAGTTACTGGGAACTGTAAAACAGCAACACGTTACGAAGAATAACTGTTTGCAGCCATTACTTTGCGCAAAGTAACCTTCCGATACTATATATAATTTTCTACTTTGGCCATATTTTCCGTTCTGTCCATATTGTGCACCGAATTGTAAATCACTGTACTTGAAAGTTTCAACTTCTTGGCGCGACTAGAGCGTCGCATTTCCTTCTACACATCGATTTTTTTCTTTTTCATCACATGAAACTGTTTTCCGCGTGGATGCGTCACAATCGTGATTAATGTACACAATGCGCAATGTCACTAATTGTGTGCGTTCCCTCTCTACAGGAAAGGCTCGGACACAACACTAAAACCGAGCGAGGTGGCGCAGTGGTTAGCACACTGGACTCGCATTCGGGAGGACGACGGTTCAATCCCGTCTGCTGCCATCCTGATTTAGGTTTTCCGTGATTTCCCTAAATCGTTTCAGGCGAATGCCGAGATGGTTCCTTTGAAAGGGCACGGCCGATTTCCTTCCCAATCCTTCCCTAACCCGAGCTTGCGCTCCGTCTCTAATGACCTCGTTGTCGACAGGACGTTAAACACTAACCACCACCACCACCAACACTAAAACCGCACAGAGCCCTCTGCCTTTATATCGAGTTCCATCCTCTACACCTGAATCGTTGATACCTTGTTATGTGCTGTACTACATCTACATCTACATCTACATCTATACTCCGCGAGCCACCTTACGGTGTGTGGCGGAGGGTACTTATTGTACCACTATCTGATCCCCCCTTCCCTGTTCCATTCACGAATTGTGCGTGGAAAGAACGACTGCTTGTAAGTCTCCGTATTTGCTCTAATTTCTCGGATCTTTTCGTTGTGATCATTACGCGAGATATATGTGGGCGGTAGTAATATGTTGCCCATCTCTTCCCGGAATGTGCTCTCTCGTAATTTCGATAATAAACCTCTCCGTATTGCGTAACGCCTTTCTTGAAGTGTCCGCCACTGGAGCTTGTTCAGCATCTCCGTAACGCTCTCGCGCTGACTAAATGTCCCCATGACGAATCGCGCTGCTTTTCGCTGGATCATGTCTATCTCTTCTATTAATCCAACCTGGTAATGGTCCGATACTGATGAGCAATACTCAAGAATCGGACGAACAAGCGTTTTGTAAGCTACTTCTTTCGTCGATGAGTCACATTTTCTTAGAATTCTTCCTATGAATCTCAACCTGGCGCCTGCTTTTCCCACTATTTGTTTTATGTGATCATTCCACTTCAGATCGCTCCGGATAGTAACTCCTAAGTATTTTACGGTCGTTACCGCTACCAATGATTTACCACCTATGGCATAATCGTACTGGAATGGATTTCTGCCCCTATGTATGCGCATTATATTACATTTATCTACGTTTAGGGAAAGCTGCCAGCTGTCGCACCATGCATTAATCCTCTGCAGGTCCTCCTGGAGTACGTACGAGTCTTCTGATGTTGCTACTTTCTTGTAGACAACCGTGTCATCTGCAAATAGCCTCACGGAGCTACCGACGTTGTCAACTAAGTCATTTATGTATATTGTAAACAATAAAGGTCCTATCACGCTTCCCTGCGGTACTCCCGAAATTACCTCTACATCTGCAGATTTTGAACCGTTAAGAATGACATGTTGTGTTCTTTCTTCTAGGAAATCCTGAATCCAATCACAAACCTGGTCCGATATTCCGTAAGCTCGTATTTTTTTCACTAAACGTAAGTGCGGAACCGTATCAAATGCCTTCCTGAAGTCCAGGAATACGGCATCAATCTGCTCGCCAGTGTCTACGGCACTGTGAATTTCTTGGGCAAATAGGGCGAGCTGAGTTTCACATGATCTCTGTTTGCGGAATCCATGTTGGTTATGATGAAGGAGATTTGTATTATCTAAGAACGTCATAATACGAGAACACAAAACATGTTCCATTATTCTACAACAGATTGACGTAAGCGAAATAGGCCTATAATTATTCGCATCTGATTTATGACCCTTCTTGAAAATGGGAACGACCTGCGCTTTCTTCCAGTCGCTAGGTACTTTACGTTCTTCCAGCGATCTGCGATAAATTGCTGATAGAAAGGGGGCAAGTTCTTTAGCATAATCACTGTAGAATCTTAAGGGTATCTCGTCTGGTCCGGATGCTTTTCCGCTACTAAGTGATAGCAGTTGTTTTTCAATTCCGATATCGTTTATTTCAATATTTTCCATTTTGACGTTCGTGCGACGGCTGAAGTCAGGGACCGTGTTACGATTTTCCGCAGTGAAACAGTTTCGGAACACTGAATTCAGTATTTCTGCCTTTCTTCGGTCGTCCTCTGTTTCGGTTCCATCGTGGTCAACGAGTGACTGAATAGGGGATTTAGATCCGCTTACCGATTTTACATATGACCAAAACTTTTTAGGGTTCTTGTTTAGATTGTTTGCCAATGTTTTATGTTCGAATTCGTTGAATGCTTCTCTCATTGCTCTCTTTACGCTCTTTTTCGCTTCGTTCAGCTTTTCCTTATCAGCTATGATTCGACTACTCTTAAACCTATGATGAAGCTTTCTTTGTTTCCGTAGTACCTTTCGTACATGATTGTTATACCACGGTGGATCTTTCCCCTCGCTTTGGACCTTAGTCGGTACGAACTTATCTAAGGCGTACTGGACGATGTTTCTGAATTTTTTCCATTTTTGTTCCACATCCTCTTCCTCAGAAATGAACGTTTGATGGTGGTCACTCAGATATTCTGCGATTTGTGCCCTATCACTCTTGTTAAGCAAATATATTTTCCTTCCTTTCTTGGCATTTCTTATTACACTTCTAGTCATTGATGCAACCACTGACTTATGATCACTGATACCCTCTTCTACATTCACGGAGTCGAAAAGTTCCGGTCTATTTGTTGCTATGAGGTCTAAAACGTTAGCTTCACGAGTTGGTTCTCTAACTATCTGCTCGAAGTAATTCTCGGACAAGGCAGTCAGGATAATGTCACAAGAGTCTCTGTCCCTGGCTCCAGTTCTGATTGTGTGACTATCCCATTCTATACCTGGTAGATTAAAGTCTCCCCCTATTACAATAGTATGATCACGAAACTTCTTCACGACGTTCTGCAGGTTCTCTCTGAGGCGCTCAACTACTACGGTTGCTGATGCAGGTGGTCTATAGAAGCATCCGACTATCATATCTGACCCACCTTTGATACTTAACTTAACCCAGATTATTTCACATTCGCATTCGCTAATAACTTCACTGGATATTATTGAATTCTTTACTGCTATAAATACTCCTCCACCATTGGCGTTTATCCTATCCTTGCGGTATATATTCCATTCTGTGTCTAGGATTTCGTTACTGTTCACTTCCGGTTTTAACCAACTTTCCGTTCCTAATACTATATGCGCACTATTTCCTTCAATAAGAGATACTAATTCAGGAACCTTGCCCTGGATACTCCTGCAGTTTACCAATATTACGTTAACTTTTCCTGTTTTTGGTCTCTGAGGACGGACATTCTTTATCAACGATGATAATGTCCTCTCTGGTAAGCCGTCAGGTATTTTATCGTTTCGCCCAAGGGGAGGTCCCTCTAACCTAAAAAACCCCCGTGTGCACGCCACACGTACTCTGCTACCCTAGTAGCTGCTTCCGGTGTGTAGTGCACGCCTGACCTGTCTAGGGGGGCCCTACAGTTCTCCACCCAATAACGGAGGTCGATGAATTTGCAACCATTATAGTCGCAGAGTCGTCTGAGCCTCTGGTTTAGACCCTCCACACGGCTCCAAACCAGAGGACCGCGATCGACTCTGGGCACTATGCTGCAGATATTAAGCTCAGCTTGCACTCCGCGTGCGATGCTGGTTGTCTTCACCAAATCAGCCAGCCGCCGGAAGGAACCAAGGATGGCCTCAGAACCCAAGCGGCAGGCGTCATTCGTTCCGACATGTGCTACTATCTGCAGCCGGTCACACCCAGTGCGTTCAATAGCTGCCGGAAGGGCCTCCTCCACATTACGGACGAGACCCCCCGGCAAGCACACCGAGTGCACACTGGCATTCTTCCCCGACCTACCCGCTATTTTCCTGAGTGGCTCCATAACCCGCCTACTGACATCAATTGCTGTACGATTTGACTGCATTTGTCAATCCGAAATTGTGCTGAATGCTTTCTCAGAAAATTATTTTGAACAATTAGTTCATGAGCCCACTCGAAGCGTAAATGGTTGCGAAAGCATACTTGACCTTTTAGCAACAAATAATCCTGGACAAATAGTGAGTGTTGTGACGCATACAGGGATTAGCGACCACAAGGCAGTTGCTGCTAAGCTGAATACCGTAACACCTACAACCATCAAAAAGAAACGCAAAGTATATCTATTTAAAAAAGCTGATAAAAATGCTCTTAACGCCTTTTTAAGAGACAGTCTTTACTCCTTCCGATCTGATCATGTAAGTGTAGAAAAGTTGTGGAATGTTTTCAAAGAGATAGTATAAACAGCAATTGAGAGATATATACCACATAAATTAATAAGTGATGGTACTGATCCCCCATGGTACACAAAGCGGGTCAGATCGTTGTTGCAGAAGCAACGAAAAAAGCATGCCAAATTCAAAAGAACGCAAAATCCCCAAGTTTGGCAAAGTTTTGCAGAAGTTCGAAATATGGCGCGCACTTATATGAGAGATGCTTTTAATAATTTCCACAACGAAATTCTGTCTTGAAATCCGGCAGAAAACCCAAAGAGATTCTGGTCATACGTAAAGCACACCAGTGGCAAGACCCAATCAATACCTTCACCGCGCGATAACAACGGTGAAATCACTGATGACAATGCCAGTAAAGTAATTAAAGCGGTTTTCCGAAACTCCTTCACCAAAGAAGACGAAGTAACTATTCCTGAATTCCAGTCAAGAACAACTGCCAATATGAGAAACATAGAAGTAGATATTCTCGGTGTAACAAAGCAGCTTAAATCACTTAATAAAGGCAAGGCCTCCGGTCCAGATTGTATTCCAGTCAGGTTCCTCTCAGAGTATGCCGATAAAATAGCTCCTTATTTAGCAATTATATACAACCACTCGCTCACAAAAAGATCCGTACCTAAAGACTGGAAAATTTCTCATGTCATACCAATACCCAAAAAGTGAAGTAGGAGAAATCCGTTGAATTACAGGCCCATATCACTAATGTCAATTTGTAGTAGGGTTTTTGAACGTATACTAGTTCGAACATTATGAAGTACCTCGAAGAAAACGATTTATTGACACATAGTCAGCACGGATTCAGAAAATATTGATCTTGCGAAACACAACTAGCTCTTTATACTCATGAAGTAACGATTGCTATCGACAGGGGATGTCAAACTGTTTCCATATTTTTAGATTTCCAGAAGGCTTTCGACACCGTTCCTCACAAGCGTCTTCTAATCAAATCCTCATAAGCATCTTCTAATCAAACTGCGTGCCTACGGAGCATCGCCTCAGATGTGCGACTGGATTCGTGATTTCCTGTCAGGAAGGTCACAGTCCGTAGTAATAGACGGAAAGTCATAGAGTAAAACAGAAGTAATATCCGGCGTTCCCCAAGGAAGTGTTATAGGCCCTCTATTGTTCCTGATCTATATTGATGACATAGTTGACAATCTGAGTAGTCGTCTTAGATTGTTTGCAGATGATGCTGTCATTTAACGTCTTGTAAAGTCGTCAGATGATCAAAGGGACTTGCAAAATGATTTAGATAAGATATCTGTACGGTGCGAAAAGTGGCAATTGACCCTGAATAAAGAAAAGTGCGAAGTTATTCACATGAGTACTAAAAGAAATCAGCTAAATTTTGATTACGCTATAAGTCACACAATTCTGGGGGCTGTAAATTCAAATAAATACTTAGGGATTACAATTACAAATAACCTCAATTGGAACGATCACATAGATAATATTGTGGGTAGAGCAAACCAAAGACTGCGATTCATTGGCAGAACACTTAGAAGGTGCAACAGGTCTACCAAAGAGACTGCTCCCACTACGCTTGTCCGCCCTATTCTGGAGTACTGCTGCGCGGTGTGGGATCCGCATCAGGTGGGACTGACGGATACGGAAAAATTTAAGTGCTCGTTTTTCCCGCGTACCGTTGGAGAGTGGAACGGTAGAGAGACAGCACGAAGGTGGTTGATTGAACCCTCTGCCAGGCATATTATTGTGAATAGCGCAGTAATCACGTAGATGTAGATGTAGATGTACTGGATGTCATATTATTGCATATGCACTGTGCGCAACTATTCCAACCGACAGTGTTAATTTCCCTGCAAATACCCATGCCTTTATGTTGGAGTCTTTAGTTTAGCGCAGCGAAATGACGTGGAAACAATGATTACGAAAAAACTTATATTTTACTAAGACGTAACACATTCTACATACAGGCTACGCAGAAGATCTCGTTGCCAAACAATAATCGTATAATACCGCTTCACAGGCGTCTCATGCGCTCGGCACAATGTATCTTATGCATAACTATACACACAGGAAAAATACTTTCTTCACATATCTTCAGCACTTTATACTGATTTCCACTAGTGTAGCTATCAAACCGGCACTACCCCGATATTCATGTTGCCAATTTTCTGTTAGAAACGAGTTCTGATTAGTAATTCTGTTGTAGACTGGGTGTAAGATGACCCCGGACAGTTTCTGCACACTGGGCACAGCTGCTTCGTGTGTCTACAACGCACAGTCTTTTCGTAGCTCTACATACGGCTATTGTTACCACCTATAGCCATTTGCGCTTCGCAGCTGAAGGCTGTGAAAAGAGCTGCCAGGTGTCAGGGCTTTCCTTAAGCTGATTATACTCTAGGAGTGTCTTAGTAGTAAAGAAGAAGTTATTAAAACTTCTTGCATGATGCGGCATTTTTTACGCATCTCACTGTTTATGACGTCATAGCTGCTGTACTAAGTATGGTATCATAATTTTGTAGGTTTGTTTAGTGGCGTATGTGGATACTGTCTGAAATTTATTGTGAATAAATTTAGGAACACACGCATCTCATTGTTTACGACCTATCTCCTGAACTACAGGAGGTAGGTGATTCTTACCCCGACAGCTATTGTAGCCTGACAGTACAAGATATGTGTGCCGAGTTGGTTGAAATCGGTCAAGTTGTTACGAGCATATGTGCAACACACATACATCCATTTCTATAAAATGTGTGGATATGAATGGTACATAATATCAGAGTTTCACACATCTTCAGTGCAGTAGTGCGGTCTATGTAATTAAGCGCAGCAGCCTGTATGCATCGACAATGTATGGCTACGAAAGCGTAAAAATTGTGCACTTTGGTTACGTATCCATTAAAACATTTGTGGTAGGATTATTAATTAACGTGCCAATGAAAAATGTATACGATTTTTGGCATTTCTACATCCATGAGGACCATGTCACTTACAACCTATGAAAGAAACAGTGTCGCATCAGTTCTTTCGTAATTGCATGTATGAGCAAAACATGATCCCTTCCCACCGCGAGGCACAGTAACGCCCGGTGGCGTTGCAGGCAGACAAAAAATGTTCAAATGTGTGTGAAATCTTATGGGACTTAACTGCTAAGGTCATCAGTCCCTAAGCTTACACACTACTTAACCTAAATTATCCTAAGGACAAACACACACACCCATGCCCGAGGTAGGACTCGAACCTCTGCCGGGACCAGCCGCACAGTCCATGACTGCAGCGCCTTAGACCGCTCGGCTAAGCAGGCAGACAGGTGATGTGGTAAGAAAAGTGTGCAGGGTGACCCCTTTATCTTCACCTCCTAAATAACAATTCTTCCACAAGTAAAAAAAAAAATATATCAAGTGAACATTGTTTAGCTACGAAGAGGACATTACGATTGCCTTACATGAAATTTTATTCCTTACGGAGACATGAACAAAAGCATATCTTTTTTTAAATATCACTCTGCAATTTTTTGTTCAGTTCTCCATTCCTCTTCTCAAGACCTGTTCATAAATGTATAACAGTGCACCGTTCATATTAACATTGCGTTATTAAAAGCTCAATTTTATCTCCTGAACTAGTGAACAGAGCATGCAACGGAAGGTAACATGTCACTCGACCACAATATCTTTGTGCACCTCAAATTGATGTCTTTTCAGGAGACTTATCGCGAGTTTGTATCGTGGTATTTCACGAGGACGCGCTGAACGACTTGATAGTATACAGACAACTGTCTTAAAATCAGTCACAGTGCTATGCATTTCCCTTAGTCATGAACGTACTTATTTACGGTAATGTCACTACGCAATCCCGATAACGGCCACGGGAGGGAGAGTGCAATAATACCGTGGTCAAGTAGCAATTCGTCCATTTGCTGGATTTAACAGTAAATAAATGGCAAGACGAGGAAAATGCAAACCAGTTATTCAGCCGACCATCTTCAGTCTTCTACCTTCTCTTCCTTGGTATAATTGTACTCACACGAAACTCCAGCTCAAGATAGCTTACTGAATGACCGACGTGCATTTTCCTTGTGTTTCCGTTTCTTTCCTGCCAACTGCAGCAAGTTGGACGAATGCTCTGATTAAGAAAAGGTGTATGATATAAATGACAGGGATTCTATCTCCAGTGAAAGCGAAAAAGAATTACAAGACATACTGAATGGAATTAGCAACCTCCTGAGCACAGAATATCGATTGACGGTAAACCGAAGAAAGAGAACGCTATGAGACCAGTGATAAACTTACCGTAACAATTGGGGACCACAAAGTAGACGAACTGAAGAAATTCTACAACCTGGGAAGCAAAATTTGTATGACAGACGAAGCAAGGTGAGCATATAAAACAAACTAGCATAGGAAAAGATGGCTTTCTCGGTCATAACAGGTCTATTAATATCAAACAATGACGTTAATTCGACAAATGTATATATGAGAATGTACGTCTGAAGCACAGCATTGTTGGAAAGTGAATCATAGACTGTTAGTAAAGCGGTAAAGACGCGAAGCTAAGGGTTTGAGATGTGCTGCCATTGAATAATGTTGAAAATGGGGTGGACCAATAAGGCAAGGAATGAGAAGGTCCTCCACAGAATCGTCGAGGAAAGATATGTTTGAAAAACACCGACAACAAGGGGCAGAATGATAGGACATATGTTAAGACAACAGGGAATAATCTCCCTGGTGCTAAAGGAGGCCGTAGACGGTAAAGACTGCAGGGAAAGACAGATATTTTAATACATCAAGTAAATAACTGATGACCTGGATCTAATTTCTACTCTGAGGTGAACCATGGTCGACCTCCTCCCGGTTATCTTATGAGTATATTTTATAAATTTGAGTTTAATAAAAATGGGCAGGCTACATCGGCTTACATCAAGAGCAACAACCAGACCGATACTCAGTTCTCTAACGTAATACTCCATAACTTGCGGTGATCTAACAGGGGTGTGGGACTTAATTTCAACACAGACCTGTCTTAAGAGACTGCATCATTGAAGTCCAGGCGCACAATCTCGACCTGTTCAAACCACCTGTCCCTACCCCTGATGGAGATGTGGTTACCCCTCTGTGCTCCTCAATGAACCTTGGATGACTACAGTACACTTGGAAAGAGGTGGATAAACCGTTAAAGAAAGGTCAAACTAGTCTTGTAAAATCAATTAAATTATCGATCTCTTTGACCTACAATTAAGTTGGCGTATAGAATTTACAGCATTTATGGAAAGCTGCCAATAGTACTCATCAAGCCGACCGCTGTGGCCGAGCGGCTCTAGGCGCTTCAGTCCGGTACCGCGTGACTGCTAAGGTCGCAGGTTCGAATCCTGCCTCGGGCATGGATGTGTGTGATGTCCTTAGTTTAGTTAGGTTTAAGTAGTTCTAAGTTCTAGGGGACTGATGACCTCAGATGTTAAGTCCCATAGTTCTCAGAGCCATTTGAGCCAGTACTCATCAGGATTCGAGTCTGAAACGAATTCCGACTGGCGACACCGTTCCGCCCTCCTTCACACACATAACATCAATGCTCTACCACTCGGGAGCTATACACGATTCGCCAGTACAGTTTCGGAATCTGCCGGCAATAAAACATTCGATTTCTTCAGGACACAAGCTACATTACTCCCTGCAATATCGACCACACGGGCATCATCGAGAACACTGAGGCAGTACACAGCTGAATAGTTAGCCTTGTCCCAGATACTGACAGCTGGCTGAGAGTTGATGTACGAAGTGCCAAAAACTTTATTCAGTGAAACTATCTAGGTCTAAGTTTGTAGATACTGTCACCAGCATAATTATAGTTTGAAATACCAATTAAAAGCCTGCCTACGAGACTGTACACATTCAAACCTATTGACTACGAAAGGAACAAATACAGAGTTTGTAACAAACCAAGGTCGATTGCCAAGTGCCCTAGACCCGACACGATATCTTCTACACAATGGTCTGTTGGTCCTACTTACAACTCTTGAATCTTCTGAGACGTCAGACAAATCACTTTATCAGTTTTTTTCTATCTTAACTGTAGCGGCCTACATTGTTTTCCTCAGTGGAAACTCGTTAGGAACACTGTGTGAAATAATTCTCGCTTCATTCTTACTCTTATGAAAATGCATTTTACTGGTGAACTAGTTTTATTTCCGCGAATGCCCATTCCTTGGACTGATCCGTCTGCCAGTTACCAAGTGGTATCTCACACTCACTCACTGGTCATACCGGACTCGAGAGTCCATTACCGCAGCAACGTATTTTCGCCATCTGTCCCTGTCTTGGGCTATTTCCTTCCATTCGCCTTCAATACCTAGGGTCCTGAAATCAGCCTTCACATTGTCCTCCCATCTACGCCTCTGACTCCTCACAGGACGTTATCCCTCTAAGTGCCCTACCAGTACCTGCCCTCATCCATTCGAGCTAGGTGACCAGCCCATCGCAGCCTACGTGATTTAATAATACTGGTTATGTCAGGGCTTGAATAGAGTTCGTGAACCTCTTCGTTATGTAGTTTTCGCCACTCTCCGCTAATGTCATCCCTTTTTGCTCGGAAAATTTTCCTCAAAATTTAGTTTTCAAATACTCGAAACGGCTTCTCATTTTGCACAGTGAGAGACCAAGTCTCACACCTATACAGCATAACTGGTAGAATAATAGTTTTGTATATTCTAATCTTTAAATTCCTAGACAATACCGGTGATGAAAGTAATCTATTCAGTGAGAAGTAGCACGCATTTCCCGCCTGTAATCTCTTCTTCTGTTCGGATTCAATCTTATTTCTCGAAGTTATGTCCACGCCTAGATACTTAAATGTGTTCACTTTTTCGAACTGCATGTCTCCAACTCTTAACATTTCCTGATCTACTGCTGTTGGCTTTCTAGTAGTGACCAGATATTTAGTTTTGTCTTCACTTATCCTTAGACCTACATCTTCACTAGCCTTGATTAACGAATTCGCATTTGCTGTTACATATTCTTTCCTATCGCTAATGATGTTTAGATCATCTGCATACACTAATATCTTAATATTTCCATTTAACTCCACACCCTCTGAATTATCTGCTGCCATTCGTACAATACATTCTAGGACTAAATTAAAAAGTAGCGGAGACAGGGCATCTCCCTGCATAAGTCCGTTCTTTATTACAAATTCTTCTGACTCCAATTTCCCCACGCGTACTCTACCTTTTCCAAGTATTCACAATATTAAAAACTACCGTTCTATCAGCTTACTCTCAATTTTATACAAAATTTTCACAAAGATCTTGTTAAACCGAATTAGTTCCACCCTAGACTCAGCCCAACCTATAGAACAAGCAGGGTTCCGAAGCAATTTTAGCACTATTGACCACATTCTGACCGTTAGTGAAGTGATAAGCAGAGCGAATAAATACCAACTGCCTCTCTGCATTGCCTTTGTTGACTTTGAAAAGGCATTTGACTCCGTTAGCCATGTACCTGTCCTCCAAGCTTTGATAGAGCAAGGTGTGGGAGCAGCATACACTGAAGTGCTCAAAAAATCTATGAGAATTTTTCAGCTTATGTTAACATCGGCGAATCAACTCAAGAATTCCGCATCAAGAGGGGTGTCAAGCAAGGCGATCCCATCTCCCCAAAACTGTTCTCTGCTGTATTGGAAATGGCTATGTCAAAGCTGAGCTGGGAAGGTAAGGGAATTAGAATTAATGGAAGAAGGCTTACCAATTTGAGATTTGCTGATGATATTGCCTTACTGGCCAAAGACTTCGCAGAGCTCCAAAACTTAGTTACAGATCTTGCATCGGAATGTCAGCTGGTTGGCTTGAACATGAAACTTTCCAAAACAAAAGTAATGTCCAACAAATGGTTCCCAGCTGGGGATGTGAAAGTCAAGGACAGTATATTAGAAAAGGTCAGTGAATATGTCTACCTTGGCCAGATTATAAACATGAAGGGAGACATACGGCCAGAAATCTATCGACGCATCAAGCTTGGCTGGCAAGCATTTGGGAAGACTTCAACAGTATTCAGATCAAAAATGCCAGTAAATCTGAAGAAAGCAGTATTTGATCAATGCATTCTTCCTGTGATGACGTATGGCTGCGAGACATGGACACTGAACTCATTTACAAAAGGGAAACTTAGGACAGCACAGAGAGTCATGGAGAGATCAATGCTGGGCTATACAAGAAGGATAGGAAAAGGGAAGATGACATCCGGTCTGTGACGAAGGTTAATGACATCTTAGAGTCAGTAGGTTCCTTGAAATGGCAGTGAGCTGACCACGTCGCAAGAAGAAAAGACAACAGATGGACGAAGCTAGTACTGGAGTGGAGTCCGAGAGAGCACCGGAGGCCTAGAGGAAGACCACTAGACAGATGAGACAAAGGCATCAAAAAGATCGCTGGTAACACCTGGCAGAGAACTGCCCAAGACCGTCCCACTTGGAGAAGACTGCTGAAGGCCTACCTGAATCCACGAATCGAAGAGGCCACATCATTTAATGATTTAATTGGCTGATGATGATGACTTTACCTTTTGTGTTTTTCAAACTCGCTTCTATAAGTCTAACGTACTTCTTTGGTATTCCAAGTTCCAAAAGAATTCTGTACAATTTTGATTGCAATATTGAATCATATGCTTTTGTAAAATCTATGAAAAGATTATGAACTGGTTTATTGTACTTTCATTTCTTTTCCAAAATTTGACGCAGGGTGAATATTTGGTCTATAGTTGATCTGTTCCTCCGAAAGTCAGCTTGGTAATCCCCCACAATGTCATCTGCATATGGTGTAAGCCTGCTTAGTAGAATGTTCGAGAAAATTTTGGAACATACTGGTAATAGCGATATCCCTCTATAATTACTACAATCCATTTTGTCGCCCTTCTTAAAAATTGGGATCGGAATCGACTCCTGCCACTCTTCAGGTATCATCTCTGAGTTCCATACTTCAGTTATCATTTTGTGAACTACTTCCACCAATTTATGTCCCCCATTTTTAACTAATTCTGCAGTTATGCAATCTGATCATGGTGCTTTATGGTTTTTCAGTTTGTTGATTGCATCTCTTACTTCCTTTAACGTTGGCTCAGGCATCTGGGGTTCTGCTGTATGTATTTCGTACGCCTGCTCATTTCCTGCTTCCTGGTGTACATTTAATATATGCTCAAAATACGCGCTCCATTTACTTTATATAGCAGTGGGGTCTGTCAGTATTCACCCGGCATCACCTCGAACTGCATTTGTCCTAGCCTTGAACCCCTTCCTATACCCATTTATGTCTAGGTAAAGTTCCATAATGTTTTTTGTTTTACTGTTTGTTTCCATTTCTTTAATTTGATTATTCAAATAATCCCTCTTCTTTGCCGTAGAATACGAACAACTTCCCTTCTCATGTTCAACAACTCCTCTCGTTTTCCGTCTCCCGTTCTATCCCAATCTAATCGCGCTTTTCTCCTTTCCTCTACCAATTTCTTGCATTCCTCGTCAAACCACGGTTTCCTCATGTTCTTCTTAATTGTACCTGTTGTGACCTTCGCTGCCTCTTTGATATTATTCCTCACAGTGATCCACTGTTTACTTACATCCTCGCCTTGATCTTCGTGTGTCCTGAGAGCATCAAACCTATTTGAAATTTCTAACATGTACCGTCTTCTAAAGTTTTTATCATTTAGCTTGTCAGTATCGAACCTAACAAGTTCTGCATTGTGACACCTTGATGTTGCTGTCGCTAGCCATTGGTGAACTTTGGCAACTGCAAGAAAATGATCAGAATCTCAGTCTGCTCCCCTCAAAGTCCTAACATTTTCTGTACTAGTGTGCCATCTCCGATCTACAAGAACATGATCAACTTGGTTTCGGGTGTGTCCATCCGGAGCGACCCAAGTTGCTTTATGAATGTCCTTCCTTTTGAAATATGTGCTCTCAACAATCATGTATTTTGAAACAGCAAAATTAACCACCCTTGTGCCATTATCATTCGAAATGTTATGCAGACTTTCTTTCCCAATTGTAGGCCGGAATGCTTCCTCCTTCCCTATCTTCGCATTAAAATCACCTATGATTAACTTTGTATAGTACGAGGAGAACTCATCCCACAGTTGATCTGTTGTTGTTGTTGTTGTGATCTTCAGTCCTGAGACTGGTTTGATGCAGCTCTCCATGCTAATCTATCCTGTGCAAGCTCTTCAGTTGATCTAGTTCTTCATAAAAGCCGTCTTTAACAACCTCTTCTGTGTCCTCAGTTGGTGCGTGTACTTTAAGTACTACTAGTCTATTCCACCTACCGGACAACACTATAACTGATAGTCGGTCACTAATGAACCTTATATCTCTGATTGCGTGAAGCACTTTTCTCTGTACTGCGAAACCTGTTCCGAAACTGTGAGCTTCCGCACCTCCATAGAAAAATGTATAGTTACCCCTCTTTATGCTACCCTCCCACCTAGTTTCTTGAATAGCTGTAATGTCTATATCGTATCTATCTACTTCGTCTAATAATGTCTGGAACGTTCCTGGCCTGTTAAAACTTTTAACGTTCCATGTTCCCAACCTGAAAGTTCCTTTCGGCCTGAATCTCTTCGAAGAAGGTTCCGTCCGGAGATCCGAATGGGAACCTAGTTTACCTCTGGAACATTTTACTTCGAAGTGACCCATGCCCATTAATGTTGCTGATTCTTGATGAATAGATTCTATAGTAAGAGAAGAAGAAACGGGGATGGTTCATCACGCCATCACCTGCTCCCCACCAGCTGTCCGCGACTGCTTATTTTTGCATTCACAGAATGGTTCAAATGGCTCTGAGCGTCTGAGGTCATCAGTCCCCTAGAACTTAGAACTACTTAAACCTAACTAACCTAAGGACATCACACACATCCATGCCCGAGGCAGGATTCGAACCTACAACCGTAGCGGTCACGCGGTTCCAGATTGAAGCGCCTAAACCGCTCGGCCACACCGGCCGGCTTGTATTCGCAGCTACCCTTCATATCTGAAGGCCGTATCCCCATCTGCAACCTGGGGACGCGCTGTGCCGTGGTGGTAGGGGCCTACGAGACAGTGGTAAGTGGTATCTACCCTCTGAAATTGTTTCTTACTGTTCGTTTTCGTATCCAAACGTCGGCCGTGCGAAACGTTCCGTAACCCAGCTGTAGCCCCGCCATGTTGTCGTGGAGACCTTGGGCGCGCTATCTCCCTGACGACGCAACTGTGGTAGGGAACCTTCTGCCTTCACGCGGTCACACGAATTCTAATTACAGTGCTGAATTGAAACTGAAATATCTTGTGTCCAACCTCTCAGATCTCGTTGCTGTTTTCATTCAGTTTACTCTACAAAAAGTCTGCAGCCATCTACGTATGATCCCACATTAATATTTCTCTACTTCATTATTTTAATTTATTAACTTATTAGCTAAGAGTGTGATGAGTGTACCCAGTGGGATGACATACAACTACCACATCTCAAGGGGAAAAGGTCTTCGCAGGAAAGGAAGTCATGACATATAACGTCAAACCCCGGAGAGAACTGATAATCCAAAAATAAAGAACAGATAATGATAGGAACACTCATATATTCTTCAACAGAATTTCAAAATTTTTAATACGTCTAGAAAGGCATCAGGTTTTTCGGTGATAAAGTAACGTCATCAAAACAGCGAACTATTCGCGATCAGATCACGTATCAGGCCATAGCAGTCAAGACGGCTGGAGGTGCTAAAAGTTTCGGCATAGCACAAAGCAATGATAAAGAAAAGAGGGCCAAATGTCAAATGTGTTAGCAGAGTCATTCCACTTCTCTACAGTTGCAGAATTGTTCATCAAACGCTCATTACAAGCAGATAGAACTGCTGTATGTAATACCACAGTCGACATGGTCTGTTTCACGCACATTTAATAATACTGATGTGCCATATATGTCACTAATGTGACAATGGAAGCAAAAATCGTCTCTTGCGAGGTAGTTCGGTATTATATAATTAACTTATTTAAGACAATTCAGATGGTTCAGATGGCTCTGAGCACTATGGGACTTAACATCTGAGGTCATCAGTCCCCTAGAACTTAGAACTACTTAAACCTAACTAACCTAAGGACATCACACACATCCATGCCAAGGCAGGATTCGAACCTGCGACCGTAGCGGTCGCACGGTTCCAGACGGAAGCACCTAGAACCGCTCGGCCACACCGACCGGCTAAGACAGTAGTAAACGAGATAGTTTTATATGGAACAGCATTACATTTACTTTTCCATAGTGGTTTGCGTGTCATAATAATATGTCAGTATTGATTATATCGATACTTTGGTTCTATGAAACCAATGACATTAGGTTGCTGTGTAGGTATTTGGAATTCAAAAGCTTATTGTATTAGAACATTATTGTTTATACAATGATTTTCAGCAGCCCGGATTGTAAATGTCTGTTCTCCTCCTGAGGAAAGACTAATTTATCGTAAAGGAAAAGTGTGACGTCTTCAACCACTGAACTAGGTCAAATGTTACGTTTTTCAACTGCTATGCATTTCACCTTGCGTTTCGGTATCTGGATGCTTTTTTCTGGACGAAGTGTGCAGCGAGCAGACAGCAGAATGTACAGTCGCTACTTACGTAGTGTTTGGGTTCAGTTCACGTATAAGAGTGCTCAATGTGAAGCTGATGTTTGTGCAGAAATATGGTCCTACTTTTGGAATAAATCGTTGGTTTAGCACCTTTCACGTTAGTAGATCATTTCATACAGACTGATCTTGGATATAAGATATTTCCAAGCAAAATTCTGTGCTGTAATGGTTTGCTCCAAGGATACATCGAGCGTTGTCCAATGAAGTAGACAGTATGTCTGTCTGTCTAATAAGATATATGAAGATTCTATGAAAGCTAATCTGCACCACACTCACAACTGCACTGCGGCTTAAAGGTACGATGTTGATTTACTTTCAGTTTCATATTTCGAATTTTCACGGGGAGACATATTTCAAATGGCTTGTGTTACGCTCTTCTGTAAGTCCCTGCATCCACTACTTTTGTGAACCTTGGGCAGTCCATACAGCACAGGTGGAACAGAACTGTTTGATCTCAGTCTCTTAATGGCTTCCTTTGGTGGAGAACTTCTTTTTTGCATAGCTCGGTTAATAGGAACCTTACCAGTCTTGCTATACAATAATACACTGATACTATTAATATAGTCCTCCCACGGCATGAGCACTGTTCCATTAGCTTTAGTATCCAACGTCTGCCCGTAAGTTACAGAGCGCCGTCCATAGACGAGATATTGTTCTTCGATCTCGTCAACACACGGCAAGACGCGCAACAAATTTTCTCTGCTGCGTTTAAACGTAACTATTGTTTCGCTTCATTTGTTGTTTCTCTCTTTAAATAAATTTGGTATCGTTAAATAAGACAACTTTTTTCACTGTTTATAACCCTCCTACCTCTCCGGCTAATTATGCTTTTCTCTATGACCGTGTACCTGAAGTCCCTAATCTGAGGGGAAAAGGCATCTACTCCGAAGAGTAATGCAAAAACGAGAGAAGTTGATGAAATCATAACCGAAACGCCACTGCTCAGTATTTTAGCAGTGACGATCAGAAACAAACTTCGGTTAACTTTATAAATTTTTATTACGTAAACAAGTTTTTAATTAACAGTAGTTAGTGCAAAATTTGGAAAAAGGTTTTCAAAGTATGTCATTAACGAAAATTACCAACGGTCGCCAGTTCCTCACGGGAACAAGGATAATTAAACTGAAACTGAACTTTATACTCGTAAGCCATCTCACGTAAGAATAGTTATTGGCGTCATAACGCGGGAACAGTACCTAAAGTACACTTTCAAATACTTCACACCACACATGTCACAGTAGTCAAATAATAATCAGATAGCAAACACATACAACATATTATATTAATTGTCAATGACCAATTAAAGTAAGATTGTTCACTAGCTTTGGACAGAGACTTTTCGTTGCGTTTCTCACCGTAGTATAGATTGTCGTAACTGTAGCAAGCAGAAAGATTGTTTGAATTTACTCATTGGTAAGGACTGTCATTTACGTAGCAGTTACTCTGATATTTCTTTGTAATAAAAGTTATAAATTATGCTACAAGCTATAAATTAGAACTGTGCTTTGACAATGAAATTCAGTATCCAAGTTTCGTAAAGTTTTACAACCAATTTTTTTATTATGAAAGTTACAATATTTTTAGCAAATGAATTAATACTGGCTTTTGCATCATTCTATTTCTGACATTATTCATACTACAACCAAAGATTTCATTATCACGTAATTGCCCAAAAGTTGTAAAATTTTGTTTTCATAATCTAGTAAATTAATGTTCACTTCATTTTCAGTTCATTTTCTGATTATCTCGGTTCTTACAAAGGGATATGATAACGACGTCGGAGCATTATTTATGTGACAATATGTAAGAAAACAATGTTATTCAAACAAAAATTCTAACTAGGCTGGTCAGCCTAATTACACTTCTAGTTATAAAATGTCTAGATCTTACTTCAATTCATGATGCCATTGGTTTGTCGAGCGACTTCATTTAGCGGTAAAATAGAGCACAGGTTGATCTTTTTGCCACACCATCGCCAATAACAATGGCCCACAGTACTATTGGTGTTACGTTAATTACTCTCGCTATATTTGTACTGGGCTGAATAAATGCCATACACATAGCTTAAACATCCATCTAAATGGTCATTTCAGTTTTCACTTCTGCGCACTTGAGAAACAGACTTTTCATCTCCCCACTTTTGCGTAGCCCCACAGACGAATACACACAACCAACGACACCAGTCGTCTTCTGGAGACTCCGAACTGCTACATTTTTGGCGCGCTCGCACGCCCAGCGATAATGCGTTTAGAGTTTATTGCATTCTTTGACAATAGCTTTTCCCTGTCTATTTACAAAATGTTAACATTCCATTCGTATTCTCTTTTTTAAATAACAAATAGCATTTGTAGTTCGACAACATATTTACAAGAATAATATTCAGCTCAACTAATAAAACAAACGTCGTAAAACACGAAGAAAGTGTATGATCATTCACATAGTTTTTATTGTCGTACTTCGTATGATAACTAGGAAGATTGGACTCTTTCGTGCTTTAATTATGTCACACTCTTTTTTTTCTTCTTACAATTTTCCATCCTAATGTGTGTGAGTGCATAAAAATATGAGTGAAATAAATGTGTGTATATACTGAAATCATAGTTATCCAGGGAACCTCCACCTTACTGCACTCGCTGGACAGTGTGTGTAAGACGTTCAGCCTCACCGACATGGCCTCCAAACATGTCTCCGACGATTGTCTGGTTGAATGTATACGCGGCACTCATCGGTGAAGAGAACGTGATGCCAATCCTGAGCAGTCCATTCAGCATGTTGTTGGGCCCATCTGCATGGTGTCGTGGTTGCAAATATGGACCTCGCCATGGACGTCGGGAGTGAAGTTGCGCATCATGCAGCCTATTGCGCACAGTTTGAGACGTAACGCGTCCTCCAGTGGCTGCACGAAAAGCATTATTCAACATGGTGGCGTTACTGGTATGGTTCCTCCGAGCCATAATCCGTAGGTGGCGGTCATCCACTGCAGTAGTAACTCTTGGGCGGCCTGGGCGAGGCATATCATCGAGAGCTCCTGTCTCTCTCTATCTCCTCATGTCCGCACAACATCGCTTTGGTTCACTCCGACACGCCTGGATAATTCCCTTGCTGAAAGCCCTTCCTGTCACAAAGTAACAATGCGGACGCGATCGAACCTCGTTATTGGCCATCTAGGCATGGTTGACCTACAGACAACACAAGCCGTGTACCTCCTTTCTGGTGGAATGACAGGAACTGATCGGCTGACGGAACCCCTCCGTCTAATAGGCGCTGCTCATGCATGATTGTTTACATCTTTGGGCGGATTTAGTGATATCTCTGAACAGTCAAAGGGACTATGTCTGTGATACAATATCCATAGTCAAGCTCCATCTTCAGGAGTTCTGGAAACCGGGCTGATGCAAAATTTTTTTTTAAAGTGTGTATATTAGTCAGCTGTTAAATGTTGACTAATGGTTCACATTGACCAGGGTTGTAAACAAATTATCGGGTTTTTTAACTAAACCGTTGAAAGACGAGATGATGACCATGGGACACAACGCGCCTAAATATTAAGAGCAAACCTGTCAATGTGTAAATATTCGGTGATCTATGAACAAATAAACGAAGATTAATATACAGGGGTAACCTTACAGCGTGTATTGTAAGACGGCGCACAGTCTCTTTAATGCAGCTGACAAATACACCAGTGGTGATGAAATAGGTGTAGGAGGAAAATTAAGGCCTGTTATCAACATCTTCTATTGATTTCTGCGTCAAGTAGAAAACGGATTGTCGAGTAGAATTTCCTTCGGCAAGCGTGTCGAAAAAAGGTCAGTCTTCCTCGTCATAGGCTTGTTGTGGATCCAGTTCGCTTTTGGCCATGTCACACCATCCACCCATTCCCAAGACAACGAAGATATTATTTGCTGTCACTTCTGGCTGCAGATAGTACGTGACCTTGGACACTGATTCGAAATCACTCCGACTAAAACGACCGTTTCTCTTACCAGTGCCATGCTCACTTCCATCTACCCTGTATGGACTGGCCAATGTCTACGAAGAAGGTTTATATTAACGTACTACAGTGAGCAATGTTGGAGCAGCCACTTATGATTTAGCCAAGTACTTAGCGTCTTTACGCAAGCCCATTGTAGGCAAGTCTCCACATCACATACGAAATACTAGTAATTTTATCAGCAGCCGTCAGTCACTTAAGTTATAAAGTAACGAATTGTTGGTTAGTTTTGATGGAGTTTCGATTTTACCAATGTGCCTCTTGTGGACTTACATCTCATGGGCAGTAGGTTTGGGACATACTCTCTCCTTGACGTAGTTTTTATTTAACAACGAGTTTTTACACAATATTTTGGTGTCGCCACGGAGAGCCCTCTCTTCCCCCTGACGACCAATCTTTTCATGGGAGATTTTGAGGAGCAGGCACTCGCCTCAGCTATCTTATAACCAACAGTAGTTTGATGATACTTCGATTACAGTTCCTCAGTTTGGTTTAATGGTTTGGACGGTCTCCGAGAATTCTTTCACCATCTGAACTCCAGACATGAAAACATAAAATTTACAGTGGGGGTGGAGAAAGATGATTGCTGCCGTCTTTGGACATCCAGGTAGGACGTTAGAGCGATGGCACGCATGGGAATTCGGTGTATCGGATTCCCACTTCACATACCTGTACTTACAAGCTACGAGTTGGCTCAATCCGGCAAAAACGATGGGAATTCTAAAGACCTTAATCCAACGAGGCAATAGCATCTCGCGCACTGATTATCTGCAAACAGAAATGGAACACCTGCGAACTGCGTTCGTCAACACTGGATATTCGTCTCAGCAAGTACAGAGAGTGCTACAGACGTATAAACGACAGAACTAGAAAGAGGATGAGGCCTTCAAAACAACTGTTTATCTGCCAAATATGGAAATGTTTCAGCAAAAATATGCAGACTGTTAAGAAGATACCACGTGAAGGTAATTTTTCGTACTACTTTCAGACTCTCGGCGCCATTGAGATCTATCAGAACTACTTACAGTTGTGCAACGCAAATACTGACACTGAGGTTTAGGGGAAAATAGTTATTAAATCGATAGCAAAGATAAGCTGTGAATGCGAAAAAAAGTATATGTTCCTTTATAGAATGAGCTTCTAAAAATTCATTGAAATACTCCTCATGATTTCGGTAGCAACTGCAATGGTCAAACAAGTTTAACATACGGTTAACTTCTATTAACAATTCAGTTTCATTACAATCAGTTCTCGAAAGTGTCGAAGTGTGAATTATCTTCGTCTTTTCGAATGCATAACTTATGCTAGGATAACAGCTAAAGGTTGTAATAACGTTGCTCAACCTGGCAGACGCGACTATCCACTCACGAAGTAACCGATAAAAATTCACGATAATTGGTTAAAATACAGAGCAAAGTCGTTACGGGTTGTCTTGTCAACCAACAACTGAAATAATTTGGCAGTTTTTTTTTTGCTTCAAAAACCGTATCTGTAATTACAGGTGTGTAACTGGATTCTATAATTCCCTAAACAGTATTACTGTAGGATCTTTAAGATGCCTGTAGAGGGCTGCGAATATTCAGCATGTAACGTGGCGGTATGTAATGTAAATATACCGGAGCGTAAGACACCCTCAGAAAACTGAAAGCGCGGATTGGAAGAAATCGTCGACAGATCAAGCACGCCTTTGGTTCACTGTCGTCAGTCATCCCCCATACAATCCTCATTTGGCCCCATCCGATTTTTATCTGTTTCCAGAACTGAAAGAACACCTTCGAGGACTTCACTTTGATGTTGATGAAGCGGTGCAAGGAGAGTTGAGGTTGTGACTCCGTCAACGAAGTGAAACATTCTACAGTGACAGTATCAACAAATTCGTTTCTCGATGCGCGACATGTGTTCGTCATCAGGGTGGCTATCTTACGAAATAAATGTGAAGAATGGAAGAATAAAAATGTAGAATGTTAATAAAATTGTTTTACTTAAAAAACTTAGGAATCATCTGCCTCACTTGTGATCAAAACAGGGGGCCAGCAATACTGGTTTTAGTAGATATTCGTTGCACTGACCACTTCAACCATCCATTTTGATTATTCCTACACGTCAGTCAGGGGCCTGAAGATGGCCTAATAAAATGCTGAAACTGGTAGCCCAATAAAATAAGGTTGAAAACTGACGGCTGAATGGCGTTTAATTTGACATCCTCTATCGAACAGCCGAGTCCCGAACCATCGCTATAAAGATATATTCCTGTTTGACAGCTTTAGCTCTATAATGGATGTAAAAGTAATTTTACTTCTGAGAGACAAATTTTATTTTAGTTGAAATAAATGGAAATGATCACGAAACGAAATGTCATGCATTCATGGAAGGAATCGATAAAATTATGTATAGGTTCGTATTAAGTGTTTCTGAGTAAAGCAGCTCTCTTTCGGTGGAAACGCTCTGAAACGCGGTCTGGATATGCTACTTGCTAGAAAAACTCCACTGAGTAGCCAGCAGCCATATCATGACATCTCAACTGCCAGACATTTCGTGTTTAGAAACATATTTCGTGACGATAGAATAATAGAATTCTTCGTAGACAAGTAAGTGCGACATTTTACTCTTTGTGAAATAAATGAAATGAAATGAAATGATCGTATGGCATTGTTGGCCGGGAGGCCCCATTCCGGGGAGTTCGGCCACCGTATTACAAGTCCTTTTTAAGTGACGCCACATCGGCGACTTACGAGTCAATGATGATGAAGGACTCAGAACACCCAGTCCCTTACCGGGAATCGAACCCGGACCCCCTACGGGGTAGACAGTAACGCTACCGCTACGCTACGGAGGCGGACTTTGTAAAATAACTATATCAACATAATTTTATAGGAAAAGGTGAAGCTAAAACAATGTGACAATGTTCTAGTGTCCCTAATAATGTCTGACACGACGTACATGCTGAAAAGGTTTAACTAACTCCTGAACACGAGGACACTACGAAAACTCCCCTTGATTTCCGTCGGAGAGAACACGTCCACAGGAACGATGTCCTCTGTTCCCAGCGACAGTATTTTATTTTCGTGACGGAAGTTACTCCCGCGCTACTCTAGCCATTTGCCCGATAATTACAACTGAAGTTCGAGTCGCACAGCGCTCAAAGGAAATGGCTCCGCTTTGCTTTCATTCCGATGTCACGCGCTTACTCGGTGCTCGCCCGCTAGCATACTCTCAAATGAAGGCTTCTGTCCAACTTCAAAGACTGCTGTGTTCCGTTAATTAAGCGTGAAGAGTAACGCAAAATGGAATTTCGACTGCACACCACTTTATTTGTTGTTTGAGGGCGCAAAATGAGTGTCTAGAAACGCTCTATTCAAAACTGACTCACTTTTTAATTGGCAAATGTTCATCCAAGGCTATAAATGTAGGTTAGAATTTCAAATTTTTTAAACACGTTATATAATGATGCAGAACTTGCAAGACAGAGAAGAGTAGTGCATTAAATGATAGACTAGAAAAGTGAATAGTTAATTGATGCCAAAAAAAAGCGACAACCGATCTACCGAGCATGCACATCTCGGAACGGCGTAAATGCAAACAGATGGAGGAGAAATGATGGACTGGTTTTTTCGTTATTACACTGATGCTCATAAATTAAGGATAATTCTGATACATGGTGAAACAACGTTCTGTTGGGCGGTTTGAGTGTTTAAATCACTTCGTGGTATGACCATGCGGTGCATTTGCCCTGCGGCCGTCGCACCGTGGCGCTGGCAGCAGTCCACATACGCGGAGGTGTGTTGGTGCCTGTCAGAGTACGGTGCAGAGAGTAAGTGTGCAGACGTTTTCAGACGTGCTAATGGTGACTGTGTGTTGAAAATGGCTCAAAGAACACATATTGATGACGTTATGAGGGGTAGAATACTAGGGCGACTGGAGACTGGTCAAACACAGTAGGTCGAAGCACGGGCCCTCCGTGGGCCACAAAGTGTGATCTCAAGATTATGGCAACGATTCCAAAAGACTGGAAACGTGTCCAGGCGCTACAGTACTTGACATCCACAAGGCACAACATCACAAGAAGACCTATATCTCAACATTAGGGCCCGCAGACGGCCACGGAGTACTCCTTTCTCGGGACCTTAGCGCAGCCACTGGAACAATTGTCTCCAGACACACAGCCTACAGACGACTGAAGAGACATGGTTTGTTTGCCCAGAGACCTGCAAGGTACATTCCACTGACCACTGGTCACGGGAGAGCGCGTAAAGCCTGGTGTCAAGAACACAGTACATGGTCATTGGAACAGTGGTCCCACGTTATGTTCACGGACGAGTCCAGGTATAGTCTGAACAGTGATTCTCGCCGGGTTTTCATCTGGCGTGAACCAGGAGCCAGATGCCAACCCTTTAATGTCCTTGAAAGGGACCTGTATGGAGGTCGTGGTTTGATGGTGTGGGCTGGGTTTATGATTGGTGCACGAACACCCCTAGATATCTTTGACAGAGGAACTGTAACAGGTCAGGTGTATCTGGACCTCATTTTGCACCAGTATGTCCCCCGTTTCAGGGGTGCAGTGGATCCCACCCTCCTCCTGATGGATGTTAACACACGGCCCCTCCGAGCTGCCATCGTGGAGGAGTACCTTGAAACAGAAGATATGAGGTGAATGGAGTGGCCTGCCTGTTCTCCAGACCTAAACCCCATCGTGCACGTCTGGGATGCTCTCGGTCGATGTATCGCTGCACGTCTTCAAACCCCTAGACACTTCAGGAGCTCCGACAGGCACTGGTGTAAGAATGGGAGGCTATACCCCAGCAGCTGCTCGACCACCTGATCCAGAGTATGCCAACCCGTTGTGCGGCCAGTATACGTGTGCATGTTGATCATATCAGTATTGATGTCGTGGGACATGCGCAGGAAACAGTGGCGTTTTGTAGCACATATGTTTCGGGACGGGTTTCTCAACTTATCACCAATGCCGTGGGCTTACAGATCTGTGTCGTGTGTGTTCCTTATGTGCCTATGCTATTAGCGCCAGTTTTGTGTAGCGCCACGTTGTGTGGCACCACATTCTGCAATTGTCCTTAATTAATGAGCATGAATGTAGTTTCGACTACATTTTATAGCATTGGTGGCAGTGAATGAGTGAACCAACAACAAATGAAGTAACACATGAGGGTGAGGGACGCCTCTACAATTCAGTGCTTTTGCACAGGGTGACAATTATTGAACTATACGAAATAAAATCGTCAATAACTTTTGAACAGTTTCCGTTTGGACGTTCAAACTGCACGGTTGGCCGCGGGGAATGATGGGAATTTGTACGCGCATGCATGGTTCGGTTTAGCGACAAAGCTCACTTTCATTTTGGATGGGTTCGTCAATAACAAAATTGGAGCATCTGGGGGACTGAGAATCTGTATTTCACGATCGAGAAGTCACTTCACCCTCAGCGGGTGGCTGTGTGGTGTGCAGTGTCCGGTCACGAAACAATTGGTGCGATATTCTTTGACGGCACGGTGACTACCGAACGGTATGTGAAGGGTTTGGTGGATTATTTCATCCCCATTATACAAAGTAACCCTGATTTCGACAATATGTGGTTCATTCAAAGCGGAACTCAACCCCGTCAAAGCAGGACAGTGTTTGATGTCCTGGAGAAACACTTTGGGGACCGCATTCTGGTTCTAGGATACCCAGAGGCCACTGGCATGGGTCTCGATTGACCACCATGTTCTCCGGACCTGAACATATGCGACTCCCTTTTGTGGCGCTTTACTAAAGACAATGCATACAGCAATAACCCCAAAACCATTGTTGAGTTGAAACCAGCCATTCTGGAGCTCATCGACAGCATCGATGTTCCGACGATTCAGCGGGTCGTGCAGAATTTCGCTATTCGTCTGTGCCACATCATCGCCAACGATGGCTGGCATATCGAACATGTCATAACCTTAATCTGAATATCTGCAGTGACGTTTACGTGTTGAATAAAGTGTGTGCACGCCATAGTTTGAAACTAATTTACGTTTTTTCCATATAGCTCAATAATTGTCATCATGTACTTCAAATATACAGGATTTGATAAATTTTCAGATAAACAGAAAGTGGGCCCAGTAGTGGAATGGACGGTGCATATGAGCAACTATTCTCTTTATGGTTCAGCCCTATCACTTGATTGGTGGTTTTGTAATAAGCTACGAAATAATAACTTAAACGCGCCACATTTTAGAATTTGAGATCCGCAACGCAAGTGATACCATCGTTATTTACCATAAATACTAGCTCTTATAACATGGATCATATCGTCGCATAATCGATACCGTTTGCATTTGTTCCTGATTACCTGAAAAAAGCGAAAAATCTTATCGTGAAAGTCAAAACGACTCTTACTGTGAAACGCAAACTAATAACAATATCAAACCACTTCATTCTTTTTTAAAGTGCGCCTTTGTCTTATAATGACAATCCTAGTACACGGGGAAAAATCACAGCACCGCGAAGGAGTTGTGCGACATAAACGAAATTGGCGTCTACTGAAATTGTGCGCCAGTCGCATAAGAGTGATGTTAGTAGCTCTACTATAAGGACGCAAATCTGGGTTGCTTTAAATACACGCGGTAAAGGTCGTAACATTTGAGACTCGACGTGGTGAGTTGATGTTAGTCAAGAATGCCTTTAATGCAGCCCGTCATGTTAGCCGTTCGGTCTAACGCACTGCTTTCCGGGCGGGAACGCCTGCCGGTCCCCGGCACGAATCCGCCCGGCGGATTAGTGTCGGGGTCCGGCGAGCCGGCCAGTCTCTTGATGATTTTCGAGACCATTTTCCATCTGCCTCTGCGAATGGGGGCTGGTTCCCCTTATTCCGCCTCAGAAATATGAATGTTTTAGTTGGACCGCTTTTTCCGCTTTGTGACAGACGGCGCTGTAATAGTCACAAACGTATAAGTACGTGGTACCACGTAACATTCCGCCAGTGCGGACGGTATTTGCTTCGTGATACATTACCCGTGTTAAAATGGACCGTTCACCAATTGCAGAGAAGGTCGATGTCGTGTTGATGTATGGCTACTGTGATCAAAATGTCCAACGGTCGTATGCTATGTATGTTGCTCGGTATCCTGGACGATATCATCAAAGTGTCCGGATCGTTCGCCGGATAGTTAAGTTATTTAAGGAAACAGGAAGTGTTCAGCCACATGTGAAACGTCAACCGCGACCTTCAATAAATGATGATGCCAAGTAGGTGTTTTAGCAGCTGTCGCGACTAATCCGCACATCGGTAGGAGTCAATCGGCAATCTCAAAAACATCGGTGTTGAGAATGCTACATCAACATCGACTGCACCCGTACCATATTTCTATGCACCAGGAATTGCATGGCGACGTCTTTGAACGTCGTGTACAGTTCTGCCACTGGCCACAAGAGAGATTACGGGACTATGACAGATTTCTTGCACGCGTTCTATTTAGTGACGAAGTGTCATTCACCAACAGCGGAAACGTAAACCGGCATAATACGCACTATGTGGCAACGGAAAATCCACGATGGCTGCGACAAGTGGAACTCCAGCGATCTTGGTGGGTTAATGTGTGGTGCGGCATTATGGGAGGAAGGATAATTGGCCCCCATTTTATCGATGGCAATCTAAATGGTGCAATGCTTGCTGATTTCCTACGTAATGTTCTACCGATGTCACTACAAGATGTTTTACTGCATGACGGAATGGCGATGTACTTCCAACATGATGGACGTTCTGCACATAGCTCGCGTGCGGTTGAAGCGGTATTGAATAGCATATTTCATGACATGTGGATTGGTCGTCGAAGCACCACACCACGGCCCGCACGTTCACCGGATCTGACGTCCGCGGATTTCTTTCTGTGGGGAAAGTTGAAGGATATTTGCTATCGAAATCCTCCGACAACGCCTGACAACATGCGTTAGCGCATTGTCAATGCATGTGCGAACATTACGGAAGGCGAACTACACGCTGTTCAGAGGAATGTCGTTACACGTATTGCCAAATGCACTGAAGTTGACGGACATCATTTTGAGCATTTATTGCATTAACGTAGTATTTACAGGTAATCACGCTGTAACAGCATGCGTTCTCAGAAATGATAAGTTCACAAAGGTACATGTATCACACTGGAACAACCTAAATAAAATGTTCAAACGTACCGACGTTCTGTGTTTTAATTTGAAAAAACCTACCTGTTACCAACTGTTGGTCTAAAATTATGAGCCATGCTTTTATGACTATTACAGCGCCATCTATCACAAAGCGAAAAAAGTGGTCCAACTACAACATTCATATTTCTTTACGTACTACACAAATATGTTATAAAATAATGGGGGTTGCAATTTAAAAAAAAGGCAGTTGATATCCGTTTGACCTTTTGGCAGCGACATCTAGCGGGCCAACCATAGCGCCATGTGGTTTCCCCCTTCAAGCTAGACGAGTTTCGTTCTTTGTAGAGTTTTCGTTTGATGCTTATTTAGTGAGATATTTGGCCCGGTCACTATCAATGGACCACCCTGTATATCTGCATGTTAGACACACTGCACGTACACCAGGAATTATGGTCTGGCGTGCAATTTCGTATGACGGCAGGAGCACTCTCGTCGTTATGCCACGCATCCTGACTGCGAATCTAAAACTCAGTACGGTGATTCAAACTGTTGTATTGCCATTCAAGAACAGTATTTCAGGTTTTTTTTCCAGCAGGATAACAATTTTCCACATCCCACGGTTATAATCCAACATGCTTTACAGAGTGCCTTCATGTTACCTTGGACTGTTCGGTTATTAGATCTGTCTCCAATCGAACACATATTGGACATCATTGAACGACAACTGCAGGATCATCCACAGACAGCATTAACTGTCTCTGTATAAATCGACCAAGTGCAACATATTTGAAATTCCATCCCACAAACTGACATTCAGCGCCTGTAAAGCACGATGCACATTTTTATGTTTTCATTCAACAGTCTGGCGGTTACACTGGTTATTAATGTACCAGCATTTCACACTTGCAATGGCTTATCTCGCGCTTGCATTAACCTGTTCTCTTGCGGTGTTAATCACTTAAACATGCTACCTAAATAAATGTATTCCCGAAATTTCATTACTCTGCACTAATTATTTTCTGGCGTTGCGATTTTTTCCCGTCTGTGTGTGTGAAATTTCTCTGTGTCAACTTGCTTTAAAACGTGCTGCCTGATGGTCATTCTAGATTACCTATCTAATTCTACACTTTAGATGTATTCATTTTTGTTGTATTTTTTTAATGTCATTCTCTTTCCCAAATAGCAGAGCCAGTTGTTTGAGATCTTGGGAGTACATAGGAGGGAATTTTCAGTTCCGACGTATGCCTTACAGTAGAAGGTAATCTGCCGAAAGCTTTCGACGGAACCAGAGAACTATAGTAGCCTTTAATTTTTTTTTCTTGCTCATTGTGTTTGAGAAACTGTTTATATGTTCGAGGTTAAGCCGCTGACTTGCTCGACACGTGCAGTGTACCTATTCAGGTCACATTATACACTGTGCAGTCACTTTAACGTGACCACCTGTCAAAAGCTTGAACAACCGTCTTTTGCAGCGCAGGCTGTCGCGAAACGTGCAGGAAGAGAGTCAGAGATGTTCAGGAGATCCTGACAGGATTGTGGAACCATACCGACTCCAGTGCCGCGGCCAGATGCGATAGGTTTTTTCGATTGATAATCCACTGCACGACCAGCCCCATCGACGTGACCCCACAGATTCTCGATTCAATTTAAATCTGGTCAGTTTGGTGACCAGGGGAGTACGGTGAACTCATCCTGCTGTTCTTCGAACCGCTCGTGAACACTGCCATCTGTGCGGCACGTTGCCCTGTTCTGCTAGTAGATGCCATCATGCCGGGAAATAACAAACTGTTTATAGGTGCGGACGTGATCCCCAACTAGTGATGACCAGTGCGCCTTTCCACACTGACGAGGCCACCTAGGGAATGCCACGAAAATACTCCTCAGACCATAACGCTCCCTCCTCTGACCTTTACCCTCCAGAAGATTGTTGCATGCTGTTTGGTTTCAAGTTTGATTAATCTGAAAAGATTACACGTCACCATTCACTGGACGTCTAGTTGCTATTTAGCGTGCAAATTGCAGCCTTCGTCGGCGATGGAGAGCAATTAGCATGAGCGCATGAACAAGGCGCCTGTGGCGGAGGTTCGTACCCAGCATCGTGCACTAAACAGTAGTCCAGGAGATCCTGTTGGCTAAGGAGTATATAGAGGTTCCGTACAAGGGTGGTGTACTAGAGTACAATATTTTGGAAATGGAATAGGATGTAGATGAAGATGAAATGGGAGATATGATACTGCGTGAAGAGTTTGACAGAGCACTGAAAGACATAAGGAAACAAGGCCCCGGGAGTAGACAACATTCCCTTAGAACTACTGATAGCCTTGGGAGAGCCAACCCTGACAAAACTCTACTATCTGGTGAGCGAGATGTATGAGACAGGCGAAATACCCTCAGACTTCAAGAAAAATATAATAATTCCAATCCCACGCCTGCAAAATTCTAACATGAATTTTTTACAGACGAATGGAAAAACTGGTAGAATCCGACCTCGGGGAAGATCAGTTTGCTTCCGCAGAAATGTTGGAACACGTGAGGCAATACTGACTCTACGACTTATCTTAGAAAATAGATTAAGGAAAGGCAAACCTACGTTTCTAGCATTTGTAGACTTAGAGAAAGCTTTTGACAATGTTGACTGGAATACTCTGTTTCAAATTCTGAAGGTGGCAGGGGTAAAATACAGGGAGCGAAAGGCTATTTACAATTTGTACAGAAACCAGATGGCAATTATAAGAGTCGAGGGACTTGAAAGGGAAGCAGTTGTTGGGAAGGGAGTGGCACAGAGTTGTAGCCTCTCTCCGATGCTATTCAATCTGTATATTGAACAATCAGTAAAGGAAACATAAGAAAAATTCGGAGTAGGAATTAAAATCCATGGAGAACAAATAAAAACTCTGAGGTTCGCCGATGACATTGTAATTTTGTCAGAGACAGCAAAGGACCCGGAAGAGAGCTAAACGGAATGGACAGTGTCTTCAAAGGAGGATAAAAGATGGACATCAACAAAAGCAAAACGAGGATAATGGAATGTATTCGAATTAAATCGGGTGATGCTGCGGGAATTAGATCAGGAAATGAGACGGTAAAAGTAGCAATTGAGTTTTGCTATTTGGGGAGCAAAATAACTGATGATGGTCGAAGCAGAGAGGATTTAAAATGTAGACTGTCAATGGCAAGGAAAGCGTTTCTGGAGAAGAGAAATTTGTTAACATCGAGTATAGATTTAAGTGTCAAGAAGTCGTTTCTGAAAGTATTTGTGTGGAGTGTGGCCATGTATGGAAGTGAAACGTGGACGATAAATAGTTTGGACAGGAAGAGAATAGAAGGTTTCGAAATGTGGTGCCACAGAAGAATGCTGAAGATAAGATGGGTAGACCCCATAACTAATGAGGAGGTACTGAATGGAATTAGGGAGAAGAGAAATTTGTGGCACACCTTGACCAGAAGAAGGGATCGGTTGGTAGAACATGTTCTGAGGCATCAAGGGATCACCAATTTAGTATTCGAGGGCAGCGTAGAGGGTAAAAATCGTAGAGGGAGACCAAGAGGTGAATACACTAAGCAGATTCAGAAGGATGGAGGTTGCAGTGAGTTCTGGGAGATGAAGAAGCTTGCACAGGATAGAGTAGCATGGAGACCTGCATCAAACCAGTCTCTGGACTGAAGACTACAACAACAAACCCCTTTGTTCATTTGGCCGGTCGGTTGTTCAACAATTGCTTGACTATTCGCATGGACACATCTCCAAAGCTGATGTTCACTGCTGTTATTTGAGGCCCGTGGTGAACCACACTTTCCCTCGGTGCCATTTTGAATAACGTCATTTTGCCATTTACGGTATTCTTTAACCAAGGCGGCATGCGAACAGTCTACAAACTGACCCGAAACCTTGGACGTCAGATAAATCGCTACATTTCTACATTACGACCACTACTGCACTATTTTTCTCGTCTCCGCACCACGCTTTATATACCCTCCACCGTTTAGTGCTGCTACTTGCCATCTGTGTACGATTATTGCACACTAACGACGGACATAGACTATAACGTGTATATTCACCCTGGAAGTAGCACTACTTTGTACAGTTCATAGCATAATGAATCGTCGATAACAAATATTGTACAAAAATTCATGTTCCTTAGATACGTTCCTCTGCAAAAGTATGTAACTGTACTGCCTGACAAAAAATGAAGCACCCAAATCATATGGTTGCTTGTCAACGTTACTTTGTACATATACACACCATCGACAGGAATGTAAATGATTACAGTTGCAATTACGTGTGAGGTAAAACTGTCATCGGAGGGTATTAGTGCTATTCGTGTTTATTGTTGTTACCAGGCCCCAGAGGGTGTATAAGGGGTGCGAGAAGTGTCACAAATGTGAAGGATACGGAGATGCAGCGTACTCGTGTGCTACTATGTTATCAGCACCTGGAAGAGTTTGGAAGGCTCCTTATTGTGGGTCACCATTTACTCGTAGTTCGCTGGTCGTATCGTGCAATATCCAGATTTGTGAAGCACTCAGATGTGACAGACTCCCTATGTTGGTCGTTCAGGTACCAGTCGATCACTTCAGGATCGCTCTACTGCGCGCCAAGCACATCGTGACTCCTTAATATCTACGCCTGCCGTCCGAGAACAACCACCTGCAAAATTCTATCATCCTCTGCCGTTGGACGGAGAATAGCAGCAGCCAGACTAGTGAATTAACGTTCCACGTGTAGTCTGCCGTTATCACCGCGACACAAACGGCTGTATTTAGGGTTGTGCAGTGACTGGGAAGCAAAGACTGTTTATGAATGGCGTCGAATTGTGTTCAGCAATGAATCACGGTTCTCCCTTATCCTGGATGACCATAGTCGTCGAGTATGGCGGCGAACTTGGATAGGTCCTACCTACCATTGCTTTGGAGACGCACAGCAGTGGTACTCATGGCTTCATGGTGTGGGGAACGGTTACGTCTCATGCGACAGTGTCGTGATGACATTTGTCAGCATAGCAATACTTACGGGATATTGATAATTTTTACTTATGGACCGTCTGACAGCAACTGAATAAAACACAATTTTAGTGCCATACGCGTTTCGCCTTTATTTTCTGCAAGGCATCATCAGTGGCAGGTTGCGGTTGTGGAATGTGTGGGAAAAACCGCAAATTGGCGTTCATAAGAAGAACAACAACACCAAAAATGCAACAGGAGCGTAATATGTAAGAAATTGTCCACGCAACCTGCCACTGATGATGCCTTGCAGAAAATAAAGGCGAAACGCGTATGGCACTAAAATTGTGTTTTATTCAGTTGCTGTCAGACGGTCCATAAGTAAAAATTATCAATATACCGTAATATTACACGCAACTAAGGAAGACAGGACTAAGAAAGTTGAAGATAGCAATACCTGTCCACGAAAGGCGCGTGTCTGTGTGAACTATCTGTGTGATGCATAAGTACTACCATAGGCCGAAAAATCCCAAGATTTGTCCCTGATAGTACATGTGTGGAACCAGCCCGGACGTCAGCTCTCCGTCCCAGGCCCCTATTCGGAATGTCAAGGACCAATTACAATAGTTGTGGGCTACCTTGCTTCAGGAGAGGAGACAACAGCTTTATGAAACCCTTCTCAATCGAGTCAACGCATGCCTTCAGGCCAGATAGTGAGTAACACCACCCTGATAAATTGGCTCTTACTGCCAGGTTCCTTATAAATTTGAATAGATACTAGAATCACTCAAATAACACGACATACCCTCTCATAACGTCAAGTTCCATTTCACTTCCTCCTTCTCTACCCGATGCTTCACTTTTTTATCAGGCAGTGTATTCTAATGAATAGTCAGGACGACAATCTTTCTTATCGTGCCGGTACTCTACACAAACAATATCGCATCTGCAGTAGGAGAGCAGAAAATACAATCTGATGTGCATGCCTCCCAGGTAAAAAAAAAAAGTATGACCCTCATTCAGATTCATAGCGCTTGTACTCCTAAGGCTTGTGGATTCCCTCCTCAACACATCACTTAACCTGAAACGGTGACATTGTCACTGGGATGTAGCGATAACAACACGACTAGCACAAAAATTTTCTGGCTCGATCACAAAGTATTTTTATTAACATGTAACCAGTTTCAATGCGTTTCACATCATCAGCAGATATAAATTGCTTGACCAAGAATAGCATGTCAGAGTGAATTGCAGTATCATAGTCAACAGATTAAGTCTTACCTTAGTCTGCTAATTACGGTACTCATATCACATTGACATACTGTTCGTAGCCAAGTATTTTATATCTGATGATGATGCATAAGGCATTGAAATCAGTCATATATTTATAAAAATACTTTACGGTCGAGACACGAAAAATATATTACTAAACGAATAGCTTGCCTGGGTTGCTCTCAGGATTAGTAAGCTGTTGTGGTCACCATAGCAGATCCGCAGTCGTCTAACTTCTGGTTCCCATTTACAGTATCAGTAACTCCACCACCAACCACAGCTGCACCAACCATTTTCAGCATTAGCAGTGGCACCATTGCTCACATTAACCAGCTTCATGACCTTCATCACCATCAACACCCGTAGCAACAATAGCATTGTCTCCATCAGGAACTCCATTACCATTTTCCTCAAAAACCTTATCCAAAACAAAATCACATACAAGACAAGTCTCCGACTCCTCATCCATCAAAGAAGCCAAAGAAACTTGACACCGACCCAGTAACATTGAACCAAAGGAATCCAACCGTATCCGTGCATCCCACAATCTACCTGGCCTAAAATTTCTTAACCCTAAAACGTTATAACTGAAAATCAAAAAATATCTCCCTTGCCCCAACAACACTCAGCATACTTCAAGTAAAGATTCCATAACTATAAAGATCATGGTTCATACGTTCAAGCTTGCCCTGCTGTGCCAGCTCCCTTGCATAACATTTCCACCAGTGCATTATTGCTCCTCTATGCCCTAAGCATCTCTACCTACAGACCTCCTCCTGACAATCACTATTGTAGTTAAGGAGGTAGAACCCAACATGAGGATGATGATGAACAGGAACTATCACGCTGAACTCCGAATCTGAGAAGCCCACCACATCCACAACGATCCCAGTCCGCGCTGCTGCTACGGTCGCAGGTTCGAATCCTGCCTCGGGCATGGATGTATGTGATGTAGTTAGGTTTAAGTAGTTCTAAGTTTAGGGGACTGATGACCTAAGCTGTTAAGTCCCATAGTGCTTAGAACGATTTCGATTTCGATCCCAGTCCCACTGACTTCGTCCATATACTTTCTGAATCCCCATTCACTACTAACTACTTAATAACTCATGGGGCCTTCCATGTGCAATACAGACGTCATTTAGAACATATCCACTCCCAAGACCAAGCATACACTTGGTGAACATACCGTAAGTATAATTATCACCAAAAGCACATCGCAAAAACCAATTAGTCTATCCCATTTCCAAATCCAGTCATATCCTTAAACAAAGCCCTAAATTGCAATCCCCATCCCACAACAACGTCTCTGTAAAACCTCTTCCCTCAGAACTAACCGCAAGTTCGTCTCCCAGTGTCCATAGGCCTGCAGTTGGGTTCGATAAATTCAAAACAGCACACTACGAGGCTAGAGTTAGTTATCTGTGACCCTCACTTCTTACAAAAGGCAGACGCTCATCTTCAAAAGAAGTCAGAAAACCAGAAAAGGCACCACCGACTCGCACACACGGCATCGTATTGCCGTCTGGATTGACACTGTCCTCTCTTACGACTGCAAGCAGTCGTAAGGGAGAACAATGCCAGCTACCCCCCTGTGGGTTCCAAACCGACTTCACTTCCAAGAAATTTACGACAGCCAAGCAGCAGTCTCATCCATTGATCACTAACCTGCTTGATCGAAGCGTACCTGTTGATCTGTTTCAAGCCCAACGAGCTGCATACTCGCACGCTACCCAGAAAAATTCATAATCCATTAATAACTCCATTAATAACCGTTATCGAGTTATTAAAGAGAGAAACGCAAATTCCACGTGTCATCCTACTGCCAGTCAATGTGATTTATAAAGTCAATAACATTTTATACCAATTTCCCCTGTTTTCAGACTCAGAATGACAGAGATATTATAATTTTTGATGAAACCGACATGGAGAATGCTTTCCGCGATTCGCAACTCATCCCGTTCCGTTTAAACTTTTGCATAGAGGGTGACCCTCCTAAGCTAGGTAGTAGGGCATTCACAAGGACAGTCCAAATTATCACGTTTAAAGAAACTCTGCTCTTCTTAATGTGACCTTTGATTATTGAAATCGCATTTACTCCATTAAAATCTAATTCAAGGAGACCACTCTAAAGTTAATTTTTACTACTAGATTGTCTGCAGAATGTTGTACCATCTTAACATTAACTACTAATAATGCAGCGGGCCAATTAGTATCCAGTCTCGACTCACAGATCAGAGTTATTACGATAAACAGCATGTCATCAGAATTTACTCTGCCTAAATATTACATTGGCTCCTCCCCCATTCACATGACAAGACCACCGTAGATGTCGTAATTCATAGTTGCATCTAAGACATGTGTAGCTTATGTAGTGCAATATCTGGACTTACATTTACACATCTGCAATGAAAATTTGTACAATGATAGCCTCCCATGTTACTGAATTTAGCTTTAAACTGAAGAGAGCAAAATCCAAAGTTGAACACTGTGACAAGTAAGATCGTTAAACATTGAACATAACACTGGTGAATCAGCAGAAAAATTTGTTATGGCTACCCATGTTCCCATATCAGTTAAATAAATCTGTGTGTAGAAGATAGCCCTTTGTAGCTGGTGTGTGTACTTAAAAGCTGTATGGTATGTGGAAATATGGTGTTTGCGGCAGATGCAACATTAACATATGCTCAGATCACTGGTGTGTGTAGGTGGTATTCTTAAGACGTAATATGAAATTTGGCACATTCAAAACAAGTAATACCCAAAATATACATGAAACAATGAATGCATAACACAACAAGTTCATTAAGTAAATAAACGTATCATCACATTCAACTGAAGTGAGACTGATCTGTTGTTTTTAGGAAACTTTCGTTAAACATCACACGTGTACTAGTGTAGTTACACACAATTATTATAGGAATCCCTTTAATGTACACAGACCTCGGAAACGGTACGTGGAATAGACCTACACAGCAGTCTGCCTGACTCGTGCAGCATGGGAGCATTGCCACGCGGGAACAGGTAGTGCTGAGTACACTGTGGGCCTCCTTCCAGTCCTTGACAGTTCAGAAACAGCTGACTCGGCCTCTGAGACATCACCATTATCGAATGGTCGAGGCTAATCTTCTGCAGCATGTAGTTCCTGGATCCAGAAGAGCAGTCATCAGAGACCCCCAAACTTCAGGTAGATGTAACTGCTACTGTACGCTAATGTCGCTTCAGCAGTGCTAT
The DNA here is from genome assembly GCF_023864345.2 of Schistocerca serialis cubense. Lineage (NCBI taxonomy): Eukaryota > Metazoa > Arthropoda > Insecta > Orthoptera > Acrididae > Schistocerca > Schistocerca serialis. Next base: position 1,004,336,438 of record NC_064638.1, on the reverse strand, counting down.
GACAGTGATAATGGGTAAAATAGCTGTTTTATGGACTAGTGGCCAGCAACGCACTAGACAGACATGTTATCCTCATTAATTGTTGTTCAATGCATCAGTTCCTCTGTTGCATCACTTCCCCTTTGGTTGTCTGCAGGTACATGGAACCTCCATCCTCCTGAATGCTAGTAAAACGTAATATATCAAGAACGACACATATTATACATTATCAAATCTTGACGTTGGCTACAGGATAGTTGCTGATAGTTCTTTACTCTGGTAGTTTCTGCTCTGCAAACCATCTTCCTGTAGCCATTTTGTTTTGTATCTGTTATCCTTCAATCGACAAACGACCTCCTTTTCCAATCCAGTATCGCACCACGTGTTCTTACGAAAATACAAAAACATTACTCATTTTGAGCATACAGTAACGACAAACACTTACAACATTCGACTGTAAATACGTCCACTACTTCTGCAACGAATGTGTGTGTGTGTGTGTGTGTGTGTGTGTGTGTGTGTGTGTGTGTGTGTGTGTGTGTGATAGTGAGCGTTACTACTACCAAGCACCACATCGTCCACACTTCCCTTTTTCATGCTGACTGTTGACGTTTTAAAATAGTTCTTCTCCTTGCATAGGATGCAACCCTGTGGTGTTTTGCCCAATCACAGTTACTTCTGAAACCATCTCTTGCTTTACTGTCACCACCTAACTAGCTAATTCAGCAAAGGATTTGATGTGACGTATGTAATGCACACAGATTACCTTTCTCGACTTAAAAGTTTTCGTTTCATATGCGACAGGCATCTATGATTCTGTGAATATACACTAGACCATTATATACCGAAATGAATTTGGGCCAGAGTTTCTTATATCTATTGCACAGATGGAAAGATATAACTAGTACTTTCTGTCCTACATGGTACTCGATCACTTGTTCCGGTTTCATCAAATACCACATTTGAAGAAACATCGTCCTCATTTACATTAGTGTGTAGTGTGGCTGGGTATGACTGATGGCAAGGGTGTTATACAATGAAGGGCCAAAGAAACTGGTTTAGGCATGCATATTTAAATACAGAGATATGTAAACAGACAGAATACGGCGCTGCGGTCGGCAACGCTCGTATAAAACAGCAAGTGTCTGACCCGGTTGTTAGGTCAGTTACTGCTGCTACAATAAAAGATTATGAAGATTTATGTTTGTTGGAACGTTATATTACGGTCGGTGCACAAGCGATGGGGCACAGCATATTCTAAGTAGCGATGAAGTGGGGATTTTCCCGTGCGACCATTTCATGAGTTACCGTCAATATCAGGATTGCGATAAAACATCAAATTTCCGACGTCGCTGTGGCCCGAAAAAGATCCTTCCCGAACGGGACCAACGACGACAGAAGTGCACCCCTTCCGCAGATTGCTCCAGATTTCAATGCTAGGCCATCAACAAGTGTCAGCGTGCGAACCATCCAACGAAATATCATCGATAATGGCTTTTGGAGCCGAAGGCCCACTCGTGTACCCTTGATGACTGTACGAAACAAAGCTTTACGCCTTGAGTAGGCCCGTCAACACCGACATTGGACTGTTGAAGACTGGAAACATGTTGCCAGGTCAGACGAGTCTCGTTTCAAATTGTATCGAGTGGATGGACATGCACGGGTATGGAGACAACCTCATGAATCCATGGATCCTGCATGTCAGCGGCGGACTGTTCAAGCTGGTGGAGGTTCTGTAATTGTGTGGGGCCTGTGAAGTTGATATGGGACCCCTTATACATCTAGATACGACTCTGATAGGTGACATGTACGAAGCATCCTGTCTGATCACATGCATCCATTCATATCCAATGTGCATTCCGACGGACTTGGGCAAATTTCCATAGGACAATGCGACACCTCACACGTCCAGAATTGCTGCAGAGTAGTTCCAGGAACACTCTTCTGAGTTTAAACACTTCCTCTGGCTGCCAAACTCACCAGAGAAGAACATTATTAAGCATATCTGGGGTGCCATGTAACTTGCTGTTCAGGAGAGATCTCCACCCCATCGTACTCTTAAGGGTTTATGGACAGCTCTGCAGGGTTCATGGTGTCAATTCCCTCCAGCATTACTTCAGACAACAGTCGAGTCCACACCACGTCGGTACTTCTGCGTGCTCGCGGGGGCCCTACATGATATAAGGCAGATGTACCAGTTTCTTTGGTTCTTCAGCATGTTTGCTTCCACCTCGCCATCAGAGCATTAATTTCTAGGACAGCTGTAACCATGTAGGGCTGTAACCATGCTGATGCATTTACGGTTTTGGACCACAGATTTCCACAATCTCAAGTCTGTTCTGGCCCACCACACCATCTCCATTGTTAGCTTCAACATTGATTATTCCCCAGATTGTGTAATCTGCTGTTTGTGGTCCACTGTTATAATTTTTCTGATTGTTCATCCTCAGCTGCAATATCAGATACTTTTTCCACCATTCCAGTTTCCATTATTCAGCCCACGATTGTTCATGAAGCCTGCTCCTTCCAGTGTACTAGACTACTGACATCCATTTTCTGGATATCTGCTCCTATTATTATAATTGTCTTGCCTCTGCTGACGTTACAGTTTGCTAAGGTGTCCTTCATAATAGCTCTTTCCTTCACAGCTGTGATGCACATTCGACACCAGTTTTTGTCTGTGCAGCATGTTGTGGAGAGTATTTATGTCCATGTTGCATATCCCAGCTAAAACTTGGGCATCATGTCCGAAGTTACGTGCAGTAACATACATGTCCACTTATTTTTCTTGATCACCAATTCTAAGACTTTTATTGGGCTCTTGAATCCCAATCCTAGGGCATCTTTTGCAATGATCATCTCATCCTTCATTCATTCTTGTGTCTGTCTAGACTAGTAGCTTCGCAGAAATGCATCACGAAATTCTTGGTAAGGGCGATATGTTGCGGCAATTCTGCTCATCTCTTCCGTTCTCATTCCTTGATAATGACCACAGATAAAATCAGTTTTGTACTGTAATGGCTACAACAGTAGTAATGACACATCATACTGGGAAATCCAAGTTTTGTGACTAAGTGAATTTCCCTTGACCTTGTATGTTCGAAAATTTCAGACCTGCAAAAAGTATTTCAAGTCAAACAGTACCTCTCATGTTGCATTTGTCTGCAGTTTTGCCTCTACCCTTTCCATATCTTTTTGCCTCTGTTTATTTCTGAGTTTCCCCTGTTGTCAATACTAAAGTTAAATTCACTAATGTTCCGATCGCGGCACCTGCGCAGTGCTACACAATTGCGTGAATCATTTGATACTTCTTCCATACTGACCGTCCTCCCATCTTTTCCACGCTGTCAGATATATTTTTTAAACTCCTTTATATTCCTCTCTAGTTTCGAATTAATTACCTCCTGATGATTCTCAAATGTTAATGGTGTACGTATTTCTTCTATTTCTGCTATTGACGTATAGGTTTGTGACGTCCAGTCCCGCAGTGAGCTCCTCATCCGGGCTTTTGATTTTGTCTCTGGTTTCCTTTGCGAGAAGGTACACAGCTTATTCCAGCCTTAGGTCAATACAGTGCTCTCTGCTCTCGATTCTTTGGCGTATTTTTTATATCGCTTCATGATTATTCTTGTTAGTTTCTTTACTAGCTGTTAACGCTTCATTCGCTACTCCTTTTTCGTCCTCTGCTTTATCTACCTCAATATCCACCTTTTTCTGAAATTTCTCTGCCATTGAGGCAACATCTTTGGTTTCTTGAATTACCTCCAGAATTTTGTTCTTACACTCTCTCCCATGTCTCTTCTTGTCTTATCTTTTCCCCCATGTCTCTAATTCTCTCCTCATATCTTCTGTATGTTTAAACTTCTTCCCTGTGTCGTTATTATCTTTTCTCTTTGCTTTTAAAATGTCAATTATGGTGAATTCATCGAACCATCACATGCTAATTCTATCTGGCGAAGCTGCTCTGGAATGAACTGTGTCGATCTCCGATGCACCTAGGTTCGGTCCTCATCTCTCCTCCGGATTATATGTGATTATCATCACACTGATGTGTTGTAGTACAATCTCTTCCGCTTCCTCTCTCATTGTTCCCTGTTTATCCAGCCTATCCGTCTGAGCCCAATCTGACAAACAATATTTCCTTTAAATTTATTTTTGTCGTCGCGGTACATGTGCGAGTCTTGCTGCTGTATCACGCTGATCAGGAAATCGCACTCCATCGTGTACACACAAAGTTCATGCATCACCTAACCGAGAACGAGTATGGTGAATACTCCCACCATAAGGTTGAATACTCAATTTTATGCAACAAATTACGAACTATATATAAGTAAGAATTCACTCTCTTTGAATTTTGTTTGTTTATTGTCCACGTGTTGCTTTACGTGTTCCTTTTGACTACTTATAATAACAAAAAAGATCTCTCGCTAAATTTTTACTCAGCACAACTTTGTTATCCTCAATTTCCTTTAACATCCACACAGCATATTACATTGAATGCCTCTCATGCATTCCTATCAAGGACACCTCTCTACCAGACTGTGATACTAGCCAAAATGGTTTACCTCTTGACTCTCACTCCGCCTGCTGCTTCCTTACTTCCTTTTCCTTATACACAAAAATGCAAGATATGGATACATCCATAGTCTAGGTGTAGTGTCTTTCAGTTGTGAATTCGAACTGCGCGAAGGCTTAATTTTTGAATGAAATACATCAGCATTGGTGTCCAAAGTCTTCCCGCATAAGAAGTCTCTCTCACTCTGTCAACAGCCTTGTCAAAGAGGACGGAGGAGTGGACAGAGGTTCAGGGCCCTCTCCTGCCCATGGTGTGGGAGCAGTGGTTAACGGCGTGAGGATGCAGAAGGTAATGGAAACCAGTGCATTAAAAACACATAACATGTGTCCACAGGACATGTGGTGTGCAACTGAAAAAGTGTAATGATGATCTCTCCATTGGCAAGAGATTCCAGAATAGTCCCCCATTCGGATTTCTGGAAAGGGACTGCCAAGGTGTAGGTCACCACGAGGAAAAGACTGAATAACCAACGGAAAGATGACTTCTACGAGTCAGAGCGTGGAATGTCAGAAACCTGAACGTGGTAGGGAAGCTAGAGAATCGTATAAAGGGTCTATGAATAGGAAGGTAGGCCATGGAGTTTGTTACTGTGAACAGTTCAGTGACAGGGTTGTTGTTATCAGTGTCTACAGCTAACCAACACCGACAACGATAGTTCAGGTCTCCATGCAGACGTCACAAGCTGAAGATGAGGAGATATAGAAAGCAAACGAGGATACTTAAAGGGTAATACAGTACGTAAAGGGAGATGAATATGTAAAAGTCATGGGGAACTGGAATGCAGTTGTAGAGGAAGGAATAGAAGAAACAGTTACACGAGGATATTGACTTGGGACAATGAATGATGGGAGAAAGACTAATTGAGCTCTATAATAAATTTCCGCTAGTAATAGAGAAAACTCTGTTCAAGAATCAGTAAAGGAGGAATTACAGTTGGAAAACGCCGCGAGATACGCGAAGACTTTAGTTAGATTACATCAAGGTCAGACAGAGATTCCGAAATCAGATACTGGGTAATTAGCCATACGAGGAAGTCGATATAGACTCAGACCACAATGTAGTAGTGATGAGGAGTATGTTTAAGTTTAAGAAATTAGAGAGGAAGAATCAAAACCGCAAAGAAGTGGGATACAGAAGTACTAAGGAGTGTGCCGCGTGGAATTAGCCGTGGCGCTGCAGTCATGGACTGAGCGGCTGGTCCCGGCGGAGGTTCGGGTCCTTCCTCGGGCATGGGTGTGTGTGTTTGTCCTAAGGATAATTTACGTTAAATAGTGTGTAAGCTTAGGGACTGATGACCTTAGCAGTTAAGTCCCATAAGATTTCACAACACTGGAACATCGGAAGGACTTATTCGACATACAGAAAAGTCAAACAACCTTCCATGAAATTAAGAACGAGGGTGCTAACATTAAGAGTGCTAATGGAATACCACTGTTAAATGCACAGAAGAGAGTGGATATGTAGAAATATTACACTGAAGGACTCTACGAAGGGAATACTTGTCTGATGTGACAGAAAGAGAAACAGGAGTCGATACAGAAGAGATAGGGGATACAGTTGAGCCGTGGGGGAGTCGCTGGCACCAGTGATTCTCTTATCTAGTAGGGGCAGTAATCCCGTTCGTTCCGGCATGCGCGTGTTCTCTTTGGTTTTCCTCTTCTGGCCGATATTTAAGCGCAGCGCTTCCGGATATGGCTCTCTCGTGGTCGTGCTTGGCCGTTGCATGGGCATATGTTGTGTTGGCGAGTCTTGGAGTGACCGTTGCGGAGGAGCGTTATTCGCTTGCGGCGCCGTGTCATGGTTTGAGGAGTGTGCCGGCGGCGGGCTGGTGGTGATGGCCTCCAGTGTACTAGCAAGTGTGTATATTGTACTATCTGATGCTGGAAGGCTACCTATGCCATGTGGATTCTCGTCGTTTGCTGCTACTAACGGTGGGCATCTGCTATTTCTTTGAAGTTGTGTTTTGTGATCAATCTGATTGTAATTTATGTTCACAGCCGGAAACAGTGATCTGTGTGTGATTATCCCCGCCATGATGGGAATAGGGAATTCACTCTTGGTTGAGTAGTGGTGTTAAGAGTGTAAAATACCGCTTAGTGACGGGAGCACTAAGCATGAGTCATTCTACGATAGTGTGTCTGCCCTTTGCTTTATTTAAAATGTTACAGTGTACTACAAGCGGCGGGCACAGTCAGTTCCGGATCGACGAATATAGGGGGCTGTGCCTTGATTGAAATATGTTCGGACGCTGTTAGCTCGGCCAGCTACGTTTTGATGACGCTCGGCGCTACTTGGCTGTATCCTGTCAGAGTCGCTGCTCTCCCAGTATTTGCAGAAGTTGAGTATTCTCTCTTGTAATTATTGGAACATTCCTCTCGCTAATGTGTTCGGGCTGCACCAGGGTGCGTCTCCTGTTCCTTGTAGTTTTTTTCACTCTTGTTGGGGTGTGCCTGCTGTGGCGTGGAACTTAAACAGACTATTAAGATAACTGTCTTTCCTGCCTAAATATTGTTGTTATACTGAAAAGGGATTTGATGAGTGAGTTCAGTGGAATAAGCCACTATAAAACTGGTGAAATTCCGTTGTTCTATGATTTGTTTATTGGTCTAAGGTTCCCGTTGGGAAATTTGCTCTTTTACTTAAAATTTTAATTAATATTCTGTACTATTGCTTTCGAAGACTGCAAGAGCTGCCAAGTGCGAGAATTTTCGCACAATCTGCTTAACAGCAAATGTGTCCAATTTGCTAACAGGAATGATATACAAAAGAATGGAAAAGAAAATTGAGGATGTGTTAGATGACGATCAGTTTAGGTAAAGCCTTCAGAGAGTCAATTGTGAAGTTGATTCCAGAAAAGTCAAGACACGTTCACAGGATTTGTCGACCTGGAAAAAACCTTCGATCAACGTCAGACAGCGCAAGATGTTCGATATTTTGAAGGAAACAGGAGTAAGCTATAGAAGCGTAATATAGAATATATACAAGAGTCAAGAGGGAATAATAAGTGTGGAAGACCACGAACGAAGTGTACAGATTAAAAAAGATTTAAGATAGAAACGTAGTCTTATGCTGCTACTGTACAATCGAAGAAGCAATGATGGACATACAAGAAAGGTTCAAGAGTGGATCTAAAATTCTGGGTAAAAGGACCTTATTCAAAAGATTCTGACACTGCTATCCTCAGTGAAAGTGAAGAATTACATGATCTGCTAAACTGAATGCGTTGGCAGCGGCGGCGGCTCAAGTTTTCTGTTTCTGGTTAGTTGCTCCTGAATCCATATAAGTCAGGTTCCGTACTGCCACAGACCACGCAGATTCTAAATATTGGATACTGTAACATTCTATTTCCGCATTAGGAAACTATAATGCCTCCCATATATCGAATGCTAAAATTTACGATTTACGTATGGGGCGAAAAACCACAGAACGTCAGAACATTTTAGCAATTGTCTTGCTTTTGTGCAAAACACCTAATTATTTACGAAATATTATGCTTATGTAACACATCAAAGAACCACAACGCTATTTGCGACGTAGGTGAACCGCCACGAGTAGAACATAATCCACAAACTTTTGTTACAACCTACGGAAAGAAAACACAATTCAGTAAATGGCGCCAGGTTGGACTACAGTGAACACACTACGACCTGCTGTCTGTTAGTTTAGTGACAAACATGAGTATAAAATGTACACTACTGGAATGGCAAGTGCCTGCAAATTACGATAACACTATGATTCATGAATCTGATTATTTTGCTGAGAGCAGAAGCTCAATCTTAGGTACAGTCTTGCCATATGTGAACCCCATAATTAACGTAATTGCCGCTTCCCAAAGAAACCTAAACCCGATCCTGACATGAACACCGGAATAGCTGGAAACTCCACGAAGTAATTTCGCTTAACCCTCCAAAACTAATTGTGAGCAGTCCATCTCCTTAAGAACTAAGATCTAAATTTTTATGCGCAAAGTTAAACGGATAACGCGAAAAAGATGGCACTAGGTACAGTGCTTGAAGTGGGAACTTTGCACAAAAATTTCACTCAGACTAATGCTATCTGACTGGAGCAGTGTGTTAGTTAAGATTTTGACCTGACTGCTAGTATCTTCCCCGAAACAGATTAAAGGGCTTCAATTTAAAGTAAGTGAAGGGTTCAAACAGTAACTATTATTGAATTCAATACTCATTTTTATTCATAAACACAGTTATGGAATCAATATATAAACTGATTACTGAAAAATCTGTGACAACTATATCTGTCCAAATTTGCATGAATATTAAATACAACGGAGTGTCACTCTCCTGTCGCTTAATTACTTCTTGCCATCTTAAGACTTTACTCTCTTCCAAAATTCACCGATAACTGATCCTGTAAGTCTCAACTGGATCAGTGACTGGAAGTTGCCGACTAAAACCCAGAAGTCCACACATTCATTACCATTGCAGAAGGAGATGAGACCGGTCCTGGATTCCAAAAGTGCGAAATCAAATTGAATTAGTTTCCCGGTGCTATGAATTATGCTCATGGGAAGTACGACTGTGCCGTATGGACCTGTGCGCTGCAGATGTGCTGGCGCCATTACGAAGACGGACTCGCCAGCTCCTTTGCAGGATTTGAAGAAGTGGCAACCTCTACCGTGCAGCTATGCCACGAGGTACTAATCCTAATTTGACGCGGACACTCTCGCGCCCCATCCAATTCTTATTCCTTCAGGGCGTTCACTTACGTCTAGCCTTTTCTTGCCGCCAAAAGGTGGCAGTTTCCAAAACAAATTTATGAACCAGTGCAGTCGCATCATGTGCATTCCCTCCAACAGAAAGTAGCGCAAACAACAGTGAGTCCTTTTTATCCTCCAAGGACACCGTGAAACTCTGCCCTACTATCAAAAAGCATTCATTTCACTGTTGCGGTAACATGAAAGAGAGGTGACCTGACATCACAAACCTTTACGCCAGCCACATGTTCTCTTGCTAATGTCCGTAGCCTCACAGATGGGTTCCAGAAATTCAGAGAGGACCGCTACAGGGCTTCGAGTTTGTTTCCTGTAGCCCTCACTTTTTATGATCCAAAATAAGAATTTTTATAGTTCACGATATCGAGTGAAGGTTTGGTTTCGTGTGTATCTGAAGTACTCCTGCCGCAAACAATGGACGAACCAAATGCCGAATAGCAAAAACTCATACTTTCGTAATGCCATGTTCCCAGATGAAAAGTTCAGAGAAGTAACATTTCTTGGCGTGCAAGGGAAGAGGCATAGACGTATTCATACACGCACTAAAAATGCTAAAGCACTGGAAGCATTAAAATTTACCTCATATAAACTGCTACAGACTGTTGGTGTGTGGGTGGATATGTTGAGTTTTGTGATTCAGGCCAATTAACTGTTCAATTAAAAAATATCATGTAAACATGCAAGTAACTAAAACGGCACAATGTGAAGAGGTGCATGGAGGTAATGTGCGTGCGAATTTGTGCATGCAAATTTAACAACATAGGATGCTGCTAAAAACAGAGAAGATGCTTCTGTAAATGTTGTTGTTCTTGTTAATCAGGATGGATTCAGGATGGTTTGCTTGGTGTATGTATATTTAGATTGTCTCCAGGTGTTCTTCGTTCTGAAATTTTCTTACGAATGTACATTGACGTGACAAAAGTCATGAGACAGCAATATTCACCAACACAGATGGCGGCAGTATCGAGTACACAAGATATAAAACGGCAGTGCATTAGCGAAGCTGTCATTTATACTCAGGTGATTCATGTGAAAACGTTTGCGACGTGATTATGGCAGCTTGACTAGAATTAACAGGCTTTGAAAGCGATTCTGCTAGACCTATGGGACTTCCATTTTGGAAACAGTTACGGAATTCAAATTTCCGAGATCCATAGTGTCAAGAGTGTGCCGAGACTGCTAATTTCAGGCATTACTCTCACCACAGACAACGCAATGGCCTATGGCCTTCACATAATGACCGAGAGCACCAGCGTCTGCGTAGAGGTGTTAGTGCTAACAGACAAGCAACACTGTATGAAATAACCACAGAAATCAATTTGGGACATACGGCGAATGTATCCGTTAGGGCAGTGCAAAGACGTTTGGCTTAACTGGGCTATGGCAGCAGACAACCGACGCGAGTACCTTTGCTAACAGCACGACATCGCCTGCAGCGCTTGTCCTGGGCTCGTGACGATATCGTTTGGACACTGGACGACTGGAAAACCGTGGCTTGGTAATATGAGTCCCGATTTCAGACCTCACGTCTCACGGCTCACACCCTCAAGAACCACGAAGCCGTGGACCCAGGTTGTCGACAAGGCACTGTGCAAGCTGATGGTGGCTTCATAATGGTTTGGGCTGTGTTTACGTGGAAAGTACTCCATGTTCATAAACAACGGTGGTATTTTATGGATGACAATGCGCCAAGTCATTGGGTCACAACTGTTTGCTGTTGGTTTGAAGAACATTCTGGACAATTCGAGAGAATGACGTGGCCACCCAGATCGCCCGACATGAACCACATCGAACATATATGGAACACAGTTGAGATGTCAGTTCGTGCACAAAGTCCTGCCCCGGCAACACTATCGCCACGATGGCGGCTTAGCTCAATAATTCTGCAGAGGACTTCCAACGACTTGTCAATTTCACACCGCATCGAGCTGCTGCACTACGCCGGGCCAGAGGAGGTCCGACACGCCGTTGGGCGTCACTTTTGTCACGTCTCAGTGTAAACTACTGTACAACACACTTCGGCCATGGTGTCATTAATCCTATAAACGATAGAGAAATTTATTCGCATATCTTCATATTTGTGTTGGATTTCGTACGTATACTGGAGCACATAGTAGATGGGTTGTAGGGAGAACGGAAAACTGTAATAGAATGAAACGGTTTGATTCAGAGCGAAAGACTGCGGATTGCCCCACTTTAGCTGTTTGTTGTATACCTCTCACATCCAGACGGAGAGTTATTAACTCTGTGACGCATTAAAATGTCGTTTGAGGTAGGAAGAAGATTCAAACCCTAACCTGGGTATCCTGATTTATTCTTTGCGTCGACTTTTTAAATTTCTCAGGCGAGTGCTGCGTGGTTCCTTTGAATAACACACGCTATAATCCGAGTTTATTCTAGATCTCAGTAGTTCCTTATTGATGAGACGGCAGACCTTGTCAAACTATTCCCCACTGTTATTAGACCACATACCTGACTAACATAATACTCTAAGTATGAACACATTTGCGAATAAAAAGCTTAGTTTCGCCACTGTTTTGTGTCTCAATTTGTTTGACTTATCGCCCTTACACAATATTTTTGTATCTAAATTTTTTTTACGTAAAGTTAAGGAAGTCATTTCAAACTTTCTTAACTCACTGATAGATGTTATAACCCCCTCCAACCCGACCGATCACACAGGATCGTGCGGGTTCGGTTTTTACATCTTCTCCTAGGATTGAGTCTCTTTCCTTGCTTCCAGCCGACTTGCAAAACTTTTACACGTTCTGCGTCATGCATTTCTCTTGCTTTTGCTGCTTCTCGATGGAGGCAGATCACGTAACATGTAAGTGAGTTTCGGCAAAGCGAAAGCGCCATGCCGTCGCCAGGTCAGTGGCTTCCAATTACGTTAATGCTGAGTTGTTTCAGCCATTTGCTTGTGTGTGTTTAAGTTGTTTACTGCCGTAACTGTAACGTTGAATAGACATCGTTAACGCTCGTTTAATCAGTGCTTTTTGTTCTTATTTATCAAAAATTGTTACAAACTATTCCCCACTATTATTAGACCACATACCTGACGTCTCCAAAACAGATAACATAATACCCTAAGTGTGAACACATTTGCGAATAAAAAGCTTACTTTCGCCACTGTTTTGTGTCTCAATTTGTTTGACTTATCGCCCTTACACAATATTTTTGTATCTAAATTTTTTTTTACGTAAAGTTAAGGAAGTCATTTCAAACTTTCTTAACTCACTGATAGATGTTATAACCCCCTCCAACCCGACCGATCACACAGGATCGTGCGGGTTCGGTTTTTACATCTTCTCCTAGGATTTAGTCTCTTTCCTTGCTTCAAACCGACCTGCAAAAATTTTACACGTTCTGAACCCCCTCCAACCTGACCGATCACACAGGATCGTGCGGGTTCGGTTTTTACATCTTCTCCTAGGATTGAGTCTCTTTCCTTGCTTCCAGCCGACTTGCAAAAATTTTACACGTTCTGCGTCATGCATTTCTCTTGCTTTTGCTGCTTCTCGATGGAGGCAGATCACGTAACATGTGAGTTTCGGCAAAGCGAAAGCGCCATGCCGTCGCCAGGTCAGTGGATTCCAATTACGTTAATGCTGAGTTGTTTCAGCCATTTGCTTGTGTGTGTTTAAGTTGTTTACTGCCGTAACTGTAACGTTGAATAGACATCGTTAACGCTCGTTTAATCAGTGCTTTTTGTTCTTATTTATCAAAAATTGTTACAGCACATTAGAATTGTCATATATGGCTAACGTATAGGTTTATAACCGCTTTCCGTTAGGTAATACTGATTGATGACTGCTGGCTTCTGTACAAAAAAGGCTACTGTGAAAACCCGACTGCGAGAAAGAGCATATGGATCTTATGAAAATTTAGAATATCTCAGACAGAGGTTCTTTTGACTTTTCCAGACAGAAAGAGAAGAGTAGAAGAATGTGACACACTATTGAAAGATAAGTTAAGCATCTCAGTAAAGGAAAAGATACACAACACTCACCCAAAAATCAGGACTGGACGAGCGATGCAATCGCTATGCCCACTGACAAACAGTGAATGAGATATCGTCACCACGAAAATGTCTATTGATATGAGCATTGCAGTATTGGGGCAAACTGCTTTCTGGCGCACTGTTAATATCAAATTGCTGTTAGATTAATTATGCAAAATAGTTAATTGATCAATTAATTACCCCCACCCCTTGATGATGTCATGGGTTTTTCCTAGCTGTACGTGGGTCTCTGCCCCTCTCTCCTCACCCCCTCCTCGTCCCACTTCCACCACCCCCCTGGAAATGGGAGGAAACTGAAATGTTGGCAGTAAATTCAAACATGGTGGTAAATTAAAGTTTATTGGTGGGAATGTCAAATTTTGGTGTTCACCTTGAGATTCAGAGACCAACTGATCTAAAACACCACCACCAGAGCACATTATTGGCCTTGTCCGATCCCCTCTTCCTCATTGCACCTCCCCTCCTCCTCCTCCCCTTGTGAAGAAGCTTCAGTATATGCTGAGCTGCCAGATAGGATAAACACAAGTCTTTATTTTGTACCATGTGTTCAATGGACGAGATGTCTGTGTTGTACAAGGAAGAATTTAACACCTATGTTAGCTGTAATCATTCAGCTGAGGACAGTGTCCATAGATACCTGCACTGAGCTTAAAAGCGATGATACTTGATGAAAATACAAAGAACACGAAAATGCTTCATGAAATAATGAAGCTGCAGCAGGAAGTGTTAAGTTACACTTTGCAACTCATGTTGATAAATGCTTGTGTTGGACCTATAGACTATTCAAGAAAACTCCAGTCATTCTTCCAAAGCACAAGAGGCAAGGTGTCCACCCACTCCAGTGCAATCATCCATGTGTACAATTGAGGACATGCCGGTGATGAGCAGGAATGGTTTTAATAAGAGTATGCTAGCACACAGCTGGGGACTGCATCCATAGCTCCCTACAGATTGGTAAGGAAAGGTAATGGATGAGTGTAATAAGAAGAATACTTTTTTTGCAAATAATGGTGAGCAGCTGAATGGGGTGAAGACGCGTTTTGCAACTTATAGAGAATACTGTTCATGCTGTAACTGTCAACCTTTTTTGAATGGCACTGTCAATATGTCTAAGAGATGAATGTCCAGACCAGCAAGGAGCAATGACCACCAACATATTGGGGCCTGCTGTGAACTCTGACACGTCACAAAAAGAATCAGCATCAGCACCATGGGATTCTGCTAGGCACCTAATAAGAATGCTGGAGCAGGACAAAGATGTGCTGTTGTCTATACCAATCAGTGATGAATACACACAACCTGTCCCTGAGTCACAGAAGTGTGCAGGTGGTCCTATCCTACCTAGTACAGTCAATATTGGCTGCCAACATACACCATTCTCAGAAGATTCCTATACTGCTGGAAGAAGAATGAGGTGTACATGTTGTAGATGAGAAGCTAGCAGTTCCACATAGCACTCTAATGCTTTTCGCTTCAACATACAATTTAATAACTGCAGTTTCAAAACGTTTAAATATCAGTATACTAGCAGTTGTAGAAGCAAATGACAGGTATGTGTTAGAACTTGAAAAGGTATCTAAAAATGTTAAAATGAAGGATACCAAGCACAAATGTAGTGAAATGAGATGTGCTGAAGCCTATATCAATCAGCAGATAACCACCAAGCATTATACAACTCATAACTTACCAGACATTAACTGTGGTGCTCTTACTCTCTCAATTACAACATTGTGTTATGACACAGCACTTCATGTCAAATCAAGGAGCACAATCATTTATCTGCGACATTCCATTGTTACAGACATGTTCGGTCTACGGACAGCATTATCCTGTTTGTTGGAAAGATTGAACAGATGGTGTGTGTAGTGTTAAAAGTGTGTATAAAGACATTGTAGGCTATCTCTGAGTGAATAGTGTGCATGCTTACCATTTATAACTGAGTATCAGTACAGTGACAAACGAAACTAAAGGACAACCATAAGCAAGAGATATTAAAAATGAAATCCACATGTACGATAAACCATTATTTGACAGATTCTGTACAGGAGTGGAGGTGAAGAAAGAACCTGTGATGGTGTGAAAGAATACCAGAAGAAGGATAAGATGCTCCTTCCTGATAACATAAGAGCTATAATTGTGGGTCCATCCAACTGCAGCAGCACAAATGTAGTCAAATGACTACTAGCATACCCAGTTGGAATCCACTTTGAGCATATTTGTGTATTTTCAAAAATGTTGTTTCAAACCAAGTACCAGATACTACAAAAGATACTGCAGGGTGCAGTGTAACAAGCCACTGACATCTGTCTGCCATCACTGCCACCCAGTGCTCGCCGCTGCCTGCCGCTGTTGTCGTTCGTCCGTCCGTCCGTCCGTCTGCCTGCTTTCCTGCCTGCCTGTTAGCCGGAGAATGCCACTGCCACAGCTGCCTGGTGCTGGCCGCCACCTAATGTCCATCCGTCGCTGTCCATCCATCCGCCACCATCCATCGTCACCACCTGCTGTCGTACATTGCCTTCCTTCCCACCTCCACTGTCATTTACACCACCCCTCCCCCCTTCCACTAACACTTCCTGGAGTACCACCCCTGGCCTCCCCCTTATACCTCGCCTCCCCCCCCCCCACTCACCCATTCCCCCATCTCCTCCCCAGCTGTTTACCCCCACATCTACACCTTTCCCCCAGCCACCACACCCAAAACAGCTCCCACTCCTGCCCCACCCTCATATATGCCTCCTCGGCTGCCTCTGCTGCCACCCCCCCAGGTAATCAGCTTCCTCTCTCACCCCCCCCACCACTTCATCATTGCCTACTCCACCCATATCACATCACGCCAGGCCACAATCACCACCACTGAACCAGTTGCATCATCAAGCACCTCCACCATGCCTACAGGATCTGCTGCCCACCACCTTCCTCTCCTCCCTATCCCTCTCCCCTCCTACTAGTCTACACTCTCCATAAAACCCGAGATCCATATCATTGCCTACTCTGCTTCCATCACTTCCCACAAAAAGTCACCACCTCCTTCTGCTTCCACTGTCATCTCCATGGACAACACCTCTCCTCCTGACACCCATACTCAAGCCCCCACCCTGCACACCTTTCTCCTGTCATCTTCAGACCCCAATTTCCCTGATGCCTGTACTCTCACCATGAAGATACGAAAGTATATCCCTGGTGCTCCCATGGAGACTCAGTCCTCATGAAGTCCCCCTACCCCTCCTTCATACAGACCTCCATAAACTCCCTCATGTCATGTTTGGCCCCCACATGTACCTGACACCTTTCTTCTCCTCTTCTGCTCCTTATCACCCCCAGCCTCCCTGTTGCCCCCCAACCTACACTGCCATGATCACTAAGCTCAGCCCAGTGATCATAGGGGATGACATGTTGGCTGAACTGAATTCCCACCCTGACCTGGAAATTCACTCTGCCCACAATATCCACAGTGCCTCCGGTCCCATCTATCTCATGCAGGTCTTTTCAGAGTCCACTCCATCCATCAACCACCCTCTCACCCAGGGTGCCCTGATTTTCCATCATTGCCACCCTCTCCAATCCTCCAAATCCCCTCCCCAATCCTAACACGGCCAGCACTGCCTCATGTATAATGATCACATGCCTCCAACTGCAAACCCCCCTCCCACGACCACCTGTCCCCATTGCAAGGCCTCCCATTTTCTCATAAACTTCCCTAATCTCGCCACCCCTCCTTCCTGTAACACCTACATGGGCCCCCTCACCCTCCAACAGATCTCCCTCACCATCTGCTGTGTCTTTTACCTTCATTTCACCTCAAAACTTCGCCACTTATTCCCACAACCAAGCCCATTCACCTTCACCCACGTCAACACCCTAGTTTAAGCCTCTTCCCTCACCTCTCGTCACCCCTCCTCTCTTTCCATCATGGTGCAGCATGAGTGTCATATCCCCTTCCAGAACATCTGCTCCTTCTGTACCAACAATTACCTACTCATGAACATCTTCTCCCAGCACTGAATCAACACATTTCTCTGAACAAAACCTTTCTCCAGCCCCACATTACCATCCACACCTCTCCCTGTTTCCTCCACTAAACTGATGCTCCTGGTCCAGGAGTAGCCATCAGCCATCTTAAGCACATCCTTGACTGGCCACAACCGCTCCTCAATGATCCCACTGAACGCCTTATCCACAGCATCTTCATCCCCTCCCTCACCGTTACCTGCGCCACCACCTATGTCGACTCCACTTCTCCTATTCCCTATGACTTCATATCCCACAGTGACCACACCTTCTCCACCTATATGACTGCCACTGACAACAACATCCATCGCCACTCCCCTGCCACCCTTCAGCAGTAGCATTAGTTCCTCCTCGTGATCCTAGGCGACTTTGTTTGCCTTCTCCAGCACACCCATCCTGAAAGCAACACCACCCCCAGTGTTGTCAATTGCCTCCATCAACCTCCTTGGGCATATCACCATCGAAAACCTCGACCCCACATGTTGCGACCACCTCCCCATCCTTCTCATGATACTGTCTGCTCATCAACCCCTCCGGCTCCCCACCCTGCACCCCTCCGAAAATAGCCCACTACTATCATCACAAAACTTGGATTACTGAGAATCTATCGCCACCCAGGTCGAAAGCCATCCTGTTACCCCTATCGCCATCCTGATGACATTATCCATGCCTCGTTCTTCCTTCAGAAGACCATTATTGATGCCATGAAGGCCCATGTTCCTACTAAAACCATCCACCCCCTCCAGCCCACTCTCCCTCTGCGAGCTGTCTTCCTCCTCCAAGAATCCAGCCACCTCTATCGCTCCTTCCTGCGCACTTGTGACAAGGATACACTCCAATGCCATCAGCAATCCAGCAACATGTACTGACCCTCATTACAGCAAAGAAACGTCGGGACTGGAGCCAGATCTGTACATGACTGAACGCCACCCTCCCTATAAACTCCTCCAAGTACTGGTCAACCTTCCATCGCCTTACTGGAACCCATTCTGCACCCCATTACCCCCTTCTCCACAGCGACATTCCCCTTCCGATAGCCTCAGCAAGACCAACCAATTGGCTTCCCACCTTTCCCAGGTCTTCACCGTCCCTGACGATCCCCACTTTGATTATTCCCTTTTCCCCACAATCATGTAACGCACTGATACCTCGGTTGCTCTCAGCCTCCAGTACTTGAGGCAGTTGCCCCCTCTGACATCAACACTCCAATCACAGTAAACGACAGTAAACTTATCCTCCAGTCAAACACAACAAAGCTCTGATCACGACTGTGTCACCTACTGCCACCTCAGAGAATGCCCCTTTTCCTTCCTGACTGTCCTTGACAATTTCTACAATGTCATCTTCTCTACCAGCTTCTACCCTGACCTGTGGAAGACTTCCTGCATCTTCTTATTCCTCAAACCCAACAAACCACCTTCTGTCATCTGTTGCTGTCGTCCCATCTGCCTCACTTCCACCTGCAATAAGTTTTTGGAATCCATCCTCTCCCGTCGTATACACCACAACCTCAGTCAACACCACCTTCTTCCCCTTATCCAGTGAGGCTTCTGAGCCTCCTTCTCCACTGAAGACCAATTGCTTAAGCTGGTCCACCTTCTCTCCCTCCAACTTAACTCCTGTCACTCCGCCACTTTTGTTTCCCTCGACCTACAAAATGGCCATGACTGTGTATGTCATCCCGGTCTCTCCTTTAAACGCCAAACCTACGCCCTACTTATCAATTTTGTCTGTCTGGTCGCTTCCTTCCTCTCATACCGCTCTTCCTACGTCACCCTCCACACTACTAACTCCCATATCTTTTATCCCACTGCTGGCATCCCCCAGGACTCTGTCCTCTTCCCTCTCCTTTACGTCCTGTACACTGCAGATATGTCCAAGCCACCCCCACCTTTCCTCCTCCTCCAATATTCTGTTGACACAGCCATCCTGGCTCTGTATTCTATCCCTCAACAGCCTCAATGCACCCTCCAAACCCACCTTGAGCAGTTCACCACTTGGTGTAACCAGTAGTTCCTTCATATCAACCCCTCCAAAACCTAGGCAATCATCATAGGCCACACAGCCCGCTCCTTCTGTCTCCATGATTTCTACCTAACCATTTATGGTCATCCCTTCCAGCTCACCCCCAACCTGAGATACCTTGGCCTCACCCTCGACAGTCACCTCACCTGGACTCCTCATCTCCTGACCAACTCCTGTCTGACCGGACATGGGGATTGCATCCTTCCATCATCCTCTACTCCTACAAGTCCCTCATCTGTCCCATCCTCTGTTATGCCAGCATTGTCTGGTTCTCCACCCCATCCCCCCCCGCTTTTATAAGACCCTCCAAATCCTAGAATATCTCCCACTCCACTTTGCCTTCCATATCCGCCTTCCTTCCCCCACACAACTCCTATATAACCTCATCTATTTCCCCCACCTCCTCCTTTTCCTCCAAAATCCCCACATCCTTTATAATGTCTGCAGGCTTGATCTCCCCACCCCCTGGTCTCCTCCTTCCTTTCCATCCCCTCCCAACCTACTGTCATACCACTATCGCGGTATTCCTTCCTCTCTCCACCTTCACACCCTCCATCTCCTTCAGCTGGGCAATTTCCAGCACCTCCCCCTCCTGGATGTTGAACTTCATCATGTCATCGACCCTTCCTACCAACTGTAGCCTGGCCCTGTTCCCCTCCCCAAGGCCCCCTTTTCCTCTCCCCTCCTTCTCCCACAGAGGATTTTCCTTCTTCCCCCCTGAGTCCCTGCACCCACACCTTAGCTGTTTTCCTCTCCTGCCCCTTCCCTCCCTGCCCCCTCCCCCCTTCGGTGCATGCCCCCACTTCATCCCCTTTCTCCCCACTCCTTCTCGCCTCCTTTCCCTTCTCCCTCGTCCTCAACCCCTGGCAGGTCCTCCCAGGTTTTTATTCATCATCAAGTGTGCTGCATTAGTGTTGTGTCTGGTGCCATTCTGCAGTGTCATCAGTCATGTGGTTTTAATTGTGTGCTCGACCGTATATAGTCCATGATTGTTCTGTGCTACACCGTCGGTCAAGTGGCTGTTTTAATCGGTCTGCGACTTTTTATGCTCTGGCCGTAATTTTCGTGGTGTCTTTTAATCCTTACAGTGTGTGTTTTCGTGTGTACAATATTTTTTAAGATTTTTCCCTCCGTTTTACAGTCGCCGCTTTTTGTAAACTTTCTTCTTTTCTATCCGCCTTTTTTGTTTCTATGTTCCCCATGTTTTCTTCTTTATATTGTTTCAAATGTCTTCCTGTCTACTTGTAACGTCTTTCGGCTGAAGAGTAACAGCTATGCTGCTGCCAGCCCACCCCAGATGGGGAACTGGAAATACAATAAAGAAAAAAAAACAGGCATACTGGGACACTGGATTGGTGTTCTAATCTTATTATTACCAATCCTTATCTTTCTCCCAGCAGCTATTCACTTGTAGATCGGCATGAGGCTACTCCCCTGTGCTTCACTGATAGATTCGTGTCCTATCTTTATTACCCATCCTTCCCATATAGGGCGACTGGCTGGAGGAACTCTCTAGTGCTAGACTAATAACGAAAATATCGTCTCCATATCCAGCAGTTAATCATTTGTAGATTGTTGATTTCAGGAGACTACTCCGCTATACTTCAGTACTAGCTTACTGTCCTATTATTACTACACATCTTTCCCACATAGAGCTATTGGCTAGACTGAATCGAGCAACTCTGTAGTGTTAAATAGCGAAAATATCTACTGCACATTCAGCAGTTATTGATAAAACTCAATGGAGCTGCTGCATAGTCCTCAGTCAATGGAAACTACCTGTGACCAAATCAAATTGTTTAAATAAACAATATTCTGCACTGCATACAAAATGAATACTTACATGAATCCTATCTGGCATCTCAGCACAGACTGAAGTTCCCTCAGTAGTGGATGAGGACAGGGGAACTGGGGAAGAGGGGAGTGGGGAGGGCCAATAGCGCCCTCTGATAATGGTGTTGTGAATTGGGTCAGTTGGTCTCCGAAACTCAAGCCAAACACACAAATTTTGAAATTCTGCCAATAAGTTTGAATTTCCTGCCTTTTCTTTGAATTTCCCCAAAAATTCAATTTCATGCCATTTCCAGGGGTGTGGGGTGGCGAGTAGAAGAGGGTGGTGAGGAAGGGAAGGAGGAAGGGACCCACATGCTGGCTGGGGAAAACCTGTGGTATCATCAGGGAGTGGGGGTCATTAATTGTTCAGTTAATTAATTTGCATATATTTACATCAATATGACATCAAAAGTGCGTCAGAAGGGAGTTTGTCGTACTCATCGCAATTGCACAACTACAACAGACTGCATAAACTGCAAGAAGCACTTCTGTCCTGCAAAGGGAACAGATTATTTCAAACTCTCAGGAAAAGTGAAGCACTCTGCGTCATGCTTTTGAATTAAAAAAGTTATAAATGAGTTGTTATTATTATAGAGCCTATCACTCTGCTATAAAATATGCGTTGTGGACTGTGTAGCGTTTTCTGAAGAAAAAGCTTTTGTTCACTCCTGTTTTTTGTGATGTTAAATACACTGATAGAAACAGTTCGTAACACCTAAAAATAATTAATGCAGAATAACTGTTCAGGTAAGATATTTAAGTAATTAACATTTCAAGATCATAGGTTGACATAAGCAGGAGACAAGCCATTGAAAATGTGAAGTGCTTGTACATTAATAACCGGTGTAACTGCCAGAACTTTGAATGTAAACTTGCAGCTGTCAGACGTAAATTTCTGGGATGGAGTGCTACGACTGTTGCACTTGGTTGGTCAATACAGGGACGGTTAATGTTGTTTGTTGATGACACTATGTGTGCTCAATTGGAGACAGATCTGGTGATTGAGCAAGCCAAGGCAACATGTCGATGCTCTGTCGAACAGTTTCGGTTTTAACAGCCGTAGCGGGAAGTGTTCGAGCGTTATCCTGTTGGAAAACACCCCCTGAATGATGTCTGTGAATGGTTGCGCAACCAGTCAAATCACCAGACCGAACTACAAATTTGCAGTCAGAGTGGTTGAGATAATGACTGCTGCTGTCTTACGAAATCGCACCCTGGACCATAACTCCACATACAGGCCCTATCGTCTAGCATACGGACTGGTTGGTTACAGGCACTCAACTGGCCTCGTAACCAATACACGGTCATCATTGGCACTAAAGCCGAAACGGCTTTCATCATAAAACACAACAGATCTCAACCCTGCTCCCCAACAAGCTCTCGTTTGACACCACTGAAGTCGCAAGAAGTAACCAATTTGTAATAGTTCATTGTGTCACTGTGGTGCCAGGATGCTGCTCAGATTGCTCCTACGGGTGCAGTACGATTCACCAGAGCCATATGCCAAACACGATGATTTTTCCTCTCAGCGTCGAGGCTGGTCTTCTTGCGACCGTACATTCTCGTGACCAGCGTTGCCAGAAGTCATATACAATAGCAACATTCCTTCCAAGACTTCCTGCAGTATCGCAGAAGCAACATCCATTTTCTTATAGCCCTTTTACACGGCCTCGTTCACTCAGTGAGGCGTTGATAATGGCGTCTTTGTCGCCTTAAGGCCATTCTTGACTGTCATCTACACATCACGGCCCATCTCAAAGGTAACTAACGCTCACGACCATTACAGCGTGTATTTAAAGTAAATCTGATTTGCATTTTCATAGTGGCGCTACTAGCTCCACTCTCATGCGACTGGCGTGACGTTGGAATATGCATCATCTTTCAGGTGTAGAAACACTCCTACCACTGTTCGTTTATGTCGCACACCTCCTTTTAGGTGTTGGCATTGTTTTTCTGCCAGTGTATGTTACAGTAAGTCAGAGACAAGCTAACCTGACTAACTTGACCCGCACGATCGAGCTAGGGCCTTCCCCATAAACTTATAACGAAAAAATTCATTTACTGTTTCTCATGGTCCAACTTGCCAAAATATTAAGAGATTTCAACTTAATCTATCACTTGATTAAAGAGATCAGTGTGGGAAGGGATAAAAATGTAGTCACGTCAGTAATCCCCAGTTTAGCGTTAGCGGTTATGACGATCACATAATGCTGGACCTGAATGTGTCAGCCCTCATTCACAGTGTCTACCGACGGTATAGAAGTCGAGAGGCGTTAATTAAATCCAGAATCCCAACTACGCTTCAAGACGCGCTTCCCCAGTGGGTGTGCCATTTCACCTCGTTGTAGTTAACTCTGGGCGGCGTGAAGCGCGGGTCGTCGGGTGAGAGCAGGGGCAGACGCAGCCCTGCGCCATTCAGCTTTTGATTCTTAGCTCTTTTGTTCTCTGCCTTTTCCACGCCTGTGCTCCATCTTCCCGGCGCCACGCTCTTTTAGAGCAGCAGCCATCGTTAGTTAAATCTCAAATAACATTTTTAATTCAATAAGTAAACGAAGTTTCCCTATCTTCAAAGAAACATTACGTTTTTAGCAACAAAAGCCTGGAATGGAAAAGATTTTTACAGTGAGCTCTCCACATCATTGACCTCATGCAAGGAATGATCCTCAGATAATACATGAATGTAAGCATGTCATTTGTAAATAACTGTTGGAATCTAAACAAACATGTGAAGTATGTTTCCATTTTTTTCAAGAATCCTGAACTATTACGGAATGTATGAAAATAAACTGTTAAACGAAACGACTGCAATGCAATATTACAACATCTTGCAGTAACACATTTTTTTAACCAGCCATTTTTCACATCAGCAGGTCAGCAGGAAGTTGAAGGCTTCTGAAAGTAACAAAAGCAGCAATAGCTTCAAATGAGAACAATTTTGGTTATTGACTTCAAACGAAAAAACATGTTTTCTCTTACCAATTACTGTTTAGTTATCTCCAAAAAAGGTTTTAGAGGTATAAACATCCACCACCTGGTGGATTTTGAAAGCTGTGCCACTATCTAGTAGAGAAAAACAAAACTCTGTTTCACAACAAAAAGAGTTCCTAGCGTTGTAGAAGTCTTTGACTAAAGGATGAACGAACATGTAAATGTGAAAGTTCAACAACTAAGGTAAAATACATCCAGTGGTCACAGACTCCTTTCTCTGTCGTAATACATTATATACACCATCACACTATGTAAACAGTGGGGAAACAAAGATGGTGTATAGAAACCAATAAGTGCGAAGAACATACAGCAAAAACGATAACCCTATTTCACAGTGCAAAGAACATACAGAAAAACAAAAACACTGTTTTGGGGCTAGTCTTATAGCATCGTGGAGATCTTTGTCTCAAACGAAATGCAAGTGTAAATACCTCCAGTTGTCAAGATTCTTTTCGGCCAAGTTTACGTAGCTTAATATTTTGTACAAGTTTATGTGAGGGAGGCAACATGTTAGAAATAATAAATTTAATAATTATTTTACCGACAGTGAAAAAATTTATACATAATCAACAATTTATTAGTGTGGCTCCGTAAACTTTCTGGACGTAATAATTGGTTGTACTCAAGTCGAGTATCCAGCCAGAACATGTCGTCTGGACACAATATTTCAGCGGTCCACTTGGTGACCATCTTCAGATGAGTAGGCTGTCGCACTAACTCACCGGAACTGAGTTAGTGCGACTGCCTACTCATCTGAAGATGGCCGCCAGGTGGACCCCGAAATGTTGTGTCCAGATGTCGATACGCTCCAGCTGGAAACCCGACGTGAATACAACAAACCACTTTGTTTATTATTACTGTGTTACATTGGTTTTGCATATGTGTGTGTGTGTGGGGGGGGGGGGGTCTTTGTGCGTAAAATAGTGTGTGGAGATAGATGTAAAATACCAAACATAAGCAGTAGCCATCCACCTACATGAAACTTGTGGACGTATTCTGGGATAATTCGTGCATCACATTCTGCTAGAGAGAATATTATTGTTGCTTCAGACACCTCTTAAATGTTCACATTACACATACAATACAGAAGAAGTATGTGCTTCTATCATAACTTCGTATAATTAGGACCAGAACATAGTGCTACATGAACAACAAGCTGACTAGAGACATTCGTAAGTAATGATTGAAGAATGTGGAATTATATATCTCAAACAGTGATTGGTGATAACTGCTGTTCTTCTTATCACCAAAAAATTGTTAAAAGTGCAGTATGTTCTTCGATCAATGTATTTAGGAAGTAGTATTCTGCAGATCCACATCAGAGATAAGTGTCTTATTCGTATCTTCACTGTATATTTCAAACATTTCTATCTTCACTGTGCCCTTTTTGAACACGTATTAATTTTAGTTCTGAGTCATAGTCTGGGGTGTGAAAGTAATTCTCAATATGATGTTCACACTCTCTAAAATAGTGACTGTTCTTGTACTGCATCCAATTAGCCACATTCCTCTACATTTTGGATGCTTACACAAATCAGCCACATTTACTATTTACCTCACCACTGTTCGTTAGCTCTTGTATAAAAATGGTCTGCAAAACTTTACGTTTGATTTCTTCTATCTAATATTTCCGGTCCTCAGGCAAGGAAATGAGGTGTTATATGCTGCCTACATACGGACGCTATTATGAACACTGCCCTCTGAGAGAATGAATGCAGCCTGGCGTCGCTGGGGCACGTGACACTGTAAGGAAAGTATTTAAGCACAGCAGAGCCGAATGGAGAATCATTCTAGCAACAATACCAGCCGAAAACAGGGTAAGACACTAGCATAAGCGACTTTGACAAAGGCAGGTTGTTATAACCAGCCAATGGGCATCTCACAAGCATGGTAGATAGTCCGCTGTTTGCGTACTATTGTCGTGAGGATCGGTGGAAAGTGTTTGAAGGACGATGAAACCAAGACAATGAGTTGGACGTCCGTACCTCTTCACATAACGTGCAGATTGGAGGATCATTCACTCTGTGGAATAATGCAGACGGCGATTTGTGGGTGAGCAATCTGACAACATGTAACACCATAGTTCTAATGCTGTACTGATTTATTTTGCTTTTGTTTCATTTAATGTTACATTGCCGTGCTTCTGTAAATGTGTTTGATTGAATAGATAACACAAAATTGTATACTCCTTTCTTTGCACAAACTTTGACGTCATGTTTTGGTTCAATGCAAAGTAGTGTATCTGCAATTTATATTCTTTGTCCCATTTGGAGGGAACAAAACTTACTGTATATGATTGTAATTTTGTGTGAATAATTTTTGGTAGAAACGTGCAAATGTTCTGTTTTATTTAATGTATTTGGTTGCTGTTATGTAAACTGCTGATCCTCACTTAGGGCTCTTAGTTATTCTGTATGTAAAAGTTGTTGTGGTTCCCCTCGGGAACGGAACTGTGTAGCGCGTGCAAATTGTGGTTGGCTTAGGTGGAAAAGGTGGAACTGATAGTCAGTCGGGGACAAGCTACGAGTCGGAGACGAGCTACGGGTCGGAGACGAGTCCAAACCGTGCACTGCCATGTAAAAGATGCATATTGTGCTGGTTCCGAGAGAGGATTTTTCTGCTACTTTCCAATGCCTCGGATGGATGGATAAATAGCTGGAACTATTCTGGAATTTGTATCTATCATCGCCACCAAGAAATGACTGAGTCCAGCAATTCTACCTGCAATTCCACCTACCAACGTGCAGTTGCCACCACATTGCGCAATCATTGCATCGTAATGCTATAATGATGTACAGTGAAGGATCAGATTAATGGATGTGTTATTGTGCTCAAATATAAGGTAATTTATATCTGAATTTATGTACCTACCTTGATTTTTCTCCTTATCGTAACACCTCTCAGGTTCCTCCCCGTTTGAATTAAAGTGATATCTGAGTGTCCTTACTAAAAGAAATTAAAGCCTAGAGTTTTGCTAATTAATGTCTCTTGAACTTAGTAAAAAGAAAGTTAAAGTTAATGTGGCAAGAGAGTGAGGAGTGAGTTAAAGTAAATGTTATTTGCTGGAAATAATTTTCCTATTAAAACTGCTATTTAAAGTGCTGTTGCTAACTTCAAAATTAAAAGTTCTTAAGACTGAGGCTTATAAAGCAAATGATCACATTGTTGTCTGAAGTAAATTCGAAAAGGTGAGTCAGTTTCTTGCAATTTGGTCAGTATTGTGTTTCGCTGTAGTAAAAGTGAGAAAGCTGCAGTTGTGAAACGTTATATACTCATGTTTGCTAAGTGTTTGTGTATCTTGTGTATTAGAAGTGCATATTAATAGTAATGTTATAAAGACCATTCACTTTATGTAAGCCTGAAAGTAATAGGGTGTTTCGGTATCTCTTATATTTTTGCAAATAGTTTGTGCTACTCCAGTTGTTAGCTTCAATCTTAAAACATATGTGTGTCAGAGTTCATTGCACTCGCGTGTGGCCAAGTCTAGGTTGTGTTTGTCCGTTATAGTTACTTATACCTACTTTCTTATACGAGAATGTTAATCATTCTCTTGCCTAGTTAGGCTGGCGACCGTTTTCTTTATACGTTAAACAGTGCAGATAGGCAAAAATCTTGTTTGTTACCGTTCGAATATTTACGTAATTCTGACTTTCATTTCCGATAAGCCACCTCAGTTAGGTACAACACGGTCAACATAACAAAATTCCTCTCAGAGGGTAACACTGCTCTAATGCTTTGTGCCATAGTTGCTTTTACAAAATAGTTTTATGTCACAAACTGTTTCCAGCATTGAGGTTATGGTACAGTAGTAGCAGACGGGAGTGTTATACGTGGCTTTTCCGTGACAGGACTAATTGTTCTGTTGGGACATCGTATGTACTAAGCCAAACTTGTCATTTGATTGAATAATCTACGTAAATATGCTGTTGCAGTGTTATAAACATAGTACAGTACTAGTGTAACAACAAGCGTTTTGGAGCACTTTGTTGAACATATGCTCCACAGGCGACGACACCTACTTGTTTTCACGATGATGCAACGACATTGTTAACTGTGATTGCAGTCGGCGTGGACTCATCGAGACTAGAATGTGAATCAGGTAAAATTTTTCACCTGGTCGAATCAACCATGTTTCTTATTGTACGCAATCAATGGTCATTGCGCAAGCACCTTCATCTAGGTGGGTGGCTGCTCATGAACCACCCATTAGAACACATCTTGGATGCTATTGGACATCAGCTCCAAGCCACGTCAGAAACCACCATCCTGCAATTAACAGGAATTGCGTGGTCTGTGTTTAGACATCTGACGCTATACATTGGAAACCAAGGAATGACATGAAGCGGCTACTACATGTAGGATCGTAGTTGTACTGCATTCCAAAGATAGATCAGTACGCTACACAGAGGAAGAAAAATTGAACACCATCAAGGACTGGGTTCAGAGCCACCAGGTTATAGTATATGTATACTGAGGGATTATAGTGTTAGCGATTAGTTTGTCACAGTCATCGGCGATCAGATGCCGCTCTGGAGGCCTGTTTGTTTGCCTATTGCTTTTTTCTGCAGGCAGTAATTGTGCTGTGTTCAGAGGTGCATAGTGTGTGCAACACTCATTCTATGGTACAACAACATCCCGCCGATGAGTTCGTACTCCTGTTGAATAGCTGCAGTCATTTTAACAGTTCCATTTAGGACCTGCAACAAGATGGGTGGCCACATCAACTGATTGCTACACATGTTGTGCATTCTAAATTAGTGGTGTGTTAATGCTTCCGTCATTGGTCTATAGATCAATTGCACACACATAGACCAGGTTCTGGATGTCCATGCAGTACAGTCGAGATGAAGATCGATGCTTTCTGAGCAGGAGTGGCCAACCCAACATCATACACAGAGAACAGGGCTTGTTTTACACCTGATGTGTTACCAAGAACGAGTGGAACAGTCTGCTTGCACCTGGACTAAGATAACACATGCCTTTGGCCAGACTACCACTGATACTGACTCCACTAAGCACAGCTCCTCTGGTCTCGTGAAAGCGACGACTGGAGAGGGGACTGACACTTTGTTGTCTTCAATGGCGAGAGTTCCATCTGTATCTGAGTGGTGTATGTACACATGTATGCTGTAGACCTAGTGGGCAGCCGATTCCAGAGAATATCCCCTCCCCACCAAGGCTTCAGGGTGTGGGGGTAATCACTTGCAACTTGTGGTCACATTTGGTGTTTCTGCAGGGTAAAGTAACCAGTACCCATTACAGTGCACAGGTCGTTATGCAAGTTCTACATCCACTTCTTTGGCAGGTGATGTAGTTTTTCAGCAGGACAATGCACGTCCACATAAGACTGCTGTGATGCAGTGTGCTTTTCTTGGTGTATGATGACTTCCATAGCCAGCAAGATCGCCATATCCCTGGATCAGGGAGCAATTACTTGATCTCCAAAGCCTGCAAGAACAAAAGGCGGGAGTACACTGTGTAATGATGTGATTCGATAGTTTGGGCACTATTTAATGCAACAAGTGTGTTTCATTTCTTCTTTGCTATCATATACTCCCACAACCATATTGTACCTGTCATGTCACTGGTTAATAATGTGACTATATCATTTATGGCAGTGTATTAAGTATATGGTCACAATGTTTCACGCATCAGTTTATTTAACTATCAGATGTAGAAGAGATTTATCAATTTACTCGTTTAAGAAACTTTAGGTTTGGTCCTACTGTTCCAAAGTTCTCATTGTACGGCTCAGGACAGGATGGGGTTATAAAACTCTGATAAGTAGTTTGTCAATACCGTTAGCAGATCCTATTCCTAGAGATGAAAACACGCAACATATACTAACGCACCACGTCATTCAGCGCTACATAAAGCGCCTCTTATGTCAAAGCATTCCTTACCACATTTGAGTATTACATGGGCTCACTCCAGATTTTCATCTGAAGCAAGCATGTATAAAATGTACACGTTTCTTCATCAATATGTAATTTGTCAAGCTATTAGATAAAAATCAATGTTCTAAGATGTGGTTTCTTTCGTATGTGTGTTGAGTGCAACTGTTTTACTTTAATTCTGGCCGCATTGTGCAAGTGAACTGATGGGATTGCTAATACTGCTGAGGTTATCTTCAGATATTCAATGTTCAGTGTTGATGGTTGTGTTTTCAGGGACAATGCTTTGAGAATCATCTTTTGTCACTTCTCCATCTGCTGTGTGATAGATTCGTTCCTATCACCATCACAGTGTCTAGCAAGTTAGTATTTCTTCATCTAGATCTCGTAAGATACATTTATTTTGATCACGCTTTCAATTTTGTGTGGAAGAGGGCACTTCAAGGTGATCATGCGTGGCAGAGGATGCTTTGCACTGACGTTGTATGGCAGATGTTGCGTGGCAGAGGGCGTTTCATACCAATGTTTGGTGGTAGAGGGTGCCACATACCAGCATTTCATGGCAGAGGATGCATCCTATCTAAGTTACGTTGCAGAAGGTGCTTCATAACGTTACTATCATCGTGCGGGCGCTCCATACCAGTTTAATGTGGCAGAAGGTGGTCCATATCAATGTTGTGTGGCAGAGGGTGTTTTGAACCATGTTGTGAGGCAAAGTGAGTTCTGTACAAATAGCTCATGGCAGAGCGTGTTGCTTACCAAGCTTGCACAGCAGAGGGTGCTTCATACAACGGTAAGAGGCAGTGTTAGTTCGGTATCAATAGTGTATAGCAGAGGGTGCTTCTTACCAATGCTGCTTGGCAGAAGCTGCTTTGTACCAACGTTGCAGGGCAGAGTGTGCTTGATACCAATTCAATATTATACGGAGTGAGGTGGCGCAATGGTTAGCACACTGGACTTGCATTCGAGAGGATGACGGTTCAAACCTGCATCCAGCGATCCTGATTTCCTTAAATGGCTTCAGGAAAATGCCGGGACTGTTCCATTGAAAGGGCACGGCTGACTTCCTTCCCCATCATTCCCTAATCTGACTTCCTTCCCCATCATTCCCTAATCTGATGTGAACGATGACTTTGCTGGTTGGTCCATTCCTCCAAGTCAACCAACTAACAAATATTGCATGGCAGAGGGATCTTCATACCAGTGTTGTGTGGCAGAGAGCGTATCTCACCAATGTTATATGGTACAGAGTACTTGATGTCAGTGCGTCGTGGCAGATAGTACAACCCTACCAATGTTGCGTGGCAGAGGATGCTTCGCAGCAATGTTACATTGAGAAATGTAGGAAATGGTTACACATCAAACATAGCTCGTGCTGCACTGATACTGGAGTTTGGCAGGCAGCAATGGCCGTAGCTGGGACTGAGCTACTACTGCTGTTGAGAGCTCCACTTATTGTCCCAAGATGTCACTCCAAACACCAACTGAATATAGAACAGAAAACATTCATGCCTAATGAGAACTTTCCTGGTATGCGCTGCTTAAATACACTCCTGGAAATTGAAATTCGAACACCGTGAATTCATTGTCCCAGGAAGGGGAAACTTTATTGACACATTCCTGGGGTCAGATACGTCACATGATCACACTGACAGAACCACAGGCACATAGACACAGGCAACAGAGCATGCACAATGTCGGCACTAGAACAGTGTATATCCACCTTCCGCAGCAATGCTGGATGTAGTCCTGTGGTACGGCTAGCCATGCCATTTCCACCTGGCGCCTCAGTTGGACCAGCGTTCGTGCTGGACGTGCAGACCGCGTGAGACGACGCTTCATCCAGTCCCAAACATGCTCAATGGGGGACAGATCCGGAGATGTTGCTGGCCAGGGTAGTTGACTTACACCTTCTAGAGCACGTTGGGTGGCACGGGATACATGCGGACGTGCGTTGTCCTGTTGGAACAGCAAGTTCCCTTGCCGGTCTAGGAATGGTAGAACGATGGGTTCGATGACGGTTTGGATGTACCGTGCACTATTCAGTGTCCCCTCGACGATCACCAGTGGTGTACGGCCAGTGTAGGAGATCGCTCCCCACACCATGATGCCGGGTGTTGGCCCTG
This sequence comes from Schistocerca serialis cubense, assembly GCF_023864345.2. Taxonomy (NCBI): domain Eukaryota; kingdom Metazoa; phylum Arthropoda; class Insecta; order Orthoptera; family Acrididae; genus Schistocerca; species Schistocerca serialis. The sequence continues at coordinate 1,004,304,256 of NC_064638.1, read as the reverse complement.
TGTGCCTCGGTCGTATGCAGTCCTGATTGTGGCGCTCACCTGCACGGCGCCAAACACGCATACGACCATCATTGGCACCAAGGCAGAAGCGACTCTCATCGCTGAAGACGACACGTCTCCATTCGTCCCTCCATTCACGCCTGTCGCGACACCACTGGAGGCGGGCTGCACGATGTTGGGGCGTGAGCGGAAGACGGCCTAACGGTGTGCGGGACCGTAGCCCAGCTTCATGGAGACGGTTGCGAATGGTCCTCGCCGATACCCCAGGAGCAACAGTGTCCCTAATTTGCTGGGAAGTGGCGCAGTCCCCTACGGCACTGCGTAGGATCCTACGGTCTTGGCGTGCATCCGTGCGTCGCTGCGGTCCGGTCCCAGGTCGACGGGCACGTGCACCTTCCGCCGACCACTGGTGACAACATCGATGTACTGTGGAGACCTCACGCCCCACATGTTGAGCAATTCGGCGGTACGTCCACCCGGCCTCCCGCATGCCCACTATACGCCCTCGCTCAAAGTCCGTGAACTGCACATACGGTTCACGTCCACGCTGTCGCGGCATGCTACCAGTGTTAAAGACTGCGATGGAGCTCCGTATGCCACGGCAAACTGGCTGACACTGACGGCGGCGGTGCACAAATGCTGCGCAGCTAGCGCCATTCGACGCCAACACCGCGGTTCCTGGTGTGTCCGCTGTGCCGTGCGTGTGATCATTGCTTGTACAGCTCCCTCGCAGTGTCCGGAGCAAGTATGGTGGGTCTGACACACCGGTGTCAATGTGTTCTTTTTTCCATTTCCAGGAGTGTAGTTTAAGTTGTATTAAAGTGGTGATATTCACTTACCTGACTTTGTTCTCTGAATTTTCATCATCGCTCAGCGTCTACGGCTCCGTGTCTTTAATCTGTGAGAGAAAGCTTTAACGCCAGCCTAATACACGAAGGGTGTCCTCTAGCTCAACTGACATGTTTTTAAAGATATCTGTTGCAGAAGTCCCACAATCCCACTTCTTTTGTTCAGTAAGGCTTACTGACCAAAGATAAAGCCACATAACGAACGTAATCTTAGTATACTGCTGGTCATCCAAATTGCAACACATAGAAAGATACTGAGCCACCCGTGGCTCGTGTTCCCGCCATCATGTATTTTACACCCTGTTTTTAACGTACTTCCACCTCACTACATTAATTTAAATTACTACTGTCACTGAGTTGCTGCTTTGCCTCACTGTGACCGGCGCTAGCAGCACGTATCGATATATCTCCTCTTGTAGTATCTTTGCTCGACTGCTATTGCTTCACGGTCATTGTTTGTCGTAAGCAGTTCGCGTCGCCAGTTCGGGTCGCGAGTTCGGGCTGCTAGTCAGTTGGAACGCGTCTGGAGCACAGTCCGGACCTGACAATTGGGGAGTTGCAGTGCGGCACCATTGCAGTCGGGTTGGAGCAGTGAGGTCTGCATCGACATGGCTCGCCCGACCACTGCCACCATGCATCACTTGAGCCGGGCCATCAGTCGATCATCCTACCGGATGACGCGTTTTGGCTTACCGACCATTCATGAGTCGGCTTTTTGTGTGTGTGTGTGTGTGTGTGTGTGTGTGTATGTGTGTGTGTGTGTGTGCGGGCGCGCGCACTGTTGAGTATAGTTCAGGTCCTCGTGCAAGTGTTTGTCAGGTTGTGTGTGTAGTCGGCATTGTTTCCACTGACTACTATTTTAGATGTTGTTGGCATTCTGAGGGGATTCGGTCGGTTGCTGCGGACTAGGAAAGTTATCTCCGCGCGGTGCAATCGTCTGGGTCCGCTGGTGGTCCCTGCACAGTGTCGGAGCGTGTGTCGAGCTGTCCAAATGCTACGAGCTTCATGGTTCATCGACACGGGACGTCAAAGTTGAGTAGTGGATTCAACTACCCAAACCATGTGCATTCATGTTGTGTGGTTCATTTAAGGTGGTTCGCTGTTGGGGAGGTTTTCTTGTGAGCAGCACCGAGTGTTTCTATTGCTGAAATTTAGCCGCCATGTGGAGCAATTAACTATATTGTTTGATTACAATTCAAGTGCACCAGCGGAATTTTCTGCCTTGTGGCCGTTAGTGTTTTGGTTACCTGCCCTGGCCACTGACGTAAATTCAGGCACTGTTCCTTTTGGGTGAAGTTAACTATATTATTGTACTTCTAATTCAAGTGTATCAGCGGAATTTTCTGCCTTGTGGCCGTTAGTATTCCGGTTACCTGTCCTGGCCACTAACGTAATTTCAGGCTGCGTCCTTTCCTCACCTGTTGTCGCTGTCAAACGTGGTGTGTAATTTTGACAGCTTAATACATATTTCATTGTGGATAATCACGATCGTAACATTTTGTGTTGGAGTTCTCATGTACCGATTGGTGGCAAGCAAGTCATTTGTCAGTCAGTCCGTGGCTGTCCCTTGGTTGGGTTCCAACGGATCAAGTGTAGTTGGGTTCATTACCTGTCTCACCTAAGTGAACGAGGTCAGACCGACCCCTGGAGGCTTCTGAGTGCCGTTGTCTTTATTGTCTTTCTCACTGGTGTTTAATTGTCTGTTTAAAATCTATCATAGCCAATGATTACCCTTTAAGCAAAAACATTGCGGCTTTCTACCTTTGAAATATTATGCTAATTTATTTTAAAATCATCAAAATTATGCTGTGGGCCTTCGGCCGTTTGTATTGCATCTTGGTTATGTTTGTCTATCCACTTTTGCCTTGAGGCTTTCAGCCTATCTGTAATAAAAATATATTTTAATTATTTTATTTGCTATTTTAACTGCGTTTTTATCTTGTTGATTTTTAAAATTTCTTGTTTGGAGTCCTTCACCAGTGAAAGAATTGCAGTTTCGAAACTCGTAGTTGTAGAAGTTCGGCTATGTGCAGTTTTACTTTAAATGTGTTATTAAATTACAATAAATTACAATTTTGATGTGAAACTGCCCCCAACCTTATTTGGCCCTTTCCACAATCCTAATCATCTATTCTGCCCAGCGGGTTTAGCGGGCGTCTGAGATATAAAATTATGCAATTTTAGTAGTTGTACATACACAATATAACAGTAAGAACATGTGATTCAACCTATAGACAGTTTGGGTATCTATAGGATGTGAAATTTAGTGCACAGACGTACCACCTCTGGTTGCATCAATAGTTTTAACCCGACTGGGCAAAGTGCCGAAATAGGCATGGCAAACAGACATGACTGAGCAGATACATGCTGCATTAAGTCTATGGCACAGTTTCTAGCGGAACAGTATTACTTCACATTGCTCGTAATGTGTTTTAAAAATGTGATTTGATTTAATTATGAATATTTTATGATGCTCATTTAGAGAGTTATAGTCAACATCTTGTAAACAATGACTTCGTATTATGTATTGTTCTACTGTTCAAGTGTTAAGTATGTAAATGAACACGAAATGTAAATGATCTGAGTTCATCCTAAGGGTATTTTAAATAATTATTATGCTGTGGGTAGTGTTCTGCAAAAGAACTGTGGTAGCTATTAGCCTAAGGACGGCCAAGCCGTTCCCCTTATCGTTCCGTTCTGTAAACACCTTTCCACCGGGATAATTGTGCAGTAGGTTGTCGCAGTGGAAAGGGTGGCAGATGCGCCTTGTCGTTTTTCGCTTTGGGAACACATTTTATCCTGTAAGAGGTCTACCACAGGCGGGAATGATAGTGAGAGGTCATGTGGTGGTGTCCTCTGCAAGACGTTGAGTATTTGTGCTAACTTTGGTACAACTGATGGCGAAAAGTAATAGCTAGAGCTACTGCAAGTGAAAGTCCTTTCTATTACAGTGGTGCCAAGGAAGCAGGAGTTTTCCAGCATTATTAGATGTTGCAAACATTACATCACATTATTTGAAGTACGCTGCCCAGTGGTAGACATTGTGATGCTTCGGTTTATCCTGTTTATCAGAGACGTAAAGGTATTCTAGAGTATCTTTGCACGACGAACTGTATCAGATAAGGCAAACTAGACATTTTATTCTTTAATACTGTGCAGCCGAGCCAGATTCATACCAATTAAAAAGGTGTGAAACATGGTTTCAATTTAACAGATAGAAAGTGAGCTATAACGAGTATTACCATTTCATCTCAAGTATCTGTTTCATTAGCCTGTAATTCTATCACAAAGTTAATAATTTCTGTTTGGAAATTTGCATCATTTAAGGCAGTGGTATTGTTGTGTATTAGTATAAGAAAAGGAGTCTCATCACTTTGACGGGTCGCATTGTTTCAGTCTTTTCTTGAGTTTCATTGACTTGAATTCATGCATTAATAATTTAAGATTAAAATAATTGATGCCTAAAGACCGGTCCTAACTTCAATTTTATTTACAAGTTTCTCGAAGCTATACTTTGGTACGAAGTAATTTCAAGTCTGTAGATTTCATTCTGGTTTATCAAGCATTAATTATGTGGTGTCACCGCCAGACACCACACTTGCTAGGTGGTAGCCTTTAAATCGGCCGCGGTCCGTTAGTATACGTCGGACCCGCGTGTCGCCACTGTCAGTGATTGCAGACCGAGCGCCGCCACACGGCAGGTCTAGAGAGACGTCCTAGCACTCGCCTCAGTTGTACAGCCGACTTTGCTAGCGATGGTTCACTGACAAATTGCGCTCTCATTTGCCGAGACGATAGTTAGCATAGCCTTCAGCTACGTCATTTGCTACGACCTAGCAAGGCGCCATTATCATTTGCTATTTATCTTGTGATGCATGTACCGTCCGACCGATGTTCACCAATTATGGATTAAAGTTAAGTATTCCAACAGCTACGTACTTTATTTGCTAGACTCAAATCCTTTAACTGTTCCAGACCTCACGCCAGCCTGCGTGAGCTTTATCGCGTGCCTTTCGGTTTCACCTCCTAGTGGCTTGGCTGTCTTGCCAAGTCACAACAAATTACATGCATGAAACAATAGCGTCAGTTCTAAGTTGAACACAAAAGTTGACATTTCCAAATTCGTCTCTTCAGAAGGTTTATAGCAAGTAGTGAATGTATGTTGTAACTGCCTTTTAGTGGGAAACATCATTTATCAGAACGATAGATGAAGGTAAGAAGTGAAACGCGTAACTTTGTGTCACAACGACCCCTAATTTGTCCCTAAACGTTTTGGACGAAGTAAGATTGCTTAGTTTATTTTTCAAAGAGGTATAGACGAAGTTAACTATAGTAAGAATGTGCAGATACACAAAAGTAGCGTTCAGAGTGTTTCTATTGCTGGTTTAGTTGCGAGTTTAACGCATAAGTTACGAAAGTGGTGGCAAAGCAATGCTGCTCTGCAGGTGCGAAAAAAACGCGTGACTTAAGGCAATTGTAGAATGCTAAATTTTAAGATTAAGGAAAAAGGTGACAGGGCTGTTAAATGATGCAGGACTTCGACAAAATTGATATGTCCTGAGTTCGTAACACATTATACCAAATTTGATATGTCCAGTGGCACAAACGTGCTTTCAGTTAAAAAATAGCTGCTATTACGATAGGTAAACTGCTGTTGAAGTATATATACGCACTAGGAAAACAAAATCGTGATTAATACGGTGCTAACAAAAGTTAGGAAATAATACACCAGAGCATATGGAAGCTAAAATGGCTTCAGAAGAAGATAGAAAATTCTTGCTGCCTAGCAGCTAGTTGGGCCAGCTGGCGGAGACAGAACCAGCCGGCGTCGCACTGAGAACCATTAAGGGCGAGAGGGCCCGTGACAGCTTTATGGCCCGGAGCGAAAGCGAAAGAGACGCTAAGTGCTACTAGAGCAGTGGGTCAATACCCGGCGCTCAAAGTTGCTCCAGAAACCGGTAGGTTGAACGCGAACGAAGTCCTGGAAAGTGCAAGTGATGAAACTAAACAATTCGAGATTTTTGAAGTCAAATGTGAATGGAGCTTCGTATGGGAATGCAGAGACCAGGTGGAATAAATACTCGATCAGCAATCGTATAACACGCGAATAATACAACTGTTGCAGGATGTGCATACAGATTTTGTAACGAACTTGACTGTCGTAGATAACAATTTCGCGGGTACAGCAATGAAATTAGGGAACGACCTCTCTGGTAGAACGTAGCCTAATTAGAAAGAACTGAAACGTAATTTTTCAGGTAAACTGACCAAATTAGAAAATGATATTCCACATAAGAGTGAATGTAATATGAAAGAATTGATAACCGAAGTGAGGGAATTGGTTGCCAGTTTAGCTGGCAGAACTGAGAAGACAAAAAGATAATCAAACATGGATTTTTGTTCATAAAGAAATACAATAAGTTCAAAATCAGATGGCAGGTGTAGAGTAAAGGTTTGATACTGAGGTACAGAGAACTGAAAGAATATTGAACCTATGATTGAACAGAAAGTACAAAAATCAGGGACAGTAGTTAAAACTGAAATTCAATGTGTAGCAGGCGCTGGATTTTTAAAACTGAAAACTAAAATACAAAATAGTATAGGTCAGCGCTTAGGTTTATGTGAGACTATGAGTTTAGAAGTACATACTAAAATTGAATCTTTGTAACAGGATGTGCAAAAAAGTCGAGTAGCTTACCATATGTAGTTCATAGTGTAGAACATTTAAATAAAGAAGAGACGTTTAATCCACAGAAGCCAGGAGTTCAGCAACCTGTGGCATTTTTACATAACTGCGATAGGGTTTTGCAGGTAGAAAGAGTGACCTGGAGAAGATTAATGCTGTTATTGATGCTCTGGCTGATGACACAAAATGTAGGGGGTTGAAATTTAGATATACTGCATATGACATTCGTTGAATTTAAGCAAAAGTTCTTACAAGAACATTAGTCGGAACAAAAACAGGATAGCTTGTGGCGTGAGTTTGTAGTCAGTAGAATCCCCATGCTTTACTGGGAAAATTCCTCGAAAGACTATTATGAAGAATTCTTTCGAAAATTAATGTATTTAAAGGGAAGAAAACCACAATTAGGAATTGCGTGGGAATTGTGGAAGAAGCTCCCAGACGATTCTAATAGATTCGTAGGAAGTAATTATGACATTTGAAGCATTTTTTTGAAAAAGGTCAAGATGATCACTGACAGAATATGCCGTCTAGTGATTGTCTCTTAGACAGAGGTGAGAGAAATTTACACAGATAAATGTCATGAGAGGGCGACGTAGAAGTAGTTACTCAGGTCAAGGACGTGGTAACAATGGCGACTGCGGTGTAAGGAATTAACTAAGGGCCATGCAGGTTCTGGACTTGTCGAGTGTGGAAAGAAAAAGGGGTCCAATCAAATTAAAATTTTTGTATCTGTAAGATGTAGGGTAGGGACTTCAAGTGTAAAGAACTGTTCTTGTATTCATTATGATTGCAAATAGATAGAGGGTACAGAAGTGATCGACATTTGAAAGGAACAAGTGCGAATACAGATACGATCACACAGAAAAGTAATGCGGGAACACGAAATCATTTGGAGAAGAAGGAGATTGGCGTGATATACAGAGTAATTAAAGAATCATGCAATAGTAGTTGGTTGTCAAAACAGGGGTATGACTTAATGTCTAGTAGTAGCAGAAAGCATCAGTTCGGATGTGTTCACAGTTGTTTTTCAGGACCTTCATGAGATATGCGATGGTTCCAGAAAAATGGAATTGGGAGGGGGGGAGGAGAGAGAAAGAGAGGAGACAGAGATATGATAAGGGCTCTGTTTAATCCAGTTAAAGTAAGGCATAATAAAAGTAAAACAGTATGTATCGTAGGGGAATGCTGCAGAAAGTATAATTAAACTCTCAGACTACAAGTTCAACAACTATGGTGGATGTTGAGCCAGGGCGTGCCAATCACTAAGAACCTTACCACTAGATATTTTCAGTGGAAGACAGATGTGGACAATCGCTGGTCCAGGCAACAGTCGAACACTCTCTGTGTGGAGGTACACTATGTGATCAAAAGTATCCGGACACCTGGCTGAAAATGACTTACAAGTTCTTGGCACCCTCCATCGGTAATGCTGGTATTCAGTATGGCGTTGGCCCACCCTTTGCCTTGATGACAGCTTTCTCTCTCGCAGGCGTACGTTCAGTCATGTCCTGGAAGGTTTCTTGGGGAATAGCAGCACGTTCTTCACGGAGTGCAGCACTGAGGAGATGTATCGATGTCGGTCGGTGAGGCCTGCCACGAAGTCGCCGTTCCAAAACATCCCAAAAGTGTTTCAGGCCAGGACTCTGTGCAGGATAGTCCACTACAGGGGTTTTAGTGTCGAGCAACTACTCCGCCACAGGCTGTGCATTATGAACAGGTGCCCGATGACGTTGAAAGATGCAGTCACCATCCTCGAATTGCTCTTCAACAGCGGGAAGCAAGAAGGTGCTTAAAGCATGAATGTAAGCCTGTGCCACGCAAAACAACAAGGGGTGCAACGCCCCTCCATGAAAAAGACAACCGCACTGTAACACAACCACCTCCGAATTTTACTGTTGGCAGTACACACGCTGGCAGATGACGTTCACCAGGCATTCGCCATACCCAAGCCCTGCCATCGGACCCCCACATTGTGTACCGTGATTCGTCACTTCACACAACGTTTTTCCACTGTTCAATCGTCCAATGTTTACGCTCCTTACACCAAGCGAGGTGTCGTTTGGCATTTACCAGCGTGATGTGTGGCTTATGAGCAGCCGCTCGACCATGAAATCCAAGTTTTCTCACCTCCCGCGTAACTGTCATAAACTTGCAGCGGTACATGATGCAGTTTGGAATTCCTGTGTGATGATCTGGATAGATGTCTGCCTATTACACATTACGACCCTCTTCAACTGTCGGCGGTCTCTGTCAGTCAACAGACGATTTCGGTCTGTACGTTTTTGTGCTGTACGTGTCCCTTCACGTTTCCACTTCACTATCACATCGGAAACAATGGACCTATGGATGTTTAGGAGTGTGTAAATCTCGCGTACAGACGTGTGACACAAGTGACACCCAATCACCTGACCACGTGTGTAATGACTACTGTGGTGGCTGATATGGAGTACCTGGCAGTAGATGGCAGCACAATGCACCTAATACGAAAAACATATGTTTTGGGGATGTCCGGATACTTTTGATCACATAGTGTATGCCAGGAAAGCACGGGTTGCAGGTGGGCTTACATTATCTTGATGGAAACAGGGAGTACCCACTGGCGTTAACACGCCAGTAATGTAACGCTTGCTAGCCAAATTACCAGCTATGTGAACAAGATGACATCGTTTTGACTACTCACATGATAATAGTCCGACCTTACATGTCGAAACCCGTCCTGATTTTTTGTTTATATATATACAGGTAGAGCACATCCCTAAAAATACGATGGCAAAATTTTAGCTGCTAGGACCAACTGCATTTTTTTTTAATGTTGAAAACTGCCAAATACGTAGGTCGCTAGGTGGCTGGATGAACGTAGACCCCTGCCGTCGATGCGGCAGAGAAGTGCACAAACAACACGAGGGGCGCGTCGCCTTGATTGACGCCACAACGGTAAACAGATAACACGGCAGAACGCAATCGTAATTTGTAAAGTGAATTTCAGTTTCCATTGATAGTTTCTCGACACAACTCTTCGCAGTTAGTATTCGCTTGAATTTGCAACTCGAGTAAGATCCATAATAATAAGCAGTTACCCATTCGATATCGCTAAGGTTTAACAGTGGAGATGAAAACAAACTAATTGTCTTTTCTTCGTATACACCTTTGTCTTGCGCAAGTTCCAGAATTTCACAGTAATGTGGAATCCACTTAATGTTTTCAACTTCGCTAATGTGAAATATGAAGAGCGTGTATGCAGTGGAACTCATCTACGTCTCCTGAAGACCTCCATGTGCACGAGTACTATTGTTAGCTGAATTCTTTGATATTAATTTTGAAATTGTGGAAACGTTAGAAGAATTAGGAAATATGAAATTTGAAGAGGCATCAATGCTGTCAGCTACAGCGGGACATTAAGCGGAATCAGCGACGACGAGCGGAAACGTGTTCAGGAGCGGGATTTCCTGCTTACTAGGCAGGTACTGTAACCACTGCGCCATCAGCGACACGGCGTTATCGCCACTGCAAGGACTATCTCGGTACGCCTCGCGGGCGATCAACAATCCTACCCAACGCCACCAATCCGCAGCCATTTTCCATTATACTCCCGTTCGCTAATCACAAGGGAAAATCCCCATCCCACCGCCCTCAGATTCAGTGGTAAGATGGCCCAGTGAATAGCCCGTCAAAAACTGAACGCAGATCTAGCATGAAAACAGGAAGGAGGTGTACTTACCCGTGAAAAAAAGCAAAATAGAAGCAGTGAACCATCCTAGCACATGTAGTGCAATATAGCGGACGTTGATGCAGCTATGACGACGTGGGTAAGTGATTACGGTGCTGGACTGCCGAAAGGAGGAGCTTGGTTCAAAACTCCATCGTCCCTATTTTTTTCCCGAGCTGTATACAAATTTGTCTGTGTGTCGTGGTGTAACGTATGTTTGCAATAGCGAGGTGTAAGGAAGGGAGCTATAATGCCTATAATTAAAGCTGATTCTGCACAACTGCTCTATTAGCAACAGACTGCAAATATTTGATGGTAAGGTGACAAGTCAACCGAACCTTCTGCCAGAAACCACGTCTGGAGTGTCATACACGGAATTAGTGATAGAATGTGTGTCATATGATAGGAATCTCTTATCGACGCATCTAATTTGTATAAAAAATACGTGTGTGAAATCTTATGGGACTTAACTGCTAAGGTCATCAGTCCCTAAGCTTACACACTACTTAACCTAAATTATCCTAAAAACAACACACACCCATGCCCGAGGGAGGACTCGAACCTCCGCCGGGACACTAATTTGTATACCTGGTGCATATTATGTTGTGTGAATGAGATCACCTCTAAGGAAAAGATGAAAACATAATTGTTTGTCACGTAAGGTGCAACAAATGAACGCAACAATTTCAAATGGTTCAAATGGCTCTGAGCACTACGGGACTTAACATCTGAGATCATCAGTCCCCTAGACTTAGTACTACTTACACCTAACTAACCTAAGGGCAGCACACACATCCAAGCCCGAAGCAGGATTCGAACCTGCGACTTTAGCAGCATCGCGATTCCGGACTGAAGCGCCTAGAACCGCTCGGCGACAACGGCCGGCTGCAACAGTTTCACAATCACACAGTTTGTCTGTGCTCAAGAGTCACAAGTTCCAAAACGGAACGCAATTTCAAAAACTTTAAAAACATATGTTATGACGAAGCACAGGCAATTTGTGTTGTTTTAACAGTGTTCACACACTTTATTTTTTCTTGTTTTCATTTGTGTGAGACGCCTATGTGGTATCTTGCCTCCTCTCACTATTCATCACATTTACTTGCGACGGGAATGTATTCTCACACATTACTCACATTCAATAACCAATGTCTAGTATGAGAACTGCCAAGACTACAGAAACAGCCCAAACATTTCAGTGACCAAACAGACAGTTCATAATATTGTTGGGGAAAAAAAGTATTAATTACACGAGAAAGATTTGAATCCGGCTCGTTTACTTTGAAGTCTCACACTGTGACCATTTACCCACAACCGCATAGCTGTTCCCCGCTGCTCAATGTTGCACTTGTTGAGCTAGGACAGTTCACTGCTTCTATTTTGCTTTTTTTCACAGTTCAGTAAACCTTCTTCCCGTTTTCATACTTGATCTGTGTTCAGTTTTTGACGGGCTATCCACTGCGCCATCTCACCACTAAATCTGGTGGGGAGGGGAGGAGGGGGAGGGAGGGGGATGCGATGGGGAGTTTCCCTTGTCAGAGATTCCCACAGGTCGGACGTAACTGTCCATTCGCACTGAATAAGGTGGATCCATTGTCCAGCTAGGCTTACCAATTACGTGAATGGTTGGTGTCCGTTCTTTCGGACATGGTGCCGCTCGGTGGGAATGTGCTTCGGGGATGAGGCATGCCGAGACAGATCGTGCACTTACGATAGCGCTGTGTCCTATATGGCGCAGTTGATACCGCATCAAACTAGGAAGCTGAAGATCTCGGGTTCGAATCCCGGTCTGGTGCACAATTTCGCTCATCGCCGCTGATTCCGCTTAATGTCTAGTCCATACATGATTTGGTACCCAATAATATTAGTCCTGGGCTAATCAGAGATAATTGGCATAGAATCAGGGAAAATATTCGGAGCAACGATAAAAGGGAAGCGGTGCGGTACAGCCAGGATCGACAACCAGGGAACATTCAGGTTGAGGATTCAGTCCTCACGAGAAATTTTATGGCTAGGGGCTCTGCGACTAAGGTGTCCGGAAAACACTCACACCGCTTTGTCGATCCGCATACGGTGTTGGAGGTATTCATTCCAATCACACTTTGTAATTCTGTCAGAGACAGTAAAGGACTTGGAAGAGCAGTTGAATGGAATGGATAGTGTCTTGAAAGGAGAATATAAGATGAACATCAACAAAAGCAGAACGAGGATAATGAATGTAGTCGAATTAAGTCAGGTGATGCTGAGGGAATTAGATTAGGTAATGAGACACTTAAAGTAGTAAAGGAGTTTTGCTATTTGGGGAGCAAAATAACTGATGATGGTCGAAGTAGAGAGGATATAAAATGTAGACTGGCAATGGCAAGGAAAGCGTTTCTGAAGAAGAGAAATTTGTTAAAATCGAGTATCGATATGAGTGTCAGGAAGTCGTTTCTGAAAGTATTCGTATGGAGTGTAGCCATGCATGGAAGTGAAACGTGGACGATAAATAGTTTAGACAAGAACAGAATAGAAGCTTCCGAAATGTGATGCTACAGAAGAATACTGAAGATTAGATGGGTAGATCACATAACTAATGAGGAGGTATTGAATAGGATTGGGAAGAAGAGAAGTTCGTGGCACAACTTGAGAAGAAGATATGTTCTGAGGCATCAAAGGATCACCAAATAGTACTGGAGGGAAGTGTGGAGGGTAAAAATCGTATAGGGAGACCAAGAGATGAATACACCAAGCAGATTCAGAAGGATGTAGGTTGCAGTAGGTACTGGGAGATGAAGAAGCTTGCACAGGATAGAGTAGCATGGAGAGCTGCATCAAACCAGTCTCAGGACTGAAGACCACAACAACAACAACACACTTAGGCTCTGTAACGAAGAGAGTGAAGATGAGTTGCGGGTGCACCGTAGCCAAGTTAAAAGAGGTAATATTGATTAAGTTTCCTTTCTGAAGCCGGCCAGAGTGGCCGAGCGGTTCTAGGCGCTGCAGTCTGGAACCGCGCGACCGCTACGGTCGCAGGTTCGAATCCTGCCTCGGGCATGGATGTGTGTGATGTGCTTAGGTTAGTTAGGTTTAAGTAGTTCTAATTTCTAGGGGACTGGCGACCTTAGAAGTTAAGTCCTATAGTGCTCAGAGCCATTCGAACCATTACTTCCTTTTTGAGACCTTCTTCGCCCCCTGGGATTCCCGTTTTTTTTTGAGGGGGGGGGGGGGTTGGAGGGGGTAGGCTGAATCGTTTGATCGATCGATAGCTAGCGCCATGTCTCCCGGAAGACAATTTTTGGCTGAAGGGGCGTGGGTGCGGTAGGGGGGGGGGCTGTGACACTTTCGGCATGAGTCTCGTTTTCCATAGGAAGGAAGTGTTTGAAGCAGCACGGACAGCGCATGACTGCGGAGTGGATACATCATTCCTTTGGTCGACCATTTCTGCTGGCGGACGGTGGGTCGTCCTCATCAACACATCTTATGGCAGCACCAAGTTTTTCCACTGTTTGTCATCGCACAGCGGCTTTGTATGCTCGGTGAGCTGCTTTTAGTTCTTCGTTTCGGCGCCAAGACCACGCGAAATACCTATTTATTTGTAAGTAGGCTGTTTAGGTTTTTATGTTGGTAACGCCACGTAGTGCTCTGTATGAAAATCACTGACTGTGCTGTGTGCAATCTGTGACTGGTTGGCATTGTTGGAATATTCGCTATTGTAGTGTTGGGCAGTTCGATGTGAACAGCGCGTAGCGTTGCGCAGTTGGAGGTGAGCCGCCAGCAGTGGTGGATGTGGGGAGAGAGATGTCAGGGTCGCCATATGAACCGTCCCGTTAGAAAAATTTATGAATGACTGTGGTGATAAACCTCTTACGTTATTTGATTTTAAAACAGGTGAGCAAAACTGAGCGAACTCTGACATTTTTCTCTTTACTTATTCTGATCATCACTAAACTGACACACAATATTTTTTTAGCGCAACGCAATCTGACTTTCAATAATCGCTACAAAAGAATGGCCCTGACTAACAAGACTGGATGTCATGAACTGATATATAAATATATTATGACTTCTGAACACTATTAAGGTAAATACATTGTTTATTCTCTATAAAAATCTTTCATTTGCTAACTATGCCTATCAGTAGTTAGTGCTTTCCGTAGTTAGAATATTTTATTTAGCTGGCAATATTGGCGCTCGCTGTATTGCAGTTAGTTCGAGTAACGAAGATTTTTGTGAGGTAAGTGATTCATGAAAGGTGTAGGTTATTGTTAGTCAGGGTCATTCTTTTGTAGGGATTATTGAAAGTCAGATTATGTTGCGCTAAAAAAATGTGTTGTGTCAGTTTAGTGATGATCAGAATAAATAAAGAGAAAAGTGTCTGAGTTCGTTGAGTCTTGCTCAACAGTTTGAAAATCAAATAACGTAAGAGATTTGTCAGCACAGTCATTCATAAATTTTTCTAAGGGGACGTTTCGTTTTTCCCTGTTACGTTGTGAACTAAATCGCCAAGTTACTTTATTTAGTTGTTTCGAGCTCGCAAGCTTATGAGCCTGACCGGGGCAAATCTTTTTGCATGTGTTTTGACGGGTTATACGAGGGCTGCCGAGAAAGTAATGCACTGCATTTTTCTTCTTCAACAATTTTTTGTTGAACATAATGAGAATTACACACACGAAAGAATGGTGTTTTATCTATACACCCTACTTTTCTACATTATCTCCATCCTGTTCTATGGCCTTCTACCAACGCGAAACAAGGGTATATATCCCCTATCAATACCAGTCCTTGTTCTGGTTGCGGACACAGTGCTTCACTGTGTGAATCACCTCCTTCCGTGAATGGCATCCCTTAATGGCCCAACGCTTCAGTCCGGAACCGCGTGACTGCTACAGTCGCAGGTTCGAATCCTGCCTCGGGCATGGATGTGTGTGATGTCCTTAGGTTAGTTAGGTTTAAGTAGTTCTAAGTTCTAGGGGACTGATGACCTCAGATGTTAAGTCCCGTAGTGCTCAGAGCCATTTGAACCATTTTTTTTTTTTAATGGCCCAAACAAGTGGAAGTCCGACGGGGCTCAGTCAGGTGTCACAGTCGTGAATGGTCTCCCCGACCGCTGCAAATCGTGGAGCTCCGCCGAACCACCTTCTCATGACCTCACCATCCGTGCTCAGCGACTAACTGTACTCCTGTCGAAAGCAGATGCTCCATAGACTTGACACAAGCGTTTGTGAATACTCCCCATAGTTCTTTCTCTGCAACGAGAAATTCAATGATGGCACGTTGCTTGTAACGCAGGCTACATCACCTGAAGATGCCATTTTGAAACTGTCCTGCAGGTACGCTATCTGTCGGGTGACGGAAACTTGGCGTGCTCACTCGAGAGATTTCGAATAATACATACATAACGTTTCGCCAGAATGACATTTTCACTCTGCAGCGGATTGTGCGCTGATATGAAACTTCCTGGCAGATTAAAACTGTGTGCCTGACCGAGACTCGAACTCGGGACCTTTGCCTTTCGCGGGCAAGTGCTCTACCATCTGAACTACCGAAGCACGACTCACGCACGGTACTCACAGCTTTACTTCTGCCAGTATCTCGTCTCCTACCTTCCAAACTTTACAGAAGCTCGCCTGCGAACCTTGCAGAACTAGCACTCCTTTCATTCAGGAGTGCTAGTTCTGCAAGGTTCGCAGGCGAGCTTCTGTGAAGTTTGGAAGGTAGGAGACGAGATACTGGCAGAAGTAAAGCTGTGAGTACCGGCCATGAGTCGTGCTTCGGTAGCTCAGATGGTAGAGCACTTGCCCGCGAAAGGCAAAGGTCCCGAGTTCGAGTCTCGGTCGGGCACACAGTTTTAATCTGACAGGAAGTTTCATAACGTTTCGCATTCGTAGCATCCTTTCGACTGAGAAATAAACAACCCTCGTACTTCCAAGGCAAGCTTGTTTACGTATGTGAGGTTCTTCATTCAAGCGTTCACATCTTCCTTCCACCTATGTCTTTCACCCCCCCCCCCCTCCTCCAACCCCCCCCCCCCCCCCCCCCCCCCCCCCCGCAACGGTCAAGTATCCACGGTTTCCGCCTCGGGGCTTGATTTGAAACTGAAGTCCAGTTTGTGGCTGAACTTCTTCGCTATCATGTGTGAGTGGGGATGGTTGCCTTGGACAGTTAACTTATTATCTTTTAGCGACTTTTCAAAAATATTTTGTGCGTGTAATCTGATGACTTAAGTTGTTACTCGCTTTACTTAAAGATTATTTCTCTGTTAATCAGGCTATCATTGTAGGTTTGTGCCTTGGGGAATGTTCCCAATAGTTTCTTAGAAAAGGAATGTCGTCAACAATGCCCTAAGTAATTTCGGATCCATTCGCGTGATGGTTTCGTATCAAGGAGTTTTAATTGTTCTTTGTTTTTTTTTTAATAAACTCCTTTTTCGGTGAACCTGGATCATTTGTCGTATTTCAGTCAAACACGTTCTGTAGATGTTTGTGGCCTGCCCGTTTTAAAGACTGCTTTCTTAGAACCTTTGAAGAGATTGCTTTGTAATCTCAGTTGGTATTATCTTGCTTCTCTTATTGAAATTGGCTGTAAACACTTCAAGAATAGTAACCAGCGGCACACAAATTTTGTGTATTTTTAAAATAGAATAACATTTGTTGTAAATTTAAATTTCCGTCCTTTATGTTCTCATGAACGATTTTTTGGTGAGTTGGAAACAAGTATTTCAATTAACACCATAACCTTTTGTCATTTGATCTCCGTGAAATATTTGATAACGTTGCTGTTCGATTATCAGTAACTGTTCTTAAATGACTTTGTCCAATTACGTAGTTTTGTCTTTGTATGTCAAGGTCCTCTTGCTCTAATTTGTAAAGTTATTTTGGCTGAAGAGTGTTAACTAAAGTCTTGATACGAATGATGTTCAGTCCTTCCACTCCCAGGCAAACCAACGCCGTTAGTGCGTAACAGAGATAACATCACCTCTGTCATCAGGAGGACGACGAAAAACATTCAGTCCCGGTCTTTTCAGATTTATCAGCCTAGCAGTAAGCTTCAGTCACTTCGCAGTTTGCATCACCAAGCTTTACGAATTTAATGAAGTATGCTTGGAACGCAGCACAATGTGCAGAAATATGACCACGACTATTTCTTTCGCCGTTCCAGTTCTGTCTAAATAAAACTTGTAGTTACTGTGATGTGCCTAATCCATTAACATTTGCTTTGCCAGATAGGTCTGGTGTGAAGAAAATGTTTGTTTTCCTCATCCAATAAACACTTCGCGTTTTGTGAGGACTACTAGAAATAATCAAGGAATTGTTTCGTTGTTATTAAAATATACATTATTCAAAAATTATCATAAGAGCTGTGCTACAGATATTGTTATAAAATGTTTCATGTCAAAGTTCCGAATTATGGAAGTCATCTCTAGTGTAACATCATACACTGCCTTTATTTTCCTTCTTCTGCTGTTCACTTGGGTAACAATTACATTTGCAGTGGTTTATGTGACGGTATGGACTGCAAGTTATTCAAAAGCTTAATAATTTGAGATAGTTTTTGTTTGGTTTAAGTGCTTAAAATTTACATCTGTACACTTTGAACTTGGAGCTATGCGGCGCTAAGTTCTCTTCTCACGGCTGCGTCTGCTTATTCGCCGACTCGCGCGAATGGAAGGAAGGACTGTACCAACCGCTGTTATAAGCGGTTCTTCTATGGCAAAAATGAGTAATTAACCAGTTTGTTAAACATATTTGAATTGCTTCTTACAAGCTTAAATTTTGACAGTGCCTTTCTTTCGGTGTATTCTTCTAGTATAAAAAATTTCAGATTAGGTTTCGACATGTCGGATTGGACGATTCCTTTGTCAGTGACCTACCAAACGATCAGAACTTACGCGGAGACTACACGACGGTGATGAAAGCACTCTCCTCGGAGCGTCCAAATACGGATACATCCGTCGTAGTACTTGGCGTTTG
Organism: Schistocerca serialis cubense; assembly: GCF_023864345.2. NCBI lineage: Eukaryota > Metazoa > Arthropoda > Insecta > Orthoptera > Acrididae > Schistocerca > Schistocerca serialis. Next base: position 1,004,286,064 of record NC_064638.1, on the reverse strand, counting down.
GCACACCACAGTCGGCATGTTGTTGTTGTTGTTGTTGTTGTGGTCTTCAGTCCTGAGACTGGTTTGATGCAGCTCTCCATGCTACTCTATCCTGTGCAAGCTTCTTCATCTCCCAGTACCTACTGCAACCTACATCCTTTTGAATCTGCTTAGTGTATTCATCTCTTGGTCTCCCTCTACGATTTTTACCCTTCACGTTGCCTTCCAGTACTAAATTGGTAATCCCTTGATGCCTCAGAACGTGTCCTACCAACCGATCCCTTCTTCTGGTCAAGTTGTGCCACAAACTTCTCTTCTCCCCAATCCTATTCAATACTTCCTCATTAGTTATGTGATCTACCCATCTAATCTTCAGCATTCTTCTGTAGCACCACATTTCGTAAGCTTCTATTCTCTTCTTGTCCAAACTATTTATCGTCCATGTTTCACTTCCATACATGACTACACTCCATACAAATACTTTCAGAAACGACTTCCTGAAACTTAAATCTATACTCGATGTTAATAAATTTCTCTTCTTCAGAAACGCTTTCCTTGCCATTGCCAGTCTACATTTTATATCCTCTCTACTTCGACCATCATCAGTTATTTTGCTCCCCAAATAGCAAAACTGCTTTACCACTTTAAGTGTCTCATTTCCTAATCTAATTCCCTCAGCATCACCCGACTTAATTCGACTACATTCCATTATCCTCGTTTTGCTTTTGTTGATGTTCATCTTATATCCTCCTTTCAAGACACTGTCCATTCCATTCAACTGCTCTTCCAAGTCCTTTGCTGTCTCTGACAGAATTACAATATCATCGGCGAACCTCAAAGTTTTTATTTCTTCTCCATGGATTTTAATACCTACTCCGAATTTTTCTTTTGTTTCTTTACTGCTTGCTCAATATACAGATTGAACAACATCAGGGAGAGGCTACAACCCTGTCTTACTCCCTTCCCAACCACTCCTTCCTTTTCATGTCCCTCGACTCTTATAACTGCCAACTGGTTTCTGTACAAATTGTAAATAGCCTTTCGCTCCCTGTATTTTACCCCTGCCACCTTTAGAAATTGAAAGAGAGTATTCCAGTCAACATTGTCAAAAGCTTTCTCTAAGTCTACAAATGCTAGAAACGTAGGTTGGCCTTTCCATAAACTTTCTTCTAAGATAAGTCGTAAGGTCAGTATTGCCTCACGTGTTCCACTGTTTCTACCGAATCCAAACTGATCTTCCCCGAGGTTGGCTTTTACCAGTTTTTCCATTCGTCTGTAAAGAATTCGTGTTAGTATTTTGCAGCTGTGACTTATTAAACTGATAGTTCGGTAATTTTCACATCTGTCAACACCTGCTTTCTTTGGGATTGGAGTTATTATATTCTTCTTGAAGTCTGAGGACATTTCGCCTGTTTCATATATCTTGCTCACCAGATGGTAGAGTTTTGTCAGGACTGGCTCTCCCAGGGCCGTCAGTAGTTCCAATGGAATGTTGTCTACTCCGGGGGCCTTGTTTCGACTCAGGTCTTTCAGTGCTCTGTCAAACTCTTCCCGCAGTATCGTATCTACCATTTCTTCTTCATCTACATCCTCTTCCATTTCCATTTTATTGTCCTCAAGTACATCGCCCTTGTATAGACCCTCTATATACTCCTTCCAACTTTCTGCTTTCCCTTCTTTACTTAGAACTGTGTTTCCATATGAGCTCTTGATGTTCATGCAAGTGGTTCTCTTATCTCCAAAGTTCTCTTTAATTTTCCTGTAGCCCTAGTGAGATAAGCCTCTACATCCTTACATTTGCCCTCTAGCCATCCCTGCTTAGCCATTTTGCACTTCCTGTCGATCTCATTTTTGAGACGTTTGTATTCCTTTTTGCCTGCTTCATTTACTGCATTTTGTATTTTCTCCTTTCATCAATTAAATTCAATATTTCTTCCGTTACCCAAGGATTTCTACTAGCCCTCGTCTTTTTACCTACTTGATCCTCTGCTGCCTTCACTACTTCATCCCTCAAAGCTACCACTCTTCTTCTACTGTATTTCTTTCCCCCATTCCTGTCAATTGTTCCCTTATGGTCTCCCTGAAACTCTGTACAACCTCTGGTTCTTTCAGCTTATCCAGGTCCCATCTCCTTAAATTCCCACCTTTTTGCAGTTTCTGCAGTTTTAATCTACAGGTCATAACCAATAGATTGTGGTCAGAGTCCACATCTGCACCTGGAAATGTCTTACAATTTAAAACCTGGTTCCTAAATCTCTGTGTTACCATTATATAATCTATCTGATACCTTTTAGTATCTCCGGGGTTCTTACATGTATACAACCTTCTTTCATGATTCTTAAACCAAGTGTTAGGTATGATTATGTTGTGTTCTGTGCAAAATTCTACCAGGCGGCTTCCTCTTTCATTACTTAGCCCCAATCCATATTCACCTACTACGTTTCCTTCTCTCCCTTTTCATACACTCGAATTCCAGTCACCCATGACTATTAAATTTTCGTCTCCCTTCACAATCTGAATAATTTCTTTTATTTCATCATACATTTCTTCAATTTCTTCGTCATCTGCACAGCTAGTTGGCATTTAAACTTGTACTACTGTAGTAAGTGTGGGCTTCGTATCTATCTTGGCCACAATAATGCGTTCACTATGTTGTTTGTAGTAGCTTACCCGCATTCCTATTTTCCTATTCATTATTAAACCTACTCCTGCTTTACCCCTATTTGATTTTGTGTTTATAACCCTGTAGTCACCTGACCAGAAGTCTTGTTCCTCCAGCCATCGAACTTCACTAATTCCCACTATATCTAACTTTAACCTATCCATTTCCCTTTTTTAATTTTCTAACCTACCTGCCCGATTAAGGGATCTGACATTCCACGCTCCGATCCGTAGAACGCCAGTTTTCTTTCTCCTGATAACGACATCCTCTTGAGTAGTCCCCGCCCGGAGATCCGAATTGGGGGACTATTTTACCTCCGGAATATTTTACCCAAGAGGACGCCATCATCATTTAATCATACAGTAAAGCTGCATTCCCTCGGGAAAAATTACGGCTGTAGTTTCCCTTTGCTTTCAGCCATTCGCAGTACCAGCACAGCAAGGCCATTTTGGTTATTGTTACAAGGCCAGATCAGTCAATCATCCAGCCTGTTGCCGTTTCAACTACTGAAAAGGCTGCTGCCCCTCTTCAGGAACCACACGTTTGTCTGGCCTCTCAACAGATACCCCTCCGTTGTGGTTGCACCTACGGGACGGCTATGTGTATCGCTGAGGCACGCAAGCCTCCCCACCAACGGCAAGGTCCATGGTTCATGGGGGGCATGCCTCTACTGAAATGTCAAGGGAATCCGCTACAGAGGACCCTCTGATGGGAGTTGGTAGAGATCCAGACGTTGTCGCACTCTCCGTGTGCATACTTGTCTTGACGCAAACAAGCCCATTTCCTGATTCATGGTCGTGATGTGGCTGTACGATGCTGCACGAGCGGCCATCTCTCCTCTCCGGAGCTACTAGTGTAGGCCCGTTGAGATTCTCCATGGCGTTGAGCTCGGCCATCCTGAACCAATCTGTACGAGGGGCGTAAGAAATGCCACATGTTTTCTTTTTTCCTAAAAGCAAGTCGGTTTTATTCATGATTCTATTACATCATATAATTCCCCACTCTTTTAGCTATAAAATACTGTTTTTCAACATATTCTTTGTTCAATGCAACGGCCTTACGCCACTTTACTGGGAGGGCCTGTATGGCTGCATTGTACCACTGTACTGGTCGACGTCGGAGCCAAGGTCCTTCTTCATCAATAACCTCACTGCTTTCTACAAAGTGCATCATTCACTGGGTGAAATAGATGGCAGTCAGAAGGTGCGAGATCCGGGCTGTAGAGTGGATGAAGAAGAACAGTCCAGTGAAGTTTTGTGAACTCCTCTTGGGTGCGCAAACTTGTCTGAGGCCAGCGAGGTGTTTGATTTTGATCCATTGATCACCTCAAACGAGAGTGTCCGCACGTTCAAACACTGCAGGAGGCACAGCTGTATGGGGCTGGACGGCACGCAGGAGATCGGACAGGTTTGCACGACCTTGTTGTGATGCTGGCAGGCCTTAAGCACTCACCTTGCTTTTGTTCACTGCCAAGTCTCCTTAGACATTCTGCAAGTCCTCCCTATGGTGAAGTACTGTGTAAGCCTAGGGACCGATGACCTCAGCAGTTTGGTCCCATAGCAACTTACCACAACCAAAACATTCTGGTTGTATCACACGTCCGTTACAGACCCATTTTGAAGACCACGTATAGCGCCGCAACCTATCACAACTTCATGAAACTATAGGGACTGAAGCGGGAATGTTCCATGGTGTCCAAAAAGAATTCCGCACTTTTTGAAGCGAAACTGGCGGAGAAAAAATGTGATGATAACTTACTGAACGCCCCTCGTACATACCGTAATATACGCCGATTTCTCACTTTTTCTTGCCGCCTTAATGGTGCTGCAGTTTTAATGTACGTTAGTACGTGAACATCATTCTCTCCTTCTGCCTCGTCACACGATAGGCTTCTCGCTCTTACCGTACCAACTTCGTCTGCCTGTCGTCGAATGTGCATGCCCCACTAAATGTTGTCATTACCTCGTGATTTATGAAAATAGCGCCGCAGTTTCGGCCCGTCATGATCGTGGTAACAGCAGCTCCAAGCGCCAGAACGAGCCGACGTAATCTTTTAAACCCCACCCGAGGAAAGTCGCAGCAGCAGCAGTAGCAGCAGCCTCGTTCTAGACGGCAGGTGCGCCTCCCTCCACAGCGCGGAGGGGATCTTGCCCGCTGTTCGCTGTTCCAGACCCGGGGCTTACGCGCCAGCCGCCCGCGTCCCGCGCCGGGCGATCGCTGCGAGAACTTAACAGCAGCGCTCCGCTCGTCCAGATTAATCTCGACGCAGCAAACGTTCCCGTAATCGACCGGCAAGGCTGAAGTTCGTTACGTGTTAGCGCGCCTGAACACATAGCGGAGTAGCTGGTGCGCAAACTATAACTGGCTGCTGGCGGCTCTGTGCACGGAAGGCAACTTTCACGGCTGAGTACCCTGTTATAAATGCTGCAAAACCGCTTTTCGGCCATATTGTCCCGTATTTTCGCCACTGAAGATGCAGAAGTTCTGTCATCCCGATCTGAAAACAGAGATCCTCTACTCTATATGTCGAACATTGTAGTAGTGTGCGTAACTTCCTGTGGGTTTAATACTGTGCGTCAGCAACCAAACCACTGCAAATACAAAGTTGATGCGATCCGGTCTTTCAACGGTGCGCGAACTTTCCTAAAGCAAAACTGTTTCTGTTCATCCATAAAGGATCTACCTGTAGGTGTAATATTCAGTCTGGAAACGCGTGACCGCTACGGCCGCAGGTTCGAAACCTGCCTCGGGCATGGATGTGTGTCATGTCCTTAGGTTAGTTAGGTTTAAGTAGTTCTAAGTTCTAGGGGACTTATGACCTCAGATGTTAAGTCCCATAGTGCTCAGAGCCATTTTTGTACGTGTAATAGGATAGTGTCTGTATTTTACAGTGTATTGTTCGATGCAATGTTCCTTCGGACGCGCATGCATGTCGGACCTAGAGGAGTGCTCGGTTGGCCGAGACAGTTTAGGAGAGCGCTCGCGTAATGCGGTACGGCACAAATTTCCATATGTTACTACTGAATCGTATAGCTGTTGTACAATCGTACTCGCAATTCCCGAATGCATTTCATGTGCACGATGTTAGAATCTTCAATACATAAGTGATTTTATCAATAAATTACATTTGCGAATGCGGAATGAAGTACGGCATATAAGTACACAAAAGGTCAAACCGTCACCTTCAGTCAGCTTACTGGGATATCAACGATATGCATTTATAAAGACTGGTGTTGTAACCTGTTGTCACCGAGTCACCGCGAAAGCCCGAAAGCTCGGTGGGACCAAACGGAGAGCGGCCCACGAACAAACAAACGAACGGAAAGGACTGACACAAAACAACGACGGACGATGGAGAAAGACCTTACGACGACAGCACGCAAGAAGCAACGGAGTGACAGAGACAACCAAACGAATCCAAGACGTCCACTAGTAATGAAAACAAAGAACGATAAACACGCGGTCTGTTGTCGAGGTGATGAGTCCAGACTCACGCAACGATTAGACTCGCTGGCTCAGTGAGAGCAGGCGCTTAAATAGTCTATCGGGGGGGGGGGGGGGGGGGGGGGGGGAGGGGGCGCTATTGGCCGCTAGAACCACGTGTTCCACCGTGGTTCAAAGACCTCTAGGGGTCCTCGACGTCTATGACGTCTGGCGGGGATTCAAATTCCGCGGCGGCCGGTACCAGAACTGGAAAGTTGCACAGGTCACATCAATATTCAAGAAAGGTAGTAGGAGTAATCCACTTAACTGCAGGCCCATATCGTTAACGTCGATATGCAGCAGGATTTTGGAACATGTATTGTGTTCGAACATTATGAATTACCTCGAAGGAAGTGGCCTACTGACACACAGTCAACATGGGTTTAGAAAACATCGTTCCTGTGAAACACAACTAGTTCTTTATTCACATGAAGTGTTGAGTGCTACTGACAAGGGATTTCTCATCGATTCCGTATTTCTGTATTTCCGGATGGCTTTTGACACTGTAACACACAAGCGACTCTAATTGAAGTTGCGTACTTTGGAATATCCTCTCAGTTATGTAGCTGCATTTGTGATTTCGTGTCGGAGAGTACACAAATCGTAGTAACTGACGGAAGGTCATCGAGTAAAACAGAAGTGATTTCCGTCGTTCCCCAAGGTAGTGTTATAGGTCCTTTGCTGTTCCTTATCTATATAAATGATTTGGGAGTCAATCTGAGCAGCCGTCTTCGGTTCTTTGCAGATGACGCTGTCGTTTATCGACTAATAAAGTCATCAGAAGATCAAAACAAATTACAAAACGATTTAGAAAAGATATATGAATGGTGCGACAAGTGGCAGTTGACCCTAAATAACGAAAAGTGTGAGGTCATCCTCATGAGTGCTAAAAGGAATTCGTCAAACTTCGGTTACACGATAAATCAGTCTAATCTAAAAGCCGTAAATTCAACTAAATACCTAGGTATTCCAATTACGAACAACTGAAATTGGAAGGAACACATAGAAAATGTTGTGGGGAAGGCTAATCAAAGACTGCGTTTTATTGGCAGGACACTTAGAAAATGTAACAGACCTACTGAGGAGAATGCCTACACTACGCTTGACCGTCCTCTTTTAGAATACTGCTGCGCGGTGTGGGATTCTCACCAGATAGGACTGACGGATTACATGAAAAAGTCAAAGACCGGCAGCACGTCTTGTATTATTGCGAAATATGAGAGAGTGTGTCACATAAATGATACAGGATTTGGGCTGGACATCATTAAGAAAGGCGTTTTCCGTTGCGACGGAATCTTCTCACGAAATTCCAATCACCAGTTTTCTCCTCCGAACTTGAAAATATTTTGTTGACACCGACCTAAATAGGGAGAAACGATAACCACGATAAAATAAGCGAAATCAGAGCTCGTACGGAAAGATATAGGTGTTCATTCTTTCCGCGCGCTGTACAAGAGTGGAATAATAGAGAATTGTGAAGGTGGTTCGATGAACCCTCTGCCAGGCACTTAAATGTGATTTGCAGAGTATCCATGTAGATGTAGATAAGGGAACCTATACGCAATGCATATGGACCAGACAGTAATTACATGTAAAACTCTGTTAATACTACCCTAACTATATTTACACAAAGTACTTCGTGCACCTTCGACTCCCAACAAAAGTGCAGTGTGAAGCGAGGTTATTCGGACTGCCAGGTCAATCTGAGGTTCACGATATGGTTCGCGTTACAGGCCACACGACTAAGATCTTGCATTGGCGTCGTGTAAAACTGTATTCAAATACCGCGACTCTGTGGGCAAAGCAGAGAATAACAGGGTAGCCATATGTATCATTTTTGTGACGCTACACACAAAACTTAGCGTCTTAAGATCGTAACTGATTGTTATACGAACTTTGAAACGTGTGACTTTGTAGGCTCACATAAACATAACATCTTGTCAGTAGTTTATAGCTTTATATGCTTCGTGAACTGTGAATAATAAGCTATTGACATCCCTGATTTGGAAGTTTTCAGATCATTTAGTAGGATCGAGAGCCTTACCAGTTATTTTGCAGCGTCAGTTCGATAGCAAAGCCATCAGAGCACTAACTCTGGTTGGGACAATAACTCCTTTAGGAGACCTCAGGTTATTGAAATGTGACAGAATCTTCAGTGCTCGACCACACAGTGGCAAATGTAGTTTAACCAAATATCAAGACAGTTACATGCCTCCCACCACTCAGCTTGCAGTCAATAAGGTATTACGTGTATTACAGATACGTGGCTTTGAATATTTAATTGTCAGTTTAATTTGTGTGGTTATAAGGTTTGTACTGTGTATTCGAATGGGCTTTTTATATCTGTCTCACGATGAGGGAGAACACCGTACACGACGTCAGCAGCATCTGCCGCTGCCGCCAAGAAGAAAGATGACCACTGTTCTTCATCAAGCGAAGGCCATCACGCGTGTGTTATTGCCCTTTGATTTACATCGATTGAATGGATTTAATTGTCTTTAACAATCATAATAACGTACGATCAGTGTTGTGAATGGAAGATGTAATGATCAGTTAGTTCCTGTCTTGACCTCATCGATGTTCATGAAAAACTTACGCTGTGATAAAGTACTTCGTTGGAAGTGAGAAGTTATTTATTTATCTATCATGATTTATCTAAAATCGAAAGCATATGTGGAATATCAATTTGAACCTGAATCTGATTTCATCATGAGTAAATTGATTTTTTTGTGATCAGGTGTTGTTGAGGATTTTTGAGTTCTTGAAATTTTAAGTGAATCGGCGATCAGTAGTTATAGGCACGAGCAGAGTTATTACCCCAACGGTTAATTTTTGGAAAGTCTCAGAACTTTTATGGAACTGGTGATAAGTAAAATGATTGAAATTTTGTCTCTCTCTCTCTACTTCCGAGCTCACAGAAAGTTTCACTGAAGTAATTCAAATTCGTTGTGGCGCGGATCTCTGGAAAGGAAGTCTGAAACGGTCAAGCTGAATTAATATATGCATCTGATAGACTGTTTTCTTCAGTTAGGTGTTAGGTGCACGTTTATTCATATCATTCTTCTTCTGCTGACTATGGTTACCTCTGTATGTCTGCTTCATTCCGTGGACGTACTGGATCAACTGCTGTGCCATCTTTTGGGTGGTCGTCTGGGTAGTCGTTTCCCTTGCTGTCATCCATGTTTATAAACTTTAGCTAGTCTTGAAGGATCCATCCTATCCACATGATCCTTCCAATTTCCTTTTATCGTCTTTATCCATTTATTTATATTTTGTATTGCACACTGTTTCCTTATGGCCACATTTGTTCTTTTATCCCACTTGATTACCCCTTGGATCTATCTCAGTACCTTCATTTCCACTGCCATTAACTTTTGCTGTATCTTTTTCGTTTCTGCTGCATATATCATAACAGGACGCACCATTGTTTTATATATTTTAATTTTCCCCTCATCTGTCATAAATTTGTTTGTCCATATGGTAGTTTGCAGCCATCTGGTTGTACTTATTGCCTTAGTCACTTGATTTTTCACTCCTATGATAAAGTATTTACAGCTGGTGATAACAGTCCCTACATAATTAAACTGACACACAACCTAGTTATAATTTACTTCTTAGTATTTTTAAATGATATTTTCGTGTTACATTGATGTGCTGTTTTATTAAATTGGTGAAGCAACCTTCGTAAATTATCCTCGTTATCCGCTATCAATACAGCATCACAGCATAACATACTATAGTTACTACCCTTTTTTGCATTTTACAGCCCGTTTCTTTGTTACGTTATCACTGATGAGGTCATTATTAATTTGAACAATAGTGAGATTAACGAGTCTCCCTATCTAATTCCTTTCTCTAGTACAATTTGATCTATGAAGCTTTCGTGTATTTTTTTGGAAAGTTCAAATGGCTCTGAGCACTATGGGACTCAACTTCTGAGGTCATTAGTCCCCTAGAACTTAGAACTAGTTAAACTTAACTAACCTAAGGACATCACAAACATCCATGCCCGAGGCAGGATTCGAACCTGCGACCGTAGCGGTCTTGCGGTTCCAGACTGCAGTGCCTTTTGGAAAGTTTGTGGACAGGTTCTATGGGACCAAACTGCTGAGGTCATCGGTCCCTAGTCTTACACATTAATTAATTTAACGTAAGTGGCTACCCCGCGCGGCTTGTCTGTTTTAACTCTCGTTTTAATATCTGTAACTTTCACTAAATCCATTGGTACTCTCTTGTCGATTAAGATTTGAATTATGTCCTTTTTTTCTAATTCTATCATAAGCTTTTGATAAGTCAACGAAGCAGAGGTTGGGTTATTAAACACTAGGGATTTCTCCACAATCCATCTTCAAGCGAAAATAGCATCTACTGTTCCACTGTTTTTCCTGGCTCTCTGCTGTGAACAACAGCTATTATTATATAATTCAGGTGTCTCTAATTACTTATGTTGTATGTTTAAATAATAACATAAAAAAGGTCGTGCCGCCGCAGGTGGCGATTATGACAGGACGTGTGAGTATAAATTCGCAAGAGTGAAGCTCACAAGAAGAAAGAAAAAGATGGCGGAATGCAGAATCAGACATTGCCTGAAGCACAAGTGAGAGGAGCGGAAGTGAGTGCAGTGGAGAATTCTGCATTCATGATGTTGTGGGCGAGAAACAACCACTGGATGCAGTGTCCTGGTAGCAGCAACCGAGGAAGCCGACGTTGAGAGCAACGACCACGAGACTCAGCGTTCGTGCAGTGGCAGCCGAGTGCTATCGATAGAGAAATTTAGTATTCTAGGTCGTAGCAGTCGGGAGAGACCGACGTCGACTCGTCGCGGCCTCGTGATAGCTGTGGGGAGTAACCGGCATACAGCAATGCATCCTGGTGGGGGCAGTCAGTGAGCTGACTTCACAGATGACAACACTTGTGCGTCGTGACCGGGTAGATGCAGCCGGGCGAAACTATGGTTATTGCCGGGTTGCAGTCGATACAAGCCAGCTCTCCGTCAACTAAAATTTATTCGGTGGGTGCAATTCATGTTGACACTCAACACATGTATACTGTGCTATATCGAAATAACAGACTTAACCTTGTCAGTGTGATGATGGGTTCTTATAGCTGTGTGTCACTGGGGAAACAGATCCGAGTTCTAAATTCATAGAAATCATATCGGAAGATAGCGTAGTGGATGTTCATGAATGGACGCTTGTAGGCTAAGAGTATAATCCAGAAATTACATAGTACTAATGTAGACACAGTAAATTTAAAGACTTCAAATGTAGAAATAAACCAGAAATTCTATATAGTACTAATGTAGAGATAATCAGTCTAAAGACCTCTAACGTAGAAATATCAGAATATAACCAGTTTACGGGACTCAGATGAAGAAATGAAGCGAAGAATAGAGAATCTGTGTTAAGTACATTAAACGATTACGCATCCCAGGTTAGATCATATTCTCGAGTCTAGGGAAGAGAAGTTAAAAATGAAACAGGATATTTGCAGGAATATTCGCAGCCAAGAACGTGCGTTGAAATGTTTTTATTTTGCTTCCTCAATGACCGGTTTCGACAGTGTCTAGACTCTTCTGAAAATAATTTTACTGTGCATAAAGTGCACAAACGGAAAGAGAACACTCCACTTATAAAATAAAAGTGGCACATTGGCTTCTCAGATACGTAAAACAGAGTAAATAAAAAGTCCGTAGCATCAACAATGTGCTCAAAGTGTAGGCGATTTCGTCAACAACGTACTCGTATCAGAGCCCTGCCAGTGTGTACCCTAACCGTGTGGCCCGCACGTATATGCGGAGTGCAAGGGAGAGCGCGTATACGCTTCACGAACGTTGGCGGAAATTTCCGAAAATTACCGATGTTGGTTACGGCCGCGTGAATGGATGTATACCCGGCCACACGGCTGGCAGAGCCCCGCGAGGGCTCGTCCGCAGCCACGCGGATTTCACATCGACTATGAACATGCAGTGTGCTTCGCATATCACCAGATTTTGGAGACATATGCGAATGATGAATAATGAATACGGATAAAAATTATTATTCGTTATTCGTGAATAACAAACATTATTCGAAATGTTATGGGCAAGGCATTGCCGCAGTGAATACACAGGTTCCCGTGAGATCACCGAAGTTAAGCGCTGTCAGGCGTGGTCGGCGCTTGGATGGGTGACCATCCAGGCCGCCATGCGCTGTTGCCCTTTTTCGGGGTGCACTCAGCCTCGTGATGCCAATTGAGAAGCTACTCGTCCGAATAGTAGCGGCTTCGGTCAAGAATACCATCATAACGACTTGTGGCCTGTAGACGGAGTGGTGATTTTTCTTTATTCGAAATATTATTCACTTATACGAATAAAAACACTTTTTTGTCATATGGAAATAAAAAGTGTTAAGAATAATAGATAAATCTGAAATCGAATGCCATTTATTGTTACAATTCTTTGTCATTTATTAAACGAATGTACTTTTTGTTTCTTTTAAATTAGTTTTGAGAACAACTCTTTTTTTCGTTTTGATTTATGGAGATTTGCCCTCGTGTCGCTAAAGAAAATACGTTCTACACATCTAAACCACTTAATCATTATAACGATGTATAACCTCCAACCAGTATCGTCTTCAGCAAAAACTGAGAAATCATAAAGTCCATTATAACTTTTGGCAAATAATTTCACTTTAACTTCAGTTGTCAAATCACATTCCAAATAAAATCTTCTTTCTACGCAATAATATCATTTGAAACTCACGACCCGTTTTCTTTCACATTTCTTTGGCTATTATATCTCTGTAAATTGTTGTAAGCCTCCCTTGGCCATAAAGAGAAGTACAGGTGAACTACGCTACATGTTCTTAAATCGTGGGGAAGATGCTAATGTTAGTTGTTGGGAACAACTGAGTTCTTGCTTGGTTCAATCATTTTGTATCACTAAAAACACGAATGAATTGCGTAATTATCTTAAGGAGATATGCATAGCCGATCGTGATAGCGATCTAAGAAAAGTGCTGAAAAGTTTTGACTGCTGCATTCTCTTCGTTGGTTGCTTCAAATGGTTCTGAGCACTATGGGACTTAACTTCTAAGGTCATCAGTCCCCTAGAACTTAGAACTACTTAAACCTAACTAACCTAAGGACATCACACACATCCATGCCCGAGGCAGGATTGGAACCTGCGACCGTAGCGGTCGCGCAGTTCCAGAATGTAGCGTCTAGAACCGCTCGGCCATCTCGGCCGGCTGCTTACGTAGAGTTCTAGCGCATGTTAGCAGTGGGGCGGGGAGACTCGGTAGTGGAACAGGGCTGCAACGCTCTCGAAATCGTGTCTGCGACAGCCAGACTGCGGCAGCCAATAAAACAATGACGCTGCATTGTAGCCCATGCACTGGCCCTGCGATTTTCTGGCCGCGGCAACCATTACAACACACTGGACTGCACGGCAGCCAGCTGGCTCTGTGCAATTAGTTGTGAACAGGGCGTCTCGTGAAGAACGTATGTGACTGCCTTTTAGGGGTCCGTGCACTTGTCGAAGCAGGCAGATCTTGCTTGCATCCCGAAACAAAATTCACCATGTCTTTCGACAGCTTGTTGGACCTCGGGAAATTTCCATTTCCGGACGGATGTACAATATGTCTTCAGATTTATAGCCGTCTCTTTCTGGCACATAATTTTGAAAAATACAGCATGCTGTTATTACGACAACTGGAAATTTTTCTCGAACATCAACTGGGCGATGAAAAGTACGCCATTTACTTGCCAGAGTTTATAGAATGCACGTTTAGCATTCTATAAACCGGCCAGTCAGACACAGTCGGTAGTTAAAGGTTCTTTTATTGTTTGTTAAATTCCTTCCTCCTTATGGACGCATTAAATTTTCTGATAAACCAAATGCCTTGCTCCGACAATGACACCCGGCGTCAGTACCCCATTGCTTGATATGGAGCTTTTCTCAGATATTGGTAAATTGTTACTAAACAAGTTTTACATGCAAAATTGATTGCTTAAAAATAGATGGGTCACTATGTTTTCCGCATGCTGTAACATCTATTGTCTGTAAGAGAACTTATAATCTCCATCGCATAAAGCAAGTGAAACGACGGAAACTATATTTAAGTGAACCTGAATAACGTAGCTTTACCTTTTTCTGTGAGATAAAAGGAATAACGTACTTCACGTCCACTTCGCTCGGCTGATCGGTCACGACTGGCCATCAGTGGACTGCACAACATTGCGGCTGCCGAGTGCGTTATAGCTCGTTTCACTGCTAAGGCCGTCCGTCAATAAGCATTTTTACATTTCATTTTTTGCCGTGTAAATCAAATAAAATTGTGCTCAACTCGACGGTAGGTTAGAGCACTGCAGTACTTCACTTTGCGTAGTGGCGTACCCTTGACTTTCTCCCACATGCGAACAGACTTTTCGTTGGGATCTACATTTCAACAGGTACTCTAAAATACGGTGCAACTTGACTTAGCATTATTGTCATTGCTATAGGTGAAAGAAGCGACAAATAACAGAGGAAATCGCAGGATCAACTGGGGATCGAAAACTAAAGCTTTATTTTTGTAATCTGGAATTTAAGCAGCCCAGCCACAGAGGCACATTTCTAGGTAAACCATTAATGAGATATTTATCGAACAGAAGCTGCACAGAGAGAGCCGCGTGATACCGAGTGAGTGCACAACCAGCCGCGTTAGTCCGCGTGCGCGCTCATAGCGAGTGATATAAGCGAACGCTACTCACGCGGATTCGCCACACGAATGCGATGTTCTGGTTTCCATCCGCATAAAGAGGGTAAACATTATTCGCTGAGTGAATGGCGGGGGAAATCTAGTTTATCCAACAGCACCCACATGGCTAACTGGTTCCCGAGATTCAAACCAGAAGGAGAACTACACCCAGTAATATTTTTAACAACTTTTGAGGGAGCTTGCCTTCCAAGTGGAGTGACAGAAAGAAAATACAGTTCGTGATTGGACATTTAGAGGCCGAAGCAGCCGAATGGGCAGCACTTCATAAACACGATTTTAAAAATTGTTCAAATTTTGTACAACAGTTTAAAGAAAAATACTGGTCAGAAGGCGAGCAGCAGAAGCTTAAACTTGATGCACGCCCGTAAAGTAGACGATGGCGCGGTTTTAGAAAATATTTCGAGTGGTAATTTTTGAGAAGCCTATCTGGAGTACAGCGGTTTATTTATTATTTGAAACTGAATATAAAAAGTCACAACCGCAATAAACTTTTTTTATATAAGGTTACCGGTTTCGGCCTGTTTTAAACCGTCTATGTGGTTCATGTCTGAGGATAGGTTCCGGGATAAGTCTTTTAGAAAAGTATAAGAGGAATTGTTGACGCGGGAGGAAAGTTCTGCCGGCCGAAGTGGCCGTGCGGTTAAAGGCGCTGCAGTCTGGAACCGCAAGACCGCTACGGTCGCAGGTTCGAATCCTGCCTCGGGCATGGATGTTTGTGATGTCCTTAGGTTAGTTAGGTTTAACTAGTTCTAAGTTCTAGGGGACTAATGACCTCAGCAGTTGAGTCCCATAGTGCTCAGAGCCATTTCAACAAAGTTCTGAATGACGTTCAAAACAAGGGAGTTAAAAACCACCGCCTAGATAAGAGAGACGCGGCTCTCTCTCATCTGGCTCAGTGCAGCTTCTGTTCGATAAATATCTCATTAATGGTCTACCTAGAAATCTGCCTTTGTGGCTGGGCTACTTAAATTCCAGATTACAAAACTAAAGCTTTAGTTTTCGATCCCCAGTTGGTCTTGCGATTTCCTCTGTTATTTGTCGTTTCTTTCACCTATAGCAATGACAATAATGATGGTAGATGGTGGCTGTGAACGGAGCAAGCGCTACAACTCCACGGACGCTAACGCTCAGCAGTTGCCGTTCGTGAAGGTGTAGCGCCTGCTCCGTTCACAGCCACCATCGACGATCATTGTGTGGCTCTGAAGATGGTCTAAAATAGAGCGAAAACGGTAACCTTATACAAAAAAAGGTTTATTGCGGTTGTGAGTGTTTGTATTCAGTTTTAGATTTCGAGTGGTATTTAATTAGAAGAAAGTTACTGGATGAATCCATATGCGAGGATCACTTAATTGGAGTGCTAATTATTTAATAGCATGCCGAATGTAATGTAGATGAACGGTACGAGGCAAGCCTCAAAGTAAAATTTCTGTCCGAATATGATGGACTCTGAGTGCACAAAATTCCAACTAGGGGAAGTTCTCACCAATGGACGTCTGTCGAAAGGTTATGCTATCTTAAGGGATGAAACAATTAAACTGTGAACAGAACTACTAAGGCTTAATTCCTATGATACAGTGACAGTAGGCAACAGGAAGTTTCTTTTGGGAGCAGGAGTACCAGAATACCGAGCGTTTCGGGAGAAATCCAGTCCGTGATTAGGACTACAGCGAGAAAAATAAGCGAAATTACCTTTCGGCGTATTGTTAGTAGTAGGCCATATGTGGTTCATATCTGAGGATAGGTTCCGGGATATGTCTTTTAGAAAAGTATACAAGGAACTGTTGACGCGGGAACAAAGTTCTGAATTACGTTCAAAACAAGGGAGTTAAAAAGTACCGCCTAGTTAAGAGAGATGCCAAGCGTAAGACCTTAATGGAGTAACATAATGTGCTGTTAAAGAGGATTTGTTAAATATGTTTTAATAAGAGGAAGAGTTTTTCAGTATCGTTCTTAGTTTGTAAGTGAAACGCAAAAGATAATTGTTGTGTGCGTGAGCATTGGACTGTGATTGGTTATAAGAAATATATTTCATAGTATTTAAGGTGTTATGAAGCTACTGAGGAGGGCATGGGACCCTTGAGAGATGTTATGAGATGTTAAGCGGCACATGGAGACCTTCAATGGTGGTTATGTCCAGCGAACTGTAACTAAATCACTTGTACATTGTGCGTAAGATTTTATGAGGAACTGTTTGAGTGTTAAAAGTGAGAGCAGAAGATGCAGGCTACCATTTGTGTGAGAAGACTTAGGACAATTGTAGAGCTATATGAACTTGGAGCCAGAGAGCTAAAAGCTGCAGTGTTAGTTGGCAGCCTTTTACCTTGTGGCTCAAGTCACCTAGTACTTTCGAAGAAATATTTTAAATATTGCGTTCTCCATGTGTGTTGAGTTTTGCTGCAGACCAGCGCAGGGTAGAGACCCAGGGGCAGGTCTCCCGAAAGAGGGAAGCATTGTAGCACCACCGCCGTGTTTTAGGCCTTACTAGCAGCTCAACTGCAACACTTGAAGGACACTAAGATATCGGCAAGCTGCTTGCAATCTGCTTGAAGCAGGGCTGTTTATGCAGTGCAAGACGGCCAGGCACCACGATCTTGTCAGCAAAGCTGTTCACAGTGGGGTTTTTGTACGATAAACCGCGCAGTTTCTGCGTAGCGAGGCCACGGAAATTATTGTTCCGAACGTAGCTGGAAGCAGCTTGTCCACCAATTGATCTCCTGTATAAATAAACATCAGTTGTGGCAGAGGGATCAACAGTCCGGCAGCACCTGCTACGATGAGAGGGCTATGCCAGGCGCTGGTGCGATTTGGGACAGTAAGCAGTTGCCACGAGTTCGGGCCTCCACTGCCGCACCAAATATTCCTTTCTGGACTTGATGCCTCTACAGGGTCACTCGAGCAGCAGGCGGTACTTCTGTCCTGGAGGGCAGTGCATCAAGGGTGGGGTAGTATAGCCGTTCCACTTAATAGACTGGTAAAGGCGCCATAGTGCAACGTGCCACCACTCACAGAGGCTACATGCATTGCTGAAGGTCATCATTCGCAGATGTATTCTGGCAGAGTTCCGCGCCACTCGTGGCTCACGCGAGCAGCCGTGCAGCATCTAACTGGGATCTCTAGGCATCATCTCTCCTGGGAGAGGACGTCTTGGTCCACTGCCCGATAGCTGGGGCTGAGGGGAGCCTCTGGCCATTGCTCAGCGATACCACAAGAGTTGTCGCATGAGTTAATAGAAACCTGAGTTTTGATATTGTTTATCTGAGCTGCTCATCAGCCTGCACCCTCGGCGCGACACACCTCTGTAATACATCTCTACACAGAAGTGGCCCTTCGCTGCAGGTCTACTACAGAATCTTGCATGTAAATGTTCGTTCGTGTTTTTTTCCCATATGAGGACTTTGTAATTACTAACGCAGCTTGTGTGTCACAAAGTTGAGATTGTTGGTTACTTGATCAAATTTCTGGAAAAGTATTATCATTGCTTTTGCATTTGATTCTTACAACTGTCGTTATGTAAACCAGAAATTAAAGACTCTTACCGTGCTTTATGTATGGCTCTTGAATACCTGCAATGTCCATCTCCAAATCTTCTATTAATTTACGTATTTCAGTCATTGCTTCCATAAAGTGCGTAACCTCTATTTGTAACATGTGCATTATCAAGAACGTCTAATGAACACATAACATGTTGGCAAATGTTAGGAAAAATCAAAATAGATCTGGCCATGCACTTTGAAACGCCTTTGTTAGTTTTTTTCCTGGTGAATACTTGCTTCAGAGGGTCGCAGAGTTTTGCTACGTTCGTTGGTAGGTTATTCACTTTCAAATGAATTCGGCCAGTCGCTTTATGAGTCGGAAAGGCCACTGAGCCAACTTTTATGTATGCCGTGCATGTACCGCTGGTCTACTTGAAGTATGCTGGGGTCCACTAGTCTATGTAGACGGTGGTTATTTTCAAGATTTTTTGCACGTCTTCTAGTTCCATCTGCATGTCTGTAGCTGATGAAATCACCTTTGAGAGCATGAGAGAAATTTCGCATTGTTGACAGATTTTGAATTATCAGGCTTAACAGCTTCCGATGATTCCGCTATATTACTGTCGATCTCAATATATATATGGCTTAAGGAAGCGTTTGAGTTTAGTAAAGGGGAGCACCATTTGCTTCTCCATGCCTTGCATCCTTTTATTTATCTCGGTACTAATTTTATCACCTTGCACATGATTTCACTGAAAAGGGTTGTTCCCTAAGATTTATACCTTGAAACACCGGATCTTTAGAATTCTACCTATGTTGCATATTTTGGGAAGTGTCCCTTTTGCTTGCCTTGAATTTAGCGTACGTTGTGTTCATAATGGTTACGTTGTGTTTACAATAGTTACAGATGAACAGTACAAGATCAAACATTAAAAATGTATCGCGTCACATCCTTCTTCTCGTTACCATAATGTTTTTTCCATCGATCCTCCATGCCTTCGATAGTTCTGATCCCTGTATGATCGTTTTGGTTTTCTAGCCACTGTAACGCACACCGTCAATTTCGAAGGTGTGTGGATGTGTTGAAGGGGGTTTCTTCTTTTTGTGCTTACAGTTATAAGAGATAACTTTCTTTCTGGGAGGTTCCCAGAATCGAATGCTGATCTCCAAAGCTAACTGCACTGCGTGTTACAGACCGTAGTCCGTTTCTTCGCGATTTCTCTTTGCAACTGCATTCTGTACACCGAGCGAGGTGGAGCAGTGGTTGGCACACTGCTGTCACATTCGAGAGGACGACTGTTCAAATCTGCGTCCGGCCACCCGGTTTTAACTTTTCCGTGACTTTTCTCAACCGCTCCAGGCAAATACGGGGATGGTTGCTTTGAAAGGGCACTGCCGATTTCCTTCCCCATCTGTGACACAATACGAGCTTGCGCTCCGCCTCTAATGACCTCGAATATTTCATACCTCTAATCGTGTGGGATATGAACCTTGGTTACATTTTGGCGGTGGGGCAGTCGTTCTTTAAGGAGATAAGAAATCGGATTTTGGGTGAAAAAATCGATTTTCTCTTTATTGGCTTATTAGAGGCCTCCAAGTTTCCTCCTTAAAATACATGCCTCTACTAGTATTGTAACTATTTATATACATTTGTGAGATTGGATATTGCGCTTTTGTGATACACTTCTGTTATGGCAGACCAAAACCTTTGTGGCAGTATTTTCATGTGATATGAATCAAATATCCAGGTTTCCAACGATTATTTATGCACTATTTATCCGAAATTGTTTGTCTCTGGTTTCATGGATCCACTCTTTGATTTTTTGGCTTTGAATTGATTGTAAACAGTGTGCTATACGAAATTTGTTGTCATGTTATTTCTTGTTTTGTGCTTCATTTTTCGCAATGAAAATGCCTGGTGCTAGAGCATTACTAGCACTTGATACGTACAGAATGTTGTTACACCCGTTCTTTTGCAGTTTTGCAATAAAAAGGTAATGTGTTGCTCCCGCTCCCGCAGAAACTACCCTTGAAACTCAACGTGCTCTGCAAGCCGTGAACAAACTTCCCTGGCCATCACGGTCTACATACTTGTCTTAAATGAAATACGTGTAGGATATGATGAGACGAGAAGTGGCTCATGTGACTCGTCGATCAACAACTCTTACAGAATAAGTCGATCAGCCGTGGCCTAACATGTCCCAGGACAGTTACCGCCATCTGTACAATCGACTGGCTGTCAGAGTCAGCGCCTGCATTGCCGCTCCTGGAGGCTACACCAAGTACTAACAGGGGTGTTTCAGCATGGTTCATACCTGGTACCTAAAAACCGCCTGTGCTGTTTATCAGTAAATGTAATCGTTTCATGCACTCCATATGCACTGCTACAACGATAAATCTTGATTAAATTGCAAACCTCTAAAAGAGTATACTATTTTTGTTCGGCAGCGCTTGATGATATTTCGAAATACATGGCTGGAATGTGTATGTTATAGTCCCACGTAATTTTAAGTAATAGCTGAAGTGCTAACCCATTGTACCAGTGAACTATGTAAACATGAAATTGTAGTAAATAATGGAAATTGGCAAGAACTATGCCCCTTACATGAAGTCATTAAAGATCACCTAACTCACGTTGAGCGAACAGCAGGGCTGAACAAAAATGACTGACAAGGCACAATGCATCTTGTAGAGGGACGTATTGGACGTATTGGAATAATTAATGTCGGGTGGTGGTTTTAAAGTAATTCACACAACATGAAAACTTTGTGGAAACGCGTCGATTTACTGGAGGCTAGTTTATCCCAGGGAAGTATTCAGAGTTGACTGTGGCCGGCTGGGGAGCGGCGATGGGAAGCAACAATAGGCAGCTTAAGGCGACTCAAGCTCTGAGAAAGCGGTAACAAGACGCGGCCTCCAGCTGCTTTAAGATGAGTGACAGTGAGTGAGTGGTTGACCCCATGCTGGTGTACCGGGAAGCAGATGGAGAACTTGTACGCCTGTTGATAAATGTCCATCGTCCCGTTTTCAGTGAAACATGCGAGAAAGCCGCGCATAGCTACAGTGAAGCGGCCAACAGAGGCCAAAATATGTGTGTTCATGGCTATAGCAACTTCACGCTGAATTCACGATCTGCAGAATCTGAAGTAAATCAGGTGAAGAGCGACAGAATGAAATACGCAGGCCTCCGATGGGAACGTAGGACCAAGTAATTCGAAGTACTCTCCTGGCAGTCAGAATTCCGGAAAAATGGTTGTTTTGTGCAGACGCTAACTTTGATGGGTGGCCAGGGAGGAGCTAAATAGCAGTAGTTGGGAGGAAGGGAAATTTTGTGTGGATTTGTTCACTTCCCAGAGCAGGCATTGGTCGGCGCTGGGAAGCGACGTATAATTAACGCGACTTGCGCTGCTATTGGCGTAAGTGATTTTGCTGGAGAGGAAACTGAGGCGAAGAGCGAACTGGGAGAAGTCTCCGTAGAAGTCTTCCATTCCCAGCTTGCCTAGAGTACGGACGTGGCGTTCTTTACTCAGCTTGCCTGAGAAAGAGTGAGCATCTCTGCAGTTTAGGACTTAGCAAATGGAACGATTGAGCTTGGAGATAGAAAGTTTTGGTTCAGCTATGTACTGAGCAAGATAGCTAAGAGTGAATAGACGAGCGCAGCCTTGCAGCACCACGTGGCCAGCCGACGTCCTCACAACGACGCCGCCCCGCCACGCTGAATTCGGTGATATTGCACCTGCTCTGGCTTGAATTAGATCACTGACTAATTTGTTGGATCACGTCGGCAAAGTTTCCACGAGGGTTTCATGGGCCGTGTATTGGGGAATTCTTCTCGCACTTCGCTTTACGCCTGGGTCAGTGGATAGGAATTAATTTTGATTTATCGCGCTTTATTCCACGTAAACGCAATTTATTACCACTGCCTGATAGGAGAGTCATGTAATGTGATGATTGAAGGTCGGGAGTTAAAATAAAATTGTTCTAATCGACTGCATCTGTTTTCAATCAAGTAGTTGAAATCCCAAGTCACTTTCTTAATTAATTTTATGTTCAGCATTTGCATCTGGTGTTCAACAGCTGAATATAACATCAATGTGCACCCATTTTAATTAAAACTGATCAATTCTGAATCAATTAATGTCAACACTGCCACCGCAGTTCAATCAGGAGTCACAGGGCCTTATTACTTTCTTTGCGTTATCCGATATTGAGGCAGTTTTGTACTCTCTGTTGATCCGTTAGTCAATTAGCTGGGGTGAACACACGCCAAAACCAGATAATTGACCGGTGGGGTGTTACAATAAGACTGTGGAAATGGTAAAGATGCTGTCATAAAAAATGCGTGAGAGTAACGAGTCACAGCTTATTTCTTGAAGAGCGCCGCAGAACAGAACTACTAGCAGTATTCGCAGCATCTTCCTAGAAACTTGACGCATAAAAATGAGACAACAGATGGACGAGGGGAAAAATTCGCGGACTGCAGAAAGAACAGCGGCTGTCGGAGTAGCTACACGCCGTGGGCGGGAGGCAGTGAAAGCGAAGCAGAGGCGAGCGCCCCGGCAGTTCCCTGCTCGCCCCACCACATTACCATGCCGCTCTCCCTTGGGTGCTCCTCTCTTCGGAAGTTTATCCCGTTATTTTTACGCACATTACAGACAAGATTAAACACCTCACAGCAGTGCTGCGAGGAAACTTTCGTAACAGCAACACAGCGCCCCACGACTGTAAAATTGAGAGCCGACCGGCTGTTGTTTTGGCACTTAGAATTACCGGAACAGCCACTGCATATTGCATAAATTTCGTTCTCTGAGTCTGTAAACACGTATCTCAATTCGTATGTAATAGCGAAATATTATTATTTATAATAATGGCATCCGTCCATCCTTCAAGGATGACGGTGTAACATGCTTCGTTCAGAGTCTGCAGCCTCTGCTGTGGCTAAAAAGTCCCTCTCGAGAGTGGCAGTCCTTACTGCAGTTTGGACATGTGAAATTTGAGGAACTTCGAACATAAGCCACTCTGTTTCTTCCCTTTGTCCTCTCGTGCGGTTCTAGGCGCTCCAGTCCGGAGCCGCGCTGCTGATACTGTCGCAGGTTCGAATCCTGCCTCGGGCATGGATGTGTGTGATGTCCTTAGGTTAGTTAGGTTTAATTAGTTCTAAGTTCTAGGGGACTGATGACCACAGCAGTTGAGTCCCATAGTGCTCAGAGCCATTTGAACCCTTTGTCCTCTTCCTGATTTGTTCCTGTGTGCGTTCGTCCTCTGAGAGCTTGACGCCGTTGCCCACAGTTACTCGCCACTTGACACGGTCATCTGCAATGCTTTCCCGGCGACTTGGATTGATACTGTTCTTGGTCAGGTCTCTCTTGCAGACATCCTTGGAACGAAGATGCGGTCGTCCTACTGGCCTCACACCCTCCTGAAGTTCTCCGTACAGCAGTTGTTTCGGTATCCGTTCACGATCCATGCGCCTGACATGCCCCAACCATCTTAGACGTCGATGACTCAGGAGTGCAAAGATGCTGGTTGTGCTTGCACGATGAAAGACTTCGGTGTTGGGTACTCTATCTCTTCAAGAGATCTGAAGGATCTTCCGGAGACAGCGGAGATGGAAGCTGTTGAGTCAAGATTCATGCTTAGAAAGAGTTGTCCACGCCTCACAGCTATAGAGAAGGGTGCTTATAACACAAGCGTTGTAGACTTTTAATTTAGTTTTTGTGGTAAGCAGTCCGTTGTTCCACAATCTGTTTCTCAATCTAGCCATGACAGATGATGCCTTTGCGATTCTGTTAGTAATTTCAGTGACCATGGACAAGTTGCTACATATTGTGGATCACAAGTAGGTAAAGTCATCAACTACCTGGAGAGGATTGCCATCAATGCTGATGGATGGAAGGTTGGTAGTGCTCTGCACCATGATCTTAGTTTTTTGAAGGCTGATGAGTAGACCAAATTTTTCACAGGCATGTGATAATTTGTTGATTATATACTGCAGCTCATCTTCTGTGTTCGCTACTAGAGCTGCATCGTTCGCATATAATAACTCACGGATAACAACTGTATTTACTTTGGTCTTGGCCTTGGGGCGAGCAATGTTGAAAAGATCTCCATCAGACCTCGTATGTAGATACACTCCCTCCTCACAGTTTTCAAAGGCAAACCTGTGCAGAAGGGAAAAGAAAATCCCAAATAATGTAGGAGCCAACACACACCCCTGTTTCACACCGCTATTAACAGGGAATGCTTCGGATGTTTTACCGTTGAAGCAGATTGTTGCTTGTGTTTTCTCATGGAAAGAGACAATTATTTGTAGTAGTTTAGGTGGGAATCCAATCTTCTGCAACAGTTTGAAAAGCCCATTTGCGCTCACTAAATCAAACGCTTTAACAAAATGGTTAATATTTATAACGAACATTCAAAATAACGCCAAATACCGCTGGTCAGCAACGTTTCTGTTACAAATAATGTCTGTGATTATGTTTGCTACGACGTCTGCCGAATTCTAAATCAATTATTGGCTATCAGGCTCAGTTTTCTTGTGTCACGCTGTCGTCTATCCAACGAAATCCTTAATAATTCTGTATATTGGTTATTCTTGTACGAGGAATTACCACAAATGACCCTTAGTTCAGATGTCTACCGCTGGAAAATGATGGCGGTTTGACAGCACGAAACTAATTGTTATTACGCTATGTGAGGTGCACTCAGGAGAGGTATCAATGTCGGTCGGTGAGGTCTGGCACGAAGTCGGCGTTCCAAAACATTCTAGAGGTGTTCTATACGATTCGGGTCAGGACTCTGTGCAGGCCAGTCCATTACAGGGATGTTAAAGTCGTGTAACCACTCCGCCACAGGCCGTACATTATGAACAGGTGCTCGATCGTGTTGAAAGATGGAATCTCCATCCCCGAATTGCTCTTCAATTGTGGAAAGCAAGAAGTTGCTTAAAACATCAATGTAGGCCTTTGCTGTGATAGTGCCACACAAAACAACAAGGGCTGCAAGCCCACTCCATGAAAAACAGCACACCATAACACCACTGCCTCCGAATTTTACTGTTGGCACTACACAGACTGGCAGATGACGCTGACCGGGCATTCGCCATACCCACACCCTGTTATCGGATCGCCACATTGTGTACCGTGATTCGTCACTCCACACAACGTTTTTCCACTGTTCAATCATGTTTACGCTCCTTACACCAAGCAAGGCGTCGTTTGACAATTACCGGCGTGATGTGTGGCTTACGAGCTGCTGCTCGACCATGAAATCCAAGTTTTCTCACCTCCCTCCTAACTGCTATAGTACTTGCAGTGGATCCTGATGCAGTTTGGTATTCCTGTGTGATGGTCTGTGTAGATCCTATTACACATTACGACCCCCTTCAACTGTCGACAGTCTCTAACAGTCAGCCCCCCGCTGTGACCGAGCGGTTCTAGGCGCTTCAGTCCGGAACCCTGCGACTGCTACTCCCGCAGGTTCGAATCCTGCCTCGAGCATGGATGTGTGTGTGATGTCCTTAGGTTAGTTTTAAGTTCTAGGGGACTGATGACCTCAGATGTTAAGTCCCATAGTGCTCAGAGCCATTTGAACCAATCTGTCAGTCAAGAGACGAGGTCGGCCTGTACCCTTTTGTGCTGTACGTGTCCGTTCACGTTTCCACTTCACTATCACATCGGAAACAGTGGACCTAGGGATGTTTAGGAGTGTGGAAATCTCGCTTACTGACGTATAACGCATGTGACACTCAATCACATGACCACGTTCGAAGTCCGTGAGTTCCGCGGAGCGCCCCATTCTGCACCCTCACGATGTGTAACGACTACTGAGGTCGCTGATATGGAGTACCTGGCAGTAGGTGGCAGCACAATGCACATAATACAAAAAAACCTTTGTTTTTGAGGGTGTCCGGATACTTTGATCACATAGTGTATTTTGTGTCTGAGGAAAACAGATGGGAATCGCCTCGAAAATAAGAAAGCTTTGCACTGCCCTAATTTATCGCCTGTTGTCAGACCTGTATATCAAGAGAAGAACCGCCCATATCAGTGTCTCTTAAGACTGTCACAGGGAGTAAAGGCGAATACAGTAACGAACAGATAAAAGATAGCGATGTTCGTGATTTATATCTGACGAAGCGACAAGCTGAACTTTTAATTTCGATATTAAACGGCTGCAAACTTCTTGTCCTTCGTATTTGTCGTTATCGCCATGCCGTTTGTTCTGAATATTTCTCCAAGGAACGTGATACGATCTTGTGTTATGATATCGATTCTGTCATGGAGACTCTCGTCCATAATTCCTATGTGAATGAGTGACGCGTGGTCACTTTTTTTAGCTATTTTGAGTGATTAGTTTTTTGATTGATTTGATGTGGCCCACCATGAATTCCTCTCCTATGCCAACCTCTTCATCACGGAGTGGTACTTGCAGCCTACACCCTCAATTATTTGATGCATGTATTCCAATCTCTGTCTTCCTCTACCTCCCTCTAAGTACCATTGAAGTTAATCCCTAGTGCCTTAACAGATGCCCTATCATCTTATCTCTCATTTGTGTCGGTGTTTTCCACATATCCCTTTCCTCGGTGATTCTGATGAGAACCTCCTCATTCCTTACCTTATCAGTCCACCTGATTTTCAACTTTCGTCTACAGTACCACATCTCAAATGCTTTGGTTCTCTTCTGTTCTGGTTTTCCCACATTCCACGTTTCACTGTCATACAATTCTGTAGTTCAAACGCACATTCTCAGAAATTTCTTCCTCAAATTAAGGCCTGTCTATTATACTAGTAGGCTTCCCTAAGCGAGTAAGATGGCAGCAATCGTTGTCTAAAAGCAGTTAATCTGAAGGAAACATATTAAATCTTCAAAACGCTGAATACTTGTCCACCATGAGAAATACAAACTGCGTAAGTGTGTATGTCTTAATATTATCCCAGGTCTTCTCGGCATGCAGCTCCGGTACAGCCCTGCTTTCTAAGCTAGTGGGACAACAGAAGCAGGAAAAATCACTATTACGATAAAAACGGCGTTCTCGGAATGAACTACTGCCTCGACAGAATAAAATAGTAAACACATTCGTTTTAACTCCAAAAACGTGTACATACCTTCGCTGCAGCTGCACTTTAAACTGGGTCTCCTAGTAAACTTTTTGAAAGCCTTGGAAAAACTTCACATGCATTTGAAAGAAGTTTCCAAAGATCAGTGCAGCATAAATAAAGTAAGGATTATTTGTTGGGAATTACCCTTGATTTATTGAGTGATGCTGCCACCATGGCATGGCTGTTTTTCACAGAGCCATGCAAAAAAAAAAAAGAAAAAAAAAATTAGCAGTCATAGGGCACATCACAAATATTGTACAAGTACTAATGAGATGATACCATCTTATAAGATTCAGTTAAACTACGTTTACCGAATTATCAATCGTACTTTTTCCCGGGTGACCTTGACGGTTTTAGGAAAGAACATGGAGAACGTTTCCTGCAGGACAGTGTTCAAATGGAAAGGCGTCATCAAGATAAATGGAGCACTGTAATATCGTTCGACTACTGCTGCCCCTTATGAAGACACGATCCTCAAGCAAGGTGTAGTAGGAAATCGGGAAGGAAATATATTTAGGTGGCTCTGAGCACTATGGGACTTAACATCTATGGTCATCAGTCCCCTAGAACTTAGAAATACTTAAACATAACTAACCTACGGACATCACACAACACCCAGTCATCACGAGGCAGAGAAAAATCCGTGACGCCGCCGGGAATCGAACCCGGGAACCCGGGCGCGGGAAGCGAGAACGCTACCGCACGACCAAATACGTTTAGGCACGGTCCCTTATTTTTCTTTACAGTTACATTATTCATTTCTTTCATTCCTTTGTGAACCGACAGATTTTTTTGCCGTTTGCACTTGCAAGTACTCTTCCGAGAGGGTGTCGTACTGAGAGATACATATAACCCATGAGGTTCCAGTAAGCAATTAAAAATCTATTATTAAATACACTCTAAGACAAAAACACAACGCATCACGAAGGAATTATCGGATTGAACAGAAATCGATAGATGTGATGTTCATGTACAAACAAACAAAAGATTACAACTTCCGGAAAGTTGGGTGATTTATTCGAGAGAAAGAGCTCCATGAATTGAGGCAATAACGCGTTAGTCAACGTCTGGCACTTTTGCATGCAGTTATTCAGTTTGGTATTGACCGATAGAGCTGTTGGATGTCCTCCTAAAGGATATCGTTCAAATTCTGTCAGACTGGTGCGTTATGTCGTCAAAATATCGAGATGGTTGGCCCTGCCCATTATGCTTTCTCAGCTGGGGAGAGATTCAGCGACGTTGCCAGCGGTTTTTGCATTCCTTCACAACAATATTAGACCTTTAGAGACTGTTCGTCTTCCTACTTTATCATACTTTTGCATTCATTATTTCGCGGTTTTTAAAATTTATACTTTGAGACAGATTTTCTGACTTCATGAAGTTCCACTACAATAGAGCCACTGTATGTGATACCATTGCTTGTGCGACATGATTATGCATAATTTTCATTGAAAGCACTCCGTCTTCAGGCCACGAGTGGCCTTCCGGGACCATCCGACCGCCGTGTCATCCTCGATGGAGGATGCCGATAGGAGGGGCGTGGGGTCAGCAAACCACTCTCCCGGTCGTAAGATGGTATTCTTGACAGAAGCCCCTACTATTCGGTCGAGTAGTTACTCAGTTGGCATCACGAGGCTGAGTGCACCCCGAAAAATGGCAACAGCGCATGGCGGCCTGGATGGTCACCCATCCAAGTGCCGACCACGCCCGAGAGCGCTTAACTTCGGTGATCTCACGGAAACCGATGTAGCCACTGCGGCAAGGCCGTTGCCATAATTTTCATTGAAGGAGTTTCTAATTACTGCAGTATAGCAATTCTTACTCTATATCGTAATATTATGCCAGTACTGTATTTCGTTTCATTGGTTTTTATTAATAAAGGGAATGAGTCCATGACATTTCAGTGACAGATGATTGTGTGTCACGCATTTTATTTTAGTCTTGATCTCTCAATTTATACTTTTTACCACCGCATATGTATGTTACATTTATTTTAAATAATGAAAGTTGATGCTGAATAACAGATTAGTTTTGTGTTGCAAGTTGGATGACTTTTTCGATTTGTACGGGGACCTAAAGATGATGTCAATGAGGCACCGAAACTGGAAGCTAAATGAAATTATTAAATAAAGTTACAGCTGTTAGTATCTACACTCCTGGAAATGGAAAAAAGAACACATTGACACCGGTGTGTCAGACCCACCATACTTGCTCCGGACACTGCGAGAGGGCTGTACAAGCAATGATCACACGCACGGCACAGCGGACACACCAGGAACCGCGGTGTTGGCCGTCGAATGGCGCTAGCTGCGCAGCATTTGTGCACCGCCGCCGTCAGTGTCAGCCAGTTTGCCGTGGCATACGGAGCTCCATCGCAGTCTTTAACACTGGTAGCATGCCGCGACAGCGTGGACGTGAACTGTATGTACAGTTGACGGACTTTGAGCGAGGGCGTATAGTGGGCATGCGGGAGGCCGGGTGGACGTACCGCCGAATTGCTCAACACGTGGGGCGTGAGGTCTCCACAGTACATCGATGTTGTTGCCGGTGGTCGGCGGAAGGTGCACGTGCCCTTCGACCTGGGACCGGACCACAGCGACGCACGGATGCACGCCAAGACCCTAGGATCCTACGCAGTGCCGTAGGGGACCGCACCGCCACTTCCCAGCAAATTAGGGACACTGTTGCTCCTGGGGTATCGGCGAGGACCATTCGCAACCGTCTCCATGAAGCTGGGCTACGGTCCCGCACACCGTTAGGCCGTCTTCCGCTCACGTCCCAACATAGTGCAGCCCGCCTCCAGTGGTGTCGCGACAGGCGTGAATGGAGGGACGAATGGAGACGTGTCGTCTTCAGCGATGAGAGTCGCTTCTGCCTTGGTGCCAATGATGGTCGTATGCGTGTTTGGCGCCGTGCAGGTGAGCGCCACAATCAGGACTGCATACGACCGAGGCACACAGGGCCAACACCCGGCATCATGGTGTGGGGAGCGATCTCCTACACAGGCCGTACACCACTGGTGATCGTCGAGGGGACACTGAATAGTGCACGGTACATCCAAACCGTCATCGAACCCATCGTTCTACCATTTCTAGACCGGCAAGGGAACTTGCTGTTCCAACAGGACAATGCACGTCCGCATGTATCCCGTGCCACCCAACGTGCTCTAGAAGGTGTACGTCAACTACCCTGGCCAGCAAGATCTCCGGATCTGTCCCCCATTGAGCATGTTTGGGACTGGATGAAGCGTCGTCTCACGCGGTCTGCACATCCAGCACGAACGCTGGTCCAACTGAGGCGCCAGGTGGAAATAGCATGGCAAGCCGTTCCACAGGACTACATCCAGCATCTCTACGATCGTCTCCATGGGAGAATAGCAGCCTGCATTGCTGCGAAAGGTGGATATACACTGTACTAGTGCCGACATTGTGCATGCTCTGTTGCCTGTGTCTATGTGCCTGTGGTTCTGTCAGTGTGATCATGTGATGTATCTGACCCCAGGAATGTGTCAATAAAGTTTCCCCTTCCTGGGACAATTAATTCACGGTGTTCTTATTTCAATTTCCAGGAGTGTATTTTCTTCAAGTTTTCGAGACGTTTCTCTATAATGTTGTTCCAGAACGCATACAGTATGCATGCCGGAAATTGTGCTCGCAGTGAGTTCAAAAATGTTGACAGAGCTGCACATAACTAATCCTTTAGTCAGTAAATAAGTTTTCAATCCAATTTATCACTCGTGACGAAACATAGGTTGTCCACGCTACACCAGAATCAAAGCAATAGTCCTTGGAGTTCCAGGAAACAATGAAATCTGGAACATCATTTTCAATTTGTTCTGCGATACACAGGGTGCTTTCGTTGTCCATTTATTGCTTTACAGAAGCACAGTCAACAAAGAGTGAAATCTAAAAAAATCTGCGACGTGCAATCCAAACCAAAATGCATGGCACGCTCACTAGAGAGATCTTCTTGCATCATAAGCCTCTCCATCCCCAAGTGGCTCATCGTGCTCAAGATCTGATCACCCTTCTTATAGCACTGACCTAGCATCTAGTAACTATCATTTGTTCTGGCACTTATGTGCAACACCTTGCTGGTCAGCTCTGCCCTGATGTGCAAATGTCAGTACAGGACTGGTTAAAAAGTCGGATTGCAGATTTCTATGTGAATATACGATTATTTCAGAAGCTATACGCAAAAGTAAATGTAAAAATAGTACATGTAAACACTAATTGAATTCCCAGCTTTACCCAGATATTTATTTACTTCACGTCTGCGGTCACAAATATTTTTTGTCAACAGACTCGTGGTTTCGATCTATAATGACCCTCTTCAGATCTGTTTTATAAAAATATATCCTATCCTCAAATACAATTGGCATTAATAATATGTTATTTACTTTGTAAAGATGTTTAGACATTATTTACTCTGTTTTGTGTTAATGCTAATGTGTGAAGTTGATGTTTCGAAAGTTACTCTGATCTTTTATGTATGTACTCATGTCATAATTCCACTGATGTATATGTTAGTTCGATTCTTTTGTAAAGCCTGTACTACAGATGTTATCTGTATTATTATGTTTTTAATGATGTATTTTGTACCTTTGTTATTGTATTTTTATGTTATCAAATTGTAATTGTTACCAGTTCTTCCAATTAAGTTACATTTCACTGCACACGTTTCTGTTGGTCATAGTATATGGACAATATGTGAGAAGTAGGGACTGTTAGTGTTTGCACGTGTGTTAATAATTCTGCAAGGGACTGGATAACAGCATTGCTGGTTCTAAGGACAATTCCAAAAACGTTGTGAGTGCACAAGTGGTGGTTTATGGACTTGCTATATTCTCCGCAAGACTCTTTGATGGTGAATGTGCACCTGCACAATCGCAACAGATGGCTGCTGGCCATATCTACAAGGACTACAGTGGGTCTGCACCTCTGGTGGCCCACCAATACCGTAATTTCTACCAGGACTACAGTGGGTCTGCACCTCTGGTAGCCCACCAATACCATTATCTCTACAAGGACTACAGTGGGTCTGCATCTATGATGACCTACCAACGCCATTATTTCTACAAGGACTGCAGTGGGTCTGCACCTCTGGTGGCCCACCAATACCACAATCTCTACCAGGACTCCAGTGGGTCTGCTCTGTGATGACCTACCTACCAATATTCTTCCAAACTTCGAATGACTCTGCTGTGGGTTTGCTCTGTTGTGGCCCATTACCTGTCTGCATGTCGAGAGTCAGCACTGTCTTTCCGTTGGAAGGTCAACACTACTTCTTCAAGACTGCATGGAAATCCACTACTTCTATGTGCATTTTCTTTTACTGCTTGGACTTTGAGAAAAACTCTGCATTTTTACTGTGATGAACAATGTGGACTGTCTTTATGGACTGTGAGAACTTTTGATCTTTTGACCAACATAATATTAATAAGTGTGTGCATTTTATATCTTTGTTACTGTAATTGTGAAAATTTTTTGTCAAATCTGTATTGGCCAGTGCCCAACACCATTTGTAAAAATTTTGTGGGGAGCATGGGGGCTATGTAAGTAGGCTGTTTATGTTTTCTCTATGTAAGTAGGCTGTTTAGGATTTCTTATTGGTAACGCCACCTCTGAATGAAAATCACTGGCTGTGCTGTGTGCTGTCTGTGGCTGCTTTGCATTGTTGTAATACTCGCCATTGTAGTGTTAGGCAGCTGGCTGTGAACAGCGCGTAGCGTTGCGCAGTTGGAGGTGAGCCGCCAGCAGTGGTGGATGTGGGGAGAGAGATGGCGGAGTTTTGTAATTTGTCATGAACTGATATATATATTATGACTTGTGATGATATTAAGGTAAATACATTGTTTGTTCTCTATTAATATCTTTCATTTGCTAACTATCCCTATCAGTAGTTAGTGCCTTCAGTAGTTTGAATCTTTTATTTAGCTGGCAGTAGTGGCGCTCGCTGTATTGCAGTAGCTTGAGCAGCGAAGATTTTTGTGAGGTAAGTGATTTGTGAAAGGTATAGTTTAATGTTAGTCAGGGCCATTCTTTTGTAGGGAATTTTGAAAGTCAGATTGCGTTGCGCTAACAAAATATTGTGTGTCAGGTTAAGCACAGTCCTTGTATAATTGTTCAAAGAGGACGTTTCACTTTCTCTGTCTCCTCCTAGCCCACTTCCCTGCCAATCTCCTCCTCACCACCCTACCTGCCTGTCTCCTCCTGCCCTAAGTCGATTTCGTTCTCACCCACCTCTCTGCCCATCTAAACCTCGTCCCCTTTCTGCCCATCTCCTCACACGCCTCTGCCCATGTCCTCCACTCCCTTCTCTCTGTCCATAACTTCTTTCACTCCTCTCCATCTCCTCCTCACCCCCTCTCTGTCCATTTCCTCCTCACTTCTTATCTGCCCATCTCCACCTCTCCTGCCTCTCTCTGTCCAAAATCTCCTTCACACTTTATCTTTCCATCTCCTCCTCCCTCCATTCCACTCTGCCCAACTTCACTTACGCCCCCAGCCATCTCTCAGTTCAACACTGTCTTTCTGTCCGTCCCCCGGAAGTTGAGTGGTCAGCACGACAGAATGTCACTCCTAAGGGTCCAGGTTCGATTCCCAGCTGGGTCGGAGATTTTCTCCACTCAGGGACTGGGTGTTGCGTTGTCTTAATCATCATCATTTCATTCCCATCGACGTGCAAGTCACCAAAGTGGCGTCAAATCGATAGACTTGCACCCAGCAAATGGTCTACCCGACGGAAGGCCCTAGTTACACGACATTTATTTACTTTCTTCTACTCCTCTCCTCCCGGCTCATCTCCTCCTATGGTCCCGGCGGAGGTTCGAGTCCTCCCTCGGGCATGGGTGTGTATGTTTGTCCTTAGGATAATTTAGGTTAAGTAGTGTGTAAGTTTAGGGTCTGATGACCTTAGCAGTTAAGTCCCATAAGATTTCACACACATCTCCTCCTATGCCCATCTCCAACTGCCCCTTTCTCTGCAGATGTCCTCCTTCCCCTCTGTCCATCTCCTCCTCCCCATCACTGCCTGCTTCCTTTTCCCCAATCTATCTGTCTTTCTCCTTCTCCTGCCCCCCCTCTCTATCCAATTTCTCCTCCACTCTACTTGCCTATCCCCACTATCCATCTCCTCCTTCCCCACCTGTCTCTCCATCTCCTCTTCATCCCTTTCCCTGTCCATCTCCGCCTTCTGCTTCTATTTCTTTGTTCATCTGCTCCTACTCCCTCTCTCTTTGTCCACATCCTCCTGCCCCCTATCTTTATCTATTCCCTACTGCCCCTTCTCTCCCTATCATTCCCTTCTGTCTCTTCTCTCTGTCTCTGTCTATCCCCTCATCCATCCACCTCAACCTTCACCTAGATGCGCCCACCTGCAACGTTTAGCCCCTGCCAGAAGGTCGATAAAGCATCTAATACTACTCCCACAACACACATGCCATGGAGGACACCATTTCTGTTCACATCTCCACTACTACTGCAGATAGGAGACCATAAACAACACAGGGCTGATACACATGAAGTTTGTTGTTTATGTGAAATCGAATGGATGGTTACAAGCAGATCATGGACATACATACATACATGTTGTTTTATATGTAGATATTAGCCCCTTCCCCTTGGCTTCACTCACATACCTGATTGAAATAATGCAAACATCTCCTCCTCCTACTCTCTGTCCCCACTCCTTCCCCTTTCTCTCTCTGTCCATCCCATCCTCAATCCATCTCAGACACACAAACCATAGCCATCCACACATACAGCACCTGAGGAACAGGTCGATAAATGAGGCCGATACTACTGCCACAACATGTCTATCATACTAGAAAACTACATGTTGGGGTTTGGAAAACTGTTTCTTGCTATTGACTTGATAACTGCACTGGAAAGCAGGTTCATAATGCAGGCTGATACTATTCCCACACGACACACCTGCTGAACAGGGCAGCCTACGTGGAGGGTGCTGAAGAAGCATGTATTTCTCCATATCTACACACATACTGATGTCAGGTTATAAACCTCACAATGTATGTACTCATCAAGTTTGCTATTTTTGTGCCAGATGTTGTTTAAATAGAGCCTGGGTTTGGGAGGAGATCCCAGACATATGTGTCAGGTTTGAGAAAAGTAATGGTGCTGATTTTTTACCTACCAAATTTTTCATTTTTTCTCATGCAAAGTAATTCCCTTTCAGCAGTTACACATCTATGGAGTCGTTGTTGTCAGTATTGATAGCTACGCTGAAAGTCTGCAACTTGTATGATCCATAACATGTCAGTCACAGTCTTTAGAATGTCCTGCAGCCCAAAATGACGTCTTTTTCAGTTCTAAGAAAAGAAAAGTCACAAGGACTCAGATGAGGTGATAGGTTTGGGTTGGGGCTGTGAAACAACAGGCCTTTTGAGGTCATAAATTCCGTGATGGAAGTGGCGTTGTGACGTAGGGCGTTGTTATGATGCAGCACAAA
The DNA here is from genome assembly GCF_023864345.2 of Schistocerca serialis cubense. Taxonomy (NCBI): domain Eukaryota; kingdom Metazoa; phylum Arthropoda; class Insecta; order Orthoptera; family Acrididae; genus Schistocerca; species Schistocerca serialis. The sequence goes on along the minus strand of NC_064638.1, from coordinate 1,004,250,153 downwards.
CCCCTCACTTGCCCACAACTTCGCTCAAAACTTTATGTACACGGAAAGCGTTTAAATTTAACGAGTCACCAATCATCCTTATTGTTCAACGTCGGTCTGATCTCACAAGAGCACATATATGTGCGACGTTTTCGTCGGTTTTTGAAGTTGCGTGTCTCCCTGAATAAGGCTCATCTTCAACGTTTTCTCAGCGAGAAACTTGGGCTCTCGATGAGAAAAGTTCCCCATAACCCTGTTTCAACTTTTCAGAGGGCACGCTCTCGGATATCCAAGTTTAATACAAGACGTTATGAGATAACGTTCCTCTAAATTCTGCTGCTCCATTTTCGTAACACTCAACAATTACACTGCTGACGGCGTTCTCAAAAATCACATGGTGGCTGTACAGAGCTGAAACTCGGACTGAACACCTGGAAGGGACGAACATAGTGGCCTACGGAACTAGAACAACACATCGTTTCCAGACCACTCACATTAGTGTCACTCTCACTTCTCTCATCACCCATCTCGTATATGTGCACAAATTTACAGTCTGCTTTCATTTGTCAGTCTTCGACTGGTTTCACGCGGCTTGCCACGAATTTCTCTCCTGTGCCAACCTTTTCATCTCAGAGTAGCACTTTCAAGGGTACGTCTTCAATTATTTACTCGACGTATGCCAATCTCTGTCTTCCTCTACAGTTTATACCCTGTACATCTCCCTCTAGTACCATGGAAGTTCATGTCTTAACAGATGTTCTACCATATTGTCCCTTCTTCATGTCAGTGTTTTCCACATATTCCTCTCCTCGCCGTTTCTGTGCAGAACCTTCTCATTCACTACCTTATCAGTCCACAAAATTTTTAACATTCATCTGCGCCACATCTCAAATGCTTCGAATCTCTGCTTTTCGGATTTTGTCGTAGTCCATGTTTCACTACCATGCAGTGCTGTGCTCCAAACGTACAATCTCAAAAATTTCTTCTTCAAATTATGGCCTGCGTTTATCACTAGTAGACTTCTCTTTGCCAGTAATGCCCTTTTCGGCAGTTTTCCATATATTCCTCTCCTCGCCGTTTCTGTGCAGAACCTTCTCATTCTGTTCTGTATGTCCTCCTTGCTCCATCCGTCATTGATTGTTTTGATACCTATATAGCAGAATTCCTTAACTTCATCTACTTCCTGATCACCAATCGTGATCTGAAGTTTCAAGCTGTTCTCATTTCTTCTACTTCTCATTACTTTCGTCTTTCTTCGATTTACTCTCAGTCCATGTTCTGTATTCATTGCATTCATCAGACTATTCGTTACAATCACCAGATCCTGTAATTCTTCCTCACTTCCACTGAGGACAGCAACGTCATCAGCGAATCTTATCACTGATATACTTCCACCCTTAATTTTAATACACTCTTCAACTATTCTTTTACATCTTCGATGTGTATAGACAGACCAGTAGGGGTGTAGGACTACATCCCTTCCTTACACCCTTTTTAATCCGAGCACATCGTTCTTTGTCCTCAGCTCTTATTATTCCCTCTTGGCTCTTGTACATGTCGTATATTTCCCGTCTCTCCCTATAGCTTACCCCTATTTTTCTCAGAATTTCGAACACCTTGTACCATTTTACTTTGTCGAACACTTTTTCCAGGTCCACAGATCCTACGAACGTGACTTGAATTTTTTTTAGTGTTACTTCCATTATCAACCGCAGCGTAAGAATTGCCTCTCTGGTGCCTTTACCTTACCTAAGGCCAAACTAGTCGTCATCTAACACATCATCAATTTTCTTTTCCGTTCTTCTGTATAATATTCTCGTCACTAACTTGGATACATGAGCTGTTAAGCTGATAGTGCGATAATTCTCGCACTTATCGGTTCTTGAAGTCTTCGTAACTGTGTGGATGATATTTTTCCGATAGTCAAATGGTATATCGCCAAACTCTTACACTCTGCACACCAATGTGAATAGCCATTTTACAATAAAATCACTAAGCTTAGCTGCATACGTCAACGGGGACAGTCTAAAATGTGTGCCCCGACCGGGACTCGAACCCGGGACCACCTGCTTACATGGCAGACTCTCTACCCATCTTTTTTTATCTTATTTTGTTCTATATTGTTCGTTGAATTTGTTCGTGTCGGACGTCCGATGAAACTCGTTCAGGTTGTTCGTTGATGCGTACACTCAGATTTTTTTTATTACATAGGGTAGTTAAATCCTCTAACTGAACACGCTGAGTTACCGTGCCGGCTATCCATCTGAGCCACCGAGGACACATAGTGCGACTGCAGGGACTTAGCCTCGTGAGACTCACATTCCCAACTTATTGTCCCCCACTATATTCATAGTGCCCCTGCCCATTATATTCATTACTCACGGCTTTTTGCCGATTCCCGTAAGAGTTCAGGCACCGTTGTGCATCCACACAGAAGTAAATGGTCAAATGGCCGGTGAGAACTATATATGAAGGGCTTATTTCAATAGTGGTACAAGTCCATTTTTGTTCATTCTGAGATACAGAGTCCTAAAGTTAAAAGAGCGCTGAAAAATCTGCAGTTGAGGTACCAGAAATATTCAAGTATATATACTCTCAACTGCAAATTTTCAGCGCTCTTTTAACTTTAGGACTCTGTATCTCAGACTGAACAAAAATGGACTTGTACCACTATTGAAATCAGCCCTTCATATATATGAAGATGGTATCTTTTCTTTCGGACATGTCCGAAACAACAAATAGCATATTGCCACTTTCCCCATTGATTTCAGAAATTCTGAGGGAATCTTATCTATCCCTTCTGGCTTATTTGATCTTAAATCCTCCAAAGCTTTCTTAAATTATGATTCTAATACTGGATTTCCTATTTCTTCTAAATCGACTCCTGTTTCTTCTTCTATCACATCACACAAATCTTCCCTGTCACAGAGACCTTCAATGTACTCTTTTCACCTAGCCACTCTCTCTTCTGCATTTAGCAGTGGAATTCACATTGCACGCCTAATTTTAACACCCTTCCTTTTAATTTAACCCAAGGTTGTTTTGATTTTCCTGTATGCTGGGTCTGTTCTTCCGACTATCATTTCCTTTTCTATTTCTTCACATTTTTCTAGCAGCCATTTCGCCTTAGCTTCTCTACACTTAATATTTGTTTCATTCCTAAGCGACTTGTATTTCTGCATTTCTGAACATTTTTGTTCTTTCTTCTTTCATCGATCAACTGAAGTATTCCTTCTGTTAACCATGGTTTCTTCGCAGTTACCTTTTTTGTACCTATGTTTTCCTCTGTGGCCTCTGGGATGGCACTTTTTAGGGATGTCCATTCCTCTTCAACTGAACTGCGTAGTGCGTTATTCCTTAGCACTGTATCTACTACCTCAGAGAGCTTCAACCATGCCTCTTCAATCCTTAGTACTTGCTTGGCATTGATTCTTCCTGACTAGTCTCTTAGGCTTCAACCAACTTTTCATCACTACTAAATTGTGATCTGAAGCTACATCTGATCCTGGGTATGGCTTACAATCCAGTACCTGATTTCGGAATCACTTTCATACCATGATGTAACCCAGCTGAAGTTTTCCCATAACTCTCAGCCTTTTCCAAGTGTACCTTCTCCTCTTGTGATTCTTGAACAGAATATTCTCTATTTCTAGCTGAAATTTATAACAGAACTCAATTAGTCATCCTCCTCTTTCATATCTTGTCCCAAGCGCGTATTCTCCCGTAACCCTTCCTTCCACTACAACCGCATTCCTATGCGCCATGTATATTAAATTTTCATCTCCCTTTATGTATTGATTTCCCCGTTCGATATCTTCATATACATTGTCTGTATCTTCATCTTCTACTTGCGATGTCGTCATATAAACCTGAATTGTTGTTGTTGATGTTGGATTCCTATCGATTCTGATGAGAACTATTTTATCACTGAACTGTTCATAGAAACTCAGTCTCTGGCTACCTTCACAACGAATCGCACTCCAGTCATACCATTTTCTGCTGCCGTTGATATTAGAGTGAACCTCTGATTTTCTCTTTTCACATTTTCTAGGTTCCCTACCGTGTTAAAACTTCTGACAGTCCCCACCCCAATACCTAGAAGGTTATCCTTTTGTTGGTCATTTAGTATTTTCCTGATGGCGACCTCCACCTTGCCAACCACCTTGACAGTCCCCTCCCAAAGATCTGAACGGGGGACATGTCTGGAATCTTTTGGTACTGGAGAGATCATCACGACACTTTTTTTATTGGCAGACCACATGTCCTGCGGATGCTGTGGTTTCCATTGCCCTCTACATTCTCATTCTGTTGATTATAGCGCTTCTACCACCTTTAGTGGCAGTTTCCCACCCCAAGACCAAAGAGTGCCCCAAACTGCTGTCTGCTCCTCTACCCTCTTTGTCAAGGCCGTTGACTGAATGAGAATGACTTCTTATCGCTTAGTCTTTGGCCACCACTGCTGATGACTCTTATTCAAAATTTGATCGGCGGCAGAGTTCGAACCCATGAGCCACTATATTTCGATTACTAATCAAAGATGCTATCCCTAGACCATGAGTGTTACCAATGTAAAGCATATGTATTCGACAGATATATTGCACACACTTCCTCCTCCTCCTCTGTCTGTCCATCTCTTCATCGCCCATTTCCTTGTCCTCATCATCCTCCTACCTGTCATTCTCCTTCCCCTCATTCTCTCTGTGTCACCATGTCCTCATCGCCTTGTCTTTGATCATGTCCTCTGCCCCAACAATTCCTCCCCCTTCTTTCCACATCCTCCTCTTTCTCTCTCTGCCTCATCCTCCAGACTCTTTCTCCATCTGTTTTCTCCCTCCATTCTCCCATCCACACAGGTAGCTGTTGCAAGACATGCTGAAACTGCTTGCACAACACGCCATCTCCCCCCCCCCCTCTCTCTCTCTCTCTGTCTACCTACTCCCAACTATTCCTCTGCCTGTCGTCTCCTCCTCTCCCTCATTGTCAATTCCCTCCTGACCTCTCTCTCCTTATCTATCTCCTGTTCCCTCTCTCAGGCCTTCCCCTCTTGTCCTCTTTCTCCCCAGTCCATTTTCTCTTCCCCTCTGCCCCTGTCCATATCATCCACTGTCTATCTCAAACTTCCTCCAGCCATGTCCATCCACAAATGTAGCCTCTACGCAACAAGTGGATAAAACAGAGCAACTCTACTCACACAACACAGCTGCTGTGAATGACGATGATGATGAAGTTTGGTTTGTGGGGCGCTCAACTGCGCAGTCATCAGTGCCTGAGCTGCTGTGTAGGGGAGCCTACATGTCAGGGACTTGCAAACAGTTTTTTTGCCCTTGACAGGGATGCTGACCCTACAAAGCAAGCCAATAGTTCAAGCTGATACTATTCCCACAAATCACACCCGTTGTCCAGGGTAGCCTACACAGTAGGGACTACAAAAAAATGTATTAGCCAGTATATCTGCTACTTTTGGTGCTAGGAGACTATGAACCCCACATTGCTCGTTATTGTGATGCCTGTTTTTTGTGGCCCAAGGACACCTCCTCTCTGACCAACTCCTTCTTCCCTCATTCTCTGTTCATCCCCTCCTCCCCCTCCCTGTGCACCCACACCATCCCTGCCTCTTGACATCCTCATTCCATTCTCTTTGTCCATCTCTTGCGTCCCCTCTTCCTGGCCATATCTTCCTCCCACATCTCTCAGTCTATATGTTCCTCCCTCTCCCTCTGTTCATCTTCTCCTTCCTGTCATCGTTTTACAGCAGCCCATTAATCTACTACTCCTTCCACCAACCTCCTGCATTTCCTTCTCACCCTCACTCCCTCTGTCTGACTCCACTTCTCTCACTCCCTCCCCTCTTTCCCCTCTATTTGTCTGCCTCCCTGTGCCCATTGTTTCTCTAGCCATAATTGGCGACCTGTTAAATGTCAATGCCCTCCCCCCCCCCCCCCCCAGCCATGCTCATCTGCATGTGTAGACCCTGAAGAAACGTCGCTAAAGCAGGCCGATGCTACTCCCACAACATGCCTGTCCTCTAGAGCAGCTTATAAGGCAAGGGCTGAAACACACATTATTGACCTATCTCCACTCTTAGTAGAGGTAGGAGTTTATAGAAACCGCAGTGCCGATTCTCATGGGGCAAGCAGTATGTATATCAATTTCATACCATGATGTAACCCAGCTGAAGTTTTCCCATAACTCTCAGCAAGCAGTATGTATATCAATTTTTGATGAAAACGATCCCAGCGTTTGAGAGGAGATCCCAGACATACATACTTGCAGTTTCCTTTATGTACAGGCAGCTAAGACAGGCCATCCCAGACATGTCTATGACATGGGCCTGTGCTGCCGTTATCTCTAAATGGAATTCAGTGTGTTGTTTCTCCAGACTCAGTTTGCAGCGTCTGGCTACACTCAGTCAACATTTTGAGCACATAGTATGACAACCATGATAATAAACACACAAAGTGTAACTGTGTTCCGTGCATGCTCACATTCGGTATAACGAGGGAGAAGTTTGTGTAATCTCTACTGCTTACTCTTATACATATATCGAGTTGAAGATTTCGCCAAAATATAGCGAGCAATATGGTGAATTTCCTGGCATTCACAAGTAATTTTTTATCGTTTATAGAAACTACAGAAACTGTGGCATTTTAAAGAAGCTTTTAAGTGAACTTCGCCAACATAATATGTATCGGACATGATGAGACATCGTAACAGTGCTGCAAACCACTGTTCTGCAGTAATTAGAAGACATACCACAAACTTCTGCCTCATTATATCAAAGGTGAACATGTGTGGAACGCAGTTACGGTTTGTGTGCTTATCATCATGATTGTCATACTACACGCTCAAAATGTTGACCCTGAGCATAGCTAGACGCTGTAAAGTTATTCTGGAGAAGAAATACTGCGCGTTAAATTCCATCTGGAGCTAACGGCAGCTTGTTATAAAGCATTTCATGCCTTCGGGTGTCGTCGGTGTTTCCTAATAAATCTATTGTTTTAATTTTCGCCACAGAAAAAAGTATAGAGGTTTGTTGAGTGTACGAATCATTTTGCATTTTCTGAACAACCGTTCCAGTGCTCTGCAAATAACCTCTTAAGGGGTTCTGCCATTACATGTACGGAATGGGATACCCATCATGTTGGTACCGCACTTATTACGTTATGTCCAGTACTACATTTTCCAGTGACTGCGACAGCAACTTATCTAAAGAACTCAAGATACTTGAGTGTATTTGTATTCCCGACAATAAAACAGGGACCAAGGATGCTGTTCTTGAAAAACATATATCAGCCGTTGATAAACGAAGAGCGCTGGCCTTATTCACTTCTTTGAGTCAGCGTGGATTATCAACCGATGATTATAGCATATTGCGAAAATTGACTTGTCCATGGTTTGTAAACGATATTTCTTCCACAAACAAAATTTCGCGTAGATATGTCGCGTCATTTTGCACTTTTCGTACATAACATGTAGGGAACCGTAACCAATTTTGGAAATAATTGCCATGAACCTGTAGATGCAGCGAAATGTGAAGAGGATGAACTGCAATGGAATGTAGTGTTCACAGAATACTCGTTTTGTTGATCCCTCTGTACTTCCGAGAGGCCTCTTAGTGACACATGTTATTTTCATTTCTTTCGTCAGTTCTTCTTCTGTTTCCTTGGCATATTTTATTCTCCACATTTCCAGCTTCTAGAATTTTTTATAGTGTTCGCAAAGACAGGTCGTAAGGGCTTGGCATGAACTGGATACTCTTCAGCATACAACAACACCGCTGTTGTAATACTTTGGCGACATTCGCTATAAACGCTATAAACTCTGCTTACATTTTGAATGCCTCAATAAATCTGTGAACAAGTTATGTGATTGCTACAACAGCAGGACACAGATTGGCTTCAAGCGCACAGGTAAACACAAGAGCCGCACCAGCATTGCGTGTTTGCTTACATTTGGTATAATAGGGCAGACATTAGTGGAAACTCTTTTTTTCTCACTTTGGGACAGTGATTTACGCCGCTGTTATTTTAATACTATTTCATCAAGTCTCATACATGTTATGTCATTGAAATTCTCTTAGAAGCTTCTTTCAAATGCCACACAAAAAGGATGTAATTGTATTAGACAAAAATAAATTCGGGGTCGTGATTCGGCGACTATAAAAGATAAAATTCGCTTAAGAACATCAGTAAATTCGTCATATTGTCCACTATATCTTCACGAAAACCGCACTTCAATATATTTATTCGTTCTGGATGTATTTTGGGTGGCCTGTCTTTGCTGTCTCACACTATATATACGGGGAGTTTCCGTAGAACGTGCAAAAATTTAACAGGACGTAGAGAATCCTCCACTGAACAATTTGAGGTAGGGAACATAGGGTCAGAGAAGCCAGCTTAAGAAGAATTGGAAATAAACTTGTCTACAACTTTGTCCAGCATTACTGTTTTCCATCTTATTTTCAACTAACCTGCGTTATAAATTTACACTTACGGTGCCGTTTACTTACTTACATTCTTTATTTCCTGCAAGGAAACAAGGAGGACGAGCCTGATTACTAGGAAATCACTTTACTTGTCCATGTTGTATCGTATTTACATTGTTCTAAGACAGAACTTGCTATTATAGTCAACGACAGACCCATTCAACATGACGGTGAGCAGCCATCTGAATACTGTACTTTCTGGTCGCAGGATCGGATGGGGAGATCCTATTCCGTGGTGTGTGAGGTCACCCGACCTGAATTCCCATGATGATTTCCTATAGTGATATCTAAAGTCACTTGTGTATGAGACCCCAGTAGATATGGAGACGGAATTAGTTGCCAGAATTGTAGCTACCTGTGACGTGATTTGAAACACAGCAGGAATATTTGTCAGGGTGCGACAGAATCTAGTCCGCCGATGTCATGATTGCATTGTGGTTGATGGACGTTAGTTTCAGCACATTTTGTAAGATTCGGTAGAAATGTCAGGTTGATTGTGTCAATGATGGTATTTGTAGTTAGCTGTAACTAACGTAAATAAAAAAGTATGCGTTAATGTGATTTTATTCCTATTATCTTCCTAAGCTTGCTTTCCCGACCCCAGGTCCCATACCTCAAATTGGCTAGTGGAGCATCCCCTACGTCCTGTTAAATTATTGTACGCTCTTACGCAAACAACCCTTATATATAGATGATGTAATATTGTTACATGATTACTTTTAATTTAAACGACACTCACTTTAAAAACGCGGCTCATACGAATTGACATTCAATTTATGTTAGGCGCTTCTTGGATCTAAAAGAGTTTTCTCAGAATTCATTCTGTTGAAGAACATCAGTCTAAAATTTAAGCACCGTTGCTGTTTACTCAGTCAAATGACATTTAAAAAGATAAAAAACGCGTTTATAATTTAGTACACACCGTAGGATTGAAGCTTAAACGTATTATGAACGTTTAACTAATACTCCAGCTCCGTAGAGCCGTCGTTATCGGAAACTATCAAGAATAAAAATTAAGATTAATTGTGCCTTAATGAATCAAACGCACTGAATGAAACTTTGTCATATGAGCTACCGAATAAGAGTATCTCATAAGATATTGTCAAAGGATGTATCACAGTATTGCGCAGCCATATAGCTATACAGATAAAACACAGAAATATACCGGATATTAGCGATGGCTTTTTAATCGTGCGCCGCTGGTGGCCTGAAATGTCTTTCTGATAGCCGGGAACTGCAGTGCCGGAAATGCACTGTGGTGGCGTGTTCTGTGGAATCGATTATGGAGATAAGTGCTCCGCTGCCGTCAGCTACACGGACTGGATTGATGGCGCGGCCACGACTGAATAATTTACGGGGACTGACGGAGACGCATTGGCTGGATCCATCACCCCTCTCTGGGTGGGCGAGCTCCGGGATAAATTGTATCGACACGTCTCATTGTTTGCCGACATCCGGCTCTGTTTGCTTCTTGTAGCTACATGCCCGAGGATTCATTCATATTCACAAATAGCGCTCATAGTATTTGCGGCGGCACAGATCAAGTTGCACATTACTGAATCTTCACACAATGACATAAATCCTTGACTTCTGCAGCGTTTCTCTATCGTAGTATCTTTTCAAAAACACATTCCATTTGCCACGCAATCCCTCCATTTACATATGTATATGAATGGTTTATGCACATTCCACATCTGCTAAACGATAGAATCGATTTTAGTCAAGCTTGGCGCATATTACTTACTAGAAAGAACCACTGTTGAGGTAACCATCACTTACCTCACATCCTAACGTAGGGGTGGGAGTAGGTGCGAAGAGGTGGTAATTTTGAATAATGTCAACCATGTTTTATATGTATACACACGATTCATTAAACGTATTTTTTAAATAATGTGGGGATAATATATCCCTACTACCTAAAGGCAAAGGGGCGGAGGTGAAAAGTTTTGACATGTAAAAATATTCGATAACAACCGATATTAGTATCGAATACATTATTTATGGCGTCGCTAGAGTCATTGGTGGTAGGTGGAGGGGTGTGAAGAGACGGCGACGTATCGTCACTGTAACGCCTGAATAAATTTTTACGAAGCGTGACACAGGTTGTGCTTGTTGTCTGCGTGAAATTACTGTGACAATAAGACATCCCTAGCATCCCTATGGCTGAGGGTGAGAGTGAAAACAAGTAACATAAAAATGAACTCATGAGCACCTGGGGCAACTGCAACCAAATTTGGTATATACATTAGTCCTAAGTTCGACAACAACGTCGGTGCCACCCACGCAACTTGATTGTACACGTGACAAACGTACCTGTCAGAGATTTCGATACCAATTCGGCCTGGCGGCTGCTTTAGCGCCTGAAGAAAGAAAAATCGCACACAGGGATGTTGAACGCGTTGTCTAACAACGGGTAGTAGAGAATCCGCCAGGTTGATTTGGTCTCGAAATTACTGACAGGTGCTTTTCTAACGTGCTCAGCGAAGGTGCGTGGGTGGCACTGACCGGTTTGCGTAACTGAGGGGTTTGCCGTTTTATTCATGCACAAATTAATATTGCAATACTGTGCGATCACGCCACAGAAAGCCGGAAAACAGGACGGTTGAAAAAGTGTAAGTAATCTTTACTGCTTCGGATCATGTTCACGTTTCGTCGGATGGTTTTGAACGTCTGTTCCGCCCTGTACTCAACAGCAAAAATCGTGGTCGCCCTGCACTCCAAAGGCATGCGGTCACGTTGAATGGGAAGTAGGCAAACAATGTCCTTAGGGAAGGGTTGAGACGTCAGAGGGTGCCAGCAGTGTCCAAGGATGTTAAGGACTTCTTTCTGTTGCTCATGGCTCTGGGAACTGTAGTTTTCGACAGCCAAATGTGTGGGAATCAACGCCCCCAGGAAAGGAGGTGACTTCATTGACAGCCTTTATGCCATCCCATGAGGCCGTTTCGTTTCGCTTTTGTGCGACGCTGTATCTGAAATTCTGAAACGTTTCCCTCGGCTATCGACAAGAAAACAGCGTGATTTCAGCGCTGTGTGTCGCGGTACTGATATCCATCGGACACGCGTCAAAAGACGTAGTGAAATGTGAACGAGAGGGGCTGTTACGAACTTCACATCCTGTGACATCTCCACGGGGCGTTGGGCAGAATTATGGTGAAATTTGGTGCCAATGTGACGTCTTTAATAGACTCCGCAGCTCACATGAACTTCTCAGCCGTTGGCTTTTTTCTCCATGTGTCGCCGCCTCGGTGTTTGAAACGTCGTCCTTACACTGTAACACATACAGTTTCGATACTCCTGCTCATGCTTGTTGCCCACAACGACAGATGCACGTCAAGCGGAGAATAAGCCACAATGTTGAATACAATAGCAGGTGAACGCAAGCAGTTCTGTTTCTACTAATTTGTGCAGTGGGAACGTGTGTAGCGCATTAAAATGCAGCAATACCAAAAAGAAAACACCAACTTGTTCTATAAGTTTCCGAAGGACCACGGTAGGGATGAACAACAGGTCACATGAATTACGACTTTGAAGTAACTTAAGACGTTAATTGAAGAATAATGTTTATTTTTAAGTACAGCAAAAGGATAGTAAGCAGCAAAAGAAATGTATTGCAGAAATATATGTATCTACACAACAACCTGAGCTTTTTTCCACTATATTTTGTATCAAATTAGTTTATTAATTCGTAAAGTAGCAACCTGGTATGGTATATCTGACACGTCACTAGAAATGTATCTAAAGAGAAAACTATCACCAAAAAAAATTGTTCATATGGCTCTGAGCACTATGGGACTCAACGTCTTAGGCCATCAGTCCCCTAGAACTCAGAACTACTTAAACCTAACTAATCTAAGGAAATCACACACATCCATGCCCGAGGCAGGATTTGAACCATAGCAGTCTCGCGGTTCCGGACTGAAGCGCCTAGAACCGCTTGGCCACCGCGGCCGACCAAAACTATCGCACAATACACTAATTTGTGCAGTGGGAAACGTACGTAGCGCAATAAATTGCAACAGTACTAGTGTGGCTTCTCAACCCAAAAATAAACCAATTCCGTAATTTTTGCTTCATCAGTGCCGCTAACGTCACAGTTTTCCAATACAGTCGTCCTCTGAAGACTAAGTGGTAATTATAAGGAGCATTCAAAAAGAAACGTGCAAAAATCTGGAATGCGCAAACCGGTGACAGGAGGGTAAAATCGTGGCGTGTGTAACGAGGTGTGGTTCCGACCAGAGCGTGGAAGCTCACAGCCCGTCGCTAGAGGACACGTATGGTCGGCACGTGACTCTATGGAGCTAGTAGCAACATAATCAATCGTCCAACGCTGCCAGTCGCATTGCAAACATTGACATGGAGGTATCAACAGAAGAGCGAAGAGGTGTTGTTCGTTTTCTGACAGCGAAAGGAGTAGGAGGAACGGACATTCATCGACGAATGTCACAAGTCTACGGCGAACACTACATGTCCCTTGCAAGGTTAAGTGCGTGGCACAAGCGCTTCAGGGAAGGACGGGTGTCGTTAGCCGATGATGGACGGTCTGGAGCACCACACTGCATTACCAGTGACATCGTCCAGATGGTGGATTACCCAGGACCGCCGAATGACAGTGGAAGCCATTGCCGCCGTTGTCACATTGAGCGTTGGAAGTGATGTCATCGGTCCCCTAGACTTAAACCTAAACAACCTAAGGACATCACACACATCCATGCCCGAGGCAGGATTCGAACCTGCGACCGTAGCAGCAGCGCGGTTCCAGACTGAAGCGCTTAGAGCCGCTCGCCCACAGCGGTCGGCGAATGGCCCACTGTCTTGCTCATCTGCAGCGCTGTGTTCGGGAAGGGAGTGCGTTCCTGGCACGAGTGGTGGCTGGAGATGAGTCATGTGCTCATCTGCAGCAGTGTGTTCGGGAAGGGAATGCGTTCCTGGCACGAGTGGTGGCTGGAGATGAGTCATGGTGTCATCACTTCGAACCTGAATCAAAACGACAAAGTCTCCAGTGGAGGCATCCAGGGTCTGCTCCACGACAATGCGAGGCCTCATGTGACCAACAGAGTCGCGGCAGACCTTCATAAATTCAAATGGGAGGTTCTCCATACAGTCCGGACCTCTCTCCCTATATTACGCCTTTTTTTGGCGCTTTAAAAAAGGCTCTCAGGGGCAAACGATTCACCTCGGAACTGGTTAACATCTCAGCCCCAGGAATTTTATGAGTCAGACATTCACCGCCATGTGTCACAGTGGGACAAATGTCTCAACAACCAGGGTCAATACTTCTAACATACGGGTACTGGTTTCTGTAATTATGCCTCGGCTGATTTCCTTTTGAACGCTCCTTATACAAGGTGGTCCATTGATAGTGACCGGGACAAATATCTCACGAAATAGGCATCAAACGAAAAAACTACAAAGAACGAAACTCGTCAAGCTTGAAGGGGGATACCAGATGGCGCTATGGTTGGCCCGCTAGATGTCGCTGCCATAGGTCAAACGGACATCAACTGCGTTTCTTTAAATAGGAACCCCCATTTTTTATTATATATTCGTGTAGTACGTAAAGAAATATGAATGTTTTAGTTGGACCACTTTTTTCGCTTTGTGACAGATGGCGCTGTAATAGTCACAAACGTATAAGTACGTCGTACCACGTAACATTCCGCCAGTGCGACGAGTATTTGCTTCGTGATACATTACCCGTGTTAAAATGGACCGCTTATCAACTGCGGAAAAGGTAGATATCCTGTTAATGTATGGCTATTGTGATCAAAATGCCCAATGGGCGTATGCTACGTATGCTGCTCGGTATCCTGGACGACGTCATCCAAGTGTCCGGACCGTTCGCCGGATAGTTAAGTTATATAAGGAAACAGGAAGCGTTCAGCCACATGTCAAACATCAACCACGACCTGCAACAAATTATGATGCCCAAGTACGTGTTTTAGCAGCTGTCGCGGCTAATCTGCACATCAGTAGTAGACAAATTGCGCGAGAATCGGGAATCTCAAACACGACGGTGTTCAGAATGCTACATCAACATCGATTGCACCCATACCATATTTCTATGCACCAGGAATTGCATGGCGACGACTTTGAACGTCGTGTACAGTTCTCCCACTGGGCACAAGAGAAATTACGGGACGATGACAGATTTTTTGCACGCCTTCTATTTAGGGACGAAGCGTCATTCACCAACATCGGTAACGTAAACCGGCGTAATATGCACTATTGGCCAACGGAAAATCCACGATGGCTTGGGCAAGTGGAATTTCAGCGACCTTGGCGGGCTAATGTATGGTGCGGCATTATGGCAGGAAGGACAATTGGCCCCCATTTTATCGATGGCAATCTAAATGGTGCAATGTATGCTGATTTTCTACGTAATGTTCTACCGATTTTACTACAAGATGTTTCACTGCATGACAGAATGGCGATGTACTTCCAACATAATGGATGTTGGGTACATAGCTCGCGTGCCGCTGAAGCGATATTGAATAGCATATTTCATGACAGGTGGATTGGTCGTCGAAGCACCATACCTTGGCCCGCACGTTCACCGGATCTGACGTCCCCAGATTTCTTTCTGTGGGAAAGTTGAAGGTATTTTCTATCATGATCTGCCGACAACGCCTGACAACATGCGTCAGCGCATTGTCAATGCATGTGCGAACATTATGGAAGACGAACTATTCGCTGTTGAGAGGAATGTCGTTACAAGTATTGCCAAATGCATTGAGGTTGACGGACATCATTTTGAGTATTTATTGCATTAATGTGGTACTTACAGGTAATCACGCTGTAACAGCATGCGTTCTCAGACATGATAAGTTCACAAAGGTACATGTATCACATTGGAACAACCGAAATAAAATGTTCAAACGTACATACGTTCTGTGTTTTAATTTAAAAAACCTACCTGTTACCAACCGTTCGTATAAAATTGTGAGCCATATGTTTGTGACTATTACAGCGCCATCTATTACAAAGCGAAAAAAGTGATCCAACTAAAACATTCATATTTCTTTACGTACTACACGAATATCTAATAAGAAATGGGGGTTCCTATTTAAAAAAAAAAACGCAGTTGATATCCGTTTGACCTATGGCAGCGCCATCTAGCGGGCCAACCATAGCGCCATCTGGTTTCTCCCTTCAAGCTAGACAAGTTTCGTTCTTTGTATTTTTTTCGTTTGACGCTTATTTCGTGATACATTTGCCCCGGTCACGATCAATGGACCACCCTGTATATTAAAAAAATACTGGTGTATTGAAAAGCCGATCGAGGTGCAAGAACGTTCAGATCTTTAGCCTCTGTGCAAAATTGTTGGATACTAAAGAAACCGTCCACTGGCGTCATAAAACCATTGAGCAATGGAAATGTATGAGCCCCTTAAAGAACAAGTGCTGTAACTCCGCTTCCCTTACATTTTTACACGGTCTGAATCTTTTTCAGCAAGTGCCAACAGAGCAAATGGAGTAATTCGAATAGGCTGCTGAAAGCATAGACATCTACTGACAGGTGAAGTGGTGCAGTTGAGAATAACACCTTTGTGCCTGCTACTGTTTTGAGTTTTCTCATTTCACTATGGATGTTCGATCCTCTGACTATTCCACAAATAGAATCTTACACCATTAATTGTTTGAATTGTGTTCAATGAAATTCCCTTCAGTTATACTGATACAGACACCATGGAGGAATCGATTATTTGGGATTTTAATTGAACCTGCGAAGAACATTTTCTATCATATTCAGAGTCATCCAGTGCTGGTCAGTTTCTTATTTTCTTGTTATCTTATTACTTACGACAAAGTAATGGTTGGTTACCAATATAAAGTAAAACATCTACGTACACAAAGGAAGGCTAGCAGAGTATTTGCGGAGGGCAATGTTGTTTGCTTATGCTAAACTGTAGTTTGAAGTACTCTGATGAACACTCGCTAGTCGACACGTACATAGCGAACCGAACCGCTTTCAGAGTAAAGACGCTTCGACTGTCAGAATCTTATCGATAAATCATCGAGGCATTCGTAACAAATCATGGAACGTATGTAAGTACGACAGACTGGTCGCCGCAGAAGGGGGAGAGATCATTGAAGCCGCCAAAAATAATGTCTCTATTGAGGTCGCATTTGATTGTGACAGTGCAACATCTGGATGCGTGTAAAGGCCTGCGTGAAATAAAGTGAGTTGTTGGATGTTTTTAGCGGCCACTCGATTTCGCGAAACAGAGGGAGTCTACGCACAGTAGCGCAGAAATACCCAGATCATGCTATATTGGTTGGACTCTACTTGATCCTACCGAGTGTGGAATGGGGCGTCTATATAGATTCATTTCAAGGGGGGACACGGGGGGGGGGGGGGGGGAGGACAAACAGACAAACAGGCAGCCTGGTGGAGCACTATTGAACACGTCTTCCGGAAAATGAATAACTATTTCGAACACCCACATGCAATTGAAATATTTTAGATGTTCCAACTGCAAACAGATCTGATCTTATCGACGCGGTTAGCATAGACAAAGGGAGTGATTATGATGTCAGCATAGCGACGATATTTACTAAACGTCATAAACCAAATAAGAAAGCTGGGAGACTATTTTTGCTAGAAAGGCAGATAAGCAGTTGCTAGCATTCCACTTAAGACAACGAATGGACATTGTTGAGTTCCAGTATGACGCACGTAGAGGAATTACGGACAAAGTTTAAACGGATTGTAAATTGCGCTCTGGAGAAGTATGTGCCGAGCAAGTGGATTAAGGACGGAAAAACCCACTTTCGTTTAATAATAAATTTCGGAAAATGCTGAGCTCGGTTCAAAGGAGAGTGCACAAATGACGACTGGCAGGAGTCAGTAGCCAGCCGCGGTGGTCTTGCGGTTCTAGGCGCTTCAGTCCGGAACCGTGCGATTGCTACGGTCGCAGGTTCGAATCCTGCCTCGGGCATGGATGTGTGTGATGTCCTTAGGTTAGTTACGTTTAAGTAGTTCTAAGTTCTAGGGGACTGATGACCTTAGATGTTGTCCCATAGTGCACAGAGCCATTTGAACCAAGAGTCAGTAAGATCCGTGCATCTGTAAAAAGATCAAAGCGCCAAGCATAAAACTACCACCGTCATACCTTAGCAAAAGATCTTGCAGAGAACCCGAGAAATTTCTGGTCCTACGGAAAATCGGTAAGCGGATCGAACGCTTCTATCCAGTCACTCGTTAAACAACCTGGTGTGGCAATTGACGATAGCAAAAGGGAAGTTGACGGTTTAAAGTCCGTGTTTAAGAAATTTTTCATACAGTAGGATCGTACAATCATACAGTCGTTTGACCGTCACTCGGACTCTCGTATGGAGGACATAGTAACAGTCATCCCTGGCGTAGAGAAGCAACTGAAAGAGTTGAAAAAAATAAGTCACCAGCTCCGGATGGATTCCCATTTCGGTTTTACAGAGAGTACTCTGCGGCACTAGCCTTTTACTTAGCTTGCATTCATCGCGAATCTCTGGCCCAGTACAACGTCCCAATCGAGTGGGAGAAAGCACAGGTCACTGCTGCGTATAAAAAGGGTAGAAAAACGGACCCGCAAAAGTGCAGACCAATATTCTTAAAATCGGTTTGCTGCGGAATTCCTGAACATGTTCTCAGTTCGAACATAATAAATTTCTTTGAGATGGAAAAGCTTCTGTCCACAGATTAGCGCGGTTTGAGAAAGCATCCCTCGCGTGAAACTAAGTTTGCGATTTTCTCACACAATATCCTGAGAGCAATGGATTAAGGGCAACTGACAGATTCCTTATTCCTACACTTCCGGAAATGGTTTGACACGGTGCCCCACTGCAGACCGCTATCAAAGGTACGAGCATACGGGATAAGTTCCCAGATATGTGAGTGGATCGAAGATATATTAAATGACAAAACCCAGTACGTTGTCTTGACGGCGAGTGTTCGTCATACACAACGCTATCATCAGAATTTGCTCCAGGGAATTGTGACAGGACCGCTATCATTCACTCTACGCATAAATGATCCGACCGACAGGGTGAGCAACAATCTGTGGTTGTTTCCTTATGATGCTGCGGTGTCGTTGAGTGACTGTAGGAAGGAAACCATAGGTACAAAGAAGGTAGCTGCGAAGAAACCATGGGTAACAGAAGAAATACTTCAGTTGATTGATGAAAGGAGGAAGTACAAACATGTTCCGGGAAAATCAGGAATACAGAAATACAAGTCGCTGAGGAATGAAATAAATAGGAAGTGCAGGGAAGCTAAGACGAAATGGCTGCAGGAAAGATGTGAAGACATCGAAAAAGATACGATTGTCGGAAGGACAGACTCAGCATACAGAAAAGTCAAAACAACCTTTGGTGATATTAAAAGCAACGGTGATAACATTATGAGTGCAACGGGAATTCCTCTGTTAAAAGCAGAGGAGAGAGCAGATAGGTGGAAAGAATACATTGAAAGCCTCTATGAGAGTGAAGATTTGTCTGATGTGATAGAAGTAGAAACAGGAGTCGATTTAGAAGAGATAGGGGATCCAGTATTAGAATCGGAATTTAAAAGAGCTTTGGAGGACTTACGGTCAAATAAGGAAGAAGGGATAGATAACATTCCACCAGAATTTCTAAAATCATTGGGGGAAATGGCAACAAAACGACTATTCACGTTGGTGTGTAGAATATATGAGTCTGGCGACATACCATCTGACTTTCGGAAAAGCATCATCCACACAATTCCGAAGACGGCAAGAGCTGACAAGTGCGAGAACTATCGCACAATCAGCTTAACAGCTCATGCATCGAAGCTGCTTACAAGAATAATATACAGAAGAATGGAAAAGAAAATTGAGAATGCGCTAGGTGACGATCACTTTCGCTTTAGGAAAAGTGAAGGGACGAGAGAGGCAATTCTGACGTTACGGCTAATAATGGAAGCAAGGATAAAGAAAAATCAGGACGCTTTCATAGGTTTTGTTGACCTGGAAAACGCGTTCGACAGTATAAAATGGTGCAAGCTGTTCGAGATTGTGAAAAAAGTAGGGGTAAGCTATAGGGAGAGACGGGTCATATACAATATGTACAACAACCAAGGGGGAATAATAAGAGTGGACGATCAAGAACGAAGTGCTCGTATTAAGAAGGGTGTAAGACAAGGCTGTATCCTTTCGCCCCTACTCTTCAATCTGTACATCGAGGAAGCAATGATGGAAATAAAAGAAAGGTTCAGGAGTGGAATTAAAATACAAGGTGAAAGGATATCAATGATACGATTCGCTGATGACATTGCTATCCTGAGTGACAGTGAAGAAGAATTAAATGATCTGCTGAACGGAATGAACAGTCTAATGAGTACACAGTATGGTTTGAGAGTAAATCGGAGAAAGACGAAGGTATTGAGAAGTAGTAGCAATGAGAACAGCGAGAAACTTAATATCAGGATTGATGGTCACGAAGTCAATGGAGTTAATTAATTCTGCTACCTAGGCAGTAAAATAACCAATGTCGGAGGGAACAAGGAGGACATCAAAAGCAGACTCGCTATGGCAAAAAAGGCATTTCTGGCAAAGAGAAGTCTACTAATATCAAATACCGGCCTTAATTTGAGGAAGAAATTTCTGAGGATGTACGTCTGGAGTAGAGCATTGTATGGTATTGAAACATGGACTGTGGGAAAACCGGAACAGAAGAGAATCGAAGCATTTGAGATGTGGTGCTATAGACGAATGTTGAATATTAGGTGGACTGATAAGGTAAGGAATGAGGAGGTTCTACGCAGAATCGGAGAGGAAAGGAATATGTGGAAAACACTGATAAGGAGAAGGGACATGATGATAGGACATCTGCTAAGACATGAGGGAATGACTTCCATGGTACTAGAGGGAGCTGTAGAGGGCAAAAACTGTAGAGGAAGACAGAGATTGGAATACGTCAAGCAAATAATTGAGGACGTAGGTTGCAAGTGCTACTCTGAGATGAAGAGGCTAGCACAGGAAAGGAATTCGTGGCGGGCCGCATCAAACCGCTCAGGAGACTGATGACCAAAAAAAAAAAGAAAGGACGATACAAGATGACTTAGACAAAATTTCTTATTGGTGTGATGAATGGCAGATAGCTCTAAATGTAGAAAAATTTAAATTAATGCAATGAGTAGGAAAAACAATCCGATAATATTCAAATAAAGCGTCACCAGTGTAATTCCTCACACAGTCATGTTGATTAAATACCTAGGCGTAATATTCCAAAGCGATATGAAATGGAACGAACATGTAAAGACAGTTGTGGGGATGGCGAATGGTCGACTTCATTTTCTTTTTTATTTTTTTTTTTTTTTTTTTTTTTGGGGAGTTTCAGGAAAGTGTGGTTCATCTGTAAAGCAGACCGCATATATACAAGGTTAGTGCGACCTATTCTTGAGTACTGCTCGGCTGTTTGTGATCCCAGCAGATCGCATTAAAGGAAGAGGTCAAAGCAATTCAGAGGCTGGCTGCTAGATTTGTTACCGATAGGTTCGTTAAATAGACAAGTATTACCGAGATGCCTGGGGACTCAAATGGGAATCCGTGGAGGGAAGGCAAGAGTCTTTTCGAAGAACACTGTGGAGGAAATTTAGAGAACCGTCATTTGAAGCTCACTGCAAGACGATTCTACTGCCATAGGCGTACATTTCACTTAACGACCACGAAGTAAAGATAAGATAAGAGAAATGAGGGCTCGCACAGAGGAACAGACAGTCGGTTCCCCTCGCTATGCGAGTGGAACATGGAAGGAAATGACATGTAATAGTACAAGATACCCTCCGCCACGCACCAAACGGATGACTGTGGAGCACGTATGTAGATGTAGGTGCAGAAATAAACCCCGCATCACAGTAAAACTACTCAAAATCTCTGTTGATAGAATTACCTGAACCATGGAAAAGATAAAATTTACGGAACTTCCAAGTGCAGATAAACGAGGCAATAAAGTTCCTGGTAACAAAATTCCAGAAGAAAAAATAACAGCGAGTTCAGCTTATATTTCTACACTCCTCACAAGAACACTTGTTTACAATGTGATTTTTTTGCTAATTAACTCAAGCATTCAACATATGAAGAAAAAAGGCACACTTTCACCAACGAGACCACGAATTGGATCTTCGAAAGGCTGAAAAAGCACGGGATTCCATGAAAGTGGACACTGAAACATCAGTTTCTAGTAGTTCCTACTATAACTTTTCTTTTGATTTAAAAAAGTCTCTGTGCTTTCCTAGACTGATATATCAAGCAGCTTATTAATAATGTAGTTTATATGTTTACAATTTGGGTTACCATGCGCTGTCTTGAAAATTAGGATTCCGTACTGCTCGAATAAAGTGGCTGGATCTCGAGGATCCCAAGAAATTGGGCATGTTTCGATATTTCGTCAAACACATTGAAACAAAAGCGCCGTTTGCGTGACATGTTGTGTACAGTGGTAATTGTACAGGACAGAACGGAAATTAGAAAACAGACATGACATTAATGAAACCAATTTTTGGTTAAAAGAATGATATTGAAAACATAGATCCTGTCTCCCCAGTGAAGGTAATTTTGGCTCAATGGAAAACTACTGTAAGACGTAATAGATATTTTGTCTCAGTGACTGGTACAACGTTATTGTCAAGTCAAGGAAAATAATTCCCTATCATATCACTGTAACGACAAACGATGACTCCTTGTCTGTAGAAAATTTGTTGAACTCATTTACCAAGAGGAAGACTGACACTGAAAACATATGGTGTCATTCCCGAAGA
Source organism: Schistocerca serialis cubense (assembly GCF_023864345.2). Taxonomy (NCBI): domain Eukaryota; kingdom Metazoa; phylum Arthropoda; class Insecta; order Orthoptera; family Acrididae; genus Schistocerca; species Schistocerca serialis. The sequence continues at coordinate 1,004,227,933 of NC_064638.1, read as the reverse complement.
TGTAGTGAATTTGGCGCCAAAAGATTGATCTATTTACACTCATTTGCAAGGTAACTCTTTCAAAGGACATGGAATTTACCAAGTTGGACTTGAAGCCGAGGTCTATAAAGGGCACACAGTTCCTCTGACTAACAAGGAAAGCTATACAAAGTACCATACGCTTTTACAAAAGAGAATAAAAAGGACGTGGAAGAATTTTTGCCCTTCATTCCACCTGGCCATCACGACTACATTTAGAGTCGTCTATCTTCTGGCAATGCTGAAGGCATTGGACCACTGAATGGAAATTATAGTATTCACAGTGAGTAACAAAAATTAAGTAAAATTATGTAAATACAGTGTTGTCATCTACCATGACAGGGTGTCCGTAATAATTAAAGTTACAGCTTCAAAACGCTTTAGAAAGAGAACCATTGTTCAGAATGACGTCAAATTGGAACAGCATATTATTCAAATGGTTCAAATGGCTCTGAGCACTATGGGACTCAACTTCTGAGGTCATTAGTCCCCTAGAACTTAGAACTAGTTAAACCTAACTAACCTAAGGACATCACACACATCCATGCCCGAGGCAGGATTCGAACCTGTGACCGTAGCGGTCTCGCGGTTCCAGACTGCAGCGCCTTTAACCGCACGACCACTTCGGCCGGCAGCGTATTATTGACGCAAGGGAAAACGTCATGGAACAGAAAATTTCAACGAAAACTTTACCAATAGATGGCACTGTAAGCGGCTTAACATAAGTGGGGCCGACTAAAAATGACATGAATCGCAATACGGCGGGTACAGTTTGAGTTAAACATTACACCAGCCCTACTGCACAAGTTCGGCAGGCAACAGTTATGGCACTGTTAGTTAGGTAAGCCCATCAAAGACGGCAAGGCCGTACCATACTGCATGGGGAAAATTGGATTTTAATCGTGCTGTGGCCAGAAATTGCATAAAAAGCAAATCGGCATCGGTGTTTAATTGTCCTAGGGCTAAACACCGCATAAATGAGCAAAACAAAATCGGCTTTTAACTGTCGAAAGACTAGCGCAAAACGTTTTCAGTACACTATACACCATTTTCTAGCACGAGGAGAAATCGAGAAACAGTATGTCCCACAGCAAGATCGGAGTGTCTCGTTGTCACTTTCAGAACGTGCTGCGCAATGCGCGCCTTCAGTTCAGCTACGTTCCTAATTAGAGCACTGAACGCATCTTTCAGATGACCCTACAGCCGGAAATCACTCGAGTTAAGATCAGATGATCTGGCCAGCCAGGCTGTCGGGAAACGATGGCTGATAATTGTAGCATTCCCGAAAGCCTGTGCAGGAGCCGCTTCACTGTCTGTGCTATGTGCGGAAGAGCGCCATCTTGTATAAAGATGATCCTAGCCACATATCCACTTTGTAGAACGGCTGGAAAGAAGTTGGTGCGTAAAACTCACAGCGTTTACCAGTGACGGTACAGGTAACATCTCTAAACAAAATACCACCCTACGATAAACGATGACGTTAACCCGCACCATAAAGTCACCTTTTCAGAATGAAGTGGTACCGGTTGACGTGCGCGCGGATTTTCCGTTGTCCATATTCAGAAATTCAGCATATTGACATGTCCTTGGAGATGGAAATGAGCTTCGTCTGTCCACAGAATGTTGCACAGCCATGCATTGTCCACTTCCACGCGGGCAAGAAATTCCAGAGCCAACATTTGTCTTGCTGGCAGGTCAGCAGCAAGCAGCTCCTGAACGCGAGTGATTTTGTGTAGACGGCAATGCAGGATGTTGCGTTGGATTTTATGTACCATACTAGCAGGCCTGCCCAGAGTTCGTCCAATTCCCCGTGCACTGCATGTTTGCACACCACCGCTCGACCTCCATCCTGTGCTGTGGCCACATCTTCGACAGACATAAAATGGTTCAAATGGCTCTGAGCACTATGGGACTTAACATCTGAGGTTCAAATGGCTCTGAGCACTATGGGACTTAACATCTAAGGTCATCAGTCCCCTCGAACTTAGAACTACTTAAACCTAACTAACCTAAGGACATCACACACATCCATGCCCGAGGCAGGATTCGAACCTGCGACCGTAGCGGTCGCGCGGTTCCAGACTGAAGCGCCTAGAACCGCTCGGCTACCGCGGCCGGCTCGACAGACATCGGATCAACTCTTTTCCTGCCTATGCCACACAGCTCTTCAAAACGTCTTTTCACAATTTTATGATCATTTTCTCCAGACGTTTAGCAGACATCGGACCAGTAGCAGATATTGGACCAATCCCTTTTCTCATATCCTTGAGTGGCTGGAACTTCAGTAGCGCTACTGGCGCACAGTCACAGTTCCTGTAAAAGAGCTTTACCAGCAGCGCGCGGGACAAGTCAGGTTGGGCGTCTAGGCTGCAAACTGAGGAGCAGCCGTGTGGCGCGCGGCTGTTGTGTGCATATTCTGACGCCTGCGCGAATGGTCTGAGCAGTAGTTTTCTTTGTACAGCGTTTTCAAACTGGAACTTTAATTATGGACATCCTGCGTGAAAAATCCATACCTGTTTCTATCATAAGTGGTGTAACTTCATTTATGCCCTTATATCATTCCATAACTGGATAAAATTAATCAAAACTTTGAACTACATCTACATCTACATCATTTTTTACAAGCCGTGTGTGGTAGAGGGTACTTACGGTACCACTATCTGAACCCTCCAACCCTGTTCCACTCGCGAATAGTGCTTGGGAACAATGATTGCCGGTGTTGGCTATAATAACTCGAATTTTCTCCTCGTGGTCAATACGCGAGATGTATGTGGGGGGTAAAGGGGGGGGGCGATGTAATATGTTGTCCGGCTCCTAGTGAAAAATGCTGTCCAGAAATTTCAACAGTAAATCTCTCCGTGATGCACAACGCCTTTGTAACGTCTGCTGGAGGAGTTTCTTTCGTATCTCCTTAACGCTCTCTCGCCAGCTAAACGATCCCGTGACGAAACGGGCCGCTCTTCGTTCGATCTTCTCGATCTCCTCTATCAGTCCTACCTGATAGGAATCCCAGATAGATGAAAAACACTCAAGAATCGGACGAACAAGCGTCTTATAAGCCACTTCTTTCGTGGATCAGTTACATTTCCTTAAGATTCTTCCGATGAGTCTGAGTCTGGTATCTGCTTTTCCCACTATCTGATCCATGTCATCAATCCATTTAAGGTTGGCTGAGCACTATGGGACTTAACATCTATGGTCATCAGTCCCCTAGAACTTAGAACTACTTAAACCTAACTAACCTAAAGACAGCACACAACACCCAGTCATCACGAGGCAGAGAAAATCCCTGACCCAGCCGGGAATCGAACCCGGGAACCCGGGCGTGGAAAGCGAGAACGCTACCGCACGACCACGAGATGCGGGCATTTAAGGTTGCTCCGGATAGTTAAGCCTAGATATTTTATGGCAGGCGCTGTCTCCAGTTGTTTGTCATCAATAGTGGAGCTGTACAGTAGTGGATTTCTTTCGCTATGTATGCACAATATATGTCACATTTATTTACGTTCAGGGTCAACTGCCAGAGCCTGCACCATTCAACAGTTCTCTGCAGATCGTTCATCAAATTCTTACTACCTTCTGTCGTTGCTACTAGACAACTCGATCATCTGCCAATAGCCTTAAAGTGCATCCGACGCTTTCTACTAGATCATTTATATGTATTGAAAACAGCAACGGTCCTATCATACTTCCTTGTGGTACTCTGGATATTTCCTTTATATATGTCGATTTTGTTTGCAGCTCTAGGTACAGAAAACTATTCTAATAACATACACTATAAAAAAGTAATATAAAAAGTACTGATGAATTTTGTATTCTTATAACAATCCCAGAAAATATTGTTAAGCCTTCGATGGACACTTGCGGACAAATTCTGTCTGGGGGTCTACGCCCGATGTTTGTTTCATGTTTTTTCAGACATTCCGCCAGCACGAGTGGCTAGCGTTGTAGAAGCTTCACCCTGCATTGCTGGCGTTGGATTGGAGTCGATCTCTCGGCCGCAGATTGTATGTACCTGGCGCGTCAAGGTCTAATGTTACCATGGAAAAATCCTCGGACGCCGGCGCGCCAGATACATATAATCTGCAGCCTCGAGCTTGACTACAGTCCACCACCAGCAATGGAGGGTGAAGCTTCGACATTACCAGCCACTCGTGCTGACGAAACGTCAGAAAAACCATCAAACAAACGTTGGCCGAAGAAGACAGAAGCCAACAGGCAATTTGTCAATCTTAGCAAAACATTAAATAACTCGAGCCATGGATAATGTGTCACCACTTGTGCTCTAAGAGGCTCATTGTAACTTATGTATGAAATTCTGTGTTTAAATTCTTTTTTCAGCGCCATCACTTGGAAATATATACCATTTTGGAAGCGTTTTCTTGCATCTTAGGTCATTTCATCCATATGTTTTGGCTCTGTTTACAGTGTTTTACGCTCTCTCCGATCTCTCCCTCTTTTTTTCACTTACGCTTGAGAATCAAAAATATAATAAATATTTCATGAATTAGGTAGAAAAATAAACATAATTCAACGCTAAGCTTGGGACAAGTATGGCGTTAAGTGACGAATACATTTATTGGCGCTTGGAATGCTAGTGTCTCTCCAGCTGTCAGACGGTAGCAACTTTCACAGCAGCGAGTGCCGTGATTATATCTGTTGAACTATGGTTTCCTCAGAATTCAAACGAAAGCCATTGGTGACATTCGCTACAGATACAGATGAAGTATGTGTGGGACTTGCGTGAAATGTGTTAAATATATATGAAATACGTATATGTATGAAATATATATGACACTTGAGTAAGCGGGCGAAGCTGTGGGCAAAAAGGTAGTTCATTACATAACTGTGTGTTTGTAAGACTTTATATGTACGAAGTGGAGGAGAATACGTGTATTACTTCTCGAGCGTTCCTTGTTACATGTAGTTCACTTTAAGTTAGCTTACGATTCCTGCCTGCATCATTTCAGTATCAAACTTTCAATTCTGCTCTTCTGTACTGATGAATTCCCTGGAACGTAAAATGTAATTTAGGAATTATCACAGGCAGATGTTTTCAAAAATTTATATCAACGAACATTCAACAGTGAACCATGAACCATGACCAACATGGACCTTGCCGTTGATGAAAAGGCTTGGTGCCTCAGCGATACAGATCGCCGTACCTAGGTGCAACCACAGCGAAGGGGTATCTGTTGAGAGGCCAGTCATACATGTGGTTCCTGAAGAGGGGCAGCAGCCTTTTCAGTAGTTTCAGGGGAAACACTTTAGATGATTGACTGATCCGACCTTGTAACATCAACCAAAACGGCCTTGCTGTTCTGGTACTGTGAACGGTTGAAAGCAAGGGCTAATTTTTCCCCAGGGCTTACAGCTCTACTGTATGGTTAAATGATGATGACATCCTCTTAGGTAAAATATTCCGGAGATAAAATAGTCCCCCATTCGGACCTCCGGGCAGGGAGTACTCAGAAGGATGTCGTTATCAGGAGAAACAAGATTTAAGTTTTACGGATAGGAGCGTGGAATATCAGATTCTTTAATCGGGCATAGATCAAAAAATTTAAAAAGGGAAATGATGACATAAAGTTAGCTATAGTGTGAAGTTCGGTGGCAGGAGGAACAGGACTTCTGGCCAGGTGAATACAGGATTATAAATACTAAACTCAAACATGGGGAATGCAGGTGTAGGTTTATTGCTAAATAAAAAATAGAAACGCGGATAAGCATATTGAACGTATCGTTATAGCCAAGACAGACACCCACCACAGTAGTACAAGCTTATATGCCAACTAACTCCGCAGGTGATGAAGAGATTGAAGAAATGTATGACGAGATAAAAAAAATTATTCACATAGTTAATAGAGACGAAAATTTAATAACTATGGGGCAATGGTATTCGATGAAGGAAAAGGAAGAGAAGGAAAAGTAAAAGGTGAATATGGACTGAAAGAGAGAAAGCCACCTGGTAGAATTTTGTACAGAACGTTATTTAATCGTAGCTAAGAATCATGAAAGGGGGTTGTATACGTGGAAGAGACGTGGAGACACCGGAAGGTTTCAGAATGAGTGTCTAATGGTAAGACAAAGATTTAGGAACCAGCTTTTAAATTTTAAGACATTTCCAGGGGCATATGCGGAGCCTGATCACAATTTATTGGCTATGAACTGTAGATTAAAACTGAAGAAACAACAAAATGCTGGAATTTACGAAGATAAGATCTTGATAAGTTGAAAGAACAAAGCGTTGTAGAGAGTTTCAGAGGGCACATTAGGCAACGACTGACAAGAATAGAGTAAAGGAACACAGTAGAAGAAGAATGGGTACATTTGAGAGATGAAGTAGCGAAGGCAGCATAGGATCACGTAGGTAAAAAGACGAGCAGTAATGGAAATTCATGTGTAACGCAAGAGATATTGAACCTAACTGACGAAAGGAGAAAACACAAAAATTCAGTAAATGAAGCAGGCGAAAGAGAATACAAACGTCTAAAAAATGAGATCGACAGGAGTGCAAAATGGCTGAGCAGAAATGGCTAGAGGACAAATGTAAGAATACAGAAGCATACACTACTGACCATTAAAATTGCTACACCAAGAAGAAAAACGGATGATAAACGGGTATTCATTGGACAAATATATTATACTAGAACTACATGTGATTACATTTTCACACAATTTGGGTGCATACATCTTGAGAAATCAGTACCCAGAACAACCAACTCTGGCCGTAATAACGGCCGTGATACGCCTGGGCATTGAGTCTAACAGAGCTTGGATGCCGTGTACAGGTACAGCTGCCCACGCAGCTTCAACATGATACCACAGTTCATCAAGAGTAGTGACTAGCGTATTGTGACGAGGCAGTTGCTCGGCCACCATGGTCCAGACGTTTTCAATTGGTGAGAGATATGGAGAATGTGCTGGCCAGGGCAGCAGTCGAACATTTTCTGTATCCAGAAAGGCCCGTAGGGAACCTGCAACATGCGGTCGTGCATTATTTTGCTGAAATGTAGGGTTTCGTAGGGATCGAATAAAGGGTAGAGCCACGGGTCGTAACACATCTGAAATGTAACGTCCACTTTTCAAAGTGCCGTCAATGCGAACAAGAAGTGACCGAGACGTGTAACCAACGGCACCCCATACCATCACGCCGGGTGATACCCCAGTATGGCGATGACGAATACACGCTTCCAATGTGCGTTCACCGCGATGTCACCGAACACGGATGCGACCATCATGATGCTGTAAACAGAACCTGGATTCATCCGAAAAAATGACGTTTTGCATTCGTGCACCCAGGTTCGTCGTTGAGTACACCATCGCAGGCGCTCCTGTCTGTGATGCAGCGTCAAGGGTAACCGTAGCCATGGTCTCCGAGCTGATAGTCCATGCTGCTGCAAACGTCGTCGAACTGTTCGTGCAGATTGTTGTTGCCTTGCAAACGTCCCCATCTGTTGACTCAGGCATCGAGACGTGGCTGCACGATCTTTTACAGCCATGTGGATAAGATGCCTGTCATCTCGACTGCTAGTGATACGAGGCCCTTGGGATCCAGCACGGCGCGACGTTCCGTATTACCCTCCTGAGCCCACCGATTCCATAGTCTGCTAGCAGTCATTGGATCTCGACCAAAGCGAGCACCAATGTCGCGACATGATAAACCGCAGTCGCGGTAGGCTACAATCCGACCTTTATCAAAGTGGGAAACGTGATGGTATCTCTCCTCCTTACAAGAGGCATCACAACAACGTTTCACCAGGCAAGGCCGCTCTACAGTTGTTTGTGTGTGAGAAATCGGTTGGAAACTTTCCTCATGTCAGCAATTCGTAGGTGTCGCCACCGGCGCCAACCTTGTGTGAATGCTCTGAAAAGCTAATCATTTGCATATCACAGCGTCTTCTTCCTGTCGGTTAAACTACGCGTTTGTAGCACGTCATCTTCGTGGTGTAGCAATTTTAATGGCCAGTAGTGTATATCACTGGGGATAAAATAGATGCCGCCTACAGCACAACTGAAGAGATCTTTGGAAGAAAGAGAATCACCTGTATGAATATCAAGACCTCAGACAAGCAGAGAAGGGTAAACAAAAAGGTGGAAGACGTACATAGGTCTATACAAGGGAGATGTACTTAAGGGCAATGCTATAGAAATGGAACAGGCCGTAGATGAAGATGAGGTGTGAGGTATGATACTGTGTGAAGTATTCCACAGAGAACTGAAAGACATAAGTCCAAACAAGGCCCCATAACTAGACAGCATTCCTTAGATCTACCGATAGGCAGTCCTGACAAAACTCTTCCATCTGGTGATCAAGTTATGAGACAGGTGAATTACCCTCAGACTTCAAGAATATAATAATTCCAATTCCAAAGCAGGCAGGTTCTGACAGGTGTGACGTTACCAGACTATCAGTTTATTACGTTATGGTTGCGAAACGCTAACACGAATTCTTTACAGAAGAATGGAAAAACTGGTATAAGCGGACATCAGGAGGATCAGTTTGGATTCCGGTGAAATTTAGGAACACGCGAGGCAATTTTGATCCAACGACTTCTCATAGAAGATAGGTCAAGGAAAGGCAAAACTACGTTTATAGCACGTGTAGACTTAGAGAAAGCTTTTGACAACGGTGACTGGAACACTCTCTTTCAAATTCTAAAGGTAGCAGGAATAAAACACAGGGAGCGAAATACGATTTACAATTTGTACAGAAACCAGATGGCAGTTATAAGAGTCGAGGGGCACGAAAGGAGAGCAGTGGATGAGAAGGGAGTGAGAAAAGGTTGTAGCCTATCCCCGATGTTATTCAATGCGTGTATTGAGCAAGTTATAAAGGAAACAAAAGAAAAATGTGGAGTAGTAATTAAAGGCCAGTGAGAAGAAATAAAAACATTGAGCTTTGCCGATGACATTGTAATTGTGTCATAGACAGCAAAGGATTTGGAAGAGCAATTGAATGGATGGACAGTGTCTTGAAAGGAGGCTATAAGATGAACATCAACAAAAGCAAAAAGAGGATAATGGAATGTAGTCGAATTAGATCAGGTGGTGCTGACAGAATTAGATTAGGAAATGAGACACCTAAAGTAGTAGATGAGTTTTGCTATTTGGGCAGCAAATAACTGATGATGGTCGGGGTAGAGAAGATATAACTGTAGACTGGCAATGGTAAGGAAACCATTTCTGAAGAAGAGAAATTTGTTAATATCGAGCACAGATTTAAGTGTCAGGAAGTCTTTTCTGAAAGTATTCGTATGGAGTGTAGCCATTATGGAATTGAAACATGGACGATAAATAGTTTGGACAAGAAGAGAATAGAAGCTTTCGAAATGTGGTGCTACAGAAGAATGCTAAAGATTAGATTGGTAGATCACATAACTAATGAGGAGGTATTGAATAGAATTGGGGAGAAGAGGAGTTTGTGGTACAATTTGACTAGAAGAAGGGATCAGTCGGTAGGACTCGTTCTGAGCCATCAAGAGATCACCAATTTATTATTGGAAGGAAGCGTGGGGGGTCGTAAAGGTAGACCGAGAAAGATAGACAGTAAGCAGATTAAGAAGGATGCAGGTTGCAGTAGTTACTCGGAGTTGAAGAGATTATTCGGAGATGAGGGGGTGGCCGAGCGATTCTAGGCGCTAAAGTCGGAAACCGCGCGACCGCTACGGTCGCAGGTTCGAATCCTGTCTCGGGCATCGATGTGTGTGATGTCCTTAGGTTAGTTAGGTTTAAGTAGTTCTAAGTTCTAGGGGACTGATGACCTTAGAAGTTAAGTCCCATAGTGCTCAGAGCCATTTGAACCATTTTTGATAGAGTAGCATGGAGAGCTGCATCAAACCAGTCTTTGGAATGAAGACTGCTACAACAACGTTCAACGTAGTAGTGTTAACAGTACAGGATAATGTGATGCAATTTTCGGAAGTAAATAGCAAGTTATCGCAAATTAATTATTCCGTATGTGAATCGTGCTCTGACATAAATATCAGTAACACTGTCCAGTCTGATACTAAGAAATTCCGTGTCTGATCGCTATTTGTCTTCTGATCGCTATTTGTCTCTTACTTTCTTATCACGAAACGGAACATTTTTATTTGAGAATTAATCTGTTGTCTTCTTTACGATGTGCATGAGATACTCGTGGTACCTCAGAGACCCTGATGGTGAATGGAGGTCGGAAATCAGGAACGGATTAAGTCGTCTCAGTAAAACCAATATTCAGAATCAAATCTGTTTATTAACTGAATATGATTGAGTCCTTTGCCAAATAGCGTAGAACCGGATCTGTCGCAACACTGTGTACATATGGCAGGATACCATGTTGTTGTGGTCTTTAGTCCTGAGACTGGTTTGATACAGCTCTCCATGCTACTCTATCCTGTGCAAGCTTCTTCATCTCCCAGTACCTACTGAAACCTACATCCTTCTGAATCTGCTTGGTGTAATCATCTCTTGGTCTCCCTCTACGATTTTTACCCTCCACGCTGCCCTCCAATGCTAAATTGGTGATTCCTTGATGCCTCAGAACATGTCCTACCAATCGATCCCTTTTTCTAGTCAAGTTGTGCCACAAACTTCTCTTCTCCCCAATCCTATTCAGTACCTCCTCAATAGTTATGTGATCTACCCATCTAATTTTCAGCATTCTTCTGTAGCACCACATTTCGAAATCTTCTATTCTCTTCTTGTCCAAACTATTTATCGTCCATGTTTCACTTCCACACATGGCTACACTCCATACAAATACTTTCAGAAATGACTTCCTGACACTTAAATCTATACTCGAAGTTTACAAATTTCTCTTCTTCAGAAACGCTTTCCTTGCCATTGCCAGTCTACATTTTATATCCTCTCTACTTCAACCATCATCAGTTATTTGGCTCCCCAAATAGCAAAACTCCTTTACTACTTTAACTGTCTCATTTCCTAATCTAATTCCCTCAGCATCTCCTGACTTAATTCGACTACATTCCATTATCCTCGTTTTGCTTTTGTTGATGTTCATCTTTGGGCGCTGATGACCACGCTGTTTAGCGTCCGAAAACCTCAAACCACACACACACACATGTTCATCTTACACCCTCCTTTCAAAACACTGTCCATTCCGTTCAACTGCTCTTCCAAGTCCTTACAATGTCATCGGCGAACCTCAAGGTTTTTATTTCTTCTGCATGGATTTTAATACCTACTCCGAATTTTTCTTTTGTTTCCTTGCTCAATATACAGATTGAATAACATCGGGTAGAGGCTACAACCCTGTCTCACTCGCTTCCCAACCACTGCTTCCCTTTCATGCCCCTTAACTCTTATAACTGCCATTTGGTTTCTGTACAAATTGTAAATAGCCTTTCGTTCCCCGTATTTTACCCCTGCCACCTTCAGAATCTGAAAGAGAGTATTCCAGTCAACATTGTCAAAAGCTTTCTCTAAGTCTACAAATGCTAGAAACGTAGGTTTGCCTTTCCTTAATCTAGCTTCCAAGATAAGTCGTAGGGTCAGTATTGCCTCACGTGTTCCAATATTTCTACGGAATCCAAACTGGTCTTCCCCGAGGTCGCCTTCTACTAGTTTTTCCATTCGTCTGTAAAGAATTCGCTTTAGTATTTTGCAGCTGTGACTTATTAAACTGATAGTTCGGTAATTTTCACATCCGTAAACACCTGCTTACTTTAGGATTGGAATTATTATATTCTTCTTGAAGTCTGAGGGTATTTCGCCTGTCTCGTACATCTTGCTCACCAGATGGTAGAGTTTTGTCAGGACTGGCTCTCCCAAGGCTGTCAGTAGTTCTAATGGAATGTTATCTACTCCCGGGGCATTGTTTCGACTCTGGTCTTTCAGTGCTCTGTCAAACTCTTGACGCAGTATCGTGTCTCCCATTTCATCTTCATCTACATCCTCTTCCATTTCCATAATATTGTCCTCAAATACATCGCCCTTGTATAGACCCTCTATACACTCCTTCCACCTTTCTGCTTTCCCTTCTTTGCTTAGAACTGGGTTTGAGTGATACATTGAAGTGTTTACATTAACTTCAACGCGATGAGTTTCAGCGGTTTTGAAAGGAAATGACAGCGCTACAGCGTTCTCTGTCTGTCGTTTGTGACAGGCGTTTTCGGTCTCTTGTGTTTTTGGACACCGTCTTCCACTCCCTTCTGACAGTTTCCATGATTTATCGCTCGTGAGCTCTGAGCTGTGACGTTCTATATTGCCAAGACCAGAACGAATAACTGTTCTCGTAACGTTTGCGTCATTTGATCCGGCAATTAAAAGATCGGCCATGTCTATTTTGATTTCCGGGAGCCTGCAACTGTTTTCCGTTAAGTAGAGCAGAAGAGAACGAGATTTTGTTAACAACTCGAACAAAGGGAAGGACTTACCTTTTTCCAAGAAGAACTGAGGAAGGAGATTGTTATGTAAAAAACTTCTAATTAACCTGTAAATAAAACTAGAAAAACAGTAGCTAATGAAGCATGTGTACACTCTACGATAACAAATGCTACACTCAACAACAAAAAATTGAAGAAGCCGTACAATGGTTTATAGAGCCTTGCTACGAGAGAGCCAAGAACGTGAATGACACATCGGATGGTATGTAAAGCTGCCAGTAAAACTTTTAATTCTTTCAAGTTTAATTGGAGCTTGTTAACTATGCGAACTAATAATTTTAATTACTCTATACACCTATAATTTACCCTGTCGGACAAAAACAGTGAAGCATCCAGAAGACATAGTCGGATGTCAGTGTAACTTCGTTCACGTGCATACCATCGGCTGATACGTAAATTATTAGTGTGAAGTACAATGGCTATCGTGTTCAGCGTTGCTTCCAGGCCTGGTAGGGTATATAAGTGGCACTAGCAGCGTCATAGGTTCGGATGATCACTGTGGAGGACGTGGAGATGCCACGTACTCGTATGAGGCAGCTTTATTTGCAACTGAAAGAGTTTGAAGCGGGCCTCATTGTGGGTGTGGCCTTGTCGAATCGTGTAACACCCCGATTTGTAGGTCGTTCAGATGTGACAGTGAACCGCTGTTGATCTGCATGGGGGCGTGAGGGTAGGCATACTTGTAAAGTTTAAAGTCGACCATTCCTGACCGTCACTAGAGTGGATCGCCGTATTGTGCACCAGGCAAACCGTAGCCCCTTCACATCTGCGTCTGCCTTCCGAGAACATATAATGGGCTCCCTGGAACATTCGGTGTCATCCCGCATCATTGGTCGAAGACTAGCAGCAGCCGGACCAGGGAATCAGCGTCCCATGGGTAGGCCGTCGTTAACAGGACAATACAAACAGCAGCGTTTAGAGCCGTGCCGTGACCGGCAAGCATGGATTGCTGATAAATGGCGTCGCATTGTGTTCAGTGATAAATCGCAGTTCTATACTATCTTAGATGACCATCGTCGGCGAGTATGGAGGTGACTTGCTCCGAGTTCCCTTTCTCCCTGATGTTTTCGGAGGCAAAGAGCTATTGCTCTTGACGTCATAGTGTGCGGAGCCGTCGGATATGTCCAGATCACGGTTTGAAGTGATCGAGGGAGTTCTTAGCACAACAGAAAGTCACATACATTTTGCATCGCCATGCGTTAATTTTCACGCCACAATATCGTGGTGCCATTTTTCAACAGGACAATCCTCGTCCACACATGACACATATCTCAATGAACTGTCTGCGTGGTGTTTAGATACTTTCTTAGGCAGCAATTTCCCCAGGTTTGTCTCATTTAGAACGTGTGGAGGATGAGCTGAGCCGTCTGCTCCGTCCCAGTGCCCGTATCGGGTGATATCGAAGACCCGTCACAACAGCTGTCGCCCATCTAGTCTCAGTATAGGATCCTTCCGCTTTATCGCACCCCTCCCAACCGAATTCATCAGGCAACAGAGACTGCAACGTCATAGTGATAAGTGGGCTCCAGCTGCCAAGTTATTTGTAAATTTCGTTCGGTACTGTAATCACTGAAATAACATCACATGCCCTCTCAAACTGTGAAGATTCATTTCGTTATCTCCTCTCTTTCTGAGCGCTTCACATTTTTTTTCGTCAGGTGGTGTACTAGTTTGTCATTGGTAATTAAAAACAGTTGCAGAACTTGATCCCCTCGATAGCACCAAGAAACCCATTATGGTGTTAGTGATCTGAGTTTCACTGAGTGCCTTACATTCAAAAAACCCAACTTTTCCTTTAATTATTGTCACCAACATGATCGTATATTTAAGTATATCTGGTCGAGTAGGTTGGGTGTACCTTCAAAAATAATGAAATTGTCAAATGAATAAGGTCCATATACATACTTTCGCAGAGAATTCACTTCTCTGGAAGATATTATTTGTCAGTGAAAGGCACTGGGCAACACCATTTCCTCTCCCTCTACAAAGTGCCAACAGAGCTCTGACCTTACAGTATTAATCTTTAAACTGATTCAGCAAGTAGTATAGAATGAGATAGACTCCTGATACATTTCAAATAAAAAACGCACAGGAATTTTGTTTGTTTGAAATAATCAAATTTTATAGAAACCGTATCATCCTAGAAACAATAAGCAACAGTTACGTTGTTCCCTTCTCCGTTATACAATAGATCATGAAAGACAGGGGGTGTCCACGAGGAAAGTGGTACAGACCTCATTTCATACGCGCGAAAGAAACGTTGCATCTTCACCCTAATGGGCAGTTCTCGTTTTTTAAATAACAGTTCATAAATGGAGAACAAGAAGCGTTTTTCGTGTTTTAGTTACATAATTAAAGACCTATGGTACAAAAAGGTTACACTATAAAAACGAAGTACAAATTATGGTTGCCATAGGCCACTCCGAAAACTGCATGTTCTTCGTGAAATTTTTGCACGGAGGTAACCGTTGGCAGAAAAAGAAGAATGGCCTGCCTAAGGTAGCGTACTGCCCTCAGCACTTCGTAATATTTATACCAAGTTCCAAGAGCACGTCGAATGCGGCCACGAACTTCATATACTCTGCTTTCCGAGCTGTGACTATCTAGGGCAGTGTGTTGAGGAATTTGAAGCCAGGCTCACGAAAGCCCTAGAGTGGCTCGATCAGTATTCGAAACCAAGTTAAGCCTAGTACCACAAAAAGAAACTAGTTCGATTTTGTGGCGCATCCAGAGTGCTATAGGTTACATGACGAGGAGCGCTGCTGGAGCAATGTCGCCACGCCAGACACTCTGCTGCTAGCCCAGACTCTGATTACAGGGTGTAAAGACTACGTGTACATAATTTTAGTGTTTAGTGGAGGTAAAAAAGAATGTTTATGTGTCAAAAATATCACAGGTGCACGGTTTCCCTGCCAGTGCTCCATGACTGTTTTGACGCTTGTAATAGACAGAGACTGTGCTCAAACTGACATGTGATGAATATTGATTTAGAGGTATTGCTGACCTGCTATGGATTTCATTTTGTGATGGGTGATGATGCGTTTGGCGTACGATGCACCGACAGGCACTCAAATAGAGTCGGTAGCCCTTTCGGCTGATGCTGCAGCCATTATTCGTGAAATACCTGGTTGTTTTGAGAGTGTTAGACAATAATTAGCACATAGATACCAGTTGCGCATTAATGTAAACGAACGATATTTTCATCAACCTCTCTGGAACAAAATTTGTTACGCGGCTGTTTGAACATCACCTCTGAACACAGCTAGCGGGTAAACCTTCACGGGTCCTTTCCTGAGAAGCGGTGAACCTCTGACTTTTTGTCACATAAAAAAGTGTTTCTTTTTATTTTCTCAAAATGCACTAAAATTCTGTATACGTAGTTTTTGACGCCTGTACAAGCAGCACTGTACCAACAACAATATGAAAGTCTGTAGCAGAATTAATATCCTCCGCTCAAACGTACGTGCTAAATCATAAGTGTTGAAAACAACTCTGTTTACTTTGCGCCGGCGAGTATCACTATCTCGACTCATATAAATCTGCTTACGCTGATAAAATTAATATCGCACTCATAGGAATTTTCAGACTTTTCACCAGCTGTCTGAAATCTACTCCTACAGTTCATCTCTACCACTTGGCCGGAATCGCTCCACCGGCAATTAAATGGCTCTGAGCACTATGGGACTTAACTTCTGAGGTCATCAGTCCCCTAGAACTTAGAAGTACTTAAACCTAACTAACCTAAGGACATCACACACATCCGTGCCCGAGGCAGGATTCGAACCTGCGACCGTAGTGGTCGAGCGGTTCCAGACTGAGGCACCCAGAACCGCTCGGCCACAGCGGCCGGCCACCGACAATTAGACTAGAGGCAAAGCGAGAATAAAGTCGTTCACATCCACACAATCCCATCCTGTGGCATTCAACAGAGTACCCAAAGTCTGAAATCGAGAAATAGCTGCCTTAGAACAACCGAGGATTACAAACTAAGCCTGAAGTGGATATGTGTGTGTTTATTAAAAGAACAAGCTCCGTGCATCTAGAAAACTAGGATGTCCATAAATCCCTCAACAGACCGCGGCCAGGAAAAAATAAATCGACAACAGAACCGTCTGATATGTACAGTTGTGGTGAGATCCAGACAACCCAGCCCATGTATTCCTGCCCTAATTGCTCCTCTCAATGCTGCGTCTTGCCTATGGGCATTATATTGCATGTGTTATAATTGCCATTAGGTGTACATCATTTTTATTACTATAATTTCTACTTCTTTTTTTAATTGATAATTTGATTATTATGGCACAAATAAAAAGTTAGACATTGGCTACCTACTTTGAGGCCTCATTACCAATTTCTTTTCTCTTATTTTTATCTACGAGTTAATAATAAAGTTTGTACAAACAATCCTGTTGGCAGAACATCCGCAACAGAACATTATAGCAGAGGTTGAAAATACCGCTTCAGTTGTAAATTACTTTATTTTGACACGACCGGTTTCGGACTGTTATAAGCCCATCCTCAGATATCGTAGCTGTGCTGTGGTCCCCGATAGGGAGTCTCCCTGTTCTGCGCTCATAGGCAGTACACCGCGCCTGATACAAGCGGCGCTTGAGGAGTTTGTTTTAAAACGAATTTCTCCTGTAATTCTTTCAGGAAGGACATAAACCTTTCCCTTCGTAATCGCTTCCTTGCGCTATTGAAAAAAAGTATAAGCGCCATTAAGATTTTAAATTACTGTAGTTCCTTATTATAGATTATCGATGGCTTAACGTTGAAGTATTACACTACAATTCCAAACGTTCAGAGATCGATTATTGGTTACTAATATGCTTCTTTATGTCACAGTTTTGTGCATGCCGAAAAATACAAAGTTTCATCGTGGTCGGAGTGGCCGAGCGGTTCTAGGCGCTACAGTCTGGAACCGCGAGACCGCTACGGCCGCAGGTTCGAATCCTGCCTTGGGCATGGATGCGTGTGATGTCCTTAGGTTAATTAGGTTTAGGTAGTTCTAAGTTCCAGGGGACTGATGACCTCAGCAGTTAAGTCCCATAGTGCTCAGAGCCATTTGAACCACTTTTTTATAGTGAGTGAATTAATCAGTTTTCAGAGAGCAGGAGGCACTGACGTACGACTTCCTTGTTTACTAACAAGGGGAGGCCGCCAGTTGTGAAATTCAGATTCGACTCATACTGCGCATAATAAAAGCTCATGGCCAGAGGTGTAATGTGGCAAAGTACCAAGATGCACTTCTCAGCCGTTGTCGAGAAAATCGACAGTTGAAAGAAACCGTTGCGGTTAAATACTCTCTACGATTAATAGTTTTCCACAGCGCCGTGGCGCTGCGGTAAGCGCTGGGGTTCGTAATCCGAAGGTCGCCGGATCGAATCCTGCGCCATGCAACTTTTTTTATTATATATATATATATATATATATATATATATATATATATATATATATATATAATTCCCGGCAATCAGCTGCAACAATTATGCATATAATAAGTTGTTGAAAGTCGTGTGTCGTGAAAAAATAAAACTTGAAATAAAACACAATATCACAAATAATATTCAAGTGGATACGATTTATTGATAAGTTCGGTATACACTCGCACATAATTAACAATTAGTGACCAGAAGTAGCTGGAGTATCGCACGAAGCAGAGTGACAGTTATCACAGAAACATGGAAAGCAGAAAACAGCACGACATCGAGCACATCTGATAAACGATGCGTTTTTACAAGAACAATTGTTTTCTAAATTATCTGTTGGGAAACACCTGATTGACATTCTGAAAAATTGTTCTATCGTTCGTCAGGTTTGATGCATACCACGCGTATCGTATCATATCGTCAAAAATCGGAGAAGACAATTGATGTTGGACGATGGATTGGATTTATTTCAAGTATATATATATATATATCAAGTATATATATATATATATATATATATATATATATATATATATATATATAAATGTGTGTGTGTGTGTGTGTGTACATTTGAATTACAAAAAAAATAAAAAATAAAAAAAAAGTTGCATGGCGCGAGATTCGATCCGGCGACTTTCGCATTACGAACCCGAGCGCTTACCGCTGCGCCACGACGCTGTAGAAAGCCGGTAAGCGTAGAGAGTATTTCACCGCAACGGTTTCTTTTAACAGTCGATTTTCTCGACAAAGGCTGAGAAGTGCATCTTGGTGCTTTGCCACATTACACCTCTGGCCATGAGCTTTCATTATGCACAGTATGAATCGAATCTGAATTTCACAATTGGCGGCCTCCCCTTGTAAGTGGAACAATGTTAGGATTATTCTACTTTATTTCTTTAGGGAAGCTGAATACCACGGTTTCGCGCAGGTACTTATGTATTTCATCTTTCACATATCTCCTCACAACTTGTCCTCTTTCCATCTGCATCCTGATACACTCTGTTTCTTTCAGCTGTGTTCTCATATCCATTTCTTTTTCCACTGCCGATTGCTCCTCACCGTCCTTCACATACATACTACGACTCTTTCTCTCTCCTCCCCCTCTGTCCACCACTCCCCTCCTCTTATCATTCTCCTCCTCCAGACTGTCTCCATATCTTCCTAGAACCTATCTCACTCTGTCAACCTCCTTCTCCCCCCTCTGTCTGTAAATCTGCTTCTGCCCCCTTTCTGTCGATCTATTATCTCCTCCCCTACTTCACTGTCTCCCCATTTCTCCTCGCCCCTAACACATCTCCTCCTCTTCCTCCTCCTCTCAGTGTCATATCCTCCCCCATTTCTCTGTGCCCATATCCTTCTCTCTATCTATCCCTTTCACCCCCTCTATTATTGTTCATCTCAACTTTCGACCTCTGTTCATCTTCTCTTCTCCACTCTCACTGTCTGTGCATCCCACCACAAATTACTCTCTGCCCATCTCCTCCATCACCTCACTGTCCATCTCTTCACCTTCGCTTCCCATCTCTTACTTTCCCCCTCTTCCTATATCCTACTTTGCCCTCTCATGCATCTCACCTTCCCTCTTCCTATCTATCCCTCCTGCCTCCTCTCTTCCCCTAGCCATATCCATTTGCACACATGACCCCTGCAGGTCTATAAGGCAAGTCAGTACTAGTCCAACACAATGCACCTATTATGTGGGGAAGTATAGATGGTGGGAGATGGAAAAGTGTTTCTTACCCCTACCACTCCCCATAGGAGTTTGATATGGCAGGCTGATACTGTTCCCATACAACATGCCCATTGTTGAAGACAGTGTACATCTCGGGGACAAGAAACTCTTTCTTGCCCCTGATGTGTAAGCTGCCCTGCAAAGCAGGTCGCTAAATGAGGCCAATACTATTCCCACATGACACTCCTGTCATACAGGGCAGACTATACATTAGGGGCTGAAAAAAAGAAACACATTTTTGCCTATATCTCTGTTCCCATTAGAGCAAGGAGGTTATAAACCAAAAGTTTTGATACAGTGAAGTGTGCCAGATCAGGTAGAAATCCATCCAGGGATTTGGGAGGAGATGCTCGACGTACATACTGAGCTGGTCTGGTACTGATTATCTTTTGCACGTTATTGCCAGTCAGCATTCATTGCAGCGCCCACCTAGATGGCACAGCAGTGGCACTATGAGGCTATTGCGATTCCATGTCACTGTTGGCATTCTCCCTCTCTCTCCTGCAATCTCAGCTGGCAGTCAGTTATGTGCGTAATACCCAGTGACGTAAATTTGATATTCTCAATTTGTGTTCAGAGGTGCCGTAGTGACATCGCTGATTTGTAATTTGTCTAATGACGATTTTGATTGGGTACCCCAGAAGTCAGTCAGATATGGTGGTCAAATTCTGCAGACTATTACCTTCACAGGGTTAATCTGTTTTAACTACACTATATGTCCATGTACATGGCATTATTTGACGATGTGTATGATATGACAGATTTAGTACAGCGAAGCAAGGCCTGGTCAGCGCAAGGTGCACCCAGCTCTGTGTGCACCAATTCTATGTCATTTGCAATCAGCAGAATGTTGACCATTAACGACTGACACAGGATTTGGAGTATAAGCATGTTGGAGAAGTCAGTCGGTTGCACTTATAAAGTTGAACATCGCATGTAATTGATGCATAAGCGTGTTAATAGCATAACTGTAAGTCGATGCTTTAGGCAAGCCAGATTTTACTACTACTTTTTCAGGGTTGTTTCTTTCTTTTTAAATCGTTATGTTGTTTTTTTACTATCAGTCATATTATGAATTATATTAAAAGTATTCTTAGTTGCGAATATCGACAACCATCAGCTGTATAATGGAACGAGTGTCAATGAAAATTTGTGCTGAGCCGGGATTCGAAGCCGGATTTCCCCCTTATTGCGAGTGGTCGCCTTACCATTTTGCTATCCAAACAGTTCCTGTGTTATTTAGAAATACGGCGCAATGTTTCTTCAGGCATTCATCCGTACATGGATACACGCATATAGTATTTACCTGCCGACACTGACCAAGCGACTTTCAAATAAAACGTCTCCCATCTATTGGAATATACATAATGGATGTACGAGTATAGGACGTTCACACATGGTTGTCGAGATGTGGAAGTTTAGTTCTGGCCATGGGTCGTGCTGGGATAGCTAAATGGAAAGGCCACCGCTCACGATAAGCGCGAAATCCGGGTTCGAGTCATTGTCCAGCATAAATTTTCACTATCATCATTCCATTATACTGCTGATGACTTTCCACATTCGTAATTGCGAATAATTTAATGTATTTCACGATCGCTGCAGTCACCGCAAAGTTCTTCGCACATACGTCGTGTTTCTGAATGGCTCTGAGCACTATGGGACTCAACATCGGAGGTCATCAGTCCCCTACAACTTAGAACTACTTAAACCTAACTAACCTAAGGACATCACACACATCCATGCCCGAGGCAGGATTCGAACCTGCGACCGTAGCGGTCGCGTGGTTTCAGATTGAACCGCCTAGAACCGCTCGGCCACACCGGCCGGCGTCGTGTTTCTGGATAACACAGGGACTGCAAATCTTTGTAATGAAATCTCTTGCAAGTGGTTATAAGGTATTGCAATTATATACAAACAGTGTATTTGCCCAGCCACTGTCTGTTCTGTTAATAAAGAGAGGAAAAGATTTAAAACAGTTCTATTCGCTGAGGTATCAGTTTGTTACTAGTTTTATTGTAAAAGCTTTTAATATTTCTGCAACTGAATTAGAATTGCTTTAATACTTCAATATTTTATGCTGTTGGTTTAAAGACTTACGGATAGTCACGTGCTGATTAGAGGAGATATACTGAAATGAAATCACTTTCTACTTGGGTAGTTGCTTCGTTTTCATCTGAGTTAGTGTCAGAATTGTTTTGTTCCATGTTTGCATGCATTAATAAGTAAGATGTTGTGACTACACTGAGATGACAGAAGTCATGGGATAGCGAGATGATATATACAGAGATGGCGGTGGTATAGCACACACAAGCTATAAACGGGTAGTTCGTTTGCGGAGCTGTCTTTTATAGTCAGGTAATTCATGCGAATAAGTGTCCGACGTCATTACCACATACTACGGCATTTAACAGGCTTCGAACGCGGAATGTTAGTTGGAGAAATACACGTGGGACATTCCACTTCAGAAGTCGTAATGAAATGATTATTGCGAGATCCACAGCGTCAAGAATGTGCCGATAATACCAACTTTCAGGCATTACCTTCACCATGGACAACACAGTGGCAGATGGCCTTCACTTAACGACCGAGAGCAGTGGCGTTTGAGTAGAGATATCAGTGCCAACGGACAAGCAATATTGTGTGAAATAACTGCACAAATAAAAATGGGACGTAGGATGAACGTTTCCTTTAGGGAATTGCTGTGAAATTTGGCGTAAATGGCTATGGCAGCAGACGACCGATGCGAGTGCCATTCTCAATAGCGCAACATCGCCTGCAGCGCCTCTCCTGGGCTCGTGACCATATCGGTTGGACCGTAGGCGACTGGAAAACCGTGGCCTGGTCGGCTGAGTGCCGATTTCTGTTGGTAAGAGTTAAAGACAAGGTACGAATGTGACGCAGACTCCACGAATCCATGACCCAATTGTCAACAAGGCACCGTGCAAGCTGGTGGTGGCTCCATGAAGGTATGGGCCATGTATACACGGAATGAACTGGATCCTCTGGGTGTTCGGTTACTGCGAAATCATTTGCAGCCATTCGCTGACGTCACATACCCAAACAACTATGGAACTTTTATGGATGTATATGTGCCATGTCGCCAGGCCACAATTGTTCGCGATTGGTCTGAAGAACATTCTGGACAATTAGACGGAATGGCTTGACCGCCCACTTCACCTAGCATGAATCCCATCGAAGATTTATGTGACATAATCAGCAGGTCAGTACATGCACAAAATCCAGCACCGGCGACACTTTCGGTATTATGGACGGCTATACAGGCAGTATAGCTCAATATTTCTGTAAAGGACTTTCAACAGCTTGTTGAGTCCATGCGACGTCGATTTGCTGTCTGGGCAAAAGGAAGTCCGGCACGATATTAGGACGTATCTCATGACTTTTGTCATCTCACCGCATTTAACGGTGTAATCTTTTCTCTGTTTTAGTTGTATTATCGAACTGTATCCAAAAATCTGAACAGTTGTGCCCGTGAGCAGAGGCAAAGACTGAACTGCTTCAGATCTTTTATGGTAAAACTGGTATAATTTTCAAACTCTAATAATATGCAAAAGTTCCGATTAACGTCTTTCCTGTTACGCTTATTGATTTTAAGTTTTGGAAACAACTTTTTCGAGTCGGTTCAACTTGTGTAATGATTAAGATTTAACGATCGCTGCTATTACTTGTAACGTTTTCTAAATTGGAGGCGAAATTTGTTTTAAATTTAAATTCTTTTGTGCCTGGTGCCTTCCGCTCACCGATATCCTCGTGAGCAGTTCCGCATACATACATGATGCTTTATATACATTGTTACAGCCAGAAAAATATTCTGATCGTAGCCTATGTTATAAAATTGTAATTGTTTCTCCCCGGAAACGCCAGAGGCAGAGAAGAACGAGCAAATGGACAAGCAGAATTCCAGTAAAATGGAAACACTGATGGAATAAAAGCAAACACGGAAGTTATTGAAACATACTGGATGGACTGAGCACTCTAACAAATGTTTTAATAAAATAACATTAAAGCAATGTAGGAATATCCAAGTACTGGTGACTGCACAAAGTGTCGCTACAAAGCTCAGTTCTAATGCAAGAGTAACTGTTCAGTTATTGACACAGGAAAACAGAGCATCTGAAGGGGAAGTTGAGAAAACAGAGCATCTGAAGGGGAAGTTGAGTCATCCTGAAGTAACGAAGATCGCTGACAAGCTCAGAAAACTAGGGCACATTTAGCCATCCCCAGAGAAGGATAATGTCATCGGCGTAGCCTGACAAGTACATATGCCACAACGTACACAGCTAGACCTTTGTAGCTGCTTACAGGCGTTGATAAATATCAATGCTTGTAAGCAGCTACAAAAGTCTGGTTTTCACTGTAAATTCATTCTTCGAGAGCTGCAGGATCACCAGTGGTGTCTGTTCTTTCGGACGCCACATTTATATGGATGAGGCTCACTGGCCATTGATCATCTGCAGTGCGGCTACGCTCACATTGCTCAAACTCTTAGGGGATTCGATAGATTGACTGCCGCGAGTAATGAGTATAATGGACAGGGGCACTGCAAATCTAGTGTGTGGGTCTCACAGGGAGCGTGCGAGAGATAAGTCCCTGCAGTCGCATTATCCTTTGCGTTCTCGATGGCTCAGTCGGATAGAGTGTCTGCCATGTAATCAAGAGTTCCTTGGTTCGAGTCCCGGTCGGAGCACACATTTTCCGCTGTTACCCTTGATTTTTGTCAAGATCTGTAAGCAGCCATAAAGGTCTGGATTTCACTGTAATTTCATTCTTCGAGAGCTGCAAGATCACCAATGGTGTCTGTTCTTTCGGACACCATATTCGTATATTACACAGCTTAGTTCTCAGTTTCAGGACAGTACTGCAGCTAAATAGTAAAAAGGCAGAACCTAAGATATTCCATCCGCTACCTACTGAGATGACTGCGATATATGAGGCCACCGCCAACTGAAGCTGATAGATCTGCTGCCGAGAGTTGCTGGTGTCTGATCCTCGTCTTCACTGATGGGGAAATATTGGCGGCTTCCAACACCACGCCTCTACAAGCCTCATTGGTAATCCTTGGAAATCTGATCAACCACCAGTCTGAACGATCACAGTAATTGCTGTCCCCTGACTCGCAGCTACGAGCAGACACCAGCATCGCACGCCGGTGCCCTGGAGTGAGGTCATGACGTATCTCTGCACCGCTATAGCCACCTCCTGCAGAACTACTGGCCTCCTTCCCAGGAGCGAGAGTGCCCCGGTAACCTTATCGCCGTGCTGCTTGCCCGCGAGGCAGCTCGGGCAGCGACGTCTGTGCTGTGGCTGACTGGCCTTGATGTCGTGGGATTCCGTGTGCGTGCCTTCTTCACCAGGGAGTGTGAGCCAGGCTGGTGTCAGCGAGTACCAGCTTGGCCAACACCCTTACGCCCGTTGCACTGCTGCCAGCAGCGGTGGAAGACAACTGCGTACTTCTGATCGGTAAATGTGCATATGGTAAAGATGTCCCAGTGACATCTTTGGCCGTTCAGCAGAGCCTCACCCCTGCATTCCGCACGACAGTATCGTGACGACCGTAGGTGTCTTTACTCTTTGTAATATACGGGATGAAACGGGTATAAGTGCAGATATTTCTATTGGTGACTGAGGAGACATACTGAACAACATTGTATCAAAATTTATTCTTACAGCAGATAAAGACAAGTAGAGTAGTCTGTCATCTCATGTTACAAACACATCTTACAACGCTCTTACTCTTGTCCTATCTTTGCACGTGGGACTCTGAAGTCCGAAAAGCGTCAATGCATGATCAATAAAGTCATTCTTCACTTGGTTTATGGCTTTTTATGCCATGTAGCCAGTTTAACGACAGATCTGCGCACAATTACTAGAAACGTCGCTAGCTTCCTACGTGACTATGTTATACATTTATTATATCAGTATTTAAGTCAGCAGATAATAATTACAGCTATTTCAAGGGTGTATGTTTTTAGTTTGGTTAGTGTGTACTCGTGGCAAGAGCAAGCCATTAGTATCTATTTTCCTCACGCCAGTGGTTCAGGTGTTGAAGTGTAAACACATGGGCTCAGAATGGTTAGTCTTTACTGACACGCATAGTCCACTTAGTGATACAGTACGACTTTGCGGAAAATACCCGGTTCTAACATTTGTGAAATGTATGTAGGAACAAACACACAAATGTTATGTGAAAAGTATGTAGGAACATCCCTCAGAGAGTCACACCTAGTGATACGTGGCTGGCGACCACGGGGCCCCGAACTGAGTCCTGGCATTGCTTCCACTTACTTATGCCAGTCTCCTCACTTTTATGTTTCCTATCTGGCAACCCTCGGCCAGCTCTTGTTCTTTTCCGACCCTGACGCTATTAGGTTTCGAGGGCTTGGGATCTTTCATTTTCCAACCTATACTTCTCATGCAGCGTCTGACCCGCAGTGGGCAGCTGCAAAAGGCGTCTGTATCCCATGTTAGGGGCGGCCTCCAGAACTGCGGAAGGCAACGGAATACCACCGCAGATAATCTTCCCTGCATAATGCAGTCTCCATTTTATGCACAAAAAATGGCTTCCTCTCATGTTAAATCAGTGTCCGGAGGTAAAATAGTCCCCCATTCGGATCTCCGTGGGGGACAACTTGAAAGGAGGCAAAAAATCAAAACGAGAATTGGTACCTGGAATGTCAGAACTCTGCTACAAGCAGGAAAACTAGAAAAACTTAAAAGAGAGATGGAAAAGAATCATATGGACCTCGTAGGAGTTGCTGAGGTAAGATGGAATGGGCATGGAGAGTTGCAGTCAGATGAATATGTATTACACTACTCAGGAGGGGAAGTAAAGGGAATTAATAGAGTAGGAATGATTATGACAAAGGAATTGGATGAATGTGTGGAATATGTATATGCAAATGACCGGGTTGTTGGTGTAAGGCTGAAAGGAGCACAGAAAGATTTACTGATTGTCCAGGTGTATGTGCCAACTTCAGAACATGATAACCAAACTGTAGAGGAAACGTACAATGTAATAGAGAGAATAATGGACGAAAATAAAAAATGCTGCAAAATAGTAATGGGAGACTGGAACGCCGTTGTGGGAGAAGAGGAAAACATCGTAGGCAGTCATGGTCTTGGAAAGAGAAATGACAGAGGTGAATGGTTAATTGACTTCTGCAGGGAAAGGCAGCTGATAGCGTCAAACACATGGTTCAAGAACCACAAGAGGAGGCTCTACACTTGGAAATCACCAGGGGATAAATACGGAAACCAAATCGATTTTATACTGGTAGAAGAACGATACAGGAATGGAATCAAGAACGTGCACACATTACCAGGTGCAGATATTAATAGTGACCACAACTTACTTATGGCAGAAATAGAAATAAGAATGAAAAAACTGAAGAAGGCGACCATAGTGAAGAAGTGGGATTTAGAGAAGATAAGATCCAACACAGAACAAATTACAGAAATGCTGTCTCGGGACTTTCTAAACACATTACGGGACAAAGAAGCACCTGATCATGCCAACGAGTACTGGAATATGCTGAAAGAAGGAATCATTAAAGCAGGACAGGAAAATATAGGATATGTAAAAGGGAAAAGTTCAAAAAAACCATGGGTCACACAAGAAATGATTTCCAAGATGGAGGAGAGAAGAAAATTGAAAAACAAGAACACTGAAGATGCAAGAAAGATATACCGAAGGCTAAATAATGAATTGCAAAGAGAAACAGAGCAGGCTAGGAAAAAATGGCTAAAAGAGGAATGTGATGAAATTGAAGCACTGGACAGGAAGGGAAGATACGACTTACTATACAACAGAGTAAAGACTATGACATGGGAACAAAACAGAGCAGGAAGTGCTACTATGGAAATTTTGAGTAAAAACGAAGAGGTAGTGTACAAAGATCGTGACGATGTCCTCCACAGATGGGAAGAATATATAAAAGAGCTATATGACACAAATAGCAAACCAGAAACTTTGGAACTTGAATCACACAACAGTGTAAGTGATAACGAGAAAGGACCGACTATCATAATGGAAGAAGTAAAGTCTGCCATAGCTGCAATGAAAAATGGCAAAGCGGTAGGTACAGATACAATACCGGGAGAAATACTAAAATGCTTGAACCGCGATGGAGTAAGAGAAATATTGGGGTTATGTAACAAAATATATGACAGTGGTGAATGGCCTGAGGACTTTCTGACAACAGTAATGATTCCATTACCGAAAAAACAAGGCACCAAGAAATGCAGCGAGCACAGGACAATCAGCCTCATTTCACAAGCAGCCAAAGTGATGTTAAGAATAATTAATAAAAGACTTGAAAAAGGAGAATCTTGGCGAGGAGCAGTTTGGCTTTAGACGGAATACGGGCACCAGAGATGCAATAGGGCTCCTACGAATCTTGGGAGAATGGTTTATTGAAAAAGAAAGAGACCTATATATGTGCTTCATCGATCTAGAAAAGGCATTTGACAATGTGGTTTGGGACAAGGTGGTGACTATAATGAGGGAAAAGAGAGTGGACTGGAAAACCAGAAGACTTATAAACTTATTATGTCTTAATCAAAAAGTTTCAGTTAAAGTGAGGAGAAAGTACAAATTGGATCAGACTAGGAAAAGGAGTAAGACAAGGATGCTGTTTATCACCTATTCTTTTCAACCTCTACTTGGAAAATATGATTGACCAATGCTCATTAGATGACAAAGGAGTAGAAATTGGAGGAAGAAGAGTAGGGTGTTTGAGATTTGCTGATGACACGGTCCCATTGCAACTAACGGAAAAAAATATGGAATGAGAAGTAACACAAATAAAACAAAAGTATTGACACTAGGAGGAAATAAGGAAATAAAAATTTTAAGTATCTTGGAAGCAGGATAGACACCGACTGGAAGTGCACCACAGAAATTAAAACAAGGACAGCAATGACATAAGAGGCGTTTTATAAGAAAAGGAGAATCTTCTGCAGCGGTCTGGACAGAGAGTTCAGAAAGAGACTCATAAAATGTCTTGTATGGAGTGTTCTTCTATATGGCGCTGAAACATGGACTATGAGGAAAAAAGACAGAGAAAGGCTGGAGGCTTTTGAGATCTGAACATGGCGGAAGATGGAAAGAATAAGTTGTATGAACATAGTAAAAAATGAAGAGGTACTGAGAAGAGTGGGAGAGAAAAGACAGTTACTAGATGTAATAAAGAGAAGAAAAAGAAATTGGATTGGGCATATATTAAGAAAGAATGACGGACTGATAAAAACAGTTTTAGAAGGTTATGTAGAAGGGAAAAGGAAGCGAGGAAGGAAGAGATTCCAGATACTGGATGACATGATGGACGGTACAACATACAGCAACCTTAAGAAGGAAGCAATGGATCGCATAAAATGGAGAGGAAAAGGACCTGCTAATATAGCAGATAACTGATGATGATGTAGGAACAATGTTAGACGCAGAGATAAAACAGCCAACACACTGATCTGTGAAAATATTTAGGTACCATATATAGAAATATCTGCACTTGCATCCTTTATGTAGATTATTGTGTATGTTTTCCAAGATCTTCAAAATTATCTACATTGTACATTGGAACACTTTTTCGCCTCTAGTCAGTTCTGTAACAGTAGAGTAACACATTTTCTTATTCTATTTTTAAATGATGGCATTCGCCTTTTACTTGCTGCAATCTTTTTCTGAAATTACAAAAATTACTTCGGAAATTTAAGGTTATTCCAAATGTGAAAAACTGTTCCAAAGTACAAACTTTCTATTGAAATTTAAAAACGTTGCAATCGAGAAAATCTCTTACACTATTATTGTACTATACACCAATAATCAGTAACTGATATTACATTAATATTATAAAAAGCAAGTTACAAGTGGATTACATTTTGAAACTGAAGCTGCTAGCACAGATTTCCATGTATAAGACAAGTAAAATTGTTAATAAATTAATGAAACTCAGTTAATCTGCAAATATCAAATGTTCCATGATACAAGACCCTCTTCTGTTTCAGTAGAAGATGGTGCACGACCGACGAAGTATGGCTTAACTGTCCACGCGTTATTTTTAAAAATATACAATTTGACTTGCCAGAAAATTCTGTAACTGAAGAATTAATAATATATTCCACATAGCTTTAATATATCATACAGCACTTAGTTGTGTAGAACTCGAGATACTTACAAAAGCTGCACAAAACACAACTTCACGTCTAGCAACAGCAAAAACTGTAGAAAATAGGACCGCTCTTGACGTTGTATAGTGCTCATTCCTTCATTTGATTCTAAAATCAGTTACTAGACTAAAACACCGACCAAAAAACATGGCGTCCCTAGCTGCACTATCCTCTAAGAACAGCATTTGCCGTATGGTATTACTGGATGATTGCATTAGGTTTTTCTGCTAACTGCTTCTGCTGGTTATTCATTTCTCTCTACTGGTCATTTTACAATTGTGTCCGTGGTGTAACTTAAATGCCGACCATTGTATTTCGCCGAGATTGTCCTTACCAAATGAGCTGTCCATCACTCAATAATATTCTTCCTTTGTTTTTGAACTCTCAACCGACACCAGTTCATCCAAAAGATTTTCAGTGGCTAACAGCTCATGGTTTTGAGCAGGTTTACGTAATAAAATCTTTGTCCTTTCCTCGTAGATAGGAGCAATAACGCGTTAATACAGAAACTTCAGACCTCAAAATGTTTGCACAAAGTGGAACGCACATTATTGTGGGAATAAAGTTTCACAAACACTTCCGTTCGTTCTGACTCAGTAACATGGAGCTTCGTCGTCGATCTCGCTTGATAATCTACAATGCTTTTTATTTTGTATTACGTCATATATGTATTTAAGTGTCGTGTAAATGTGCTCACATGAATGTGGCACTACAAATAAGCTGATAACAAAGATTTTAGAATTTAATTTCTATGTTCTTGTCCGTCATTGAGTAGTACAATCATGAGATGTGTATTTTTGAAATCTACTGTACTGACCCGCCTTCCTAAATTCTGCCCCGTATTGGCATGCATGTCGTTATTTCGTGTTATATTATCGTAGTGGGATATATCTGTCTCAGTTAATCCACGAGTGTGATATACGTTTGACTAAATTTGGAAGATTCTGCCAAGTGGCAGTGCTAGGGACTCTGAAGAAAATACAAATTTAGAAGATTTTTTTTAGTCTTTGGAATAAGGTCATAGGTCTACTTTTCGTACACTCGATAGAATTAGTCTAACTACCGAATAAATCCATTAATTGAAGCTACAATCGCGAGAAGATGAAATATTCCGTGTGTCTAAGCGAAAAACAAAAGCAAAAAACTGTCTTATTGCATGACTGAGACAGTTCACTGTAGACCTAAACAGTAACGACTCATATACGTAAATGAAAAAAATCACTGTAGTGTACAGTGTTGAACGCCGAATTGATTTATCCAGCAGCTGTGGCACCTGCACACCAAAATTTCGGCTTCTGTTGTCTCCTTTGGGACTTCTCTGTCATTGACCGTCTTCCCAGGGCTCCTCTGCAATAGCTGATGATGTCTGACGACTAGCCTGTACAGAATTGTTGAGTTAGGATTCAAGAACTGAATGACAGGAACGGTCTTAATGTAAAATTCGTAATTTTGCTTCTTCTTCTTCTTCTTTCTTCGTTTGGATCATCTAAAGACCACACACCAATTTTAATGCTTCCTTCTTTGTTGTTCTTTCTTTTTCCTCCAGTATTCTTTTATCTTTTCTCTCCTCGGATCATTTTGACTCTGTCTTCTTCTCCCTCTTGCCTTGGAATCCTTCCATTTTTAACACTTTCTTCTTGAAACTCTCTTTTTCTGTTGCATCTTTTCACTTATGTTGTTTCTTTCCAAATCTTCCCTAACTTCTTGAATCCAGGCTACTGTTGACTTCTTGTCCCAAACATATTTAAAAATCTGTTTGGTTAAGCTGTTGATGTTCATTGCAGTCGCCTCTTCCGTAGTGTTTCATTTATATTTTCTATGTTGCGATAAGCTTCTTCACTGCTTCTTAATTTACATACCTCTGTAGCTTTTGGTGGTCCAATTATTTTTCGAATGATTTTTCTTTGTAGGACTTCAAGTTTGTGTCATTTGTAGTTCAGTGCTAAACATTCACTTGCATAAAGACATTCTGGTTTTATTACTGTGTTGTAGAGCTGTATCTTCAAATTTTTAGGCAGACACATTTTGTTGTAGACATTCCTAGTTATTCCATAAGCTCTCTCCATTTTATGTACTCTTTCTTCTATAGCGAATTTTTCTAAGACATTTTCTTAGATAATTTCCCCCAAATATTTAAATTTATTTACCCTCTTTATCTGACCAATATCTGTTGCTAGGGATTCCAGATCATTCTTTATATTTGTCATAAATTTTCTTTTCTACAGATATTCTTAAACCTGCTTTGGTGGCTATTGCTTCTAAGAGACTGATTTGTATTCCAGCATTTGTTAGGTTTTCAGAAAGAATGGCCAAATCATCGGCAAATGCTAAACAGTGAATTTCAATACCTTTGTTTTTAGTTTCCATTCTGATTGGTGATAGCTTCTCTTCTTTTTGTTTTTGTTTCCATTCTCTTGTTATTTTCTCTAGTACGCAGCTAAAGAGGGGTGGAGACACGCCATCACCTTGTCTTACACCTGTTTTTATGTTGAATGCCTTCGATATTTCATCCTGAAACTTTACTTTTAATTTGGTGTCTGTGAGCGTTTCCCAAATAAGGTTTGCTAATTTAGATTTGATGCCAAATTCTCAGCTCAATTTATCAAGTGTTTCCCTATCAACTGAGTCAAATGCCTTTTTAAAATCTATAAATGTTACAACTATATCTTTGGAGTTGTAAGTCTGTGACGAATTATGGACTTCAGGTTGAAAATCTGTTCAGAGCAAGATCTGCCCTTTCTGAATCTACTCTGATACTCTCCCAATTGGCTATCAAGTGTTGCTTCTACCTTGTTTAGTAGTATTGTTGGAAATATTTTATAACCCACTGGCAACAAAGATATAACTCTGTAGTTATTTACATTTTGCTTATAACCTTTCTTGTGCAAGGGATGGATGAGAGCCACTTTCCAGTCTTATGGTATCTTTTCAGTTTCCCATATTTCTTCAAACATGAGCTGAAGGTTGGTTATAATGTTTGGCTGAGACCATTTTACAAATTCAGCTGTAATTGAGTCTTCTCCGCTGGCTTTGTTGTTTTTCAGGGTACTTATTGCTTTTTTAATTTCTTCAGCTGTAGATGGTTGATCTGCTTTTGTATTTTCGTGGAGATCTGGAAATTCTAACTTACAGTTTGGTTCTTCACAGTTCAGTAATTTTTCAAAGTACTTTCTCAGTATTTCACAATTCTGGCAGTTGCTTAGGCCTACTTCACCATTTTCATCTGTGAAGCAAATACTTGGAGCCTGGTAGCCCTTTAGATGACTTTTAAACACCTGATATAAATTCTGGGAGTTATTTTTTACAAAGCTGTTTTGTATGTAAAGAAGTTGTGATTTCTCAAAAGAACTTTTAACACTCTTTATTATTCTTGCTGTTTCTTTCCTTTGCATTCTAAATGCATCAAGGCGATCGGGTTTTCCCAAAACATTTCCATTTCTTCTTCATTTTTGTTGTTCCAAATATATTTTTCACTGTCCTTGTTGATTTCTTTAGATATTTCTTCCCATTTCCCTGATTTACTTCCTTTAATTTCTTCCTGAAAATTTTTTATTTCCTCTTTGGTGATGTTGAGTCTGTCCATATTATGTTTAATTAATTTTTGCTGTCTCTTTTGGTTTTTATTGGGGAGAAGTTTCAGTTTAATCTTAGGTAATGATGAGAATCAAATTCCCTGTTTCTTACTACTTTTACATTCATGATTTCTTTAAAATTGCATTTAGAAATAGCCACGTGATGTAACTGGAACTCCCCTAGGACTGGATTCGGAGAGATCCATGTTTTTGCCTTTTTGGTAATTTTTTGAAGAATGTTGACATTACCTTCAACTGAAATGTTCTACAAAGTCTGATTAGTCTTGTGCCATTGTTGTTTGTTCTTTTATGAGGTGTATAATTTCCTATCATTTTTCGAAACGATTTTTCCCTCCCTATTTGTGCATTAAAATCCCACATTAGTATAACAACATTTGATGGAATTTTTGATATTTCTTCTTCTAGAAGTTCCCAGAATGCTTCTACTTTACTCGGATTTATCGTATTGTCATCATTGATTGGAGCATGACAATTAACAAAGGTATGCTGTTTATTTTTGCATTTAACTGTGACAGAAGATAGTATTTCTCAAATGTATTTGAATTCTGTAATGTTATCTACTAAATTTTTATGTACATAGAAAGCGGAACCAAGTATTGGCATGCCTTTCATGATTTTTATTGCTGGTTTACCGTTAAAAATTCTATGGTTTTTGGTTTCTGTAACATTTTCCTCCAAAAATCTTGTTTCTTGAACTGCTAAAATTTGTATTTCAAGCTTATCTAACACAATTTCAAGTTATTTTTGTTTACCAATTTTTAATAATGAGCTTACGTTCAAGGTGTGTGCAAAGAATTTCCTTTAGAACTTGAGTTTGGAAGGATACCAAGGATGATCCACTCATCCTTAATGCAGATGTTAGGATTCCCCAGAACCCTAGTTCCGATGCGTTGCATAAAGCAATGGTAGATTCCTTTTTCGAGTTACCACCTGGGGTAGTGCTTTCTTTTTGCGGACTCTCCATTCTGCAATTGAAATTGTACATTGTACGTGGTAGGAAATAAATTCCAAGGTAAGATCGGATTGTTAGTCCCAAATGATTATTTTTCATGGTTTTCTCCATTAGGATCTTCCGCTCTCTCTGCCGTTGGGAGTTAGGATTCCTCTTCCGCCTTTGAGACCGTTGACCGGGCTTCAGCTGTAACCCTAGGCAGGTCCGTCACAGGGTGCTACCATCCGGAGCCAGACGGATCCAGGTGTTTTTACGAGGTATTACTCCTCCCCCTCCTCCTTCCTCATCGCTTGCAAGATGAGGCTCCAGGCTTGGGACCGGCAGTGGCGGAGTTTTCGTAATTTTTATTATTATTTCTTGTCCGAAAGTGAATATTTAACAACGTTGAATACTGACACGAAATAATGATACAAAATAACAGTTCTGCGCCCCGTGTCAGCTGTTTACTGAGCCCTAAAAGAACGATGTGTTTTCCTAATAATTTAACTCTTACTGATTTCGCCAACTGTGTTTCTCAAAGGTATGAATCTCCTGACAAACGTCTTGAAGTCGCTTCGCCGGGCTTAGGGAATCAGTGCATACTCACTTATCTTCATTAACTTGTTTCGGCAGAAAATACGTTTACATATCATGCTGCGGGACATGCCGTCTGCAAACGTTGCAGGTGATCCCAGATATGCTCAGTAATGTTCATGTCTGGTGAGACTGGTGGCCAGCGGAAGTGTTTGAACTCAGAAGGATGTTGCTGGAGTCATGTCCGTCGTAATGCGCTGTGATTCTCTTCAGTCGTCGTTGGTCCCGTTCTTGCAGGATCTTTTACCCGGCCGCTGCGATGTCGGAGATTTGATGTTTTACTGGACAGCTGATATTCACGGTACACTCGTCAAATGGTCCTACGAAGAAGTCCTCACTTCATCGCTACCTCGGAGATGCTGTGTCCCATCGCTCATGCGCCGCCTATAGCACCACATTCAAACTCACTTAAATCTTGATAACTTGCCACTGTAGCAGCAGTAACCGATCTAACAACTGCACCAGATGATTGTTGTCTTATATAGGCGTTGCCGACCGCAGCGCCATATTCTGATTGTTTACATGTCTCTGTATTTGAATGCGCATGCCTGTACCAGATTCTTTGGCGCTTCAGTCTATGTGCTGGTATGGATGCCTCATTTCTCACAGGGTACTTTCTGTTCGTTTGCTGGGGATTTAGAGCACACACTGTTCAAGGTGGACCAAATAAAACTCGCCTGGAATGTATTTACAGTAAGACTGAGGGGAATCAACACTCATTAATAAAAATGATAGAAGATGCTAGAACGTTCAACGACTACATTTATGCGGCGCTGCGCTCGATTTGTCAAGCTCTGAGACAAACATTTTTAGTGTTCTATTGTAGCTATTCCAGAGTGTGACGATTATGTGTGTTTACCTGATCCAATAAGTAAACATCACAAAGGGAGAGGGCTCGGCGATCGAGATAACAAGGAGATTGCTCGGCCTCTGCTGATTCTACTCTCCTCTCCGGACACTCGCGGTGAGGTTGTCACGGCAGTGTATGTTGTTGCATGAGTTGATCCACATCTGGAGCCCGGGGCCTCATCTCGCAAGCGATGAGGAAGGAGGAGGGGGAGGAGTAATACCTCGTAAAAACACCTGGATCCGTCTGGCTCCGAATGGTAGCACCCTGTGAGGGTCCTGCCTAGGGTTGCAGGTGAAGCCCGGTCAACGGTCTCAAAGGCGGAATAATTAATATTTCTTGCAGATGCGAGTTGGCATTAACAGTTGGATGTATGAATCGTATAACGCTGTGGGCACTATTGTATCTTGCCTGGAAGGCTGCGCATGGGTCTGCTCCTGAAAACTGTAAGGTTGGCCGAATGAAGAAAGCGAGTAGGAGCAGGTGAGGTAAAACACGTCGGTACTGCAATTAAGTAAAAGTGGTTTACTGGTGCATGAATATACATGGTGGTCCATTGTTAGTGACTGGGCCAAATATCTCACGAAATAAGTATCAAACGAAAAAACTACAAAGAACGAAACTCGTCTAGCTTGAAAGGGGAAACCAGATGGCGCTATGGTTGGCCCGCTAGATGGCGCTGCCATAGGTCAACGGATATCAACTGCGTTTCTTTTTAAAATAGGAACCCCCATTTTTATTACATATTCGTGTAGTTTGTAAAGAAATATGAATGTTTTAGTTGGACCATTTTTTTCGCTTTGTGATAGGTTCCCACTCAGACAGCGTGGCGTGTCAGTGGGAGTAGTGTGCAGCGAGGCTGAGAACTTGGTTCAGATCTTCTCATGAATCAGAAAATACCAACCAAATAACAGTGAATGTGATCAGTTGTCTACCATATTTCAATACAATGATATACAGCTATTTCCATATTCACAGCAACCTATTAAATACTGGATCTATGTAAGGCCCCTAATATGCTTCTGCTATTCCATAATGTTTGATGTTGATGAATAGTTAAGCATTCCCACTTTAGACTGCGTTCTGCTTGATCTAAAGTTTTCTACAGGATTCAAGTCAGTATGACTCACAAACATGTTGCAAATTACAAGAGTATTAACAGAACAATCTTATCAATTTCAGTACTCCCAAACACGAATTTTCTTACTGTCACTTCATTATAAACAACCGCTTTTCATCGAAGAGCATACGACGGAAATAGCAACATATTTTGCTTAAGTCGTCTTAAGATGGAAAGCCGTAAGTTTATCTCTCTATTATTGGTTTACTCTCTAATTGCTGTCCCCCTGCTGAACTGAGTGGTAACGTGTTTGCATACCATGCAGCGGGCCAATGTTCGATTCTCGGCCGGGTTGGAGATTTTCTCCACTCGTGGATTTGGTGTTACCTTGTCATCATTTCATCATCATAGCCACGCAAGCCTCCAAAAGTGGCGTCACCTAAAATAAGACTTACAACCTGGCGGTCGAACTTCCCTGAATGGGGCCTCCCGGCCATCAGTACCACGCGATCATTTCATTTCATTTTCGTGTAATTACTAAACGTATCAGCAACTACTTGCATTTTTCCAGACAATTCCGCATCACCCACACAAGAGTCATACGAAAGTCGAAATAAATGTAAATAAGAAACAATATTTAATCAGTGCAAAATTTGTGATTTATTTCGCAAATGATTAATTATGAACTGATGCAGCATAAATAATCTCCTTATTAAACGAAGAAAGCTGTCGCAGTTTATCAAGTATGTAGTTGGAGCCCGCATTACACATTTCTTCGTCACGCGTCAGACTTTTGACAGAGCGTTTCATTAGCGATTTCTGTATCCACTGCTCGAGTCTCTTCTTCTGACCAACGATTACTGTATAGACGTCGAGTAGCTTTATTCTTTTTTACTCCATTTTTAAAGCAGTGGAGTATTAATCCTATAATTCCATGTATGGCCTATTAATTCTCTTTCTTTCTCTCTTTCTAACACACACACACACACACACACACACACACGCACACACTCATACACATAAACACACATGTTTATACATATACTTCTACACTACCTGTGCAGCCTCTAATTGTCTCTCGGTGCACGCTGTTCCATAATATTTACGTATTTCCTAACAGGTTTTTAAATTGAATTATTCCGCACGAAATTTCATAAAAAAACTATCTTATGCATGATATGCGACGTGCCAGTAAATAGTTCACCGACAGTACCGATAAATGCAACAGCGCTTCTGCTCTTGCCACCACAAACACTTATTTGCGTAAAATATGGCTCATTTCCCAAAAACAATAACACATAAGTGACCAAATAACGAGAAATATTGAAACACTCAATTGCCCGTGCATCTTGTACAGTTCCATTATACACAGTCGAGTCACATTGCATAGCTGTAGATAATATTTTTATTCATTCTTCATCACTAGGTGGGCATTCTGTTAGTAAAAGGGTGAATGGCCCTTCAGACCATGACGCACAAATTTTAACACTAAAAGGCTTTTGCACTCAAACAAATGTCACATATAATTAAAAACTAAGTAGAAAAGCTAATCCAACGGCAATAGAGAGTTTTTTAAACATCGTTAAGGAACAAGAGTGCCAGGATGCTTATAGTGCCGATAACATAGATGACAAATATAATGCTTTCCTTAACATGTTTCCCATGCTCTTTGAGAGTTGATTTTCATTAAAACATTCTAAACGGGGTACTAGCAGTAAACGACAGCCTGGGTGTCTGACTAGTAAGATAAGGATATCATGTAGAACAAAGTGGGAATTATAGCAAAATGTTGGAAGTAGTCACAATCAGATATAGTAGCCCATTACAAACAGTATTGTAAGGGGCATAAAAACGTAATAAGGAAGGCAAAAGCACTAATTCAAAGGATAAAATTAAAACCATATGGTCAGTTGTGAAGGAAGTGTCTGGTCAGCAGCACAAGGTCGATGACATAAAATCAGTTCGTAATAAAAATATTTCTGTCACTGATATGTCAGATACATGTACACTATATAACAATCACTTTCTGAGCGTTGCTGGTGAACTAAATAAAAACTTAGTTTCTACTGGAAATCATATAACTCTCTATGAAAATTGCTTTCTGAGACTAATGTCTTAAATACTCCTCTGTGACACAGACAAGGGGGATATTTGAGTCAAGAATTAAATCACTGAAGACTAATGGCTCTCATGGATATGATGGAGGCCCTAGCAGAATATTAAAGTACTGTGCTGCACATGTTAGCCCTGTATTTAGTCATATTTGTAATTTTTCCTTTAAGAATGGTCAGTTTCCTAAACGATTTGAAGTACTCAGTAGTAAAGCTGCTTTATAAAAAGGGAGAAAGGGATAATGTAGACAATTTTGGACCTATTTCTAAGCCGTCAGTGTTTGCTAAAATTATTGAAAAGGCTATCTATATAAAGATAATTGATCATTTTATATCACACAATCTGCTATCGAATGTACAGTTCGGCTTTAGAAGTCATTTAACAACTGAAAATGCTATATTCTCTTTTCTCTGTGAGCTACTGAATAGATTAAACAAAAGTTTTCGAACGCTAGGCATATTTTTTAATTTATGTAAGGCATTTGATTGTGTTGATCACAAAATATTGCTCCAGAAATCGGACCATTACAGAATACGGGGAGTAGTTCATAACAACAGACAGCAAAGGTCATTATTTACAGTGTTGAGGATGGCTGTGGTGTGGGGTCTGAGTGGGATACGGTCATATGGGGGTGCCGCAGGGATCAGTGTTGGGGCTACTCCTGTTCCTTCTTTAAATAAATGATATGTTCTCTAGTATAATGTACACATGTAAGCAGATATAATGAACACATAAATGCTTACCACACTAACAATTACAACAGATCAGCAATAGCCGTCCACACAAAAGACACAGGTCACACTCTGCATGATATTGTTAATGATAAGGGACACCAAATGGACTTATATGAAGAACTGGAAATCTGCAATCACGGCACAGCACATCAAGATGTATTATTAAATGATAAGCTTGAAAGTAATAATGTTAGCTTCTTCAAAAACTTCTGCAACATTAAATTTTTATTTCATTGACAGAATAGTTTTCATTAAGTATCCATGTAACATTGTCCATATTGCCAATACATCTAGATAAAAGTTTTCGTGTTCACTACAGCTATGTATTACGTCTTTGAAATTATAAGTAGTTTAGCTTAGGTTTTATAACTCACTTTATAGTTGTAAGCAGTCTTTGAAATAGTGAGTAGTTTATCTTAGATTTTAAAACTCTTTGAAAAGTTGTAAACAGACGTTTGTGAAAATGCTAATTTGTGATTTACCTGTTTACTGTGTGCTGTGTGCCAGAAAATGAAATCGCCAGCAAAAATGTAAGTAAACGTAGTAATACATGTTACCTAATCATGTTATTCACATAATGTACACACTGTAACAGATTTATCCTTCCACACAGGTTTATTTTTCGATTCTTAATCCCACTGGCACATACAGCTAATGTACATAACGTATCAATCGATGTATAAGCAACTGTATAATGGAACTGATGATGGCAGCATGCTGCCAAAATCATTGTGCTAATAAAATATTACTATAAAGATACTGTAGCAATATAAAATTATTCCACATAATCTGATAATACAGACACAGACCTCAAACATCATCCATATAACATGGATAATTTTAAATTTAGGATCTTGTTCAGAAACTTAATGTTGCCATTTTTCTATTCGAACGGCATCTGACGTAAGCAATTCTTCGACACGAAAATTAGTCTACTCTGCTTATTTTAATACGCTTGTGTCGTATGACTGTAGGAATATAAAATTATTCCACATAATCTTATAATACAGCCGCAGACCTCAAACGTCATCCATATAACATGGATAAATTTAAATTCAGGATCTTGTTCAGAAATTTAATGCTGCCATTTTTCTATTCGAACGGTATCTGCAGTAAGCAACTCTTCGACACGAAAATTAGTTTACTCTGCTTATTTTAATTCGCTTATGTCGTATGGTATTCTATTTTGTGGTAACTCTTACTATTCCAAAAGGACACTTTTGGCTCAGAAACGGGCGTTCGAGCAATAAGTGGTGTAAGTTAGCGAACCTCTTGTCGACCCCTGTTCACTAGTTTGGTATTTTGACATTGGCCTCTCAATATACATATTCTTTACTGTTGTTTCTTGTTAATAATATCAGATTATTCGCAAGAACTAGCAGCTTTCACTCTGTTAATACTGGGCAGAACTCCAATCCGCGTTTGGATTGCACTTCTTTAACTTTTGCCCAGAAAGGTGTGCAGTATACTGCTGCACCCATTTTCAATAGGCTACCTCACGAAATTAAAAATTTAGCAGCTTTCAAATCGAAACTGAAGACTTTCTTCACGGGTGACTCCTTGTGTTCTGTTGAGGAAAAATTAAGCTGATTCATATGTTACATTGTCGATTGCGTTTACTTAAACTTATTGCTAGACCATTTTTGGGTTCATAAACATTTTATTTTATCTGGTATTACTTTAATGTTGTAATTTCATGTACTGACACGTTCTATGACCTTGGAGATTTGCTCATCAATTTTGTCCTACGGAAATAGACCTGTAAATAAATAAAATAAAAAATAAAGATTACTGTGACTATCGTCTATAATCGATGTCAACGTGCAGTTATCACTCTCAGAAGGAAGATCCCAGCACTAGCGGTGGAGGGTACACAAAGCGTGTCGGGGGGACGGGTAAAACTGTGCAACCGTTATCGTAAGATGAAAACAGAGTGATTTATAAGACATGATCATTGACTTTCGCGTCAAGGTTGAAAGCACATCCGAAACGGCTAAGTTTGTAAACTGTTCGCATGCTGCCGTAGTTGTAGTAGTATACCGTGCATGGAAAAATGGCGCCATCCAAACCGGTGCAGAGGCAACTGTGGCGGACCACGGGCTATAGATGAGAGGGGTGTACAACGACTGCGGAGATGTGTATGGGATGGGAGGAACCGACCAGTTAAAACCGATACCGGTATTTTAGTTGTGAACAACCGGTATTTTTCGGTATTCGTTTGGTCTCGGTTAAAATGGACTTCTTCATTGTTTACTAATAACCGGGAAATCAGTTTGCCATAGGAGCTGTGCTAAATTCTTGATTTCAAAATAAAACTTAAAAAAAGGAAGTGTAATATTTATGTGTAAAATTTCTGTTGCTTCGAAATATTGGATTGGTATTGAAATTGGGAAAAGCGATCAGCACTATGTTAATAACAACGCCTACAGTTAGAAACTAACAAC
This sequence comes from Schistocerca serialis cubense, assembly GCF_023864345.2. Classification (NCBI taxonomy): domain Eukaryota; kingdom Metazoa; phylum Arthropoda; class Insecta; order Orthoptera; family Acrididae; genus Schistocerca; species Schistocerca serialis. The sequence continues at coordinate 1,004,185,868 of NC_064638.1, read as the reverse complement.
AAACCCGACAAAAGAATCTGTAGAGCTTTGCAAAGAGAACAATGTGCCTGTCACCATGTGGCGTGGCTTGTTCGACGACAGGCATGCAGGTTCATTGTGCAAGACTTTCACCCTCCTAACTTATAAGATGGTACTGTCCCTAGTTTTCAAGTATTTTACGAAGTGCGATAGCAGTGAAGTACAATGCTCCATTTGTTTTAAAAGATTAAGTATGGGAGGAATCACAACAAACTTGCGATGTGATATAAAGAGAAAAAACAACCACAGTACTCCTTGGAAGAGAAGGTAAATTTAATGGAAGTACCTATAATTTTAATGACTTGCTATGAGTTTAATATAATAATTGAATCCTTAATTTTGTGGTTGCTTGAGGTTGATAAATCGATAGCATCCAAACTGACGATGCTGGGAAGTCGTCGGGTTCTTTCGTTTCTTCGTCGCCGCAACTGCCTCTTTCACCTTAGCAATCTTTTCTGTAGAGAATGAGACCGATTTCTGCCGCAGCCTGAACTCTATATCGCACGTGATCTTCTATTTCACCTTCATTAGAACTTTTCAAATTATCACAGAAGTCTAGTTTGTTTCTGGAAGTAATAGCAATGAGAAACCGAAAGTTGGTTTTTAAAGAAACCGATTTTTTGAGCGGTTTTAACAGTCTGGTTAAACAGGAGACGAGAAGAACCGTTGTAACCGAAAACTGGCTGTTTCAGCGATAACTGAGATCCCTAAGGCCGTGTCCCACGTGAGCGACAGAAGTGAGCGACAGCGCGCGACAGCTTCAGGCGACAAAACACAACCGCAGGTGTACTTACGGAAGTGTCCTACATGAGCGACACTGTGTCGCTGCCTGTGTCCTGCTGCAACTGAAGACGTTTGAATTTAAACGTGTTTGAATCTTGTCGCTGCAGCATGAGCGACACAGAGCGACAGCCACGTGTCTTCTTGGCAAAGCAGTGGAGCAGACGCGACGGCAGATATAAATTACTTAACATCCGATTTTAAGAAAACTATTCAGTGAAAAATTTTGATTGTTCCTCAACCTATAGTTTGATATCCTTAAATGATAACAATTTTCGTTATTCGTTATAGTTACTGTGCTGCACGAAATTGAGTAAATGGCTGCACAAAATTTTTAAGAATTTGCAGAGCTAAAATCATGTTGTGTAGAATTTACGAATAGTTCATTTAAGGCCATACATTATTGCATATGAAATTTAACCAATATATCTAAATCGTATTTAAAGTTGAGACCGGAATGACGTCTCTTTTCATTCTTGAGATATTGGTTGTTATATCCGCAGGCGGGCTGCTCACGGCTCGTCGGAACCTTTCCTGCGCTTCGGGAGTCAAGTGGTCGTAAAAATCGTCGTATCTCGTGAAAGGTTCAAGATATTGAAACGACGAATTTTGGAAATGACAGCACGCAGAAAGGAATATTTTATCATATGATTAACTCTCGATAATTAACTCTCGAAAACAAGACTCCCTATAACTTACACCATGAGGCTTTGTCAAAATTTTCATAGCCAAACAAAGGGAGAGAACGGGGTATCAAAGTGACCAGAATGCGGTCTAGTTTGGCATGAAAATATTTAACTGCTTGAAAGTGAATGAACGAAAACTTAATGAATAAGCTGAGAAAATATTCAAATATTTCGCGAAAAGCTGCTGTAAATGAAGTGTCAAAAATGTCATCTGTTCAAGACCGAGCTATTTTGCTCATAAAAAGATACATGGTTGCCTTATTTAAATGTCAAAAAGACTTCCTTCGAATCAAGTACGTTAGGAAGGCAAACGAGGAGTCAGTAAGATCATGCTTTCTGAATAAAACTTGAAATTCAAAAATGGAAGAAATCAGTCAAGTATTTTATGAAATGTTTTGTGTAAAAGAGATAAGTAGATCAGAGAAACGTTCTACGTGCCTCTGAATGATGCTTGAAATCATGAACAGAAAATCAGGAGACCAAACGTTTCCCTAATATTTTGTATTTCATACTTATAGACAAATCATTACACAAAACGTCTGAGTTTATTTTCAAAAATTTTTAAGCTTTACTTTCACAGATTATTTAGAGTAATTGGAGCGCTTGGCTTTGTCACTGACTGCTTATTAATTACGTTCGCAATATCAATTATCCGTAAAATTTCATGGTTCGTTGTAATTTATTAGGAATTAAATCTGTGTGATACACTGGGATAGGTGTGAAGATCAAGTTCTTTGGCAAGACCTTAAAAATATACTTAGCAATGCAGTGTAAACAATATACATAAAATTTAGTAAACAGAATCGTAACTGAGTCAGTAAAAATAGAAGAACGACTGTGAATCGAACTCAATACCTCGTCCTCACATGTAAATATGAACTGTACACGCCACCCCTACACCACAGCCACCTGTTGTTGAAGGGTATCAATCTGTGTGCTTTTGTTTGTTTTTTGTGTATTTAGGTTAGGTATTTCGCGTAGTTTGTCATGTAATAATCATTCTTCCACGTTTATTGGTTGTTAAAAGTTCTTGATCATGTAAAAAAACATCCGTATTTAATTTATTGATGAGATAGTCGAATGCTCCTCTGCTCATTCATGTGTATTCGAAGAACTTGTCGTGTGACCTTCGTAGTTGACGATATTTATGAAATTCTCCATGGAGATTCCTCCCTTTGCAAATTTGATGCACAGCATTCCTTTCCGCTTTATTTTCTTAAGTAAACCTAATTCTGTAGCCTTAGTCTCCAACTACAGTATTATACAGGTTAAGGACGCCGTTTTATAGAAGTAGCTGGTTGGCTCTAAGCAGTCGCCTTGTAGTGCGACATTGTCGCTCACACGCAAGACACCCAAGGTTTTCGCCCGATGTTGCTGTTTGTCGCTGGAGTTTCGTGTATCCAGGAGCCGCTCGCTGTCGCTCGCTTCTGTCGCTCACGTAGGACACAGCCTAAGGACGAACAGACGCTCGACTGTTGAGCGATTATCGACCCACCTCAACCAAGGAGCTACCAGCAGTGTCTTCTCAACGGCCGTTCAGCAAACGTTGCTGCGTATAGGCCTCTATAGTAGGCGCTTGTTTCATGGACCCATGCTGACTGCTGTTCATTGAGGTTGGAATTTGCACACCAATACCGTAACTGGACGTCCACTGAGAGACGACACGCAGCCTTTCCAGGTGAATGAGGTTTTATGCTCCATCGCACAGATGGTCGTTGATATGCTCGGCGTGAAACATTTGAAAGCAAATATCCTGCAACAATCGTCGGAAGAGTCTAGACCAGAGGAGGGAGCGTTATGGTCTGGAGAGAATTTTCGCCGAATTCCCTGAGTGATCTCGTCATTCTGGAAAGCACAATAGCTCAACATCTCTATGTATTTATCCTTGGGGAACATGTACAACCTTTTGACATGTCAAATTAATGTCACTTGACAGTGCACCATCTCCAGGTGAGGTGCACCACACCAACGCTTGCTAGCGGCCCAAGCTGCAGAGGTCCGATCTAATATCCTTGTTTATAGTTTATGTGACTTCGTTAACGCCCAGATGCCAGAGCACTTATTTCATAATTGTCTTGGAGACGTGAGCGGTGACTTTCGATGTAGAAGAGATATTGTCGAAAAATTTAAAGAAAGTTCGATGAATAACCCTTACGAAAAACCGGTTCAAATGGCTCTGAACACTATGGGACTTAATTTATGAGGTCATCAGTCCCCTAGAACTTAGAACTACTTACACCTAACTAACCTAAGGACATCACACACATCCATGCCCGAGGCAGAATTCGAGCCTGCGACCGTAGCGCCTAGAAGCGCTAGGCCACTCCGGCCGGCTAACCGTTACATAAGTGAAGTGTATTCATAGCGTCTACGTTCATAGGGTCTGCGTGGGTCTAAGTGGTGTAAAATGAGGTGTAAGTAATTATTATTATATTCTTTAACTTGCTGTAACTTTGCTTTATAAATGTTATAAAGTAAAGATAGTTCTCTTACGTATAAATCACCATTACTGCAGAACTGGTGGACAGATAGATAACTTCTTTATTAACATGCAGAAGTGGGCGGTAGGTAGTAAAGGTTGACTGCCCCTGTGGCAGATGATATCTAAGGGGTTCTGTAGGCCAAATTTGGTAGTAGCTCAACCTGTAAATATAGCAAATAGACGTTTAACGATATAAGGGAGCGGACGACCTTTTAACCTTGGAATTCTTACTTTTGTATTCGGCTTCGATTGTATGAAAAAGGAAACAACTGACCAATCACAGTAGCTATTTCGTTACTTATCATTTTTGTTAAATTTAGCTAGAAAAATTACAGATTAAGGAAAAAGGAAGGAAATGTACATCATTTATATCCCGTCGATGATGAAGCTGTTAGAGACGGTACACAAAATCGGTGTGGAGAAGGATGTGGAACGAAGTCGGCAAAGAATTTCCAATCAACCATCTCGGGATTCATCTTGAACTGTTTAGGGAGCTTATGGAGAAACTGTGGATGGTCGAACAGAGGTTTAAACTATCGTCTCCGTCTCGCTCAATGTGGAAAAAGTGCTTTATTGTTGTATTAGGACAAATACACTAATGCTAATTCTTATAAAAATGTTTAAAATTCTACAGATAAAACTGCGAAAACAGTGATTTTTTATTTCAGTGAGCTTCGAGAATTTTGGCAAGTGTTGGAAATTGTTCAGCCACGTTTACTGCCGTGGTGACGTGTTGGTGTCCTTTTGTTCTACCCCTATTGCCTGTCTAGAACAACTGGTAAATCCGTTAACGGGAGTGAATTTTTACGTCCCTCTTACACGTTTTCTGAAAGCTGGAAGCGTAACTGAACCAGCTCTGAAGAATTACGACGTCACTCATTGATCGTTCCATCACACAGAAGAATCGCTCGGTTAAACAGCAGCCACGGAAATCGTAAATTTTCAGGACAATTACAAAACGCGCACTTACCACACAGTTGGGCCCCTCAGTTTGTTGTACTACGAGAGCAACGTCTAGGTCATTTCTAGGGGAATGACTGTTTCGAAATGGGACTTATAACTTCTTGTCGTGACGCATATCAATGAAACGAGATCGTTGGGTCTCTTGAATTCTATGACTTATGGAAGCATTTAGAACACTGTTTCATTTTACTTTGAATGCTTCTGAATTGCTAACTTCTTCTCGGTGCAGATACTGTACGGGACATAATTAATTTCGGTTAAGTCATTTAGATGCTTTTATGAGCCCCTCCCAACTTTAAACTTACATCAAAGGGTACCATGCGCTGACAGTACGATTCCGCGTGGCAGAAGTGACATTCAGCTGACCGATTTTAATGAGAGTTTCACTTTTTATGGCAAGCATTAACGTTATGCAACGGGTCATAACACAAGCCTTATCCCTTCAAGCAGAGTATCCAGTGTTAAATTTCGAGTAATTTTTATTTTCTATTGAAGCACATACTGTCCAACATATTTTAATAATTATATTTCAGGATTAAGCTGCAATAAGAGACATTTTAAGCTCTGAGTCGTCTGAAAAACAGAATGCAAGGATAGGAACTAAGCATGCTATAGCTTTCTTTGGCTTTCATATGTAATACTGGCTATTGCTAAAAAGGCTATGCATGTCACTCTGCTAGCCGTGGTGGCCGAGCGGTTCTAGGCGCTACAATCTGGAACCGCGCGACCGCTACGGTCGTAGGTTCGAATCCTGCCTCGGTCATGGATGTGTGTGATGTCCTTAGGTTAGTTAGGTTTAAGTAGTTCTAAGTTCTAGGGGACTGATGACCTCAGAAGTTAAGTCCCATAGTGCTCGGAGCCATTTGAACCATGTCACTCTTTCAGTGTGGATGCGAGAACTGACTTTCATACACGGTCTGAAAATTAACAGTAATTAATTCATTTACTCCAATATCATCCTGCTACCCTAAGACACTAAGCCGAAGAAGATTCGTCTCATAAAGCAGTGCAACAAGGCATATATATATATATATATATATATATATATATATATATATATATATAGCCTGGTTATAAGTAGAGGAAACTGGCAAAGGTACCACAAGTGATAAACCTCCAGGGCAGGTTAAAACTGCGAGCCAGAGGACCGGGCCTCCAAGTAGGGACCTTTGCCTTTCATGGACAAATGCTCTACCAGCTGAGCTACCTAAGCATGACACAAGACTCGCTCTCCCAACCTACTTCCACCAGCACTTTCACTCCTAAATTCTAAACTGGTACTGGCGGAAGTAAGGGTATGAAAACATTGCGAGTCATCCTTATTTAGTTCAGTTGGTAGAGCACTTGCCCATTAAATATTAGAGTCCCGGTGCGGCACACAGTTTAATCCGCCAGGCAGTTTCAAACCGACACGTAATCCGCTGCAGAGTGGAAATTCATTCTGGATACTGCAAGTCATGTTAGTAGAAGTGTGCTCAATGTAAGCCACTGGCAAAAATTGTATTCATTAGCAGCTTTTGGGACGGAAATGAAACATTATCACGGGCCACGTTTGGATAGATCGTCGAAGAGCATGGCGACGGACGACATCAAACAAGCGGGGGCGTGTGTATAAAAAGAAAAAAAATGAAAACTCTGCTATGAGACCGAATACGAGTGTAAAGCAGAATGACTTTAGCTGTTAGCACACCGTTAGTCGTTATAAGCCTTTCATAGACCCGAGGCGATACTTCTCATTTAAGTGGCTTGTCAGTTAGCCTCATGAGACTGTATTCTCCTTCATAGGTCTCCCACCAAGAAAAACTAGTAGTATTACCGGGAATTGAACTCAAGTCCTCGAGAAGCAGTCAGATACACTAGTCAGGGAACTACTACTGCGGGCTAAGAACATCGTTGCCAAAGATCTTTGCTTAGAAGACTGTAATCGCCTCCTCTCGAGCACAGCTGAAGGAGCAGCGGTTCTGGTTTCAGAAATCCTACTTTTACGGCCCGGAATACAGTGTAGCGTCCATTGTGAAGATCAATAATAACAGCGTTGGCAGAGGATGAAACAGTACTCAATCGGCAGAGTGTGGTATACATCGAGACTTAATCATAATTTTATTATAAGGTCATGATACGTGGCATTGGTAGGTAAGGACGACCTAGTTAATAAGTTAATAAATTAAAATAATGAAAGAGAGAAATAATCAGGTGCAGTGGTATATAGGGGTATGCCGAATTTATTGGGGTATGTTTGGTTGAAAAACAGAGAAGTGATCCGTGTGGTAGGTCACGAGATATTTCAGATTCAACCAAGCAGTGAATTTAGATTTCTTGGTACCGTGGGAAGATAGCAAGCTACCTTCTGGAAGTTATCTGTGTGTTGTTGGTTGTATAGTGTAACTGTGCTTTACTAAATTTCTGGCTGGTAATCTGAAAACTGTCTGATGTCCAAATTTCCGATTACAAGTTCAGCTCTACAATCGGCGTAGCTGGCCTACTTTGAACATAAACTTATTTATGCAAATCCCTTTTTATGAAAGCGTTTTTAGTTAATCTAAAATACATCCGATTGTCTGTACATTAGATTTTATTAAAGAATAATTCACAAGAACACTTAGAATAACTAACTTTTACTTAATATAAATGTGGAAAGTTAGAAAAACCCACATGTTGAATTTACATAAAATTTCACTAACTGAAAACTGTTCCGAACATTCTGCCAAAAGTGCTCATTTACGCCCTACAGCAAGTTCTTACGTTGCAACGGGTAACTTGACTCCACTCCGACTGAACAGAATGATTACCTGAAATAAGTCTGCCTTTTTATTCTTACTTCCTTCTTAAGTTAATGTTTTAGCAAATTAGTTCTTTTGATTCTCTTTTTAAAATTAGTAATTATTGTTCATGCTAAAGTGCAAGGCGTGAGAATACAAATCTTGTCGAACATGTTTCATTGAACAGTGGGGACATATTTCGTCAAGTATTTATAAATGGATTTGAAACATTCCTTTTAATGGCACAAAAGCAAAATCCAACTAATATGAATAATCAACATTCTCTCTCTCCCCATTGCCATACTCGATAATGTCTACAAAATATCTTTATCACAAAAAATTGTTTTCTTTAATTCTTATTATAATATTATATAACTACTCTAATGGGAGAGGACTAATTTGAATTTTCTAATGTCACAGCGGACTCTAAAGTTGTAAGTAGAACCAAGAGACCATTGGTAGAGGAGAACATGTCGGTGTTTGATTGAGGTCCGACCTACGACAGATGGCAGTCCATCTTAGTTACTTCATCAGGTTTGTATTTGTTCATTTCACGTAAAGTAATTCTGAACAAATACTGTCATATAGAAAGTGATTTCAATTGATATTTCAAAGCAAATTTTTGCTGCTGACGATATCTATAGGTTTACACGGATGTAGTTTAACTGGACAAAGCTTATGGAACGTCATTCGCCATCACTCAGCCAACTGTTAGTAAGTGGGGTGAGGCTTAGTGTCGCTGTGGATTGTCAATGTGGACGTGTGGTCAGGACTGAAAGGGTTACCGTAGTTTCTGTCCTCAAGAAATCGTGTGACTATTTGCCGGCAGGTTCCAAAACGAGTGGCGGTTCGTGTTTTATGTCCCGCATGTCAGAGCAACAAAGTAATGTTAATGTTATGTCCGAGTAACTAAATTGAATTGGGCGGAATTCTTCTATCAATAGGAGTTAGTTTCAGTCTCTCAACTTCCAGAATTCTGATGGGTGCTATTGTCTAATTTGTATAAAGTCGTATGCGAACTTAACTGGAGGACAAAGAGCCTGATAATATACTTGATTTTACCGGATTAGTTTGTTCTTATTTAATGGTGTACCAACTCCTTTCCCATGTTATTACAGACATGCTAGGTTCAATTACGTATACAGATTGGAGCGCAGCGTAACTACTACTGCATCATAGTTAAAAACAGGTAGGCTTAACAAGTCGAGGTTGTGCGGATAGACCTCAGGGATGCAGTATCTAAAGGTAGTCCTGTGTAGAAACTAAGTTCCGCACTCCAGTTGGATGGTAGCTTACCTCACATGCAAGGTGATCTACTTAACATTGCAGAACTGAACGGCTGGCTGTTACTGCCTCTTGGTGTAAACTGATGTACCTAAAGTGTTGGAACAAGTTATCCGGAAAGTAAGATTTGCGGAAAGTTTTATTTCTTTCTTAACTTGAAATAAATAAACCATGTTCATTAAATCACCGAGAAGAAGGTCAATCATGTTTCAGGCAGTGTTAACGCCTCGGTTCTATAATTCTTGGATAGACAGAAAATCGAAATTTACTGACGAGCAGAAGACATTACGGGAGGAAATGTTGGAAATGTAAATGACGCGTGATCCTGGCACATCTTTTCTGCAAACCATCGCCATACGCTACGGTAACCAGGTACAGTGTTCGCTGTGGCACAGTTTTCTGCTCCACATTTCGATTGGCATTCGGTGACGTTTGGCATCAGTGTTCAGATCAATTGTAAGACAAGCTTTCACTAAGTTTTGCGGCAATTATACACAAGAGCTATTTTATTTGTATTATGATACAAGGTGTTCAAAAAGTAACACAACGTTATGGAAGTGTGTTTCTTCCGTCATGTTGCTACAACAATTTATTAACTATGGAAGAAATGAATGAGACATTACACCGGAGAGCGTTCATTGGCAGTCAATGCAGTCTGTTAAGTAAGAGCTTGGTCAGCAATACACACAAATACTAAAAGATATCGCATTACTTCTTTCACATCCCACTAGAGGGATTCTTGTGTCCTTAAAGCATTAGTTTATTTTGAATTATCGACTGAGATTTGCACATATATACCGAGAATTTAAACGCACAGAAGATGTTATGGATTTGTTAAAGATGTTCGATGCTGACTGCTAAGGAGGAGAATGATGCGAATCACCGCAGCAGGCTTTGCAGCGACTGGTAGAAGGACGACGGTGTTCAGGGACTGTATTTGCCTTCGAAGCCACCTGACCCAATCCTATTGAAAGTTTATTGTCTTACATCAAAAAGAAGTTGCAAGGAAAAGAGATTTTCAGACAACTGTCAACGCAAATTCGACGCATTTACAGTCTCTTCTACATGAACTCTCGGAAATCCATGGCAAATATAACTAACTAACCAAGTAACTAACTAATGGTTCCTGTCTTCAGATTGCTCCTCCAAACTCTTCACAGATCCTCAAGGTTTGTCAGTATCATTTTGCTAAACCCGTTTAATACGAGGTGGGAAAGGAAGGGAGAATTGGTTTACGTTTTCAAGGGCGTTGTCTCGTCTTAATTGATACGAAAATGTGCATAATTCACATATTTTGGCTATAGAAAGCCTATATCAGCTGCACGAGACCATTCTGCACGTACAAAAAGTGAGAATTTGGTGTGCAACGTCACGTAGGAGAATTTTCATTATGTTATTTCATTGCACAATGAAGAATAAGCATAGCACACAGATTTGAAAAACAAATGGTGTATCTGAAAAGCAGTTACAGGAGATGCGACCTCAGCAAGACTATCCTCTGGTTTAAGCAGTCAACAACTGCTTGATTTCCTTGGATTAGTTTTTACGTTGATAAATGATTCAGAAGGGGTAATGCCTCGTGCTCCTCTTCCCCCTATGTCCTTCTATTACATGGGGATACGTTAAGGGCACTGCTTACAAATCCATCCACACACTACTCCAAAATTTCAGAGAGAAACTCACCTTTCTAGGTGCAATTTCTAAACAAACATTACGACTTGTGTTTCAGAACAGGTCAATTTTTCTCTTTGTCGGCAAGCTTGTGTAGTGGCCTGGTGCTCAACGACCGCTACCCGAGGGATTGAAGAACCATTCTTCGGTTTGTCCGGATAGCGTTCAGCTTTCCCATGTGAGCGCTGTGAGTTCGATGGGTTGGAGAGAAATACAGGAGTCTGTCGGATGAAAGGGTGACTGCTGAAAGACAAACGGCACTCAAGAAAAGTCCTTTTTGTTCCAACGAGCTTAGAACAGCTGCAGGTGCTCGCAATGTGGCGCAGGCTATGATTAGTAATCAAGGGAGTGGACCCCTTTCTCATAACTGGCTGGCGCTGGCGAGCACCCCGCTGGCTCGGTGGTTAGAAGGGCCTGTGTTCGACCTTCTGCCCATCCAGTGTAACGAAAGAGCTCATGGAATACCATGGCATGTCTGCCCAAATCACAACGCCGGCCGGTGTGGCCGAGCGGTTCTAGGCGCTGTAGTCTGGAATCGTGTGACCGCTACGGTTGCAGGTTCGAATCGTACATCGGGCATGGATGTGTGTGATGTCCTAAGGTTAGTTAGGTTTAAGTAGTTCTAAGTTCTAGGAGACTGATGATCTCCGCAGTTAAGTCCCATAGTGCTCAGACCCATTTGAACCACATCACAACCGAAACCGGGCCGGCCGGAGTGGCCGAGCGGTTCTAGGCGCTACAGTCTGGAGCCGCACGACCGCTACGGTCGCAGGTTCGAATCGTGCATCGGGCATGGATGTATGTGATGTCCTTAAGCCCGCATCTCGTGGTCGTGCGGTAGCGTTCTCGCTTCCCACGCCCGGGTTCCCGGGTTCGATTCCCGGCGAGGTCAGGGATTTTCTCTGCCTCGTGATGGCTGGGTGTTGTGTGATGTCCTTAGGTTAGTCAGGTTTAAGTAGTTCTAAGTTCTAGGGGACTGATGACCATAGATGTTAAGTCCCATAGTGCTCAGAGCCATTTGAACCATTTTTTGATGTCCTTAGGTTAGTTAGGTTTAAGTAGTTCTAAGTTCTAGGGGACTGATGACCTCAGATGTTAAGTCCTATAGTGCTTATTTTGCGAATTTTTTTTTAAACCTGGCTTGTTTCACACTTTCGCCATAAACTCGATGAGAAGTTGGAATCATTATGAAACAAGATTCATTGTACCAAGTGTAGCTTTTGGCAAGTGGTTCCTGTATCCACAAGTAGTGAAACTGTCAATTATTCAAAACTGGTTCAAATGGCTCTGAGCACTATGGGACTTAACATCTGAGGTCATCAGTCCCCTAGAACTTAGAACTACTTAAACCTAACTAACCTAAGGACATCACACACATCCATACCCAAGGAAGGATTCGAACCTGCGACCATAGCGGTTGCGCGGTTCCATACTGAAGCGCCTAGAACTGCTGGGCCACAGCGGCCGGCGTCAATAATTCAAGTGCGGTTTTTCGAAGAGACATTAAATGTAAAAAGGGCAGCGCGAGTGAATTAAAGTTATAAGTGGATCGGTTGACGCCAACGTGGAGAGATATCGTCGCTCTCCCGGTGGTGCAAAGTGTTCGTCGGTGTTTGCGCTGCGTCAGCTGAGGACAGGCACACGGATCACAGCGCTGCGTCAGGCGCCCACTGTCGCTGCCGTCGCCGGCAGCTGCTCTGGCGTCCCGACGAGCCACGACCGGTGCGAGGCGAGGCGAGGCGAGGGGAGCCACACCCGACGCACACGGCGCTGCTTCTGGCGACTCAGCGGGAAGCGACGTTAAGTCAGCGGCGCAGATTAACGTGGGGAGGCCGTGCACTGTAGCCTGTTCCACATCAAATGGACAAACAGGTATAGTCAGGACGGCCACCGAGAAAGGAACGATGGCGACTGACACAGCTAATTTAAATGATAATACCGAAAGGAAAACTGAAACAATTAGACAAGCAGCGAATGTTCAACAGCGATACGAAGACTTGATGACATTTATTGAAAACGAATTTTCTATGTACAAAATGACACAGGCAAGAACAAGCGAATTAAAAGTGGAATTAAAGGAGAAAATGTCGCAATGGGCGACAGAGAAGGGCCTTATTAGTTGGCAGGTTGGAGCAATTACACAAACAAAACGAAAGCTATACAGAAAAATTGAAAAAATCCAGCGAAAACGTATGCAAGTGCGGTGCTATGACGCAACCTAGTAGAGATGTATCCAATACAGCTCCTGCAGCTGAAATCGCGGCAGCGCAAGCAATGCAATAAAATACATTGTTCACAGAGTCAAGAACAAATGAAGAGGCAAAAATAGCACAACAAAAACTAAAGACCCTAATAAACTCCACCAAAGAGAAAATTTGTATAAGGACGATCAAGCAAACCATTAATGCAGTCATCGTGGAAACTTCTACACAAAGTGAAAAGATAACGAACGACATAAAGGTTCAAATGGTTCAAATGGCTCTAAGCACTATGGGACGTAACATCTGAGGTCATCAGTCCCCTACACTTAGACCTATTTAAATCTAACAAACCTAAGGACATCACACACATCCATGCCCGAGGTAGGATTCGAACCTGTGAGCGTAACAGCAGCTCGGTTCGGGACTGAAGCGCCTAGGACAGCTCGGCCACAGCGGCCGGCCGACGTAAAGGTGAAAGAGTCACTGATTTGTGAACAGCCGAAGAAAGAGAGACCTGACACTGTACAACGTCTCAGAGGACACAGATGCAAAGACACTACAAGATACAGTATAAATGCAGAACCTCCGAGAAGGCAGATTTTAAGAACGGATTATGGGTAGGCATCTCGTAACATTAGGAAGCAATGAGGATTCTAACGAAACCATCAAGTGCCGTCTATGTAAGAAACAGAAAGAGGGACGCCGAAAGAGCGAGCAATTTTTGGCAAGAAGTGAGCAGTAAGTAGCATAGAACAGAGCGTGTGACACAGACCCAAGTAGAGCATCATGCAGGAAAGAACGTTTTGGCGAAAATTCAGAAGTATGTGGTATAACAGGGAAGCAAGATCAGAGACGGATGTAGGAGTGACATATGATATAGGCGATCAGGATTTGGTGACACAAACTGGGCAGTTATACGTAGAGTGCGAGAGCACATATCATGAGGAATACACTGCTCTGCCTACAGAAGTAAAAGAAGATTCGCCAATGCAGGACGTGAATCTGCAACAAAAACAGTACGAGACTCAGAGCCAGTTCGTACATAAAACAAACACCTACTACAAAGAAGTAAACAATAAAACACAGACCAGAACAAAAAAAATCAAAAATGGTTCAAATGGCTCTGAGCACTATGGGACTTAACATCTGCGGCCATCAGTCCCCTAGAACTTAGAACTACTTAAACCTAACTAACCCAAGGACATCACACACAGCCATGCCCGAGGCAGGATTCGAACCTGCGACCGTAGCAGTCAGACCAGAACAGATCCACGGTAATTTATGAAAACATAGAGAACGTTATGCAACTCACTAGACATGGAAGAGCCGATGGCGCTTACTGCAGCGTTAAGACATCTAGTAACGTATAAGGTTTAAACATCCGGAGGGAGAGAATATTACTTTACCTGTACCTGATTTGGGTAGATAGAATCCTTCTCGGAGTGAATAATCCGCCAACAGAGGTAGAAAACTGGAGAAGTTACTGAAGCAAGTTTCTGGCAGAAGAACTGTATCCATCTCCTTAGATACTTTGTCCAAGCACTTTGTGATGAAGCGTGGTGGTATAGTATGCTATTACAGACCAGTAGGTCAAGACTGTTGAATAGATACGCGTCACCTCTAATGTAGATGAAGATAGTACAGCTTAATGCCATGAGAAGTGTTAGCTTATTGCATGAAGCTAGAAGAGTGGCAGAAGAGTTGCACTTAGATGTATTGTGCCTCCAAGAACCGTATACGCAGGCAGGAAAGATCACCAGTACCCCAGTAACTGACCAGATAGTCACACAGACGTTACGTCCCATGGCAGCAATCATAGTACTTAACAAGGCCACAACAGTGACAAAAATATCGCATTACTGTTCAGAATGCGTAATCTATGTGGAAATGTTAACCGGAAGAGAGAGTTGCATTCTGGTTTACACTATCACCAATTTAGTGATGAGAGCGAGGAGTATCTGCTAAGATGAAAGGATATTAGTCACCTAGCACGAACGCGACGTCAGTACTGACTGATGATCGTGGAAGACACCTCGAAGAAGCCGTTATGGAACTCAATCTGTAGCTGTTAATGCACCTGACAATCAGCCAGCCTATGAAGGGAGGGTCAGAGCAACATCAAATACTAACGTCACTTTAGCAAATAAGGCAGCGGCGCGCAGTGTGAGTGGCTGGAAGGTTGCGAGTGGAATGACATCGAGTGACCAAAATATCATACTCTATACCATAACTGCAAATGAAATCCAAGAAGCCACAGAAAACGTCCGATTGAGGCCCAAGTATAAGATCAAGGAAGAACTGGGAAGAAGTAAGAAGAGTGTTTCAGTGTCCAGCAAGTCCATCGGTGGGTGATAACGTAGATGTTAAAGCGCTGACAGTAGCTGTACATAAAGCAATGGGGGTATCGATACCTGTCAGCAGAGGTCATTCTAAAGGCGTATCTTGCATCTGAACCGAGGCACTGCAGAAATTAAGATGTGAAACAAGAAGAGCCAGGAAGCTATACCAGAGCAGCATGACCCAAGAAGAAAGAGTCCGAAGGCCGCATAGATACAGGTATGTTAAACAACGTTTTAAGGAAGAGTCGTAGAAAATAAAAATGGAACGATGGAAGCAATTCCTGGAGGCTAACTTAGACCGATCCCTGGGGTGTACCATATAAAGCAGTCTGCGAGAAAATAGTCTTACCTACGCTCAAAAGGAATGCGAGGGAAGGTAGCAGAAAGTTGGGAACAGCCAGCTGCCCAGCTAATGGAAATACCGCTTCCTGGCGATGTAGGGGAACGCGAGACAGATCATCAGCGTAGGTACGGGAAATGTTATGGAAAGAACATAGAAACAATAAACATGTGTAACCTTTCACTCAAGGAGAAATCAGGCAAATAATTTTAAGACTGAAAAAAAAATCTGCAGGACCGGCCTTAAGTGACGAATTAGATAGTTACTTGTGCAATCTGTACAATGAGTGTCTCTTGCAACGAACGGTACCTGCAACGTGGAAGAACGCTGAAGTGGTAATAATTAGTAAAGGGCAAGATGAGGATACAATGATACCCAAAGCCTAAAGACCGATTTGTCTTTTGTACGTCTTCGGCAAGGTACCCTGTACGTGAAAAACTGTTACGCAAAAGATTACAAGACCACAGACTACTACACGGGATGAGACCTCACCAGTAAGGGTTTAGAAGAGACAATTCAACCGAAGACACAATTAATAAGACGATTTCGCTAGCGACAGATATTCGTTCTACGTACGCTCTAGCGGTGATGATTTATGTTGCTTGTACTTTCGATCATCTATGGTGGCCGTCTTTCTTTGGTCGCTGTAGCGATTTTCAGTTTCGAGAAAAGCTATGTAATTGCCTGAGAGGTTATTACCAAGTGCGGCATGCTGCTTTAATATGTCCAGGAAAGAAAATAAAGACAGCAGTAATTTTGACAGGCAGCACTAGAGCCCATAGTACAGAAGATACATGAGAGCGGTAACATAAGCGTACTGGTTGCATTTGCAGATGGCGTGTTGTTCGTTGTAAGTGGTGATTCCAAAAGTGTTACAGAATTAAAATGTAATGCGGCCCTCCACGAAATTGAGTGCTGGTCTCGAAGTGTTATGTTGTCAATAGCAGCTCACAAAACAACGTAGCTCTTGCCGAAAAGGAACCAAATAAGAAACCCTAAAATAAAATTAAATGAGGTAACTATTAGGAAAAGCTCAGTAACGAGATATCTAGGGGTATTTCTGGACGAACATCGTAACTTTGCTCATCATGAAGGAAGCAAGCAGAAAAGGCACAAACATGATGAATAAAATTGTAGCCATTGCAAATATGCAATTTCGGCTTCCCTGAAGACAGAGTATACTACCAATCTATATTATCATCAGTCGTAGGACATGGTGCGTGCGTTTGGGCTCAGATTGCAGGTAGTGGATCCAGCCTCAATGGTGAGAAGAATTGAACGAGGCGTTCTTTTAACCCTTTAAGACCTGAGCTTTTTCTGGAAAGAGGAAAATTTTTGTTTATGTGGTAATGCTCTTACATGATTCTTTAATAATGTTGGATGCAAGATTTGAACTGAAATAAGTACTCGTTTTCAAGCATACATTGTACACGTCACTTCATTTTATGGACTAAAATAACTAATTCTTAAATATTCTCTATTCTAATTAGTCGTAAACTGATCATTCAATAATTACCATACAAAATATGCCGGCCGGTGTGGCCGAGCGGTTCTAGCCGCTTCAGTCTGGAACCGCACGACCGCTACGTCGCAGGTTCGAATCCTGCCTCGGGCATGGATGCGTGTGATGTCCTTAGGTTAGTTAGGTTTAAGTAGTTCTAAGTTCTATGGGACTGATGACCTCAGATGTTAAGTCCCATAGACCTCAGAGCCATTTGAACCATACAAAATAACAATGCCAATATTCATTTATACAATGAAATATAGCAAAACCTTACACATACGTGTATTCTGGTGGTCGCGAGCTGCTGCGCACTGTCACGAACTGCTGTGCACTGCTACATTGACTTGCAGATATTTTCGTGTTGATGCCTAATAGTTGGCAGCACTTTCACATGACGAAAACGCTGAACATTTATAAATGTGTACCTCAGGTTTTCAGTGGGAAAAATACTTCTGTAGCAGCTAAGATACAGAAAAAGTTAATATACACAATTGTTGCCAGAGGGTCTGAAAGGGCTACGATTAAGCGCTACTGCACTACCGCGAATTGTGTTTTGTTAGTAACTCTAGGAATATGCCCACTGGACTGGAAAATTAGGGGAAGGGGAGCGTTTTACTAGTTAAAGAAAGGAAATCAAAAGGAAGTACAAAGGGTGCTTGGAACTGAGGCCAACTTGAAAAAGACAATAAAAGATCGCATATTACAATTCTGGCAAAATGAATGGAACACGTCAAGCAAAGGCAGGAGAAGATATGAATTTCTCCCCAACATCAAGGAGAGATTAAAAATAAGATTTCTTAACCCATCGAGCGGATTAATACATTACCTGACTGGCCATGTCTCTTACGCCACGTTTCTGTACAAAATCAGAAGACAGATGAAAGACAGCTGCAGTGTGGGCACACCAGAATACACACTCTGCACTCTCTATGAAGATGCAACGGGCAATGGATGTCATGTAGTTAGGATGTGGGACCCCAAAGTAGCACTAATGAGCGAGTCGACCTGGTGCATCTTGAACGATCCTGCAGTCGCAGTATCCAGGAAAGCCAAGGAAGACTTCACGAGGCATTCAACTATAAGTTATCATGCTGCCATCCAGGCTGGACAACATACACAGGAGATGCACAGAAGATAACTGAGGTCGGCGACCACCCAATGAAACACTGTCCCAAGAATGTACATCGCGTTGGTGCAAGTGAGCATGGAAGAGTGGACTTTAAGAAGTAACAGTGATGGATGGAATTAATCGCTACAGTGGAAACGCTGCTGACATGGTGCCCAACGCCCAAGGAATCTTGCCTACTACGGCTGTTGACCGGGGTAGTATGAGAATGGGTCCAGTAGCGGAGACAGCCATCTACAAGTTAAATGCACCAAAATAAATGAACAAACAGAGAATAAATTCTGTAATGTTAGTAGTAGATTGGTAGCTGGGTAATTGGTTAAGAGTATTAATGTAGTTTTGTAATAGTAGAACCAGTTGTTAAGTATCAGAAACAGATAATAATTAAATTATTACTATCCAAGGAAACGTGATTTATATAGCCTGTTTTAGCTTTTCAGATAAGCGGCTGTAATTATGAAGAATAAATAAATATTGTTCCATAGTGCAGGTTTTATGGCTTCGGCAGCACGTTTTCCTGTTGCGGGCATATGCCTCACTGATAAGAGGTTTCTGAGTTCCAGCTCTCCCTGGAATTTGCTGATTATGGAGATCTCTTTGTGTTGTTTTGATGATGCCAGGATTCGCGAATGCGACGTTCAGTTCTGCAGTGACTGATTCAGCTTTCGTCTTCTTATTTTTCGTCACAATCATCTTCAATTATCGTCCGTCAGTGTCACTAAACACACCATCTAGTCCGCGATGTGACTTAGGGGATTTTTTCTTGCTTTCCGTCTATGCGATATAAGTCTTCAATACGGTGTGTCCCGAAAGACCAAACATGTCAGCTACCTTGGTTTCGAAAGCATCCACCATATAAGTACTAACAATTTGTCCATTCGCTACTAAGGACACACCATGATTACGGACACACGTGTCATGGATCAACGTCAGATAGCACTCTCCAACGACTGTATGCAGTACAAAGCGTTTTTGTCGATACCAACCAACGCATTATTGTTTGAAGCGAATGAACAATCGTTAGAGCTCTCAAGAACATTCCTCTACAATAAACCCCTCCTGCTGCTCTTTCTCGATGACTATGAGCTCCTTGATGAAAAAATTAGCGAATTAACGTTCTACTGTGTGAGCGGACGATACTGGAAAAATAAGCATCTTCCACCCATTGCGGCTGAGTATATGGAGATGAATACACTAAGGCACAAGGTGTGAAAAGCCTCTTATACCACATTACAACAAATGTCGACTCTGCAGACTGATCCCAAGACTAGTTTAACGTTTCGAAACCAGGAACCAACTAACACAACGGCTACACCAGGACCCAACTGATGCAACGGCAGTGTAATTCCTGTCTGAATATAACGATGCGCACGTGGTAGTACCCAGATGCTTACTAGTATAGTTAAGTCGCTGGTAGTGCCTGTTGGGTACCCCGAAGCAGACGACTAGTCCTATACAAGCTGGATCCACACTCCAGTATTATGACAGCCGAGCGGACTGCCATTTTTGGAACCCTGTTTCCCCCAAAGACGATCATAGCAGACACAACATAGGCTCTGATAGTATGTCAGTCCTACAACTGATTCGATACCATGTACCAACCCCATAGTTGCAGAAATTGTAGACGTGTTTCGGGTGCAGCGAAACTATTGCAGCATCGTGATAGTGTGGATGTGAGGCCACTCTGGGACACCTGAAAAATTAAAAGTAGATATCTTAGCACATCACATATTTCTACATTGATCTCTCAAATATGATAAACTCCCTCTCACAGGTATGTTACCCATGCTCAGAAAGTGGTTGTCATCGGGTTGGCAAGAGGAATGGTTGAGAACATTTAAAATCAAAGACAGTCACTACGCACTAATTCATTCACGCTTCCAAGAGTACCATGGTGGAATAAAACACAGACGTCAAGGAGCTTCGCAACAGACATAAAATTTAACTGGAAATTCAACAAACACCTCTATCGACACAACGCTAGCGCAACCCCTCTAAGTGTTTGCGGAGAGGGAGATAATCCCAACCATATATTACTACAATGTTCTCGGAACACGTATGACATTAACCTCCTCGCAAGACATCATCGGACTTTTAGTTATGAGTTTCCGAGCAGCCTCAAAACCTTCATATCATCCAGCGATATAGCAACGTATAAAATACTGTACGGGTTCATCAACAGCGCCAACATTAACATATAGTTCCCTGTGCTGCTAATCTACCGCTCTTGGTAATTAGAATGACAGGAGACGACCAATGCTCAGTTAAGTGACAAGTGCCAGTCAACTGGGTATGGAATGCCGAGCCACTAAATACATTGGGTTGGCGTATAAGTTTCTGGCCTTTTTCCGCAAGTTTAATAATCATAACAATTATACATAACAGATAATTTAGTCATCAACAATAGAGTCTCCTCCACAATTTACAACAGTTTGCCAACGCTGGGGTAAACTTTCGATTCCGCAACTATAGAAATCACAAGGTTTCCAGTTGAAGAATTCGTCGAGTCAGGTTCGGAGCTCATTTTGATCCGGAAAGGAGGTTCCTTTAACGGTGTTCAATAGAGTCCGGAAAAGGTGAAAATCTGAGGGTACATGATGAGGTTAATATGCTGGGTGCAGAATGACTTCCCAACCCAACTCCAGTATAGCGTTTTTCGTCGATCTAGCAGAATGCAGGCAGGAATTATCGTGAAGTAGCATCACTTAACGCAGTCTTCCTCCTCGTTCCCCATCCCTCTGCCCATCTCCACGCCCCCTCCCTCTGTTTATCTCCACTTCTTCATTTTCTCTGTCCATTTCCTGCTGCCCTCTATCCATCACCTCCTCTCCCTATCTATGTCCTTCTGCTCCTTCCCCTGCTCTATCACTCTTTCCAACTCCTCCTTTCCCTAGCTCTCCATCACAATGTTATCGTACCAAATCCAACAGGAAGCCAGTGGTTCTCAGCTCGCAGTATTTCTTTAAAGATAGTAAGTAACATGTGCATCAAGTTTCGCTGCAATCGATCCATAAGTTTAGGAGTTTGATATAATTTTGCAGGTACCTTCAGTGTAAAATCTGTTGCGAGTAGAGTTAGTAGCAAAAAACGAATAAACTGAAACACTATGCCTCATCCGGCGAAAATATAGTAAGTGAAAAACTTTCTCCCTTTCATAATTTTGTGAGGGGTGTCACCGAAAAAACGTTTCCTAAAGGTTTAAAATTGTGTGTAAAGTTTGTTGGGAGTTATTAAATGATGTGACTCTGAAAGAATGGATGAATATCTTCTTTTCCACCCTTACCCCCGCCCCATCGCGAGCCAAGTGGGCTTAGCACCACCAATGGTTCTTTCCTGACAGTAAATGATATGTGTATCAAGTTTGCTTGAAATCGATAATGAGGAGATTCGGAACATACATACATTTTTATAATATTTGTGGGTACTCAGGTCTAAGGTCCCTTGGAAGTGTACAAAATTTAACTTTCTAAGACAATGCAATCTAGAGATTCTGCCATTTATGATACATATTTTCATACTTTCGAATCCACACACGAAAACCTACAGATGAACTACCTGCATACGTAATTTTGTACGGAGCCCTCAGAACGCGAGTCCTACTAGCCCTTGGTTTTTTTCTTATGTATTGCGGACCCAGGTTTCTTTCATCAACAGACCCTGTGAATAGCCTCGAATAACCTGTGGAAGCTCTTGTTCAGAGGTCGTTGACACCTCCTACGCACAGGCTTCCACATCGCAGCACAGAAGTGGTGTTGGCTGTTAGGCGGGTGGCGGCTGTGCGGCCGCACGCACGCACCGCAGGCGCAGCTGGCGCGGTGCGTGCTGCGTTCTGCGCTCTGCACGCGCCGCACAATTTGCAATGCAATGCGGCTCCACTCTCCAGCCAGCGCAGCAGGCTCAGCCGCCGCTACTGGCACTCGTCCCTCGTCCGCTGCCCGCTCTCGAAACGACAACAACCGCCTTTTCCGCTCTCCTTTGCCCAAATACAGGCCTGCAATGGTGCCCCCAGCGTTTGCGTTCCTTATTTCCCTGTCGACTCATCCTGTTTGCTACTGGCCATTAAAATTACTACACCAAGAAGAAATGCAGATGATAAACGGGTATTCAATGGATAAATATATACATTTTCAGGCAATTTGGGTGCATAGATCCTGAGAAATCAGTACCCAGAACAACCACCTCTGGCCGACATAACGGCCTTGATTACGCTTGGGCATTGAGTCAAACAGAGCTTGGATGGCGTGTACAGGTACAGCTGCCCATGCAGCTTCAACACGATACAACAGTTCAGGCGTATTGTGACTAACCAGTTGCTCGGCCACCATTGACCAGACATTTTCAATTGGTGAGAGATCTGTAGAATGTGCTGGCCAGGGCAGCAGTCGAACATTTTTTGTATCCATAAAGCCTCGTACAGGACCTGCAACACGCGGTCGTGCATTATCCTGCTGAAATGTAGGGTTTCGCAGGGATCGAATGAAGGGTAGAGCCACGGGTCGTAACACATCTGAAATGTAACATCCACTGTTCAAAGTGCCGTCAATGCGGACAAGAGGTGACAGAGACGTGTAACCAGTGGCACCCCATACCATCGCGCCGGGTGATACGCCAGTATGGCGATGACGAACACACGCTTCCAATGTGCATTCACCGCGATGTCGCCAAACACGGATGCGACCATCATGATGCTGTAAACAGAACCTGGATTCATCCTAAAAAAATGACGTTTTGCCATTCGTGCACCCAGGTTCGTCGTTGAGTACACCGTCGCAGGCGCTCCTGTCTGTGATGCAGCGTCAAGGGTAACCGCAGCCATGGTCTCCGAGCTGATAGTCCATGCTGCTGCAAACGTCGTCGAATTGTTCGTGCAGATGGTTGTTGTCTTGAAAACGTCCCCATCTGTTGACTCAGGGATCGAGACGTGGCTGCACGATCCGTTACAGTCATGCGGATAAGATGCCTGTCATCTCGACCGCTAGTGATACGAGGCCGTTGGGATCCAGCACGGCGTTCCGTGTTACCCTCCTGAACCCACCGATTCCATATTCTGCTAACAGTCATTGCATCTCGACCAACGCGAGAAGCAATGTCGCGATACGATAAGCCGCAATCGCAATAGGCTACAATCCGACCTTAATAAAGTCGGAAACGTGATGGTACGCATTTCTCCTCCTTACACGAGGCATCACAACAATGTTTCACCAGGCAACGCCGGTCAAATGCTGTTTGTGTATGAGAAATCGGTTGGAAACTTTCCTCATGTCAGCACGTTGTAGGTGTCGCCACCGGCGCCAAACTTGTGTGAATGCTCTGAAAAGCTAATCATTTGCATATCATAGCATCTTCTTCCTGTCGGTTAAATTTCGCGTCTGTAGCACGTCATCTTCGTGGTATAGCAACATTAATTGCCAGTAGTGTAGAAACAGATGTTCCGCAAGTAATAGCGTTGCTCAAATGGCGCCCAGACGCTGAGGATAAATTACATGGAAAGATTCGACTAGAGTTCGCGTAAACAAAATTTACCATTTGTAAAACATTTATTATACAAGATTATAAAGTGCAACATTCAATTTTAAAATAGGCCAAGGTTCTGAATGTACCCATGTTTATTGCCGCTTAATAAATTTATAATAGACTGAATCCAAAAACAAATCTTTAACAATTTAAGAACAAGCCCACAGGGCACGTAAATAAAACTTGAACAAGATATAACGGAATTTACTCTAATTTTGAGCTTACACATGCAGGAAAAAAGAAAAAAGCTATCATTGCCAAAATACGGCGTAATTATTCTGATAAAGAGGACCAGGTGGCCTTCTAGAATCTTACACAATTCACCCCCCTGCGGGTTCGGGGGTTAGAATAGTCCCGCGGTATTCCTGACTGTCGTAAGAGGCGACTAGAAGGAGTCTCAAACTTTTCGGCCGTATGTGATGGTCCCCTGTTGGGTTTG
Organism: Schistocerca serialis cubense; assembly: GCF_023864345.2. Taxonomy (NCBI): domain Eukaryota; kingdom Metazoa; phylum Arthropoda; class Insecta; order Orthoptera; family Acrididae; genus Schistocerca; species Schistocerca serialis. The sequence continues at coordinate 1,004,161,762 of NC_064638.1, read as the reverse complement.
ACCTCCATCTCTCAAAATTTTTCCGCAGAGCGAGCCGATTGGGGAAGGGCGCCTTACTTGGTGAATTGTGTCCATCTTGCGATCAGACCTTTCGCCAACTTCTTTGTCGTTCCATTGCAGTCCTGCCCGCTCTCCATCTCTTGGGCATGGATACGTTCCTGCGTGCATTTTCCACCTTGCGCTGTGCAGTGCCACTTTCTGCACTGGTGGCGACCATGGACCACATGTCACCTAACATCCAGCACGGTAGCCAGTCCGTTGTGGTGGGGCCGCCATGTACCCTGTTGGTTGTAGCTCCCTGACAACATAGGGATCGCTCTACTGATGCCTGCGCCGTTAACTCCCCACGTATGCCAAGGAGTAGATGCCCATCTCCCTGGGGCATCAGGACTCCCGGCAATGGCCATCCTGCCAGGTGGCTATTGCTGCGGCTGGGTGGCGCCCGTGGGGAGGGCCCTTGGTCGGAGTAGGTGGCATCAGGGCGGATGACCTGCAATGAAGCGTGGTACATCATCTCTCGCTGGCGGCCAGCTGCCAGCAGTCTCTAAGAGTTCTCGGGCTCAATTTAATACTCAGAAGTATGATCCGAAAACGTTCCTGTCCCTGGCCACGCCGTGGGAGGAGAGTAAGTCTCAGGATGGAGGTAACAGTTATTCGCCCCCATTCTTAGTTTGCACGAGAGCTGATGGGGAGTCTTTTCTATCCACAAAGCCTCAGTTCTATGTCGAGCATTTAGAGGACAAGTTTGGGGAGGTGGAGGGCTTGTCCAAAATGCGCTCTGAGTCAGTGCTGATACAAAAGGCATCCTCCACCCAGTCACGCAGGTTACTTGCTTGTGACAAGTTGGGGGATGTTAACGTTACCATTACACCACATAAGAGTTTAAATATGGTCCAGGGTGTTATCTTCCATAGGGACCTACTATTGCAATCTGATGACGAGCTGCGCGCCAACTTAGAGCGTAGAGGTGTTCATTTCGTCCAGCGCGTTCATCGGGGTCCGAGGGACAATCAGGTTGCTACCGGTGCCTTCATCTTGGCCTTCGAGGGTGATACATTACCGGAGAAGGTCAAGGTGATGGTCTACCGTTGTGAAGTCAAGCCCTATATCCCTCCCCCGATGCAGTGCTTTAAGTGCTGGAAGTTCTTCCCGCTGCACTTCCAGCCTCACATGTCGAGATTGCAGACGCCCATCACATCCCAATACTCCATGTGCCCCGCCTCCCATCTGTGTCAACTGCGGAGAGCATTATTCACCTCGCTCGCCAGACTGCAAAGTCTTTCAGAAAGAGCGCAAAATCATGGAATATAAGACCCTGGACCAGCTGACCTATACTGAGGCCAAAAGGAAATATGACAGACTACATCCTGTGCGAATGACATCTTCTTATGCAGCTGCTACAACAACTCTGCTAGCCCCATCAGTTTCGAGACTTCCAGCCAGCTCGATGAGCAGTACAACTCCTCCTGCCCCCTTGCCCGTGGGCGGCTCTACCCAACCGGATGCTCCTGCACCACCTACCTCAGGAGCAACATCCTCGCACCCATCGGGGATGTCTGTCCCTTCTCAGCCGGAGAAGCGTCTAACTTCTGCGGTTACTCTCTCTCGTAAGGGTTCCCTTGGGACCCTCCCTTCCCAGGCTTCCACCAGTGGGAAGGATGACGCCCGACAGTGGCATAAGTCCCCACCAGCGACCGGTCGTAGGGCTTCGCAATCCTCCTCCATCCCGGAGACTGATTCGGTGAAGCCTTCCCAGCCGGTGAAACCCAAGGTTCAGCGAGAGAAGTCCAAGCGCAAGACCTCTAAGGCCAAAGAACTTGCGGTGGCACCGACCCCACGGCACCCTTCGAGCTCTGCGTCTGAGGACGAGGTCGAGATTCTGGCGTCTGCTGAGGACCTTGATCTCGCCGGTCCCTCAGACGCCATGGATGTCCCTCACACGGGTACTGAATCGGTGGCAGCGAGTGAACAAGCGACGTAAATTGCCTTCGCAGTCCCTTCACGCCTTTCTCAGCCATGGACACTGGAACTGCAGCGGTTTCTTCCGCCATCTAGCTGAGCTCAAACAACTTATCAGCCTTCACCCTTTCTTCTGCATTGCTCTTCAGGAAACTTGGTTTCCAGCAATGCTAACCCCCGCCCTCCATGGCTATTGGGGTTATTATAAGAACTGGGCAACTTATGAAAGGGTATCTGGTGGCGTCTGCATATATGTCCTTCACTCTCTGAACAGCGAGTCTGTGGATGGTGATGTTGCGCAGCATGTCCTGGCTGCGCTAATAGCCCAGTTGCCACCACCTTTCTTGTTTCTGGGCGACTTCAATGCCCATAACCCTCTGTGGGGTGGGTCAGTGGCAACAGGTCGAGGCGCCACCATCGAGCATTTATTGGCGCAGCTCGATCTTTCCATTTTAAATTATGGTGCCTTCACACACTTCAGTTTGGCGCATGGCACATACTCCGCCATTGACCTTTCGATCTGCAGCCCTAGCCTCTTACCGTCTGTCCAATGGAGAGTGCATGACGACCTGTGTGGTAGTGACCATTTTCCGATCTTTCTGTCACTGCCACAGCGTCACTCTTGTGGGCGCCCTAGCGGATGGGCTATGAATAAGGCTGACTGGGACTTGTTTTCCTCCACTGCCGCTGTTGAGCCTCTCTCTAATGATGGCATTGATGCGGTGGTTCAATCGGTCACCACCACCATCGTAATTGCCGCAGAATCTTCAATTCCCCGTTCTTCTGGGTTCCCTCAGAGGAGGACTGTGCCTTGGTGGTTGCCTGAGATCGCTGAGGCGATTAAAGATCGCCGGCGGGCGCTACAGCTCACAAGCGACATCCCTGCATTGAACACCTCATGACCTTCAAACGGCTGCGTGCACGGGCCCGCTGCCTTATCCGCCAAAGCAAGCAGGAGTGCTGGGAGCGGTATGTGTCCACCATTGGCCTCCATGTCTCTCCAGCGCCGGTCTGTGCCAAAATCCGCCGCCTCTATGGCTATCGGACCTCTGTCAGCGTCCCTGCACTCTCACTGAATGGAGCAGTTTGTACAGACTCCGACGAAATTGCCAACAGCTTGGCCTTCCGCTCCATTAAACAGCGCATGGAACGTCGGAGCCTTTCGTTTCGAACCCGCCATCCGGAATCCTACAATGTTCCATTCAGTGAGTGGGAATCTCAGAGTGCCCTCGCCGCTTGTCCTGATACCGCTCCTGGGCCAGATAGCACCCACTGTCAGATGCTGAAACACTTTTCAGTGGACTGCCAGCGACGGCTCCTCGACCTTTACAACCATATTTGGATCGAGGGTGAGTTTTCCGTCGCAATGGCGGGAAATTATTGTTATCCCCATTCTGAAACCTGGGAAGAACCCTTTGGAGGTGGACAGGTACCGTCCCATTAGCCTCACCAACGTTCTTTGCAAGTTACTCGAACGGATGGTGAGCCGGCGGTTGAACTGGGTACTGGAGTCTCGGGGCCTTCTGGCTCCGTCTCAGGGTGGGTTCCCTAAAGGCCGCTCCGCCGCCGACAATCTGGTGAGCCTGGAGTCGGCCATCCGTACTGCCTTTGCGCGCCGTCAGCACCTGGTCGCTGTCTTTTTCGACATGCGGAAGGCGTACAATACAACATGGCGTCATCACATCCTTTCTACTCTTCATGGATGGGGTCTTCAGGGCCCTATGCCGATCTTTATCCGCAATTTTCCGTCGTATCGTACTTTCCGCGTGCACGTCGCGGCCTCCCATAGTTCCTCCCGAGTCCAGGAGAACAGGGTATCACAGGGCTCTGTCCTCAGTGTCTGCTTGTTTTTAATTGCCATAAACGGGCTCGCTGCAGCGCTGGGAAATTCTGTCTCCGCTTCCCTGTATGCTGACGACTTTTGCCTTTACTACAGCTCTACTGGCGTTGCTGCTGCTGAACGTCAGCTACAGGGCGCTATCCGCAAGGCGCAGTCTTGGGCTGTAGCGGATGGTTTTCAGTTTTCGGCTGCCAAGACCCGCATTATGCATTTCTGCCGGCGCCAAACAGTCCATCCTGAGCCGCGGCTTTATCTTGACGAAGAACTTCTTGCTGTGGTGGAGACCCACAGGTTTTTGGGTGTAGTTTTTGATGCCCGGTTGACTTGGCTGCCTCATATTCGGCAGCTTATGCAGACGTGTTGGCGGCATCTAAATGCTCTGAGATGCTTGAGCCACACCCACTGGGGCGCCGACCGATCTACCCTGTTCCGGCTCTACCAGGCGTTAATCCAGTCCTGTCTGGATTATGGGAGCCTGGCTTATGGCTCAGCATCCCCATCTGCGCTGTGGATACTGGACCCAATCCTACACAGCGGAATACGCCTTGCCACTGGTGCTTTCCAGACCAGCCCAGTGGACCGCATACTTGCGGAGGCAGGTGTCCCTCCATTGCGGTTAAGGCACCAAAATTTATTGGCCGTTTATTGAAGGATTGCGATTGGTTCATCAAAAGCTTGGACAGTTTACACTGCTTATACCCTAATGTTTGCCCATATAAAGTATTAAATCGATTTATTATTGATTTTTAAAGCCACACCATTCATTTACTAGATACTGTATAAGTTCTTGGCGTTCGTGTTTCACGTTTGGTATTCCTGTTGCGACGGGTTTGTTTACCGATTGTCATATTTTGTTTGTAGTTCACTTTTGCTATTTGACTTTACATAATGTCATTTTGTCATTTTGAGAGAGTGAGTGTAGGCGCTACAAAATCTAATGCGAAGTGGAGAAGTCGGAATATTTGCAACGTATTCCCCTTTTTGATTTCAGTACAGGGGTGACAGCAGCGAAGGCAACGAGAAACATTTGCGACGTGTATGCAGATAAGCCACTGACAAGAAAATGGTTTTCTCGTTTTAAGGAGGTTCCGTATTCAGGAAGACCTTCGGGGTTTGATGAAGATCGTTTAAAAGAATTAATCCACAGTGATTCATGTCGGTATTCTCGGGAACTGGCAAATGTAAAGAACTGTGATCATTTCACCATCATTCGACATTTGCATGTAGTGGGGAAGATTCAAAAATCGGGGGTGTGCGTACCGCGTGCTCAAAGCCAAAAAAACAAAAATGAGCGGGTCATCATATGTGCATCTCTGCTTGCTCTTCATAAGTTGGCTCGTGAACAACACTGACCATTCCTGTCCTATGTCACTAGTGGTGAAGAGAAATAGCATGTGGAATGAGAAGTTAAACCTAAACTAATTTGCTGGTATGTCATAAGATGTAATTTGCTAAGTATCTACAGCTACTGATTATTTACTTTGGTAAGTAACAAACGTTTTTTTTTCTTTATCCAGTGTACTTTGTTGGTTCAAGACGCGTTTCGCCTTTTACTGTAAGGCATCTTCGGTGGAATCTAGAATGATCCAGTTTTGTTTTGATATGTGATACTTGCAGATTATAAAACAGTTCACATCTTTTTTTACGTGAATAACTGATTACTTACAGTGAATCGAGTTTTTGGCGGACATCTGCGTTTCCCCTCACCTGGACACATGCTGGAAGTTGAACTAAAACTTAGATTATGGAATTTAAGCACATTTTCATGTTCGCTATTTTTTCTTCTGTCGCTAGCTATAGACATTTTACCGAAAACACTGATTTGAAGTCGTAACTGCAGTGTCTACATCTACATCTACATTTATACTCCGCAAGCCACCCAACGGTGTGTGGCGGAGGGCACTTTACGTGCCACAGTCATTACCTCCCTTTTCTGTTCCAGTCGCGTATGGTTCGCGGGAAGAACGACTGTCTGAAAGCCTCCGTACGCGCTCGAATCTCTCTAATTTTACATTCGTGATCTCCTCGGGAGGTATAAGTAGGGGGAAGCAATATATTCGATACCTCATCCAGAAACGCACCCTCTCGAGGTCTGGCGAGCAAGCTACACCGCAATGCAGAGCGCCTCTCTTGCAGGGTTTGCCACTTGAGTTTGCTAAACATCTCCGTAACGCTATCACGGTTACCAAATAACCCTGTGACGAAACGCGCCGCTCTTCTTTGGATCTTCTCTATCTCCTCCGTCAACCCGATCTGGTACGGATCCCACACTGATGAGCAATACTCAAGTATAGGTCGAACGAGTGTTTTGTAAGCCACCTCCTTTGTTGATGGACTACATTTTCTAAGGACTCTCCCAATGAATCTCAAACTGGTAACCGCCTTACCAACAATTAATTTTATATGATCATTCCACTTCAAATCGTTCCGCACGCATACTCCCAGATATTTTACAGAAGTAACTGCTACCAGTGTTTGTTCCGCTATCATATAATCATACAATAAAGGATCCTTCTTTCTACAATACAGTACATTTGTCTATGTTAAGGGTCAGTTGTCACTCCCTGCACCAAGTGCCTATCCGCTGCAGATCTTCCTGCATTTCACCTCATGTCCCTTCCTGTTTGGTTTGTTTATGTACATGTTGCCAACCTAAAGAATTATATGCTGAAAACTAATGCTTGTTTATTTCTGTTCTCCTTATATCTGTATGTGCGTGTGGCTAGCCAGTGATAGTTATGGAAAGTTGAAAGAGAATGCAATAGTTGTCAGACAGTGGTTGAAAGATTTGGTGTTCAGCTGATTTCAGTTTTGGTTTAAATGTTTTGTGGAGAAGTGCATGGAGGAGTAAATTCACTGCTTACATTAATAGATAAAATAGTAGAATAGCATTTCAACAGATGATTATTATCAGAATACTATCACCCAACCCCTTTGTCCTCACTCTTTGACGCCTCATAATATGTCCTGTCAACTTACCCCTCTTGTGGTCAAAGTTGTGCCGTAATTTCCTCTTCCTCCTCTATTTAATTCCGTACCTCTTCTTTAGTTTCACGATCCTCATATCTAATCTTCAGCATTCTTATTGATCACCACGTTTTGAAAGCGTCCATTGTCTTCTTGGCAGAAATCTTCACTTACGTACAAGGCTGCACTCCACACAAATACCGCACTCCACACAAATACCGCACTCCACACAAATACCTTTGTAAAATAGTACCCAAGCATTAGAATTTATATTCGATGTGAACAAATTTTCTTTTTCAGAATGCTTTTCTTGCTATTTACAGTCTTCATTTTATATCCTCTCTACTTCTGCCTTCTCAATTACTGCTTCCCTTTCAAGTCATTGAGGTCTTAGAAAAGCAGTTAAGTTTCTGTAGAAGTTGTAGATAATCTTGTGGCCCTGTGTTTTATCGATGACATCTCCAGAGCTTCATAGAATGTTTTAATTAAGATTGTCAAAACCTTTTTCTAAACATGCAAATGCTATAAACACAGTTTCGCAGTTCTTCAGTGTGTCTACTTAGCTAAGTGGTGGGATCAGTATTGCTTTGCGTGTTCAGACATCTCACAGAATCTAAGATTGTGCTTATGTTAGTTTGTACAACCCATTCCCCTCTCCTCTCTACATATTCCTTCCACTTTCTAGCCTTCTCTTATTTGCTTAGTTCTGGCTTGCCAAATGAGTTCTTGACAGTTGCTTCTCCTTTGGGCAAATCTTCTTTGTTCCTTCTGATTTTCATTCCCCTATGTTTTCCAAGTGCAAAATCGCGTTGGAATTTTGGGCTTTCTGTCAACGTCATGTTTACATATTTCTATTTCCCATGGCCTACTTTATTTGCTGCATTTTTGTCAAATTTAATATATCACGTTTTATCTAACAATTTCTACTGTACCTTCTTCCCGTCCACATACTCTGCTGCATTCACCACTTCTTCTCTCAAAGATATCCATTCGTATTCTAGCGGATTCCTTCCTCTGTCAGTCGTTGCATTACGGTAACTTTAAGATTATCGAAAAACTGTGGGTCTTGACTTATTCAAGTTCCATTTGCTTAATCTGCTACCATATACTGTCTCTTTAGTTGTAAACTGCAGCTGTACCGGGAAATGTCTTATAATTTGAAATCTGGTTTCGAAAACTTTGTTCCAAATATGTATTATTCTTTCATGATTCTTAAGCAAGGTGTTGGCGATGATTACATTATGCTCTGTGCGGAATTCTATCAGGTGGCTTCCACTTTCATTCCTTCCCCCAAGGCTTTGTGTTCTTACTGTTTTCCTGTACCTACTACCGGATCACATTTTAAATTTTTGTCTCTCTTAGCTATCTGAATCATCTCTTTTGTCATACATTGTTTAAATGTGTTAGGAGATAGTGAACAGTCATGAACGGTAGTCATGAAATCTGTTTATGGTGAAATGAGAAAACATGAATAATGAAATATGTGAAAGAGTACATTGTACAGGAAATGAAAAATTGGTATGTCTTCACCCAACTTCGTCTTTCCTTCAGGTAGGTGTAGGATATGTAAGTAGGCTGTATAGGTTTTTTTATTGGTAACACCACGTAGCGCTCTGTATAAAAATCACTGGCTGTGCTGTGTGCAGTCTGTGGCTGGTTTGCATTGTTGTTGGCTATTGTAGTGTTGGGCAGTTGGCTGTTAACAGCGCGTAGCGTTGCGCAGTTGGAGGTGAGCCGCCAGCAGTGGTGGATGTGGGGAGAGAGATGGCGGAGTTTTGAGAGCGTATGATCTGGACGTGTGTCCATCAGAGACAGTAAATTTGTAAGACTGGATTTCATGAACTGATATATATACTATGACTTTTGAACACTATTAAGGTAAATACATTGTTTGTTCTCTATCAAAATCTTTCATTTGCTAACTATGCCTATCAGTGGTTAGTGCCTTCAGTAGTTAGAATCTTTTATTTAGCTGGCAGTATTGGCGCTCGCTGTGTTGCAGTAGTTTGAGTAACGAAGATTTTTGTGAGGTAAGTGATTCATGAAAGGTATAGGTTAATGTTAGTCAGGGCTATTCTTTTGTAGGGATTATTAAAAGTCAGATTGCATTGCGCTAAAAATATTGTGTGTCAGTTTAAGCACAGTCATTGATAATTTTTCTAAGGGGACGTTTCAGATATAGTTAATCAAACGCACCGGGCGTTTCAGTCGGTCCCGCCCCAACCTCAGTAGCTGTCCGTCATTGGCTACCGGTAGCGTCTGCCGCTTCCAGATGGGAACGCCAATTGCGCGAGCCGCCGTGTCAAAGCGGAAAACGCTTGCCGCTGCCGTTGCCGCACGACGCGCTGCCGCGCTCTCGTGGGAACCGGCCTTCAGCGGCAGTGGGGTTTGCGGCAACAAGTCGGACCCGGATCGGCTAGGAGTGACGCGCTATGTGGGACCCGGGTATGTTGACGTTGGCCGTTACTGTTTGGACGGTGGTTCTCCGACTTTGTTCCAGAGTGGTCATCACTGTAAGCGCTCTTGGCCCTGCGTGTTCCTTGAGCACTGAAATTTATTTCATTGTACGTTCAAGTCATTTTCTTCTGATTTGGGGATGCAGTTTGTATGAACTAATGTACGGATAGTCCGATGTTTTGGAGACTCTGCTTTGGGCTTTGGATTTTGGGATTAATGTAGTGTCCATTGGCCCAATGAGCTGGATGCTCGTTAAGGATGTTAGACGGGCTAAGTCAGGAGAAAGCGATACTGGCAGTGTCTGGGTTTGTTTCCTGTTCCTCTATCTTGCCTCCCGGTGCTGGGAAGAATCAAGGGGCTTCAATGCCTGAGATGTGGTTCTTGTTACTGTACTATTGGTTCTTATGCTCAGCAGTGAACCTTACAGGGTAAAAATATTTAAAATTGTATAAATGACTGGTGACTCCATGTTCGGAGAACTGCCGACTTTTGGGAGGTCTTGCCTGCTAAGGGAAACCTTTTTTGAATGAACACTTGATTACGGGAGATTGTGAAAGGGACTGGTGGTGCCGCAACTTATACGATTCCTTAGTTTGTTCCGGTCTTACGGCTGTTGTGACACACGCAGAGGGCACCGAACCTGTTGGGCCTACAGTTCTCTTGTGGACCGGCCGCCTGCATGCACCTGTTGCCGACATCTGCGCTGAGCCTGCCACCTCTTGCATCGCTTCACGCGGCAGAGAACTGAGTTACGTAACCTCCTTAACAAAATTAAGGATGCGCTAGATGACGATCAGTGTGGCTTTAGGAAAAGTAGTGGCACGAGAGAGGCAATGCGGAAGTTAAGGTTAATAATGGAAGCAATACTAAAAAGAAACCAAGACACGTTCATAGGATTTGTCGACCTGGAAGAAGCGTTCGACAATATAAAATGGTGCAAGATGTTCGAAATTCTGAAAAAAGTGGGGGTAAGCGATAGGGAGAGACGGGTCATATAGAACATGTACAACAGCCAAGAGGAAATAATAAGAGTGGACGACCAAGAACGAAATGCTTGTATTAAAAAAAATGAGTAAGACAAGGGCGTTGCCTTTCGCCCCTACTGTTCAATCTGTACATCGAGGAAACAAAAGAAAAGTTCAGGAGTGGAATTAAAATACAAGGTGAAAAGATATCAATGATGCGATTCGCTGATGACATTGCTATCTTGCGTGAAAGTGAAGAAGAATTACATGACCTACTGAAAGGAACGAACAGTCTAATGAGTACAGAGTATGGATTGAGAATAAATCGAAGAAAGACGAAGATAATGAGAAGTAGTAGAAATGAGGACAACAAGGAACTTAACATCAGGATTGATGGTCACAAAGTAGATGAAGTTATGGTATTCTGCTACCTAGGCAGTAAAATAACCAATGACGGACGGAGCAAGGAGGACATCAAAAGCAGCCTAGCTATGGCAAAAAAGGCATTCCTGCACATGAGACGTCTACTAATATCAAATATCGGTCTTAATATGAGGAAGAAATTTCTGAGAATGTACGTCTGGAGTACAGTGTTGTATGGTTGTGAAACGTGGACGGTGGAAAAACTAGAACAGAAGAGAATCGAAGCATTTGAGATGTGGTGCTACAGACGAATGTTGAAAATTAGGTGGACTGATAAGATAAGGAGTGAGGAGGTTCTACACAGGGTTGGAGAGGAAAGGTGTATGTGGTAAACACTGATAAGGAGAAGGGACAGGATGATAGGAAGTCTGTGATGGCATGAGAGAATGACTTCCACAGTACTAGACGGAGCTGTAGAGGGCAAAATCTATAGAGGAATACAGATACTGGAACATCCAGTAAATAACTGAGTACATAGCTTGCAATTGCTACTCTGAGATGAAGAGGTTAGCACAGGAGAGGAATTCGTGGCGGGTCGCATCAAAACAGTCAGAAGAATGATAACAAAAAAGAAAACTTGTTATGAGCTCCTGCAGCAATCACTGCAAAATTTTTATTTTCCTTTTTTTAAAAAAGAGATATTGTCCTAATTCGTATTTTAATTAATGTGTATTTAAGAGTGTCATTCTGTTGTGTTAATGTTTTGCAGGGCCGTTGACGTCCGTTGTCCAGGTTGTTAGATTTCCATAAATTTTATTATCTAGCACTGGCCAGGTTTAAATTTTTGAAAGAGCCGTGATTGTTAATTTGTTAAACTTTAAAATGTTTTATTATCTGGCACTGGGCAAGTTTTCTTAATTAGAGGGGCTTTTAGATGTAGAGACGATTGTTGTTTGGAGGAATTTATAAGTAATTGTCTTTGTTACCTCTCATGTTCTTGGTTTCATATTAGTTGGGATCGCATTTCACGAGCTGAATTGTGTAAGATAGGTTGGTTTGTGGGATTAAAGGGACCAGACTGCTACGGTCATCGGTCCCTTTTTCCAAATACTAAAAACATCCACAGAGAATAAAACCGATTAACAGAATAGATCACAGACGACACAGAACAAGAGAAATTTAGACAAAGACCAAACAAGATAAACTACAATCTCACAGAGTGTGATGGTGGTTGGCCGACCATAGAAACAAAAAAGGAAAAGCCAACCACCGAGAAACACATTAAAAACTCAGACTAAAATCGTAGGCCAAAGTCCCTACAAAATATATTCAGCCCCTTAGGCACTGAATCCTCTGGCCCTATTCAAAACTGACAACCTCGGTCCCTGTGCACATGACAAATAAATTGTCTTACCTCTAAAGCAGCAACGGTGGAACGTGATATATTCTGGTCTCTCATAAAATAAAATAAAATAAAATATAGTAGCCACAGGCTCAGACGTCTGCAAAGCTGGCCATAATACTTTGAAATGCACATGAAATTCTTTTGGCTGATAAATGAAAACATTTAAGAGAAATCCAACTTCTTTGAAAAACAGATGACCTGGAGAGGGAGGTGGTACTCATTGTGGTGAATTACTATCAAGGAGCTTTTTAGCAAAATTACATTGCAAGTTAAGTTCGTCTTTTCAAAAACATCTGAAATTGAAGTTACATTAGTCAGAGAAATACATCATATTTAATTATTGATTCAGGAACAATGAGATTTATACAGCAAGTACTATCTAACCCCGCTAAACCAGCATCAATGCAAACCATCAAATTACATATAACTCTGTTAACAAATCTTAGAAACATTAAAAAAGTGAAATATCTAACTGGCCTTTTTATCAATCAGTTCCGTACACTCTGGAGTTAGTCAACACTTACAAATGATCAGCCAACTCATCTATACTAACGCGCTGGCAAAACGAAAATCATATTTATTTAATATCTTTACCTTGCTTGCATGAAGACGTCTGCTTCTATGTTCTCGTAATTCTAACACTTCATGGCTTCACAGAGCACACCACAAAAACTGCCTACACCATCCTCTTTCACTTACACGCAGCTACCTACGACTGTGCGCCAGGCGCTCTCTTACCTCAGCACACTACAGTCACAGACCGGAAGCAGTACCTTCGGCTCTGCAGTCGTGCACAGACAGCGATCCGCATTATAAGGCCTATCAGAGACATACATCGTTTATAATATACTAGTTTCATTTTGGTTCACATTAACATTATTATCACATTCGGGTGCCACATGCAAGTGCGCCCAGTAGACTCCTTTCAATTTATACGATATTTATTAGTCGTAATTGAATTGTATACACATTCTACGTAATGAAATATGGCGATGAATTGCGCAGCGCTTAACTGCACAAAAAAAAATCAGGAAAGTAGCTAATGCTACCTCTCATTGGTACGTTGATGTTTTTAGATGTTTTATATGTTACTGACTTGGCTGATAAATGTGTATACAATGTGAGATTAATATAATTAACGTGCATTTCAACATTTCCAGAAAAGTTGTTACTTTGCGAACTATATAAGTCGCGGGAGGTTGAAAGATAGTAGTGTTCCATCGGTCTTTCGTTTTCCGAAGCATGTACAGCAGAAGGTAAATTATTTCTGTAACCTACAGGTTCAGTCATATTTACCTGAACTGAAGTACCAACAAAAGACTTCGCACGTACGTTTACCACCACAATGGCTGTTATTCAGTTTCACTTCTGCTCGCCGTATACCACTTACAGGATTGTGTGGCCTTGTGGTTGACTTGTTTACAGTACTTACAAAAGGTAATCTCATTTTTTTTACAAAATATGCCTACTTACAAGTTCCTCGGAAAGGTATTCGGAAGCATGGCGAGGGTGGGTTCCGTAAGAAGCATTCTAAAGGAATAGCCACAATAAAACGTCTTTTGGGAATAGATCAGGAGAATGAGGTGACCACAACCACTTCGAAATAACCTCTTTACAATAAAACAGATTCGACAGAGTCATTATGTTGTTACTGCACCGAACGTAGCGTTATTCCGTTAAAACCGTCTGACTGTATTTGATGTTCAAATGTAGTGTTTTTTATGTTGCACCACTGTTCGTTAGTAATGAAAGAATGAGATGATGATTGTTCTGTATGGCACCGCACACCAAACAGCCGTTTTTTGTGCTTGCCGCTTATCTGACTTTTCCGTAAAGCAAATCTCTAATCTGAAATGTCAGTGGAGCGAGATTAGCGTACTGGGCATGTCAAACCGAAATATCCATGTTGATATTTCGCTGTTTAAATTTTGCCCTAATACCGAAACTTTGATATTACTCGAATCTGCACAGCTTTCAAGCATTTATTAATCAGCAACAGAAATTCTAAGCATGCAAATCGGAACTCTTCATAGAAAGAAAAGTTACTATTTTATAGTTAATCACCAGGAAGGTTTAATTGTGGCCACCATACTAACAAGAAGCACTTTATGCTTTGAATATTATCAATACATGGTTCAATAAAGAGCTAATATCGTAGAAAAATGTATGTGACCTATTGGCCGTACATTTACGAGATAAGGGCTAGGCAAATGCGGTAGTGTTGGATTGTGCTCCCAGTCAGTACGCTGAATGTGTACAGATTTCAAGGAGTTTTTACTGGCAGATAATATTTATATATTGGAGACCTGTGGTCTAGGGGTGCCTCCACGGTACCTCATCGTGCTCGGCCAGAGGGTTAGCTGCCCTCTATTTTAAAAGAAACACTGAGTGAATGGATCAACGATGAACTTGAACGGGTGTCATGGGACGTCCACTCCGAACAAACGCAACGAACTATCGCGAAAAAAATTAGATAAACATAAAAAGGGGCTCGCATCTATGATTAATAATTGGAACGTCCTCGGTCCCCTGTTCGAACCCTGCCACCGTTTATGTTTTCAATAAAAATCATACGCACAAGCGGCCGAAGACTTCCGGCATAAGTAGTCACCCACATTCTGGCAATGGCTTTGTCAAAGAGGGTGAAGGAACGGACAGAGGTTCAGGAAAGTTTCTAGTCTCTTCCTCTTGGGGAGGGAAAATCAGTAGCGACAAACGGCATGAGAATGCAGAAGGCTAGTCCCCCATTCGGATCTCGGGAGGAGGCTGCCAAGAGGGCCATGAACACGAGAAAAAGATTAAATAACCAACGAAAGGATAACGTTCTACGAGTGGGGCCGTGGAAGGGAAACTAGGAAATCTGGAAGGGGATGCTCCGCAAGCCACCTAATAGTGTGTGGTGGAGGGTACTTTCGGTACCACTATCTGATCCTTCCAATCGCCAATAGTGCGTGGGAAGAATGATTGTCGGTAAGCCTCTGCATTGGTTCTACTTTCTCTAATTTTCTCCTCGTGGCCAATACGCGAGATGTATGTGGGGGGAAGTAACATGTTGCCTGACTCCTCCTGAAAAGTGCTGTCCTTAAATTTCAGTAGTAAATCTCTCTGAGTTTTGTTAGCATCTCCGTAACGCTCTCTCGCGAGCTTAACTACCCTTGACGAAACGCGCCGCTCTTCGTTGGATCTTCTCTATCTCCTCTAGGTAGATGAGTATAGGGTAGTATCAATAACAGCGGAAAATGGTACAACGGGAGTAGGATTCGTTGTGAATAGGAATTAGAATACAGAGTGTGCTGCTGACAAAATTTCAATAATACGGTTTTTCTCACCAGTATCGACAGCAACACCGACAACGATAGTTCAGGTATACGTGTGGACGACGCAAGCAGAAGTGGAAGAAATAGAGAAAGTGTATGAGGATATTAAAAGGGTAACTCCATGCGTAAAGGAAGATGAAAATCTAACAGTCATGAGGGATTGGAATGCGGTTGCAGGGGAAGAGTGGAAGAATGGGTTACAGCAGTATATAGGCTTTGTTACAGGGATGAAAGAGGAGAATGACAAATTGAGTTCTGCCGTAAATTTCAGCTAATAACAGCGAATACTCTGTTCAAGAATCACAAGAAGAAGAGGTATATTTGGAAAAGGCAGGAGACACGGGATGATATCATTTACATTACATGATGTACAGGCAGAGATTCCGAAATCAGATACTGGATTGTAAGACGTGCCCACGATCAGATATAGCCTCGGATCACAGTTTAATAGTGATTTAGAGTAAGCTGAAGTTTAAGAGATTAGTCAGGAAGAATTAACACATAAAGAAGTGGGATACGGAAGTACTAAGGAATCAAGAGATACGCTTGAAATTCTCTAATGCCATTGATTCTGCGGTAAGGAGTAGTTCGGTAGGCAGTTCAGTTGAAGAGGAATGGACATCTCTGAAAAGAGGAGTCGCCGAAGTTGAAAAGAAAAACGTAGGTACAAAGAAGGTAACTGCGAAGAAACCGTGAATAACAAGCGAAATACTTCAATCGATCGATGAAAGAAGGATCATTCCATCAGAATTTTTAAAATCATTGGGGAAAGTGGCAACAAAACGACTATTCACGTTTGTTTCTAGAATGTATGAGTCTGGCGATATACCATCTCACTTTCAGAGAAACAACATCCACACTATTCCAAAGACTGTAAGAGCCAAAAGGTGCGAGAATTATCTCATAATCAGATTAACAGCTCATGCATCCAAGTTGCTAAGAAAAATAAAATACAGAAAAATTGAAAGGAAAACTGAGATTGTGTAAGATGACGATCAGCTTGGCTTTAGATAGTGGAAAGGCGCCAGAGAGGCAGTTCTGACGTTGTGAAAAGCTTAAGAAAAATCAAGCCTCGATCATGGGATTTGTCCGTCTGGAAAAAGCATTCGACAATGCCAGTATTAGAATCAGAATTTTAATGAGCTTTGGAAGACTTAAGATCAAATAAGGAGAAGGGATAGATAACATTTCATCAGAATTTCTAAAATCATTGGGTGAAGTGGCAACAAAAAGGGTACAAACGCTGGTGTGTCGAATGTATGAGTTTGGCAACATACCATCTGACTTTCGGAAAAGTATGATCACATAATTCTGAAGATTACAAGAGCTGACAGATGAGAGAATTATCGCACAGTCAGCTTAACAGTTCATGCATTCAAGTCGCTGATAAGAATAATACACGGAAGAACGGAGAAGAAAACTGAAGATGTGTTAGATGACGATCAGTTTGGCCTTAGGGAAGGTAAAGGCGCCAGAGAAAATGACATATTCTAGATAGTTGAAGTTTTGCACGATGTGCTCCATTTCCACAGCAAATTCGTGGCGATACTGCAAGCCGTTTAGCTTCAGTGCTTGCACAATTTGAACTTTCTGAGTAAGCAACCGAAGTCGTTTATGCAGCTCTGTGTGAACTGTTCAGCGACGGATATTTAGCTCCAGTGATACTCGACGAACTCTGACTTTGTTTGGTTTCTCTAGAAGATCTTTTTGATCTCCTCTACCATTTCATGAGATGTGCGTTTCCTGTCAGAACCTGACTGACTGTTTACACTCCCAGTGGCTAGAAACTTAACTTCTGGTAGCTCCCTTTGAAATTTAAGTTGATGACTTCGTTTCCGTATACGACGCCACACAAGGAGCTCTCGGTCTCCCTCTCGAAGAAGGAGCCGTTTAGAAAAACATCTACAGATAAATTTTGAGTTGTTTTGCAAGATGCTGCAAAAGGAAGCATCTATGGCTCACAGCTCCATGTGGACACCCTGTATTAACCATCCAGTGCCTTGTGTCTCATGAAGTACCAGTCACAACCATGAACTAACCATATTTATTTATACGCTAGTTATTGGACTCGTTGTCTTTCATTATTAATGAGTCAGAATAAGCATGAGTTTTATCACAATAGAGTAACTGGTTCTCAATTCCTGTTTCCCCTGCCTACAGACTGCTTTGTCACCGACATACACTTGAAAACTGTATGTATCCCCACATAGCAGTAAGGGAAATTGTATTTTTTTTCCTCTGACTGGTTTGATGCGGCCGCCACGAATCCCTCTCCTGTGCCAACCTCCTCAGAGTAGCATTTGCAAGCTACGTCCTCAATTATTTGCTGGATGTATTCCAGTCTCTGTCTTCCTCTACAGCTTTTACCCACTACAGCTCCCTCTAGTAGCGTGGAAGTCATTCCCTGATGTCTTACTTCCTATCATCTCGACCCTTATCCTTCTCAGTGCTTTGCACATATTCCTTCCCTTTATGATTCTACGCAGAACCTCACCATATCTCAAATGCCCCGATTCTCTTCTGTTCCGGTTTTCTCACACTTCATGTTTCACTACCATACAATGCTGTGCTCCAAACGTACATTCTCAGAAATTTGTTCCTCAATTTAAGACCTAAGTTTGATACTAGTAGTCTTCTCCCGGCTAGAAATGCCCTTTTTGCCAGTGCTATACTGCTCCATCCGTTAATCGCTATCTTACTGATTAGGTAACAGAATTCCTTAACTTCGTCTACTTCATGACCATGAATCATGATGTGATGTTTCTCACTATTCTCATTTCTGCTACTTCCCATTACTTTTGTGTTCCTTCGATTTGCTCTCAGTCCATATTCTGTACTCAGTAGACGGTTCACTCATTTCGGCAGATACTGTAATTCTTCACTTTCACTCAGGATAGCAGTGTCATATGCAGATCGTATCAGTGATATCCTTTCACCCCTAATTTTAATTCCACTCCTGAAGCTTTCTTTTATTTCCATCATTGCTTCCTCGATGTACGGATTCAACAATAGGAGCGAAAGACTACATCGCTCTCTTACAAAATTTTTAATCCGAGAACTTCGTTTGTGGTCGTCCATTCTTATTATTCCCTCCTGGCTCTTGTACATATTGTACATTACCCGTTTTTCCATATTTTCTCAGAATTTCGAACATCTTGCACCATTTTACATTGACGAACGCTTTTTCCAGGTCGGCGGATCCTATGAACGCGTCTTTATTTTTCTTTACTCTTGCTTCCATCAAGTGCAACGTCAAAATTGCCTCTCTCGTGCCTTAACCTTTCCTAAAGCCAAACTGATCGTTATCTAAACATCCTCAATTTTCTTTTCCATTCTTCCGTATAATATTCTAATATTCTAGTCAGCAACTTGGATGCATGAGCTGTTAGGCTAATTGTGCGATAATTCTCGTACTTGTCAGCTCTTGGAGTCTTCGGAATTATGTGGATGGTTAAGTCGCCAAACTCATACATTCTAAACGCAAACGTTAAAAGTCGTTTTGTTGCCACTTCCTCCAATGATTTTAGAAATTTTTCTGGAATGTTAACTATTTCATCTACCTTATTTGATCTTAAGTCCTCCAAAGCTCTTTTAATTTCTGATTCTAATATTGGATCCCCTACCTATTCTAAATCGACTCCTGTTTCTTCCCCTCATAGAGGCCTTCAGGTACTCCTATCCAATCTCTCCTCTGCAATTAAAAGTGGTATTCCCGTTGCACTCTTAATGTTACCACACTTGCTTTTAATTTCACCGAAGGTTGTTTTGACTTTCCTGTATGCTGAATCAGTCCTTCAGACAATCATTTCTTTTCCGATTTGTTCACTTTTTCATGCAGCCATTTCGTCTTATCTTCGCTGCACTTCCTATTGATTTCATTTCCCAGTGACTTGTATTTGTGTATTCTTGTATTTTCCTGAACATTTTTATACTTCCTTCTTTCATCGATCAACTGAAGTATTTCTTCTGTTAGCCATAGTTTCTTCACAGTTACCTTCTTTGTACCTATGTTTTTCTTTCAAACTTTTGTGATTGCCCTTTTTAGAGATGTTCATTACCATTCAATTTTAGTGCGTACTAAGCTATTCCTTAATGCTGCATCCATAACCTTAGGGAACTTCAAGCTACCTCGTCATTCCTTAGTAATTCTTCATCTCACTTCTTTGCGTACTGATTCTTCCTGACTAATTCTTAAACTTCAGACAACTGTTCATCACTATTACATTGTGATCTGGGTGTATATCTGCTCCAGGGCACGCCTTACATTCCAGAATCTAACTTTGGCGTCTCTGTCTGACCATGATGTAATCTAACTGAAATCTTTCAGTATCACCTGACCTTTTCCAGGTATACCTCCTGCTCTTGCGATTCTTGGTCAGAGTATTCGCAGTTACTAGCTGAAATTTATTACAACTACATTCTATTCCCCCATGACTATCTGATTTTCACCTCCCTTCCAATATCATCATATACTTTTTCTGTCTCTTCATCTTCAGCTTACAACATCGGCCTGTACATCTAAACTATCGTTGTCGGTGTTGGCCTGCTGTCAGTTCTGATAAGAACCACTCCTATCACTGAACTGTTCACAGTAACACGCTCTCTGCCCTACCTTTTTATTCATAACGAATCCTAGTCCCGTTACAACATTTTCTACTGCTGTTGATATTACCCTATACTCAACTGACCAGACATCTTCGTCTTCTTTCCATTTCACTTCGCTGACACCTACCATATCTAAACTGAGCCTTTGGATTTCCGTCTTCAGATTTTCTAGCTTCTCTACCACGTTCAAGCTTCTGACATTCCACATCCCGACTCGTAGAACGTTATGCTTTGGCTGGTTATCCAATCTTTCTCTCATGGTCATTTCCGCTTGGCATTCCCCTTCCGGAGATCCGACTCGGGGACTATTCCGGAATCTTTTGCCAATGGAGAGCTCATCACGACACATTTCAATTACGGACCCTACGTCGTGTGGATGCATGTTATGTGTCTTTAATGCAGTGGTTCCCATTGCCTTCTGCATGCTCAGGCAGTTCATCATTGCTGATGTTTCCACCTTTAGGGGCAGTGTCCCACCCCAAGGAGAAGGGAGTGTCCTGAAGCTCTGTCCGCTCCTCCTCTCTCTTTGACAAGGCAATTGGCAGAATGAGGGTGACCTTTGATGCCGGAAGTCTTCGGCCGCCTAAGCTAATAACTATTAATCAAAATTTGAGGGGTGGCAGGTTTCGAACCCAGAACCGAAGACCTGATGCAACGTTTAGTCCGGAGTCAGGTATAAAAAAACCTAAAATCAAACAACCCACTTCCGGATAAGCATATTAATGACATAAATTATTAAAACCTCAGACTGAGTAAAAGTACTTGTAATTGAAAAATCTTTTATTTAGAAGCGGATGGATTACAGATCGACTCTTTTTTCTATAAATCGTGTTGACCAAACCATTTTTAAAAATTTGTTCTACAAAAATAATAAACTATACTAGGTCAGATGTATGGATGATATCCCCTGCTTAATAGATAAACCACCTACAATAATAGATCGACTGCATACTCACATTAACAGAATACATAAAAAATCAAATTCACAATAGAAAAAGGTAATTAACAATTAGGTGTAAACAAGGTGGTCCAATGATAGCGACTGGGCCAAATATCTCACAAAACCAGCATCAAACGAAAAAACTACAAAGAACGAAACTCGTCTAGCTTGAAGGGGGAAACCAGATGGCGCTATGTTTGGCCCGCTAGATGGCGCTGCCAGAGGTCAAACGGGACTCAACTGCGTATTTTTAAATAGGAACCCCCATTTTTATTATTTATTCGTGTAGTACGTAAAGAAATATGAATGTTTTAGTTGGACCATTTTTTTCGCTTTGTGATAGATGGCGCTGTAATAGTCACAAACATATGGCTCACAATTTTAGACGAACAGTTGGTAACAGGCAGGTTTTTTAAATTAAAATACAGAACGTAGGTACGTTTGAACATTTTATTTCGGTTGTTCCAATGTGATATATCTACCTTTGTGAACTTATCATTTGTGAGAACACATGCTGTTACAGCGTGATTACCTGTAAATACCAAATCAATGAAATAAATGCTCAAAATGATGCCCGTCAACCTGAATGCATTTGGCAATACGTGTAACGAAATGCCTCTCAACAGCGAGTAGTTCGCCTTCCGTAATGTTCGCACATGCATTGACAATGCGTTGACGCATGTTGTCAAGAGTTGTCGGTGGATCGTGATAGCAAATATCCTTCAACTTTCCCCACAGACTGAAATCCGGGGACGTCAGATCCGGTGAACGTGCGGGCCATGGTATAGTGCTTCGAGGACAATTCCACCTGTCATGAAATATTCTATTCAATACCGCTTCAACCACACGCGGGCTATGTGCCGGACATCCATCATGTTGGAAGTACATCGCCATTCTAGCATGCAGTCAAACATCTTGTAGTAACATCGGTAGAACATTACGTAGGAAATCAGCATACATTGCGCTATCGATAAAATGAGGGCCAATTATCCTTCCTCCCACAATGCCGCACCATACATTAACCCGCCAAGGTCGCTGATGTTCCGTTTGTCGAGCCATCGTGGATATTCCGTTGCCTAATAGTGCATGTTATGCCGGTTTACGTTACCACTGTTGGTGAATGACGCTTCGTCGCCAAATAGAACGCATTCAAAAAATCTGTCATCGACTCGTAATTTCTCTTCTGCCCGGTGGCAGAACTGTACACGACGTTCAAAGTCGTCGCCATGCTATTCCTGGTGCCTAGAAACATGGTACTGGTGCAATCGATGTTGATGTAGCATTCCCAACACCAACGTTTTTGACATTTCCGATTCTCGCCCAATTTGTCTACTACTGGTGTGCGGATTAAGCGCAACAGCAGCCAGAACACCTACTTGGGCATCATCATTTGTTGCAGATCGTGGCTGACGTTTCACATGTGGCTGAACACTTCCTGTTTCCTTAAATAACGTAACTATCCGGCGAACAGTCCGGACACTTGGATGATATCGTCCCGGATACCGAGCAGCATACATAGCACACGCCCGTTGGACGTTTTTATCACAATAGCCATGCATCAACACGATGTCGACCTTTTCCGCAGTTGGTAAAAGGTCCATTTTAACAAGGGTGATGTATCACGAAGCAAATACCGTCCGCACTGGCGGAATGTTACGTGATACCACGTACTTATACGCTTGAACTATTACAGCGCCATCTATCACAAAGCGAGAAAAGTGGTCCAACTAAAACATTCATATTTCTTTACGTACTACACGAATATGTAATAAGAAATGGGGGTTCCTACTTAAAAAAACGCAGTTAATATCCGTTTGACCTATGGCAACTCCATCTAGCGGGCCAACCACAGCGCCATCTGGTTTCCACCTTCAAGCTAGACGAGTTGCGTTCTTTGTAGTTTTTTCGTTTGATGCTTATTTCGTGAGATATTTGGCCAGGTCACTGCCAATGGACCACCCTGTATAAGTAACAACTAAGAAACAAAAGTACAAACACTTACTGGAATTTATTCTAAACCAACAATAGCTAACACAAACGTACACCAAATATCAAATCACCAAAACTCACAAAAATAAGTAACACTCTAAGTCAAGCTTCACTGCCTCCACACTGTACATTAACAAAAAAAAAAAAAAAAAAAAAAAAAACACAAAAAGAACGGCATATAATGCAGATCGTCGCAAACAATGGGTGCAGTAGTAATAACGTTGCAAAATTAAAAAGCAAAATTAAAATGCAACATCCGAATTTTTTATGTGAAAACTCTTAAAACTATCTAAATGAAACAATTACCTTCTACAACACTATTCGTCATGTTTACATATTTACAATCCTCTGCTGCTAGAAGGTTCCAAATTGTAGTATGTAATATGGTAGTCTTTAACGTATTTATGTCGGTGCATGAGAGACAGTGTGCTCTAATCAAGTTTCGAATTCGAAGTATTCATCCACGCATAGAGCATCCTCTCCTTCAGCATCACAATGCCAAACTGTACAAGAGCAACGTGCCACCAGTAACGATCCGACGCCTTGGGTTCACTGTCATCGATCATCCTCCATTCAGTCACAACTACATCTTATCCATTTTTCTTCGGTTCCAAAATTTAATAACAAAATCGATGACTGCTCTTTGGATAGTGATGAAGCGGTACAAATAGAGGTGAAGTTGTACCTCTGTCAACATAATCAAACATACTACACTGTCGGTACTGGTCTCTCGTTGAGATACATACTCCGCGTGTTCGTCGTCTGGGTGACTATGTTGAGAAGACAGGTAGACATGGAGAATGAAGATATAGAATGTTAGTAACACCTGTTTTACTTAAAAAGTTTTAATAGTTTAACATAAACAATTCACTGTCATTATTTTGTAGTACGTCCTCGTAATAATAGGAAAGAAAGGCAAATAAGGATCAGACGATAGGTTGACAAAGCATATGTATAGAAACGAGACAACATACACCAAATAAAGTAAGCTTTTCTTTCAGCAAAAGTCGTTATACACTGAAGAGACTAAGAAACTGGCACACCTGCCTAATATCATGTCGGGCCCTCGCGAGCACGCAGAAGTGCCGCAGCACAACGTTGCAAGGGCTCGACTAATGTCTGAAGTAATGCTGGAGGGAACTGACACCACGAATCCTGCAGGGCCGTCCATAAATCTGTAAGAGTACGACGGGGTAGAGATCTCTTCTGAACAGCACGTTACAAGATATCTCAGATATGCTTAACATGTCTGGGGAGTTTGGTGGCCAGCAGAAGTGTTTGAATTCATAAGAGTGTTCCTGGAGCCACTCTGTAGCAATTCTGGTCGTGGGGGTGTCGCATTGTCCTGCTGGAATCGCCCAAGTCCTTCGGAATGTGCAATGGACATGAATGGATGCAGGTGATCAGACAGGATGCTTACGTACGTGTCAACTGTCAGAGTCGTATCTAGACGTATCAGGGATCCAATATCATTCCACTTGCACACGCTCCACACCCTTAAAGAGCCTCCACCAGCTTCAACAGTCGCCTGCTGATATAAAGGGTGCATGGATTCATGAGGCTGTCTCCATACCCGTACATGTCCATGCGCTCGATACAATTTGAAACAAGAATCGTCCGACCAGGCAACATGTTTCCAGCCATTAACAATTCAATGTCGATGTTGACGGGCCCAGTCGTGGCTAAAAGCTTTGTGTCGTGCAGTCATCACGGGTACACGAGTGGGCCTTCGGCTCCAAAAGCCCATATCGATGATCTTTCGTTGAATGGTTCGCACGCTGTCACTTGTTGATGGTCCAGCATTGAAATCTGCAGCAATTTGCGGAAGGGTTGCACCTCTGTCACAGTGAACGATTCTCTTCAGTCGTCGTTGGTCAGGTTCTTGTAGGATATTTTTCCGACTGCAGCGATGTCGGATATCTGATGTTTTACCGGATTCTTGATATTCACGGTACATTCATAAAATGGTCGTACCGGAATATCCCGACTTCATCGCTGCCTCGGAGAAGCTGTGTGTATCTCTCATGCGCTGACTACAACACTACGTTCAAAGGCACTTAACGCTCGATAACCTGCCATTGTTGCAGCAGTAACCGATCTAACTACTGCACTAGACACCTGTTGTCTTATATAGGCGTTGCCGACCGCAGCGTCGTATTCTGCCTGTTCACATATCTCTGTATGTGAATACGCATGCCTATAATAATTTCTTTAGCGCTTCAGTGTAGTTCGAGTGTAATAAATATAAACCGATTGGAAGATCATATGTGCAGTGCATCACATCATATAATACACACAAAACAAACCGTAGAAAAAAGGAAAGCGAAAATTTCGACGCAGTATGTATAGTGACTTCTTAAGTGAAGTGTAAATGCGTTCTTCGACCTATGGGCACAAGAGAGGAAACGCAGAATGTGGCATGACATCTAGATCTACGTCTACATCCATACTCCGCAAGCCACATAACGGTGTGTGGCGAGGGTACCTTGAGTACCTCAATCGGTTCTCCCTTCTATTCTAGTCTCATATTATTCGAGGAAAGAAAGATTGTCGGTATGCCTCTGTGTGGGCTCTAACCTCTCTAATTTTATCCTCATGGTCTCTTCGAGAGATATACGTAGAAGGGAGCAAGATACTGCTTGACTCCTCGGTGAAGGTATGTTCTCTAAACTTCAACAAAAGCTCGCACTGAGGTACTGAGCGTCTCTCTTGCAGAGTCTTCCACTGGAGTTAATCTATGATCTCCGTAACGCTTTCGCGATTACTAAATGATCCTGTAACGAAACGCGCTGCTCTCCGTTGGATCTTCTCTATCTCTTCTATCAACCCTATCTGGTACGGATCCCACACCGGTGAGCAGTATTCAAGCAGTGGGCGAAGAAGTGTACTGTAACCCTCGTCCTTTGTTTTCGGACTGCATTTCCTTAGGATTCTTCCAACGAATCTCAGTATGACATCTACTTTACCGACGATTAATTTTATATGGTCATTCCATTTTAAATCACTCCTAATACCTACTCCCAGATAATTTATGGAATTAACTGCTTCCAGTTGCTGACCTGCTGTATGCTAAATGATAAAAGATCTTCCTTTCTTTGTATTCGCAGCACATTACACTTGTCTACATTGACATTCAATTGCCATTCCGTGCACCATGCGTCAATTCGTTGCAAATCCTCCTGTATTTCAGTACAATTTTCCATTGTTACAATATCTCGATATACTACAGCATCATCCGCAAAAAGCCTCAGTGAACTTCCGATGTTATCCACAAGGTCATTTATACATATTGTGAATAGCAACGGTCCTACGAACTCCCCTGCGGCACACCTGAAATTACTCTTACTGCGGAAGACCGCTCTCCATTGAGAATGACATGCTGTTTTCTGTTATCTAGGAACTCTTCAATCCAATCTCACAATTGGTCTGATAGTCCATATGCTCTTACTTTGTTCATTAAACGACTGTGGGGAACTGTATCAAACGCCTTGCGGAAGTCAAGAAACACGGCATCTACCTGTGAACCCGTGTCTATGGCCCTCTGAGTCTCGAGGACGAACAGTGCGAGCTGGGTTTCACACGATCGTCTTTTTCGAAACCCATGCTGATTCCTACAAAGTAGATTTCTAGTCCCCAGAAAAGTCATTATACTCGAACATAATACGTGTTCCAAAATTCTACAACTGATCGACGTTAGAGATATAAGACTATAGTTCTGCACATCTATTCGACGTCCCTTCTTGAAAACGGGGATGACCTGTGCCCTTTTTCCAATCTTTTGGAACGCTACGCTCTTCTAGAGACCTACGGTACACCGCTGCAAGAAGGGGGGTGAACCGAAAAGTAGGTGTGATGAGTATACTGTTCATGTAAAAATTAAGGCACGATTGTTCCAGCACTAGAAGTAACACATTTGAAAACGTATGTGTAGAACATTCCAGGAAAATATGTTGATCATGTCCCTAATATAAAAGGCATAATGCGTCTGGAAATTAAATCACAATATTGTAGTAAGGACAAGGCGTTTAATTCACAAACGAATATCTACACGTGCTGTGGAAGACCGTCTCATCAACAAACTAGTCATAAAGTACCTGTTTGTCAAGACCTATCATATCGTCACCAAATGGCACTCTGAACCTAAAAGCTACTGTAAACTAGCAGCCCATCGTGAATGGCGTGTCGAAAGGAAAACGGGGAAAATGTCAAACTAAGCGAGGTGGCGCAGTGGTTAGCACACTGGACTCACATTCGGGAGGACGACGATTCAAACCCGCGTCCGGCCATATAGATTTCGGTTTTCTGTGATTTCCCTAAATCACTGCAGGCAAATGCCGTGATAGTTCCTTTGAAAGGGCACGGCCGATTTTCTTCCCACTCCGTGACACCATCCGAGCTTGCGCTCTGTCTCGAATGACCTCAACGACTACGAGACGTTAAACCCAATTTTCCTTCCTTCCTTTTTTTCAGTGCATAAAATTGACGAATTTGTAAGTGTAATGCTCTTGTTTCAAAGAAAAGAAACAACTAAGTCAAATTTGTGTAGGTGAATTACACGCACACCGATAATATGAGAGTTCACTTTATGAGGAGTTAGAATTAAACCATTATTTAACCTTCTATTTCCCAAGAACTGGATAGTATTCAGTTTGAAGAATAAGTTATCTGATAAGACAATATTAAGTTTGAGAACTACCCTAACGAGCTATTTTTTCTTCGCTCTTATCTTCCTTAATTAGAGTAATAAAATATCCGTGTCGAGATATGCTCGGTGAGCATAATAACAGTTATGCACAGTCACCTACCGTTCCTCGTCACGAAGAAAAAAAAAACACGGAGAAAAGAAATGGGCAATCCGTAGAGAGAGGAATCTATCGAAATCTTTCGTGCACTGTATACGAGAGTACACCTTTCGCAGATGAAATTTGGTTATTTTACAACGCAATGAATATCTTTGGTAAATTATATTTCTACTATGGTTGCATCTATGGTAGTGACATAACCTGTAACATTTTCGCTAAATTCGAAATCTATCTCCCTTTAATTTTCGGATTGAATTTCAATAAACTATGAGATAATTGTAATTTAGCCATTCTGTTAATTGTTCGATGCTTTCCATTTCTTCTGCGTTTATTGATTAAAACTTTAGTGTACCATTCTGTTTTTGAAACAGTTTCTGAGCATTTATTTGAGAGAAGAACAAAAATTCTGTTTCTGTCCTCAGCCATGGACAAATGTAGTTAATTTTTATATCATTTCCCGAAAGCCCTAAAAATTATTGACCCTTGATGATTAGTGTCTGAATGTGTTCTCTTGTCACAATGTCAAGAGCTGTACCAGTATATATTTGCTAACACTGTGGCAAAGTATTTTTATCTAGTTATGATTTGCTTATAGCATTCATACCTTTCAGCTATCATAGGTTAAAGGTTTTAAAAATCCAGAAACGTAATATTTGATCATCTTCATGTAAGCAGTTTATGACATTAGCTTGAAATAATAACAGAAATTCAACTGTAGTACTGGATATAAATTGATAGCTCATCATTTAGTTTTTGTTCTAAATATTTAATTCATCCTTTCGTTATATTCAACGTCCATCTCTTCTTTTAGATTTTTGTGTCTTCCTATGGTAGAAATCTGTCTAGATGACTCCTCGTTGAATCTCCATGAAATGTGACACTAGAAAGCGGGACTAGTGACCGAGGCCGGAGAGATACTTCCAAGAACTTATTCTGCTTTTTCCACAGCGTTTGCACTGAAAGTCAAACTGATTTAAATTTCCAGTTGTAAAATTGTCGCACTGACGTTTGAGTATCCCCAGTACACAGATTTTATGGAAAGGGGCAAGGCAGGATCCATGACTGAACGCATTCTCAGAATGGACATTATGATTTTTTTTTCTTTTTTTACTTTTTGGTCATGGTAAGCCATAGTTGTAGTATGAATAGTTGCAAACTTGCATAATTTTTTAACTACTATTTACTTTCATTACATTTTTCTTGCCTCGAGAGAATCGCTTATTATCTGACTTTCAGGAGGTTATCTGTATATGGGAGATTTATGTCCATCCTTGCTCTGGTATTAAATACCCCTTTCGATAACTGGCTGCTGTTTCGTTGTATTCGTTACATTAGGTATTATATAAGTGTAAAATTTTACCACTCGAATTCAATAATTCAATTATTCTTCTCTTCTTGGTTATACTGATGTACTAGGTCCAAAATGTAATTACTTGTTGTTTTGTTCCAGTTTCTGCAGTTGTCTGATTTCAGAACGCTTTATGAGTTTATTATCACTACTTACATACAGGGTGTTTCAAAAATGACCGGTATATTTGAAACGGCAATAAAAACTAAACGAGCAGCGATAGAAATACACCGTTTGTTGCAATATGCTTGGGACAACGGTACATTTTCAGGCAGACAAACTTTCGAAATTACAGTAGTTACAATTTTCAACAACAGATGGCGCTGCGGTCTGGGAAACTCTATAGTACGATATTTTCCACATATCCACCATGCGTAGCAATAATATGGCGTAGTCTCTGAATGAAATTACCCGAAACCTTTGACAACGTGTCTGGCGGAATGGCTTCACATGCAGATGAGATGTACTGCTTCAGCTGTTCAATTGTTTCTGGATTCTGGCGGTACACTTGGTCTTTCAAGCGTCCCCACAGAAAGAAGTCACAGGGGTTCATGTCTGGCGAATAGGGAGGCCAATCCACGCCGCCTCCTGTGTGTTTCGTATAGCCCACAGCAATCACACGATCATGGAAATATTCATTCAGGAAATTAAAGACTTCGGCCGTGGGATGTGGCCGGGCACCATCTTGCATAAACCACGAGGTGTTCGCAGTGTCGTCTAAGGCAGTTTGTACCGCCACAAATTCACGAAGAATGACCAGATAGCGTGATGCAGTAATCGTTTCGGATCTGAAAAATGGGCCAATGATTCCTTTGGAAGAAATGGCGGCCCAGACCAGTACTTTTTGAGGATGCAGGGACGATGGGACTGCAACATGGGGCTTTTCGGTTCCCCATATGCGCCAGTTCTGTTTATTGACGAAGCCGTCCAGGTAAAAATAAGCTTCGTCAGTAAACCAAATGCTGCCCACATGCATATCGCCGTCATCAATCCTGTGCACTATACCGTTAGCGAATGTCTCTCGTGCAGCAATGGTAGCGGCGCTGAGGGGTTGCCGCGTTTGAATTTTGTATGGATAGAGGTGTAAACTCTGGCGCATGAGACGATACGTGGACGTTGGCGTCATTTGGACCGCAGCTGCAACACGGCGAACGGAAACCCGAGGCCGCTGTTGGATCACCTGCTGCACTAGCTGCGCGTTGCCCTCTGTGTTTGCCGTACGCGGTCGCCCTACCTTTCCAGCACGTTCATCCGTCACGTTCCCAGTCCGTTGAAATTTTTCAAACAGATCCTTTATTGTGTCGTTTTCCGGTCCTTTGGTTACATTAAACCTCCGTTGAAAACTTCGTCTTGTTGCAACAACACTGTGTTCTAGGCGGTGGAATTCCAACACCAGAAAAATCCTCTGTTCTAAGGAATAAACCATGTTGTCTACAGCACACTTGCACGTTGTGAACAGCACACGCTTACAGCAGAAAGACGACGTACAGAATGGCGCACTCACAGACTGCGTTGTCTTCTATATCTTTCACATCACTTGCAGCGCCATCTGTTGTTGAAAATTGTAACTACTGTAATTTCGAAAGTTTGTCCGCCTGAAAATGTACTGTTGTCCCAAGCATATTGCAACAAACGGTGTATTTCTATCGCTGCTCGTTTAGTTTTTATTGCCGTTTCAAACATACCAGTCATTTTTGAAACACCCTGTAACTGCTAACGTTTCACCTACGAATGTGGAAACATCACTTGGTAGCTGAAACTCTCTTCCCTCCATACTTTTATGGACAGAAGTCGGAGCATCTATGGTGATTTTCACAATTCATTTTCCGCAAACGAATAACGATTGCTAACTGTATCTCGACGATATTTTGGCATGCTGTGAAAATACTGGTTTTTTAAAAAGACTGACCGATATTACTGGCTCTGTAATACTCTGTAACAGGAGTCTAACCTTTCTTTCTACGAAATTATTACGGATACAGCGATACTGAAAAAACGAATCGCTTCTAACTTCACGAATTAAAGTACGGCTTACATCAAGTGTCTGAAACAATTTGCAAATGCCGAGGCTAAGACTATAACGTTCCATTTTCCGTTGAAACATTTTATTGTTTGTGGATTCTCCACTCAAAGCCTTGGCGTCACTGAAACCGGGATATAAGACCTCCTAACGCAACGGAGAAAAGGTGAAATATTTGCTCGCTTACATACTGTATTACTGCAGCTTGAAAAATCTTTCTATTGGAACAGACGAAAAAGGTAATACACATACATAAACCCTCAATCTGATATGATCCATTATAAACGGTTTCGAAAGCCAGCGACTGTGAAAACAATAGGTTTGTTTATAAATAAATCTTCTGCATCCAATCACGACTTTCTTTATTTACTTTTCACACGACGCGTTTAGGGGAATGATTCCTATTTTTAAGTGCGTTTTTTGTGTGTATAATGCCATTTCTGTGTGATGTTGTCGATGTGTGAGAGTCTGCTTCATTTCGTTGACTTTACTGCAATATGTAAGAAACACGCGATTTTTTAGTTGGTTATCGATCTTTTTTTGAAGTTAGTGGAGAATTACAATATGTTGTAGGTCACTGAGCCCAGAAACAAATCAAGTAACAATAACTATGAATGTACACAAAATCTTGAATATGTCACATGCAATTCGTATTTTACGCCTCATGAATGTTTATAGACACGGTAAGACTTCTATAATACACGATACATTAAAATACCGTCTGGACTTAAATAAACAGTTGCTACTAACTGTAGAACTGAATTCCCAAATATTTTTC
Source organism: Schistocerca serialis cubense (assembly GCF_023864345.2). Classification (NCBI taxonomy): domain Eukaryota; kingdom Metazoa; phylum Arthropoda; class Insecta; order Orthoptera; family Acrididae; genus Schistocerca; species Schistocerca serialis. The sequence goes on along the minus strand of NC_064638.1, from coordinate 1,004,130,007 downwards.
AGTTACATCACCGATAATAATTCCACTGAAGTGTAACTCAAATGAAAGCATGGAAATTAGGATTAATAATATTGGGAAAACTTACTCGTTAAAAATCGTAGTTAGTGATGCAGCTCTCTTACTGGGGATTCCCAACAGAACAAGCAGCAGCTGCTGAAGAAACGAGGAGAAACAAGATAGAAAAGCTCGTGCGAAGAAACTTTCCTTCATGAAACAAAATGCAAGGCTGGAAATAAGTCCTGAAAATTCAAATAATGAAAGATAGAGAGGTAGAGTGTTAGGGTTTAGCGTACTATCGAGAAGAAGGTCTGAAGAGACTGTGTGAAGTAGGCTGTGGAACGACAAAGAAGGAACGCGTCCGCCTCCTTTTATGAGCGTCTGCCTTAAAGTGCTATGTTTTTGCCAGATTATGCCTTGATTTTCTACTGTATAATGTTGCAGGTTGGCTTTAGTTCTGTTTTATCGTATTTATATACAATTTTTGTTTTAAACTTTAAGTTTGGTAGCTGATAGTCTCATCAAATTTACCACTTTGGTTCCTTTTTACGTGTAATCGAGAGTAGAAGATGCAACTATGTCTCCGTTATGTAAAGCACAGACTGTGTCATCTGGTACCAAATTCTGGATTAGTTAAAAGCAATGTAACGACAGATGTCGCATGTTCCATCCGCTCTATGAACTGAAATTTGTGTGGGAGGGTAGTGTCATACATTGAACAGTAACGTCAAAGACAGTTGTAAATTATCCTTGAATAGAAAAAATTGAGGTATCTTCGAAACAGAACCGGAAATGTAATAAAAGGACACTGCCTAGGCGTAGGAATAAAAACACCGCCTATTTTAAAATTGGGTCGTCTTTTAAGCACCAATATATTGTTCTAGAATCATTAAATCACTCATTATCACTGATATGAAATACATTATTATCGAATTATAGAAACAACATTCTAAATAACGATCATAAATTCAGTACCTTATTTGTACAGTTTTTTAACTAATTGTTGACTGGGAGCTAAAACGATGGTCATCGTGAGTACATTGTTTTCGTTAAACTTACAAGACGAACTGTACTGAGCACATTTGCTGAAGAAAAGTGGAATAGTCAGTTGTGAGATTTTAAAATTAGTGTGTATAAGTGCATTTTTGTACGTTTGGCTATTGGAATTAATTGTAAATGTTAAGCGAGATATTATAGTTTGTTTTCTTATTACAACATGCAAATCTAGAGCCACACTATGTCAGGCTAGTGAAGAAACATAAAATAATGGTATTAAATTTCATAATTAAGCATTATCATGTAAATTTTAAAAAAGTATATATAAAGAATCCTTTTTAATTTTGTTAAAAAAACTGCACAGTGTGAAGTTTCAATATTATAGTGACTGAGAATTTTTACTAATAATTTAGTTTTCGACGTGAAACTTCTTTCACCTACACGATCTTATATAATGAGATGTAAATGAAAGATTTAATAATTCTGTTTCCATGCTCTGCTCACAGTTAACATAAATCATTTATTTAATGATTCTCTCTTTTGTACAATCAGAAAACAGATACAGCCTAGTTAATTTAGCCATTACTAATTCGAACATTGTTTTTCACAAGGGGTAAGACTCTCTTCCTTTTGTTTCATTGTTGGTAAAATTACACAGGTCCGTTTTTAGAGGACCGAATTGGACCGACTAGAATTTTAATATTTTTAAAAATATCGTTGCTGTGTCTGTGCAAAGGCAGGCCTTTTGAAAACTTTCCGGCTCACTGCTGCCAAGCAAAATGTAAACATTTATAGTAAACAGTTTTTTTTCTCGAAACTAGTTTATTAGCATATTTTGTTATCAGAAATTCCGGTTGAATAAACAAGTTAAGTTTGCTTCTGCTACAATAATGTTTTTATTATGTCCTGCCAGTATGCTAAACCTCACTGGACACTCCAGCACTGCTGGTTCGAGGTTGCGCAGAGTTCATTGCATTGGTGGACTGCGAAGGTTCTTTTTACTAACAAGTACTCATATTTTTGAAATTTATTATTTTACTTTCATATAGTATATGAAGTAAATGCATAAGGAAATTTTGTTGCACTAATGCAAGCAGTAGTAAATGATATGTACTTTCAGTTTTGAACCATTCTCTAACCAACGCAAGAGGCATTAGTCATTACACTAACACTACCCGCTACAGCTGACTTTTACTAGCTGCGTTGAAACAGGAAGGAAAAGCCACTGTTTACGAATGACAAGTCTCACAGCGTAAAACTGAAACGAAGTTATTGCGTTTCTAATTACTTATACCGTGTGTACACTGAACTAATTGAAGTGGCCAAAGTGTCATTACATTTATTTTCACAACCTGAGAAGAGTAAGGCAAACAAAGTACAGATTTTTATCATTGGTCGAATTACCAGCAAGCAGAGCTGACAGTTGGCCGAAATTGCAAGAGATGATTTCTATAGACTATCTCGAAATACAAGGTAATTTATTACAGCTCACGGTAAAAAGAAAATACAACTTCTAAATTAAGAAGTTTATCCCTCTGGGTAGCAGAAATTTTCGCCACACATTATACAGAATTTTTCCATGCAGTAATACATAACAAAACACTGTGTTGGGAAAGCCTGATCTACGCCATGGTTAGCGTTGAAAGCTCTCCAGTGGGAGAGAATGAGAACAGTAGCAATTTCGGAATGCATTAAATATTATAGAATGAATGCAACCTTTTTATAAAAGCATTGAAACACGGTAGATAAATTTATTGTAATGCACACTTCGGCAGTACTCAAAAGTAGTGAAAGGATTATAAAACAAGACAGTTCATACATTACTGATTGTAAGTGAACTACATTAACTTCAATGATAATCCTAATTGAGATGGATAGCTATTAGTCTTTGGGACTATACAGATTGTCAAACTCTTCAATTAACCATTAACAATCGATTTTCAGCTGAGCTTTCTTAACAATAAAAAGGAGAAGATCTCTGTCAACAGTATTGTTCTTCAAGTTACTTAATCACCCACATCTGACCAGAGTAGAAAGAAATATACAAAAAAATTAAAAAGAAAGCTCTAGCGCCACTTTTTAATAAATAAAAGCTGTTTACTATGTAGAATAACAACAAATGCAATCTTCATTTGCTCGAAAATACACATAGCTTATGTGAATGCTCTGTTATTTCCTATAATTGGCCTCTAATATTATTTAACTTTATTTCAAGACAAAAAGATTATATGACCTTTCTTTTGTGGGTGCTATTAATATTTCATGAGAGTCACCCATACATTCGTCGCAACAGAGAGAAATGTCAACCAGCGTTAAACAATATCCCTGCACTTTCTTGAATTATGGGCAAAGACTGTACGTAATAATCTGCTTTTCACTCATATTAAGATTAATTAATTTCTCTCTCTGTAAAAACAGATTAATTTCTGCTCAAGCCAAAGTTACTGAGTAGCTTCAGCTTGAGTGGTTGCGTTTAAAATATATTTACTAAGCAAATCATATACACGTTGTAACCTAATAAAACGTAGGACTTCGTAAACAAATAAACTCTGTGCAGGTTCTATTAAGCGGAAGACACAATTAATGACTATTAAAGCTGTAAATAATTTAATAACTCAACGAAAAAATACACAACCTTCCGCTAGTACAATTACAGAGGCCACATTTAACTTTAGGAACTGCAGGATGATGATAGGAACTGGCATAAAGTTGGTTTGCTGCATCTTTAGATTAATAATTATTTCAATCAGAAGTTATGCTCACGTTCATCAGAACAAGGCAATCGTACAAACTAGCATAAGGTCAGAGCAGATAAGATAATCTCGTGATAATGGGCAACTCATTGTCGTGTAATATCATATACAGTAAAACATGAAACAAACCAGGAGCTTCAGCTCCATACTTATGTTTATTCTTAGACAAAAATGACACTTTACACAAATTATTAAGACCGTAAGCTACATTTTTTTTCGTCATATACACGTAAAATGACTTGAAATACGAGACACTTTCTTAAATTATTTAACGATTCTAAAAGAAGCATCACATCCCAATATTATAAAAGTATTCCACAGTGACGCACAAATAATTATAAGCAGTATTACTATTTCTAATTCAAAACTCCTGGCGGTTAATTTTCTGCCAAAGAAGTGGGGAGTACAACTCCATGAACCCATAGCATGTGCTACATGTGGTATATGGGTAACTGCCACTAACTTCAGAGAACAGTTCCTAAGGCCAGCAGCTGTACAATTCTATGATTACTGAAACTCTACGCTTAACACTCTGTTATCGAAATTCCAACTATGTGCGGAAAAAATCCTTAGTACTTAGTCAACCAGTGTTACTCAGTGAGCTATTTTGGAATCAATCAGAAACGATCCAGACGCAGTCTATTCATTATTACAATGACTGTTCAAAACCGATATAGTCAAATAGGTTCGTTTTTTCTTGGGAGGGGGGGGGGGGGAGGGCTTGCGATGATGCAAGGAATTTGAATTACCTTCTGGACAAGTTTTATAACTTTATTTACGACTCTTATAAATATCTTCAACATTTTCAAAGGAACCACCGCTACGTTATTCTTAATCAGTCTGTAGAAATAACGAAAATCGAGAATCAGTATGCCTAAAACAGCTATTTGAATCCGTGAACATTCAGAAAAATAAGACTCTTTACAGATCTACACTAGGACACTAGTAATCAACGGAACTTAAGACGGCACCAGCACTTTTAAAAAATTGCTGTTGGGGTGGTTGATGCACGACCCAGCGTAACAACTTGGCTCATTTCAGTGACGCAGGGGTCGGTTCTATACTACTGCCTTAAGGCCCGAGCGCTTATTAAAGAACTGACCCTTAAATCATAATAATGTAGTAGGTAGGTTAGTAAAATAAACTATAAGTAAATGAACTGTACTGATAAATCCCGTGGAATTAATAGTTGTCGAAAAAGGACAGTTATCGTCTAAATCCAATAAATGTTTATTGCAATAATTCACACACTTGCAGATGTTGGCCTTATGCAACTGGAATAAAAGGAAAACAAAGGTTAATAATAATTAATGTAGTGCAGCAGAGTAACGTAGAACGGAACCTGCAGCGCAGAGTTCGTTTAAGAGCCTATTAATCACGAAATTCACGACCAAACACTCAAAGTCTGACACCACAGATTATCACTTTTAAAACTAAAGTTCGTTATCCTAAATAAACACTGAAAAGCAAACACTAGTTCATTACACGTGGGTACCAATATTAACTGCAGCAAACTATAATAGCTAAAGTTCTTGGCAGCCTGAGGTCCTACAAATAAGGTTAAATGTCATATGGGCGTTTAAATTAAATCATCGATAACCACTGTGCAACTAAAAGTAAAATGAGAATATGTTCTCACAAAATTATTCTAATTTTTATGATTGGCACCCGAATAAAGTTCAATATTTTAACTACCAAGGCCGCTTTGCACCCCTGACTGTATCGACTACCGCTACCAATACAGCTTTCCACGATGAAAGGCTACCCACCGAAGACTAAACACTGCTTGCCCAGCCCGACTTATCTTCTGATTTCAGTGTATAGTCGTAATGCTTATTATTAAGTATTTACCACAAATTTTGTGTGTGGAACTGCTTTGGGACTTCAGGGTTTGTTTATGTCATCTCTATTTCGGCTTCTGTGTAACTTTACTTCCGTTACTTAATTTCGTTCTGTTAGCACCACGCGTATTATCAGCAGTGCAACGGGCCGCTTGTAGCGGTCTCTCATCAATAGTTGAGGAATATCTATGTGAGTGGCTGCATTTGGAGAGTCGAGCACGGGACGTGGAGCTGTTATGTTGTGTGTGGGTAGCTCTGCATGGGAATGGCCGCAAGTGCAATTATTGTGAAGTAATGAGATATGGAATTGGATTAAGTGAAAAGCACGTAAAGAAGCAATTTAATATGAGCAGCGCCGTCGTTAACGTTTTTCAGTATCCGCCCATTTGCATGTTGTACCATATATCAATCATCCGCGCCGTGTTCAGCTTCCCAGAACGAACTAATGTCAATTCGCAATAAAGTTGACCACAAAAGAGAGCATTCAAGTGACAGTGTCTTGCAGCGAGCATGAGAACATGCATTCAGTCATCGCGTTTCCGCATCATCAACAATCAGCCGCGCCGCGACTGTTATGTGCACACTCGTACAAGTGAGAACTGTGAAAGGTAATTTAACTTTATGAACAGTGTTACATTGTTACAAGTGTCAAGGAGGACTGGTACCAGATATCTGTGTATACGTGAGAGCATAAGAACCTTCTTTCGATCATTCGGCTTCTGCGTCATTAACCATTACCCACGTCGTGTCGGTTACGTGTACGCTCGTCCAAGTGATATTGTGGACAAATAATCATCGAGAATGTTAATTGGCATAAACACTTAAGATTTAGAATGTAAACAGTGCAACCTGCGATTTTCTTATTATCAGAATATACACTCATGCTCATAAATTAAGTATAATGCTGATACATGGTGAAAAAACGCTCTGGTGGGTGGTTTGCGGGCTTAAATCACCTCGGGGTATGACCATGCGGTTGTCGCACGGTGGCGCTGGCAGCAGTCCACATATGCAGAGATGTGTTGGTTCATGTAAGAGTACAGTGCAGCGAGTAAGTGTGCAGACATGCTAATGGTGAGTGTGTATTGAAAATGGCTCAAAGAACACATATTGATGATGTTATGAGGGGTAGAATATTAGGGCGAATGGAGGCTGGTCAAACACAGCAGGTCGTAGTACAGGCCCTCCGTGTGCTCGAAGTGTGATCTCAAGATCTTTGCAACGATTCCAGCAGGCAGGAAACGTGTCCAGGCGCTACAGTACGGGACGTGCACAATGTAAAGCACCACAAGAAGACCGATATCTCACCATCAGTGCCCGCTGGCGGCCACGGAGTACTGCAGGTAGCCTTGCTCGGAACCTTACCGCAGCCACTGGAACAGTTGTCTCCAGACAGTTGTTTACTGACGACTGAGCAGACATGGTTTATTCACCTGGAGACCTGCAAGGTGCATTCCACTGACCCCTGGTCATAGGAGAGCCCGTAAAGCCTGGTGACAATAATACAGTACATCGTCATTAGAACAGTGGTCCCAGTTTATGTTCATGGATGAGTCCAGGTATGGTCTGAACAGTGATTCTCGCCGGGTTTTCATCTGGCATGAACCAGGAACCAGATACGAAGCCCTTAATTCCTTGAAAGGGACTGTATGGAGGTCATGGTTTGATGGTGTGGGGAGGGATTATGTTTGGTGCATGTACACCCCTGCATGTCTTTGACAGAGGAACTGTAACAGGTCAGATGTATCGCAATGTCATTTTGCACCAGTATGTCCACCTTTTCAGGGGTGCAGTGGGTCCCACCTTCCTCCTGGTGGATGATAACGCATGCCCCAATGAGCTGCCATCGTGGAGCTGTACCTTGAAACAGAAGGTATCGGGCGAGTGGAGTGGCCTGCCTGTTTTCCAGACCTAAATCCCATCAAGCACATCTGGGATGCTCTCGGTCGACGTATCGCTGCATGTCTTCAAACCCCAATGACACTTCAGGAGCTCTGACAGGCACTGGTGCAAGAATGGGAGGCTATACCCCAGCAGCTGCTCGACCATCTGATCCAGAATATGCCAACCCATTGTGCAGCCTGTGTACGTGTGCATGGTTATCATATCCACATTGATGTCGGGGTACATGCACCGGAAACAGTGGCGTTTTGTAGCACATGGGTTTCGGTACAGTTTTCTCAACTTATCACCAATACCATGGACTTACGGATCTGTGCCAGTTCTGTATAGTGCCACATTGTGTGGCACCACATTCTGCAATTATCCTTAATTTATGAGCATGAGTGTAGATGTTCATACCGGACATAGGGCGGTGCTATGTTTAAGTGGCTCTCCTAAACCCGCTTGCATATGTAGATACATACTGCAATTTCAGGCAAGCCAGCAGCAGTGTGGAGCAGAACAATACGACCGCTGCGGGAGTATCATGTACGTGGTGTGGACAGGACGCATGGTCAAGAAGTGCCAACCAGTTTAAGGGAGCCCTACTATTGTACATCCAGGCGTGTTACTTGTCGACGTGATTTTAGGACCTGCAATTTTCGGATGAGAAGTTCCATATAATTAATTAGTAGAGTGAACTATGTGTGTAAACAGTAACTGTTAATTTTGATTGTTGAGTGACATCACGCGAGCTGTAGGATGTGTATGCCAAAGAACTTGTGACAAAGTGAATATACTCGTCTGATTCATGACAGTGCAAAGAACTGGTGCTATGAAGTAAACATACTCCATAGTGGTGCGCTTATGACGACGCTAGTGGCACCTATGGGCAAAAGTGAAAACCTTTTTGGCAGTGATCACCGTATGCGACGTGAGTGGCGCCTAGGAACGATGCTGCAAACATTACCACGTTTTGCAGAGAGGGTGCAGTGCTGACTGCGGCACGGCGCCAAGCCGGTGCTGCGATACAGCTGCGACTACATGGCGAGAACACAACGCAAAGTAAATCGCACCATCACAACGTTACCTCGTGCAACTGAAGCAGCGAGAGTAATTAACTGGCAGTGCAGACTGCGTTCTGTAGTTAAGTCATTACAAATAGTGAAGGTTAAAAATACTTTTGTTTCACTAAATTACGTGACATTAATTACTTTGACCATCATACAGTAAAGTAAATGTCACTGCCAAACCCTGCTTACTTGGTAGTCTAAAATTTTAACAACTGCACAACTGTATTTACCTTAGCTTATACTTCATTCTTTTTTCTTCTATTACGTGATCTTGTATGTTATGTGTGCTTCTGAGCACGAATTACAGCGTCGAATGAATATGACGTTGTAGTTTGGTTGTGGTTATTGACACCCATTCTGTGCTACGACTGTTATTGTGATTTGTTTATTTCTTGCTTGGGTGACTTATTTGTAGTTCAATTTGGCAAATAATGAGGTTTGTGCAACTGCAGTAGACAGGGAGGTGAAAGCAGACCCTTTACGTGAAAGTAATCAGATGGAGAAGAAAACAGAAGTAAGTAGTAGTGAAAATTCCAAGGATTCCAGGATAGGGGATAGTAGTTTATCATCAGAGATGGGTAGTCCAAATGCAGTGTCGTCACCAATCATGGAGACGCCCAAACGAGATGCGCGTAAACTTAGGTCTGACCTGTCTATCGTTGACATGTTCGAAGCATTATTGCATGATAATAAACAATTAAAGAAAGATATTATGCGCCAGAAAGAAGATATTAAGGGATCTGTAGAGCATGAGAACTAACAATTAAGGGAAGATGTTAAGCGATCGGTAGAACATATAAACGAGCGACGCAGTAAAAAGATCGACGAGACTAATGAGGCTCTAAGTTCAGTCAACGCTAAACGTTTTGAAAAGGTAGAATTGGATGTCAAAGAAGTGAAGGAATAACTTACTAAAAATGTTGGGGTTCATGACGAGCATTTCGAACGACTGGATGTGGAAACGAAACACCGTAAGCACTGGATAACAGCTGTGCATTAAACCAGGATACTTATGCACGGCGAGTAGAAGATATGTACAGTGAGGTAGGCAAGACTAAGGAAGAGGTCGATCAGCAGGTGAAGAGCGAAGTGAAATCACTATTACGTGATGGACGCATTGCCGGAGGTAGTTTAATTGGTATACAACATGATGTCTTCCTTGGTATAGGGAATGTTAAGAACTTCGATCCAAATGAAAGATCGCATCCCACAGATTTCCTAGATCAATTTGAGGACGTGTTACCTGAATTATGGGACTATTAGAGAAAGGTACGCTTTGTTGCAGCAAGATTGTAAGGTGAAGCTGGTGCCTGGGGTATGAGGATAGGACGTAAATGTATAACCTTTGCTGAATTTGATAAGGAATTTTTGCAACAATATTGATCGCGACATAATTATGTCTATATGCAAGATGGATAATGTGACAGAGATTTTGGAAGACCTATTGCAAGACGTTGGTGAAGGTCGTGAGGAAGCCATACAGCCTATCATTGAAGCAGATATCTTTGATACTCGTATCGATGTTTTAGTGGATTCTGGTAACCAGGTCAATACAGTATGTCAGAAGCTCCTTTACTCTAGCAGACAAGTTACCAAACCGTTAAAAAATAATTTTTGCAATTCCTGTGAAGGGAAATGTCTATTTGTGCTCTCTTATCTACGAAAGTACATCATAAAATTATTCTTTACTGGGTCTGTAGACAGAAAATAGTGATATTAGTACATCTATTAAATTTTATTTTAACCAATGCTGCAGTGCAGCTAGAAAATAGATATTAAACAAATTGAGCAATCTCTCAACTAGAAAGACAATAGATGTAAAATGTTTCTCTTCATTTCATTAGGCATTTTAGTAAATATCATAAATTAAGAGCTCCACAGTGTAAACATATGTTTTCAAGTTTGGGCGTGTCGTATTTGCTATGCTTTAAAAAATCTCAATAGCGAGGATAATGGCCTTTTTTTTCCTTTTTTTTACCTAATGGCTTTTTCTCCAGGCGACTGGCACACCTGGGCGCCAGCTGGGTCACTTAGCTTCCTTACCGAAATATTTATGACAGCAGTTTGCGCTACAGTGACAGTCACATATAAAAAATTTCACAGGTCGAGAATTTGCGTTACAAATGTGTAGAAACAAAATACTATAAATATAACAGTGTCCAAAAAATTTTCCCCGGCATTGTGATACATTCATGCATGTACATACATTTCATAACTCTTAAAGTACGATTCTTGGTTTCCAACAACCTTTTTCACAAACCAGAGTCCATAACCACTACTCATTATTCCTTACCTTATTACACATATACATATTCGTCGACACTTCAATATTTCATCATAACAGATACGTAGCATAATCAAATTCACTATATAGCATCAGTTTATTGATCATAAACAAACCTCAGCAGCATAATACACATCGTCATCGTAATAATAACATCATAACACCTCAGTCAAATCTCAAAAACGTCGAAGCTTTCTGCAATAATGTCAAAACCTAAAAAAAATTCTCTGCTCATTTCAATAGTGTCATCTACCTGAAACATACTTTAAAAATCATGATCCCATACCAAATACATCATTCAAAGCTCTCATAGTATCACAATGGTTCCGAAAAAATATGAACAGTTCATAAAGTACAGACAAAATACAATTTCATAAGTGTGAAATTATCCAACTGTGTAATTGCGTAAACATGTGTCACTGATGTAGTAAAAAAAAAAGTTTGTTTCTCTGTTAAATAATCAGATAGCTGTTTAATTCTGTGTTAGAGAAATATGGTACCAATGTGTAAAGTTGTATAAGCAAAAACCATATTAACTAGGGCTCCTTGTGTTTGCCAGACACATAGTACACAAAGTAAGCGTTTCCCCCCCCCCCTCCCCCCGAGGATTAATGTAATTATACCCTCAGGTATTACAGATTACAGTAATGGAAAGAAATGTATCACGGAAAACCTTTGTATCATTGTAATTCAAAAATCTTTAAAAATAAATATTTTAAGTACAAAATTAATCACTCAAATACGTGTACTGTAGCGCTAAACTGTGTGTCTTGTTGTAAGATAATCTCTGTGGAAGTGTCGTAGTTATCGACCTCTGTAAGCAAAGTTCTGCTGAAATCAATGTACTTACCTCATCATAAACGAAAGTGAAATGCTTTGCGTATAGATATCGTAGTTATTACGTACCTTACCGTGATCAAGAAAGTACTATAATGTAACGTATTGTTGTGCTACCAAAAAGGCTGTCTCATTGTAGCTATACCACAAAATTTATTATTAAAACATGTTTTACTTTCCAGAAGAATTCAGAAAAACTGTGCAGATATAAAACAGAAACACCACAAAAGCAACATTGTAAATTGTCACTCATTAGTAGCGTTGTGATAAAATCGTGTAGCTGTCACATAAACTAACCACTGTGTCATCTGGTATCTCACAGAATGTACTTTAAATCCAGAATGTATTTTCAAGTAAACCGAAATGTTGCATTAAAACTCCCTTTAGCAGTACCAGTATATGTTCTAAGTATGTAAGTCTGATAGTGGTTACGTAATCGTGCAACTAACAAGCAAGAATGTACAAATAACAACACTGTGTCGTCTGTTCACTATAACAATGCATTCGTAATTTCTGTTTAAATTGTTCCCTAGGTTCTAGACTGGATAGTCAACTTCAAAACATTGTTGCATGTTAACAGTTTCTCAGTGTGACAAATTGTACTAGTAGCGTGAAGCAAAAAGTTTTATGGCAAAGACTAAATTAAAAAGCAGATTATCTCTCAATAAACGGTTTTACATGCGAAATGTGGTGCAATCGTTTACTCTTCCTAGTACGCAGAGTTTCAGCTTCAACGCAATTATCATGTGGTATATGTCGGTAAGAAATGCTAAAATTTTTCTCAAGGTTAGCGTCTACGTTATTTTTCTCTGAGCCAGCCAGCGCACGTGGCTGCCTGCGGTGCAAGTCATTGTCTGTCCCTTTGTTGGCGCGCGTCGTTATTGGGATTAGGAGACCTAACTTCTACAAATTCGCCTTGTCGAGAGGGCCCTGCCCTGTTTGAGTCCCGCCAGTTCTGATCCAATTTAGGTCTGTCGTTACGACCATATCGTCTGTCGTCATGTCGGTAGATTCCACAGTTTCTTTCTTGTCGGCCACGTGGTGGAGAATTTCTCCCGGAATCGTAACTGCGCGCTGGACCGTTGCGTCTGAAGTTATTCTGTCTCCCATGATAATAATTATTTTGGTTCCCATATTGTCTGTTTCTCTGATTGTCTCTGTGATAGTCATTACTGCAGAGAGGTGATGTTTCCCTGTAATTATTGCTACTCTGCCAATGGTTGTCATATGGGTGGTGTCTGTTTTGGTCATGATTTACGTTGTAATAATAGCCTTGTCGTGTTCATTTATTATTTCTGTCATCGCTGAATTGTGATGGATGTGACCTGTAATTGTTGTGTTCCTATTTTCGCGTTCTGCGATTGTCAGTGTCAATTTCTAATTCTTGTAAGAGTCCCTGAAAAGCTTCAATGTCGTCTTTGCAATGTCCTGCCAAAATAATACGTCGTAAATGTTCAGGTAATTTGATTAAGCAAATGCGGATGAGTTCTGAGGGGCTGTATGGGTTTGACAGGTACTGATTCTTGTGCAACATGTCTTCAAAATATTTCACAAGACTGGAAAATTCAGATTGCTCGAAATATTTCATCATTATGATGCTATGTTTTACTCGGTCTTGTGTAGCTTGAGACCAATATGCTGAGAGGAAGGCACGACAAAATTCTCCTTCACTGTGAAAATCGTGAATGACCGATCTCATTCTTTCAGCTGGTTCATTCTCTAAGCAGCCACACATAAATTCTAATCTGTGCTCCAAAGACCAGTTGGGAGGAAAACAATGATAGAATTGATGAAGCCATGCTTGTGGATGAATGTCATTGCTAGAATTCTTAAATGTTTTGAATTTATGTGTAGTAATCAACAGCTTATAGTCAAAATCATCGTGTCGGCGAGTAGCATATCGGTCATTGTTACGTCGTGTCGGCGGTTCCATCTCAAAATTCGGTGCACCTTGCCAATTTCTTTCATAATTTCCGAAATGCCCTGTGTTATTATTTTGTGGCTTTTCCGTATTTTTAAGTCCCTCTTCCCGTGTTGGAGCGCGAGTGAAATGAGCAATTTTTGTATTACTTGTGCCAACCGATCTTGTACTTCCCAGATCTCTCTTTTGTGTTGCGTATTAATTTGATTCTAATTTTCTTTGAATTTCTTAATTTGTTCATCCTCTTCTGTGTCAGTGATGGCTACAGTTCTTGTGTCATTTAGATCATCATCTACCTTTGCAGATAAGTTAGTTAACTGATCCGAAAGTTCGGCTACTTTCCCCGATAGTGTATTTATTTCCTCAGTGTGTTTTTCTGAACCAAATTTCAGAGTGTCCATTTGTGTTGAAATCGCATCTACTGTGTCCTTTAAGTTTTCCTGAGTTTTTGCAAGTTGCGTAACCGAATCGGGTGATGCCACTGAGTCAATTTTAGCTTGTAAGGTCTCATGATTTTCATGAACAATAGTTTGCAGTTCTTTTATGGCTAATTCGTGATTCTGTAATGTATTTTCATGCCGCGAAAAAATAGGTTGGAAATGCTCACAAATTTGTGTTTTTACGTCATTACAGACTTTTTGACATTTCGATTCGATTTTATGTAACTCAGTAGTTAAATCTTCACGTATTTGTTCAAGCGTATGTTCCACTGCGTCTAACTTTTGAAGCTTTTGTTCCATTGTGTCTAACTTTTGAAGTTTTGCTGTGTTTGTCTCTGATTTTGTTCCATTGTGTCTACTTTTGCTGTGTTTGTCTCTGATTTTGTTTCATTTGTTGCATTAACTGCAATAATAATGTATTAGTGTCTGGATTATGTTCCTCTATGCTGTTCGACAGTGCATTTGCACCGTCAACATTCACATTTTGACAAGCAGAAAATGTGTCCTGACTTATTTGAGAAAACGGTGAGGACGCAAAACCTGAATCTACAGTACTTGCAAGATTGTGTCCTGTCATTTCGGATTCCTGAGGTGAGCTGTTGCCGACCGATCGATCGATAATGGTTCCCTGTTCACTAATTGTTTCACTGCCTACACCATTATTTGCAGCCTGCTCCATTTCCCTATGCACAATTACCAAATTACTACATTGAACATTAGTTAATTCATTACTCGGCGGCGCTAACACACTGCTTTCGTCTTCACTGTCATTTCTCAGTTTACTTTGGAGCCTAGTATTACGTTTTTCACACGCCATTATTGTCACAATATTTCACACGACAACACAAAAAACCACAATTTGAAGAACAAAATAAGAAAACACATTAACATAGCAATGAAAATAATATGTCGTTAATTGCAAGCGCAGCTGCGAAATACTTGGTGCCAATCTACATGCATGCCACAACTGTTTTACTGTACAAGAATGAAAAACTACAACTACAAAGGAAATTCTCTCTACAATTACGCGCTAGCAATAAACAAAGGCTGCACTAATTACACAAACTACAAGAAAAAATCAGAAGATTCCAGTGAGGTATCCTCGGCTAAGGGTCGACATATGAAACGTCCTCTTAGAAAAATTATCAATGACTGTGCTTAAACTGACACACAATATTTTTAGCGCAACGCAATCTGACTTTCAAAAATCCCTACAAAAGAATGGCCCTGACTTACATTAACCTTTACGTTTCACAAATCATTTACCTCACAAAAATCTTCGTTACTGGAACTACTGCAATACAGCGAGCGCCACTACTGCCAGCTAAATAAAAGATTCAAACTACTGAAGGCACTAACTATTGATAGGCATAGTTAGCAAATGAAAGATTTTGATAGAGAACAAACAATGTATTTACCTTAATAGTGTTCAAAAGTCATAATATATATAGGAGTTCATGACATCCCTTCTTACAAATGTACTGTTTCTGATGGACACACGTCCAGATCACCCGCTCTCAAAAATCCGCCATCTCACTTTCCCACATCCACCACTGCTGGCGGCTCACATCCAACTGCGCAACGCTACGCGCTGTTCACATCCAGCTGCCCAACACTACAATGCAGGACAACAATGCAAACTAGCCACAGACTGCACACAGCACAGCCACTGATTTTCATACAGAGCGCTATGTGGAGTTCCTAATAAGAAAATCTAAAACAGCCTACTTGCAAGAGATCTGGAGAATGTACTGGCCAAGGCAGCAGTCGAACAATTTCTGTAACCAGATAGGCCCGTACAGGACCTGCAACAAGCGGTCGTGCATTATCCAGCTGAAATGTAGGGTTTCGCAGGGATCGAATGAAGGGTAGAGCCACGGATCGTAGCACATCTGAAATGTAACGTCCACTGTTCAAAGTGCCGTCAATGCGAACAAGAGGTGAACGAGACGTCTAACCAATGGCACCCCATACCATCACGCCGGGTGATACGCCAGTATGGCGATGACGAATATACGCTTCCAATGTGCGTTCACCCGACGTCGCCAATCACGGATGCTACCATCATGATGCTGTAAACAGAACCTGGATTCATGCGAAAAAATTACGTTTCGTCAACCGTGCACCCAGGTTCGTCGTTGAGGCGCTCCCGTCTGTGATGCAGCGTCAAGGGTAACCGCAGCCATGATCTCCGGGCTGATAGTCCATGCTGCTGCAAATGTCGTCGAACTGTTCGTGCAAATGGTTGTTGTCTCAGGGATCGAGACGTGACTGCACGATCCGTTACAGGCATGCGGATAAGATGCCTGTTATCTCGACTGCTAGTGATACGAGGCCGTTGGGATCCAGCACAGCATAGCATACAGAAATCTGTAGTGCGCCCATTCTTTGCACTTCGGCATAGCCTCGCTATACAGCAAGGTGTGATTCTTGTTCAAAATGACAGCGGACAGTCACGTGTGTTGATCCCTAAAGCTTTGCAAAAATAAGTGTTTCACTTACTTCACCAAGGACACTGGGGGATTGTTCGTACGAAACAGTTAGTGCTTTGACACTGTACTTGGCAGGGTATGGACACCCAAGTAGAACAGATGACATCACAATGTCACGCATGTGTGGAAAATCAGTCCACACCACTGCAAAAATTCTTTGCTGGGCCTAAGTCGCAGTCACCATGGCAACGTGTGCACATAGACTTTGAGAGCCATTTTTGGAACATTCATTGGTTGATTGTGGTAAACTGCTATAGCAAATTTCCTTTTGCTGTGCCAATGAACCCGACAACGTCATGTAGCACAATTCAGGCGTTGTCCTTTATTTTTTGCCTCCAAGGTTTGCATGAAGTCATAGTATCGGACAACGGCCCTCAGTTCACGTCACATGAATCTGAAACATTCTGTGAACGCAGTGGCATACAGCATCTAATGCACCGTTCCATCCAGGCGAAGCGGAACGTTTTGTGAGAACCTCAAGCAGCAGATGGCCACACTTTCACCGCAAACACCAGAGATCAAGCATTGCAGCTGTTTCTCGCCTCCTATCGTTCGCGTCCACGAGAGGGACCATCGCCGGCGGAATTGCTTCACGGCCGCCGCCATCGGTTGCTGCTCCACCTGCTCCACCCTCCTCGGCACCCGGCACCGAAGGAGGAGCGCAGGTATCGCTTCGCGCCGCATGATATCGCGTTTTTAAGGGTTCTTACAAGGGAACCTCCCCATCGCACCCCCCTCAGATTTAGTTATAAGTTGGCACAGTGGATAGGCCTTGAAAAACTGAACACAGATCAATCGAGAAAACAGGAGGAAGTTGTGTGGAACTATGAAAAAAATTAGTAAAAATATACAAACTAAGTAGTCCATGCGAATATATGCAACATCAAGGGCTCTGGGACTATAGGAGCGCCGTGGTCCTGTAGTTAGCGTGAGTAGCTGCGAAATGGGAAATCCTAGGTTCAAGTCTTCCCTCGACTGAAAATTTTAGTATCTTTATTTTCGCAAAGTTATGATCTGTCCGTTCGTTCATTGACGTCTCTGTTCACTGTAATAAGTTTAGTGTCTGTGTTTTGCGACCGTACCGCAAAACCGTGCGATTAGTAGACGAAAGGACGTGCCTCTCCAATGGGAACCGAAAACATTTGATCGCAAGGTTATAGGTCAACCGATTCCTCCACAGGAAAACACGTCTGATATATTCTATACGACACTGGTGACGGCATGTGCGTCACATGACAGGAATATGTTGTCTACCCACCTAACTTGTACACTTGGCGAATGGGTAAAAAGATTCTTCTACCTTGCCCGATTTAGGTTTTCTTGTGGATGTGATAATCACCCCCAAAAATTGATGAAAATATAAGCGTTTGTTACATAAATTGAAAATAAAAAGTTAAACTTTTCACCCGAGGGTAGGTTTGAACCCAGCACCTCTCGTTCTGCAACTGCTCACGCTAGCCACGGGACCACGCCGCTCCCTAGCTCGCGTCCGCCATGATGTTGCTTATCATACGCTTGGACTACTCAGTTGGTATATTTTGCTTATTTTTTCATAGTTCCACACAACTTCTTCCTGTTTTCTCGATTGATCTGTGTTCAGTTTTTCAAGGCCTATCCACTGTGCCAACTTATAACTAAATCTGGGGGGGGGGGGGGGGGGTGCGATGGGGAGGTTCCCTTGTTAGCAGAGTGGGCACGAGGCTATATCCTTCGTCGACTTGGAGCATTCATGTATTTCATTTCAGGACCAGACGGATTGCAGCACCGACATCACAATCAAATTCGCCACTTCAAGTGCACAGTGATCCTTCTCTCTCTTCCCCCATATTCACGGATTCCAAGGACAGCGCAGTCACAGCAGCCGCCAGAGGGAGTCATCATGACACAGCTGGACGACCCCATGGAGACGAAGCCTTTGCCTCATCCACCTCCTCCTCCATCTCCTCTCATCCTACCGATGGAACCGCCAATGCCGCAGCGGCCGACGCCTTCTACATTTTGGTATGGGCCTCAGGAGGTGGACACGTACTCTTCTGGGCGTTTTCCTGGGGACGTTTCCATCAGAGCAAAGGCCGGATTGTGGGGTTCGACCGAAAGCCTGAGACGTCCCCTGCAGCCAAAGCTTCAGTCTAACAGAGTGTTCACACTCCTGCCTCCCTCTCCCCCCCCCCCCCTTTGTGCTCCATCCTCTCTATACGACGATTTTGGAAATATATAGTACAATCAGCTACAAATTTTACATATTCACATACACCTTTACCTTTAACCCAAATAAATACAGACTCATTTTGATTAATTTTTCTTTTGCTACGAGTATACAAGTCAAGAGGAGATGTTGAGGTATAAGCTGATTTACCAAAATCTTTAGCACCAATTTCAGACATATGATAGGTACGATAGGCAATTACACCTCTATCATTAAAACTTTCAAGACCAGGCACACTAGGAACTCCGCTACCACCTCTTACTATGGCAACGGTGAACCATCCATTCCCATGTGAGAAAGTGTCGTTTATATCCAAGCTAAAATTAAGAGAACACGCAAGAAATACACACGGTCCATCGACGAGGGCGTGGGCTGCAACACTCTTCACTGGAATGCGATTTTTCTTGTCTCCTGATGTTGTAAGTTCAATGTTTTCTATGGTTTTGTAGCCTTTCTCACAAGGGAATGGATGGTTCACCGTTGCCATAGTAAGAGGTGGTAGCGGAGTTCCTAGTGTACATGGTCTTGAAAGTTTTAATGATAGAGATGTAATTGCCTATCGTACCTATCATATGTCTGAAATTGGTAGTAAAGATTTTGGTAAATCAGCTTATGCCTCAACATCTCCTCTTGTCTTGTATACCCGTAGCAAAAGAAAAATTAATCAAAATGAGTCTGTATTTATTTGGGTTAAAGGTAAAGGTGTATGTGAATATGTAAAATTTGTAGCTGATGTACTGTATATTTCCATAAATAAAGATCTGTAGTGTCAGCCACTAACCGGACAAGGGTACATCAAGAACCGGAGGCTCAAGGATGCAACAGTTTTGTTATGTAAACACTATAGTCAGCGCCCACACACTAGTTGCGAACGACAGAGAAGAGACGGCTGTGAGAAGAGATGAGGCAATATCGCGCTTACTGACCTCCCTTCAAGACGACAACGTGACAACAACGGCCCCTGAGAGGACATCCCTCCAGGACGACAAGGCGGCGGCAGCGGCGCCTGAGAGGACATCAGCGCTGTGCCCAACTGGTGGCGGCCCACTTTGGTAGCAGGTTCAACGTTAGCCACTTCGCTAGCCGACACATCGTATCCTCTATCATTAGCAATCTCCAAGTAGCACAGACTTGTGTTTGTCTAATCTGAAGAAGACATAATTTTGTATGTCACCCTTTGCTTGCGACACCTCTATAACTATTGTAGGCGCTTCAGACTGGAACCGCGTGACCGCTACGGTCGCAGGTTCGAATCCTGCCTCGGGCATGGATGTGTCTGATGTCCTTAGATTAGTTAGGTTTAAGTCGTTTTAAGTTCTAGAGGACCGATGACCACAGATGTTAAGTCCCATAGTGCTCAGAGTCATTTGAACCATTTGTAAGTATTGTATTTGTCTTGTAATAAAACTCATTAATATGAGTTGTTTGACTGTTTGTCTAGCGAACCGAATATGCACGATTCGTAGACACTACAACTGAAATGTTAGTAAATTAAATATTCCCGAAATTTTATTACTCTACATTAACTATTTATTGGTGTTGTGATATTTTTCCGTCGCTGTAGATGATTTTTCTCAATTAAAAGAGACCTTTCAAGTTAATGCAATGACGGCTCAACAGGGAGAACATAACCAGGCAATGTGCTCTGAAAAATCCTTTCTTCCAGTAGTACTAGTCCTTCAAGATGGCCAGTTTGGTCCCAGAAGATCTTACCACAAATTTACAAAATGTTACCACACGAATACGGTAAGTTGGGCGTAATGAGGTTTGCAACGATGTAGCGACTGCTATGACAGAGATAAAAATTTATAATAACGGTAGTTTAATTGGTTATGTTAACAGAAAAAAACCATAAGATGTCAATAATCAAAAGTAAATTAAGATCCCTTTCATGAATCAGTTTGCAGACAGTCATAGATTTATTTTTTTGAAACACATTAGTATTGCACAATCAACAGTTAAATGATACTGACGAATTGTCTGCTGCGGTAGATGGTAGATATGTTATTTTTAACAGAGTTTATAAACTAACTTTACAGAAATGTCGAAGACAGTTTGCAGCCTATTCTGTTGTTTACAGAGGTCAGACAAAAGTATGCTAGAATTTCCCTATGAGACGATACTGGGGTGTATATTTCTGATCGACTAATAATAAACTCCAGAATGAGATTTTCACTCTGCAGCGGAGTGTGCGCTGATATGAAACTTCCTGGCAGATTAAAACTGTGTGCCCAACCGAGACTCGAATTCGGGACCTTTGCCTTTCGCGGGCAAGTGCAAGGTTCGCAGGAGAGCTTCTGTAAAGTTTGGAAGGTAGGAGACGAGGTACTGGCAGAAGTAAAGCTGTGAGTAGCGGGCCTGAGTCGTGCTTCGGTAGCTCAGTTGGTAGAGCACTTGCCCGCGAAAGGCAAAGGTCCCGAGTTCGAGTCTCGGTCGGGCACACAGTTTTAATCTGCCAGGAAGTTTCATATCTGCGCACACTCCGCTGCAGAGTGAAAATCTCATTCTGGAAACATCCCCCAGGCTGTGGCTAAGCCATGTCTCCGCAATATCCTTTCTTTCAGGAGTGCTAGTTCTGCAAGTTTCGTAGGAGAGCTTCTGTAAAGTTTGGAAGGTAGGAGACGAGGTACTGGCAGAAGTAAAGCTG
Organism: Schistocerca serialis cubense; assembly: GCF_023864345.2. NCBI lineage: Eukaryota > Metazoa > Arthropoda > Insecta > Orthoptera > Acrididae > Schistocerca > Schistocerca serialis. The sequence continues at coordinate 1,004,108,639 of NC_064638.1, read as the reverse complement.
TGAGTACCGGGCGTGAGTCGTGCTTCGGTAGCTCAGTTGGTAGAGCACTTGCCCGCGAAAGGCAAAGGTCCCGAGTTCGAGTCTCGGTCGGGCACACAGTTTTAATCTGCCAGGAAGTTTAATAATAAACTGCCATACACTTCGTGTTTAAGGGCCACTATCTAGTTTTTCAAGTTAAGTTTCTGTGGAATCTCTCCTCGTATGTTATTGAGTTATGGTATGCTGCATATCTTGCCAGGATTTTAACATCGGCTTAACAGCGGCTGCAGAATACAGACGACAGCGTTATCGGTCTCTGCACCATTGATATTCCGCGCACTGCCATTTAAAGCATTCAGTTGCCCATTTAGAGACGCACAGAATTTCCTCTATTCCGAACACGTGTGCGACAGTTGTGCTGAAACGCGTTTTCCCATTCAAGAACTACACAGTTGCGAGTGCAGTACATTTGACTTCCAGACGTCAATAAATTTGTAACCGCTGATATTCTCTGCCGATTTCTCATTGTATTACTGCATGCTCTGGTCACAACCAGCTCTTCAAGGCGGTTTTCTTTCGCAAAAGACAGTGTATGTCTTTAAAAATGTTTACTGGCAAAATATGGCCATATATCATAGTTCTCATCTACCAACCATTTCAAAGAAATTTTAAGAAAGTAATATCGAGCGAGTAATAAACAACGATAGCCTAGGGGATAGACACTCTCATTTATCACTCTCAAATTTCTCATTAGAGCGGAAAGATATTAACGACTCGAAGAAGATTAATAAGGTGTGTTCGTGGAAACCCCACTGGCCACAAATCTACAAGCGAAAATACAAGCTACGTCTGAGATAAAAGTGCTGTTTTGACACAAGATCTGCATTATTACATTGTGAGACGCCTACTGTTCCTGAACAAGCACTTCCTTACGTTATGAAACGGGATCGGAAGACTTTCGGTTAAAAGATTAACGAGAAGCTTATTTGTCGGTGAGAAATAATCTAAGATGTCATCCGCACACAGTAAAAGTATAAGCTAATCACGAGTGCGACAGGAACCTGACCCTTCTTGATTGGTGACTAATTTTTTGTATCGAGCATAGTAAAGTAGTCTATTTCTTTTTTCCCCAACATTAAATCTTTGCGCTGACTGCTGACATACCTGACTTATGTTCTGTTGTAGTTCATTATCATTGATTACGCCCTTCAGTAAATGATCTTGTAGCGGGAAAAATATATTTATGCCTTAAAAGGAAGAGAACTTGCGTGTCCAAAACCATCTGCTTGTCCTACCGTTTGAGACCTGTGGCTCGAAATGTCAGTAGGTCAACCTGATAAAGTTTCTCCATTTAAACGTATTTGCTCCTAATATGGAAATTTTGCAGTTCGCTCTTTTTCTTTTATTTCTTCGGTGGCTCTTATTAGCATAGAATTTAATATTCTTACGGGAGACATTTTTCACTTTTAGTTCTAGAACTAAGAAATCCACGAGCAAGACAAGTGGTTTGCTGCTATCAGTCTGCTCACCATTCAACAGGAGTAGCGTCCTTGACTATCAGGATAAGTCCAAGTTCGTCGATTCGATCCTAGCCACTGATTTTATCTTAAGAAATAATCGTCTATGGCGGCCGAAGACTTCCGGCCACTATATTGTGAGAATTCTCCCACATTCTGTCAACGACATTGCCAAAAGAGGACGGAAGAGCAGGCAGAGGTTCAGGGGTCGGTCTTGTCATTCTGGTAGGAAATTATCCAAAATGGTGTAAGAATTGTTGTACGTTGACGCAACACTCGACATACTATATCCAGAGAAAATGTGGTTTGTAACTAAAACGGTAACATGGTGATCTTTCCTTTGGCAAAATATTTAGGACTGCCCCCCCTTAAGGATTTCGGAGATGGAACTGGCAGTAGGGGGGTAACCATGGGAAAATGAGAACCCAGCGAAAGCGTAACATCATATGAGTAGGAGCGTTAATTCTCAGATGTGGTACATACATAAGAAATATTTAAAAAAGGAAATGGAAATGCTGAATGTAAATGTTGTTGGGGTTACTGAAGTGAAGGAGAAAGAAGATGAGGACTTCTGGCCTAATATAGGGTAAAATCAACAGCACCAGAAAATGGTATGATCTTGGTATGGTTCGTTATGAATATGTAGTCTGTGAGTTACTGTAAACAGCTCAGCAATAGATTTATTATCACCAGAATCGACAGTTCAACTACACAGGTCGAAGTCATAAGCAGAAGATGAAATAAAAGAGAAATTTATGAAGGTAATGAACTGGTAATTCGGCATGTACCGGAAGACGAATATCTAATAACCATGGAGAAAAGGACCGTTATAAAAATAGAAGGAATAGATTACTGAGAATAAGGGCATAGGGATGAGAGGGGACAACTATTCCAGTTCTGCAATACATTTCAGCCGTTAATAGTGAATATATCAGAAGAGGAGGAGGTACACTTGGAAGAGGCGTGGAGACATGGGGAGATTCCAGCTGGATTGTATCATGATCAGACGGATATTCCGAAATCGTGTATTAGATTGCAAGGCGTATCCAGGAGCAACTTAAGCAGAATTGTCAACATGAAACAACGTAGAAAGAATTGGGATACCGAAGTACTGAGGAATCATGTGTGTTCGACGTTGTCTGTGGCTGTAGATACTGCAATACTTAGTGCCATTACAAGTACTTCAGCTGAAGAGTAATGGACATTCCTAAAATAATAATCACAGGGGTTGGGTAGGGATATATATGTATAAGGATGACAACGGCAAACAAATTTTCGGTAACAGAAGAAATATTTCAGATGATCTTCAAATGAAGGAAATACAGAAGTGTTCAGGAAATGAGAGGAATACAGGAAAATAAGTAATTTGGGAATGAAGACAACAAAATGTGCAAGAAAGCTATAGCGAAACTGCTACGGGAAAAATGTTAAGAAATAGGAAACGGAACTGTCGTCTGAAAGACAGATTCAGCATACAGAAAAATCAAAATAAAGTACAGGGAATTATTTAAAGAGTCATCAACATTAATAGTGCAAGTGGAATTCTGTGATTAAAGGCACAGGACATAACGTACAGGTGGAAAGAGAGAGATAGAGAAAAGAGCATTTAGTGGCTCTATGAAGGGGGAGTAACTTTCTGATAATGTGATAGATAATGATTTGGATGTAGATTTTGTGAACGCATGGAATCCGCAGCCTCCGAATTTGATAGAAGTTTGTAAAACTTGCTATCAAAGAAGGTAGAAAGGATTAACTTTCTGCAAATTTTCTAATATCATTTGGAGGACGTAATAACAAAGCGATTATTCAAGTTAGTGCTTAGACGAAACTGAAAACACCTTAGAAAAATAGTATCCAAACTCCGTCGAAGATAGAAAAGGCAGATGAACAAGACAGTTATCGTGCAGTCAGGTTGGATCCAGGCTACTGCCGGGAATAATATATAGAAGAATGGAAAATAAAACCGGCCGCCTGTTAGATTACTACCAGTTTGTCTTGAGGAAAGAACAGCACCATAGAGCGATTTCTGACCCTTGAGTGCTTATATAGCGGTGTCTTGTACTTATATTTTTATCTACGAATGTGTTTATTTTCTACAACCAACACCCTCGACAAACTATTTTACGTGCAGGTACTACAGTCCTTATCTACATTTTCTCCATTCTCTTACCATTTAGAGTAACAAGATTATTATTTCTTGACGCCTTACCGCTTGTTTCGCTAACCCGACCCTACCGCTGATAGGTAGGAAAACACGAAGACTTCTTTCCTAGTGTACCCATATTATTTCTAGTGCCTGTTAAATTTTAACGTTTTTATGACGCATCACTTTTGTAAGCATCCTGGTTTTACGTGGTCCATGATTCACTTTCGGACAATCCTGTGCTTTATACGATATTGCAGTGCCTTTGTTATTCGAAACTACGATGCAACGTTATTTCGGATATGCACGCATGTGTGGACGAACACTGCATCGTACTTCTGCATGACACAGGCACTGCAATATCGTATTTATCCACCGACACTGGACAAGCAACTTTCTATTAAAATGTCTCCCCTGTATGAGAATATACATATTGGATATACGAACGCAACTTGTAGACACGTGGTTGATGACATATAAAAGTTTAGATCTAGCCATGAGTCGTGCTCGGATAGCCTAATGGTAAGGCTACAGTTCGCGATAAGCGAGAAATCCGGCTTCGAGCACAAATTTTCCTTGTCGCCATTCCCTTATACAGCTGGTAATACCCATATCCACGCTTGTGAATACATTTCACGTAATCCTGTGCTTTAGACGCATGAACTCATTAATGTCTTTCACCACTTTAATTGAATATTTCTCTATGCTGATGTTTAGCTATAATCTCTTTTCTGTTTTTCTTCATAACTTCCGTGTTTTGTTTTTTACCCTTAACCGAAATTCTGTGCGAAGTAGGACGTCCATTCCATTCCAATCTTCTTCTTAGTCTTCCTTGTTACCTGTGTTTGTATCACTTTTTAATATACAGGATTCCGTGTTAACGATTATACTAAAGAAGTAGTTGATGTGCAGAATAACGCAATTGTAGGTAACATTTTCTGCAGATACTTTTAAGACATTGTGATTTAACCTGAAACGTTACATATAAATCTTTAAATGGATTTTTGTCATGGTCACTATATAGCCCCAGCAAGTACAGTGGGTAGCACGCGACCAGTATGAAGTGTTATGCTTCGTATGAAAGACAGTGCCATACGCCTACTCAAGGTAAAACGTAACTGTAATATCTTACAAGCCTTATTAATCTCTTTCCTGGAAAATAAATAAAAATGAAAAAAATATATCTTAGACATATTTCATCTAAAAATGCTCCAAAATGCATCATTGTCTTGCCGGGCACACACTTTCATAGATCGAGCATATATAATTAACACTGCAAGACTTCCAACATACGATATGCTTTCTTTTACCCGTGGAACTTATTTCAGTATCTCGGTTACGCATAAACAGAGCATGTTAAATATATCGTATGGTCTTTAAACAACATCTGATTGATGTAAAGTTAGTTAGATATTGCTAGTTCACTTGTAACTCCATAGCTTAGACACTTCATACCTTTTGCTAATTCATTTTGCTTTCTGGTTTGTTCGACATTTCATCGTTGAACTTCTTTAATTATTCTATAATTAATTCGATACCAGGAGAGTGTTTATCTTTTTCCTTTGTAAAAACTTTGATATCAAGGTTTATCCCTATGCAATGTAGTGTATCTACCATTTAAATTCTTTGCCCATTTGGAGGGAACAAAACTTACTGTATATAGCTGTAATTTCTGTGTGAATAATTTTTTGTACAAATACCAATATGTGTAACTGATGTATTTTATTTTAAAGTGACAGTTTTCTGTTATGTATTTGCTGATCTTCACTTAGTGTGCTTAGTTATTTTGTATGTAAAAGGTGGTGTGGTTCCCTTCGGGAACGGAACTGTGTAGCGCGCGCAAAATGTGGTTGGCATAGATAGATAGAAAGTCAGTCGGAGACGAGCTACTGAACCGCTAACAGCTCATGCAAAGGTTGTGATTTGTGCTGGTGTCGAGAGGGGCTTTTAGTGCCGTTTTAATATGTGTCAAAGCCTCGGATGAATGGAGTAATATGCTAGCAATACCCTGAAATTAATATCTATCTTCGCCACCAAGAAACGACAGCAATTCTGCCTACAAATCCATCTACCAACATGCACTCGCCACCACATTGCGCAATCACTGTAATGGAACAGAAGAACTATAGTAATGTACTGTGAAAGATCAGCTTATTGGATTTTATAGCGTACTCAAATATAAGGTAAATTATACCTGAACTCTTGTACCTACTGTGATTTATCCTCAGTCACGTATCCATTTAGGGTCCCTCCCATGCTAAAGTGCTTACCGAGTGTCCTTTAGTGAAAGGATATTAAAGTTAATGTGGCAAAAGAGTGTTATAAAATTAACATTGTTTGTTGAAAGGATCTTACAAATATCTCAGTTTTGTGTTTCACTGCAGTAAAAGTTCAGAACTGCAACTGTTGAGAGTTACATGTTCATGCTTGTTAAGTGTTTGTTTCACTAATTTAATGAAAGTGCGTTTAATTTTCTCTACTACAGTGGTAAAGACTAAGGGCCCTCCCCCCCCCCCCCCCCGCCCCCTTTGAAAGTAGTCCAAATGCACAAATTTACTTAATTATAGAAAGTTTCAATTATTCTTGCTATTCCTGTCAAGTTCTGTACAGTGTTGGGTTCCTCTAGTGTATTGAAAGTGCTTATTAATAGTGTAACAGGACCCACAGTTTGTCTATTGTGCTCAAGCTAAATAACGAATAATAGAAAGACAACTATCTATGAAAACAGTAACTTCTTTCATTCAAAGGTCAGTGAGAAAATGTTTGTTAGTGATATACATTTAACTTTCTTTCTAAATAGAAAAGTATTTAGCTGAGAGAGACTTAACCGATGCCCAGTTGATAATTTTGCTGTAACCATCATTTATAATTTTTTGACAGATAGGAAAATGTTTGAAAAGTAGTGCTGAACCTATGGCCAACTCATGATTCTACAGTGAATATTAATACTAATATTATTGAGACCATTCAGTTTGACTCAGCACTGAAGACAATAGCGTGTGTCAGTATCTGTTGTACTTAGGCAAATAGTTTGTTCTGCTCTATCAGCTCCAACCTTAACGTTAACATATGCTTGTGCTAGAGTTCATTGCACTCTCGTGTGGCAAAGTATAGGTTGTGTCTGTCTATTAAAGTTACTCATATCCATTTTCTTGAATAGGAGTGTTACTCATTCTTATGCCTAATTAGGCTGGCGACAGTTTTTTTTATCATTTGTACAGTGTGTATAGGTAAATTTTATTTTTACCTTTTAAACGTTTACGTAATTCTGACTTTCCCTTCCGATAAGCCACTTCCGTTACGTACATCACGGTCAACACAACAAAATTCCTTCCAGAGAGTAACACTGCTCTGCTTCTTTATACTGTAATTGCTTTGACCAATAATTACGTGATACAATTTCCCTCCAGCTTTGAGGTTATGGTATAGCGGGTAGCGGGCGGCAGTGTTACACACTACTGAGACAGAAACACGGATTAAAATACGGACTGGAATATTCGTAAAACAAGTTTGCAAAATTTTGTATTTGTTGGAGTATTTTGCGTGCAAATCAGTGCAACACACTACATCGTACTTAAAAGAAGAGGCAGGACCGTACGCAGCGTACCACACGGAAATCTTCAGCCCGTTATTCTGAGTTGTATGTGTGGCGAATAACCCGGTGCTGCACAGCACGTTGCGATACTGCAGTAACAATACATCGCCGTGATGTCAGGGATACTGCGCACCGCTGGCACATATTTCTAGCATGCAAAAATCGTAGATTCAAGACGGCTACCTTTATAAAAGTTTCTCGCACGCTACAAATTGTGTTCCGCGCAATCCTGTTAAACAGTTCCATATTCATAAGAATTTATTGTCGAGAGAAAATTCTCTGTTGTACGTATGTACGACGGGAAGTGCTTCATATGGCATACGAGAGAGAAACAATATTTTAGGATCGGTACGTGGCTGCGGAAAATTTTGATACTATTGCGTGTGGTTCCAGTTCTTAGCTTCTAATCCAGGTTATGACGTCACATTGCACAGTAACGTCGAAGGACAGCAACGCGGCAGACCGCGTTTCGGTAGACACTTACACATTCTTGCGAGGTAATCGTGGCCATGCCGCAATTAATCATGTCGCCTGAATAAAAAACACAGCCTATTCATTTCAGCATTTGGCCAGCATCCACATTCGAAATGAATCCGCCGCACCGCGGAATGTAAGCCGGCCGAGTAAAGCTATGCCATCAATCACGCTGTCTACGAGCGCCATGAAATACGACTATTCAAGTCGAGTCTCGTAAAAACAACGCTAAATTTTTAATCTTTCTGCAGAGTTCTTATGTTCTCCTCTCTCGACGCTACTGACTACCTTTCTTTTAATTTGCGTACAGGTGACAACCTTTTTATAACACTAGTATGTTAACTGTCCTCCACCGTTTATGTACGGAGAGCGAATATATTGGTCTCAGGTACCAGCCACAATAATTTATCACTCATGAACCGTAAAATGGACGGATTTGTACCCGAAGTGGTGGACGGGAAGAAGTAACCGTTCGCAAAATGATGTAGCTAAGAGTAATCACAAAGGCAAAACAGTCAAAGTTGCAAACGTCAATTGTTTACTTCATGATTAGTTCCGGGTCGGGACTCATTTTCAAATCAAGGTACAGGAAAAAAATACTTTTGAGTAAGACAGATGTATGGTTTCTCTGTTGATTCTGTTAGTCTACGGTAGTTCTTGTTTATTCGAATATAAAAATGGGAATTGGTAGTCTTTGGTCCAGTTTTAATAAGTTTGTTTTACTGCTATTGACTATAAATTATTTACATTATTTCCATGTTTTCCCATTTGATCCCCTTTGTGAGCTCCTTGATCTTCACGCCCCCAACCTTTCCCAGCCTCGAAGCTCGATCCGTCTCCCCCCCCCCCCCCAAAAAATCACTCTCCCATTCAACTCTTCCGACCCATCCCCCACACCAATACGCCCGCGAGTGTGGTTATGCCAAGCCTTCCCCAGGATCGCCGGTACCATTCGGCATATACATGGCGTACCTGGTATCTTCAAATAATTCTGTAAAGTTTGTAAAGGTAAAATTATTTCGCTAGTAAAACGTTGGAAGTGATGAAGACTTTTTTAATGTCCTATTATTTGTTTTTTTACCACTAATGTTGTGGTTCACATTTAACGATGTTTTTATGTACCTCCATGGCATAAACTTTGTCATAAGCGCATCTGTGGTACTGCTGTTTTTTACTGTTCGGTGATGTTAAGTATTTTTAGTAAAATTTTAAAAGTATTAGTTTTATTGTTGACTTGTACTGGCCTTGTATTAATTGTTGTATTTTTGATGCTTGGAAAACACTTTAATAAATAAAACATATATTTTCTATATTCTTACAGGCACACCCCTGCCGAGACTTCCTTTGAGGCAAAGCGAGGAGTAGACTGCTCCGTAATTGTTCATTTGCACTTTTTTGTACGTATATGTTTGTTATTTTGACATGGTTCTTATGTTTTGTGAAATATCATTTTGACTGTCTGGTACGTTTATCTTGAAACGTTACATTTTGTATTTTTGACGTGCGCTTAATAATTTGGTAACAGCTGTATTGTACGTTTCGTCATCTGTCCTGCAGGCTGACCTGAAATGGATCCCGATCCCGAACTAGTCGTCATGTAAATAAAAATGGTACATGCAACTTTGGTTGTTTTTCCGTTGTATTGATTAACACAAGTTGGTGCCCTGCAATTACTTCAGCATGTTGGAAGTTCGTAACTGAGAGTTGTTTTAATGTTGCCCGCTGAAACCTTCACTATTTAACGCAATGTTCTTAGAAACGGAAGTTCGTCAGAGATTAAAAATTGGGACTCCTATAAGGAACGTCACTCATCTGTCGAAGACGAGGGAGCACTGTCTCACTTTGAGAAGGATATATAAATGGAAACCGCAAGAGCTGATTTAAGAGGCGACTCCAACAAAAAAAAAAAAACATAAATTAGCTTAATTGATTTTTTCTTGCAGAGATAACGCTATAACTTGCAAACCCCTTCCTTAGAATCCCGGTCTAACAGACAGTTTTAATCTTCTAAGCTATTTAGTATTTTATCGTGTTTTCATTCTCGTGTGACTGGGGATGTGAATATGGAACAATCTAATGCCAAACCTAGCTAATTCTCTTATTATAAGAAATGACCTGAAAATGGAGTCTCAGTTTTGGATCATTCGACAGAACGCCATCCTAACAACAAGTTCTAAATGTTATTGAGATCGTGGTTCGAAGAACATTGTGGAACAGATCTAGACATCTTCAGAGTTAGATTTTTGTTTTGAATTTCCCATGAAAAGGGAAACTAATTACCAACCTGGTACAATTTCTGTTTCATTTTCAAGCCTATGATGTGAACTAGCTAATATTTGCATTGGTGTGGTTGTAAATTCGTACAGATGTCTTGCTGTGGAAATGCTTGGGTGATCGCACATATCAGTAATTTACGTTTATAACAGTGGCACACTATCCGAGATTGTTACCGATTACAGAATTTTGTCTAATTGCTATTGACGAAGTTTGCTTGGGGTGAGGTTGGCAAATGGAAACCCTAATAAGAGAATATCGACTATATAAAGCTATTTTCTTCATTTAGCAAGCTTCAGAAAGTGACATTACAGTGGATTTCGAAACTCCTTTGTAACACTTCGTTCAATCATGAGTTACATGCTTTCGACTGTACATAATTCCACTTTCTTTAAACTGTTGGTAGAGCTAGTTTCTTTTTGTGCGACAATTGCGAATGTAAAGATTATGTTAATTGTCCCTAATAAATAATGTAATGGACAACAACGCGCTGCACATCAAAAGTAATGGCTCAAAGTTGCATCAATGAATATTTGGTTTCGAGAAGATCTTGTCGTTCTGATAGGTACAAGGCTTCAGCCCCCTTTTTACGCGAATTCTAAATCTCCATTTTCATTTGTACACGTCCATCAATGGACACATTAGGGCTCTTGATATATTTTATGATTTCGTCCCATTTGATTTCTTTCTAATTTCTTTTAATGACGGCAGAGATAGATTCGAGTACGCTTACGTAAGACACAGAACATTTATCAGTGCCGCTAACAATAGTTTTAGTCCGATAGAGTATCAGACCAACATGATCCAATGCCAGTAATGTAATCTGTATTTTGTGAAGAAATAAGGAGCTGAAATAACGAAGATGTAGCGTCCAACCGCACGATGGTTTGACGCCTTTCCAAGTTATTGCCCTCTAAATTTCTGTGCCCAAAGTCATCTGTTCATTGATGTTTACTGCTAAAAGTACCTGACTTTCCATTTTTGGGTGTAATAAACAAGACACCGACATTATAACATCATAGGATTGGACGTATCTACACTGGTCCGCATAAATTAGCTAAAAATAGATTGTGAGATTAAGGAGAAGGAGGCTAGGATATGTCACCTGACCGGACGGCACCAGCTAGCAGTATGATGCAATGCAAGACACTTGATACATTCTAAGAAGGACCTATGTTCATTTTTCCATCTGGACTCCGGGATTTAGGTTTTCCGAGGTTCCCTAAAACATCATAAGATATTATCCTGGATGGTTCCTTTGCAATCTCCATGTCATTTACTATTCATGTCAGCTCCGAGCCTCCTTTCCCCCCTTCTCTAATGACCTCGTCATCTAAAGGATATAAAATGTCAATCTTCAGTAAAAACAGAGTCCATATATCACTAACTAGTCTAGCTGTGGTATGGGCCGCTATCCGATCGGTCGCACTTTCCAAATACTCGTACGCACACCGCCAGTTGCGCTGCCGCATTTGCTACAGCCGCTACAGCGGCACGAGCGGATTGCAACGAACGATTATGCCGCTGCCAATGATACGCAAGCATCCCCTATTCGCAGCTCCAGCGGCGTGTGTGGTTCAGTTAGAACATTCAAGCACTGTACCCATCTTGTGCGTTTTCCGGTTGAATAACATTTACAGACTCTGATAGTGGCCACGGCTCGACTTCTTCTGAAAAGACATTGTATTGAAAAGCGACAGATTTATAAATATTTTTTATCTGTACGTATTTCTAAGTTCAAATCTGCTGTTAGCAACTGATGCTGCAACTTCAGCAACGATACTATGTATTATTTTTACTATTTGATATTAGATGTAGAATAGATTAATATCTGAATTCTCTGTTCATAAACGGCATCCGTTCCTCTCTCCTGTATCCACTACAGAACCACACGACATGCAGAGGAAATCATAACATTGAGTGTATTGCAAGACTGAAGCAAGTCAGACTCAGAAATAAATATTCGCTTCCTTCTGAAGCTCAGAGACTGTGTCAACAATTTTTAATCTGAGGGTCGACATTCATAAGGTTCAGCCAAGACAGCTAATCACTACGATGTCCGCTAATGAGTGATGTTTGCTGTTATGCTATGGAAGGGACAGGACCGTGACTATTTACCCTTGCTGCAGGCACTACGTCTAAGCACAGGACGCTTCTTGTAGGTGGTGGTAAGATCTTTTAGGACCAAACTGCTTAGGTCATAGGTCCCTAAGCTTACACACTACTTAATCTAACGTAAAGTAACTTACACACTCACACAAACACACACACACACTCACACGCCCATGGCCGAGGGAGGACTCGAACCTCCGACGGGGTGAGTCGCGCGGACCGTGAGAAGACGGTTAAGACTGCGCGGCTCATGTAGGTGGATGTGTAGGCGACACCTTGATATAGTGTATACCGAGGAGGGGCAGTATGCAGTGAGTACATTAACACTTACGCAGAGCTGCGTTCTCTTCGCGAATGGGACACCTCAGAAGAAATCTTATTACTATACTAACCTTAATCCTACTCGACCGTCGGTGCTCCGAAGTCCGGACAGTGATGACCAATTAAAACAGCTGTTGCTCCCTTATTCTTAATGCTCGTTACGATACACTAATTTATTCCGTGAATATTAACAACATAACCATACAATATTTCTTGATACATGACATCCAGTTAAAATGCATGTCAGTATAAGGAAAAACAGTAACTGAACTTTCACTTTCAATGAACAGATCTCGTTTAACGTATGGGCATGGCTGTGAGAGAAAGGTGGATTAATTCCTCTGTTGTCTCAACACAAGTAAACTAACACGTGTATGGTTAAGCGGATGAAGGGTGAGTCACCTAGCATCACCACTGGAAACACTTCCCAAATCGCAACAAACATCGAATAACCAATTCCGCAGACCGAAAGTGACAAGAGGGGCTGGTGTAACTGGTTAATACAAACCACTGAGAAATGCACGGAAGTATGATTTTCAACACATGCTTATGTTGTTTAAATGGAAACTTGTTATTATTTTTAGGACAACATTGTAAAATTTTGAGTAAATCCAAAGTAATTTGTAACGTAAACTTGACGCTTCAGTAACTCCTCAACAGTTCAGTCGTGTGTATCGGAGAGAACCGAATTAATTAGGGATACAAAAAGAACAGTGATGTAACGTAGGTACAGAAGAGACATGAACAGCACGTTACGTTTTCGCTGAACTGATTTGTTAGAAGAACATGTACATTAACATGAGAATGTAGTTAAACTTACAAAATGACGTTTCAGGCCAATAACTGTTCAAAATGGTGCCCATCATTTACTGCACACATTTGCAATCTACCGCATAATGAATGTCTTACACGACGCAGTACATCTGGGGTAATGTTGCCACAGGCTGCCTCAGTACGATGTTTCATACCATCTGGGGTTGTAGGCACATCACGGCACACGTTTTCCTTTAACGTACCCCACAGAAAGAAGTCTGAAGGTGTAAGATCAGGAGAAAGGGCTGGCCAATTTATGCACCCGCCACGTCCTATGAAACGCCCATCGAACATTCTGTCAAAGATCAGCCTAGTATTTATTGCAGAATGTGCAGGAGCGCCATCGTGTTGATACCACACACGTCTACACTTTTCCAGCGGGACATTTTCTAGCAATGTTGGCATATCATTTTGTAGAAACTCGATGTATTTTGCAGCTGTTTGGGTGCCTTCAATGTAGTGAGAACCAATGAGATGGTCGCCAATTACTCCGCACCATACATTTACATTCCACGGTGGCCGTCGCTCTACCCGTCGAAGCCTGCGAGGATCGTCCACGGACCATTATCGCATGTTTCATAAATTCACTGCACCGTGGTTTGTGAAACCTGCTTCATCGGTAAACAGGTAGAACTGCAATGCATTCTCCGTTAATACCGACTGACAGAAATTCACTTGATTATTAAAGTCATCTCCCTGTAATTTCTGATGCAGCGGCATATGATACGGGTGAAATCTGTGACGATGAAGTATGCGCATTACACTACTTTGACTCATTGCACTGCCTCTAGCGATGTCACGTGAACTCACGTGGGGGATCACGGCAACAAACAGCTAACACACCAACTGCACCTGCTTCTCCTGTGATGGGTTTGTTACTGACCCGTTTGCGTGCTACGACCATATAATTGCATACAATTGTTTGTAGATGTTTTCAAGTATGCGGCGCGTTAGATGATCTGTGTCCGGGTACTTTTCTGCATACAACCTGCAGACTGCAGCTGCGTTTTGTCTACGCTCACCATAGGTGAGTATCATCTCTGCCATTTCAGAGTTAGAATAAACCACTTTCACAGTTCTTAAGACACTGTACACACTGTTGTACTTAAGACCTTCTCACCTTCCTACTGTGCGTACTTCTGTTCTTTCTTGTCTACACTACACCATCACAGATATCGGGAACACAGTGTACTAGAGTTATTCTGAGTACAAGGACTAATTCACAAGCAGTACATGCAGACACTGACATATCCAACCCGTAAACATCGTAGTCTTCGTAAACATACCCCTTCAGATCTTGTTTGTTACAACACGTGACTGATCGTCTGAAGTTCCAAAATGGCTCTAAGCACTATGGGACTTAACTGCTGTGGTCATCAGTCCCCTAGAACTTAAAACTACTTAAACCTAACTAACCTAAGGACATTACACACATCCATGCCCGAGGCAAGATTCGAACCTGCGACCGTAGCGGTCGCGCGGTTCCAGAGTGTAGCGCCTAGAACCGCTCGGCCACCCCGACTGGCGTCTGAAGTTTCAAGCGTCAAGTTTACGTTACAAATTACGGATGTACTTAACATTTTACAAGGTAACATTTGCATTGATTAAGTATTTGTTCCTATTTTCAGTTGCGTTAAAAATGATAACAGGTTTCCATTTTAAAAAAACATAAGTATGTGTCCGTGCATTTCTCTTTGATTTATATTAACCAGTTTTACTAGCCCCTCTCCTCATTTTCGGTGTGTTGAATTGGTTATTCAGTGTTTGTTGTGGTCTAGGAGGCGTTTCCAGTGGTAATGTTAGGTGACTCACCCTGTATAAATAACCTACAACTCTATGTCGTGCGCTATGTATAAAACGTGTTAACAGTAAGACACATGGCCGTAATTGTTCAAGTGTTTGTTAAATGAAACCTTCTAAAGACAACCCCAATCAGACATTCACTTCAAATCGACGCTAATAAACAACGCTAAAGCTCAAGATGACCAGACTGATCACTGAAGTTAAACATTTATTTTGTACATGAGTACAACAGAAAAATATAGATTAGGTTTATAATCTTGAGTTTGAATTAAATGTGGGTACGAAGTGCTCTTAATGGTAAAACGATATGTTTTGTGCAATACATTGCATTCAGTCTCCATGGTGAATTGCTGTGATTAGCAAAATTTTACCATTCGTTATCAAGGAATCCTGTGACTCGATAGAGCAATCAACGTGAGCAAATTGCTTCCGATTGTCTATTACGAAACCACATTCATTATCCACAGTCTCTCATTCAGCACATAAATGGAAAGCTCATGGATGCCGTTGAACTATGACGATAACCTTTGAAAGATGGTATTTGTTGCAGCAGTGTATTATCGTCAAGGATAGTTACACGGAGTTAATTGAATTAACACTTATCATTTTCCCTTATGCGTGTAGAACATCATTCGCTGCGCGTGTGGATTCTGGTCCATGGTTTCAATATGAAACGTCCCCGGTGCAAAGTGTAAAATTCCAAAGTCATTCCAAAATTGTTGCACAGTGCATTTGACTTACATCATGTAGACCGCCACTAACTTCATACGCAAACTTTTCAGTCCACATCAGTACTCAAATTTCAATATGAAAACCATATAAATGAACTACATGCTCGAATCGAAACAACGTGGCAAGTTATATCTCAGAAACCGTGCTACATTCTTTGATTTGGTACTATAATGTAAGGAAATTATGATTATAGACATGGGCGCCGACACAAAATACCATTTCCTAGTTGCAATGTAGCAACATTAATCTCATCTGCGATTGTTGTTTTGTATTGTCATTGTATAATGAAGTGCTCGAACAACAGAACAGATTATGTAGGAGTCCGTGTTAGAACGTCAGTAAGAAAATTCTAGCGTAAAAATATTTAATACATATTCAACAGATTTCTAAGTAAACGACTAAACGAAAAGTTTCAAAAGTAAACGGAGGTTCCTTATTAGCGTCACTTTGCATCGTATGTTAAAATTTTCTTTAAATATATATATATATATATTGTTATATATATATATATATATATATATATATATATATATATATATATATATATATATATATATATATATATATATAGTTAAAATTTTAAGTCGTACACAAAACCTACATTTCCAACATTTTTTGTAGCACGAAACAATCTTATAAAAAATTTTACCAAATGCTTACTGTGTCGAACCTTGGACATACAAATCCTAACTCTGAATATTATCTAACAAAACCAATTTGAAATCATTTTATATCTTCTCTCATTTACGTGCTAAGGTTTGGTCTGGGGCAGCGAGCGCGACCTACCTTACAGCTGTCACCACACGTCTGCTTCCTCCGGGCACCTAGCTGCGACTCCTCGGTTTTTTACTGCACGCGCCCGGCTCTCTTAACCACCAAAGAACCTCCTACTCAAAGATATTATACTCGTTCCACCTTGCGGTTGGCAACTACCGACTGTATTCTGGAGCTACCCTGATCAGACCTGAGCACATACCTTTCAGTATTTATTGTAGAACAAGATTTCATTGCTGACGTATGAGGCCGAAATTAAACTACGCACGAATCACGGAGGAAAATATTTCTGGTAGCATGCGTCAGTGTTGTGTGCGGGTGGTATTCTGTGGTTCCTTTTCATGATTAATTTGCTAAGAATAATTAAATCCATCGAAGACAAAAATTATAAACGCTCTGATGTACGATCTGTAATTTTAGTGATATGAATGCAACTTACAGAGTCAACATTATTACACTATGTCAGGTGGAATTCTTGTGCAATTTGAACAAAATAATTATCTGGGAGAAGATGTAGTATGAATAATGCATTATACATGTGTATAATATTGTTCGTATCATTTACAAAATCAAATCAATGCAACTGCTAAATAACAGAGTGAATTCAAACCGCAGAATACCATAAAGTATCATATCATCCATATTCATTGCATTTCTCCAAGTTGATGATATGCAAAACCGCCACAAAATCCCAGGCCGAACTGAAGAAAAGGTTTGCTAACTTAAAATTTGAAATTTTCCCGGCGAATCAACTGTTCAAAAAGATTTAGGGCTTGCAGCTGGTCGTCGTAAACTTCATTGCAAGATATATCGGCTGTACAAGGGCCAGCCATCTTCAGGTGAGCCGAACGAGGCAACAAGTCTGCTTAGCACAGGAACAACTGAACAGCGCCCAACGCCGTGGGAAAATGATACAGTCTTACAAGAAAAATGTTTTGTCCCTTGCGGCATTGTGAATCCGAATATGACGAAAGCCCACAAAATTTCACATTTGATGAATGGTGTCGCAGAAAACATGTACGAAGCTCTTCTGGTAAATGATATCACGACAGCAGAGGAATTCACCAAGTGGTGCCACCGCATCGAGGAAATGAGGCGGAAACGAGTTGTATAAAAGAGGTATGACCGAGTCACAACGTAGCTCCTATGGCACTTGTCGAAGACTACCATTACTTTGCCTCCCTCATACACCAGATTCCAGAGAAAAGATACAGCAGTTTATGGAAGGCAGAAATGTAGGACCGAGTACATAGGAGATAACAGCCACGACTGTCGACGTCATGTGCCAAGATGTAATATGTAACGTTTAGGAAGAGGTATATCGACCTTTGAGACCCACCTCCCCCATCAGCTGAATGTGCCATGAAGATTGGACTCAGTCGACATGTTTCCTTTAGCGGATTCCTTCGACGCCTTGTGCGCTGCTGCCTACAAAACAAGTGTTCGACGACTATTACTTCATAAGACATCAATCATCACAATAGTCTCATTCACGCCATTCAACAGCAGATGATTATAATAGACCAGTGGGATGAAGCCTATCGCCGTACCCTGGCAGGGGTCGCTGACAATATTATTTTTATTTTTATTTATTTGCTGCCGTTTACAACTGACCGGCCACCTTGTTGCTAATACAGGTTGTACTTTGATAGTACGAAATTATGCCTGTACAGAATGTGATACTTATTTGTTAGTTCTTCTTTTTAATAAGGATTAATAACATTGCAGTTACTTACAAACTTAAAAGTAATTAAGGAACGAAAAACTTAAAATTAGCGATTTATGAATGGAAGATAAGAATCTATGACGACAGAGAAGAGCTTACAACATATTATAACTTTTAAACATATTATAAAAGCGAAAAAAATTTTTCAAAAATAAACAAGATTCTTGCATTTAAGATGGATAGATAAAAGATAATAAGCATTCATAAAATTTACAAAACTTTTGAAAGTCGAATTATAAACCATAACCATATTTTTAGGAAGAATAAAAACAGAAGATAGGAAAGATGTTAGTGGAAGAAGGTCCCTTCACAAAGTGTATATGTCAGTAAGTGTCTTTGGAATTGTCTATCAAGCTACCAAATCTTCTCCAGATTTCCTAATAAATATATCTTAACCTCCATTTTTTAGGCTGTTGTTTATTTATGGTCATTGTGATTTACTATCTTGTTGGGATCAGTGTAATCACCTGATTCCATGTCGGAATCAGTAATGTTTTTCACACTGTTGATTCATCCCTGTTATGCAAGTAGGTTCGTTGCCTGGCTCAGACATACTCTCTGTAGGTGGCTTTGGTTATATCGTCAGTGACTGTGTTTAAAATGGACCATTGGTTTTCGTCTCTGAGCATTGTGTTTATGGTGTCTTGAATATTGCAAAGCGTTAGGTGTAATGTGTGTCTAATGTTGGTATATCGTCAGCAGAAAAAGACAACGTGTTCTGGAGAGCCTTCTTCCCCACAAGCGCATGTTGGGATCTGCCTTCAGAATCCCACGATTTAAGTGCGTAGGATAAGGGCCGTTTAGTGGACCATCGATATGGGATCGATATGTGTGAGTTCTAGTCTCTCTCTTAAATCGGGAAAGAACCGGTATATCCTGTGACCCTTATCACTTGTGTCCCAGTGCCAGGTATACATCCTCCAACTTCTTAAATGGCGTTTCGTGACAATTGGTACTCCAGTGATGTCTAGCGCCTGGTCGTGCCTTAGACCTTAAGCCAGTGCATAGACGATCTATATCTCGTCGTAATATCTCTTGGGTAGATTCCGAGCACCACAAGAGTGATTCCACTAGGTAATGCCGAAAGCTTCCGATAGTCTATGTAGGCTACTTTGTCCTCGTCTCACGAGGATCCGATTTTTTCGTAGGCTCCACCTCTGAGCTGGCGGCGAAGATAACTGCCGTGCCAACTCGAAGAGGGCACAGTGGTATGTCCATGTAACTGACAAGGAGAGTTTAAAATGTTCTGAATTTAGTCTTGTCAGTTTGTGTTATATTTTTTCCGCTTTGTTTGTGACAGTGCACAAGTGTTCACGGAATATGCGTACCCCAAGATAGAGTGTGATGACTGTTTAGTTAATGTTTGCGTCCTGTATTTTAACACTAGGGTTTCTCTGAGAGAGACCCTTTCAGTAAAGTGTATGTCGTTTTGCTATCGGGAATCTTGAGTTTGTTTTGGTGACGCCATTGCGTTATTGTTTTGAATGTTCCATTTGCTCTTTCTTCTGGCTGGGACCTATTGTTAGCAGACACTACGACCAAAAGCTCGTCTGCGTGAGCGACAATTCCATCTATTGTTATTGTTCCCTCCAGTAGTGGCAGGAGGGGTTCAATAGTAATGTCTCAGAAGAGGGAGCCACAGATCAACCCTTGGGGGCAGCCCTTTTGTAATTCATTTGATTACTTTTCGGCCGTCTATCTGCCATTCGAGAATTCTTCTCTTATAGTAGTCTAGTAGTCTGTCGTATAGTGTACCTCCAGTTTTCTGAGTCTCTTGAACAGTGCGGGCTACCAGAGATTAGCAAAGGCACCCACAATGTCGATCATAATTGCATTGCATACATAGCGCTGGTGTTGTTGGCAAATTGTAACCCTTGGTTGATGGCATCTCCGAAGCCGAATTGGTACTGGCTTAGGCCATCTAGAGCTCTGTATTCCTGTAAACGCCTGCACAGGAGCTTTTCCTGGACCTTGGCAAGTGTATTTATAACACATATAGGCCTCTATGACTTGGGATCTGATGAATCCCTGTCAGCTGCCTTCTTTATTACGACTGTTTTAGAGACCCTCCAAACTGTAGGCAGACGATTCAGTCGTAGAGCGTCGTTTAGCAGAGTTGTGGGGAATGAGGTGAGCCGTGGTATTATCTCGTTTAATACTCCTGAATGAATTCCGTCTGGTCCAGATGCTTCATTGTTTTTGAGCACTGATATCGCTGTCACCACTTCTTCTTGCGCAAAACGACGGGGGACTGTGGCAGTGGTGTATGGTGCGTTCAGTACCGCTCGCTGTGTTGCTTGTTGGAGTGTGTCAGTGCTGACGATGTCGTCAGGTAGGAGATTGTGCAGCAGGAATTGTGCTGTTTGTCTCCATCTCTCTGTCATCGCGTTCCCAGAACTAGTGGGCTCTTTATTTTATCAGTAGTTATTTTGTATGGTTCCCGCCATACGTTTGTCTGCATTTGCGATGGCACATGTCTGTCCCATCGTTGTTTACGTGTTCTGAGCAATTCGTTTTTGCATCGGTCTTTTGCGAGCGTACATGCTTCCAGTCTTCTTTGTCTATCTCTGTCTGCTACTGACCGTTCGTATACTCGTCTCGCTCTACAGTTTCTTGTTTTAGACTACTCAGTTTATTTGTCCATGGTATTTGCGTGCGTTTTAGGTTATGTGTCTTTGGTAAGGATAATTTTGTGATTTTGTGATGAGATCGACAAACATGTGTGCCTTCAAGTCAATACTTCCATCGATGGTTTCAAGGTTTCCGTCATTTACTATTCCTCTTAGTATCTCCTAGTCAGCTTTAGGGAATAGTAAGTGTACTGTGTGGGTTGTGTTGTTTTGTCTTGTTAGCCTGTAAGTAATGGCGTTGCGTTCACTGACGGCAATTTGGTCTTGTACTTCCTACTCTGTTATGCGTTGTCTGGCAGCGTTATTTACGAGTGTGATGTCTATATTACTTATCAATCCGTCATGTCTACTGAGTGTCGGTATATTCCCTTCTACGTTAACTATGTGTAGTCTTGTTTCCTGTATGACGTTGTTTGTTATGCATCCTCTGTCATCTATTGAGTTGGAATTTCACAGGGTGGACCTCGAGTTTATGACCGAGCGTGTGACAACCTTCTTATCTTGTGCGTAGTCAGCTATTAGCTTTATACACTGAAGCGCCAAAGAAACTGGATAGGCATGCATATTCAAATACAAGACATGTAAATAGTCAGAATACGGCGCTGCGGTCGGCAACGCCTATATAAGACAACAAGTGTCTGGCGCAGTTGTTGGATCGGTTGCTGCTGCTACAATGGCAGGTTATAAAGATGTAAGTGAGTTTGAACGTGGAGTTATAGTCGGCGCACGAGCAGTGGCACACAGCATCTCCGAGGACGGATGAAGTGGGGATTTTCCCGTACGACCATTTCACGAGTGTACCGTGAATATCAAGAATCCGGTAAAACATCAGATCTCCGACAACGCTGCAGCCGGAAAAAGATCCTACAAGAACCTGACCAACGACGACAGAAGAGAATCGTTCAATGTGACAGAAGTGCAACCCTTTCGCAAATTGCTGCAGATTTCAATGCTGGATCATCAACAAGTGTCAGCGTGCGAACTATTCAATGAAACATCATCGATATGGGTTTTCGGAGTCGAAGGCCCACTCGTGTACCCGTGATGACTGCACGGCACAAAGCTTTTAGCCTCGACTGGGCCCGTCAACATCGACATTGGATTGTTAATGGCTGGAAACATGTTGCCTGGTCAGATGAGTCTCGTTTCAAATTGTATCGAGCGTATTGATGTGTACGGGTATGGAGACTACCTCATCAATCCATGGACCCTGCATGTTCAAGCTGGTGGAAGCTCTGTAATGGAGTGAGGGTTGTGTAGTTGGAGTGATATGGGATCCATGATACGTCTAGATACAACTCTGACAGGTGACACATACGTATGCATTCTGTCTGATCACCTGCATCCATTCATGTCCATTGTGCATTCCGACGGACTTGGGCAACTCCAGCGGGACAATGCGACACCCCGCACCCTGCACCTCCATAATGGCTGCAGGAACACTCTTCTGAGTTTAAACATTTCCGCTGGCCACCAAACACCCCAGCCATGAACAGTACTGACCAATGTGCTCCAGCGCTACTTCAGACATTACTCGAGTCTTTTCCTCGTCGTGTTGCGGCACTTCTGCGTGCTCGTGGGGGCCCTGCACGAAATTAGGTAGGTGTACCAGTTTCTTTGGCTCTTTAGTTTATAATTTGCTGCGTGTGGAGTGGCCACGCAGGTTGAGGCGCCATTTCACGGATTTCGCGGACCCTCCCGCCGGAGGTTCGAGCCCTCCCTCTGGCATGGATGTGTGTGTTCTTCTTAGCATAAGTTAGTTTAAGTAGTGTGTAAGTCTAGGGACCGATGACCTCAGCCGTTTGGTCCCTTAGGAATTCACACACATTTGAACTTTTTTTAATATATATATATATATATATATATATATATATATATATATATATATATATAATTTTCTTAGGGCGCTGTGGAATGACTGTACTGGGCATACATTGAAGCAATTATCCATATATCTCCTTGATATAAAAATTCAACTGTTACATAATTTTGACAATATTTGCATGTTTATTTACTGAGGAAACTGCTGCCTTGCTATCCTGACTTCCGGTTATAGTTATCACAATTGCTGGAAAGCATGTCAGTTTGCCTTGGTTGGTGTATGGTTCTTGTAGACACAGCATATCTGTGTTTATGTTCTTAACTATTTTGGGGAGTTCAGCATTCACTTGCTTGCTGCTCATTGCATTAAGTTCATTAATGATGCTATGAGCGTGTAACGTGTATTTGCGACCAGTTTGAGCATATTCGAAGTACGTCCGTCCGTGAACCCTGACATGGTCGGCATAAAGCTTATCCCTGTCAAATGGTTCTTCTCTCCGTATACATACTTCCATTATTAAATTTAAAAACTGGTCGGGGTCGGTTGGTATGCTTTCTGTCTTAAGGGTGATTCTGTCTGTTTGCTTCATAGTTGGGAAACAGACAGAGCCACCCTTTGGATGCAGCTGCCTAAGCAGCATTCTTTGAGCTGACTGTAAAATTTTCTTTCTTTCTAATCTACTTAGCTTAATGTTAAGTTCTAAGCCATTATAATTAAAGATATTGTTGGCTGCGATGGGTGCCGCTTTTGTTGTGCTAGATGCCATCGGGCTAGCGCATCTCTGGGACAGAGGTGGTCGTTTTTGCAATGGCGCCGTTGGTAGTGGGTTCTTTGGACCTCATGTCTGCACCATGGGACGTAGGTGTGGCGTCAGGCGGTGTGCTGAGGTTGGCGTTTTGTGGCGTGAGATACATATCTTGGTTTTACACTATCTTCACTATGTCACACGCATTAATAACCTCTTTTGTCACACACAGAGTTCTAAAAATACTTTGTGCCCTCTGTAGAAGACTCTTTGTGTGTGGTTTTAATGGTGTTACGATACTAGCTGTTACAATGTGAGTAGATTTCTTCTTATCGGTTTTTTGTTGTAAGACTGAGAATTGAATGCTGGTGGGGGTTTATTGCTTTACCCTTTTTTTGCAGTGGGAGGTTGTCCTACCGGGTGAGTACTGGTCACTGTTGTGGTGGTTCCATCTTTTGGTGCGTTTTAATTACGTAAGTTACAGGTATCAATTGGACACCTGCATTCATCACCATGTTCGTTTTCGTCGTCACTACCATCGTTTTCATAATGTATTATTTTTTGTGTACTCGCGGTCCCCGGTTGTGATTTTGGGGTCAGTAGGGTTTCATGCGTGGATGTTCTTATGTCTATATATCTTTTCCCTACCGTCTCGTTCTCGTCAGTGTTGTTGTTGCTGCATTCTATAATATGTGGTTTGGTCACAGTACTTGGTGGTATTGTGCCCAGGTTCAGTAGCCCACCCTTTACAAAAGCCATAGGCTTTATTTAGCGCTCACACTTGTTTGTATCGTATTTACTTCCCTTCTTAATTGTTATATCTAATTGTGTTTGGTTTTCGATACTTGTGTGTCTTGTGTGTTGTGTTGCATTGGGTCTAGTGTTTGGATTGTCTATTCTCAAGGCTATTGTTGATACGGCGGTGTAGTTTTCGCCGGTTCTTGGTCATTTATTGACTCATCCTCCAATTCCTCTATACTTTGGATTAGGTAGGTTTGAAAGGTAATCCAGTAGAACGGCTGTTTCTTTATTAGTTTTCCTACCTCTTTATGTATCGATCCATTTAAGGTCATGTCTTCGATATTCTGAATTGTATTTGTATAACTCTCCACTAGCGTTGTTTTACGCAACAGTAACGGTAACTGAATGTGCTGCCCGGTAGTAGGTTCAGCTGCCGGTTCCATGAGGTGGCACGCCGGAAGTTTCTGCTTCCAGTGAAGGGAGATTTGTGCTTCCTTGTAGTAGTGTCGTATATATTATTATTCATTGACAACAGGCCTTGGCCACGTCCCATCCACATATACAGGTACCAGGCGTTCGCCTAGCCAGCGAATCTAGAAAAACTCAGCGAGAGGTGAGGCAGTGACAAAGGAAATTCTCCACGGGCGACAGCTATCAAGATGTCATGAATTATCTTTGACAACATTATCGATGGCCATCGTATCCGGGCGCTAGTCGACCCAGGGGCTTCCTTCCCTATAATGTCCAATACTTATCATCGTCAGCTAAAGAAGACTATTGCATGATAAGAAAGCAGTTGTGCTGAAGATCGCAAATGGAAAATACGTCTAGCCGAAAGAAATGTGTATTGCAAGAATATCACAGCCCTTAGAATTTGTCGTAAAATAATGTAGTCGTGATGTTATTCTCATATCAGACTTCTTGCAAGTTTCACTGGCACTCATAGACTGTGCACGATCAGAGCTCCAGAATGGCAACGCTATTTCAACAAGCACACATAACGAATAATTCTCTGGGCGGTAGTTGCTGTTGAAGACGTAGTCATCCCACCATCCTTAACGAGACGGTTTCCAGACGTCAGAGGTGTTAAACTGTGAAGCTTTTTTCGATTAGAAGAAGCTACTCAGGCTGGAAAAAGAAATGTACCAAAGATTGCAGATGGTCAAGAAGAACTCTAATCCACTAATTGCCACGAGCAGCCATATCTCATCCCTGAAGGTATGTGCGTAGGAACAGCTGACGCAGTCGAGGAAAGGCAGTTCAGTGCCATCGACTAAGAATCATGCCCTGATACCAGCACATACAACGCAACGAACTTCCAATAGCATCTCACCTGAGCGACCAGCAATGGCGGTGAGTGTTAGCCGTTCTGCCCCAATTTCGCGCCAAGCAGCCCATGTTGCAACACCACATCAACAGTGGGGACCGTCCACAAAATAGCCAGCGCTCGTATAGCGTGTCGCCGGATGCACAAACCACACTTCGGAAGCAGGGGGAGAAGATGCTGCAATATCGTATACTTCAGAGAGTCCTTGGTCCTCTCCTGTGGACTTTGTGAAGAAAGACAGCCCATGGCGTTTGTGTGTCCACTACCGACGAGTGAATAAAGATTGTCGGAGATTGATGATATCACAGACTGCTTGAAAGCAGCAAAGTATTTCTCATGTTTGGACGTTCAGAGTATCTACTGGCAAAACGAGGTTGACGAGGTTGACTGGAAAAAGACTGGCTTCACAACACCTGTTTAGACCATACTCCATCCACCTTGGAATGTATGATGGAAATCCTGCTGCGACACCTTATGTGAAAAACGTGTCCTTGCCATCTACATGACATTAATGTTTCTTCTAAGACATTAAAGAACATTTAAGCCGCCTAACAAACGTATTGAAGTGCGCTCAGACCGCAACCTCGACTGAATCCTAAAAAGTACCTCCTTTCTACCCAAGAATTAAAAATCTTTGAGCACTTAGTTAATGGCAATAGAGTCTGTCCCGAAACAGGTCCTTAAAGAGGCACTAACGTCTCCTCATGTTCTAGCATTGTATGACGAGAATTCCGAGACAGAAATTGTTACCTACGCTAGCAATTATGAATTAGATGCAGTTAAAGAGCAAATTCAGGAAGGTGTTTGAAAGATGATAGCTTACGCTTCCAACTGCGAAATTAAGTACTATGCAACTGAATAAAAGTGCCTTTCAGATGTTTGTGTCATAAACAAGCACCACTTATATTTATTTTGGCAAACCTTTCAACGATTTGACGGACCACTGTTTTTTATGATGGATGACCACCCTGAAGGAGCCAACAGATCGACTAGCGAAATGAGCTCTGAGGCTTCAGTAGGACGATGTCACTGTAGTTTACAAAAGTGGATGCATACCCTAGGATCCCAACTGCCTTTCAGATAAACCTTTAGCAGAACATAGCAGCGTGGATGAAATCTCGATCATCGCTGCATTAAATGAGAATTTTTCTGAGAAGAGGGAAGATGCAATACTGCTGAAAACCGCAGAAACTTTGAGAAAGGAGGAAACAAAAAAGGAGAATTTGAATCGACAAACGAAAATTGTATACGAGGAACTAAAATCCAATGGGAGGAAATGAATGCTCGTCGTCCCAATTAATCTGTAGCCAGCTCTACTGAAGTTATTTCCACAACGCACCAACATCCGTCACGTCATTGCCGAACTGCCGGGACATAGAACGGCTCGTCATAAAAGAAGAGAAAATGCTAAGCCTGGTTGTCTTCGTGGATTCTGTTGTTGATAGGCTCGTTATCAACGTAGCAGGTGACACTTCCAGAACTGAAATGAATTTCTCAGATTCGGATATGGAAGGAGTTTACAGTTAACCAGACTACTGGCTGTAAGTAATACTTTCAGTGGCTTCAATATTTAACTATACTGTGAAATCCTTCAATACTCTCTTACGTTACAAACAACTTATGCACAAAAATTAGCCCTCTGGTTAGGTCAGGAATTTTTATCATTCTAGTTTTTAATTACAATAGTACGTTAACTAAAAACGATAACGAGTTGCGGTTTTCGTCTAGTCGTCTATGGAGCGCATTGTGGGAAATTTGCAGAGAATTATTTCATTCTGCTTAAAAATTAAATGACATTCGAAGCTGTATTGCTTCTATGCTCGTCTCTTTTTACGTGTGAAGTGCAGCTGGCCACGTCACTGCAGGCTAGTTGTACCAGCTGACCGGCCAGTGCTGTACAAGTAAAGCGCGCCGGTAAAGCTGTTTTCCCGAATTATCCCTAAGTCGATGTGCGCGTAACGCACAGCACAAAACGTACCCTCATTATCGTACATGACAGTACTCGAGACAGCTTGGCTGCAGTCCCACGTGAAAAGGAAATCCAATGAGGTTCCAGAAAACGCGGAAGAGTACATAGTGCAATTTTTACATCAGGTTTATTCATATGATGAACGGATTACGGCTTTCTGTCGGACCGTCGCCGTGCTTCAGTTTCCCGCAGCCGCTTGTCTCGGACTGCGGCGCCTCACCGCCAACGCAGACAGCGGAAAGCAGCCCCTGTGTACAGTAGTGCAGGCCCTGTGGCATGCGCCCTGACTGACGAGCGTTCCATGAACCGATCGAGTGCCTTTAGCAGAACGTCACAGACAATCCTCCAACTGTTGTTGCTCTCTGTATAATGTTGCTATGTTTGTACTCAAGCCAGTTTCAAATCTACATGTAGCGTCACCGTTCGCTTTATTGTGGTGACTAAGTTGAGGTGAAGTCGGTCTAACAAACTCGTCTCAAAAGTAACATTTTCTAATTACTGTGATAAAATCAGAATGAAACACTAAAAAAAGTGTAAGATCAGATTGTAAAACATGCAATACATTCGTAAAGATGTCGTTCTTGGTCATCTAAAGTCAAAAGGAATAACTGTAAAACAACTCGTAGTTTATAATCACTGTGTATCAATCCTATGTACCTAGAATACCTGAATTCCACAGTAGTATTTTACGAATAAGAGGTCTATATCGCTTTCTATAGTTACTTATTACGTCGTTTCGGCTAGTGCCACATCAGATCTTAACTTTCGGCTACTTACAATTTGTAAAACAAATTAGCTCTTCTTATATACCGGGTGATCAAAAAGTCAGCATAAATTTGAAAACTGAATAAATCACGGAATAATGTAGATAGAGAGGTGCAAACTGACACACTTGCTTGGAATGACATGGGGTTTTATTAGAATCAAAAAAATACAAAAGTTCAACAAATTTCCGACAGATGGCGCCTCACACGATCAGAATAGCAATAATTACCGTAATAAAGTAAGACAAAGCAAAGATGATGTTCTCTACAGGAAATGCTCAATATATCCACCATCATTCCTCAACAATAGCTGTAGTCGAGGAATACTGTTGTGAACAGCACTGTAAACCATGTTCGGAGTTATGGTGAGGCATTGGCGTCGGATGTTGTCTTTCAGCATCCCTAGAGATGCCGGTCGATCACGATACACTTGCGACTTCAGGTAACCCCAAAGACAATAATCGCATGGACTGAGATGGGACCTGGGAGGCGAAGCATCACGAAAGTGGCGACTGAGCACACGATCATCACCAAACGACGCGCGCAAGAGATCTTTCACGCGTCTAGTAATACTTTTTTTTTAGTTCTAATAAAACCCATGTCATTCCAAACATGTGTGTCAATTTTTACCTCTCTATCTACGTTATTCCGTGGTTTATTAAGTTTTCAAGTTTATACTGACTTTTTGATCACCTGGTAAATATACTGAAGAGCCAAAGAACCTGGGGAGTTTGGTTGCCAAAGGAAGTATTCAAACGCAGAAGGGTGTTCCTGGAGCCACTCTATAGCAATTCTGGATGTGTAGGGTGTTACATTGTCCTGCTGGAATTGTCCAAGTTCGTCGGAATGCACAATTGACATGAACGGATGCAGGTGATGAAACAGGACGCTTATGTTCGAGTCGCCTGTCGGAGTCGTATCTAGACATGTCAGGGGTCCCGCTTCACTCCAACTGCACACGACCCAGACCATTTCAGAGCCTCCACCAGCTTGAACAGTCCTCTGTTGACATGCATGAGGTTGTCTCCATACCCATACACGTCCATCCGCTGGATACAATTTGAAATGAGACTGTTGCAAGTTGGGCTTAATCAT
Source organism: Schistocerca serialis cubense (assembly GCF_023864345.2). Classification (NCBI taxonomy): domain Eukaryota; kingdom Metazoa; phylum Arthropoda; class Insecta; order Orthoptera; family Acrididae; genus Schistocerca; species Schistocerca serialis. The sequence continues at coordinate 1,004,079,283 of NC_064638.1, read as the reverse complement.
TTAGTTTTGCATGTTAGATTTGCTCTCCGTTTGTGTTTACCACTGTGAATGCCTGAATGTTTAGGATATAAAAGTTGCCGGAGGGCCTGTTTTAGGTACAGTTAGAGTCTAACACATGCGAAGTTACATATAAGGTAATTAGTAAGGGGTACCCCTGTCTACTGTTGGATATTAGAGTAATTTTTGTGATTTCTCATTTCTATTGCTAAGTGCCACATCTTTGTATTTTGTTTTATCTATATATACGGTAGTAATCTGTGAATAAATATTTTAATCTCTTTTTGTGTTTTTAGTGACTCTACATTGTAAATATTATTTTTTTGTGAGTCCGAATCTGACGAGCCACTATATCTATGTACAAGATTTTGAAAAAAGTGTGGATAGTGTAACAGTTCGGTTTCAGTGAGGACTGTACAGACACTGTTCAATGAGGTACAAGGAGGTCAGACGAGAAACTGGCTGCCATGGGGTTAGGCTAAGGCCTTTTAAGAGAAGCAGGTGGTGTGACCCACCAGGTAGCTGGCACAGTAGACAACACGGCGAGAGGCAGACAGCCAGGGCTACCCCTGCTGGGAGAAGTGAACAATGGCAGCCATGCGCCACACTCGCTTTCACCGACAGGTAACTTGAGATAAGTGACCTTGGGGGATCCTCAACTGCAGACCGCTGTCTGCCAGCACGCACCTTCACTCTATGTGGGATGAGCCAACGCCAGCCGGTCGTCCAACCCAAAAAGCTGCATGAGCTGGAAGGATGGGGTCGCGGTGCATCACCGTCAACATGGCTACCTGCAAACAATGCCCACGGAGGGGCATCTCCATCGGCCTCAGGACGTCCTGGAGCGCCTCGTACATGCTGCCAGACAGTTGGTCCACATATGGGCGTGGTCCACGTGACCGCCTGCAGTCTGTTCCAGCCACCGGCACCTCGCAGCTCTGTGAAACATGCTACCTGGCCGTCCATACCTTATTTCATAAACCAAAGAAGAAAAAAAATGTATTTCATTGTTGTTGTATGCACAAATGTTCAGTGACACTTAGTTTCTTGTCATCATCTATTCCTCTGATGAGCATTACACACTATAACTGCCTGTTTGCTTCCTTGCCATAGATTTAAGTAGGTCTCAGTTTTATTAGGATAACAACCAAACCACAACTGATCACTGTCGGTCAGTCCCTGCTATAAACATTCCTAGTTTTGTGCTTTCATGTAATGTTAGCATCAGATTTCATCCGGTTTTTTTTTTTCCTTTTGTGTACCCTGGATAATTTGTTTTCGTTTGTATCCTCACCAGTCTAGTAATATAACATATTTTTCATGTACAAATTGTAACACACGTTTTGTAAATCGCACTAAACAAGTGTGTCCTCCATGTATTAATGAAAAGTGGATGCAAGTTGCAGAACAGTCACGTCTCATGAATGAATCGGTGCGAAAGGACATTCGGTCACGTCACTGTGGATGTCTCTTTTCTTTGCTCAGGGATACTGAATGTATGTGGTCACTTTTCACATAGGGAGGAATGTCCTTTGTTAGGATTTCCCCTTTTCTCCTTCTAATGAATGTGTGTGTTTGCGCTAGGCACAATTAAACAATCCACTATTAACGAATCAAGTCTGGATGTTTGCTGGACGATGTGGTCCATGGAATTGACAAAGGCAACACCGAGCAGTGCTCAACTTTGTTGCAACTGGAAGAGAGGATGTGTGTGCACCTGGGTCTCCCTGTGAATAAATGAGCGTCACTTGAGGTATGAGAGTAAAATTGGCTGTGAGGCTGGCAATATTCATCTCTATGATCTCTGCCCTTTCTTGATTCACCACGACTAGTGGCTGTTACGAGGTTTTAATTGAGACATTTTCCTTGTGTTGTGTCACACTATCCCTTGCCTTAAGTGACCAACAAACGGCGAAAAATGATCCTGTTATGAGTGGGGGAGGGAGGGGGGGTAATGAAAGATGAGGGTGCCTTCCGGGCAAGCCACTGCCATGGTAATACCCGTCAGGCACTTCCCCTTTCATTTTGTTTCGGTGATAATCATACAGTTTCATTCGCCTTTGGTGTACCTAAATTTTCCCTGATTGATATTAATCTGATGGACTACTACGGTTAGGGTAAACCACTGATTGATCTCACAATAATTGCATGACTTTACTAGCAGTAGTGAAAGTAAACTCGGCTATAGAGACATATTTTTTTGGACGCTGGAGATGACCATTGCATTACTGGCAGCTTTAGAACTTTCCCCGACCAGCAAGCGAGTTCGCAGAGCCTTCTCATTGTCAGCTTTCCTTTCCAGTCACCGAAACTGGCCATGGGCTCTGCAGGACAATGGTTTATGGGCCACCATTCTGGCGGTTGGCCTTGTTCCGCTATCGGCCGAAACAAGAGGGTGGAAACACCATGGCTGAATGCTAAATGACACTTCTTTAGAAACTGGCGGCGCCGGGCAACCTGGCGCTGGCCCAACTGCTTTATTAGCGAATGGACGTGGTATGGGAGGCTGGTCTCCTTATCCTGTGTGCGGATGCAGGTAAAGCAGCGTCGGGATTGCCCCTGGCTAATGCGTTTATTACAAGAACAACGTACATTATGAGACGGGATGACGAATTTCTCCGGATGTCGCGTTTCTTAGCTGCCTGCCGCGCCTCGCCGAAACGGAACCTACTAAATCGTTTTATGGACGAGACAGAGCTTGTTTTCACTAGGAATCTTCCCTCATCTTGCGAAATGCTTTGGGGGTTTGGCTGCAGGACCTCCAGGTATTGTGTGTTGTTTTTTTGGAGAACAAATTAGAAATTGGAAAGTTCCTATGGGACTAAACTGCTAAGGCTTACACACTACTTAATCTAACTTAAACTAACTTACCCTAAGGACAACACACACATCCATCCCCGAGGGAGGACTCGTACCACCGACGGGTGTAGCCACGCGAACCGTGGCAAGGCGCCAAGATCGCGCGACTACCCCGCGCGGATTTTGGAGGACAGAATGTGTACCCCACTGCAGTGACTGGTTGAGAAAGATCGGATCTCCTTGCTAGAAAACATTATTTGCAGAGTAACCACTGTTGTGCCATGATAGGTCTATTCAAGAACATTTGGGGGAATGGCCGTTTTTCGGAATGATTTGAGCAAGGGGAGATGCTAGGACTTGCTTCTCGACTGTCGCAGAGTACAATCACTAGAGTTCTTCCAGTTCTATGGAGAGAGCAGTTAGTTGTAAACACGTCCGGACACCGGACGAAGCTTTATATTTTTGCGGACGTGAGACAATCACTGGAGCACGTGGGGCCATCTCCCAGAGTATGACGCACCACCAATCCAGGCAGCTTTGGCAGCGCCCACACGCAGACGACAGCATCTCGTCTTTCACCAGCTATATCGGTAACGTTGTGCAGTTTCGGCAAGTTCAGAAGCCTATCAATCGTTTTCAAGGCCATCTTTTTTTTTGTAACAGCCTTGTACTTGCAATAGTCACTCCCTGTGTCCATTGCATGCTTAATTATATTTTCACGCTAGAGACCAATTAGTGGAACGATACAGCAGAGTGTGCTTGCCTAGACTGGCATTCTTCCACTCACAGTAACCAGTCTCATCTACTTGTAAATTCGATTTAGGTTCCCCAAGTCTATCGCCAACCGACCTGAGTTCGTGTTAATGAGATGTTATTCGGTTGAAGTTTCTGTTTATATGTTTGTTCTCTCTTAACCTTGATATTAGTTAATAAATCTTTTTGTGATACTGTAGGTCCTTGTTATTAATTTTGCAACGACACCCATTCTCGTTCCCTACAACGTCATTTATTTAGTCAGCTCATTAAATGATCCATACAGGGGCCACTATTTAAGGAATGTAAGATTTCCTTGTGCTGTTGACAAACATGGGACCTCTTGGGTGTGGTGGTTACGACAGTTTAGTCGTTTGGCAGACGTTGAACTGCCGCCACCATAGGCTAGCTTGCAACTTTTTCCAATCTTCCATTTACCCATCTCCTCCTTCCATCTACTCCTGCCCCCTCTCTCAGTCAATCAGGTCCTCCAATCTCTCTCTATCTGCTCCTTACCCCTCTGCCCATCTCCTCCTCTCACTATACCTCGTATATCCCTCTCCTTGTCAATCTCCTTCTTTGTCCAGCCATCTCATCCTCCCATCCTCTACCAGATCATTTCCTTCCTTATGCCTTCTGTGTCCTCTCCTCCGCTGCCTCTCTCTATCCATCTCCTCCTCACCCCTTTCTCTGTCCACTTAATCCACCCCTCTGTCTGCTCAGCTTCTCCTCCAATTCTCTGCCTGCCTTTTCCTCCACCTGTCTCTGTCCCTTTGTTCTCGTTTCTTTCTCTGTCCATCTCCTCCTCTCCCTTCTCTCTGTCTTGCCTTCCTTCTCCTTCTATCTGTGCCTATCTCCTCCTTCCCTCTTACTGTCTGTCTCCTCATTCGCTCTTCTCTCTACAGGTTATCACACTCATTCCAGTAGGAGGTTCGTGGTTCTACACCTATAGCATTCCTTCCAGATTGTAATTAACATGTATACCAAATTTCATTGGAATTGTTCAAGGGGTTTAGGATGAACGTTTTTTCCGTAGCTTTGCCCCATACACACATCTAAAATATATTTCCCACATAGTTGACATACTTCACAAGTATTTGCACAAATATTTTACCTCTATGTCTAGTGAATTTCGCCCAGCAATTTGATTTTCACCCAGCTCAATGTTCATGACAGCGTATCTCCTGAACTACGTGCTGTACAATGATGTAACTGTGCTGGTAAATCCAGTGATATATAAGCATAATGTCTGCGAAATATGTTGTGAATATAGTTAATAGTAAAGACGTAATAAATTAAAACGTCATGCAAGATGCGGAAGTTTCTATCATATCTCAGTGTTCACGACTTCATATCACCTGAATTATGTGTCGCCTGAGCTATGTGCCTCTTCATCTCAGAGTAGCACTTGCAATCTACGTCCTCAATTATTTGCTGATGTATTCCGATTTCTGTCATCCTCAACAGCTTTTACCCTCTACAGCTTCCGCTAGTGCCGTAGAAGTTATTTGCTGATGTCTTAACAGACGTCCTATCATCCTGTCCCTTTTTCTCGTCAGTGTTCTTCATATACTCCTCTCCTCTCCGATTCTGTGCAGAACCCAGAACTGCCTCATTCCTAAACTGTCCAGCCCACTTAATTTCCTACATTCGTCAGTAACTCCACATCTCCAATGTTTCGATTCAGTTTCAGTTTTCCCACAGTCCATGTTTCACTACCATAAAATGCTGTGCTCCAAAAGTCCATTCTCAAAAAAAATTTTCTTCAAATTAAGGCCTATTTTGACACTAGTAGACTTCTCTTGACCAGGAATGCCCTTTTTGTCAGTGCTAGTCTGCTTTTGATGTCCTCCTTGCTCCGTCTGCCGTTGGTTATTTTCCTGCCTAGGTAGCAGAATTTCTTAACTTCATCTACTTCGTGATCATCAGTCCTGATGTTAAGTTTCTCGCTATTCACATTTCTGCTACTTCTCATTACTTTCGTCTTTCTTGGATTTACTCTCGATCCATACTCTGTTCTCATTAGACTGTTCATTCCATTCAGCAAATCCTGTAATTTTTCTTCACTTTCACTGACGACAGGAAAGTCACCAGCAAATCTTATCATTGATATCCTTTCACCATAGATTTAAGTCCACTCCTTAACCTTTCCTTTATCTCCATCACTGCTTTTTCGATATGTAGATTGAACAGTAGGAGCGAAAGCATACAACTGTTCTAATCCGTGCAATTCGTTCTTGTTCTTCCACTCTTATTATTCCCTCTTGCTCTTCTACATGTCGTATATTATCCGTCTCTCCCAATAGTTTACCCCTATTTCACTCAGAATTTCGAACATCTTTCACCATTTGACATTGTCGATCGCTTTTTCCAGGTCGACGAATCCTATGAACGGGTCTTTATTTTTCTTTAGTCTTTCTTCCATTATCAACTACAACGTTAGAACGGACTCTCTGATGCATTTACCTTTCCTAAAGCCAAACTGATCGTCGTCTAACACACCCTTAATTCTCTTGTCCATTCTTCTGTATATTATTCTTCTTAGCAACTTGGATGCATGAGCTGTTAAGTTGATTGTGCGATAATTCTCGCAACTGTCGGCTCTTGCAGTCTTCAAAATTGTGTGGATGGTATTTTTCCGAAAGTCAGATGGTGTATCGCCAGTATCATACATTATACACAGCAATGTGAATAGTCGTTTTGTCGCCGCTTCCCCCAACGATTTTAGAAATTATGATGGAATGTTATCCATCCCTTCCGCCTTATTTGATCTGAAGTCCTCCAAATCACTTTCAGATTCAGTTTCCAATACTGAATCCTCTACCTCTTCTAAAGCGATTCCTGTTTCTTCTTTCATCACGTCATCAGACAAGCCTTCCGCTTCATAGAGGCATTCAGTGTTCTCTTTCCACCTATCCGCTCTCTCCTCTGCATTTAACAGTGGATTTCCCATTGCACTCTTAATGGTAAACCCCCCCCCCCCCTCCTTTTAATTGCACTGAAGGTTGGTTTGACTTTCCTATATGCTGCGTCAGTCCTTCCAACCTTCATTTTTTTTCTATTAGTTCACATTTTTCATGAAGCCGTTTCGACTTAGCTTTCCTGCACTTCCTAATTATTTCATTTTTCAGCGACTTGTGTTTCTGTATTCCTCAATTTCCCTTAATATTTTTCTACTTCCTTCTTTCATCGATCAAATGAAGTATTTCTTTTGTTACCCATGGTTTCTTCGCAGTTACCTTCTTAGTACCTATATTTTTCCTTTCCAACTTCCGTGAATACCCGTTTTTCAGATGTCTGTACTGATCACTGAGCCAGTCCTTATTGCTGTATCTATAGTTTTAGAGATCGCCAAGCGCATCTCTTCATTCCTTAGTACTTCCGTATCCCACTTCTTTGCGTACTGATTCTTCCTGACTAGTCTCTTAAACTTCAGCCAACTCTTCATCACTACTAAATTGTATTATGAGTCGATATCTGCTCCTCGGTATGCCTTAAAATCCAGTGTCTGATTTCGTAATCTCTGCCTGACCATGAGATCATCTAATTGAAATCTTCCCGTATCTCCCGCCCTTTTCCAAGTATACGTCTTCCTCTTATGGTTCTTGAACAGACATTGGCTATCGTTAGCTGAAATTTTTGGCTGATCTCGATTAGTCTTTCTCCGCTCTTATTCCTAGTACCAAGCCAAATTTGCCCTTAATCCTTTCTCCTACTCCTTCCCCTACAACTGCATTCCAATTCCCCACGACTATTAGATTTTCATCTTCACTTGCATACGGGATTATCTGTTCAATATCCTCTTTATCTTCAGCTTGCGACATCGGCCTGTATATCTGGCCTATCGTTTTCGGTGTTTTTTTGCTATCGATTCTGATGAGAACAATCCGATCACTGAACTGTTCACAGTAACATTCTTACCCTACCTTCCAATTCGTAACCAATCCTATTCCCGTTATACCACTTTCTGCTGCTGATGATATTACCCTATACTGTTCTGAACAGAAATCCTAGACCTCTTTCCATTTCGCTTCACTGATACCCACTATATCGAGATATAGCCTTTGCATTTCCCTATCACGTTCAAGCTCCTGAGATTCCACGCCCGGACTCGTAGAACGTTATTCTTTCGTTCGTTATTCAATCTTTTTCTCATGGTCACGTCCCCCTCGGCAGTCCCCTCCCGGAGATCCGAATGGGGGACTCTTTCGCAATCTTTTATCAATCGAGAGAACATCATGACACTTCTTCAGTTACAGGCCGCATGCCCTGTGGATACACATATGTGCTTTTAAGTGGTGGCGGGGTCCGAATCCAGGACCGAGGACGTTTTGATCACTAATCAAAGCTGCTACCGCTAAATGTCGTACAATGAAATAATTTTCTATGTACATTTAGAGGCTTATGCGGATACTGCTTGTGAAACTCGTTGTGAATAGAGTTATCAGCAAAGCAGCAATAAATTAAAACGTCATGGAAGATGCCGCACTCTTTCACGCATATCAGTAGAAGGACGTGCTATCTCCCGAACTATGTGTGTAACAGTGATATATTTTTGTGGCTACATTCAGCGGCAAATGTGTACAGTGTTCACAAAAATGTTGCGCATGGAGTTGGTAGCAACGAAGTAAAAAATTTAACGATCTTCCATGTTACAGTAGATTTTCACACATCTCATTGTTTATGTCGTCATATTTCCTGAGCTAAGTGTGCAAAATGACATAATTTTTCTGGTACATTCAGTTATGGTACATGTGAATACTGTCTGCAAAATGTGTCAGTTAGTAGTAAAGAAGTATAAATTAAAACGCCACGCTTCATGTGGCAATTTTTCTGCATCTAGTAAGTGACACGTCTTTTTCCTTTCGTCATTTTATGCGGTTCGTCAGCGAGAAGAAGTTTCTTAAAGGCTTGGAATGATTCTTTCTAGACAGTAAATGATATGTGTACCAAATCTGAATGAAGTCTGTCCCGTGGTTTAGGCGGAGATATATGACACACATGCATACATACATCCATTTTTATAATTTGTATGGATACTATAGTATTAGTTACGTATTCCAAAAATTTACATTTCTACAAGTTATTTCTCGTATAATACCCTCTAGTAAGCGAATACATTTTTCCTAAATGCATTCAGCACATACTTTACCAACGTGTGCCTACGTCATTTAAATTCTTTTGGAGGAAGTTTCTCCGCAGTTATTGTTTTCTGATATTCCTCTAGTTCATATCTACATCGACATGTTTACTTTGCAATTCACACTTAAGTGCCTGGCAGAGGGTTCATCGAACCATTTTCATACTACTTCACTACTATTCCACTCTTGAATGGCGCGTGGGGAAAAAGGAACACCTAAATCTTTCCGCTCGAGCTCTGATTTCTCTTATTTTATTATGATGATCATTTCTCCCTGCGTAGGTGAGTGTCAACAACATATTTTCGCATTCGGAAGAGAAAGCTGGTGATCGAAATTTCGTAAATAGATCTCGCCGCAAAGAAAACCGCCTTTCTTTCTGTGACTGCCACCCCAACTCGCGTATCATATCAGTGACACTCTCACCCCTATTTCTCGACAACACGAAACGAGCTGCCTTCTTTGTTTTCGATGTCCTCCGTCAATCCTACCTGGTAAGGCTCCCACACCGAGCAGCAGTATTCCAGCAGAGGACGGACAAGTGTAATGTAGGCTGTCTCTTTAGTGGGTTTGTCGCATCTTCTAAGTGTTCTGAGAACAAAGCGCAGTTTCTGTTTCACCTTCTCCACAATATTATCTATGTGGTCTTTCCAAATTAAGTTGCTCGTAATTGTAATTCCTAGGTACTTAGTCGAATTGACAGCCATTACATTTGTGCGATTTATCCTATACCCAAAATTTATCGGATGTCTTTTAGTACCCATGTGGATGACCTCGCACTTTTCTTCGTTTAGTACCAATTGCCAATTTTCGCACCGTACATAAATTCTTTCTAGATCATTTTGTAATTGGAATTGCCGGCCGTTGTGACCGAGCGGTTCTAGGCGCTTCAGTCGGGAACCAGGCTGCTGCTGCGGTCGCAGGTTCGAATCCTGCCTCGGGTGTGGATGTGTGTGATATCCGTAGGTTATTTAGGTTTAAGTAGTTCTAAGTCTAGGGGACTGATGACCTCAGATGTTAAGTCCCATAGTGCTTAGAGCCATTTGTAATTGGAATTGATCGTCTGATGATTTTACTACACGGTAAATTACGGCGTCATCTGCAAACAATCTAAGGAGGCTGCTCAGATTATCACCTAGATCTTTTATGTGAATCAAGAACAGCAGAGGGTCCATGACACTACCTTGAGGAACGGCAGATATCACTTCTGTTCAACTCGATGACTTACCGTCAATCACTACGAACTGTGACCTCTCCGAGAGGAAATCACGAATCCAATCACACAACTGAGACGATAGTCCACATGCACGCCATTTGATTAATAGTCGCTTGTGAGGAACGGTATAATAAGCCTTCTGGAAATCTAGGAATATGGAATCGATCTGAGATCCCTTGTCGACAGAACTCATTACTTCATGGGAATAAAGAACGAGCTGTGTTGCACAAGAACGATATTTCCTGAATCCGTGTTGGTTATGTATCAATAAGTCATTTTCTTCAAGGTGATTCATAATGTTCGAGTACAGTATATGCCCCAAAATCCTACTGCAAATTGAGGTCAGTGATATGGGTCTGTAAATCAATGAGTTACTCTTATTTCCTTTCTTGAATATTGGTGTGACCTGTGCTACTTTCCATTGTTTAGGGACAGATCTTTCGTCAAGTGAGCGGTAGTATATGATTGCTAAGAAAGGCGCTATTGTGTCTGCATACTCTGAAAGGAACGTCATTGGTATACCATCTGGACCGGAAGACTTGCCTTTCTGAAGTGATTTGAGTTGTTTCGCAACACCTAAAATATCTAATTTTTTGTCACTAATGCTAACAGCTGTTCTGGTTTCGAATTCTGGAGTATTTACTTCCTCTTCTTTCGTGAAGGAATTACGGGAAACTGTGATGTTGGCCTCTGCTTTGTTCATTGTAACCGTTTCATTTTCGTGAAGCATACGTAATTTCAGGAACTTCTTCCTCTACTGAGCGATGCGGAGCAGTGGTTAGCACGTTGGACTCGCATTAGGGAGGACGACGGTTCAAAGACGCGTCCGGCCATCCTGATTTAGGTTTTCCGTGATTCTCCTAAATCTGTGCAGGGAAATGGTTCCTTAAAGGAACGGCCGACTTCCTTCAATATCCGTCGCTAATCCGTTGGGACCGATGACCTCACTGGTTGGTCCCTTCCACCAAATCAGCCAACCTTCCTCAGTTGAAGACTCAAATATGATACGCTGCCATATTCCACTCTAGTGAGTGAGATGATGACGTTAAGGCCCTGGAACCGCATTCAGGAGGAGCGAGGTACAGACCGCGGCCCGCCATGAGTACTTAAATTTCTTAAATTTGTATAAATCTCAAATTATCGCGGCCCGTACAATCTTACTGAACCTTTGGTGGCTAATTCTGACCACTTGTTCACCGGATTTTCGTATGTCCATCTAAGAGTGATGTGGAATGCCTTGCGATCTTTCATGCATTCGTCAGTATATTCTTGACGGTATATAAATCGTTGTAAAGGGTCTTTCATCTACATCTCTATCTACATCTACGTGATTACTCTGCTATTCACAATAAAATGCCTGACAGAGGGATCAACGAACCACCTTCAAGCTGTCTCTCTACCATAACACCCTCCAACGGCGCGTGGGAAAAACGAGCACTTAAATATTTCTGTGCGGCACTACGTTTTCGAATTTTTTCAAACTTGCATCCTTGAGCACCGGTTCATGAATACGTCTAGCGGTTACATGGGTCAAGGATCACACTTCATTAATAATTATAGTATAAAGTAATATCTGCAGTTACAGTTACATTTTCAGCAAGTACACCAAGTCCTTTCATCCATACATGTATTTTTTTTAACATTACTAACTTTTCTACAGGAGCGGGTATACAATGTAAAAGGCATATTACTATACACATAACTAGGTCTACTTTGTATCTTAGGATCTATTCCACAATGCCAAGACTTATAGGCGATGACATCTCGATCTCAGTTTGAAAAAATTCGAAAACACAGTGCCGCACTGCCCACTGAGCGCCTAGCGAATCGGTGACGCAACCCGCCCGACTTGGCTTGGTGCTAGGCCGGCGCACCAGGGTACGCGTGATGATCATTTCTCCCTATGTAGGTGGGTGCCAACAGAATGTTTTCGCAATCGGAGGAGAAAACTGGTGACTGAAATTTCATGAAAAGACCCTGTGCAGCGAAAAACGTCTGCCCATTTTGTACTTTTTCGATGTCATCCGTCAGTCCCATCTGATGCGGATCCCACACCGCACAGCGATACTCCAGAGTAGGGCGGACAAGTGTGGTGCAAGCAGTCTCTTTAGCAGACCTGTTGCATCTTCTAAGAGTTCTGCCAATGAATCGCTGTCTTTCGTTTGCTCTACCCACAACATTATCTATGTGATCGTTCCAATTTAGGGTATTTGTAATTGTATTTAGTTGAATTTACAGCCTTCAGATTTGTGTGACTTATCGCGTAATCGAAATTTAGCTGATGTCTTTTAGTACTCATGTGAATAACTTCACACTTTTCTTTATTCAGCGTCAACTGCCACTTTTCGAACCATACAGATATCTTATCTAAACCATTTTGCATTTCGTTTTGGTCATCTGATGACTTTACAAGACGGTAAATGACAGCATCATCTGCAAACAATCTAAGACGGCTTGTGAGATGTTCTCCTATGTCGTTAATATGGATCAGGAACAACAGACAGCCTATAACACTTCCTTGGGGAACGCCGGATATTACTTCTGTTTTACTCGACTTCATTACTAGTGATACTTTTTAAATTGTAATTCTGAGTCTCTAATGATTTTTTGTTTTGCGTAAAAACATCCAGTCAAGTTTGTAGTTCCGTCACGCGACAACTCACGCTTCTTGAACACTTAGAAATCTTCAAAACAAATTTACCTAGGTGGCAACTCAGTTGCATGTCCTCGTCGTTTGACCACCAGAGAATTGAGTCGCCATCATTGTTCCTCTCTTCAGGCTATACGACGTACTGTTGCCTAGTCTGAACGTGATTCCACTCTAGGCGACCAGAAGCCACCGAGAAGACAAGGTGAAGTGAGAGCAATATCACTACAGTATCGGCCAGTATTGAGGAAAAGCTGAATGTGTCAGTTACAAGACGATCTGAACGATTGCGACTATCTGAGACATCAATTTGACGAATCGTGCAAAAGTACTTGGCCCTGCATCCACACAAAGTTGTATTGGCTCAAGAGCTGAAGCCAAACCATCATATATTACGTCGTGAGTGCTGATTGGGCCGTGCAGCAGTTGGAAGAAGATCCTGATTTCAGTGAAGAAATCATCTCCTCGGACGAGGTTCATTTTTGTCTTTGTGGCTTCGTCAGCAGGCAAAATTGTCGTTACTGGAGCGAGAAGAACCCATAAGTGGTCGGTCCATGAGGTGACACTGGATTCCGAAAGGCTCTCTGGTGGTGCTATTTATGGCGCGTCGCTGTCATTGGACCTTATTTCTTTCGTGATGATGGCAGAAGAATGATTGCTGTCAACAGCTATACCTACAGATCTGTCGCCAGGACTTGAGACCATGCGTACTGAAAACAATGGTTCCAGTAGGACGGCAATACGTGCCACCCACCTGATGATGCGCTCGATTTGCTGAGGGAGAAGTCTAGCGACCGGATGATCTCAAGACATGCATCCCTGAATTAGCCACCAGGACGTGTGATTTAACACCCATGGATTGTTTTATTTGAGGCTACATCAATGCCCAGGTCTGCATTGACAAGGAACAAAGTTTGGAACATTTGGAGGCGAACATTCATCAAGCTATCGCAGACAGCTAACGTGATTAACAATTGAAGCCATCTTGTGCATGTGTGGGTTCAGAGCGATGGTGTACATTTGAGCGATATTTTGTTCAGAACATAACTGCAATGCCTAAGTTTCAGAATAAAGCACAGTTTAAATTAGCAACACTTTAGCTACCAACGGAGAACTGTAGTTCTCCATTACTACTGCTTCGACTTCCTGCAGGAGGTACGGAGCACAACTCTCTCTCAGGCAACGCTCCACATGTTAGCATGAGACGTGCCCAGTGCTTGCGCTACATGGTGAGAACTGATGGCAGGTTCCCCTTAGAAGTGTTCCTAAACATCTTCTTTAAAGGCAACACTTCGAACAGAGTGTGGACGATCACCAGCTTTCCTGGGTATCTAATACAGAACAGAAGTGCAGAATAACTGATACAGTTATCACAAGATCCACCAAACGTACAATGAATTTCACAATACTACGTAGTAATAGTGTTTGTGCAGTAAGTGTAACAAGCAAGGAAAATGCACTTTTCTGTACGTATACACTGCATTTCTGGAAAAAACTTCTGGCGAAAAATACGCCACTTACCTGCAACTTTCCGATCTACAGCAGTACCTTTGCACATATTATAGTCCAGCTGCTCATGAGTCTGCCACTAACTTTTGCCATATGCAAGTAGTATATAGACCATTTAGTTAGTTTTTCGTCCCACATCACGTAGCAAGAGTTTTCGGTATTTGTTGATACACTCTGTACATCTGCTGAACTTCAGTACTGCTTAAGACTGGAAATATTAGGGTTACCGGTCCGTCGACAAACAGGTTATTAGAGATAGTGCACATATTCAGAAGACTGCACAAAAATTGGAAAGAAAATCGGACGTGAACCACCAAGCGAAACTGTTCTGGTTAGTTATAATTAAAGTGCAGCTACTCACACAGGTCCAGTGCGAGCTGTAACTATCGTATGGCATCAACACTTGGTACATGTTCTAATGCATTAATGCAGAACCGATTTACACTGGAGAAAAAATAGAGTTTCAACACCAGGTGGTGCAAATCTGGCGCTGTGACTGCAAGAAAAACGTATGGAAACGTTTGTATATGTAATAGATTAGAAACGGAGTGTGGGCCGAAAATGTCAAACATGTGAGAAAAGCATAATTTTGATTTTATTACTAATAGCCATTTACACAGTTTGTTCAATATGAGCACCAAAGACGTCGACGAGATGCTATACAGAGACAGATTTGCACCTGATGGCCAAAATGGGACTATTTTTTTCTGGCATAACTTGGTTCCGTACTAACGTATTAGCATATCTACTAATTTTCTGCAACCGTACGACAATTGCAGCCCACACTGGACCTCCTTGAGTAGCTGTACTTTAATTGTAATCACACACTATGTATGTGGTCCGCAGCCTCTGTGAATTTCTTGAACGAAGCACTTTTCTTGGGTGGGTTTAATTTGTCTACAAGAAGCTCAATGCTGTGTTTCGAAAATAACATCTTTATAGTTTAGCAGTAAGCAAATTTCACCTACCCACCTCCGCTACTCAGTGGTTAACGTATCTGTCTGCTATACGGAGGGTACGGGTTTTATTTCCGATAAAATAAGAGAATTTTCCTTGGTGAGAGGAGTGCAACGGAGTGTACTCAGCGTCGTGATGGCAAGTGAGAAGGTACGTGAGTGAGAAGTAGCGGCTGCAAGGTCAAGGAAGCCGACAACGTCCAGGAGAGTGCTGCCCTGACCTCATTCCCGTCCATGCTCCATTCGAATGACGCCATTGGCAGGGAATGACACACCGGTAGGTCGATAGCGATCAGCCAGTCTGGTCCAGAATATCGAGTTTCGCCTGCCTTGCTAATTTAGCCTGCTTGGACATGAACAAGCTACACAGTAAAAATAATTATGTAAACATATAGCATGATACACTCTAAGACAAAAAAACGACGCACCACGAAGGAATTATCCGAATTGGACAGAAATCGGTGTGATGTACATGCACAGAAAAACGAATTATTACTATTTCAGAAAAATTTAAGATAAAGAGCTTCACAAATTGAGCAAGTCAGAAAGGCGTTGGTACGCCTCTGACCCTTATGCAAGTAGTTATCCGGTTTGGAATTGACTGATTTAGTTGTTGCGTGTCCTCCTGACGGTTATCGTGCCAAATTCTTTCCACCTGGCACGTCCGAGCTGGTTGGAGGGTCCTGCTGATAATGCTCCAGACGTTCTCAGTTTGGGAGAGATGCGAGGACCTTGCTGCTCAAGCTAGGATTTGGCAAGCACGAATACGAGCAGTAGAGTGTATATTCCACATATTCGTGTGAGGGCAGCAACATGTGAAGGTGTCCCTAGTAAGAGTATCGCATAACCACAGCAGGTATGGACAATTATCCCAGACGTGAAATTCATATGTAATCTGAAAAAGTGTAACCCCTGTGCGAGTGTTGTCACCGTGGCACCATGCAACACAAATGGTTCAAATGGCTCTGAGCACTATGGGATTCAACTTCTGAGGTCATCAGTCCCCTAGAACTTAGAACTACTTAAACCGAACTAACCTAAGGACTTCACACACATCCACGCCCGAGGCAGGATTCGAATCTGCGACCGTAGCGGTCACGCGGTTCCATACTGTAGCGCCTTTAACCGCTTGGCCACACCGGCCGGGCACCATACAACACATTAAAATACATTAATGTAATTAATAAAGTGAAAATACAGACTGTGTGTCAGCGTCTTAAAAAAACGGGATGCATCTCAACGGACTAAAAGGCACAACTGTATCGCCAAAGTGACAAAAGCCACATAAGAATTGTGCTTGTTCCACTTTACATCTGAACTTCATATCTGGGATAGTTGTGCCCCTACCTACTTAGTTGTGTAAAACTCTTACTACAATCGTCTTGACATGTTTCCGCTGCCATACAGATTTGTGGAATACATCATGCTATGTATTTACGTAATTATTTTTACTGTGGCATTGATTGATAATGCTCAACGAGGTGAAAGTAGCTAGTGGCTAAATTGTGAAGTAAAAAGTTTATTGAAAAATAAAACAATAGCCTAAGAGAGAAAATCACTTCTTTTAAGAAAACTCATCCCCACATTCACGATTTATGGAAATCCCGGCAATCTAAATTCCGCAGCTGGGCGGTGTTTGAAGCTCACTTCTCCTGAACGAGGTTCTATTATCTCAGCAAAAACACCACATCGCCCTCTACTGCGGGATATGGCGTCAACAGAATCTTTCTGTTCATATCAGGTATGGTGTTGGTCTAGAACTGAGGAAAAAGTTCCTGCTCAGAAATTGCAGGATTCGACTGCTGGACAGGAGACATACAACGCCATTAACCCCACTGTTACTTTCAGGTGACTCTTTGCTATGTCTGCGGAAATCTCAGAAAATAAGAAATCTCAAAATGAACGTTAAAGGCTATGAAACCCATTTGGTACAACAAATCACGTTTGTTCCGCAGAGAAATAATAAATTTTATTCTCCACTTCAATTGACCTTGTTCTATCCACCAGCACTCCTTCCAGTTATTCACTCATTGATCTAAGTCTAGGTTGTTGCGGAATAGTAACATATCTTTGGAATAATAATCGGCACTAAACTTCGACAGTCGTAACTACCGATCAGATATTATGCCAAGCAAAGTTGCCGTCATAAAATACCCAAGACTGCAATAAAATAACAAAGTTCGTTTACGTAACTTGGAACTGCCGATAGAACTACGCACTTTGCTGCCGTCAGAGCTCCTTTTACCGTCCTCCAGGATTCGCTACCTCCTTTTACATTCCGCAAGGACAAAGCAATATCTGCAATTGGGGTGTTTCTTTTGGTCCATCAGTACTGCCTTCCTCATTACAGGCAATGCTCAAAATTAATCTCTGCATCGAAACGTGGTTTGAATAATTACTTCTTCGACGTTCCATCCTTGTCGTTGAAAAGTAATGTCACAGATTCATTTTTCTAATTTGTTTATTAGTGAAAGCAAGTAGCATTAAACTTAGCTCAGAGGAATTAATTCTAAATTACTGAAGACATTTCACTGGGAAATTAATTCCTACCAAGTATAAAAATTGAACAGAGACAGGATACACATTTAGGAGATTGGGACATACTGGATGTGTACTGAATGTCAACTTATAAAAACATTTATTTGAAGACAGTAGGCCAAAAAAAAAATTGCTGCACAGTTGTACCGTGTTCAATGGTATTACTCAATTCTTAGCAAAAAGATTAATTCTCGAAATATTGTCCACACAATTTTAAGTAGAATACCAGTTAATAAAAATTACGGCTTCATAAAACAAAACCTTCGTGTACTGTTAATTGTCTTACATAACCACACTGATCTTACAACAACTACGTTCTAAACACACTAGTTTCATAATGAGGTCGAAAATTTAAAAGTTTTTCTTGCCATTAGCAAGCGTACATATCAATTTAAAAACCATATAAAAATACATGGACATACATTTAACTTAAACCCGATACTTAAATGCAATTTACTTCTTAAGCACTGCTCACTTTTTTGACCGATCTGTTTTTCAAATCTTCAGACAACTGTACGCTTTCTCACTGGATTCACATGAACAAGACAACAAAACTAAACATAATTTATCAAATTACCAAACACCAGCTACAGTAGGGCAACAGTCCTATTTCCTTCACAGATTCTATCTGAACTGAATAGGGCTGTAATGCACGTTAATTCCGTTCGAGAGCACAGTCACCTGTCAAAAATGTCGTTCCACTGATTATTAAATCTGTCGATTCTCCAGATTAACGTACCGTCTATCTGAGCACTTAGTCGAACATCAGCTGCACGTTCCTCTGTCCGCAATGATACAACTTCCGCCCCCTCGCTACCCGCCTCGACACCAGTTGCCGAGTCCACCACCCTACTTGCTGCGCGGGTCAGTGGCCAGTAGTACCGTAAATACCTGGCAAGATGCGCCCTCTTCTGGTGACCGACGTTATTTGCAGCAACTCCGCTCTGCAACTCATCTCCCTCTAATCCCCCTCTACACCATTCAGATACAGATTATATAGAGCAGCTTTCTAGGTTGTGTCTCTGAGAAACAGCCGAAAAACTACAGCTCGACACCGATCTCTCAAGTCGATACTTCGAAACGGCTCAGATATTATATTTGCTAAAGTGAAGCACATTTACCAGTTTAGTGTCCTGAGTGGAAGGCTGCACGCAATAATCGATGAATTCTTAAGTTGTTTATAAGTGACACTTTATTAAAAGACCACACGAAAAGAATAAAGATTTAAAACAAGGTAATTTATGAATGATAGTACTAAAAGGGATCCTCCTGATCTGGTAATAGGCCTTAGCTTAGATCTTTTGTATGTCCATCCTTTTAGCAGAAGGTCTCTGGGACGACGGCCGTTTACTATCGTGACAAAAAATAAAAACACCTACAGCCGTCCTTATGATTTTATTTTATTTTGTCGCTACCTGTTTCAACGCCTTTTTGCGTCATCTTCAGGCTGTTTTTGATGCGGTACAGGTTTATATGATCGGTGTCAGTTGCAGTTGATGGTTGGAGTGCTGACACATTATCTGCGTATCCAGTAATGCTGTCAACTGATGCGTTATGCAAGGGGATCATATCAACCTGTACCGCATCAAAAACAGCCTGAAGATGACGCAATGAAGCGTTGAAACTGGTAGCAACAAAATAAAATAAAAATCATAAGGACGGCTATAGGTGGTCTTATTTTTGGTCACGTTAGCTTAGATCTGTCGTGACCTGAGTCGTAACGATCTCATTATGTACACTACTGGCCATCAAAATTGCTACACCACGAAGATGACGTGCTACAGACGTGAAATTTAACCGACAAGAAGAAGATGCTGTGATATGCAAATGATTACCTTTTCAGAGCATTCACACAAGGTTGGCGTCGGTGGCGACACCTACAACGTAATGTCACGATGAAAGTATCCAACCGATTTCTCATACACAAAAACCAGTTGGCCAGCGTTGCCTGGTGAAACGTTGTTTTCATGCCTCGTGTAAGGAGGAGAAATGCGTACCACCACGTTTCCGACTTTGATAAAGGTCGGATTGTAGCCTATCGCGATTGCGGTTTATCGTATCGCGACAGTGCTGCTCGCGTTGGTCGAGATGCAATGACTGTTAGCAGAATATGGAATCGGTGGGGTCAGGAGGGTAATACGGAACGCCGTGCTGGATCCCAACGGCCACGTATCACTATCAGTCGAGATGACAGGCATTTTGTCTGCATGGCTGTAGCGGATCGTGCAGCCACGTCTCGATCCCTGAGTCAACAGATGGGGACGTTTGCAAGACAACAACCATCTGCACGAACAGTTCGACGACGTTTGCAGCAGCAAGGACTATCAGCTCGGAGACCATGGCTGCGGTTACCCTTGACGCTGCATCACAGGCAGGAGCGCTTGCGATGGTGTACTCAAAGACGAACCTGGGTGCGCGAATGACAAAATGTCATTTTTTCGGATGCATCCAGGTTCTTTTTACAGCATCATGATGGTCGCATCCGTGTTTGGCGACATCGCGGTGAACGCACATTGGAAGCGTGTATTCGTCATCGCCATACTCGCGTATCACCCGTCGTGATGGTATGGGGTGCCATTGGTTACACGGCTCGGTCACCTCTTGTTCGCATTGACGGCACTTTGAATGGTGGACGTTACATTTCATATGTGTTACGACGCGTGGCTCTACCCTTCATTCGATCCCTGCGAAATCCTACAGCAGGATAATGCACGACCGCATGTTGCAGGTCCTGTACGGGCCTTTCTGGATACATAAAATGTTCGACTGCTGTCCTGGCCAGCACATTCTCCACATCTCTCACCAACTGAAAACGACTGGTCAATGGTGGCCGAGCATCTGGCTCGTCACAACACACCAGTCACTACTCTTGATGAACTGTGGTATCGTGTTGAAGCCGCATGGGCAGCTGTACCTGTACACGCCATCCAAGCTCTGTTTGACTCAATGCCCAGGCGTATCAAGGCCGTTATTACAGCCAGAGGTGGTTGTTCTGGGTACTGATTTCTCAGGATCTATGCACCCAAATTGCATGCAAATGTAATCACGTGTCAGTTCTAGTATCATATATTTCTTCAATGAATACCCGTTTATCATCTGCATTTCTTCTTTGTGTAGCAATTTTAATGGCCAGTAGTGTAGATTGTGACTATAGTCCGTTATGTTATGCATCGTGACGATAACTGCCATGTATGCTTAGGTACCGAGTTGGCGGAAGGCCAGTGTAGGACAGGCGAGGGTTCGAAAAGGCGACGACTAGGGGATCGGCGTGGAGTGGTTGGTGTGAGCTGCGAACAATGTGCCGTGAGGCCAGCGCTAATCCCAGAGCGTAAACTAGTGTAGGGCTGCCTGGCTGTGGCTGAGAGGCGCCCTTTTAGACTGCGGGTGGAAGGTTCTCGGGTGGCGCGTGGCGCTCGCCAAGCACGTGGCGGCGGATGCAACGTAGTCCCTGCGACAGCAGCACCGCTGTCGCTGATGGACGCACTGCTCGAAAGCGAGGATGTGGCCCCCGGTGACTCTTATTAGTGGTCGGCTTGTCAGCAGGCGTATTACGGTTTGTCTGCAGCAATGTTTCCTAAACATGCGGTGTATTAGCAATGTTTGTTGGACGACTGTCTACGGCTTAAGAGCGCCTACGGCACTGGAGCAGATTTCCCGCTGGCCACAGCCGCTGGAAGTAATCGTTGGGTAAATGACACCCAACTGGAGTTGCGCCCTACCAGAACCGCAGTTCGGTAGTTTTGATACAGTTCATAAGTGGCGTAGTAAATGGTATGATTACCAGTTGTACTGGTAGCATTGATAGGGAAAGAAACCCAAATGAAGTATGAGAGATAACTGTGAGACAACGACTCCTTTTCTTTTTGTTTGTTTGTTTGTTTTCATATAATTCGAACCGCAAATCGATCAGCGTTTATCCATTGTATGTATTACATCCTTTCAAAATGTAAACTGCATTTTATAAGGAAGAAAATCTACTTTATCGTGTAACTTCTGCGCTTTTATGTAACTAAAGCAATTACTTTTGATGCGCGTACAGTTTACATGCACAAGCGTAAAAAATCTGTATACTTGTTGTTATTTTGTACCCAGTGGAACCGTTATTCATCATGGTCAAAGCCAAGAGTATCCTGTTATTATTGATAAGTGCGAAAATTGTTCACGGATAACAGAGGCATATTTTATACAAACTCCACCAAGCAGTGAAGCGATGTTCGATATAATTTTGTTTCGCGGTCTTCTTTTTAAATTTTGAGGGGGGGGGGGGGGGGGGGTAATTGAGTTTTCTAGGGCTACATGTTAAATCCACATTTTTTTTTATTTTTTGTGCTACATCCCTCTGGTTAACGTTACAAATCAACAATTTTCGAATATAACCGAAAATAAATGTTGACACTTCAAAAAAAATTTATTTTTGTCGTTGTTCACAGCCTCAACGTGTTTTGAGAATGAAAACATGGTCCAGGTAGTCTCTATTATTTTTTTATTATCTGTAGGACTGGCCAATTTCGACATTTGGTCATTTTCAAGCAATATATTATAAACTAAAATGAAGCTGAAAGCTTAAGACACTTGCATGAAAATGACCAAAGATCGAAATTGGCCAGTCGCATAGATATTAAAAAATAAATTTTCATTCTCAAAAAAACTGACATTTCAGTTTTGTTACACTGCTTATTATTAAGTAACAGACAACAGAATAAGTATGTAGAGCAAAATCGTTTCATAAGTTAAGCAGCTCTTTATATATCCTCATTAAGTTTCTAGGCGGTTCACCGCTTGCGGTTTCTAGGGAAATATAGTAAAACACTGATCGCATACGCAAGCAGCGCGATGGAAATGAGGTGACGGTCAATAGGAATGCAACACATATAACATACAATTAGCGCAGGTAGGATCTCAACTGACCAAGTCTACTGGGAAAACTACAGTTGTCTACTCCTGCTTATGGTAATCTATGGTACATATATATAACTCTGAACCTAACAAAATACACTCCTGGAAGTTGAAATAAGAACACCGTGAATTCATTGTCCCAGGAAGGGGAAACTTTATTGACACATTCCTGGGGTCAGATACATCACATGATCACACTGATAGAAACACAGGCACATAGCCACAGGCAACAGAGCATGCACAATGTCGGCACTAGTACAGTCTATATCCACCTTTCGCAGCAATGCAGGCTGCTATTCTCCCATGGAGACGATCGTACAGATGCTGGATGTGGTCCTGTGGAACGGCTTGCCATGCCATTTCCACCTGGCGCCTCAGTTGGACCAGCGTTCGTGCTGGACATGCAGACCGCGTGAGACGACGCATCATCCAGTCCCAAACATGCTCAATGGGGGACAGATCCGGAGATCTTGCTGGCCAGGGTAGTTGACTTACACCTTCTAGAGCACGATGTGTGGCACGGGATAGATGCGGAAGAGCATTGTCCTGTTGGAACAGCAAGTTCCCTTGCCGGTCTGGGAATGGTAGAACGATGGGTTCGATGACGGTTTGGATGTACCGTGCACTATTCAGTGTCCCCTCGACGATCACCAGTGGTGTACGGCCAGTGTAGGAGATCGCTCCCCACACCATGATGCCGGGTGTTGGCCCTGTGTGCCTCGGTCGTATGCAGTCCTGATTGTGGCGCTCACCTGCACGGCGCAAAACACGCATACGACCATCATTGGCACCAAGGCAGAAGCGACTCTCATCGCTGAAGACGACACGTCTCCATTCGTCCCTCCATTCACGCCTGTCGCGACACCACTGGAGGCGGGCTGCACGATGTTGGGGCGTGAGCGGAAGACGGCCTAACGGTGTGCGGGACCGTAGCCCATCTTCATGGAGACGGTTGCGAATGGTCCTCGCCAATACCCCAGGAGCAACAGTGTCCCTAATTTGCTGGGAAGTGGCGGTGCGGTCCCCTACGGCACTGCGTAGGATCCTACGGTCTTGGCGTGCATCCGTGCGTCGCTGCGGTCCGGTCCCAGGTCGACGGGCACGTGCACCTTCAGCCGACCACTGGCGACAACATCGATGTACTGTGGAGACCTCACGCCCCACGTGTTGAGCAATTCGGCGGTACGTTCACCCGGCCTCCCGCATGCCCACTATACGCCCTCGCTCAAAGTCCATCAACTGCACATACGGTTCACGTCCACGCTGTCGCGGCATGCTACCAGTGTTAAAGACTGCGATGGAGCTCCGTATGCCACGGCAAACTGGCTGACACTGACGGCGGCGGTGCACAAATGCTGCGCAGCTAGCGCCATTCGACGGCCAACACCGCGGTTCCTGGTGTGTCCGCTGTGCCGTGCGTGTGATCATTGCTTGTACAGCCCTCTCGCAGTGTCCGGAGCAAGTATGGTGGGTCTGACACACCGGTGTCAACGTGTTCTTTTTTCCATTTCCAGGAGTGTATGTTTCAACGCATGAAGTTAATATTGGCAGAGTGGTATAGATTTTCATTGTAAAGGTAGTCTATTCTACATTGAAGCACACTTTTTGTATTCGTCTGAAACGATGGACTCCATTGCCCCACAAATAATTAAAAATTATTCCAGTCCCTCAGTTCAGGGGAGGTTACACTTGGGTGTAATGCAAATTCCGGAACTAGTAATCGCCTCCCAGTGATTGTCAATTAGGAATCCTTTTGCCAATTGTCAACTAACCTGTTAGCTGGCTGTAAATACATGCGACTCTGTAATGGGCAGCCCTCGAACCACTCGCCCTACTCTTTGGAGTGGAGAATGAAAAGTGAAAAAGAGAAGAAAAAAAGAACAAAAATCTCAATCTGCAGGTAGGTACACTGCACACGTAGAACAAGTTAACCGACTTTATTAAGTTACTCAAGTGGCTGAGAATCCACTAGACCTTAAAGCCGGCCATTCTATCGACCTTTAACCGGTGAGTTCATAAGATAGTTCGACTCCGGTTTTAATGCTCTGGACATTCACCTTTAAATGAAATCTGAAAACAGCGTCATCTGACTAACTTTTGCCTCATATGCCGTAGTGACTGGGAACTTTCTGATAGCGCAACGGAATAAAGAAAGGGAGATTTGACATCAACTAAATCAAAGTAACTCGAGACAATTAATTTTGCAACAGTCTCGTATAGCTATTCTGTATCTATTTTAATCCATCGCTCCTTGTAGGAGTAATACGTGCATCGCAAATGGACTTTCACACTATGTCGTACAACGCCTAATAAACTGAAGTGAGCTCGTATTGTAGCGAATTATCGACATCGTCACTGCAAAAACGTAACTTGAAGTTCCAGTGCAACACGTACTTACCTACTTAGCTGAAAATTTCAATTACAAATGAAGTATTCTCTCTGCTGAAGGCAGATCATTTTCTTTCGTCTTGGAATATAATGAAACTGGATGTAGATCTTTCGTGCACAACGTTCTTTATTAAGCACAATGAGGATTTAAACAAAGTTCGGAGAAGTGGAAAATGATTTTGTTGTAGTTGCACATAGTATGAATACCGAATAAGTACATATGTATTTTGCAAAAAATGAAGTATCATGTCATTGTGCCAATACCCTTCAACGGACCCCGTGACCTTACAGCACCATACATTAGAAAAGCTGGTAAAATAACCCTATATCCTCGTTAATGTCCACGACATTATTGAATGAGTGCAAAAGCAAAGGGACAGACACTTGCAGACCCATATAAATGAACAGCGTATGAATATTGATTCGCACTTGTTCCAGCCAGTTTCTGGAAATTAACAGAGAAATCAACACTGCTCACATGCAAAACAATTGCAAAGCATCTGACATGAAAAATTCTAAGAAACGAAATAGCGTATAATTATGCAAACGCCACACAAGCAAGTAAACATTTCGCCATAACACTGGATGATTTCTCTTCAATGCTCCCATTTCAATATTACAAGATAAATGTTTATACTAAATTGTTCAGCAAGTAGACGTAAGCATTTGTAGCACATGCGATCTCACTAACTGATTCTTCTTGCCAAGCAATAGTATTGGCTGACTGATCTCAGAGCTTAAATGACTTTCTTAACACATGAATCCGCGGATCTCAATCAAAGATAAAGCTACTCTATCAAACGAAAGAGTGTTACACGTTCCCTGACACATACAACAACTTACCGATAAGCGTACTGATACGTAGTATGAAAGATGTCTATGGCGTGCGGCGTTCGTCATTTATACTTTTAACATATTGTCTCCCCGTTCCGACGAAGGGTTTCGGGATGATTTCCTTGGCTTTAATGAAAATGCTGAACTCGAAATCCCCTCCTAAATATTCCCAGTTGGAATCCCCCGGCCCCTCTACCATCTACCTTGTGTTAGGCTGAAAATAACATCCCGCACTACTATTCGGGTCAGAGAAAAGGTAAAGGAGTTAAAACAGTCGTCAAATCTTCAGCTTCACTCTCTATCATACGAAAGCAGTTACTCAAACAAGCGTCACTCCTTATATTCGATTATAACTACTACAAATCAGTACCCTTCACGGTAACTTCGATTCCACAGTGTATCAATGTAAATCATTTTTCACTATAGTAGTAGTATAGCTCTGGTGCAAAAATGTTCACCAATTGAACGAAGATTCTTTAAGTTCATAGGTTGCGAAAAACGCCTGCATAAAAACACGCGAACATCGGAAAGAAATGATTCCAAACTTTAATAAATATAGATTCAAGTGCGAAATAAACAAAAAGGTTGGGTGAGCAACGTCTTGTTCTCAGAGCAAGAGAAATGGAATATTTGAGTTTCCTATACATATTCGATTTTTGCGTTCTAGGAAATTTTGCTGTAACTCGGAAGAGGTGCATACAGCTGATAACATCCACTCGTGTAAATGTTAAATAGTTTATTCGATGGCCCTTGCACATGCAATACATCACTGCGTACTATCCCAGATCGCCGGCCGCGGTGGCCGAGCGGTTCTAGGCACTCAGTCCGGAACCGCGTGACTGCTACGGTCGCAGGTTCGAATCCTGCCTCGGGCATTGATGTAGTGATGTCCTTAGGTTAGTTAGGTTTAAGTAGTTCTAAGTTCTAGGGGACTGATGACCACAGATGTTAAGTCCCATAGTGCTCAGAGCCATTTGAACCATTTGAACTATCCCAGATCTCATGTCGTGTTGTGGTTGTCCCTCTCCTACTGATGGCACTTCAATTTGCATAAAAATTCGGTAAATACTTGTTGCTGCTGTTTGTGAAACATCGCTGTTGACTCATGTCAGAAAGTTCTTGTACTACGTTTTTCTACTGCTTTCAACGTTTGAGAGCACACACGTATCGTTCTATACGTTTAATTTGAATTTACTCGTGTTTGAACGAAGCAGCAACTGTTCTTCGGCTTTTTTGTGTTTGATTGTGGAATATGTGTGAGTGCGTGTTGTGTGTGCTTGCATGTGTGTGTGTGCGTGTGTGAGTGCGTGCGTGCGTAAGTGCGCCCATGCGATGGCTGGTTTTCGCCTTCATTATGGCTACTTAAGCAAGCAGTAACTGTTTATGTCCGACCAGTTGTTGATTGCTGCGTAGGTATCTGATCGCTTTAGTTTTCCGACTACGACAGTACAAGTGTCTTCCTATTGCATACGCCTACATTTGTCTTAAATCGGTTTTATCAATGGCTTTGTGAGTTGCGTTATAAAAGTCTCGCGCTCACTCATCTGCCGAGCGTCATACTTTCTGAGGATATTTTAAGTGAAATATAACAAAACAAAAAAATCTTACTACATATGTATATTAAAAAATCATTCAGTTATTATGGAGCGAAGCATAACGTTTAAGTATATTCACATTACGGTGCACATTATTATTTTATAGCTTAACATCCCAGTTTGAAGCAAATAACGTAAAATCCTGTCCCATTTCTAATATATTGGATGTGACAAAACTCAAACCCTGTAGAGCCGTAATCTCTGTTTCCTGAGGACTGGAGTGGTCGTATTCTCGGTGAATAGAATAGATCAAGCACGTAAAAAAAGGAAAAAGTGTTAAATTATATGTAGATATTTATAATTAAGATTTCTACAGTAGGCAGTTCAATATCACATTGCTGTAGGAGTGTGCTGTATAAAATATGTAATAAATAATTAATTCAAAAGGAGGACAAACACGCCTATAACTTGGAGGGAATGAGGTAAGATATCTGTTACAAGAACTGTCACATCTTAAATGATGATGGCATCATGCTGCATAAAATATTCCTGAGTAAAATAGTCCCCCATGCGGATCTCCCAGGTGTGATTTCCCAGGAGGACGTCGCCATCAAGAGAAACAAAACTGGCGTTATAAAATTTAAAAAGGGAAACGGATAGGTTAAAGTTAGACATAGTAGGAATTTGTCAAGTTCAGGTCAGAAAGAACAGGACTTCTGGTTAGGTGAATACAGGGTTATAAGCGCAAAATCAGTTAGGGGTAATGGTTGAGTAACTTAAATAATGATAAGAAAATGAACAGCATAGTGAACACATTATTGTAGCCAAGAAAGACACAAAGCAAACACCGACCACAGTAGTACACGTTTACATGCCAAGTAGCTCCGTAGATAATGAAGAGATTGAAGAAATGTACGAGACAAAAGAAATTATTCAGATAGTTAAGGGAGACGAAAATTTAATTGTGATGGGGGACTGTAACTCGATAGTAGCAAAAGGAAGTGAAGATAAAACTTGGGTAATATGGAGTTGGGGAAAGGAATGAAAGAAGAAGCTACCTGGTGGAATTCTACACAGAGTATACTTTAATCATAACTAACACTTGGTTAAAGACTCAAGAAAGAATGTTGTGTACATGGAAGAGATCTGGAGACACGGGAAGGTTTCAAATCGGTTACATAATGACGGAGATTTCGGAAAGAGATTTTAAATTGTAAGATATTTCCAGGGGCAGATGTAGACTCTGACCGCAATGTATTGGTAATGAAATGCTGTTTGAAATTAAAAAGACTGCAAAAAGGTAGGAAATTAAGAAGATGGGATCTGGATAGGATGAAAGAACCAGAGGTTTTTGAGAGTTTCAGTGAGAGCATTGGACAACGATTGACTAGAGTAGGGGAAAGGATTACAGTAAAAGGATAATGGGTAGCCTTGAGAGAGCAAATAGTGAAGGCAGTGGAGGATCAAACAGATGAAATGACAATGTTTAATAGAAATCCTTGAGTATCACAGGAGATACTGAATTTAATTAATAAAGGAAGAACGTATAAAACTGTGGCAAATGAAGCAGGCGAAAGAGAATACAAACGTCTAAAAATCGAGACTGATAGGAAGTCAAAAATGGCTAAGCATTATTGGTTAGAGGACAAGTATAAGGATTTAGAAGCACATATCACTAGCGGAAAAATGGATAAAGTCAACAGGAAAGCCTTTTGAGAAAATAAACGCAGCTGTATGATATCAAGAGCAAGACATGATACTACGAGAAGATTTTGTTAGAGCGCTGAAAGATCTAAGTCGAAACAAGGCTCCGGGAATAGACGACATTCCGTCAGAACTACGGACAGCCTTGGAAGAGTCAGCCATGATACGGGCGAATTACCCTAAGACTTCAAGAAAAATGTAATAATTCCAGTCCCAAAGTAAGAAGGTCCTGACAGGTGTTGATATTACCGAATAGTGAGTTTAATAAGTCATGGTTGCAAAATACTGACACGAATTCTTTACAAAAGAATGGAAAAATTGATCGAAGCCGATCTCGGGGAAGATCAGTTTGGATTCGAGAGAACTGCAGGAACACGTAAGCCAATACTGACCTTATGATTTATATTAGAACATAGGATAAGGAAAGGCACAGCTACTTTTATAACATTTGTAGACATAGAGGAAGCGTTGAACAGTGTTGACTAGAATACTCACTTCTGAAGATAGCAGGGATAAAGTACAGTGAGCTAAAACAATTTGTACAGTAACCAAACATCAGTCATAAGAGTTGACGGGCATGAACGGGAAGCAGTGGATGAGAAGGTAGTGAGGCAGGTTTGTCGTCTGTCTCCGATGTTATTCAGTCTGTACGTTGAGGAAGCAGTAAAGGAAGCCAAAGAAAAATTTGGAGTAGGAATTAAAGTTCAGGAAGAACAAATAATCCGATGACACTGTACTTCTGTCAGAGACAGCAAATGACTTGGAAGAACAGTTGAACGGAATGGACAATCTTGAAAGGATGATATGAGCTGAAAATCAACAAAAGATATAATGGACAACGTACTGTAGTCAAATTAAATCAGGTAATGCTGATGGAATTAGATTAGGAAAAGAGACAATTAAAATAGTAGATGAGTTTTATTACTTGGACAGCAGAATAATTCATGCTGGCCGAGGCAGAGAGGATATAAAATGTAGACTGGCAATGCCAAGAAAGACGTTTCTGAAGAAGGGAACTTTGTTAACATCGAATACAAAAAATGGTTCAAATGGCTCTGAGCACTATGGGACTCAACTGCTGAGGTCATTAGTCCCCTAGAACTTAGAACTAGTTAAACCTAACTAACCTAAGGACATCACAAACATCCATGCCCGAGGCAGGATTCGAATCTGCGACCGTAGCGGTCTTGCGGTTCCAGACTGCAGCGCCTTTAACCGCACGGCCACTTCGGCCGGCATCGAATACAGATTTAAGTGTTAGTAAGTCTCTTCTGAAAATATTTGTATGGAGTGTAGCCACGTATGGAAGTGAAATATGAATGATAAACAGTTTAGACGAGATGAGAATAGAAACTTTTGAAATGTAGTGCTACTGAAGAACGCTGAAAATTAGGTGGGTACGTAACGTGAATAATGAGGACGAACTGAGTAGAATCAAGGAGAAAAGAAATTTGTGGCACAACCTGTGTGGAAGAAGGAATCGGTTCGAAGCGCACATTCTGAGACATCAAGGGATCAACAGTTTAGTATTGGAGGAAATGGAGGACGGGGGGATAGGGGGGGGGGGGCATTGTAGACGGAGACCAAGAGATCAGTAAGTAAGCAGAATGAAAAGCATGTAAGTTGCAGCACTTATTCGGAGATGAAGAGGCTTGCACAGGATAGGGTAGCATGGACAATTACATCAAACCAGGCTTCTGACGAAAGACCACAACAACAACGTGCATTCGTCATTTTTTTCAGTGTGTAACGCCGGAAATGCATATCCTCCTATTTCCATCTATTGTACTATAATTTTTTTTCCTTGTTTTGTTACCTCAAGATATGACATTTCTGTATCTTTATATATTGTAATTGATATACTGTTTGTATATTTACATTTATGCCTTTATGTTGGTTTGTTTTGTGAATATTATTTATATTTATACGCTGGGTCTGGCCTAGGAAAAACTATGCTATCGAACGAATACATCGATAGATCGTGTGGAGAACCAAAGTGTTGAGGATCTTTGGTAGTGTTAACTCTGTCGCGTGGAGCGCGGGCAGAGAGGGAGTCTGGCTGGGGTGGTGCAGTGGAGCAGGTGTGTTGTGTGAAGCTCCCGCGAGTTGCCGCGCTTTCGGGGTTTGGCAGCATGTAATTGCGCTCGACTTGCGATGATAGTTTCTGACATGGTGTCGCGGACGGGAAGCATTAGCTGGCGCACATCAAGAGCCCGTTTCGTCTGGTGACCGTGTCGAGAAGAAGGCGCGCCAGCATCCAGCTTCTGCAACAGCGACGGCCGACAATGAGTGACTGTCGCCACCTCCTCGATCGACGGCTTAAAACCTTCAATCAACCAACAAGGAAGACTGGAAGCACGTAAAGTTTTAGAACTGTATGGCAGACCTCAGCTTTTCAAACTTTTAAAATTGTTGCATCACAAAATTACAACAACTTAGCATGAACGTTTGTTGCTCATTGTCCCAATTGCGTTACCAAGCAGGGTCCCTTCCTTTTCCGGAATGAACCCGAGTGTCGTTGAAATTCAAACGCCACCATCATTCGATTTCACTGCTTTAATTTCAAAGTTCAGTTAAGGTATTCATAGCTGGCTACAATATTTAGATTACACAAGCACAAATTAAGAGTGCGAGTTTTGTTACCGTATTTTAGCTAACCTGTGACTGCAGCTCAGCTTGGTACGTACTAAATTTTACTATTGTTAATTGTTCAGAATCATTTAATTCAAGTTCAAAGTTAAATCTCTTATTTCTAAATTGCGCAGATTCAAGTAGCTTTTGAAATGATTGTTGAGGTAGTCCAGGACTAACCGTATTTTACTGAACTTCGATGTGCTTCAGAAAGAAAGCTCACTATTAACTTCAGTCACTAAATTTACTTTCGATTTTCCGGTTTTATTAATTCTTTTGCTAAATTAAGTCAGAGTGTAGCGAAATTTATTACTTCTGACAAACGTGTTAACCTTCAGTTGCCACGCTTCTAGTGCTAATTATATGTGTAATAACCTTTCTTTTTTCAGTTACTATAGTAATTGTCCTTAGGACTGGCGACCGTAATTTCCCCCAAATCTCAAATATCTAATTACCGCTAGTTAATTGCTAACGTAACGGCCGCACATTTACTTTCTTTATTAACTTTATCCCTTTTCAAAATTAATTTCCACCAGTTTCATTTGCATTTTTCCTTTCATTTAGATGTAACCCTTTCCTCCCTCTTTACCGACAAATTGACTTCGGTGACGATTGCTTTTCCCAAATTTCCATTAGGTACACGCGGTTTAATTTCTCACTGTCATTAAGGTCGATAAGTGAGGGGGAGGTTACACGTGGCGACCTGGTGACAGGACAATCTTCAGATTTGAGGTTGTTCTGGACACGAATTTTGCATTGTGCAAATCTCGTAACAAAGTACTGGTTACGAAATGGTCGATACGTCAGCGAGAATATTAGTGTGAGGAATCCTAATTAGATTTGAGATTTGGCATTTATACTGAAAATTATTAAAATGAGTGAAGGCAACAATTGCCAAAATTTGGTAGACTTGGATACGGAACAATCGGTCGAACAGTGGGAAACGAGCACCGCGGTACCCATTGTTCAGGGGCAGGCGGCTAGCATGAATGACGCGACCGCCGAAACGCAACAAAGAGCAGAAATGGAATTCCAAACTTTAGAAAATGTTTCGGAATCGGAAGTGAAAATCAAATCTGAATCCCTTGATGACGAATACGGGAGGACAATTAAAGAGGAATCCGCTACGGAAGTAAAACCGGTATTTTCCGGGAATTTAACTGATTTATTGAATGTTTTGATTAACGAAATCAAGAGTCAATCGGCAGAAATTAAACCTCTGTCTGCCAAGCAAGAAGATCAGGCTGCCAAGCAAGGAGATCAGGCTGTCAAGCAAGAAGCTCAGTCTGGAAAAATTGAACGAAAGCTAGACAATCAGAACAAAGATATTAATGTTGTTAACAACAATGTTGGAGTTGTTAACACAAAAGTTGATAAAATCAAAGAAGATATTGTTGTGATTAATACTGAAATCGGTAATCTTAAACAGGAAATGATAGGCGTTCAGGCGGAAATTGCAAGCATAAATACTCGTTATTATTCCGAAATTAGCAGAATCGAGAAAAGTGTAGGAGAAGCAGTTGCTCCGATCATCGAGAATAAGGTGACGGAAAAAATTCAATTAGTGAAAAAAGAGGATCAAAAGAAGGTGGAAACTTTAAAGGCTTTAGTATGCGGAGTAGATACCAAAGTGACGAAGCAGGCTAATACCTGTGAAGAGAAAAAAAGGGAAGTAGAAACGCTTGCGACAACCACTTGCCAAGTAATTACGAGAGTGTCGGAACTAGAAAAGAAACTTGACGAAAAACAGAGCTATGTGCCAATCTGTGCACATAGTTCGGAATTGTTGACGAAAGAGGAGCGGTTCGACCCCTAGAAAAAAGGCGGTATATACGCGACGGATTTCATTAAAAATTGTGAAAGAGTTTTACCCAGATCATGGACTAATGAGAGAAAAATTAATGCGGTTATTGATGTGTTGGCTGGTGATGCCAAGCGTTGGGGCTTAAACCTCAACATTACGAACCTGACTTTTGACGAGTTTAAAAATTTGTTTCTGGCTGAATACTGGTCAGAGCAAAAACAGCAAAGTGTCTGGCGCGAATTTGTCGTATCGAGGCCTTTCGATGCGAATTCGCGAGGCTCGATGAAGGAGTTTTGTGAGGGCTGGATCCGCAAGTTGGAATATTTGCGTGATCGCCGCGCGGAATCCGAAATAGTCTGGGAACTCTACAAGAAGCTTCCAGATGATATTAAACGCTACGTAGGAAGCAATTACGAGACAATCAATGATTTCCTGGAAAGAGTTGAGGACGAGGACAATTGGCGCAATAATCGCGACAGTGGTAGAGGCCGTGGTAACAACAACGGGAACCACAACAACGATAACCATGGGAATAATGCATACCGCAACCATGGCAGCAATAACAATAGTGGTTCGGGCCATAATGACAATCGGTACAATGCAAATAATAACAGGAATGACGGAAACCGGTATCATACTAGCGTGATACGGACTTCGCAGAATAGTAATAACGCCAGAGGGTGTGATCAGCCGCCTCGGCAGCATCCGGGGAGCGTATCTGCTGACACGAGACAGGGAAACCATTAGCCACGCCGGTGAGGGGCCGACCGGGCGTGGAGAAATTTTGGAGGTCCAATAACAAGAGAAAACGCAGGTGTCGTCGTTATGAAAATTCCGTATGGAATAGTCAACGGCGGGAGAGTGTGCCAGTGTTAAGAGAAAGGAGTGCGCCCACAAGTAGTAGATCAGCTGTATACACGGCAGTAGAAAGTACATTCACTGTCAGTGAGAACAATTTAAGTAGTGTTCCGGAAATCGATTATAAAGTGGCAGCTGTAATACCCACAGCGGAACTGGAGATTGAGTTTAAGAATGATTCGCAAGTGTTGAGAGATGATCAGATGTCGGATAAAACGTCCGTCATCGAGCGAGGGGATGCAGAGAGGGATGAGGTCTGGTTAAGGCAGTTCGGTCGCTTATACGACGAACTAAGAGATTATAGGTGCCTGTATGGGAGAAGTGTTTATGGGGAGCGCGTGCAGGATTTTCCGCGTCTCGTCCCGCAGGAAGATAGTGTTTGTGAAATGATAGAAAGTTCTGGCCCTAACCGGCAGACTTTACCAGAAACAGTTGATGTTAATGGGGAGCACGAGCAAGATTCGTCGTGTTTCGTCCCGCAGGAGTTAGATGTTGAAGTAGTAACGGAAAGTTGTGGCCCTGACCGGCAGACTTTACCGAAAGTTATAGTGTTAGGAGGGGCCGACCCATCCGACGCAAAACTCCAGTTTAAACATTGCGAGAGTATTAAGGAAACAGATCACAAAAATATTGGTGATAGCCGGACACTATTGGTAGACAAGCACGTAGATTACAGCGTGTATGAGGTTAGAGCTGACGTTATACGGTCGGACGGTAGCAGTGTGAGTTGCGCAGATCCAGAGGAAGTAATTGCAGATACTACTGGGCACATTCCTCCAGGTAGATTGGCAGATGAGATCAATCTGACCAAAGAGGAACCAACGAAGGTGACAATTAGTGAATTGATAGCAAAGCAACACTCACTAGTTGACGAGTTACAGGAAAAGGTTTCGGTATTGGAGGCGAAGCTACAGACTAAGCCTCAGGACAAACGTGTTGAAATTAAAACTGTATGTGAACAGAGGCTGAAAAATCCGCCAGATAAGCAGGAATTAGGATCAAAGCCGGACGGTTTTTTCTCGAATGACCTGGATATAGACGAGGATTTACTGTGGGAAAATAGAGATACAGTCGAGGACAAGTGTAGACAGATAGTAGTGTCTGTTAATATGCACGACCTACAACTAAACGTGTTGATTGACACCGGTGCAGAATTGAGTGCTGTATCTGGGAAAATATTTGAGTTACTGAAAGACAGTATGCCAGTAACAGGAGTGAAAATTATCGGTGCTACTGGGAAGGCCAGTAAACCGGTCACAAAACAGATTTTTGTCAACTTCGAGATATGTGGGGCACGATTTGAACAAGAGTTTGTCGTCGTGCCAGACTTAACTATGTAAGTAATTATCGGGTTAGATGGGCTATTAAAGTACCGTGCAGTGATTAATTGCGAAAGCAAACTTTTGTCATGTACGTCACAAGATAAAGCAATAGTAGTTAGTTTTGACGAGGCAGGAGACGGTGTGCATAGGCAATGCCAGCCTATACACATTGTTAACTGGACGGATGACATTGACGTAGGAATGAATTTGAACTACTGTAATGTGAGGAATATCGGCATTGACAATAGTGTAGAAAGTCAATTGGAAAGTATTGTAGACGGTGTGTCAAACGTAACACACGAACGGAGACGAAGCCGACTTTGCCGTACCTATTGCCATCACAACCATAGGGCGTGGGGCAAATATGTTGCAGTATTTGAGAGAATTATGAATACCTTGAGACATGAGTCTACGGGATTTTCTCCAGAGGAAATCCTGTTAGATGACAGAAGTAAAAGTTTAGTGGAAGAGATAATCGAATTCCCTCCACGGATTGACATTAGTATTGGTGTGAAAAAAGATCGTTTGCGAGAAGTGATGAAGCTAAAAGCCGATGCTCGCATACGTCGTCATGACGCTAAAGCACGATTTGCTAAGTTTGCAATCGGAGACTTAGTACTTGTAAAAGCTCATGAGAAATCGAGCGAGATAGACAGTGAAATCTCGAAATTTAAGTTTGTTTATAATGGACCATATAAAGTCATTGGTATACCTCACACAAATGCTTATTGCTTAGAGTATCCAAGCTCTGAAAAACTATTAGGTATACGGAACATTGTAGACTTGAAATTGTACCAACCTAGGATTGATTAATACCACACAATGGGTAATTTGTACAGTATGTAAATATAGAGTGTAAGATTTAAGGTTTGCTAGATTGCCATGCTTTTGCCTGACCAAGAGGACATTAAAGAAGTTGTAATTAATAAGTAATTAGTTTTTACTAAATGATTTAAGACAGAGTGATTATTTAACAATTGAAAAATCCAAGGTGCTAGTTTAAGTTTTCAGCTGAGTCACAGTAGATTAAGCAATGTAAATATGATTTTGTAACCAGCTGTAACATTTCATGAATATGTGTTTTACTAGTCATTGCCGATGTACTTAGACGCTGTTTTAAGTTTCAGGCTAGTACTTGCGTGTGATGATGGACAGTGTTGAGTTATCCACTGTGATAGTATTGATGGACTCCTTGAGATTACTCGGGAGTGAGTTTTTCCGAAAGAATTCAGTGAAACGGACGTTCTGGAAATGCCGTTACACAGGCGAGTGAGATCAAGCGTGCCGCACAGGCGGGCGCAAGAATACTGGCGAGGCGGAGCCGCTGTCGGCTCTTGTGCCGCTATCGGCATTCTTTGTACTTGCGGGTACGGAAGGCGGAGTAGTTTTTCTTCCCGGACAGCTGATGTGAAAGAATTCTGCTGTCAATATTTATGTTTTTGTCGATCTGCTCTATATTATTTTCTTGTTTAGCGTTAAGTGGACTCTCATGATGAGAATATTAATTATGAAAAGGTTATATAAAATGTGTATTCTATGTAATTAATTATTAATTTGCGTATTTTGATATGCCTGTTTTTTTATGACCATGTACTCTGGCTAATTTTGTAAACAGAATTCCATTTCTTGATACTGATAGGAATTTTGATGATTTTAGAACAGCTAAACGATTTTCTATGTTTTCTATGAATTTCAATATGTTGTCAACCTGTTTTTCTTTTGTGTAAGATGACAGAGTGGAATAAGATTAGGAGCGTCTCCACTCAATTATTGTGGTCTAAAAATTGGTTCATGGTTTATTAGACGAATGCTAAATTTTGTTGATGTTTTGAGCATATGCATTTCCGCTGTTTCTTTTTTGGGACATTTTCTGAGTCTGTTTAGGTTACACGAACATACTCAGACAATGTGGGGCACGTGTAACGCCGGAAATGCATATCCTTCTATTTCCATCTATTGTACTATAATTTTTTTTCCTTGTTTTGTTACCTCAAGATATGACATTTCTGTCTCCTTATATATTGTAATTGTTTTACTGTTTGTATATATACACTCCTGGAAATTGAAATAAGAACACCGTGAATTCATTGTCCCAGGAAGGGGAAACTTTATTGACACATTCCTGGGGTCAGATACATCACATGATCACACTGACAGAACCACAGGCACATAGACACAGGCAACAGAGCATGCACAATGTCGGCACTAGTACAGTGTATATCCACCTTTCGCAGCAATGCAGGCTGCTATTCTCCCATGGAGACGATCGTACAGATGCTGGATGTAGTCCTGTGGAACGGCTTGCCATGCCATTTCCACCTGGCGCCTCAGTTGGACCAGCGTTCGTGCTGGACGTGCAGACCGCGTGAGACGACGCGTCATCCAGTCCCAAACATGCTCAATGGGGGACAGATCCGGAGATCTTGCTGGCCAGGGTAGTTGACTTACACCTTCCAGAGCACGTTGGGTGGCACGGGATACATGCGGACGTGCATTGTCCTGTTGGAACAGCAAGTTCCCTTGCCGGTCTAGGAATGGTAGAACGATGGGTTCGATGACGGTTTGGATGTACCGTGCACTATTCAGTGTCCCCTCGACGATCACCAGTGGTGTACGGCCAGTGTAGGAGATCGCTCCCCACACCATGATGCCGGGTGTTGGCCCTGTGTGCCTCGGTCGTATGCAGTCCTGATTGTGGCGCTCACCTGCACGGCGCCAAACACGCATACGACCATCATTGGCACCAAGGCAGAAGCGACTCTCATCGCTGAAGACGACACGTCTCCATTCGTGCCTCCATTCACGCCTGTCGCGACACCACTGGAGGCGGGCTGCACGATGTTGGGGCGTGAGCGGATGACGGCCTAACGGTGTGCGGGACCGTAGCCCAGCTTCATGGAGACGGTTGCGAATGGTCCTCGCCGATACCCCAGGAGCAACAGTGTCCCTAATTTGCTGGGAAGTGGCGGTGCGGTCCCCTACGGCACTGCGTAGGACCCTACGGTCTTGGCGTGCATTCGTGCGTCGCTGGGGTCCGGTCCCAGGTCGACGGGCACGTGCACCTTCCGCCGACCACTGGCGACAACATCGATGTACTGTGGAGACCTCACGCCCCACGTGTTGAGCAATTTGGCGGTACGTCCACCCGGCCTCCCGCATGCCCACTATACGCCCTCGCTCAAAGTCCGTCAACTGCACATACGGTTCACGTCCACGCTGTCGCGGCATGCTACCAGTGTTAAAGACTGCGATGGAGCTCCGTATGCCACGGCAAACTGGCTGACACTGACGGCGGCGGTGCACAAATGCTGCGCAGCTAGCGCCATTCGACGGCCAACACCGCGGTTCCTGGTGTGTCCGCTGTGCCGTGCGTGTGATCATTGCTTGTACAGCCCTCTCGCAGTGTCCGGAGCAAGTATGGTGGGTCTGACACACCGGTGTCAATGTGTTCTTTTTTCCATTTCCAGGAGTGTATATTTATGCATTTATGTTGGTTTGTTTTGTGAATATTATTTGTATTTATGCGCTGGGTCTGGCCTAGGGAAAACTATGCTATCGAACGAATACATCGATAGGTCGTGTGGAGAACCAAAGTGTTGAGGATCTTTGGTAGTGTTAACTCTGTCGCGTGGAGCGCGGGCAGAGAGGGAGTCTGGCTGGGGTGGTGCAGTGGAGCAGGTGTGTTGTGTGAAGCTCCCGCGAGTTGCCGCGCGTTCGGGGTTTGGCTCAAATGGCTCTGAGCACTATGGGACTCAACTGCTGTGGTCATTAGTCCCCTAGACCTTAGAACTACTTAAACCTAACTAACCTAAGGACATCACACACACCCATGCCCGAGGCAGGATTCGAACCTGCGACCGTAGCAGCAGCGCGGCTCTGGACTGGAGCGCCTAGAATCGCACGGCCACCGCGGCCGGCTTTCGGGGTTTGGCAGCATGTAATTGCGCTCGACTTTTGATGATAGTTTCTGACATGGTGTCGCGGACAGGAAGCATTAGCTGGCGCACATCAAGAGCCCGTTTCGTCTGGTGACCGTGTCGAGTAGAAGGCGCGCCAACATCCAGCTTCTGCAACAGCGACGGCCGACAATGAGTGACTGCCGCCACCTCCTCGATCGACGGTTTCAAACCTTCAATCAACCAACAAGGAAGACTGGAAGCACGTAAAGTCTTAGAACTGTATGGCAGACCTCAGCTTTTCAAATTGTTGCATCACAAAATTACAGCAACTTAGCATGAACGTTTGTTGCTCATTGTCCCAATTGCATTACCAAGCAGGGTCCCTTCCTTTTCCGGAATGAACCCGAGTGTCGTTGAAATTCAAACGCCAGCATCATTCGATTTCACTGCTTTAATTTCAAAGTTCAGTTAAGGTATTTATAGCTGGCTACAATATTTAGATTACACAAGCACAAATTAAGAGTGCGAGTTTTGTTACCGTATTTTAGCTAACCTGTGACTGCAGGTCAGCTTTGTACGTACTAAATTTTACTATTGTTAATTGTTCAGAATCATTTAATTCAAGTTCAAAGTTAAATCTCTTATTTCTAAATTGCGCAGATTCAAGTAGCTTTTGAAATGATTGTTGAGGTAGTCCAGGACTAACAGTATTTTACTGAATTTCGATGTGCTTCAGAAAGAAAGCTCACTATTAACTTCAGTCACTAAATTTACTTTCTATTTTCCGGTTTTATTAATTCTTTTGCTAAATTAAGTCAGAGTGTAGCGAAATTTATTACTTCTGACAAACTTTCAGTTTTCACACTACATGTGTTAAACTTCAGTTGACACGCTTCTAGTGCTAATTATATGTGTATTAACCTTTCTTTTTTCATCAATAAAATTCTTCAGGGTATCAGACCGCATCGTCATAATTTTAAAATGCGCCAACGTTTCGGCCAGCGTTGCGCATTTTAAAATTATGACGATGCGGTCTGATACCCTGAAGAATTTTATTGAAGAAGACAACGGCCGCGGAAGCCTACGCTTACATTTCTTTTTTCAGTTACTATAGTAATTGTCCTTAGGACTGGTAAATCTCAAATATCTAATCTAAATCTCAAATATCTAATTACCGCTAGTTAATTGTTTACGTAACGGCCGCACATTTACTTTCTTTATTAACTTTACCCCTTTTCAAAATTAATTTCCACCAGTTTCATTTGCATTTTTCCTTTCATTTAGATGTAACCCTTTCCTCCCTCTTTACCGACAAATTGACTTCGGTGACGATTGCTTTTCCCAAATTTCCATTAGGCACACGCGGTTTAATTTTTCACTGTCATTAAGGTCGATAAGTGAGGAGGAGGTATGAAAGACACCAAATTAAGATTAATGAAATGAAACTCAATAGCTAGGTAACACATTTCAGAAAAATAAATAAATACTGTGACAGATGACTGAGTCTACTTCTCATAATATACTAAACAATATAGCACAAAATTAGATGGAAGGAACATGTCCTGCAAATGCCCGAGGCAAGGTCTCCGAGGTTAACCTGCACTATAACATTTCAGGCAAGATACCTGTGGTAAAAACGAGGACGCGATGGTGGTACCGGGACAAGCTGCCTTGCCAAGGATTTTATAAACCAAAAGAGAAAAAAGTTGTAATTGCTCGATAAGTGCCCCATGCTTGGTATTCACTTCATCAAAAAGTAACAACCCTCCATTTAACCCGGCCTGGATACGTAAAACTCCCTACTATACCAGAATGGGTAATACTTTGCACAATGTAAAATTATGAGGCAGTCTTATAAACATAACTGATATTAAAAATTCAGCTTTTAGTCCGACGCTAAGTTGACAGGCCTCAACAATTGTTACATCAGAATTGCCTCTCAGTCTGTACAGACCCAGATCTCGATCGAAAAGGTTAGTTGTTTTTACTGTGCGTTTTACGGATTGTCAATCATATTTGTAAATGCATTCGTCGTCAGGTAGCGGAACTAATGAAGTGGCAGTGCTGCAAAAGAAGCAGAAGTTGGAATTGAAAACCAGATTCAACCGTGAGTACGTGTACCACGTTCACTGTACAGTGTTGGTCTTGATGTCAGCCTCGAAAACGCAAAGGGTTGAAAACTATAAATCAATAACGGAGGATAATTTTTTGAGTCACAGACCTGCAAGTCTTAAGCCCAGCCTTAGAGATGATGGTTTCTCAAAAAATCGCATCTGCGCCAGTTTCGAAATGTCATGTTTGTAAAAATTCTTTGTTTGCCGAAAATTCTGGCAACAGTGAACATCAAATGCAGTGTACTCTACTGTAGGGGTGGGAAAAACCAACCAGTTAAAACCGATACTTGTATTTTAGTTCTGAATAACGGGTATTTTTCGGTATTTGTTTGGTCTCCGTTATAACAGCCTTTTTTTTCATTTTTTGTTAATAACCGGGTAGAAAACCGACATATCAATTTGCCATAGCAGGAGTGCCAAAATCTTTGGTTTTTAAATAAAACTGCTTAAAACGAGTGATGCTTATTCGTCAAATTTCCATTGCTTTGAAATATTGGATTATTACAGAAACTGGGAAAACCGACCACCACTATGTTAATACCGACGCGTACAGTTAAAAATTAGCAAAAAACACCTGACGTAAGAATCAGTACAGCATTGAAGAGACAATAATGTATCTGTTGCGTGTGACGTTTAGGATTGCCAGGTCCAAAAACAGAGAAACCGGACTCGGCGCTATATTTAGCCAGATTTTCGTCCTATAGACCGGGCTACCTATTTTAAATATAAATCGAGTCAACTGAATATTTTCAATCTTTATTAGTAATCAGTTAGCTAATTTTTGCGAGACAAATCTAAAACGTGTTTAAGCTAAAAAACAATGAGTAAACATCCTTATAATTTCGCAATTATGATGCAACCAAACGCTCAGTCTTCTAAATTGCTGTCTTCTTCCTAAGATAATCTTATATCAAAACTAAGGATTTTCAGTAAGCTACATAAACAATCGTTCGTTCTTCTGGTACTGAAAGTGAAAATATATTCACTAACTTTCATTTCAATTATACTTATAAAAATGGTTCAAATGGCTCTGAGCACTATGGGACTCAACTGCTGAGGTCATTAGTCCCTAAAACTTAGAACTAGTTAAACCTAACTAACCTAAGGACATCACAAACATCCATGCCCGAGGCAGGATTCGAACCAGCGACCGTAGCGATCTTACGGTTCCAGACTGCAGCGCCTTTAACCGCACGGCCACTTCGGCCGGCTAATTATACTTATAAAAACAACAATAATATGGAGTTAAATATTAATACTTCTCACCTGATCCCTTTTTACGAAGAACACTATTTTTCTTGGAAATAATTTCGTGGGACTC
Source organism: Schistocerca serialis cubense (assembly GCF_023864345.2). Lineage (NCBI taxonomy): Eukaryota > Metazoa > Arthropoda > Insecta > Orthoptera > Acrididae > Schistocerca > Schistocerca serialis. The sequence goes on along the minus strand of NC_064638.1, from coordinate 1,004,036,424 downwards.
TGGATAGGATAAGTTTAAGTTACACAACAAGCTTTGCAATTTATTGCGTTCCTTTATCCACTGGGCATTTGTAAAATAGGGCACCCACTCGACGTTGACTTTATGGCCTGGAATTGAGAAGTAATATTCTGTCAGTTTCAGTAATCCGGGTAAAACTCTTCATTATGCACTTGCTTGGCAGGCCTGAGTGGTCGAGCGGTTCTAGGCACTTCAGTCTGGAACCGCGCGACAGCTACGGTCGCAGATTCGAATCCTGCCTCGGGCATGGATGTGTGCGATGTCCTTAGGTTAGTTAGGTTTAAGTAGTTCTAAGTTCTAGGGGACTGATGACCTCAGATGTCCCATAGTGCTCAGAGCCATTTGAACGATTTTGCACTTGCTTGTGTCAGTATGGGTAGGAGCAACGCCAGAGCTCGTTGGGGCGGGGCTGTAGGGCATCAGTTGATCGACGTGTTGTACTCTGCCTTGCATCGGTTGATCGGCACATTCTACTGCCCTGTCTCGGTCTCTGTGAGCGCATCGTAGTTTGTGACATTGTGTGTTAGATTCGTGCGGCGTACGAAGAACATATAGGGCACAAACATAAGAACAGCATTTGTTGGTATATCTACGAGGTGCGGCTAGAAAAAAACCGGATTGATGCTGGAAAAAACATTTATTTACAATTTCATGTTATATCCTTCAATGTACTCTCTTCCTCGGTCTCTACACCGCTCCATACGAATTTTCCACTGTTCATAGCAATGCTTCAGATCATTTTCGGTAAGTCCATACATTACTTCCGTCGCTTTTTCTTTTACTGCTTCAACAGTCTCAAATCTAGTTCCTTTCAAAGCTGACTTGACTTTAGGGAAAAGAAAAAAGTCACAGGGGGCCAAATCAGGTGAGTAGGGTGGATGATCTAAGATGGAAATGTTGTGTTTTGCCAAAAACGTCTTCACTGACAACGCACTGTGAGCTGGGGCATTGTCTTGGTGAAGGATCCATGACTTTTTTCTCCACAAATCGTCCGTTTTCTCCGTATTCGCTCACGTAGGGTAGCCAGGACGCTAATGTAGTAATGCTGATTCACTGTTGGTCCCTCTGGTACCCAATCAATGTGCACAATCCCTTTGATGTCAAAAAAAAACAATCATCATTGCCTTGAATTTCGATTTTGACATTCGTGCTTTTTTTTGTCGTGGAGAATCAGGAGTTTTCCAATGCATCGATTGGCGTTTAGTTTCGGGATCGTAAGTAAAAAACCATGATTCATAGCAAGTAATAACATTTTGTAAGAAGGTGGGATCACTTTCAGTGTTTTCCAGGATGTCAGAACAAATCATTCTTCGGCGTTCCTTCTGTTCAATTGTGAGACACTTTGGAATCATTTTTGAACACACTTTGTTCATGTTGAAACTTTCATGAAGAATCTGCCTAACACTTTCCTTGTCAACTCCTGTTAACTCAGACACTGCTCTGATTGTTAAACGGCGATCTTGTCGAACAAGTTTACCGATTTTTTCAATGTTTGCATCAGTTTTTGCTGACAATGGTCTGCCAGTGCGAGTGTCATCACTGGTGTCTTCGCGGCCATCTTTAAATCGTTTAAACCACTCAAACACTTGTGTTCGCGATAAACAATCATCGCCGTACACTTGTTGTAACATTACAAACGTTTCACTTGCAGATTTTCCTAGTTTGAAACAAAATTTGATGTTAACACGCTGTTCTTTCTGTACACTCAACATTTTCCGACGCACAGACAAAACGTCAACTACTGAAAACAGACGCCACGGGCAGACTGAGTGCAGGAGGCAGATGAAACTCGAGCAGTAGGCGGAGCGAGAGTCACGTGACAGGCCACGCGACTTTCGGCCTTATTGCATTCGTTTTATTGTTTCACCAGTACTAGTCCGGTTTTTTTTCTAGCCACACCTCGTATATATCTTTATGGTACATCCCCTTATTCCTCCTCACACTTCTCGTTCTTATGTCATCTGCTTGGAAAGAGACTTAATTGTGCGTTCTCTACTCCATAGCTTTTTTTTTTTTTTGGTCATCAGTCTACTGACTGGTTTGATGCGGCCCGCCATGAATTCCTTTCCTGTGCTAATCTCTTCATCTCAGAATAGCACTTGCAACTTACGTCCTCAATTGTTTGCTTGACGTATTCCAATCTCTGTCTTCCTCTACAGTTTTTGCCCTCTACAGCTCCCTCTAGTACCATGGAAGTCATTCCCTCATGTCTTAGCAGATGTCCTATCATCCTGTCCCTTCTCCTTATCAGTGTTTTCCACATATTCCTTTCCTCTCCGATTCTGCGTAGAACCTCCTCATTCCTTACCTTATCAGTCCACCTAATTTTCAACATTCGTCTATAGCACCACATCTCAAATGCTTCGATTCTCTTCTGTTCCGGTTTTCCCACAGTCCATGTTTCACTACCATACAATGCTGTACTCCAGACGTACATCCTCAGAAATTTCCTCCTCAAATTAAGGCCGGTATTTGATATTAGCAGACTTCTCTTGGCCAGAAATGCCTTTTTTGCCATAGCGAGACTGCTTTTGACGTCCTCCTTGCTCCGTCCGTCATTGGTTATTTTACTGCCTAGGTAGCAGAATTCCTTAACTTCATTGACTTCATGACCATCAATCCTGATGTTAAGTTTCTCGCTGTTCTCATTTCTACTACTTCTCATTACCTTCGTCTTTCTCCGATTTACTCTCAAACTATACTGTGTACTCATTACACTGTTCATTCCGTTCAGCAGATCATTTAATTCTTCTTCACTTTCACTCAGGATAGCAATGTCATCAGCGAATCGTATCATTGATATCCTTTCACCTTGTATTTTAATTCCACTCCTGAACCTTTATTTAACTTCCATCATTGCTTCCTCGATGTACAGATCGAAGAGTAGGGGCGAAAGGCTACAGCCTTGTTTTACACCCTTCTTAATACGAGCACTTCGTTCTTGATCGTCCACTCTTATAATTTCCTCTTGGTTGTTGTACATATTGTATATGACCCGTCTCTCCCTATAGCTTACCCCTACTTTTTTCAGAATCTCGAACAGCTTGCACCATTTTATATTGCCGAACGCTGTTTCCAGGTCGACAAATCCTATGAAAGTGTCTTGATTTTTCTTTAGCCTTGCTTCCATTATTAGCCGTAACGTCAGAATTGCCTCTCTCGTCCCTTTACTTTTCCTAAAGCCAAACTGATCGTCACCTAGCGCATTCTCAATTTTCTTTTCCATTCTTCTGCATATTATTCTTGTAAGCAGCTTCGATGCATGAGCTGTTAAGCTGATTGTGCGATAATTCTCGCACTTGTCAGCTCTCGCCGTCTTCGGAATTGTGTGGATGATGCTTTTCCGAAAGTCAGATGGTATATCACCAGACTCATATATTCTACACACCAACGTGAATAGTCGTTTTGTTGCCACATCCCCCAATGATTTTAGAAATTCTGATGGAATGTTATCTATCCCTTCTGCCTTATTTGACCGTAAGTCCTCCAAAGCTCTTTTAAATTCCGATTCTAATACTGGATCCCCTATCTCTTCTAAATCGACTCCTGTTTCTTCTTCTAACACATCAGACAAATCTTCGCCCTCATAGAGGCTTTCAATGTATTCTTTCCACCTATCTGCTCTCTCCTCTGCATTTAACAGTGGAATTCCTTTTGCACTCTTAATGTTACCACCGTTGCTTTTAATGTCACCAAAGGTTGTTTTGACTTTCCTGAATGCTGAGTCTGTCCTTCCGACAATCATATCTTTTTCGATGTCTTCACATTTTTCCTGTAGCCATTTCGTCTTAGCTTCCCTGCACTTCCTATTTATTTCATTCCTCAGCTACTTGTATTTCTGTATTCCTGATTTTCCCGGAACATGTTTGTACCTCCTCCTTTCATCAATCAACTGAAGTATTTCTTCTGTTACCCATGGTTTCTTCGCAGCTACCTTCTTTGTACCTATGTTTTCCTTCCCAACTTCTGTGATGGCCCTTTTTAGAGATGTCCATTCCTCTTCAACTGTACTGCCTACTGAGCTATTCTTTATTGCTGTATCTATAGCGTTAGAGAACTTCAAACGTATCTCGTCATTCCTTAGTACTTCCGTATCCCACTTCTTTGCGTATTGATTCTTCCTGACTAATGTCTTGAACTTCAGCCTACTCTTCATCACTGTTATATTGTGATCTGAGTCTATATCTGCTCCTGGGTACGCCTTACAATCCAGTATCTGATTTCGGAACCTCTGTCTGACCATGATGTAATCTAATTGAAGTCTTCCCGTACCTCCCGGCCTTTTCCAAGTATACCTCCTCCTCTTGTGATTCTTGAACAGGGTATTCGCCATTACTAGCTGAAACTTGTCACAGAACTCAATTAGTCTTTTTCCTCTTTCATTCCTTGTCCCAAGCCCATATTCTCCTGTAACCTTTTCTTCTACTCCTTCCCCTACAACTGCATTCCAGTCGCCCATGACTATTAGATTTTCGTCCCCCTTTACATACTGCATTACCCTTTCAATATCCTCATATACTTTCTCAATCTGTTGATCTTCAACTTGCGACGTCGGCATGTATACCTGAACTATCGTTGTTGGTGTAGGTCTGCTGTAGATTCTGATTAGAACAACCCAGTCACTGAACTGTTCACAGTTACGCACCCTCTGCCCTTCCTTCCTATTCATAACGAATCCTACACCTGTTATACCATTTTCTGCTGCTGTTGATATTACCCGATACTCATCTGACCAGAAATCCTTGTCTTCCTTCCACTTCACTTCACTGACCCCTACTATATCTAGATTGAGCCTTTGCATTTCCCTTTTCAGATTTTCTAGTTTCCCTACCACGTTCAAGCTTCTGACATTCCACGCCCCGACTCGTAGAACGTTATCCTTTCGTTGATTATAAAGCCTAATATATTTAGTCGTGCGTTCTCTACTCCGTCGCTATAAAACCTAATAAAAGCCTAATATATTTGGTCGAACACGACCGTAAAAATCCGGACACGTCCAGCTAAAGCTGAACTCCAGGCAAACCTAGTGGCATGGCCTATAGGTGGTACTTATGTACGTGCAGTGCGCAAGACTTTACCTCACCTGGTCTATACGATAGTTCCATGCCGACGTCCTCGGACATCATTTGCATTTGAAAATGGTACCAGCCCTATTTTGTGGAAGTAAGAAACCAATGAAGTATGGTAACAATAAAGTACAATGATACATTTGGTTTAAAAGATTAAAAATGGGAGCAGGTGCAGCAAACTTGCTACGTCATATAACGAGAAAACATCCATTATGTTCCTTAGAAGGGAAGGAAAATTTGATTAATATACTTGTAATTTTATTGATATCATTCGGATAATAACTAAACCCTTAATTCTGTGGTCGCTTCAGGATGAAAAAATCATACCAGCCGAAAATGAAGGTGCAGGGAAGTCGTCAACTTGTGACCTTTCGCTCTCGCTGTCCCCACACCAGTCGACTTCATTTTTGCAATCTTTGCTGGAGACAATGATACCGATTTCTGCAGCAGCCTCAACTGAGGCAGTTGATAAAATATAAATATATCGATATTTCAAATGGTTCAAATGGCTCTGAGAACTATGGGACATAACTGCTGAGGTCATCAGTCCCCTAGAACTTAGAACTACTTAAACCTTACTAACCTAAGGACATCACACACATCCATGCCCGAGGCAGGATTCGAACCTGCGACCTTAGCTGTCGCGCGGTTCCAGACTGTACCCCCTAGAACCGCTCAGCCACCCCGGCCGGCCTGAGGATAAACGGGCTGCTAGCTTGTTGATGTACAGAATATCTAATAATAAATCAATATTCAAATACACAGCTCTAAAACCGGCAGTATATTTTTATAGGCCGGTACGCCGACATCTTTCCCGTCGATATATCAATACATCGGTACTTTTTTCGATATATCAACGGCCGTAAATGATAATTATTTAAATATCAATATATCAGTCTCCCGATATTTTTAAAAATATTAACAGTCCAAGCCTCAATCCCATATCGGTCGTGACCTTCTATTCCTTCATCTTGATTACAATTTTTTAGTCTTTGTTCGAAGACTACATATGTTACTGGAAGTAACAGCAATAAAAAAACCGAAAATCGGTTATTTCACAAACCGGTTGTTTTGAGTGGTTTTAACAGTCAGGTTAAACTGGGGACGAAAAAAACCGGTGTGACCCAAAACAGGTTCTCTCAGCTATAACCGGCATCTCTACTCTGTTGTCGATCAATTCTAAGTGGTGCTAGGTGTCTTCATCCCACGTCAAAACAGATCTGCGTAAAATACAACTGGTGTAAGTTTTCCTACTATTAACCACTTTTAAGGAAATCATCAGTGTAGATGCATAATTTTCTGAATATGACTCCGAAATTTTTCTATTGCGCACTGGAAAAAATTATAAAAACTGAGTGCGGAGTCGCGTTCACTATGCAAACTAAAATGTAAAGAAATTTCATGTTCCCTTTTTAGAGGAGTGACATAGAAAAAATGTCTCGAGAGAAACAGACTGAACGTTTTGCTTAATATAGTCGCTATCAGTGCGTCTCATCTGACGGTTAGCGAAATTGGACACGGCCTTTGCGCCAAACGAGGTAGTTAATTGCGTCCATCAGCTGGCACTGTCCGGTGTCGTCGCAGGAGCTTAGAGGCAGTCCGGCCGGCGTGCATTAATTACAGGACCGGCCGGGGCTGGATCTGCAGAGGGGCACAAGAGAGCTCCGCACGCAGCCACACGGCGAGACGACCACTTCGCCGCGCTCGGCCGCCTTCACGCTTCGCCTGGTGACATCACAAGTGCCGGACTGCTCTTTCCAGATAATAATCACCGTTTTCTCTGCCGCCTTTCCTCTTGCGAATAAAAGAGCGTACTGATTTTCCGTACCCATTAAGTACTGCAGGAGAATATGAACTTGTGACTTTTCAACAGCTACTGCCTGAAAACGTAACTGGCTGAAGGTACCAAATTCAAAAATACTAAACTTGAAAGAGACATCTAGACAACTTGATTTTTGCTCCTCTCTTCAAATTTTATTTTAATTTAGAACATTGTCACCAAGTGTCACTTTTATTGATACATAAAATGTCGACTGCTAAACGACAGTGAAAGCATCATCATCATCGTTATCTGATTCTTCTTCATTTTCTCCTTCTCCACTTCATGAATTAGGACTTATGCCTGCCCCTTTACTGCATACTGTCTACTCATCTCCGCTTAAGTCTTTCCACATCCCTTCAACACTCTGATTTACAGGGCAATGCTAATTTTATAAGTCGTGTGTTTTACGTGTAGTACGTGCTTGTTCACAGGAGTTAGGATATTTAACTATCCTACAGTTACTGGGTTGCATTTCTTGCCCATGAAATTGCTTTTTTTTGTCCGATTCTGGGAAGCCTTAGATTCACCTCTAAATATTCATTTCTTCACTGATCCTTATGTTTTCATTGTAGACAATCGGCGTTCGTGCACACAGCATGTGGGGACAGCTATATTTCTCTTGACCAGTTTTGTCCAGTAGCAAAATAACAAATGTATCAAGCAAATGTTGTTTAACCATACATGGCTTCCTTTCCCGTATCGTTACAACAGTATGTTTAAAACAAAAAAAAACTTTCGTTTTGTATTATCTGTAGGTTTTCTCTCCTCACGAACTGCTCGAAAACGTATAACATACTCACATAAACACGACATCATCTTGGTAAGAAATAAAAACGGGGATCTTTATTACCACTTTGTAGTATTGCAATGCACTCAGGGTACAAAATGTGATAGAATGTCCGAATATGCTTAAATCGGTCACCGTGCACAGTCATACACTGGTCCACAAGCTGGATGGAAAAATTCACCCTGTTTCCGGTGCTGCTTCCAGGTATGAGATACAAACAAGGACGGTACACTTCTGTATATTCCCTGGACTTGTTCGAATATCTTTTATACATTCCCAAAGAAAGAATTATAAAGATGTTAAGTCAGGAAGACAAACTGGCCAATCCACCATTCCTCCACCATCATTCTATCTGGCAGGATAGCTTCGCTTCAGAAAACGACGTTCATGGAGGGCATTATGTGCTGCACATCCATAGTATCGGTACCACATAAGTAGAAACGATTAGCATTTCAACCATGTTTGCCGGCGGGTTCAAGGTCAACGTCGATATCACTGCGCAACACCATCTACCGGTAAAATGTGCCTGCGGCTCTCGTTGTCGCTATAAGCCGAAGGTTACGGATCAGTGTGATTTGAGCAGACGTGCAGGATACCTCGTAGGCCTATGCGCGAAAGTACCGTCAAATCAGTGAATTTGAAAGAGGACGAGTTATTGGCATGAGACAATGTGATGCATCCATTCGGAAAATGGCTGCTCGTGTGGGACGAAGTGTTTCGGCAGTGCAAAGAACATGTGCAGAAAGGTTCACGGAAGGCCATAGAACACGATGCGATGAGTCAGGTCGCGCCACCCAGACCCCCCAGACCCCCCACCCACGCGCCGAGAATGTCTACACTTCATTCGAGTAACACACATGTGCACCCTCTTCGGCTTTGGCGCGACTATGGAACATTGTAATACACCGTACAGTATCAAGTGTGACAGTCCGTCATCGTTTATTACGGCATGGGTTGCGTACACGTCTCCGCCTATTTTTGACGAATGTATGGAATGACATCACTGAGAACATGAATGGTATTAGATAGTTTTTTCGGAGGTATCCAGGTTCTGTTTGTTTAAATAATGATGGCCGCATTTTGGTTCGCAGCAGGCAAGAGCCGCGGCATCATAATGACTGAATTTGCACAATACAGCACGAACTCAAGGCCTTATGATGAGTTGTTCTGCTGGGTACTACCACAAACCATAGTTTGTGTGTGTCCAGCTCACTGTGACCAATGAGGCCTACGTGAATGACATCGTGCGACCAAGTAGCCATACCCTTCTAGACACACCCCAGACGCAATTTTTCAGCAAGAGAGTGCATGACCACGTGTTGAATCACGAACAAGTGCCTTCTTCGCGTCGTATCCCCCATATCACCAGACTTGTCGCGAATCGAAAATGTGTGGGATATGGTGAAACGATGGGTGCTACTCTGTGACCCAATGCCAATCAAAGTTCGTCTGTAACTTCGGAACCAGCATGCAGTACGGATGGCTACACCACATGACGCCATTCGCGCCTGATGAGCGTCGATATCATAACGCATGGAAAAAGTTATCAGGGACCATGGCGGACCCTGTGAGTACTAGGCAACAGGACAGACGCTGAACCAATGTGACTGAAATGCTAATCATTTCTGCAGATCATACAAATATACATGTCCTGTGAATACTAGAGTCCTATCTCTAGTCGTTCAAGGCGTTCTGTTTTTTTCTGAACGTGAGTGTGTATATGTTGAATCCTGCCTAGTCGTCAAATGTGGGGTATCTGGGAAACCTGCTTTCTCGGATCGCCAGACAACATTCAAACACAGTATTGAGTTTTATTAAAAAGGAAAAAATACAACACTTTGTGTTAAACAGATGTGTTGCAAGTAAAGCGCGACAGACAAAATAAGAAATCTCTTCAGTATAAAAATTCCAAGTTTGAGCTACATAGAATGTACATCTAAAGTAACGAGTGTTGACGCTTCTGTCCTAGTTGCTAGTCTTGACGCTGCTGTAGAACTGGGCCGCAACCAGTCCTCTTCGCATAGAGGCCACGGCTGTCGCGTTGTCGTCCTGCAAAGGGGTCGGTCAGCGTGCCATTCGCTGACATCTCCGCTCTATCGTTCCCGACTGGCCTGCCGGCGCTTGACTTTAAGCCGCATATAGCAGCTGTATTCAAGACGCGACGAAAAAAATGTAATGCCTGTTCTTTGTACTTATCTGTCTATTGTTTGAGAAGAACCATTCAATGATAAAAAAAAAGCATCGGAGAATTAATTTTGGTTGGCAAGGATTTGCTGCTGTGATCTCTGACAGAACTGTGCGTCACTGTGGAAATCATTCCCAAGCAATTTTTGTGTAAATGTACATAATGTGGATGTAACTGGCGACATGTTAAAATTAATGTCAGTCTCTTGTTCAAGCTGTCGTGTGCTCAAGTGCGTGTTCGTCTGACGTCTTCATCTCTGGGAATTCTACAATGATTGTCTTGCTGGGCTGGAACTTCCTGTTTCCTGAAGGGTCATATCAAGAAGAGCCGTCGGGAATATTATATACGTATGGTATGTGCTCTTTCGGACATGTCCGACAGAATAGACACCATATCTTTCAGTACAGTTATTTCAATTACGGGCTGCGGCCGACGTCGGCCCCCCCTGGAAACATTCCGTAGGAAAAGTGGGTTCCTGGCAGCACACCGCCTCTGTGGGGTTCCCCCTGCCTGATGCGGTGCTGTGTTTTATTTAATTATTTTAATTGCTGGTTGACCGCGTTTTGTAACCCACATAAAAACAGATTTTCGTGTGTCAAGGAAACTCAATAATTTCATTACGTATATTGATTGTACTTCTATCCGAACGCTCTCCTAAATTAATTCTAAAAATGTTGTTGCAGGTTCTTTTATCACCACGAGAGAGGAAAGCTGATGGGTAAAAAAGCACGGATGACGACAGTGATTAAATTATTCAATTTTATCTGCCGTCAAATAAATCAAATATCTGCCTCTGATCGGCACAGACTGGATACATGCACAAAAAGAATTACGAACTTCTCTGTATTAAAACCCTTTTTTCACTTGAAAAGCTGACCAGACCCTTCAATAAAATCAGTCTTCACTTTCTGTTAAAACATAATGTAAATCTCACTCTAACTTCGCAGGAGGCGAAAATAAAAATTAATCACTCCAGTATTCTGCACGTAAATGAACATCCGTTATTTATGATTAACACGAACTTTTATCCAGATAGAAATAAATCTGATTATAACTTGTCAAAATCACAGAATTTAATAACTTTCCAACTTCCTAACGCCGTCATTACAAAAAATGGTTCCGAGGACAATACCCGAGCAATGGCTTTTGGTGCATTCGGGGTTGGAGACAAGGTATTGGGCATAGCTTTCTCTTCGGGGGCGTCACGTATTCTCCGAATTATTTATTTATTTATCGTGTAACTTTACAATTGGAGGCACAAACACTGAGATGGTTAAAATATATAAGATATAAAAATATATAGAATATGTTCGAATATGACACAGATACAGTACAAATACTAGCATAAAATACAACAAACACCAGTACACTTAATGTCCATATCAGAGGATAGCTGTAGTAGAAGGGGATCCACACTACACAACGAAGTTAAATCCAAACGAGATAGGCACTCAATAGCAGCCGGGCTACCCTCGATGATATCACTCCATTTTCCAGAGAATCTACCCAACAGGCAGTCTAGTACTATAAGTAGCAATGTTTGATCAGCAGTTTGACAATTGTAAACAGCATTCTCAGTGTACCTCCAATGTGCATCATGGATTTAGTTTTTGTGTGTCCAGTACTTACAACGTTTAACTGACAACATATTTTGCGGGGAAATCGCATACCTGGGAGTTGTTGGTTGGGGGTCTTCTAGGTTGTGTCGGTTGACGTCACTGTTATTCCACTTAGTTTTCCAGGATTTACAGCTGTCAAACGAAATTCCTTAGGCAAGTAATCTGCCTTTTCATGTTGGTGGTCTTGACTAAAGACGACCTCCACAGTGTTCAACTAGTACTTGGTGTATGATCTTATCATGTTGCCAAACTTCAAGATGAGACCATCCATCCATACTGTGCCATTCCTGGATTGTTTCCTGCTGTCTTCGGATTTCTGGTGGAACATTATTTGATATGGCATGAAGCCATGCTATTGGGGTCGACTTCAACGTTTCTATTATTATTATTTTCACAGTTTCACAGAAATGTACGTCAATTTTTTCACATGGGTACTCCTGCTCCAAACAGGAGTCCAGGAGTACAGTACGCCCCTCAGAGTAGACTAGTGCTTGTACGCAGTGCGTAGTGTAGTTGCATTGACAACCCCCTCCCCCCCATTTCCGGATTATATTATTCCGGGTTTTCAATTTCTGGCTAGTTAGCTCAAGGTGTTTTTTGAAGGTAAGTGATTTATCAAGAGTTACGCCAAGGTATTTGGGATATTTGCTGCGTCTTGCAACAGAACTCGGGCTCGTTTACTACCTATTTTTCACGTGGCTCATCTGTAAAGGGGGTTGGTAGTAAACGGTTGCATTTGCGCCCCTATTATTGAGTCTGATATTGGCTGGCTTTTGAAGAGCAGTGAATTGAACTATACACGTTCAGATTGAAACTTATTTATTCAAAAGAAACACTTTAACGTTGTGGCCATGCATTTTTAAGTTCACAAATAATAATCGGTGCAATTCGTACACTGTTTGTCTCACACCCACACACTTTCACTTTGTTCCTTCGCATACCCTGGCGTCCATGCTTGCACTCGCGGCACTTTGCCGCTCCAAAACTCCACCACCACGGCCAACGACCAAAGACCCCGATTTTCCTGCTCATATCCACAGTCCTGAGTCGGGTCACATGACACCACAGTAGTCAAAATAATCGCTAAACATGGCAACAATTCGTTTACAATATTGTATAATATATAAATACTTAAATCTAAATACATTATATAATTTTACAAATTATCACCACACTCATATAATTCGTTGCAATTAAAAGAAAACCAAAACACTATGCAACAGAACTACAACGCCCATCAAAACACACAACAAGTATTTTCCGGTCTATTTTGCCCAGCATATTTTTTTCTGCTGCTGCGCTTTAAAATTTAAATTACTTGAAAGAGTTCCATATTATCCCCTGTTACCTTACATACCCCCACTTCATGGAGACATTACCTTAGTAGTGGCAACATGAAGTAGCACCAAATGGAGTGAACCCATATTACTTTATATATTAAACTTTTTAATTAGAACTATAATGGCACCAAAACATGTAGAACAGTGTTATAGTGGTGAGTTAATCAGTGTAAGTACTGTCATCAGAAAACATACATACATAATCCAACAATGTATCCAACTCAAATATACAATTACATAGTCTCCTATTGAGTCTCATTGGGCAGGCAAAATAAATGCCCATGTTAGTCTATATGTAGGTTGCACACTCACTGCACATTAACACTTCCACTTTTTATACAGTTGTTTCTGTAAGTTGAACGAAGTTGTTGTAACCAGATCCTTGTGTCCACAGGTTTATGCATTGGAATACAGTCTTTCCAAACTTGTCAGCCAGCAGCACTGTGCTTCCTCTCGTTAGCCAAGCCATCCTATCAAAATTTAACCAAATCCTCATGAATCTTGCCTAGACATGCAGACCCACATTTCCCAGGAATCAGGCTATCCAAATCCTCCCCAGAACATCCTGTTTTCACTGATCAGTTCTTATTGAGGTTTGTACAAATGATGAACATGCACAAAAATCAAACACAAACATGGCATAGTTAAATATATTCTATTTCACCCTTCAAATGTTCCCAGATCAGGAGCTCTGACACTTCTACCCCCCGCACCAAGAGAATTTATTCCCAGATGCAGATTCTTATTTTTTTTTAAGCATCCATACAGCTATATCATTGTACATAAATACACTCAATTTCTTTTTATGAATTCCTATATAAATTTTCACATAATATTTGGCAATATCTTGAAACCCATTCTTTTATGACATTTCCATGGCTACCTAGATTCAATCATAAATGGCAAACAAACTCACCAAGGTCATAAACTTTTACTAGCATCCACTTAGCCATTAGTGTTCTTTCCCTCACTTTCCTCATGAACATCTTATAATAAGCAAGTTAATTATTTCCCATATGCCTCTACAATTTGCATATTTAGTGATTGCCCTACATGACTGTCCCAGCAACAATCCTACCCCCACACACCAGTATCAACTCCAGGTGCCACAGATACATTAGAAATTTTAATAACAATCTCAACTATTTTTTTTTAACAAACTATTTGCAGATTTCCTCCCCCCTATATTCTCCACACATTTATACAGATGTAGACTATTTGTACAGTAGGTTTCAGTTCCCGTATGACTCAACAAGGCTTCCATCACACCCACACCAGTTGTGCATATCCATTGGACAACAGATTCCCTTGTTGCAAATAAATACAGTATAATGAAGTTTGTTGACCACCAACAAGGGCATTGCAACATACACAGTAACACAAATAATACTCCAATTATAAATACACGTATACATAGCCCCCAATAATTTTTTTTTAACTCAACAATAGTGTACATGGGAATCTCACTTCCTTAACCTTTATTCTTTTACCACATATTTTTTCAACTCCGTTACATTTCTCAGTCCAAATGGCTTTTTGGACACTGGATATACCAACCTATATGCATTAGGGTGTGGACAACCCGTTATCTCAAAGGGTCCATGGTATAATTCAAATAACTTTTTGATTTTGCCATCAATGTCACTGGATTTTTTCTTGTTCCTCACCAGCACCTTATCTCCCTCCTTGAACTTTGTTGTCTTATACCTTTCTCCATGCCTCCTCTGTCTCTCATGTCCTTTCTTTAACATTTGCTGTCTGGCCATCTGCATCTTCTCTTGACTTGTCAAGTCTTGAGATAGAGGAAAATCTATGTGTTCTGCTATTAGATTGTCTGGCTTGATATCTTTCTTGAGCTCATAGGGTGAGAATCCTGTTGCACAACTCTTCACTGTGTTCATAAGATCCTCAAACACAGTTATATATTCGGCCCAAGTACTATGCTTTTTACTGCAATATGTCTTACATAGCCTACCCAGCTCCCTCATATACCTCTCAGCAGGGTTTCCCGCAGGGTGATACACTGAAATCCTTATATGCTTCATCCCAGATCTTTGCATAAACTTCCCCCTCACACTAGATACAAATTGTGCTCCATTATCAGACAGAACATTCTCTGGTTTTATAACATTCACAAAGTAATCTTTCTGTAGCTTGTTAATTATATTCTGGCTAGTGGCCTTTTTCAGTGGATACAGCCTTACAAACTTTGAGAATACATCAACAGCTAAAAGAACATACTTTACACCCCCTCGACCTGTTGGCAGCCTCCCAAATAAATCAATGGCCAGCAGTTCACCATTTCTTTTAGGAACAATATTCTGCATCTCTCCTTGTACTGCAATAGTATTATACTTCACTTTTTGACATTTGTCACAAGAAGCCAACTGTCTCTTCACTCTCCTGGCCATGTTGTTAAAACTAACATAGTCCTGCAGTATTTCCAAACATTTTTGAGCCCCATAATGCCCATGGCTAAGGTGGACGTAATTTATTAACTTTTCCACATGCTCATCTGGAAAACATACCTTCCACTCCTCTTTGTCCAAATTTCCTCGTCTAAATAAAATACCCTTATAAATTCTATAATATTTAGCTATTTTTTCATGTTCTTTACCTCCAAAGTTTGTTTTGAAAAACTTCAAGGTTTGGTCCCCATTCTGAAGTCTTCTCATGTCCTTACAGATGGATCTGATTTCCTTCTCTCCACCCACTCCTTTCATATACGATATCTGTAGTTCTTTCTCGTCTCCATTCGCTTCATGTTCTTCTCCAATGAAAGTTAATCTTGATAAGGCCTCAGCCACATTGTTATCTGTGCCCTTAATATATCTTATCTCACAGTTAAACTGCTGCAAAAACATGGCGCATCTCATGAGTCTATTATTTAACAGCTTACGTTCTTGCAAATAGCCCAGAGCCTTATGGTCTGTGTAAGCAATCACTTTCCTACCTTCCACATTTATCCTGAACTTCTGAAATCCAAAAACTATGGCTAAAAGTTCCTTCTCTGAGATACCATACATTAATTCATGTTTGGACAGCATTCTGCTTGCAAAAGCGATTGCCCTGTGCTCGGTCTTCCCATCTACTACCATCTCCTGAAATAGCACTGCCCCTATCCCATAATCTGAACTGGCTGCCCCAATACAGAAAGACGAAGACAAATCTGAATAGAACAAAATTTTGCTGTTTTTTAAGCTATTCTTGATGGCTTTAAATTCCCGGTCACACTCAGATGTCCAGCACCAGGTTACACTTTTCTTTAATAGTCTACATAAGTTAGGTGAATTCAGGCTATAATCACTTATGTACTTCCTATGGAATGAACATAGTCCTATAAATGATTTCAATTGTTTCCTGTTCATTGGCACCTTGCAGTCAACAATAGCCTTGATTTTCTCTTTATTGGGCAGAATGCCATCAGGAGTTAACTGGTGGCTGAGAAATAGTAATGTTGCTTGAAAAAATTCACACTAACTTAAGGGTCATCCCCCCTTTAGATATAGCCTTGAATACATCCTCCAACAGCTGACAGTGCTCTTGCCACTTGCTACTCGTAATCAAAATGTCATCTACATACACTGTCAATTTTCTCATTAGTTCATCACCCAACACATGACTTAAAGCCCTTACAAAAACTGCTACAGATATTGATAAACCAAATGGCACAACTGTAAACATATAAGTCCTGCCCTCAAATAAGAAAGCAGTGTACTTTCTGCTCTCTTCAGCCAATTGCACCTGCCAGAACCCTGAAGTCAAATCAACACTTGACAGAATTTTAACATCATAAAATTTTTGCAACAGCTCATCCATGTTCTCTGACTGATCATTTTCTTTGACTATTATTTTATTTAGCTTTCTTGCATCCAATACTATTCTTATAGAACCATCCCTCTTTTTCACCACTACTATTGGATTACAATACTCACTCCTCCCCATTTCCAGTATGCCCCACTTCAACATCATCTGTATCCTTGCCCTTACAGCCTCTCTATTACCTATTGCTATAGGATAAGGTTTGGCCCTTATCACTTCATGTGGCAATACCCTCAAAACATAACTGAAATCTACGACTTTTCCAGGTCTGTCAGAGAACACATGCTTATGCTTACACAATAAACCTGTAAGCTGCACCTTTTGTTCCTCATTTAAATCTCCCATTTCATTTACTTTGTCATGTATCTGCTGTTCAGTGCACATCTCATCACCTACCTCTTCTATCCTTTGTAAATTATTATTGTCTCACCTCCTTTTAATTCCCCTTTAAATTTTATTCTTCGTCTATTTCCACCAGCATCAAATTCTACCACTCTGTTCTTTACAAAAATGCTACAGTCATACTTGTACAAGAAGTCCATACCCAAAATTACATTCAATGCCAAACCCTTCACCACAAAGCAACTAATATCAAAACAATACTCATTACTATTAAATTCCAGTAATACTTCCCTGCTGATGGGCTTGCTACATGTCCCAGTTGCTGTATTAATTTTGACTCCTGTAACTGGTAATTCTATTAATCCTAAACCTTTAATTTGCTTCCAGAAAGATTCAGAGATTGCAGATAAACTTGAGCCAGAGTCTAATAATGCTATATCTGCAACTCCTCCCACACTGATATCAATTATTGGCTGTATCACCTCTATTTCTACTCTGTTCAGTCCTGATTCCTGTAATAAATCTCTTTCTACTTCACTCCTGCTTTCCTCTTGCATAATGCAAATATCTTTACGTCTTTCTCCTAAACATACATCAGTATCCCCTTCAAACAGATCCTTAATAGCAAACTCAACAGTCTCTTCTTCACTTAATTCTTCCAATTTTCTGGCAATTTTAAATTTTATTTTACCCCATTCTTCAGGCATCAAAGCTTTATGTAATTTTGCATAGGACACCCAATCACTCAAATCATAATCAGCCTCCTCCTTTCCTAACCATCCACAATTAACATCTTTGAGGCTTGCATCATCAGTTAAGAAAACATAGGTTTCAATTTTATCTTCTGGGCAACCTACAGCAACATTCTCCATATCATTACGCATTTCCATATCCACACTGAAGTCATTATCACTACCACAGTTAACACCTGCATCCACAAGCACAGTAACCTTATTAGTAGGTAATTTACCTGCATTTTCCACATTGTCAAATACACCACTCATATTAGCCTTTACATCACACTGAATAACCCTCTCCTCACCTTTTCCACAATTCTCCATACTATTTCCAATAGACATCTCTACCCATTCATCACACCCATTACTACTGTGAACATTGCCCCTTAATTCCATATCCACTTCTGTTCCCCCTTTTGATGAAACTACCTCTGTCTCTGATCTTTCAATGAATTTTGCTGCACACAAACCAATATTGTCCTCCTCTGCTTGTAATTTCTCTTCCCTTTTAAACATGTCATCAATGTAAAACTCACACTGTTCATTGCTGATATTAGCCTTGTTCCCTTTTTTCCTCTTATACCTTTTATCTGTATTTCTATAATTGTTAACCCCCCCTTCCCCCATGGATTTTCATTTCCTAAGACAGCATATGACATATCCCAATTTCCCTATTTTCCTTGCTGACTTTATTACTCATCTCATGTCCTTGTCTGGCTGGCCCTGTTCGCATAATTGCCAGCCCCCCTGTGGACCTTAAGTGAGGCAACAATTAGTTTTTTGATTGCCTACCCTGTCCATTTGCATCCGGCATTCCTACTCTCATACCTTCTCTATCACTCCTCGTCTGATCAAAATTGTCTCTTCTCCCTCCAAAATTTCTGTTATACCTTTGTGGCTTGCTTCTCCAATCTCTATCCTGATTATTCTGATCACTTCTATCTTCTCTCCACCTGTTATGGTTATTACTGTATTCATAATTAATAACATTTCCCCTTTCATGATACCTTCCACTCTCCCTATGTTCCATGTATTTAGGTCTGTAACACAATGCCCTGTCCATATTATCCACAAAATTAAGAAATTCCTCCACTGAATCTGTTGCACTGTGAATCAAATCCCATTGCAAATGCTCTGGTAATCTTCTCTTTAGTGTAGATATTTCTGTTAATACGCCCAGTGGCCTATCCAGATGATTTAATTTATTCAGTTCTCTAACACAGAACTCTCATATACCTTCCTTTCCACTCTTGTAACTGGATCCATTCAAAAACTCGTTTTGCAATCTTAATTGTTTTGCTTGGCCCCAGTATTTGTTCAAGAACAGGTTTTCGAAAGTTTTAAAATCACAAAATTTATCATCATTTTGGTTTGCCCATGTTTGAGCTCCCTCTTCCAACTGCCTCTTAACATATTTAATTTTTGCCTGCTGACTCATCCCAGTCACAAAGTTATCCTTACACGCAGCTAGAAAGTCAACTGCATGGTATTTATTCTCCCCATTAAAAGGATTTGACTGAAATCCATGCCCCAGAGGATATCCCAACAATAAATTTCCATTCCCTGCTGCCACAGTATTAACTGTTTCCCTCAAGACATTTATTTCCCCTTCTAATTCCTTCTTATTGTCAGTAATTCCCTTATGGCAATCCAGCACTCCTATCTTAATGGATTCAATGTCTGCCTCTGTTTGTCTTTGAAATAATGTGCATTTCTATTCCTGTACCTGAATCTGCCCCACAAGATTACTTTGCACAGTGTCCACCTTGGCTACTAGGCCTCTTTCAACCTCATTAACTCTCTCGATAATTCCCTCAACAATTTTAACTGTGTTTTCAACTTTATCTGTAATTTGAGTGAATTTGAGATCTAGCTGATCAAATTTTTCACTCACTGTCTTTATTTTATCACTAAGCCTTAATTCCATATCCCCTATTTTCGAATCCATTTTTCCAACTATTGCAGTTTTTATATTCCCTATTTTCGAGTCTATTTCTCCTAATTTACTAGTAAGTTTTACAAAAAATGTGCTGAGGTCACTTCCTGGTATCCAGCCTATTTCTTTTGGCATGCTAGGGCTACTACAGGTACTCCTAACATCCACTGATTCGCCTCCACTTTGAGATTCACGCGTCTCATCGGCCATGGCTAATGAAAGGACACAATTTTGCAATGTAGCTGCTGGCTGTACTTATCTTTTATATCCTCGTGTGACGCGACGTCTGCAGTGAGCTCCGCAGCACAGCTATGCAATGAATCGTAATCGGCGGCGTGGACACACAGCAAAATCAATCAGGAGCGAGAACACGTTGCGTAGGCCCCTGGCAGCATGTAGTCGTGTTGGTCGGTGGCACGGACGACGGCGTTGATCGTCGGCAGCACGTGGATACAGCTTCGACTGCTTTACCCGTAGCAACACATGGACGTGGCACGGACGACGGTTTCTTGTCGCGGCAGCACGTGTCGCGGCACGGACGACTGTTTTACCCGCGGCAACACGTGGACACGGCAAGCACGGCGGTTTTACCCGCGGCAATACGTGGACACGGCAAGCACGGCGGTTTTACCCGCGGCAACACGTGGTCGACTCATCAGACTTTGTAACTGACTGCTTCACAATCGTGGTGGCCTTATATCGGCGTAACCACGGGGCAGCGCGTATCTTGTCCAGCACAAACACTCCGGTACTACGAATGCACCGATTTAGCTCAGAGCCCCCACACTGACTGTTCGAAAGCCTAACATCAGACGGACATTCGATTCCGAAATACTATGGAATATGGAAGAAAGTCCTATCTCGGACGAGCCCCCAATTGCAACAGAACTCGGGCTCGTTTACTACCTATTTTTCACGTGGCTCATCTGTAAAGGGGGTTGGTAGTAAACGGTTGCATTTGCGCCCCTATTATTGAGTCTGATATTGGCTGGCTTTTGAAGAGCAGTGAATTGAACTATACACGTTCAGATTGAAACTTATTTATTCAAAAGAAACACTTTAACGTTGTGGCCATGCATTTTTAAGTTCACAAATAATAATCGGTGCAATTCGTACACTGTTTGTCTCACACCCACACACTTTCACTTTGTTCCTTCGCATACCCTGGCGTCCATGCTTGCACTCGCGGCACTTTGCCGCTCCAAAACTCCACCACCACGGCCAACGACCAAAGACCCCGATTTTCCCGCTCATATCCACAGTCCTGAGTCGGGTCACATGACACCACAGTAGTCAAAATAATCGCTAAACATGGCCACAATTCGTTTACAATATTTTATAATATATAAATACTTAAATCTAAATACATTATATAATTTTACAAATTATCACCACACTCATATAATTCGTTGCAATTAAAAGAAAACCAAAACACTATGCAACAGAACTACAACGCCCATCAAAACACACAACAAGTATTTTCCGGTCTATTTTGCCCAGCATATTCTTTCTGCTGCTGTGCTTTAAAATTTAAATTACTTGAAAGAGTTACCTTACAGTCTGAATCGCTTTCCACAAAATGTTATGTATAGTTCTCTGTCTGCCAGTCAGTTATTGAAATCGATGGCGCAAGTGTCTGTTTTATTTGAATTTGGGCGCAGTCTTCATTGCTATAGTAATGGTTTAGTACTTCTAGGTCAGCTGTTAAAGTTGTTCCTCGTTCTGTTCATTGTTCTTCTAGCCACTTGTTTTGAGTGGCAAAACTTACGTGACGTAGTATCTAGCATATCCCTGACGCTAACATTAAAAAGGAGTGTATGATACTGTTCCTTGAGGGAGTTAATTCTTTATTATTTTGATTTGCTTCCTTGTGATTCAAGACTTACCTTGAAATATCGGACTTATGCCATTCTTTCCAACAGGTTTGTAAAGACCAAGTATGGAATCAGGTTGCCAAACTTCAGGACAATACCATCCATCCATACTGTACCATAAGCTATGCCGAGGTCAACAACAGCTTCTGATGTTTTTAAACCTTTCCTAAATCCTGTTTCTACGTATGACGTGAGGGTGAATAATTGTTCACAGAAACTTCAGTTTGATCTAAATCCGACTTATTCGTGTGGCAGGTGTTTGTCTATCGTTGGGTATATCCTGTTGTAGATCAGACTTTCCAGCAACTTATAGCAAGTGCACAGCAAGGCTATTTGGCGGCAGTTTGCAAAGTCTTTGAAGGATTTCCTCGATTTATGGATGAACAACGCCAGAGACACTCCAAATTCCTTCGAGGTATCTCCTGTTTTTAATACATTGTTGAAGATGTCTTTAAAACAGGTTCTTGGTATTGGTCCCACAGTTTTATGCAGCTGCTTTTCTTTATTTGAGAATTGTTATACCTTTTTTCATCTAGCTGATAGTAAAAGGTTTTGAAAACATTTGTCCCTCTGGTTTTTGACAAGGGAGAGAGCAGGATTTCATGCAGAATTTAAACAAAAACGACCATGTCACTATTGTTTTTAACAAGCAGGATTACGTTAAAAAGATGCAGTGTTTACTGTATGATTCAGCGTACAGCAGAATCGTTGCTGACCCCACGAAAAGTGTGAAAGACTAACAGCCTGCTGAAGAAAGATTCCTTAATGCATGAGACTATCAAGAGCTTTACTTCTTACCGTACCATTCCCCCCAGTTTATATCACCTCCCTAAGGTCCACAAGGAAAGGGTCCCCTTCTTCCAGTTATGAGTAACATCGCTTCTCTGACATATCGTGTAGCAAACCTCGTTTCTACTCTGTTGAGCTCTTTAGTATGTCGAACTTAGCAACATATTAAGAACTCAGCGGATTTATTATTCCGATTACAGGGAATGCGTTTGAATGTGTCTGATATTCCAGAATTTTAAAAATACATAACGCTGTGCTGCCTGTAATGATGTTATTTCATATTGTGATTGGTTTTTGTTCTGAATCATCATTAATGGCAGCTGTACAATATACAAAAGCGGACAGTGTAAGAATGACAAACGAAATAAGAAAAACAGAAAAACGTATAGCGATCAAAGGATACAGATGTATCACATGTTTTATGTGCTTTAACATAAGTTACCACAGGAAACCATAATTGCCGAAATAATATAAAATCAAAAATTGTGACAAGTGAAAAATATGACAGCACATTGACACAAGGACAACAAGTGATTTATACCAAAACAAGTCAAACAATTTCAATTTCAGAGATGACAGTCTTGAATGAATCCAAAAAAGTTGCCATTAAATAATTATACATTAATCAGAATACAAAACTAATAGTTCTACATAAAAACACCAATAAAATAAAATATATAGTAGCAGATAAGCAAGACTGATGAATGTAAGAATATATAATATTTTACAATCCATTCAAAAAGTGTTTGCATATAAAATGCAAGCTACAGATCAATCCATAAAATTAAAATCAGTCAAGGCATATCTGACGAAAATAATCATTAAATTAAAATAATGCGAATATTTTAGGAGTGAAGGAAAACATAAAAGGAATTTAGAATATGTAGATGCAAAACATGTAAAATTTTATGCATACGGCACAATCTAACCAACAATTTTTATGATGAAACATGATATGCATCCAAACTGTTACACATTGGTTAGAAAAATATGACTACACAATAATAAAACAAAATTAAAATTAATTAAAAGTCATGGAATGAACCTATGGTTCAACACATTGCTTAAAAAATATTTCATCAATATTACTATATAGTCATAAGACAAAATCAACAAAGACCATTTAGCATACATATAAGAATTATTAACGGAATAAAATACTTAATTATGAAATCAAAATACAGAGAAATGATCATTTCATTTGGCAATATTTTTTAATGTAATGACAAAGGCAGGGATATAATGGGGAAAATTACAAGGGGGCTTTTAATGTACCTCAGACATATCTGTGAAAATAATAAAATGGAGGGTGTTTAAAGGAAAGGGGTAATGAAAAGGCATTA
Source organism: Schistocerca serialis cubense (assembly GCF_023864345.2). NCBI lineage: Eukaryota > Metazoa > Arthropoda > Insecta > Orthoptera > Acrididae > Schistocerca > Schistocerca serialis. The sequence continues at coordinate 1,004,012,741 of NC_064638.1, read as the reverse complement.
AATATAAGATAAAACTTACAAAGTTAAAATGTCAAAAATTAATACAGTCATAAGCATTATAAAAGATCAAAACTAAGGAACATTGTCCCTACAAAGCTAAGGCTTTTACAGAAATGTTTGAAACAGACACCATTATAATTACAGCTAGTCTAATGTATACAGTATTTCTTATCAATAATTAAATAAAATTAGAACAAATACCAATATATAGAATTTGATCAGAGTTACCGACCAGAAAGCCAAAACCATTGATGACCACATTTACATTCAATCATGATACTACACATAAGTTGGGATATTGCTAAGAAAGATTAATTATAAGGAGAACAATACTAACTTCACATCGATTTGGAAACTGCATGAACAGAAGTAAGGTGTAAGAAAGTGAGAATGAAATTAAATAGGACAGGGAAGAGAGATGGTGAGGAAGGGTGGCTAAGAGTTAAGAGGAAAATGCAATATATGTGCATCAAATATTGTGGATTAAACAACATTCATTTTTGGTTTGCAGAGATGAAAAATATCATAGAAATATAATAAATGACAGTGGATCTGTAAATTATGTGCAAACTGATTCACACTTTATTTACGCTACTAACCACCATAAAACCAATAAAAATAAAAACTACAAATATTATTCATAAGAATCACAATAAGTCAAGGTAATACACTTATGTAAGAAAGCCCTGTTGGCTAAAAAACAAGAAAGTGGGTAAGGGCAAGGGATAGGATTTGGGATGGAGGGATAGAGATGAAATAATTAAAGGGCTCATAACTGAGGAAAGTTATATTAAAATTCCTTAAAGAGGTCCACTGAAATATTCAAAACTGTCAATGAAACGGTTTAATTAGTTTTGGTTTTCAGTTCAACTGTTCATTGAAAACTTTTTCTACATAATGGGGGACAGAGACAAAAAATAGGGGGCATAACTGAGGAAATTGTATTAAAATAGTTTAAAAAGGTCCACTCAAATATTTAAAAAAAAGTCAACAAAATCGTTTAAGTAATTTGTTTTTCAGTTCCACCTGCTCATTGAGAACTTTTTCTAGATGAATAATTCTGTTCACAAGAATCTCTGTCTCTTCTAGAAGTTTCATAATCACACACTTTCTAGCTCTATGCAACAACTCCATCTGATCAGCAGTTCTGTTCAGTGTATTACTGTATATCTGAAATGTATACTTAATGCACAGGTACTACATGGCTAAGAATGTTCAATAAATCTAACTTTAATTTCATTCCTGTTTGGCCAATATGTATTTTCTTACATTGCAAACAATTAACTTTATAAATGCCTTACTGACTGTAACTTGTTATAAGAAAATGAAACACCTGCAGTCGTCCTTGTAATGTCACTTATTGTGTAGCTACCAGTTTTGACACTTCAGTGCACATTCTTCAGGACTTAGTTGATGTTGAACGTGTTATCACGATCCACATATATGACACTTCAGTGACCAACAACTGGTTTACACAAACTACCTATTACTGTGATATCTCTCCAACCATCAACTGTCAACTTGCAGCTTGTCAGTTGACAGTTGATGGTTGGAGAAACAACATCACAGTACAGGTAGTTTGTGTAAACCAGTTGTTGGACACTGATGCATGGTATATATGGATCTTGCTAATCCCTTCAGCACAACTTAGGCCTGAATATGGTGCACTGTAGCGCCAAAACCGGTAGCTGCACAATAAGTGACATTATGAGCATGGCTACAGGTGTTTCACTTTCTTGCAATAGTGAACAGTCATAGTCCCCCAGATGTACCAGTACAATGGATGGACATACAAAAACTTGCTTATAAACTGATTCTTGACGCATATTGTGGTTTAATTTTTGCCCTAAATTATCTCCAGATTTAAATGAAATTATACTGTTACTTTTTAAAATAAATGTTGGATTTTATGGGATACTTAACCGCAATATGGAAGTGTAGAAAAATCACGAATTTGGCCTATCTTCTATCTTTTCCAAATTGATTTCATATCTACATAACTTCTCTTTAGCTTTGATTTTTTGAAATGTAATTAGATATTTAGTTCTTTATTTATGCTTTGGTCAGAAAATAACAATCTAACAACTGTGTCCAACACAGAGTTGAAAAAGGTGTGTTTATATGTGATTGGGTGCCATGACTGGTCATTTATTATTGTGTAAGTGATTGTTGGCTTTCTGTATACATTAAACTGACGTCTACCAATATATGTTTTCAACCTTAAATCCAAAAAATTTGTCTTCAGTTTTCACAGTTAATTATGGATGCATATTATTAAAAACAGTGCCTAAGCTTTGAACAGCATAACATCCCCTTTTGTAAGATGAAGGTGTCATCAACATACCTTTTATAGTAGATGATTTTATGTGCCAGCTTGGAATTCCTTTTAAATAATTTATACACAGTATTATCAAGGAAGATAGTGGCAAGAGTTCCAGCTAAACAACAACCCATTGCAAGCCCATTTTGTTCCTTGAAATATTCATCATTCAAGGAAATATAATTGTAGGATGGAACAAATATTAAAAGCTCAAAAAAATCAATAATGTGAGGAAAATTTAACATTGTAAAAAGTTTTCTGACTAACTCAATAGATTCTTTAGTTTGTACATTGTTATATAAGTTATCCAGTTCAAAAGAGCACAGTGAAGGATTTCAATATTACTCAAAAAATCTATTAACTTACTGGTATTCTTAATGCTGCATTTTTTAACATATAGTAAATGATGACGATATAATTGAGTTTCTCGCTTTAAATATCCTGGGCTATTATTAAAATTAACAATTGGCCTTAATAAACTACCTTTCTTATATATCTTGGGTTGACATCCAAGCTTTAGTGATTTAGGCATTATTACCGGAACTCTCTTTTTCTCAAAAAGAAATTGGATAATATTTGTTTTACCTTTAACGGTTTTTTGGAGAAAGTCTGTGGGATCACCATCTAATTATGTAATGCTGTGGCTTCAAAGAATGCATATGTTATTCTAATGGAATCATCTGTATACAAGAGAAAAGAGAATTTCCTTTATCAGCCTTCACAACTAAGTAATGTTTCAGCTTCAAAGAATTCATATGCTATTCTAATGGAATCATCTGTATACAAGAGAAAAGAGAATTTCCTTTTCAGCCTTCACAACTCAAGTCTTGTTTTTGTTAGCTTAGGCTTTATCTTCTTTACCATATGGTATTCATAATTGTTAATTTTAGACCTCTTATTTTCAATTGTGTGATGTTCTATGATTGTAGCCACCTTACCAGAAATAAAGTTTTTTTGAGCAGAGGATTTCCCAGTTTCATCTGTTGCCGCCTTTGTACTAACTGTAAGTCTCTTCACATTCTTATCGCTAACAGTAGGACACAAATTGTACTTAAGACCTTTTTCCAGCATTTGGACCTCCTCACTGGGAAACAATATCTGTTAAAGTTCCCAACCTACCACAAAATTTAAAACCAGGATCTATACTTCTAAAGTAAGAGCACTGTTTTGAAACAAGACTATCAGTTCTCTTTTATGTCCCTCTATAACAGACTGATTCTCTAGATATCCAGATTTACCCACAACTTAAAGACTATGTCAAGGGTGAAACATTTAAAACTTCCCATAAAAGCAAATGTGGCATGTAAGCATTTCTGCTCAAATTAGATTTCCACTTACATTTGGCTTTCAACTCGTCTTTCATCCACTTCCTCTCATAATGTTCTTTTAACTTTTTAGTAACTTCATACCTAACCTTAATTTCAATGTGGACGAAAACAGGAGTAACATGTTATTTCTTGCGTAACCCTCCCCCTCGTTCTCCTCTTCCCCTTGCCCTTCCTCATTTTCTTCTTTTTTAGCCTATAGGGCTTTCTTATGTATATGTTTACTTTGACTTATTGTCATTCTGAAGGGCTATACCTTATGAATAATATTTGTAGTTTTTACTTTTATTGGATTTACGATAGTTAGTAGGGTAAATAATGTGTGAATCAGTTTACACATTATTTACCGAGCCACTATCATTTATGACATTTCTATGATTTTTTCATCTCTGCAAACGAAAAATGAATGTTGTTTAATCCACAGCATTTGATGTACATATTCTGCATTTTCCTTTTAATCCTTAGCCTCCCTTCCTCGCCACCCACTTCCCTGCCTCCCCCCCCTTAACTTCATTTTCACTTTTTTACACTTTACTTCTGTCAACCCAACTTCTAAACTGATGTAAAGTTAGGATTGTTCTCTTTAATTTGACATTTCTTTACCATACCCACAACTTATGGTTAGTATCATGACAAACTAAATATGGTCATCAATGGTTTTGGCTCTCTGGCCAGTAACCCTGATCAAATTCTATGAATTGGCATTTGTGTTCTATTTTTATTTAGCTTTTAATAATAAATACTGCTTATGTTAGACTGGCTAATTTATTACGGTCTTTGTTTTTAACATTTCTGTAAGTTCTGAAGCCTCGTAATGGCAATGTCTTTTAGTTTGGAGCTTTTATGTCTGTATTAATTTCGACATCAAGACATTGTAAATATTATCATTCATTCCCCCCTCCTATAAACACCCCCACCCACACAATATCTTATTATTTTCACAGTTATATTACTTTTATAATATGTTTAAAGTCAGCATTAAAAGCCCCATTGTATTTTTTCCCAGCGTATCCCTGGTTTTGTCAATATATTAAAAAATATTGCCTGTGTGATTTAATTTTATAATTCAGTGTTGTCTTGCCTTATTAATTTTTATCTCCATGCTAAATTGTTTTTTTATGATTTTGTCTTACGACTGTGTTGCAATATTGATTAAATATTTTTTGCTGTATTCTATTTTTAGGTTCATGAACATAAAAACAGGATACACTGTCTACACAAAGACTTAAATACTGTACACAAAAGCACAAAGTTCACAACAGAAGAAGAACAAGAAAACTAACTCAACTTTTTTAGACATAACTATAAGAAAAACATTAACATACACACATTGGACATGTACAGAAAACATACAATAAGTGACACTATCTTAAATGCAACCTCAAACCAACTGCAGAATCAGAAACAGTTTTCAGTGAGATACATGTTAATCAGACTGAACAGAATCCACCTAAACACTTCTCATTACCAAAAAGAGCTGGCCATTATAGAACAAACATCATTAAAAATTGACAAAAATAAACAATGGTAGACTACTAAACAGGAAATAAAGACACAAATAACGGAAAAACTAACCAAAGCACACCAACTCGTACAACGTCTACTACCACAAAAAATGACATACAATGCCCTACCACAGCAAATTCAGACATAAATTAACGCATTCAAAAAACAAGGAATAATATTGCTTACAAAACAGACAACTCAATGCAAAGGCACATCATAAAACTGAACTACTCATAAAACAGATACCAACAATGCGGTAGCTATCAGAGATTGTGAAAAAATGTACACTGGAATGACTGGCATGACATTTGACACGAGATATGAAGAACATGTCGGAGCACTTAAATACGCTACAGATCATTCAACATTTGCAAACTGTCTAAAACAAGAATATCACAGACTAAGCAATATTGGAAAGGATATGAACACCATAAGAATGACCAAACAAAGACACCTCCTCCATTTCCAAGAAAATTTCCACATACACAAAGCATTAACACAAACTAAACAATTGCTCAGTGACCAAATAAATATTAGAAACTAGACACTATAGAAAATAATTGGAAAAATAATATGAAAAGAGCCTTTTCCATCCTTCAATGTCTCCCACACAACCCCCCCCCCCCCAAACCACATTTCACTTCTCCCTCCCACCTTTTCCTCAAGTTCACTCTCCATCGCACTAGTATGCACCTAATTTTTAACGAACTGTCTCTCGATATTAAAATTAATCAAATTATAAACGTTTTTAGTTACAAACAATTGATGACGCTTTACCTCAATAAAGCAAAATGCGTCTGGTAGAAACGCAGTTTCTGTAGCTGTAACGATGGAACAAAAACACACTAAGGAATTTTAAAGTGGCTATGGAAAATATGGTCACACAAAGAACATTTGCTAGATATATTATTAATTTTGTTTCTGGACAAAAATTTTTAAGTGGTAATGAACGTAAATGGGATCCATATAGTCTTACAAATATGTTGTCCTGTCACATAAATGTAACCACATGTCAGATGCCTGAATAGCCACATTTTCAGCATAGGCCGGCGCGAGACGTGAGGGAGGAGAATCAGTGGGGTTGTGGAAGGTATCGACCGAATGTCGCAGCGGCACTTTGGCAAATCTATTGTTGTATCTTACTTTTCTAGGATCTCTTTTCAGATTACTAGCCATTTACACAGTCATTGGCCATATTTAGGATTGTCGTAGCTCAAGAAAAGTTTGGAATACTATCTTAAAATGTAGTCTATGTTACTAGAGGTCTCACTGACCTACGCACTTCATGCTTCACCCAGTCAGAGCCTGCATACTAGATGGTGTTTACTACTGGCACGCTTTGTGACCGTTTCCTAGTCATGTAAATACATAGCTGCCGCAGAACCCACTGCGAATAGTCCAGTATCAACAACAGCTTCATTCAGTTTGTGTTTAGCGCTGCAGTAACATGTCGCATAGAGGCATGCAACATTGTCATAGTCAGGATACTGGCTTTACTTTCAGCAGGTCATACAGAGCAAGGCGTTGCTGAGTGGTTTCATGTCACTCAATGTGATGCGTCTAAGATGTGGAGAAAGTACAGAGAGACGGGAAATGTGAATCATAGACACTGCAGTGGTCGTGCTCGAATGACGACACCAATTCAGGATCGTTTCCTCCAATTGTCGGCTTACAAGGGCCCAGTAACCACTGCCAGATATATTGTAAATGACTTTTCCCGGCACCAGGGATTCGTATCTGAGACCAAACAGTGTATAGAAGATTGCATGATGGTGCTCTTCATTCCAGAACACCAATGAGAAGTTTTGCAATGAACCAACGTAAAGCGCTGCAATCGAAGAGCCTCGGCTCTTGCACATTAACATTGGACCATTGCAGGGTTGAGTCATGTCATGTTGGTTGACAAGACCGGGATTGGTTTGCCAACCAACACTAGACATGTTAGGGTTTGGAGAAGCGTTAGACGACACCAGTAACGTCAATACGTCCAGCGCGTTTGCAGGTGGAAGTACAATGTTCTGGGCGGAAATAATGATGGTATGGCGGACACCTCTAATTACCATCTACAGCAATCTGACTAGTCTCTGATACCTCCAAAAGGCCCTACACACGATTGCAAGGTCCTACAGATGTGAAGTCGGTGGCTTCTTCATCCTAGCCTATGACAATGCAAGGCCACATCGTACTCTTTCCGTGTCTTGGTATCTTGTAGTTTTTTGAGATGTGTAGTTTCATATTATGCTTTCATGTGTCCACCCACCTGTGTGATTCGTAATTACAACCTTTTGTCCATTTATTAAATGTTTATGTATGTAACTCAGTGGGTCTATAGCGTTGTTCAATTTCTTATGGCAGTAAATTTGTTTGTTACAGTGACCGCTAGTTTCCTTTTGTTGTTAGATGTGTCGCTTCATTAATATAAACGTGTGTAATGTAGTAGCCATATTTTCAGAGTAACTGGGCCACCCCTAGTAAATCTCATCAATAAGACATTATCCATTGCGTGACATTGTTTCTTTTAAATTTACATGATCTTACAGGGACCGTCCCTTTGCTGCAGGTCTCTGGGATCGGAAAAACACCTCAGCTGATACCTCATATAGCTATACTGTAATTTTAGAGTGCAGGCTGAAGAAATCAAAATACCTATAATACTATCATTTGATATTTTAGTACCTGTTTATACACATTCTGGCCAGTTTTAGATAACTTAACTGCTGCAAGTACTGTACAGACTAGGTAATATTAGATACCCTTGTTCTGCACTCCCATTTGTCAAAATATCGTCTGCTTCTACACTTACCTTTGCTTACTATAACCTTCGATAGTGAATAGTCTTCTCATGGCTGTAATTAAGTTGATGAAATGTCCAATGTTGCTTGAGGCTTAGTTTCATTTACATTGTCAAATGTGTTTGCATAGTGGATTTTTGTCTTTTCGCTACTATTTACTGCTGAATAATGATATTGCATATAATTACTAACTTCTATCTTACTACAATTACTTCTTCATGAATTAGAGTTTCTGAAATTATTTTCAACCTACTACTTACTATTTAAGTCTATGTATTATTTTGGCCTATGAGTAAATATTATTTATAGCTCATTAAGTTTTTACAGCCATTGGTATTAAATTTCTGAAATAGGGGTTTACTTCCGCCATTTTATATGAGCCAAGTCTTTTGTTTGTGTGCGGTAGTGAAAAAAAAATTAAGTAGTAGCACTAAAAATCGTATGTTTCACCGAACAGGCTGTCACATCAGATGAAATGATAGCTCTATGAGGCCTTCTCGGTCTGATTTAGATTTTCTGTGACTCCTTAAAACTCTCAAGGAGGTGTCCGGATACTTCTTCTGATAAGGCTGCACCAGTCTTGGATCCTTTTCTGATAAACAACGGTTGTATGTGACTGTTTTCCATAATATCACTCTAACAAGTGGACTATACATAGAATTTTGAGATATAATCAGAAACATAAATATTACAACAATGCTAACCACACAAAAAATGGAACATTGAGCAGTAAGTATGCATGAACTAAAAGATCTCGTATATAGTTAAATTCCTCATGGATAGAACGGAGACCTCCTTAAATTTAATGCCATTCAAATGGAAGAATCTGGCAGCGTGTGAATGAAGTCAGCTTCATTTAATGAGGATTCGTTTCTGTCTTCCATTTTTCCTAAGCATATTCAAAGACGTCGAAGTTTGTTGACTTGGTACCCCACAATGAATTCAAATGCTTCTTCAGTAAAAGAGGAATAAACTGCACTTATTTAAATCATAAAACATTAACTATGGAAGGAGGCATTTATGATGTACCAGTGAGCTATACCGATCATTCTGATTCTGTTCAGTTACTCCTCAAGAGCTTTACAAACCGTTTTAACTGGACGTTTAAGAGAAAAATATCAGACAAAGAAAAAGGAGTCAAGTGAACAACTATTTCCAATTAGTCAAACAGGAACATATTTTTAATTAACCGTGTAGTCACCTACTATTTCACTCAAAATTGCAACAATAAAAAAGTAATTAAAGATTTGTAGTCAATGTCTCTCAGCACTAGACATGTTACCAACAGTTGCAACGACTAATCTGCACATTAGTTTGGTTTTACTGTACTTCTGTTTGTTCAGTAAACTGAAACGTTCTTGACTTAAGGATTTTTTTTATCTCGGCAACTGTAGTTAACGAGCTTCGATAACTTTCGAGAAGTAAAGTTCTTCGTCGATTCCACGAAATCACTGCGTTATACACTGCTCGGTGAATTATTATTATTATTATTAAGTTCACAGTTGTATATCTGACAAACACTTGGTGAACCGGTAACTTATAATCATCATTATAATTGGAAGAAATCTCAGATAATTTCTGCAGAAAGTAATCGGTTTTTCCTAGGAAAGACGATTTATAGGGTTCGCTTACTACTTGTTAAGAAAAAAAAACATGTTCTTCGGTGTTACATCAACATGTCTTGTCCATGTCCTATTTTTTCAACGTAGTCTCCGTCACGTTCTATGGCCGTACGCCAACGTTGTGGAAGAGCATGTATTTCCTGCTGGTAAAAGTTCTTGTCCTGTAGGCGTGGTCATGTTTTCACTGAATGACTGACTCTCTCGTCATCTTCAAAGTGTGTTCGCCGTAGAGAATCTTTAAGTGGCCCAAAGAGATGGAGGTCCGAGGCTACCAGGTCTTGACTATAGGATGGATGAAGCAATGATGTCCAACCCAATTTGGCGATGTGTTCCCGGGTTCTTAGACTTGTGTGTGGGCGTGCATTATCGTGATGGAGCAAGATTTCTGCTGGATTCTTGACCGATCGAACACGTCGGAAATCGTTATTGAGTTTATTTAAAGTCTTCACGTATGCCTCTGAATCAATGGTTGACCCTCTTGACATCACATCCACGAGAAATACGCCTTCACAATTCCAGAAGGCTGTCACGATTACTTTTCCGGCAGAGGAGGTTGTCCTGAATTTCTTCTTTTGTGGTGAATGAGGATGATGCCACTCCATGGACCGCCTTTTTGTTTCCGACGCAAAGTGGTGGCCCGAGCTTTCATCCCCCGTAACGATCCGTGACAGAAAGGCCTCTCTGTCGGTCTCAAAACGCTCCAACAATTCGGATCAAATGGTCTTTCTTTGATCCGCTGTGATCATTCGTGGAACCCATCGTGAGCACCTCTTTAAATATTCTAGAATCTCCGTCATTGCAGACACACTTCCAATGCTGACTGAGCCAATTATTGAGTTTTGATGCGCCGGCCTGCACGAATAATGGCATCCGCACGATTCGGTATGTCTGCACCAGTGGCTATGACAGTACGTCCCGATCGTGGCCCATCATGGAGCTCTGTTTCTGCATTTCCTGGGGTTGTAACTTTCTTTACCCAACGCCCAACTGTTCTCCTATCAACTGAAGTATCGCCATACACTGCACACAAACGTTTATGGATGTTCTTCACGGTTTATTTCTCTGCACGCAAGAATTCAATAACAGCACGCCAGCTTGTAATGTGAGTCGTAAGCAGACGCCATTTTGACGCTGTACTATGACTCTGTCATCTGCCAGAATGGTTCGAGACCTCACCGGCACAGAGGACAAACATCAAATGTGAAGCACCAACAAGGACGTTTGTCTGTATATATTAATGACTTTTTTAAAAAAATGTGGGGTATTTCTTATTGAAGAGCCCTCGTACTCACGCATTTTTATCCATTACTGTTAAAGTAGTTATGCTTTGAGCAGTACTCATCCAACAGTCCCACGGACTTTGTTAGTTAAAACACCCTATTGTTAAACATATAACGTATGGACTGAGAAACATTGCATACAGTTTAATAAATCACATCTTGTCGTGGATGTCCTCAGTGAGCAACGAACTAAATCATGGTTTTCTAGACATTAAGCTTACAATAACGCTTCGAGTAATAATAGATTATCATCTCGCTTATGTATACAATATGTATATTGTCGTCCGACCAATTAACGCTGTGTAATTATACGTTATCAAACTAAACAGAATCACTGTACATAAAATCAGTGACACCACGTATAATTATACATTTAACGCCCTTTTTTTAAGTCAAAGGGTTGAATAAAAAGCTGTTTCTCTTAAGGCGATTAATAAAAATGACATCAAATTCAAGTAACTAAAGTTTTATAAAGATCCAGGCTTAGGATTACAGCGTTGGAAAAAGCAACTATTTCAGAATGATTTACATGAAGTCACGAATTTACAAAGTGTAACATAAAAAAACTAAAACTCTCGACGAAACTTATAAGGACGCTGATGGGTTTCACTAATTACTCTTACATAATTAATTCACGACGATGTGTTATTGATAGCTCAACGTCTCTCCATTTTTAATCTATCTGCATATTTATGCATCAGTTTCCCGAAGTACACTAACGCAGCTTTTATTTATTCATGAAGGCAACACTAAAGAAAATTCGATAGATTTTTTGTCGATTATATGTTGAAAATGAAGAACATTATTCTGTATAAGCTTTCATAAACTTTGAATATGTTTTGTTCCAACACTTAAGATATGAGCAGTCAATGTTAGACGTAGAGAATAAATTACTTTTGCTGATGACAGTACCATTGTAATCACTGATAAAACACAAGAACTCCTTGTAGAGAAAGCAAACGAAACCATAGAGGATGTTTATAATTAGTCATCATGCAAACAGACTTGTACTAAACATAAAGGAAACGAAAAGCGTGAATCTCAACATTAAGATGGAAAATAATTCTGAAAAATTAAATTTGGGCCAACATTTCTGGATTATACAGGGTGTACCAAATTAATGGCGTAAACGCTTACAGTTGAATGTACGCGATACTAGAAACAAACAAGTGACATTAAACACAGGGCCCAAAATGCATACCTTAAGAGCAACGAGCAATTTTTCGTCTTCCGTACTGTGAAACGAATCTCTTCTACTACAAGTTCTTTGCTTTTCACATTTTGAGAAGTGGTAGTATGGACCAAAACAAGAAAAAAAAGTCCAGTAAACATGTGCTCTAAAATACATTCCTTAGGAGCTAGGAGCACTTATCCATCTTTGCTACTTTGAAACACAAGTCTTCTAATGATCAAGTGCTCGTAACTTTAAGGTATGCGTTTTAGAGCACATGTTTGCAGGACATTTTTTTCTGATTTTGGTCCATACTACCACTTCTCAAAATATGGAAAGCAAAGAACTTGCAGCGGAAGAGATTTGTTTCACAGTATCGAATATGAAAAATTTCTCGTAGTTCTTAAGGTATGCACTTTCGACCCTATGTTTACTGAGACTTTTTGCTTCTAGTGTCGTGTACTTTCAACTGTATGCGCTTACGCCATTAATTATGACACACCCTGTATAGCAAACATTAAAAATGTAATGTCGCGCGATTCGGGCCTCCTGTAGGGTAGACCATTCGTCGGGTGCAAGTCTTTCGATTTGACGCCACTTCGGCGACTTGTTCGTCGATGGAGATGAAATGACGATAATTAGGGCAACGCAACACCCAGTCCCGGAGCGGAGAAAATCTCCGACCCACCCTGGAATCGAACCCGGGCCCTTATGACTGACATTCTGTAGCGCTGACCACTTTTTTTTAAATACTTGTTTCTCCTTCCAGTAAACAAAAATTAGTCTCCTTCGTCTTGATGGCGAAGCAGCAGTCTTTTGGAACAAAAAAAAAGTTTCTCAAAGCCAAAATCAAATTTCTTTTTCCTTTAAGAACAAATTATGAGGAATAAATAAGGAAAAGTTTTTTTGAAAGTCGTCGTGCGACTTGTAGTTAAAGACCAGTTCTTACAGAAGCTCCTTAAGTATCGCCGCCTACAGCAGGCCAGCTCGTCCAAACGTGTCTTCTAGGCGTGGGTTCTGGGTAGCTGGGTAGCAGATCTATTCAGTTCGGTACAGTTAATACAGTTTTCAGCTTCTCAGGACTTGGACGTTCCAGCTACGAGGTGGGTCATCGAAGGTGCTCCGTAAGAAATTGGAAAAATATTGCTTATAGCGTGAGTTGCGTATCAGGACGCAGTGTCGTTCGTTGAGATAAGTCCAATATCCTGGCGTAGACTTGTCGCCAGAAGTAAAAAGATAGCGGATCGTGTGGCCACAGATCCAATTCACAGAGTGAGTTTTGGCGGAGGGGTAGAAAGTCTTATCGGGGTACAAAAGCATGTGGACGTCGATCTGAGCTGGTGTCTGTCGAGTAAGAAATGCCAAAATTCGCCGCGCAAGTGTCCAGACGTCGAACGCTGTGCCACAGTGGAACCGGTGGACGTCCGTGTCATCCACTCCACAGTGGGTGCAGAGGGATGAATCGGTGAGATGGATGCGGTGCAGACGATTTCGGTTAACTTGTTTGCCATTCACGGTGATGTAACACGCTGATTGAACGTCTGATTCGAGAAAACGCGCATGGATCGCCTTCTATATGTGATGCCACATGTACTGTGGATACTTACGTTCGATGGGGTTGGACGGGCGGCACTGTTGTAACAATTCGGAGAGCGATTTCGTGAGGTACAAACGCGTAAGTGGTAAGGACCGGTAGACATAACTGAACTCCATGAAAAATCGTTGGATGTAATAAAAAGGGGTTGGAATGGTCGATACCAGTACTGGGGTGGACAAGGAGGCCGGCGCAGAGTTGTGAAGCAGGAGGCTAGTAAGGCTCTGCGGGAACGATGCCAAAGTTTTAGTTGGGAGCCGACGTAAAGTGCCTTGACACGAGTCGGCACGTGGATGAGTCCCACCCCGCCACGATCTCGTGGCAGTGCAAGGGATTCATATTGCACCTTGAATAACATCCCCGAGCTGACGAAGGAGGCGAAAGCCATCAACAGTCGTCGAGCCAGGAGATTTGGGACTGGTAGTACTTGAGCCACGTGTGGTATACGGGAAGCATGATACATGTTCACGTATTGCGCGCGTTGGATAACGTCGAGAGGTCGTAGCCGGTGATCTGCGAGATTTGCTCTAATTGTCTGTAGCAAGCGTCTACCATTGATAGTCGCTGAGCGGCGCAGATCTGCTGCGAAATCAAGTCCAGGACATCGTATGTTGGCGGCGACACAAAGGGGGGCAACGCATCTCACCAATGAGCAGGACCTTGGATTTTGACACGTTGAGGCAGCTCCCCGACGCTTCGCCGTAAGTCTCCACCCATGTCAGTGCCGCTCGTACTTCATCTTCACTGCGCAGATATAGTACTATGTCGTCCGCGTAGGCTGTACAACAAAAACGGTGGCCGTGGACAGCCATACCTTCCAAACGTTAGCGCATGCCCTGGAGTAGGGGTTCCAAGGCGAAAGCATACAAAATCGTGGAAAGAGGGTAGCCTTGTCGTCCAGATCGTGCGATGACCAGGGGCAGTGTGAGACGACCATTGTACATGGTTTTAGAGGTTGCACTACTCAACAGGCGCGTAATCACTGTGACAATACCGCCAGAAAAACCCATATGCTGAAGAACTGTCCGTAAATAGAAGTGGTCAACACGGTCGAAAGCCTGGCTAAAGTCCAGTGATGCCAAGGCGCCAGGGAGACTTTGATAATGCGCTAATGCTATCATGTCTCTGTAATGGCAAAGGGCTGTACGGATGTTGTTGTCGCCTCCTAGGGAAATCTGGTTGCAGGATGTGACGTAACGTGCGACCTTCTTGAGTCGCGATGCCAGTAGCCGTGTGAATATTTTCATGTCGCTGTTGAGCAAAGTAATGGGTCGATAGTCCTGAACCCTCGATAACCCGTGCGGTTTATGTACGGGGATAATAATGCCATCTAGAAACGCGCTCGGGAGCACTGCCATCGGTGACATAAGCTCTTGTGCGATTGCCGTCCACGTGGAAGCCAACAAATAGTGAAAACTTTTATAAAATTCGATGGGTATACCGTCAGGTTCAGGAGATCTGTTATCGGAACCCGCCTTGATAGCATCTACCACTTCATCTGTGGTTACGTCGTCTTGGAGGTCATGCACTGCATCCTCCGGAAGAGTGTTCGTAGTAAGCTGAGCGACTTCTGTGATCAGTGCTGCAGAATGCGGTACGGCTACGTATAGCCCGGCAAAATGAGCATGGAGAGCGCGACCGATGCTTTGTAAGGTGTCGTGCCGGCGACCTTCCACATCAGTGAGTACTTGGATCAGAGCTCGTCGTCGTCGTTGTCTTTCCTGAAGGAGGTGGTGCATCGACGGACGTTCTTGAGGGATACGATTAGAAGCACGAGAACGGACTACAGTTCCTTCCAAGTGACGCCGCATGATCAAGGAGACCTGCGCCTTCGTGCGATGGACCATCAACTGCCGGGCTGGCGAGAAAGGCATCGTCGCACAGTCACGTAGTATGGTGTAGTAGAAGTGCAGGGTATTAGTTTGCCACGCCTTAAATTCCTTCCCATAACTCATCAGTGTCTTCCTGAGGGTCGGCTTTGCACAGGAGAGCCACCATGATAAGGTGGAGTCATAGGCTTCTCGACGATGGCGGCAGCGTACCCACGCTTCTTCGACCATACAGCGACAGTCTGAGGAGGTCAGGTGAGCGACATTGAGTTTCCACAGACCACCAATATGCCACACTCGCTGTCGGGAGAGAGTGACGTCACAGAGGTACGCATCATGGTCTGAAAAGGCCAAAGGGCCAGACTTCCGCATGACGTGTGCCATCAGCAAGGGAGCGGGTAACGTAGATGCGATCTATGCGGCTTGACGAGTGAGAGGTGTAGAATGTATAGCCCGGTTGAATTCCGTGGAGCTTCTTCCAAGTGTCAAAAAGTCGTAGACGGTCGATGACCACTGAGAGAGACGCACAAGGTGAATGTCGCGGGAGTTGGTCCGCGGGCTCTTGTGTCGAGTTAAAATCCCCACCGAGTACCAAATCGTCCTGCGGACCTGTGAAGAGGGATGTGACGCTTTCGGCAAAAAAAGTCTGTCGGTCATGACGGCGGCCAGTGCCGGACGGAGCGTAGATATTAATAATACGCACGCCGAACAGTGTGAGGGCCATACCTCGCGCAGTGGGGAGGTAAATGACGTCCTCTGCAGGGAGTCCGTCGCGTAGCAGGATGGCGACGCCGCTACCGGTGTCAGATGCGGGGGAAACATGGGCGTTGTATCCGGTGGGAACTAGGAAGTCAGCCACATACACCTCTTGCAAGAGTGCTATATCAACATCCGCTGAGTAAATAGTGTCTTGCAACATGGCCAGTTTATGGGGGCACGAATGGTGGCAAGATTCATCGTGGCGATACGATATTGCTGTGTACGGCCATCCTCAGTATTTGCAGAACGTGCGGTAGAAGTAGCCGGCAGCTGGAGACCCGCCGGTGGTGCCGCAGTGGTGATATTTACTGGCGGGGCGCCAGCACCAGTGTCGCCGAGGTGGACTCCTGTGCAGACACGCTGGCAGTCTGTTCCACTTCCTCTTCAACGTCATCGGCCCAGGAAGCTGACGACGTGGACATGTAACGGTCACGTACTTCCGGAACGGGTGTTGTGGATTCCGCAACATGAGTGGCAGGGGGACCGCCGTCATCATTCGTTGACAACGGCGAGGACACGTCCCAGGCTGGGAGAGGAGGCGTCACAGGAGGGGCGCCTGTTGCTGCCGCATCGCGTGACTGGACGCAATGTGGGAGATCACCGTCAGACATCAGGTCGACATGTCGCGGGGCCGTCTGAGAAAGGGTGTCATCGGATGGCGTTCGTCGTCGTTTCCTGTGTTAGCGAGGCGACCGCTGTTTTCTGATGTGGCCTTCTGAATCAGAATGTTGTCGGCCGTCGTCTGACGCCGAACCTGTCTGGACAAAGGCAGACGTCGGCACGACACCGAGGTCGACGTCGATGGTTCCAACAGGAACATCGGTTTCAGTCTGCAACCCGAATGGTCGTGAAGCGAGCACTGCAGGCGACGCCGTGCTTGTGTCGTCGCCGCGTTGTGCTGCGGCGGGTGGCGTTGACGATGCTGCTGGCGCAATCGGGAGTGGCACGACGGGGTCCTGTGCAACCTTGGCGTAGGTGATGAGTAAGCATGTGACCGCCGAAGCCTGGGTCTCTTCATGTAACGGCGTCTGTATTAAACGGCGTTGTAAGCATTCGGAACGTACATGTCCCTCCTGGCCACATCCTGCGCACGTTCGTGGCTGTCCATCGTACATGACGATGGCCCTCACACCGCCAACCAGCAGGTACGATGGGACATGTTTCGTCAGCTCAGTTTTCATTTGCCGGACGCCATTTAATACGGGGTAGGTCGTAATTGTTTGCCACTTCTCCGCGACGTGACCCAAGACGGTGCCATATAGTTGGAAAGCGGCAATGACCACATCCTGAGGCAACTCGAACGGGAGCTCAAACACCCGCAATGTCCGGAGACCGAATCCAGCATGGGCGACTGTCACAGCACGCTTATGTCCATCAGAGTGTTTAAATTTTAGTCCGGTGGCATGACGGTGAATTATACGAGGTGTGGCTAAAAAAAAACCGGACTAGTACTGGTGAAACAATAAAACGAATGCAATAAGGCTGAAAGTCGCGTGGCCTGTCACGTGACTCTCGCTCCGCCTACTGCTCGAGTTTCATCTGCCTCCTGCACTCAGTCTGCCCGTGGCGTCTGTTTTCAGTAGTTGACGTTTTGTCTGTGCGTCGGAAAATGTTGAGTGTACAGAAAGAACAGCGTGTTAACATCAAATTTTGTTTCAAACTAGGAACATCTGCAAGTGAAACGTTTGTAATGTTACAACAAGTGTACGGCGATGATTGTTTATCGCGAACACAAGTGTTTGAGTGGTTTAAACGATTTAAAGATGGCCGCGAAGACACCAGTGATGACACTCGCACTGGCAGACCATTGTCAGCAAAAACTGATGCAAACATTGAAAAAATCGGTAAACTTGTTCGACAACATCGCCGTTTAACAATCAGAGCAGTGTCTGAGCTAACAGGAGTTGACAAGGAAAGTGTTAGGCAGATTCTTCATGAAAGTTTCAACATGAACAAAGTGTGTTCAAAAATGATTCCAAAGTGTCTCACAATTGAACAGAAGGAACGCCGAAGAATGATTTGTTCTGACATCCTGGAAAACACTGAAAGTGATCCCACCTTCTTACAAAATGTTATTACTTGCGGTGAATCGTGGTTTTTTACTTACGATCCCGAAACTAAACGCCAATCGATGCATTGGAAAACTCCTGGTTCTCCACGACAAAAAAAAGCACGAATGTCAAAATCGAAATTCAAGGCAATGATGATTGTTTTTTTGACATCAAAGGGATTGTGCACATTGATTGGGTACCAGAGGGACAAACAGTGAATCAGCATTACTACATTAGCGTCCTGGCTACCCTACGTGAGCGAGTACGGAGAAAACGGAACGATTTGTGGAGAAAAAAGTCATGGATCCTTCACCAAGACAATGCCCCAGCTCACAGTGCGTTGTCAGTGAAGAAGTTTTTGGCAAAACACAACATTCCCATCTTTGATCATCCACCCTACTCACCTGATTTGGCCCCCTGTGACTTTTTTCTTTTCCCTAAAGTCAAGTCAGCGTTGAAAGGAACTAGATTTGAGACTGTTGAAGCAGTAAAAGAAAAAGCGACGGAAGTAATGTATGGACTTACCGAAAATGATTTGCAGCATTGCTATGAACAGTGGAAAATTCGTATGGAGCGGTGTAGAGACCGAGGAGGAGAGTACATTGAAGGAGATAACATGAAATTGTAAATAATTGTAAATAAATGTTTTTTCCAGCATCAGTCCGGTTTTTTTCTAGCCGCACCTCGTATCAGTGCAAATTTCCTCCGTCGACATCTTGATGTAGACAACACTTCCAGTGATGGAAAAATGTATGCCGATTACGTCCTGGGGGTTCAAACGTAGATCCTCTCGAATGAACTGTTCGACTTCGAAAGCACTGGATCGTGGATGTTCGGCCCGAAACGTTACTTTGATCGTTGCACGGCGGTACGAGTGCGCCATGGAGTACGTTAGTACTGGACTCGATATACACAAACACCGCGACGCGGAAGTAAACACCACCGAGATCGGAGCGTCGGACGGCTTGCGGAGCAGCTCCGCACGCTAACACGGCTGTGAGCCGACTGCGTCCACTTAGCTAACAGGGGTGGACCAGCAAACATTAAATGTTTAGAAATGAATGTTGCTTCATCTAATGTGGAATCTACACACAAATACATACCAAAGAAGACACCATCAGCATGCTACGCCCTTAGAGGTCTATTATCAGTGCGTAACACACATTGCCTTGTAATTACATACTATTACTACACGCATTCCGCCCTTAGCTGTGGACTCATGTTTCAGGAGTCCCATACACAAACCATGAACATGGCTTTCAAACTACAGAATTGGGCCAGTAGAACAATAACTGAAATTAGTAACAGAGTTCCCTGTATAGATTTGCTCAAAAAAAATGGTTCAAATGGCTCTGAGTACTATGGGACTTAACATCTATGGTCATCAGTCCCCTAGAACTTAGAACTACTTAAACCTAACTAACCTAAGGACAGCACACAACACCCAGCCATCACGAGGCAGAGAAAATCCCTGACCCCGCCGGGAATCGAACCCGGGAACCCGGGCGTGGGAAGCGAGAACGCTACCGCACGACCACGAGATGCGGGCATTTGCTCAAACAAGTGGGGACTGCTCACATGTGGAGTTGATGCCACGGGGTTTACACAGTGTTACAAGCACTGATCAACAAAGGCTGAGACTGATTTTTTTCCTGTAGCTTCCGTGATAGTTTTCTATCTGACAGATAAATATTAGAAAAGAGCGGGTTTTAGTGGACAATGTCCATAGGCGTCAGCATTTTCATATGGGTAGGCTGGTAGTAATGTGCTATGCATTTCGCATACCAAACTATCTAAGTGACGTGAGAGGAGCATGTAACTACCTAACAGTTACTGGTGAGCACGTGCTCTTCTAAAGAGCACCCTACATGAGAAATCCAGTTGTGTCTTTACCTGTGGTTAGCTGTGCCTCGGGTATTTGGGCTATGCACGACTCTGTTTAAGAAATAATAGTTCGATGTAGACATAGGGTAGAGCCGTGTATGTCTGCTTTCATGCTCCGCAGCTAACTCGCTGCAAATAGTGAGCTGCAGGTGTGATCCTGCGGTCAGTCTATGCACTGGCTGAAATTGCGAGTTAATAAACTACACTAAAATGTAAAATAAAAGATAAGTGAGTAATTTAATAAAAAGGGCTCCTTTCTAACTTCTGTAATTGATATGGACGACAGAGATTTACGTTGAACAATGTTTATTCAAGATAGGACATCTCAGTTAAGTAGAAAGTGGTCCTACGGTGTTCAGTTAAAATACGGACATAAGATACCCTAATCAAATGCAGAAAGTTACTACATCAAGAACAGATATTAGAACAGTGCCCTTTTTATTAAATTATTCATTCATATTTTATTTCATATTTTTGTGTATTTTATTAATTCGCAATTTTATCCAGCAAACAGACTGTTTCACTATAGGATCACAGCTACAGATTATTATTCGCAGCGAGTTAGCTGTGGGGCATGAAAGAAGACCTACGTGGCCCAACTCTATGACTACATCGAACTATTCTTTTTTTAAACAGAGCCGTTCGTAGGTCAAGCACCTGTGGTAAAAGTAACTGCAGGTAAAGACAAAAGTGGATTGCTCGTATGGGGTGCTGTTTAGAAAAGCAACTTCTCAGCAGTAACTGATACGTACCGTCGCAATTCGTGGCTCGTTAGGGAATGGTAGCAAAATCTCCAAACTAAATAGTCATCAAAGACTCGCAAAAACTAAGTTCATTTCGTGATCATGATACATGAAAGGCTCTACGGCTCAAAATAGTCCAGAATTCAACATGGCGGTTCACAAACTGACACATACGATACAAAGAATAGTTCCTACTCTGTCTATCCTCAATTCCGTAATACAAGCGGAACAAGCCGAAGCCCTAGCCTGGGGCACATTCAGACCTCTTGAAATATAAAATCCCCTCAAAAGTTAGAGATTGTAGCTGCCATTTATCGCCAGAATCAGTTACCTATATGAGTGAAGAATGCACATTACTCTAGACAGGTCTGCCTTTTTCTGGAATTGGCCACAAAGTGTACAGATGAGATCTTCGTCCTAGATATCCCAGTCTCCACTTGACTGTTGTAGTGTTCCCCTACTGTCTGCTTTTTCATTGGCTGAAGGCCGTCCCCACCAAAAATACATCGTTCTTAAGCCCTAAAGACATGCTTCGGCTCAACATGACCACTTTCCCATACTAAAGTAATATATTACAGCAATGTTTAAATAAAGAAATGTTGTAAATATCCAGTCACACTCAGAACATTCACAACAAATATAAATAAAGATTAGTCCATGAATAAGCTCGTCAGTATTCTTGGGCAAATGCGCTCACAATAAATGACCGCAGATTGTCGATAAATATGGTTTAAACAATTATTTATGCCTGCCTTTCAGAAGCGTCTGTTGGTTCTCTTTTCAACTGTGGTGTCCGTTAATACATGCGACAAAACCTTTTTTAATTAGCACAGTTTTTAATAGTAACTGCAGTCAACATATAAGTAAAGTTGGTGGAAAAATAGTAAAGTATCCATTAAATAAAAATACAAGTATGACAAAACAAGAGGTATTGTTGCTGTGTTCTCTTGCCGTGTAAATGTAGTGAAAACGATGTTCTGACAAACTTTTTCATAATGAAGGAGATATAAAAGACGTCGTAAATCAAACAAAAATAAATAGAATAGATACAGATATGTCGCTTTCATGGACATAGCCACAGTGCATTGCTATCACCTGAGATGACGTTTATTGAAAGCTGCATGAATCGATTAAAAATTGTTAATTCAGAGGGTCATTACGAAAATGTTTATTCGTTGTGGGATATTAACTTCTGTAGTGTTAAAGCTATCGAGATATTGTAGTGTCACTGGATGCACCTCATATTTCTGAGATCACAAATGTATTTAGATTTTCATTAATATTTATTGTGAGTTATTGCCGAATCTCAAAGAGCTGAAACTTGGCCATCTTTAAGAGTGTCTGACATTCCGTCATTTCCTGAAGCATATTGTGCACAAAGGAAATGCGAGCATCAGCCGTTGAAATTCATAGTTCTGGGCTTACCCTTTTCCGGCGACGCGCTCGTTGTCTCTGCACCTGAGCTCGCCTGATGCGGCTTCATGACATCCTCGTCCCACCGACTTGCACCCAGCCCAGCAAGCAAATTCAGTTCTCTTTTTACCAATTCTAGGTGGCCGATTAGCTCTGCACTACCTCGTGTAACAGTATTTACGTGGTTCAAGGACTTCAAAGACGGCTGACTTGTCTGTATTAAGCGAGGTGGCCGTAGTGTTTCGGCTTCTGCTCTGACTTTAATCAACATCAACACAGCTGTTATAATTGCCCATGGGGATCGCCAGGTAACGTTACATAATCACGATAAATTATAGAGAATTTCGCGTGGCAGCGTATTCATGATTGTGCATGATCATCTCCACATGATTCGTGTTTATGCCGTTGAGTGCCACGTCTGTTGACTACCGAACACAAGGCTGTGCGAATAGAGACAAGCAGGTATGACTCATGGCTGCATCATTATGGTCCTGAAGGAAAACGAGCATGCGCTATGGAAATCGCTATGTTCTCCAACACCAAAAAAGGAGAAAGTTGATCCATCTACAGGGAAAGTGATGGTGATCACATTTTTTGACTGTCATGGAATGACTTACCAGCATGCAGTTGCTCGTCACATTACTGTTACAGCAACATACTGCACTTCGGTAGTGGATAAACTGAAGAAGCAGACTGCAAGGAAACGACTAGAACTTTCTCGGTCTAGATGGCGATTTCAGCATGACAATTCGCGGTCTTATGTCGGAAATCAAGTTTGCCGCATCCGCCTTTCAGCCTCGATCTTGCACTCTGTGATCTTTTTTTTCCTATTACTAAACCATTCTATCTGGGAGTTCAAGCTGTGCTCAAGAGATGTGAGGCGATTCCCAAGAACATGACAAAGAATGGCATGCATCACATGATCGAAGACTGAGCGAGAGGCTATAAAAAGTGCATTCAAGTAGGAGGGGAGTACTCTGGAAAAGACCATGTAGACATTGAAATGGAGTAATAAACATTGTGCTTCAGACCGGAACCGCGCTACTGCTACGGTCGCAGATTCGAATCCCTACCGCTGTAGAAACCACATTATCAATTAACATACATAATAAGGCACTTGTGTACAAAACACAATCTCCTAGTGGGCTACCGACTATCTGCTCATTTTATGCTGACTTATTTGAGTACAGAGTATTTCAATAAAAAAATTAAAATTCGCTTTCATAAGTACTTCAGTAAATAAAATGTATAAAACTGCAGCGTAAAATCTGCAATTGCCGTATTTAATCACGAACATGTGATAAACCTACGACAAGTAGGTACAGTCGTGGACAAAACGAGCGAGACCCCTCGCCTTTTCGTTATGCTGATCAGTACCGCTTTAAAGTCTTCTACAAGGCATAACAGGCAAGGAGTGAAATTAAAAAACTATCCGAACTTTGTCAGACTGTTTTCATTCATGTGTAAGATTATATTAATGCTGATTAGTGTATTAAACACAACACGTAAATATAAGATATAAATGAAAGAAGAAACTTTAATTAGTATGAACTGTACTAATAAAACTGAATTTCAGCTCGTCGAGATAACATAACTGTTTTCGTAAGACAAAGTACCGCAGATCGCTACGAATTAGCAGAACATAATGCGCATTCGGCCGCGAAACGGTCTGTGTCAACGTTCAGAACAGTCATACTGGATTATCGTTGCTGACCTACCATGAAAGTGTGCAAATTTAACAATGTTGAAGATTCATAAGGAAAATCAGTTAAAAATCATTCAGTGCCACACTTAAGTCAGTTCATTTATTGACAGAAGCGGAAAAAGTAGGCAGTAACAAGTATGAAATTCTACAAGAGTTTCGTATTGACATCCACAGGACCCGGGTACAGAATAAAGATAGCAATAAAACGTATTAGGGGCGCGAGAATTTCTTAAAATTGCTTTACTGATAGTCTATCTGCCTCCATCGAGATTAAAAACGAAAACAAACCAGACCTCCCTTGCAGTAGCAAACACCTTTCACTACGCTAGCAGACAACCGAGACAAGCAGCCCTCTATTATTACCCCAGACACGAATAAGCCGGCAAATTCGCAATGAAAATGGCAAAATGATCTGCAGTTTCTCTTTCATGGAGCTATCTGGACTGAAAAACATGAATTTTCTACCTTTATGTCAACGCTGATGTGACAATCATTCGGGATTTTTATCTAAATAACAAAATACTGTTATTAGCGAGTAAATTTAGTAGGATATTTCAGCACCACCCTAGGAAATAAACGGCGACATAGCTGCCAAAAGTATTCTACAGTGTTTCGAATTCTCCATTAGACTTGCCACAGCCAGAAAACCTCCATTAGTCGAAGTGTTTCTTAAGCTAGCTAGCAATGGGAACACGGTGGCATTAATACTGGGATCTGAATTATCACGTGTATAGGCAAATTGATTTTATTTGCATTCCTGGAAACGTGATTCGGATCGGAAGCGTAACTACGATTAATAGGCTGATGTATCGACTGCAATTAGAACATTTCGAATAAAGAGTAGGGGTAATTATTTATGCGGCCCTCATCTTCAGTAACTGTCGTCGCTATTTTCGTCGTTAGTATCTCGTCACACAAATCGGTAAAAATGGAACCCTACTAGTCTCACTTTCTTGACCGTCTGTCTGTCTACCCAACCCTTAAAACCCGTTTACCTCGAGTACGGGTAGACATAATAAGCGAAAATGTATCGCACTACCTGCGGTGTACGGTCCTTTGGTGGTTAAAAAAGTGAGCTTCTATTTCAACGCAATCTAAAGATACAGCCGCTTATGTAAAGAAAATTTACGCGAAATTTCAAAAAATGGCTCTAAAAACTACGCAACCAAACTGCTTAGATCTTCAGCATAGGGTGACAAAATAAGCACACACGTGTGTCGGTTTATCTGTATACACTCGATCGCTTCTGAAAAAACGACGGTCAAAGTTTTCAATGCGCTGTTGCTATAGTGTAGATGCCTTTTAGCGTGTGACAGCCAGAGCGAGAGCACCAGCAGCAGCGAGTACTGTTTGTATAAAGCGTTTTTGTACTTATTTGCTGCGCTTAGCTTTTAAATAGTTTTTTCTGGGAAAACCTAGCGTAGTTTTCGCGTCTCGTATTTCAGTGAGTGTTTCTTGATTATCAGAGTAGCTCATCAGAAGATTATCTTGGGAATTTGTCACCGTATAGAGTAGGGTAAACATAGTCATGTGTAGGGACTGTGGTTGTTGTGAGCGGACGCAAGGAGAATTGGCCACTCTTCGGGGGCAGGTGGAGGCTTTGTCTGTTAGGCTCATCGAGCTCGAGGCGCAGGCGTCGGCTCGTAGTGGCGTTGGGGCAACTGTGGTGAGACCTATGCCTACTTCGGTGGCCTTGGAATCACATGGAACCCCTGATGTCGCTGCGTCTTCCGGCAGTGAGCATCTTACCGGTCAGCCATCACTCCAGGGTGAATGGCGGACAGTGGTGGGCTCGCGCGTGCCTGGCCGAAAGGCGAAGGTGGGATCTGGCCGCGTGGCAGCTGCCTTACCCCTTTCCAACAGGTACGGGGTGCTTCCTAGTGGTGATGACATCGTTTCCGAGCCACCACAGGATGCCTCGCCTGTTGGGCCAGTGGCCGATTCTCCGGCAAGGTCCCGACAGTCACAGAGGGCGGGCCTATTAGTTATAGGGAGCTCCAACGTTAGGCGGGTTATGGAGCCCCTCAGGAAAATAGCGGGTAGGTCGGGGAAGAATGCCAGTGTGCACTCGGTGTGCTTGCCGGGGGGTCTCGTCCGTAATGTGGAGGAGGCCCTTCCGGCAGCTATTGAACGCACTGGGTGTGACCGGCTGCAGATAGTAGCACATGTCGGAACGAATGACGCCTGCCGCTTGGGTTCTGAGGCCATCCTTGGTTCCTTCCGGCGGCTGGCTGATTTGGTGAAGACAACCAGCATCGCACGCGGAGTGCAAGCTGAGCTTAATATCTGCAGCATAGTGCCCAGAGTCGATCGCGGTCCTCTGGTTTGGAGCCGTGTGGAGGATCTAAACCAGAGGCTCAGACGACTCTGCGGCTATAATGGTTGCAAATTCATCGACCTCCGTTATTGGGTGGAGAACTGTAGGGCCCCCCTAGACAGGTCAGGCGTGCACTACACACCGGAAGCAGCTACTAGGGTAGCAGAGTACGTGTGGCGTGCACACGGGGGTTTTTTAGGTTAGAGGGACCCCTCCTTGGGCGAAACGATAAAATACCTGACGGCTTACCAGAGAGGACATTATCATCGTTGATAAAGAACGTCCGTCCTCAGAGACCAAAAACAGGAAAAGTTAACGTAATATTGGTAAACTGCAGGAGTATCCAGGGCAAGGTTCCTGAATTAGTATCTCTTATTGAAGGAAATAGTGCGCATATAGTATTAGGAACGGAAAGTTGGTTAAAACCGGAAGTGAACAGTAACGAAATCCTAGACACAGAATGGAATATATACCGCAAGGATAGGATAAACGCCAATGGTGGAGGAGTATTTATAGCAGTAAAGAATTCAATAATATCCAGTGAAGTTATTAGCGAATGCGAATGTGAAATAATCTGGGTTAAGTTAAGTATCAAAGGTGGGTCAGATATGATAGTCGGATGATTCTATAGACCACCTGCATCAGCAACCGTAGTAGTTGAGCGCCTCAGAGAGAACCTGCAGAACGTCGTGAAGAAGTTTCGTGATCATACTATTGTAATAGGGGGAGACTTCAATCTACCAGGTATAGAATGGGATAGTCACACAATCAGAACTGGAGCCAGGGACAGAGACTCTTGTGACATTATCCTGACTGCCTTGTACGAGAATTACTTCGAGCAGATAGTTAGAGAACCAACTCGTGAAGCTAACGTTTTAGACCTCATAGCAACAAATAGACCGGAACTTTTCGACTCCGTGAATGTAGAAGAGGGTATCAGTGATCGTAAGTCAGTGGTTGCATCAATGACTACAAGTTTAATAAGAAATGCCAAGAAAGGAAGGAAAATATATTTGCTTAACAAGAGTGATAGGGCACAAATCGCAGAATATCTGAGTGACCACCATCAAACGTTCATTTCTGAGGAAGAGGATGTGGAACAAAAATGGAAAAAATTCAGAAACATCGTCCAGTACGCCTTAGATAAGTTCGTACCGACTAAGGTCCAAAGCGAGGGGAAAGATCCACCGTGGTATAACAATCATGTACGAAAGGTACTACGGAAACAAAGAAAGCTTCATCATAGGTTTAAGAGTAGTCGAATCATAGCTGATAAGGAAAAGCTGAACGAAGCGAAAAAGAGCGTAAAGAGAGCAATGAGAGAAGCATTCAACGAATTCGAACATAAAACATTGGCAAACAATCTAAACAAGAACCCTAAAAAGTTTTGGTCATATGTAAAATCGGTAAGCGGATCTAAATCCCCTATTCAGTCACTCGTTGACCACGATGGCACCGAAACAGAGGACGACCGAAGAAAGGCAGAAATACTGAATTCAGTGTTCCGAAACTGTTTCACTGCGGAAAATCGTAACACGGTCCCTGACTTCAGCCGTCGCACGGACGCCAAAATGGAAAATATTGAAATAAACGATATCGGAATTGAAAAACAACTGCTATCACTTAGTAGCGGAAAAGCATCCGGACCAGACGAGATACCCTTAAGATTCTACAGTGATTATGCTAAAGAACTTGCCCCCTTTCTATCAGCAATTTATCGTAGATCGCTGGAAGAACGTAAAGTACCTAGCGACTGGAAGAAAGCGCAGGTCGTTCCCATTTTCAAGAAGGGTCATAAATCAGATGCGAATAATTATAGGCCTATTTCGCTTACGTCAATCTGTTGTAGAATAATGGAACATGTTTTGTGTTCTCGTATTATGACGTTCTTAGATAATACAAATCTCCTTCATCATAACCAACATGGATTCCGCAAACAGAGATCATGTGAAACTCAGCTCGCCCTATTTGCCCAAGAAATTCACAGTGCCGTAGACACTGGCGAGCAGATTGATGCCGTATTCCTGGACTTCAGGAAGGCATTTGATACGGTTCCGCACTTACGTTTAGTGAAAAAAATACGAGCTTACGGAATATCGGACCAGGTTTGTGATTGGATTCAGGATTTCCTAGAAGAAAGAACACAACATGTCATTCTTAACGGTTCAAAATCTGCAGATGTAGAGGTAATTTCGGGAGTACCGCAGGGAAGCGTGATAGGACCTTTATTGTTTACAATATACATAAATGACTTAGTTGACAACATCGGTAGCTCCGTGAGGCTATTTGCAGATGACACGGTTGTCTACAAGAAAGTAGCAACATCAGAAGACTCGTACGTACTCCAGGAGGACCTGCAGAGGATTAATGCATGGTGCGACAGCTGGCAGCTTTCCCTAAACGTAGATAAATGTAATATAATGCGCATACATAGGGGCAGAAATCCATTCCAGTACGATTATGCCATAGGTGGTAAATCATTGGAAGCGGTAACGACCGTAAAATACTTAGGAGTTACTATCCGGAGCGATCTGAAGTGGAATGATCACATAAAACAAATAGTGGGAAAAGCAGGCGCCAGGTTGAGATTCATAAGAAGAATTCTAAGAAAATGTGACTCATCGACGAAAGAAGTAGCTTACAAAACGCTTGTTCGTCCGATTCTTGAGTATTGCTCATCAGTATGGGACCCTTACCAGGTTGGATTAATAGAAGAGATAGACATGATCCAGCGAAAAGCAGCGCGATTCGTCATGGGGACATTTAGTCAGCGCGAGAGCGTTACGGAGATGCTGAACAAGCTCCAGTGGCGGACACTTCAAGAAAGGCGTTACGCAATACGGAGAGGTTTATTATCGAAATTACGAGAGAGCACATTCCGGGAAGAGATGGGCAACATATTACTACCGCCCACATATATCTCGCGTAATGATCACAACGAAAAGATCCGAGAAATTAGAGCAAATACGGAGACTTACAAGCAGTCGTTCTTCCCACGCACAATTCGTGAATGGAACAGGGAAGGGGGGATCAGATAGTGGTACAATAAGTACCCTCCGCCACACACCGTAAGGTGGCTCGCGGAGTATAGATGTAGATGTAGATGTAGATGTAAGGATTCAATTAAAGCGGTGGCTAAGCGGCTACCGTCGCGATTTCAGAACTTCGCGCTGCGAGCTAGAAACCCGGTTGCCCCCCCCCCCCCCCTCACTCTGAATTATCTAAGAATGTTTTGCCACTTTATGTTGAAACAATATTGTCGTTATTCGTCAGATAATTTACTGTGTAATGAAAGAAGTTAAAAAAATAAACGAATGAGAAAATGATGTGAAATATTTGTGAATGTCTTTGCAACCTTACACAGAAAGTTAATTGACGAATAACAACATCATTATTTGAATATAAATTGGAAAAAACATTCGTAGATAATTCTGATAAAAAATAATAATAAAAAAACAATATGGTCTCGAACTCAGGAGTCAAAGTTAAGAAGGAACGACTGTAGCCACTGAGCCACCGCTTCAATTCCACGCTCGGGCGCATCTACATCTACATCTACATCTACATCCATACTCCGCAAGCCACCTGACGGTGTGTGGCGGAGGGTACCTTGAGTACCTCTATCGGTTCTCCCTTCTATTCCAGTCTCGTATTGTTCGTGGAAAGGATTGTCGGTATATACGTAGGAGGGAGCAATATACTGCTTGACTCGTCGGGGAAGGTATGTTCTCGAAACTTCAACAAAAGCCTGTACCGAGCTATGAGCGTCTCTCCTGCAGAGTCTTCCACTGGAGTTTATCTATCATCTCCGTGACGCTTTCGCGATTACTAAATGATCTTGTAACGAAGCGCGCTGCTCTCCGTTGGATCTTCTCTACCTCTTCTATCATCCCTATATGGTACGGATCCCACACTGCTGAGCAGTATTCAAGCAGTGGGCGAACAAGCGTACTGTAACCTACTTCCCTTGTTTTCGGATTGCATTTCCTTAGGAATCTTCCAATGAATCTCAGTCTGGCATCTGCTTTACCGACGATCAACTTTATATGATCATTCCATTTTAAATCACTCCTAATGCGTACTCCCAGATAATTTATGGAATTAACTGCTTACAGTTGCTGACCTGCTATATTATAGCTAAATGATAAGGGATCTTTCTTTCTATGTATTCGTAGCACATTACATTTGTCTACATTGAGATTCAATTGCCATTCCCTGCACCATGCGTCAATTCGCTGAAGATTCTCCTGCATTTCAGTACAATTTTCCATTGTTACAACCTCTCGATATACCACAGCATCATCCGCAAAAAGCCTCAGTGAACTTCCGATGTCATCCACAAGGTCATTTATGTATATTGTGAATAGCAACGGTCCTACGACACTCCCCTGCGGCACACCTGAAATCACCGGAAGACTTCTCTCCATTGAGAATGACATGCTGCGTTCTGTTATCTAGGAACTCTTCAATCCAATCTCACAATTGGTCTGGTAGTCCATATGCTCTTACTTTGTTAATTAAACGACTGTGGGGAAGTGTATCGAACGCCTTGCGTAAGTCAAGAAACACGGCATCTACCTGGGAACCCTTGTCTATGGCCCTCTGAGTCTTGTGGACGAATAGCGCGAGCTGGGTTTCACACGATCGTCTTTTTCGAAACCCATGCTGATTCCTACAGAGTAGATTTCTAGTCTCCTGAAAAGTCATTATACATGAACATAATACGTGTTCCAAAATTCTACAACTGATATACGTTAGAGATATAGGTCTATAGTTCTGCATATCTGTTCGACGTCCCTTCTTGAAAACGGGAATGACCTGTGCTCCTTTCCAATCCTTTGGAACGCTACGCTCTTCTAGAGACCTACGGTACTCCG
Source organism: Schistocerca serialis cubense (assembly GCF_023864345.2). Classification (NCBI taxonomy): domain Eukaryota; kingdom Metazoa; phylum Arthropoda; class Insecta; order Orthoptera; family Acrididae; genus Schistocerca; species Schistocerca serialis. Next base: position 1,003,981,553 of record NC_064638.1, on the reverse strand, counting down.
CTGCAAGAAGGGGGGCAAGTTCCTTCCCGTACTCTGTGTAAAATCGAACTGGTATCCCATCAGGTCCAGCGGCCTTTACTCTTTTGAGCGATTTTAATTGTTTCTCTATCCCTCTGTCGTCTATTTCGATATCTACCATTTTGTCAGTTGTGCGACAATCTAGAGAAGGAACTACAGCAGTCTTCCTCTGTGAAACAGCTTTGGAAAAAGACATTTAGTACTTCGGCCTTTAGTTTGTCATCCTGTATATCAGTACCATTTTGGTCACAGAGTGTCTGGACATTTTGTTTTGATCCACCTACCTCTTTGACATAAGACCAAAATTTCTTAGGATTTTCTGCCAAGTCAGTACATAGAACTTTACTTTCGAATTCATTGAACGCCTCTCGCATAGCCCTCCTCACACTACATTTCGCTTCGTGTAATTTTTGTTTGTCTGCAAGGCTTTGGCTATGTTTATGCTTGCTGTGAAGTTCCCTTTGCTTCCGCAGCAGTTTTCTAACTCGGTCGTCGTATCACGGTGGCTCTTTTCCATCTCTTACGATCTTGCTTGGCACATACTCATCTAACACATATTGTACGATGGTTTTGAACTTTGTCCACTGATCCTCAACACTATCTGCACTTGAGACAAAAATTTTGTGTTGACCCATCAGGTACTCTGAAATCTGCTTTTTGTCACTTTTGCTAAACAGAAAAATCTTCCTACCTTTTTTAATATTTCTATTTACGGCTGAAATCATCGATGCAGTAACCGCTTTATGATCGCTCATTCCCTGTTCTGCGTTAACTGTTTCAAATAGTTCGGGTCTGTTTGTCACCAGAAGGTCTAATATGTTATCGCCACGAGTCGGTTCTCTGTTTAACTGCTCAAGGTAGTTTTCAGATAAAGCACTTAAAAAAATTTCACTGGATTCTTTGTCCCTGCCATCCGTTATGAACGTTTGAGTCTCCCAGTCTATATCCGGCAAATTAAAATCTCCACCCAGAACTATAACATGGTGGGGAAATCTACTAGAAATATTTTCCAAATTATCCTTCAGGTTCTCAGCCACAACAGTTGCTGAGCCAGAGGGCCTATAGAGACATCCAATTACCATGTCTGAGCCTGCTTTAACCGTGACCTTCACCCAAATTATTTCACATTTCTCCGTCAACTTCCTTCGATACTATTGCTATAAACACGCCTCCCCCTTCACTGTCCAGCCTGTCTCTGCGGTATACATTCCAATCTGAGTTTAGAATTTCATTACTGTTTACATCTGGTTTCAGCCAACTTTCTGTCCCTAGTACTATGTGGGCATTGTGACCGTTTATTAATGAGAGCAGTTCTGGGACCTTTCTATAGACGCTCCTGCAGTTTACTATTAGCAGATTAATATTGTTATTCCCCGTTGCATATTGCCTACTCCTACCTCGCCGCGACTCAGAAGGGTCTTGTCGGGCCTAGGGAGGGAATTCTCTAACCTAAAAAACCCACATGTGCACTCCACACGTACTCCGCTACCCTTGTAGCCGCTTCCTGCGTGTAGTGCACGCCTGACCTATCCAGGGGGACCCTACATTTCTCCACCCGATAGCGGAGGTCGAGAAATTTGCACCCCAGATCTCCGCAGAATCGTCTGAGAATCTGGTTTAAGCCTTCCACTCGACTCCAAACCAGAGGACCGCGATCGGTTCTGGGAACGATACTACAAATAGTTACCTCAGATTCCACCCCGCGAGCGAGGCTTTCCGCCTTCACCAAATCCGCCAACCGCCTGTATGAACTGAGGATGACCTCTGAACCCAGACGGCAGGAGTCATTGGTGCCGACATGAGCACCCAATGTTCTCCATCGCCGCCGGCAGGGCCTCCTCCACATCTCGGATGAGACCCCCCGGCAAGCAGACAGAGTGAACACTGGCCTTCTTCCCCGACCCTTCCGCTATTTCCCTAAGGGGCTCCATCACCCGCCTAACGTTGGAGCTCTCAATCACTAATAAATCCTTCCCCCCGTGTGCCTGCTCGGACCTTGCTGAAGGAGCGGCCACATGTCCACTCACAGGCAGAGCAGGCGATGCTACACGGCCAGCCTTCACATTTACCCTCCGCCTCGTGCGACGCGAAGGCCGCTGAACCCGCCACTCCCCTTGGGGAGAGGGTGGCCCAATCGCGCCCGGTACCCGCGAAGATGTCTCGACAGCAGGGACAGTGGGTGAAGCATGTAACACCTGGGGTGTACCATGCGACGCACCAGACTCCCCACTGCCTCTACACTCCGAGGCAGCAGCCTGAAGACGGCTGACCGCGGCCGTCAACACGTTCAGCTGTTCGCGAACAGTGGCCAGCTCCTCCTGCGGCCGTACAGAGCAGGCACACATCCTATCCATCCTAAGAAATCAATTTACTGTAGAGAGTTAATCAACTTTTAACTAGACTGCTAATTCACTAAAGACGGCTGATAGTTGACTAAACTGTGGTTACTAGACACTTCTTGTAGAAAACAATGAAAATAGCACTACCTGTCTCTGGACTGTATTCAAAACAAACACTAGCACTACTGGTACTGTGGCTGACTATAGGGACTCTCTCTGACTGTATTCAAAATAAACACGAAATCTACGGAACAGTATTACTAGCACTCGACAATTAAAGCTTCCTAAAAGCAAAAACACACGGAAGAAGAAGTGGCAAGTAAGAAAAATACAGTTAATACTTAAATTAAGGTAGCTCGCTGCACAGCAGACGTGACACGGACGGCAGTTACGACGAAAAAGGTATCTACAGTATAATTTTGACCAACGTTTTCTCCGAAACTGTCGAGTGTCTTCAGATAAGCCGAAACACATGTTCGCTTATATTGTCTTCTCCTTCACTGAGCAAAGTTTCCGTACAATCAGCGTATGGCACCTGGCGAGTTCCCCTCGTTAGTCGAGTCGCTTCTTACGCCCGGCGAGAACTATGTATGCCTCAGAGTAAACTGCGCGACTTGGAAACACGGCGAGCGAGGATAAACACGTTTTCCTTCTTATAAGACAACCTTCTACAGCTAAAGTCCACGGAGTGTTCTTCAGGTAGTCTCAGATATTTTAGGAATGTTTCTTGCGTTAGGCCTACTTTATATGCAAAACATAAACGTTTCATTTCATGTAATATTTATCAGGTTAAGACATGACAAGAGCGGACCAGTCCCTTCTGAGAAAAATTACAGATTCTAAATTGCTCCAGTATGTAATGACACGGGTACGCGATTGTGATCTCTCGTTTATGCCATCGATTTCCGTGTTACACATACTTGGCCATTGCGTTGCGGCTGCAATCGTGGAGGAGGCAGTCTGTTTCCTACTAGCGCTGTTTTCACAGCAGATATTAACTACAACGAATCACTCAGTCAACGCTAAATGGCCAATCTGGTTGAGGCAGACAATGGCGCTATAATAGCACTCAATGCAGAGGGTTTTCAAATGGCTATATAGCAAGAACTATGGGCCTTCGAAAGTCGACGGTAGCCAGATGGATTAGACGAAAGGAAGAGGGGATAACCTGAATGGAAGCGCTGCTGTGAAAGAGACATTGACTGTTTCCCACAGAGAAACCCGCCTTGCTTTTGCTGCTGAAAATGACGACAAACCTCTCCAGTTTTGGAGGTGAGTGATTTTCACGGACGAAAAAGTTTTCTCTACGGCATCAACCGGAAAAGTACTTGTTTACCGACCAAAAGGTTCTAGGTATAATCCAAAATATATTTACAGTTGCCGAAGGAGTGGCAGGGAGTCGGTAACGGTATGGGCATGGATTTCGTCCGAAGGGTGTGGGCTCCTGTGGGAAGTTGAAGGAAGACTCGATGCGCGCAATTACATATCAATTCTGGAGAACGTGATGTTGCCATCTGTGACTGCAAGGTTTGACGATGATCAAATCATGTTCCAACAAGATAGCTCACCTATTCATATGGCACGTGTGGTTAAGAGGTGGTTCGACGATCATAGTAATATCACTGTAATGGAATGGCCAACTAAAGGAGCTGGCATGAATCCCATTGAGAGAACATTTGGGCAGAAATGGTCAGCGAGGTACGGGAAAAGGGACAGTCACCGTCGACAGCTTTTTGATGTGATTCATGACGCTTGGAATGATTTACTTAAATCTCCTATTTCTGTGACCAGAGCTATGGGCTCAATGCCCAACAGACTTCGAGCCGTTATGGAAGCCGAAGGAGGCTATATGCCATTCTAAGCAGCATCAGCAGAGGTGTTTTTTTGTTTTTTTTTCAGGCCTTAACCAATCAGCTGCAACAGATGTTTCAAGTTATTTTTTTTACAGACGTATATTTTATATAATTTTAAGGAAACGCTGTAAGTGTAATCTGGGCAAACAAATTAATTCACAACAAGGTATGTAATACAGGATGATTCAAAAAGAATACCACAACTTTAAAAATGTGTATTTAATGGAAGAAACATAATATAACCTTCTGTTATACAGCATTACAAAGAGTATTTAAAAAGGTTTTTTTTTCACTCAATAACAAGTTCAGAGATGTTCAATATGGCCCCCTCAAGACACACGAGCAATATCAACCCGATACTCCAACTCGTTCCACACTCTCTGTAGCGTATCAGGCGTAACAGTTTGGATAGCTGCTGTTATTTCTCGTTTCAAATCATCAATGGTGGCTGGGAGAGGTGGCCGAAACACCATATCCTTAACATACCCCCATAAGAAAAAATCGCAGGGGGTAAGATCAGGGCTTCTTGTCACGGGCTGCCTGGCGGCCGATCCATCGCCTCGGGTAGTTGACGTTCAGGTAGTTACAGACAGATAAGTGCCAATGTGGTGGCGCTCCATCCTGCTGAAATATGAATTGTTGTGCTTCTTGTTCGAGCTGAGGGAACAGCCAATTCTCTAACATCTCCAGATACTGTAGTCCAGTTACAGTAGCACCTTCGAAGAAGAAGGGACCAAAAACTTTATTGGCTGAAATGGCACAGAAATCGTTCACCTTAGGCGAGTCACGATCATACTGAGTTGTTTCCCGCGGATTCTCAGTGCCCCATATACAGACATTGTGACGGTTGAATTTCCCGTTGGTGTGGAAAGTTGCTTCATCACTAAACACAATCTTTCAAACGAAAGATTCATCTGTTTCCATTTGAGCAAGGATAAAATCACAGACATCGATTCTTTTAATCTTATCAGCTGCAGACAGTGCTTGAACCAATTTCAGACGATAAGGTTTCATAACTAACCTTTTTCGTAGGACTCTCCATACAGTTGATTGTGGAATTTGCAGCTCTCTGCTAGCTCTGCGAGTCGATTTTCCTGGGCTGCGAACAAATGCTTGCTGGATGCGTGCTACATTTTCATCACTCGTTCTCGGCCGTCCAGAACTTTTACCTTTGCACAAACACCCATTCTCTGTAAACTGTTTATACCAACGTTTAATACACCACCTATCAGGAGGTTTAACACCATATCGTTCGAAATGCACGCTGAACAACTGTCGTCGATTCACTTCTGCCGTACTCAATAACACAAAAAGCTTTCTGTTGAGCGGTCGCCATCTTAGCATCAACTGACGCTGACGCCTAGTCAACAGCGCCTCAAGCGAACAAATGTACAACTAAATAAAACTTTATAGCTCCCTTAATTCGCCGACAGATAGTGCTTAGCTCTGCCTTTTGTCGTTGCAGAGTTTTAAATTCCTAAAGTTGTGGTATTCTTTTTGAATCACTCTGTATTTAATTTGTTAAGAGAAGAAATGCTCATGCCATATTTTCATGCAGTCTCTAAAAAATACATGACATACTTGTATATGCAAGAAGGTAAAAAGCAATTCAGCACAAATGAAAAATATTGAGGAGAAGATCGCCGATGAAGGTGTAATTGAAGAGCGAAGGTTGGGCTAGAAGGGGAGGCAAGCAGGCCCCAAAAAGAAGAGAAAAATCAAATACCCAATAGACTTCGAGTCGTTGTTGCTGCAGAGGGCGGATGGTATATGCGATTCGGAGCAACAGTAGAATAGTTTTATTTAGTGATTTTTGAGGCTTTGTTTTGTGACGGCTAAACATTGCTGTTTCCTGAGACCCACTATTGGACCACATGTGGCTAAACATCAGAGGTGTAAGAAATTTTGAGAGGTGCAGAAGTTCTCTTTAACAGTAACATGTTTTACACAAGAAGATTATTTCTAGTTCATTTCATTTTAACCATTCACAACATGCTTTGAGATTCTAATCTATGATTTCATTTTATTATTATATATCTTTTCTTCGGTGAAATTGAACGGTAGGAAGTTTCAAGATATAAAGAATAACTGGAAATTTTTAATTTATGGAATAGCGTATTTAACAGTTAATATTTTCAACAAATCTGTAGTTAGAGGACATATTAAGAAACAAGTCAAAAATGACATTTTGGAAAGATCAGGTTTGTCTCTAAAGGGTGACGATGGTCAAATAGCAAATACAAAACTATGGGTAGCAACTATTGTTGATGGTGAGGAGCCATAATCGATATGCCACTATTCTGTAATTGTACATCTGAAGTTTATCGTCGATCCTAGGACTGACACCGATATTCTGTTTTACGTAAAGAATATAACCTTTAAAATTTACGTAGCAGCGCAGAATATTAATACACAGTATATAGATCAGGAACCTAATCCCACTGCCTTTAATTTCATTCTCACGGATGACATTGAGACAGTAAATAACAAGAGGAATAACAAAACTGTCCGAATCAATATAGAGAATTCAAGTGTCCAGTGGATTCTAAAGTTTGCTATAACAGCGAATACTTGCTTTCACTGACTCCTTTATGCCTACGTTTTCTCAGTCAGACGATGTTTGAAACTAGGACTAGCAAGGTAAAGCATTGTTCCACAAATTGTCAAATTGGAAGTGGAAGAGCAAGTTACATAAATTGCGATGGCAACAAACTTTTTTCAAGTAGACTGATCACTGTAGGCATCCAACGCTTTTATTGTGTGTTACATGCGCAGTATGTAAACTAGCAACGCCACAAACACACAATACTGCTAAACTATGAAACAACTGTAGCAAAACAGGGCATCCTCGTTGTGCATGTGATGGATAAGGCTACTAATTCGCAATATAAATGTCAATGTAAGCAGCAATTTCTGTTGGAACGTGCTTCCTGGACCAAATAACATACATTTCCCACGTCTTCAGTGCGAATCATGTAGCAAATGTAGCAAGGACATAAAAATATTGAGTGGATTTACTAACATAATTATGAACCACTCAAGAACGTAAATCGATGGTCACATAGGTGTCAAACGTATTCTGCGGCGTTGCCATTGTCCATTAGACTAGAAGCAGGAAGAAAACCTCGGTCAGCTGATGTGCTGAGATAGCTAGCACTGGTGAAGCTCGCGCTTCGAAGACGCCTCAGCATCGTCTGGGCGCGCGTTAGCCGTGTGTTCAACGGCGGCATATCGCGGATCGCGCGGCTGCTTGCGCCGTCAATCCGAATCCTTCCCCATGCATGCATGTGTGTCAGGTTAGGGAAGTTTAAGTAGTTCTGACATGGAAGCTCACTTTTTTACACCACCAAGGGACCGTATACCGCAGGAAGTGCGATACATTTCCGCTTATTATGTCTACCCGTACTCGAGGTAAACGGGTTTTAAGGATTTGGTAGACAGACAGACGTTCAAGAAAGTGAGACTTGCAGGGTTCCATTTTTACCGATTTAGGTGACGAAATCCTAATAATGAAAATAGCTACGACAGTTACTGAAGATGAGGGCTGCATAAATAATCACCCCTACTCTTTATTCGAAATGTTCTAGTTGCAGTCGATACATCAACATATTAATCGTAGTTACGCTTCCGATCCGAATCACGTTTCCAGGAATGCAAATAAAATCCATTTGCCTATACACGCGATAATTCAGACCCCAGTATTAATGCCACCGCGTTCCCATTGCTAGCTAGCTTAAGAAACACCTCGACTGATGGAGGTGTTCCTGCTGTGGCAAGTCTAATGGAGAATTCGAAACACTGTAGAATACTTTTGGCAGCTCTGTCGCCGTTTATTTCCTTGGGTGGTGCTGAAATATCCTTATAAATTTACCCGCTAATAACAGTATTTTGTTATTTGGATAAACGTCCCGAGTGATTGTCACATAAGCGGTGACATAGAGGTAGAAAATTCATGTTTTTATGTTCAGAAAGCTCTATGCAATTTAAACTGCACATCATTTTGCCATTTTCATTGCGAAATTGCCGGCTTATTCATGTCTGGGGTAATAATAGAGGGCTGTTTGTCTGGGTTGTCTGCTAGCGTAGTGAAAGGTGTTTGCTACTGCAAGGGAGGTCTGGTTTGTTTTCGGTTCTAATTTCAGTGGAGGCAGATTGACTATCAGTAAAGCAATTTTAAGAAATTCTCGCGCCCCCAATACTTTTTACTGCTATCTTTATTATGTACCGGAGTCCTATGGATGTCAATACGAAACTCTTTTAGAATTTCATACTTTTTCCGCTTCTGTCAATAAATGAATTGACTTGAGTGTGGCACTGAATGATTTTTAACTGAATCCTTATGAATCTTCAAGCATTGTTAAATTTGCACACTTTCATGGTAGGTCAGCAACGGTAATCCAGTATGACTGGTCCGAACGTTGACACGGACCGTTTCGCGGCCGAATGCGCATAATATTTTGCTAATTCGTAGCGATCTGCGGTACTTTGTCTTACTAAAACAGTTATGTTATCTCGATAAGCTGAAATTCATTTTTATTAGTACAGTCCATACTAATTAAAGTTTCTTCTTTCATTTATATCTAATATTTACGTGTTATGCTTAACACACTAACCAGCATTAATGTAGTCTTACACATGATTGAAAACAGTCTGACAAAGTTCGAATATTTTTTCAATTTCACACCTGTGCGTAGTATGTTGGTAGCACTTCGTCGCCTTGCCTGTTATGCTGCGTAGCAGACTTTATAGCTGTGCGGATCAGCATAACGAAAAGGCGAGGGGTCTCGCTTGTTTTTTCCACGACTGCACATTACGTAAATGGTTTGGCAGTATGTTAGTAAACTTGCATCATTTCAATTTTAAATTTTTAAACATCCTTTTAAACTTTATATTGAGTAAGAAGTATATTATACACAGACATTTTGTAAAAAAAAAAGAAAAAATACATCCCGCGTGCGTGTTTGTCAGTGTGTACTCTACTTATTAAAATACACCAAACAACATATTAATCTTGACACACATGAGATAGTATTACTATGTGCGTGAATCAGTTATTTTTTGAATTATGGTTTCCTGTGTGAAGTAAGATGACGTGTCTGATATCATCCTGTAAATGACCTGTGGGTGAGTGAACAGCTAACTAAATAAGTGAATGCAAACAAGACAGTGTCTCTCGTGAAGATGATTCACACGGATAAGGTCCCAAAACTACAATATGCTAACCCAAACCTCTAGAAAGTGCACAGTATGATATGAGACGGCATCTTCTAATGTCGGGGCCATTAGCTGTGAGAAGGCTTTGTGCAAAACGGATGCCATATTTGTTGACTGCCATGATTCGATAGCCTCTGCAAACGCTGCTTTAGGAGCCTAATCACGAAAAACACGCAATAGCAACACGACTGCAGAATATGCGACTGTGGACTGTGTCTTCCAACAATGGAAAAAGCCAAAAATTGCTAGGAGTCAGGTCATTAGAATAAGGGGCACGATGAACCACTTCAGAGTTGTGTTCAAGAAGAAATCCCCGCGCCGTGTTTATATAATGCGCTGGTACATTGCCTTGGTGAAATCCTTGCCGGACTATTTTTCTTCAAATGCTGTTCTTCAAAACGTCTAGATAGCTGCACCTGTCACCACAGTGCCTTTGGAACATAATGAGTAAGCATTACGTTGTCACTGTATCAAAGCATGGGCACCAACGTTTTTTCAGTACTTGTCGTTAATCGAAATTCTTTTGGTACCCGTGAGTCTGTGCGATTCCGCTGAGTTAAGTGACACTTCATTTCAAGAATGAAAAACGTTATCCATCTCTCATCCACTCTCACAGTTGTTTAGAAGAAAGTCCCATTTGTACAATCATCGCCAACATCGCCCGGCAAACTGCCACGCGCACAGCTTTGAGGTCCTCCTTCAGTATTCGTTACACTCACCTGGACAACATTTCCAGCTCGTCTTGCAGAAATGTGTGCACAGGTCTCACGAAAATGCCAACCAGCGGAGGTGATGTCTTTCACATTCAGTCGGGGATCCTCTAACGCACGTGTCTCCAGTGCTGTACTACGTTGTCAACACGGCTTTTGCGAAACGGAGAATGTTTCGTTTCGTTGCACATGACGTTCGCCCCTCTTTGAAGTGTCGCACACACGAACGCACATTCATCGCGTTCATGATACCTTCAGCATACGTCTCACTCGGCTGAAAATTTATTTAAATTGGTGTTTCAGCACATAAGTTGAGAAAACGAATGATTACTCGCTTTAATGAAAACGTTGTCATTAGCAGTACAAAAATCATTCCAAACTCTCGTCTTAGCTCCTAGAATTCTGTGTACCGTTCAGTGCTGCCGTCTGTGCCAGAGGAAACGTTCCAACTATTTTAACCAACACTCGGTCCTAAGCAAGAAAATCGCGTTCTTTAAAACTTGAACACACTTCCGACAAAAAAGTGAAGCATCCAGAAGGGAACGAAGAAATGAAACGAAACTTCATGTGATGTTATTTCAGTGATCACAAAACAGAGTCAAATTTACAAAGAATTTGGCAGTATGAACCCACCTATCACTATGCTGTTGCAATCCTCTGGACACCCTCTCTGCACTGATCTGGTTGGGAAGGTTGTTATAAAGCCGTTGTATCTTCTCCTGAGGTAAGCTGACTCCCAGCTGTTGTAACTAGTCCTTGATATCCTGGATATTGGCACTGGGGTGGAGTGACGTCCGCACTGGTCCCAAACATATTCTATCGAGGATAGCTATAGCTAATTCGTGGCCACAGGAGTACCTCAACATCACACAGATAGTTGAGAGACATGTGCCATGTGTGAACAAGTATTGTCCACTTGAAAAATGGATGACGCACATGAGGACGTAGGACGTCCGTGTCAAAACGTTGTGCCGTCTGAGTTCCCTCAACCGCAAACGGCAGTATTCTGGAACCACACCCAATAGCTCCCCACACTATGACGCCAGAAGTAACACCGTTGTACCCCTCTACAACACTGGAAAAATTGGACCTCACCCTAGGTCGCCACCATTTATGCCGACGGTTGTCATCCGGGGTAGTGCAGTACCACGATTCATAACTGAACACAATACGATGGCGTTCTTCAGCAGCCCATGATTCCTAGTCACGGAACACCCCAGATGCAACCATTTTGTGGTGTTAACGGCGGCCAACGCAAAGGATGAAATTATATAGTCGGGCTGCTGATAGCCTACGACCAATGGTATGGGATGATACGGAATGTTGAAGTGAGTCCTTGAAGTGAGTCCGTTACTTGCTCTCAGATGGCAGGAGCACAAGTAATGGGGTTACGATACGCTTTTTCCACAATACGGCGATCCTCCCCTGCGGTGTTTCGACGTAATCGACCAAACTTTCCCTGCTAGACCTGCCCATAGAACTAAACACGAGCAACACTAATGCTCTCTTGTGGTCGTTCTGCCTATCACAGAGGATTGCAGATCTAATCATCTACGTACATTCCATTGATGTGTGCTTGTACGAAGTTACACTGACATCCATGTCTTCTGGGTGTTTCACTTTCTGACAGGCAGTGTATTACAAACTCAGTCGCAAAAATGTACTCTACAAATTAATTTAAAAGGTACGATCTACATATACTTTCATATGCTATTTATATATATTTCATCTAAACCTTACAATGCGAATGTTTCTGAACAGAATCTACTATATATTATATTCTCCATCACTCCATTCTGAAAACAGGCAGGTTATTTATTAAGTAATTTAGCGGATTTTCTCTTGATTTATGCTTAACTATCCCTAATACTGGCTCGAAGCTGTTTACTAACTGAAAACTAAAACTGAATGGGATAGAACTGATATTTGCTGGGTGTCGGGGTCCAGCAATTGGAATGCTTGGTTATCTTACCACTTTTCCCTCATTGAAAGTAGCATGCCAATAGAATCTCTGAGTATGGCAGGTTCTGTGGGAGCCTTTCACACCGACGGCGCAGCATCTACCGTAATTGTTACATTGAAGGGCAGCCCTTTTGCTCCGTCCTCGTTTATATGTATTGTATTTACCCACTTAAGACTATAAAAAAAGAAGTGTCCGTGCAAGAAGTTGGTGAGCGACTAGAATAATTTGGCCAGAATTATGAAGACCATATTTTTCGTTTACTTGCGAGGTACGTAATTATCTTATCAACTGTAATACAAATATGCAATGGTTTGATGGGTACAGTCATGTCTGACACTTGATTGTAAAAGCATACAAATGACTTTGATCTCAGACACCTGCCTTCTAAGTCGCACCTTTACGAGATGTCCTGCAGTCAACCTTGTACGACATCGTGAGGATATTTCTCATGAAGAGATAAATATTAACACATTGGTACCTAACGGGTCGGCAGTCCAGTAAATTCCCGGATCCTGAGGAAATTTGCTGCAATTTACCATTTTTTAATAAATTTACTAATCTTCTTACCCGTTTAGCCAGTATATCAGCTTAACCTTCCATCTTTCATCTTTATGAATATGTATGGGCTTAGCACAAATAAATAATACAGGGATTTGTAGATATTACTCTAAAGATATTGTTTTTCAGCATTTTTCCCGAAGTGGACAAAATTTTCATAAGTAGACTATTGATTTAAAATCACTTGTCAGCAGGAAATACTAAATGCTTCATTTATAGGTAAAGTGCTCTATTGTGAAATGTTTTTTCTCATTTTTACAAATTAAAGAACTTCACTCGGATATGAAATCTTTCAAAACACGTGGGAACACAACGACCTGTGTTAAATTCCCTACTGTAGTATTTGGTCTCTTTCCTCACTACCTTTCCTGCAGTTTTCTCTTGTTCCCAATAGACATTACATCTTCTAGCTGGGTTTGTTTTCTTTTCTGTTGGTGGCAGTTTCTCAGAAAAATGACGTGCTGTGAGTCTGTTTACACTTGCAACACCAGATGCTGAATGTGCGTTTTTGTTTAGTTCCGCTCCTCCTTTTTGAACCAATTGCTTTGCTAATTTACAGATAAAATCTGATATTGTGAATAATGTTGGCACTCACAACATCCCTCATAAAAATATGGAAGAAAATCTTTTTCCACCATTTTACATTCTTTCGCGGGAAGGGATAGTAACTCATCAGCTGGTCTCCTCTGCCAACACCTGTTTCGACAAGTTGTAGTCTAGTACAACGTCTGACTTTACTACCTCAACATATCCACTCCTGTATTTTACACTGACATGTGAAGTAATCATCTTATGCGGTGTTGACAACATGTGGACATCACGTTTGTCTTTCCATTTCAAACGGAAAAGGTGTCCTTTGCGACGAAATGTCATTTCTCCTTTCTTTAGTTTTTGATTTGTTAGGTCTCTAGGTAAACCAATCTTTTCGTCATCACAGTTCCAACTCCAAATGTATTTCTTTCCTATAGTTCTTTGAGGACTGCAGGACTTGTATAAAATCTGTCCATGTATACCACATGTCCTTTTCCCAAGTAAGAGGAACATAGCCTCAGCAGCAGGGATTTGACTGAATTGTCAACATTTCCTTTTCCACCAGTATAAACGTCAACATTGCACATGTAACCTGTTTGAGCATCACTTACAGTACACAGTTTTATCCCATATTTCTCTGGTTTGTCTTTCATATAAACACGGAATGCAATTCTACCTCGAAAACGACATATTGCTTCATCAACAGTCAGATTTCGTGAGGGATAAAAGACTTTTCAGTATCTTTATGTGAGAAAGTACCAAAAAGATCTTATTTTATGCAGAGTGTCAAGGCCTCGTTCTTGTTGAGGTATCCATAGCGCTTCATTGTTCACATGCAGCATCCTGAATATGCCAAAAAGTCTGTCTCGTGACATTAGCTGAGAAACAAATAATGGAGCAAGCACAGGATCTTCAGGCCAATAATCCCTAAGTTTAGGTTTCTTTACAACACACATATGCAAAACGATTGCAAAAAATTGATACACTTCATGTATACTCACTGCTCTCCATTTCTTCCATAAAGATTTTGGTTTGATTCTGTTCTGACGGCGAAGATCAAAAATAGTATTAGTAGCATGTATATTTGTCTCTGCCTTTACTTGTAGAAAAATGCTGTGATCAAAAAATTGCAACAAATAGTCTAGTTCTGCTGATAATGTGTCGACCACAACATGAATTCCACTCGTTTCTCCTAACAGAGGTAATTGAGGGAGTGCATCAAAATGACGCCATTCATTATGAAGGGCAAGCTGTTTAAGTAAATGACAAATCTGACTAATGGAGACCTGTGCATTAGCTTCTTCATACTCACTACCATCGTTTCTATCAGCAGCACAGGTGTTGCTCTCCAGCTCACGTGAGTCATCGTCGTCTTCTGAAAAATCGCCCCTGTCGTCCGAAAGATCGTCAAGCTCTGAGCCATTGTTCAAGAGCTCTTCAATCTCTAAGTTTGACAAGCGATGTCTGTTATCCATATTCACTGTTTATATGTTTTTACATACGGGAATGATGCACACAATAGCACAACATGGGAGCCGACATAGAACAAAACAACCTTCAACAATTTCCCAGCGCGCCCGCAGTTCACGTAACACTGGTACCATTCACGAGAGACTGGCACTCGCTAGCCATCAACAATGCACTTAACGATAACCAAACAATTAGTCTCGCCACTTATAAACATCAGGAGACAAGAAAAACCGCATTCCAGTGAAGAGTGCTGCAGCCCACGCCCTCATCGACGGACCTTGTGTATTTCTTGGATGTTCTCTTAATTTTAGCTTGGATATAAACGACACATTTTCCCATGGAAATGGATGGTTCACTGTTGCCATAGTGAGAGGTGGTAGTGGAGTGTCTAGTGTACCTGGACTTGAAAGTTTTAATGATAGAGATGTTATTGCATACCGTACCTACCATTCAGGTAGTGAAGGGAGACGAAAATTTAATAGTCATGGGTGACTGGAATTCGTCAGTAGGAAAAGCGAGAGAAGGAAACATAGTAGGTGAATATGGATTGGGGGGAAGAAATGAAAGAGGAAACCGCCTTGTAGAATTTTGCACAGAGCATAACTTAATCATGAAAGAAGGTTGTATACCTGGAAGAATCCTGGAGATACTAAAAGGTATCAGATAGATTACATAATGGTAAGACAGAGATTTAGGAACCAGGTTTTGAATTGTAAGACATTTCCAGGGGCGGATGTGGATTCTGACCACAATCTATTGGTTATGAACTGCAGATTGAAACTGAAGAAACTGCAAAAAGGCGGGAATTTAAGGAGATGGGACCTGGATAAACTGAAAGAACCAGAGGTTGTACAGAGTTTCAGGGAGAGCATAAGGGAACAATTGACAGGAATGGGTGAAAGAAATACAGTAGAAGAAGAATGTGTAGCTCTGAGGGATGAAGTGGTGAAGGCAGCAGAGGATCAAGTAGGTAAAAAGACGAGGGCTAATAGAAATCCTTGGGTAACAGAAGAAATATTGAATTTAATTGATGAAAGGAGAAAATATAAAAATGCAGTAAATGAAGCAGGCAAAAAGGAATACAAACGTCTCAAAAATGAGATCGACAGGAAGTGCAAAATGGCTAAGCAGGGATGGCTAGAGGACAAATGTAAGGATGTAGAGGCTTGTCTCAGTACGGGTAAGATAGACACTGCCTACAGGAAAATTAAAGAGACCTTTGGAGAGAAGAGAACCACTTGTATGAATATCAAGAGCTCGATGGCAACCCAGTTCTAAGCAAAGAAGGAAGGCAGAAAGGTGGAAGGATTATATAGAAGGTTTATACAAGGGCGATGTACTTGAGGACAATATCATGGAAATGGAAGAGGATGTAGATGAAGATGAAATGTGAGATAAGATACTGCGTGAAGAGTTTGACAGAGCACTGAAAGACCTGAGTCGAAACAAGGCCCCGGGAGTAGACAACATTCCATTAGAACTACTGATGGCCTTGGGAGAGCCAGTCATGACAAAACTCTACCATCTGGTGAGCAAGATGTATGAGACAGGCGAAATACCCACAGACTTCAAGAAGAATATAATAATTCCAATCCCAAGGAAAGCAGGTGTTGACAGATGTGAAAATTACCGAACTATCAGTTTAATAAGTCACAGCTGCAAAATACTAACACGAATTCTTTACAGACGAATGGAAAAACTGGTAGAAGCGGACCTTGGGGAAGATCAGTTTGGATTCCGTAGAAATGTTGGAACACGTGAGGCAATACTAACCTTACGACTTATCTTAGAAGAAAGATTAAGAAAAGGCAAACCTACGTTTCTAGCATTTGTAGACTTAGAGAAAGCTTTTGACAACGTTAACTGGAATACTCTCTTTCAAATTCTGAAGGTGGCAGGGGTAAAATACAGGGAGCCAAAGGCTATTTACAATTTGTACAGAAACCAGATGGCAGTTATAAGAGTCGAGGGGCATGAAAGGGAAGCAGTGGTTGGGAAAGGAGTGAGACAGGGTTGTAGCCTCTCCCCGATGTTATTCAATCTCTATATTGAGCAAGCAGTAAAGGAAACAAAAGAAAAATTCGGAGTAGGTATTAAAATTCATGGAGAAGAAGTAAAAACTTTGAGGTTCGCCGATGACATTGTAATTCTGTCAGAGACAGCAAAGGACTTGGAAGAGCAGTTGAACGGAATGGACAGTGTCTTGAAACGAGGGTATAAGATGAACATCAACAAAAGCAAAACGAGGATAATGGAATGCAGTCAAATTAAATCGGGTGATGCTGAGGGGATTAGATTAGGAAATGAGACACTTAAAGTAGTAAAGGAGTTTTGCTATTTAGGGAGTAAAATAACTGATGATGGTCGAAGCAGAGAGGATATAAAATGTAGACTGGCAATGGCAAGGAAAGCGTTTCTGAAGAAGAGAAATTTGTTTACATCGAGTATAGATTTAAGTGTCAGGAAGTCGTTTCTGAAAGTATTTGTATGGAGTGTAGCCATGTATGGAAGTGAAACATGGACGATAACCAGTTTGGACAAGAAGAGAATAGAAGCTTTCGAAATGTGGTGCTACAGAAGAATGCTGAAGATAAGGTGGGTAGATCACGTAACTAATGAGGAGGTATTGAATAGGATTGGGGAGAAGAGAAGTTTGTGGCACAACTTGACTAGGAGAAGGGATCGGTTGGTAGGACATGTTTTGAGGCATCAAGGGATCACAAATTTAGCATTGGAGGGCAGCGTGGAGGGTAAAAATCGTAGAGGGAGACCAAGAGATCAATACACTAAGCAGATTCAGAAGGATGTCGGTTGCAGTAGGTACTGGGAGATGAAGAAGCTTGCACAGGATAGAGTAGCATGGAGAGCTGCATCAAACCAGTCTCAGGACTGAAGACCACACAACACAACAACAACCTACCATATGTTTGAAATTGCTAATAAAGACTTTGGTAAATCTGCTTAAGACTCTACGTCTCCACTTGTATTGTTTACACGTAACAAAAGAAAATTGAATCCGAATGAATCTGTATTTATTTGGATTAAAGGTAAAGGTGTATGTGAATATGTAAAATTTGTATCTGTTTGTACTGTATATTTTCATAAATAAAGATCTGTAGCGTCAGCCAATAACCGGACAAGGGTACATGTCCAACCGTTTAAATCACAAACAAATAAGTCAGAAGTGAAGGATATATGACATTCGTCAGTCGGATTTTATTGTTAAAACAGTGAACGTATCTAGTACCTCCGTCGGCTCCAGTGTGTTAAACTTTAAGTGAAATATAGCTAAAATGCAAAGCCATCACTTTGAAACTGAAAAGTGGTAATTGCATCTGCTACGCGGGACTTTAGATCATTCGTACAAAAGCAAAGACGCATTTGAGGTTTCCACTGCAAGCTTTTGCTCACAAGTGCATTCTGAGCTTGTTGACATAATTGGGACATAAAGCTACATCTCGCAAGTAACAATTTATTAGCGTACGCAAAAGCTAAGTAACATCGAAAAATAAGCAAATGATAATCCAAGTGTCAGAATCACTTGCACATCTTGATGTAGCTGCGTCAGGAATAAAGAACGCTAACTACCATCGGTCTAAATAGCTTCACAAGTAAAATAATACTCATTTACAGAAAAAAGTCGCTGCCTTGTCCGCACGCAAAGACTGACGTGTATAAACATGGATCCAAATCATTTTGATAATCATAACTAGTTTAGAACCTTATAAGAAGTTAACAAGAGTTCGTAACTAACACCAAGGCTAGTAAATTACGGAGCAATAATTCATATGCTTGAATGCTATGCAAACTGGCTGTCGGGTTTCTACAGTCTGCGCCCCGGACGCATTAGCAAGCGTCCGTTCTTATATATGTACGCCTCCATGAGGTTTCATACACATGTCAACATTAGACTGATAAACTAACGAAACGATGATGACTAATTAAGTGCAGTTGACCTACTGAAGTCGCTTTCCGCAATTCCGGCTTTAGTTTTGAATTAGATAGAGTACCCGGCTTCACTCAGGAAGTTGATATGAAATTGTGTGGTAGTTGAAATAAAAGGACAAACTTTAAACTATAAGAGGTAAAAAATTTTATTGAGAACATATTCTAACTATTTACAATACTTGTTAAAGTATAAGGGTTAAAAATTTTATTGAAAACATATTCTAACTATTTACAACATTTTTCGTTTTCTTATCTGGGCAATATGTACAAATTTTTCAAATTTCCTACTCGAGAGCACGCTGCGTATAGCTGACTGTGAGAGGAGCAGGAGTCTTTGAGGTTGATTCCTCAATATTTTAAAGTTTGTCCATGCGCTTCGCTAATTGTAAAACTGAAGGCTAATTTGATTGGAAATTACAGTCTGTTAAATCGGAATGGCAGTTCAGTAGAGATCAGTGGTATGCTGGGGAAAAATAGTGTATGTCCTTTGTACTTTCCAGTCAAGTTCGGCTTCGATGACGTTATTCGATAGTTGTTTGACGATCGTCCTCGTTCCATCACATAGTTTTGGTGAGATGAGATTTCTGAGTAGTACGATCGGAGACCCAGTTTTAAGTTGAAGGCAGTGTAATGGTATTCCTGGTACTTGCAAAGAGTTTAGAAAATCTGAAATTCTGTAGGCTAGTTCACACTGTCTTCAATGTATACCATCGTATCGATCAATTTACATATTCTTTCACCCGGAATTTTCTTTTGCGTTTTAAAGTTGATATCGTCGACAATATTATTCTTACGATAAATATAAAAGCGTATCAGGTCTATAGATATTATTTTTAGTTGCCAAAATTGCCTTTCAAATAGCCAGTCCAGATTGGTATAAGTTGAGAACACTGTTTGGATAAATTTGGTCGATGAGTTCGATTTCAGTAGAGGCTATGCTGCAAGAATCACTGTTGAGTTTAATGAGGCCGGTTGACTGGTCAGTAGGATATGTGCCTCCACCTATTTGTAAAAGTTGTTGAGCAAAGTGTGTTGTTGTTTCGTCTTTCGACAGTTCAGCTCATATTTTTTATTAGTCGCAGTATTTGTATGTATGGCCAGAGATGCGATTTTTTAAAGCATGCATTGATCTCTCGTGTTAGTGTGGACTTGGGAATAAATGAAAGCGTTTGTCGCAAGTCTCCTGAGGGTTTGAGTAGGCCTCCTGCCGTCACTTCAGAGTTTCCTCCCAAGTCTTGTAATATTCTGTCCATGGCTCCGAGTGATTTTTTATGTGCCATTGTGATCTCAGAAGATAATTTTACCTTGCTTTAGAAATTCACCCCGTCCAGATGCTCTGATGATTTTACATACCGGGAACTGTTCTTCGACTATATTCATCGGCAATTGTAGGAGGGATTGGGCAGTCCATCCTCCTTCCATAAGTGTGGCTGCAATGCTGGATGACGCCAGTGAAAATGTAATGTGTTGTTTAACACGTATTTCCGCCAGCAATAGATTTATTAGAAATTTTTTCCCGGTGCCGCATGGTGCGTCCAAGTAAATAATTACACCAGTGTTGTTGTCGATAAGGTAAACGATAACGTTGTAAATTACCTTCTGATTGTCACTGAGGAATGGTTTGTTGTGAGCAACGTACTGAAGTAATTTGTTGATGGTGTAGCTTTTTTCCTTCGCAATTTCGAAGTTTAGCACGTTGATAGCATCTTTTCGTGCTGATTGCATCCCAAGTCATATTAAAGTCTGTTAACAAATATGTCTGCGTGCCATCCTCACCAGCAAGTACAGAAATGTTTGTTTTGTAAATAAACCCATCTTTTCTTTCTACAACTTAATTTGTTTTACCCAGACACGTTTCGCATTTTACTTATTTACTTTCATTATTTACTTATTTACTTTCATTATTTTTAGATTATAAAACAGTTCTCTTCGCGTTTTTTATGTAAATAAGTAGTTACTTACAGTTTGCTGGCATCTTTGTTTCCTCTCATCTGGTCTGGTGGTCGTACTGCCACTTCATTTCCGAAACACAAGTGCAGTTTTATATTCTGAACTTATTCTTTCACACTGTTCACCATGTTTCTCCTACTTCTTTCTGGTGCACTGTTATTCATTTGCCACTAGTTATAGCTATTACGGCCACGCAAACAAACTTATTATTCACGCCCTGCCAGGAATTTCCATGTGGTCTATACCAGAATTTCAGAAGACTTCACCTGAATGTCCATAAACCAATGCAACACATAAAATTTAACACCATATGCAAATGTAATGATCTTGTACTTAAATATATCAATGTAAAAATTAAAAACAGTTAGCCCAGCGGCCAAAAAGCCATGCATGCTGCTCAGAAATTGTGGTTATATATATATATATATATATATATATATATATATATATATATATATATATATATATAAAAGACACATTTACAAATTTCAAACACCATTAATAATATGCTAGTTTTCTCCCATCTGGTCAACTAGGTCGAAAGGCACACAAAAACTGCTGTACAAAGTATGGAAACAGTGCATAGAATAAAGATTAGCCAACTCAAAATACTCGAGACACAACACAATAACTTTACATGCAATAAAGAGAAACACACCCACAAATTCTACCTAAGATTAGTAAACCTTACAGCCACACAATTAAATAGTAAAGAAAGTCAACTGTTGGAGAAAGGATTAAAATACAATGTAAATTCAGAAATAGATGAAGATTAGATATAAAATCTAATTATAGAAGCAGAAAGTGTATTGACAAGGGCGGATAGGAATCAAAACAGCAATTTCAACATTGGACAAACAACACAAAATAACAGAAACACAGAGTCTCCAACGCTCAGAAAACTTAGGAAAAACTTCAAAATAAAAATGTTATCCAAAATAGTTAAGGCTTTCGTGGCCACTTGTTGACAAACTGCCTATTGGCTTCTGTCTCGGATTCTTCGGCCGACGTTCATCTAATGATTTTACTGACGTTTCGCCAGCACGAGTGCTGGCATTGTCAAAGCTTCACCCTCCATTGCCGGTGGTGAACTTGAGCCGAGCTCGCGGCCGCATATTATATGAAGGGCTTATTTCAATAGTGGTACAAGTCCATTTTTTGTTCATTCTGAGATACAGAGTCCTAAAGTTAAAAGAGCGCTGAAAAATCTCCAGTTGAGATACCAGAAATATTCAAGTATATACAAGGCTATTACAAATGATTGAAGCGATTTCATAAATTCACTGTAGCTCCATTCATTGACATATGGTCACGACACAACACAGATACGTAGAAAAACTCATAAAGTTTTGTTCGGCTGAAGCCGCACTTCAGGTTTCTGCCGCCAGAGCGCTCGAGAGCGCAGTGAGACAAAATGGCGACAGGAGCCGAGAAAGCGTATGTCGTGCTTGAAATGCACTCACATCAGTCAGTCATAACAGTGCAACGACACTTCAGGACGAAGTTCAACAAAGATCCACCAACTGCTAACTCCATTCGGCGATGGTATGCGCAGTTTAAAGCTTCTGGATGCCTCTGTAAGGGGAAATCAACGGGTCGGCCTGCAGACAGCGAAGAAACGGTTGAACGCGTGCGGGAAGTTTCACGCGTAGCCAGCGGAAGTCGACGAATAAAGCAAGCAGGGAGCTAAACGTACCACAGCCGACGGTTTGGAAAATCTTACGGAAAAGGCTAAAGCAGATGCCTTACCGTTTACAATTGCTACAAGCCCTGACACCCGATGACAAAGTCAAACGCTTTGAATTTTCGGCGCGGTTGCAACAGCTCATGGAAGAGGATGCGTTCAGTGCGAAACTTGTTTTCAGTGATGAAGCAACATTTTCTCTTAATGGTGAAGTGAACAGACACAATGTGCGAATCTGGACGGTAGAGAATCCTCACGCATTCGTGCAGCAAATTCGCAATTCACCAAAAGTTAACGTGTTTTGTGCAATCTCACGGTTTAAAGTTTACGGCCCCTTTTTCTTCTGCGAAAAAAAACGTTACAGGACACGTGTATCTGGACATGCTGGAAAATTGGCTCATGCCACAACTGGAGACCGGCAGCGCCGACATCATCTTTCAACAGGATGGTGCTCCACCGCACTTCCGTCATGATGTTCGGCATTTCTTAAACAGGAGGTTGGAAAACCGATGGATCGGCCGTGGTGGAGATCATGATCAGCAATTCATGTCATGGCCTCCATGCTCTCCCGACTTAACCCCATGCGATTTCTTTCTGTGGGGTTATGTGAAAGATTCAGTGTTTAAACCTCCTCTACCAAGAAACGTGCCGGAACTGCGAGCTCGCATCAACGATGCTTTCGAACTCATTGATGGGGACATACTGCACTGAGTGTGGGAGGAACTTGATTGTCGGCTTGCTGTCTGCCCAATCACTAAAGGGGCACATATCGAACATTTGTGAAGGCCTAAAAAAACTTTTTGAGTTTTTGTAGTGTGTGCAAAGCATTGTGAAAATATCTCAAATAATAAAGTTATTGTAGAGCTGTGAAATCGCTTCAATCATTTGTAATAACCCTGTATACTTGAATATTTCTGGTATCTCAACTGCAGATTTTTTTAGCGCCCTTTTATATATATATATATATATATATATATATATATATATATATATATATATATATATATATATACACTTGAATATTTCTGGTATCTCAGCTCCAGATTTTTCAGCGCTCTTTTAACTTTAGGACTCTGTATCTCAGAATGAACAAAAATGGACTTGTACCACTATTGAAATAAGCCCTTCATATGTACCTGGCGCGCCAACGTCCGAGGGCTTCTCCGCGGTCATTTTTGATGCGGTTCTCCTCTTGCTACGTGCGACGGTCGTTCGCTGCAGTACGGGAAGCCAGGATCCGTTTACCTTAAGGCTTCCCTCCTTCTTGTTGAAACTGTTGGCGTGTTTTTGTATTTCTACAGATTCTCTGAACAAGCGCGTGTGATAGTGCTTCTCAAGAGCCAGAAATTCCGTGTCGGCGAATTTTATTACGCGGTCGGTCTCACTCAGTGCGTGCTCTGCACGGCCGATTTCTCCTCCTGCCCCAACCTGCAATGTCGCTTATATTCTTTGATTCTGGTGTTGATTGATCGTCCAGTCTTTCCGAAATAAGCTTTTCCGCATGTGCATGGTATACGGTATATTCCCGACATTGCAAATGGGTCCCTTTTCTCCTTTGCCGATCTAAGACACTCTTTGATCTTCTTCGTCGGTTTGAAAATCGTCTTTACGCCATGTTTGCGCAATATACGGCCGTATATTGCCGATATTTAGTACAGTTATAACTATGTCCCCTTTGTAATAATTTTTATCTTGATTAATTTGCAATATTCGCGAAAAATCTTCGCTTCTGTTAGCTCTTCAGTTCACAGTTCTTTATTTGTATCTTGTTTTACTTACAGTTACTAGCGTAGAAAGGCCTGAAATTACTCCTTTCTGCAAATTAAAGAGCGCAAGTCCAGATATTTTAAAATCCTTCGATTATTATCCTATAATACGACTCAATGAAACGTTAATGACTCTGACGAAACAGTTTTCTCCCAAAGTGTTACTGTGCAACTCAGTTGTAGTGAATATAATGCCCTGTAGCAAATCAATTTGATTTTTGTGTTATTGTTACAGTGAAGAAATAATTTTTATATCCTTGATTGTAAGGTGAGTTCCCTATCACGGCCAGAACAAACTCTAGTTATTACAAACTCTAATACGACGGTGCCGAGTGCGTGGGGCAGATGGGGGGGGGGCGGAGGGGGGGGGGGGAGATTGGTGTAAGGTGTGAGGGGATGAGTGATGAACACTCCAATTGGATCTACGGTACTTTAATTTTAATGAAGACCACAAACATGTTTTTTTCACGTTGTCTGTACTGGATGGAGTTTCTAATATCGTCCTCCTTCTCTGGGACCAGACGTTGACATTCTTGGAACGTTGGTATGGCTCCCTGTCTAGAGGTTTGAACGTGAATGTCTGAGTCTTACAAGTATCGTGCGATGTGTGTACAAAGAGGGTCGGAAAGCAATCTCAATTTCCGTATGGCGGTGAAGTACAGGGAGATTTGGGGGCGTAGCTGCTGCTAGTCTCATTTAGGCAGTAGATCAATGTTTTTAGAGACGCAATAGGTGAAATATTCTCACTGCTTTTCGTTCACTGTTTGTAGTAGTTCAAATGAGAGCGCAAATAAGAATTCCGCCAAACACGAAATCCGTAGTTTAATATTTACAGTAGCAAAAACTCTCAGAGTTGTTGATATTCATCACGAAAATTTGTACTGTACATAGACCGCATCTGATCGGTGAAGGCGGTATTTGTAATGCGAGAAGGTGGTGGTAGAGATCTGTCGGATCGAGGAGGTGTGCAATGGGCCTGACCTTAATTCTGCGTATGTGTATCGGATGGCAGCGGTGAGCGTTTCTCGTCTTGATTATTGATGTTGTATGGCGGAGGGCATGTTTACGGTCTAGGAAGTATGTCCTCGTGGAAACTGATCGTCGAACTCTGGCAAGATTTCTCTATGTCCACTGTTTGAAATACGTTATCTTCTAGAAGAATCGTTGAATACCTTTTCTGTAACTAGAACTTCGAATTTAGTAGTACCAGCTAGAAGCTCTCTTCCGAGTGACCAATCACGACACCAGTTCCGCCGCCCACTGAGGCCAAATGCGGATGGCGGAGCGCGGTCAGCCTGCAAGCCGTATCCCAAGGGATTGTGGTGGCCGTGATGGATGGCTGCAGCTCTGCTCCTCCTGGTCCCTTATCTTAGACGAATTGCTTCAGATAGCTGTAAGAGGAGTCAGATTACTGTAAGCAGCTGGAGCTAGAGACAGAATCAGGTAAAATCAATAATGATAAATATGTGTTCTCAGAAACGAAAGTGCCCCTCAGGTAATTGACAGGTATGTCTTGTTATACTCCATGATGATTTTACAAACTTTCAAGGGACGATGGAGGAGGGTAAATGTAACACTTCGCGGTAGGGAACCCTGGTCCGCAAACGACCGAATCGAAAGTTAGAAGCGAAAATCAGACACCTCTGGCAGTGGAGTACAAGTACTGTTACAGTTCTTGCTAAGATTGTAGGGTAGGCAACTTCCAGAGGTGAGAGCATGGACGAAAGAAGAAAAAGTTGTCTAGTAAACATGGGCTCTAAAATCCATACCTTAAGAGCTATGAGCACCTGTTCGTCTTCTGTTCTACTGCAAGCTCTTTGGTTTCCACATCTCGCAGGACGTGTTACGGACCAAAACAAGTAAAAATGTCCAGTAAATATGGGCTCTACAGTGCATACCTTATGAGCTATGGGAATTCAGTACAGGACACGTGTTTCACAGTAGCGAAGATGAACAATTGCTCATAGCTCGAAAGGTAGGCATTTTAGAGCCTATGTTTACAGCACAATTTTTTCTTGTTTGGGTCCATACTACTAAGTCTAAAAGTTGCCGACCCTACTATCTTAGCAACATCAGTACCGTTACATATAATCCACTGTCAAAGGTATCAAAAAGATTTTCGCTTCTGTCGTTCCACTCGTTCGCTCCCGACCAAGGTCCCTTACCTCAAATTGATATACTCACCATTCTCCACCATCCTTGAAAGTTTGTAACATCATCACGGTCTCACCGTGTATACAGGGAGTCCAAGATAAGCGGAGGATGGACAGGATTACTCCCATTCCTCAGTATTGACTACACTAAGCTGTTACTAAATAAATAGTCGACAGAGTAACTTTATCAAGTCTGAATGAGAAAATAAACTGGTTATTAAACTTGCATCGATAGTCGAATTGGCTTTTAGCGTGTCATATGCTTGGATATACAAATTATTAGCATTCAACGCAATGTACAAAATAGATTAGATGAACGCTGTCTACATATTGTTATGTAAAGACAAATTATGCAGTGGGTTTCTTATGCAGCAATTATTTTTAAATTTGTCGAATACCGTCGTTTGCACGTAGCTGTATTGTCACTTCATTAAACAGCCGGAAACAGACCCTCCTCAGGTATAACGTGATACCATTAATCACATGCGTGACATATCGCCGGCCGGAGTGGCCGAGCGGTTCTAGGCGCTTCAGTCTGGAACCGCGCGACCGCTGCGGGCGCAGGTTCGAATCCTGCCTCGGGCTTGGATGTGTGTGAATTCCTTAGGTTAGTTAGGTTGAAGTAGTTCTAAGTTCTAGGGGACTGATGACCTCCGCTGTTAAGTCCCGTAGTGCTCAGAGCCATTTGAACCATGACATATCATAACAGTTAACAATTATCATCGCACAAACCAACATGTTAAATTTCACTACAGTACAGAAATACATGCAGCGCACAATACTTAATGTGACGAAGCAACTGGCAAGACTCTACCCCTAGGTTTCGCCACATTACCTACTGTGTGCAGAAGCGTTATAATTGAATTTAACTTGTTGATTTGTGCCATGATGCTAGTTAATATACATGATTTCTCATCCATCTGATTAATGAAATGGACCGTTTCTGACTGAAACTGGTTGTTTAATAAAATGACGAAACTGATGTGTGCAACCAACATTTTCCAAAAATTTCTGGAAGCTTTAAATCATCGCTTCCTCAAGCCATAGTTTAATTTTTTGATTCTGGGTTAGATCGTGTTACGCCTAGTGTAAGAAAAATAAACATCTATCATCTCAGGCCTGAATTCTACGGCAGCAGGATTCTGGCGTAACGAAGCCGTCGTTTATCATTCGGCGATATTGCACCACAAGAATATGGAATCGATGGGTACAGGAAGGGCTTACACAACGTCTTTCAGGATTTCAGCAGTCCCATTTGATTGATTAGCGCCAGACAGGACATATGTTTTGTTAATTAATGGAAATGGAACATCGCAGACGTATTTTCAAAGTATTTATAACTTGTATGACTAGTTTCTAAGCTACATTTGCGTCATCTTCAAGTCCTACAACTAATCAAATAAGTACTTCCAGTCATTGGCTCATGTATCATACGTTCCATACACAGTTGAATTCCATACAATAACTGGATGTGTAGTCTACACGTTCGGAATATACAATCCTGATGCACAGCGGTCCACAGCACCTAGTTAATGTATGGGTCGTATGATACATGAACTAATGATTGGAAGTACTCATTAGGTTAGTAGTAGGACCTGAATATGACGCAAATGTAGCTTTGAATCTAGTCGTATGTACAATAAATACTTCGAAAATAAGGCTGTGGTTTTGTAAGTAGGCTGTTTAGGTTTTTATGTTGGTAACGCTACGTAGCGCTCTGTATGAAAATCACTGACTGTGCTGTGTGAAGTCTGTGGCTGGTTTGCATTGTTGGAATATTTGCTATAGTAGTGTTGGGCAGTTGGATGTGAACAGCGCGTAACGTTGCGCAGTTGGAGGTGAGCCGCCAGCAGTGGTGGATGTGGGGAGTGAGATGGCGGAGTTTTGAGAGCGGATGATCTGGACGTGTGTCCGCCAGAAAGAGTAAATTTGTGAGACTGGATGTCATGAACTGATATATATATATTATGACTTTTCAACACTATTAAGGTAAATACATTGTTTGTTCTATCAAAATCTTTCATTTGCTAACTATGCCTATCAGTAGTTAGTGCCTTCAGTAGCTAGAATCTTTTATTTAGCTGGCAGTAGTAGCGCTCGCTGTATTGCAGTAGTTCGAGTAACGAAGATTTTTGTGAGGTAAGTGATTCATGAAAGGTATAGGTTATTGTTAGTCAGGGCCATTTTTTTGTAGGGATTTTTGAAAGTCAGATTGCGTTGCGCTAAAAATATTGTGTGTCAGTTTAGTGTTGATCAGAATAAGTAAAGAGAGTAATGCCTGAGTACGTTCAGTTTTGCTCAGCTGTTTGAAAATCAAATAACGTAGAGGTTTACCAGCACAGTAATTTATTAATTTTTCTAAGGGGACATTTCAGTTTTCCATTTCCACTACTTACACTGAGATGACGAAAGCCATGGGATAGCGATTCTATAGACACAGATGGCGGCACTATCGCGTTCATGAGGTATAAAAGGGCCGTGAATAGTCGGAGTTGTCATTTGTACTCAGGTTATTCATGTGAAAAGGTTCCTGACATCATTATGGCCACACTACGGGATGTAACAGACTTTGAGCGTGGAATGGTAGTTGGAGCAGTGTCGAGAGGGTGCCGATAGCACCAATTTCTAGGCATTACCTCTCACCACGGACAACTCGGTGACCGATGGCTTTCACTTAACAACCGACAGCAACGGTATGGTCCCTAGACGACTGGAAAACCGTGGACAGGTCAGACGAGTCCAGATTTCATTTGGTAAGAGCTGTTGGTAGGGTTTGAATGTGGCACTGACGACACGTAGCCATGGACCCAAGTTCTCAACAAGGCGCCGTGCAGGATCTGGCTCCGTAATGGGATGGGCTGAGTTTATATTGAAAGTACTGGGTTCTCTGGATGGTCTACTTGGAGACCATTAACAGCCATTCATGGACTTCATGTTCGTAAACAAATAAGGAATTTTATGGATGACAATGAGCCATATCACCGAGCCACAATTGTTCGCGACTTATTTGAAGAACATTCTGGACAATTCGATCGAATGGTTTGGCCACATAGGTCACGCAACATGAATCCTATTAAACATTTATGGGACATAGTCGAGAGTTCAGTTCGGCTCAAAATCCTGCACCGGCAACAATTTCCCAATGTCCCAATGCTGCCCATAGTGGCAGCATGGCTCCATATTTCTGCAGGGGACTTCCAGTGACTTGTTGAGTCCATGCTAGGTCGAGTTGCTGCACTACGCCAGCTAAAAGGAGGTCCAACATGATATTAGCAGGTATCCCATGACTTTCGTCACCTGAGTATATATCATCAGACGCTGACCCGCGTCCACAAGAAGGATGTACTTTCACAAGATATTTTGTTCGTTCTGTAGTGCAGGACTGTATAGTCAATTCAAGACCCGTGAATCACGACATTGGCTTGTTTATCAGGAAGAAAATGTATCTACAAGGACAGTTCAGCGATCCTTGGAGTACATAGGATGTCAGCACGGCGATCATCGTTGTTTCCCTCGATGCGAAAGCAAGGTAGAGGATGCTGAACTTGGTGCAGCCAGTGACAAAACTGAACAGAAGAGTCCTCTTTTTAGACTAGTCCCTGTTCTGTGTAGAGCATCGCGACGGGCGTGCCATGTGTGGAGGAGCCGAGGAGAATCTTCATTAAACGATCATCTTTGACTCGCACAGCAGGTGATTTGGAAGGCATTCATCACATGTGTTAAGGCCAGTGGCTGTGCCCTCTCTTTGAGGTTATCCGTGTCGTCATCTTTCAGCAAATAACGCAGGATCGAATATTACCAAAGCTGTCAAAACCTACCTCAGTACAGAGCGTGTTCAACTGTGGCCGAGGCAAACACTTTTTGTCCACATTTTTCGTCCGTTTCAAATATCTGGTTATAGTCCACTGCGAGGTTGGCATGCCACTACAGATGATGAACTCTAGCATTGCGTTGAAGCAGCATGGGATGACATACATGTATGTCATCCAAACTCATTCGATTCCATGACCAGTTGGGTAGCAGCTCTGTATACTGAATTCGCTCGCTGTATAGACAAAAATTCCCTATAAACTTAATCACGTATTTTTGCTTCTATACTGTGTACACACAATAAATAAAATAAATAAAACTGCTAAGGTTCCTGCGGTTTCGCAATTTTAACGGCTAGCAGCTAATTTCAACAAAATACACTCCTGGAAATTGAAATAAGAACACCGTGAATTCATTGTCCCAGGAAGGGGAAACTTTATTGACACATTCCTGGGGTCAGATACATCACATGATCACACTGACAGAACCACAGGCACATAGACACAGGCAACAGAGCATGCACAATGTCGGCACTAGTACAGTGTATATCCACCTTTCGCAGCAATGCAGGCTGCTGTTCTCCCATGGAGACGATCGTAGAGATGCTGGATGTAGTCCTGTGGAACAGCTTGCCATGCCATTTCCACCTGGCGCCTCAGTTGGACCAGCGTTCGTGCTGGACGTGCAGACCGCGTGAGACGACGCTTCATCCAGTCCCAAACATGCTCAATGGGGGACAGATCCGGAGATCTTGCTGGCCAGGGTAGTTGACTTACACCTTCTAGAGCACGTTGGGTGGCACGGGATACATGCGGACGTGCATTGTCCTGTTGGAACAGCAAGTTCCCTTGCCGGTCTAGGAATGGTAGAACGATGGGTTCGATGACGGTTTGGATGTACCGTGCACTATTCAGTGTCCCCTCGACGATCACCAGTGGTGTACGGCCAGTGTAGGAGATCGCTCCCCACACCATGATGCCGGGTGTTGGCCCTGTGTGCCTCGGTCGTATGCAGTCCTGATTGTGGCGCTCACCTGCACGGCGCCAAACACGCATACGACCATTATTGGCACCAAGGCAGAAGCGACTCTCATCGCTGAAGACGACACGTCTCCATTCGTCCCTCCATTCACGCCTGTCGCGACACCACTGGAGGCGGGCTGCACGATGTTGGGGCGTGAGCGGAAGACGGCCTAACGGTGTGCGGGACCGTAGCCCAGCTTCATGGAGATGGTTGCGAATGGTCCTCGCCGATACCCCAGGAGCAACAGTGTCCCTAATTTGCTGGGAAGTGGCGGTGCGGTCCCCTACGGCACTGTGTAGGATCCTACGGTCTTGGCGTGCATCCGTGCGTCGCTGCGGTCCGGTCCCAGGTCGACGGGCACGTGCACCTTCCGCCGACCACTGGCGACAACATCGATGTACTGTGGAGACCTCACGCCCCACGTGTTGAGCAATTCGGCGGTACGTCCACCCGGCTTCCCGCATGCCCACTATACGCCCTCGCTCAAAGTCCGTCAACTGCACATACGGTTCACGTCCACGCTGTCGCGGCATGCTACCAGTGTTAAAGACTGCTATGGAGCTCCGTATGCCACGGCAAACTGGCTGACACTGACGGCGGCGGTGCACAAATGCTGCGCAGCTAGCGCCATTCGACGGCCAACACCGCGGTTCCTGGTGTGTCCGCTGTGCCGTGCGTGTTATCATTGCTTGTACAGCCCTCTCGCAGTGTCCGGAGCAAGTATGGTGGGTCTGACACACCGGTGTCAATGTGTTCTTTTTTCCATTTCCAGGAGTGTATAATAATGACAATTGATTAATTTTAACTAGAAAGCTATCTTGCGAAGAAAAAATTTCAGAGAATGAGACTGTTGTAGGGCAGGCCGTCAAATAAACATCACTTGCATAATAACAATTTCATTAAATGAACCAGTACTGTGCTCCTAACCAACAAAATACAAAAGGTTGCCAAGACTTACAATAAAATTATAAACGCCAGCAGGAGTTCAGTTAACTTCCTTTTACAATCACCTGAAAGTGAGAAGGACTCAAACCCGGCACCGGTTCACAGTAGTGGATGCGCCGTTTTAAAAGCGGCCGGCCAAAAAGCGCACTCACTGGTACTTCTAAAACAAGTAGACGAATACATATAACAAACACACAATAACTAGTTCACAAAAGCGGGCAGCTCTGCAAAGTTCCACAAATTACATAATGCATTGCACATGGCAAGAAACATATGTAAAAGAACTTTTCACGACACTAATACGTAACTGAAACCCCACGGTTAGAATAAGAAACAGTAAAAACGCCAGTGGCTATTAACTTTTGAGTAACAAACCAACAAGTCCTGGTATACCTAGTACCATGTGGGGCAAATGAAAGTGGGCCAGAGAACAGAGTTCCAGAGTACAAAGAAACACAGCATAGGAAAGGAAATATCCTGACTATAACAGATATTGAAAGTGACCACCATTCATCTCTTGGCACTTTTGTGCCCTGGCAACTAGTTTCTGAAGGCGGATCGTAGCTGGACTGCTGGAATTGCTCCAGTCCAACCAGAAACGTTCTGCAGCATTTCTAGAAGACTATGAGGGTTGCTGCGATACACCTTTGACTTGAGGACTCTCTACAGAAAGTAATCGGAACCGACAAATCAGATGACCTGAGTGGCCAGTTAGGGTTGCGACCTGCCTGACCTCTGAAAACAACTCTGTCAGGCGTGAAGACTGTGTAAACGTGCTCCGAGTTTCGGCCGGCTGTATGGGCAATTGCTCGATCCCGTTGGAAGTAACTGTTGGTCTTTACCTCCTCCTCCTCCTCCGTTAATGCTGTCACAAATGGTTTCAAAATGTTGGTAATGTAACGCGCCGAAGTCAGTGTCTGATGTAAGAATGTTGGAGCAATAATGCGGTGTGCAGACGCTGCATGCCAAACTGCAACCTTCTGATCATGCAATGGCGTTTCGTGGAATTTATGCGGATTCTTCGCTGCCCAGAACCTGTGGTTCTGTGAGTTCACATAACCACTCAGGTGAAACCAGACTTCATCAGACATAAAGAACAGGTACATGTCCAAGCCATTCATTATTAGCTCAGCGAACAGCCACTCCCAAAATTGGAGGCGCTGGGGAGCATCTGCTGGTTTTTGTACATGAACAACCGACACTCGGTAGGGATTCATGAGCAGGTCTAGGTGCAGTATTCGTCCACATGATCGACGTGATATGCTGGTCTCTTGCGACAGGTGTCGAGTTGATTTGGTAGGAATCTGAAGCATTTTCTAGTGAACTGCAGTCACATTTTCTGGTGTGCGGGCAGGTTTCGGAGTGTTTCTTGACTTGTTCAAACCAGATCCTGTCTCTATTTTCGGACTAAGCGTTGCATGACACTCTTTGCTGGCACTTTGACACCATTGAACTTCTCAGGAAACGACTGACCACACCGTTTCCATGACTTTGTTGCCACGTAACTTTCCACTGGAAGATTTCAGTTAGACAGAGATTCCGAAATCCGGTACTGAATTGTGAGGCGCACCCAGAGCAGACACAGACTCGGGTCACAATTTAGCAGCGATCATGAGTAGGCTGAAGTTTAAGATATTAGTCAGGAAGAATCAACACGCAAAGAAGTGGAATACGAATGTACTAAGGAATGACGAGATGCGCTTGAAGTTCTCTGCCGGAAAGAAATGGCTGCATGAATAACGAGAAGAAATCAAAAGAGAAATGATTGTCGGAAGGACCGACTCAGCACATAGGAAAGTTTGAAACAACCTTCGGTGAAGCTGAAAACAACGATGGTAACATTAAAACTGCAATGTGAATTCCATTGCTAAATGCAGAGGAGAGGGGGGATGGGTGGAAAGAGTACACTGAAGGCCTCTATGTGGAGGAAGATTTGTATGATGTGATAGAAGAGGATACAGGAGTTGATTTAGAAGAGACAGGGGACCCAGTATTAGAATCACAATTTCAAAGAGCTTTGGAGGATTTAAGATCAAATAAGGCAGAAGGGATAGATAATATTCCATGAGAATTTCTAAAATCATTGGGGCAAGTGGCAACAAAACGACTTTCGCATTGGTGTGTAGAATATATGAGCCTCACGATATACTATCTGACTTTCGGAGAAATATCATCCACACAATTCCGAAGACTGCAAGAGCTGCCAAGTGCGAGAATTATCACACAATCAGCTTAACAGCTCATGCATCCAAGTTGTTGAAAAGAATAATGTACAGAAGAATGGAAAAGAAAATTGAGGATGTGCTAGATGACGATCAGTTTGGATTTAGAAAAGGTAAAGGTACGAGAGAGGCAATTCTGACGTTGCTGTTGATAATGGAAGTAAGACTGAAAAAAAATCGAGACACGTTCATAGGATTTATCGACATGTAAACAGCCTTCGGCAATGTAAAATGGTGCAAGATGTTCGAAATTCTTAGAAAAATATGAATAAGCTATAGGGAGAGACGGATAATATACATTGTGTACAAGAGCCAAGAGGGAATAATAAGAGTGGACGACCAAGAACGAAGTGCTCGGATTAAAAAGGATGTAAGACAAGGATGTAGTCATTTCCCCCTACAGTTCAATCTGTACATCGAATAAGCATTGATGGAAATAATATAAAAGTTCAGGAGTGGAATTAAAATTCAAGATGAAATTATATCAATAATACGATTCGCTGCCGACATTACTATCATAAGTGAAAATGAAGAAGAGCGACATGATTTCATGAATGAAATGAACAGTCTAAGGAGTACGGAATACGGATTGATAATAAATCGAAGAAAGATGAAATTAATGCTGCGTAGCAGAAATGAGAAAAGCGAGAAACTAAACATCAGGATTGATAACGACGAAGTAGATGAAGTTAAGGAATTCTGCTACCTAGGCAGTAAAATAACCAGTGACGGACAGAACAAGGAGAACATCAAAAGCAGATTAGAACTGGCCAAAACCGCATTCCTAGCCAAGCGAGGTCTATTAGTATCAAACATAGGCCTTAATTTGAGGAAGCAATTTCTGGGAATGTATGGTTGGAGAGCAGCATTGCATGGTAGTGAAACATGGACCGTGCGAAAACCAGAACAGAAGAGAATCGAAGCGTCTGAGATGTGGTGCAATAGACGAATGTTGAAAATTAGATGGACTCTTAAGGTGAGGAATGAGGAGGTTCTACACAGAATCGAAGAGGAGAGGAATATGTGGAAAAAAATTGGCAAGGAGAAGGGACACGACGATAGGACATCTGTTAAGACATCAGGGAATGACTTCCACGGAGCTAGAGGGAGCTGCAGTAGGCAAAAACTGTAGAGGAAGACAGAGATTGGGAGGCATCTAGCAATTAATAAAGGAAGTGGGCTGCAAGTGCTACTGTGGGGTGAAAAGGTTGGGCACAGGAGAGGAATTCGTGGAGGGCCGCATCAGACCAATCAGAAGACTGATGATGACTAAAAAAAAAAAAAAAAAAAAGAAAGAAGGGAGCACTCGCTGCTCCACTGTGAGTACCATAATCACCCGTGCACTGCTTCTACTGACACAGCCCGAGTTACGCTTTGAATTGGTGTGGATCACGTAGCGGGCGTACATGTGGTATGTGCATCTCGGGATATGTTGATATGCGTACATTCACGCCCAATCGTATCCACTTGTCCGGGCCACTCTGTACAAGCGTAATACAGCTACGTTGAAACATGTAAGAAACAGTGCTAGTGACGCAAGCCTAAACAAATAGAATTAAGCAAAGGTACATAATCGGCAAGGACGAGTTACAATACTCGGATAATAGAAATCTTAAGACCCGACGCACTCACTGAGCAAGATGAGACCAGCTATAATGCTCAGGCCTGTTCTCCCCATACATCCCTGTTCTCAAACGCTTAAATGAGAATTTTAAACCTAGAGCAAACCCTTGATAAAAAGAACAAACTAACGGGCGGAGGCGATTTAGTACCAAACAGTGAACAATCAACTCTTTTCAAATGTAGCCCAACGGACACTGAAGTTTCGGCAAATAGCACTAAACAGACTGGACTTTGCGATAAAATCGGTTCTGAGACACAATCGCGCAACAACACGCAATGTTCTGAAATGTGCGCATGGAGTTCAGTTCTTTCTGGCTGAACTTTAGCTATCCCAAATGAACTGGCACATCAGTCTCCTTTTGGCCGCACCGCCTGTCTGAAGGCGCCCACTCACTCTTATTGCTAGCTGAAACCTTCCTTCTTCATTGTCCATGCGAGCGGGCCTGGTACGCCTAGGAGCCCACGAAAAATATGGCCCCTGCAACGAAATTTTGACTAGTCGGCTTGTCCACCATATTTCTCGAATGCTCAGATCCGTACGGGGCCCACGTCATTCGTTTGGTAACTAAGACATAAAGGTTGTGCTTTCATGTAACATTCATGGAAGAATCTTTCAAAAGTGGAAGTCTCACAGCACCCTTAAACAACCGAAATATACTGGAAAAGTCCTTCAGATACTGAAAATACTATTGCTGTCTCAAAGGCGTCTGATTGATTTCATTCGACTTTACATCGTTTCTTCGATGTGTGAGCAATGCTCGGGTAACTAACGGCAAGAATAAAGATTCATCTGGTCTAATTATACTCCAGCGTGCGTGAGATGCATAATCTATTATTTTTTCAATTTTTTTGTCTTCTGATTGATTTACATTCCTCTGCAGTAGTTTCTCTGCTTCCAAACACTGAAATTAGTTTCAGGCCGTAAGAAGTGTACCCAAATTTGTACTAATAATTCGTACTTACCAGGACTAGGACAAAAGTTCAAGAACTCTCATAGCTAAAGCATATCTTCTCAGAAGGAACTAATAGAAACAAATGATGAGCGCAGTGTGTTTGAGGTGAAATAATAAAGATCTTCTATTGTAGTACTCATTAATTAAAGTTCACATTTTCGTATATATGTATCGGGATATGGCGACCCCATGAGGAATGCATAACAATAACTAACAACCACAGAACCACAGACTTTATATAGTACTGTCAGTTTCACTGAAATGAAGAGTTTTTCGTTTGGTCACTTTGGAGTCGTGTTCAGTTGTAAATGCATAATGCATTCAAATTTTCGCAGTACCTGTGCTGAAATATAGTTTCAGTTTTCGATCCCAATCGAACGGTTGACACAGCATACCCCGAAAATGAATGCTGTCACAAGGCAGTAACACACATCTCAATGGCTGCGGAAGGTGATTCTGCAGAATATATTAACTTCGAGGAGAAGAGTTTTAAAACTTTATTTCACTTTATTTTTCCCAACAACTGGTTTAGAAGTCATGTCTGTTACTAAGTGGCAGAAACTTGTCACAACGATTTCATACACTGACGTAACAATAATATTTGGTCAGACCTTCATTTGTGCGGCGTAGTATGACATGGTATGGACTCCACAATCGGTGGAAGTCACTTGCAGAAATATTGAACCATGCTGCCTCTGTAGACGTCAATAATTGCCCAAACGTTACTGGTGCGGGATTCTGTGTGCGAACTGACCTCCCGATGATGTCCCATGTCGGGTGATCTGGGTGGCAAAATAATGCGCTCGAATTGTTCAGAATGGTCTTAAAAACCAGTTTAGAACAGTTTGAGACCAGGTGACATGGCGCATCGTCACTATTAAAAATTACATCGTTGAGTGGCAACGTGAAGTCCATGAATAGTTGCAAATGGTCTCCAAGTAGACGAACATATCCATTTATAGTCAATGATTGGTTCATTTGGACCGGAGGACCCAGTCCATTCCATGTGAACACAGCCCACACCATAATGAAGCCCCCAACATCTGTTTACAGTGCCTTGTTGAGAACTTGGGTCCATCGCTATGTGGGGTCTGCGCCACACTCGAACCCTACCGTCAGCTCTTACCAATTGAAATCTGGACTCATCTGACTAGTTCACGGTTTCCCAGTCCTCTGGAATCCAACCGATATGGTTTCTAGCCGAGGAGAGGCGTTACAGGCGATGTCGTGCGATAAGCAAAGGCACTTTCGGTGGACCTCTGCTGCCATTGCCCATCAACACCAAATTTCGCCGCACGTTCCTAACAAATACGTTCGTCGTAAATGCAGTAAATGAAGCAGGCAAAAAGGAATACAAACGTCTCAAAAATAAGATCGACAGGAAGTGCAAAATGGCTAAGCAGGGATGGCTAGAGGACAAATGTAAGGATGTAGAGGCTTATCTCACTAGGGGTAAGATAGATACTGCCTACAGGAAAATTAAACAGACCTTTGGAGATAAGAGAACCACTTGTATGAACATCAAGAGCTCAGATGGAAACCCAGTTCTAAGCAAAGAAGGGAAAGCAGAAAGGTGGAAGGAGTATATAGAGGGTCTATACAAGGGCGATGTACTTGAGGACAATATTATGGAAATGGAAGAGGATGTAGATGAAGATGAAATGGGAGATACGATACTGCGTAAAGAGTTTGACAGAGCACTGAAAGACCTGAGTCGAAACAAGGCCCCCGGAGTAGACAACATTCCATTGGAACTACTGACGGCCTAGGGAGAGCCAATCCTGACAAAACTCTACCATCTGGAGAGCAAGATGTATGAGACAGGCAAAATAATGTCAGACTTCAAGACGAATATAATAATTCCAATCCGAAAGAAAGCAGGTGTTGACAGATGTGAAAATTACCGAACAATCAGTTTAATATGCCACAGCTGCAAAATACTAACACGAATTCTTTACAGACGAATGGAAAAACTAGGAGAAGCCGGCCTCGGGGAAGATCAATTTGGATTCCGTCGAAATACTGGAACACGTGAGGCAATACTGACCTTACGACTTATCTTAGAAGAAAGATTAAGGAAAGGCAAACCTACGTTTCTAGCATTTGTAGACTTAGAGAAAGCTTTTGACAATGTTGACTGGAATACTCTCTTTCAAATTCTAAAGGTGGCAGGGGTAAAATACAGGGAGCGAAAGACTATTTACATTTTGTATAGAAAACAGATGGCAGTTATAAGAGTCGAGGGACATGAAAGGGAAGCAGTTGTTGGGAAGGGAGTAAGAGAGGGTTGTAGCCTCTCACCAATATTATTCAATCTGTATATTGAACAAGCAGTAAAGGAAACAAAAGAAAAATTCAGAGTAGGTATTAAAATCCATGGAGAAGAAATAAAAACTTTGAGGTTCGCCAATGACATTGTAATTCTGTCAGAGACAGCAAAGGAGTTGGAAGAGCAGGTGAATGGAATGGATAGCGTCTTGAAATGAGGATATAAGATGAACATCAACAAAAGCAAAACCAGGATAATGGAATGTAGTCGAATTAAGTCTGGTGATGCTGAGGGAATTAGATTAGGAAAAGAGACACTTAAAGTAGTAAAGGAGTTTTGCTATTTGGGGAGCAAAATTACTGATGATGGTTGAAGTAGAGAGGATATGAAATGTAGACCGGCAATGGCAAGGAAAGCGTTTCTGAAGAAGAGAAATTTGTTAACATCGAGTATAGATTTAAGTGTCAGGAAGTCATTTCTGAAAGTATTTGTATGGAGTGTAGCCATGTATGGAAGTGAAACATGGACGATAAATAGTTTGGACAAGAAGAGCATAGAAGCTTTCGAAATGTTGTGCTACAGAAGAATGCTGAAGATTAGATGGGTAGATCACATAACTAATGAGGAAGTATTGAATAGGATTGGGGAGAGGAGAAGTTTGTGGCACAACTTGATCAGAAGAAGGGATCGGTTGGTAGGACATGTTCTGAGGCATCAAGGGATCACCAATTTAGTATTGGAGGGCAGCGTGGTGGGTAAAAATCGTAGAGGGAGACTAAGAGATCAATACACTAAGCAGATTCAGAAGGATGTAGGTTGCAGTAGGTACTGGGAGATGAAGAAGCTTGCACAGGATAGAGTAGCATGGAGAGCTGCATCAAACCAGTCTCAGGACTGAAGACCACAACAACAAC
Organism: Schistocerca serialis cubense; assembly: GCF_023864345.2. Classification (NCBI taxonomy): domain Eukaryota; kingdom Metazoa; phylum Arthropoda; class Insecta; order Orthoptera; family Acrididae; genus Schistocerca; species Schistocerca serialis. The sequence goes on along the minus strand of NC_064638.1, from coordinate 1,003,941,637 downwards.
AACAACGTTCGTCGTACGTCCCACATTGATTTCCGCGGTTATTTCACCACTGCTGCTTGTCTGTTAGGACTGGGACCTCAACGCGAACGCCGCTCCTCTCGGTCGTTAAGTGGAGGCCGTCGTCCACTGCGTTGTCCGTGGTGAGAGGTAATGGCTGAAATTTGGTATTCTCGACACGCTCTGGACACTATGGATCTCGGAATACTGAATGGAATGTCCCATGCGTCTAGCTCCAACCACACTTCCCCGTTCAAAGTCTGTTAATTCCCGTCGTGCGGCCGTATTGACGCCGATACTTTTCCCTGTGAATCAGTGAACGACAGTGAAACGTCCCATTAGAAAAATTATACAAGACTGTGCTTAAACTGACACACAATATTTTTAGCGCAACGCAATCTGACTTTCAAAAATCCCTACAAAGGAATGGCCCTGACTAACATTAACCTATACCTTTCATGAATCACTTACCTCACAAAAATCTCGGTTACACGAACTACTGCAATACAGCGAGCGCCACTACTGCCAGATAAATAAAAGATTCAAACTACGGAAGGCACTAGCTACTGATAGGCATAGTTAGCAAATGAAAGATTTTAATAGAGAACAAACAATGTATTTACATTAATAGTGTTGAAAAGTCATAATAAATATAGCAGTTCATGACATCCAGTCTTACAAATTTCAAAACTCCGCCATTTCTCTCCCCACATCCACCACTGCTGGCGGCTCATCTCCAACTGCGCAACGCTACGCGCTGTTCACATCCAGCTGCCCAACACTACAATGGCAGACAACAATGCAAACTAGCCACAGACTGCACACAGCACAGCCAGTGATTTTCATGCAGAGCGCTACGTGGCGTTACCAATATAAAAACCTAAACAGCCTACTTACATAGCCCCCATGCTCTCCACAAAAAATTTTACGAATTGTTTTGGGCAGTGGCCAATACAGATTTGAAAAATTTTTTCATAGTTACAATAACAAAGATCTCAAATGCACACACTTATTGATACAATGTTGGTCATATGCTACAATTTTCTCACAGTCCATAAAGACAGTCCTGATCATTCATCACAGTAAAATTACAGTGTTTTTCTCAAAGTATGAGCAGTAAAAGAAAATGCACACGGAAGCAGTGGATTTCCATGCAGTCTTGAAGAAGTAGTGTTGTCTTTCCAACGGATAGACAGTGCTGACTCTCGACATGCAGACAGGTAATGGGCCACAACAGAGGAAACCCACAGCAGAGTCATTCGAGGTTTTGAAGAATATTGGTAGGTAGGTCATCACAGAGTAGACCCATTGTAGTCCTGGTAGAGATTACGGTATTGGTGGGCCACCAGAGGTGCAGACCCACTGTAGTCCTGGTAGAGATTGTGGTATTGTTAGGCCACCAGAGGTGCAGACCCACTGCAGTCCTTGTAGAAATAATGGTACTGGTGAGCCAGCAAAGATTTAGACCCACTGTAGTCTTTGTAGAGATGGCCAGCAGCCATCTGTTGTGACTGTGCAGGTGCACAATCACCATTGAAGAGTCTTGCGGATAATATAGCAAGTCCATAACCACCACTTGTGCACTCACAAAGTTTTTGGAATTGTCCTTAGAACCAGCAATGCTGTTATCCAGTCCCTTGCTGAATTATTAGCACACGTCCAAACACCAACAGTCCCAACTTCTCACATATTTTGCATATACTATGACCATAAGAAATTTGATGAGCTGGTGTCAATTACAATTTTATAACATGAGAATACAATAACAAAGGTACAAAATACATTATTAAAGAACATAACAATACAGATAAATTGGTAGTAGTACAGGCTTTACAAAAGAATAGAAATAAACAGATAAATCGGTGTTACAGGAATTATGACATAAGTGAATATATAAAATAATGAGAATCGTTTTCGAAACATTAATTTCACACATGAGCATTAAAACAGAACAGAATAAATAATGTCTAAACATCTTTACGAAGAAAATAACATATTATCAGAAAAATTCTACAACATAACTCTTATTAGATAAACACATTAAGACAGGAAAAACACAAATTCACATAGTGTAATAACACAAAAATACAGGACAGGGTTTGTTTTCAGTGTGACATTTGGTACTGCAGTCCAACCCAAAACTTCATTCCATAGATCTTTCATCTTATTTCAACATTTGTTTCCACCAAAAAAATCCTATCCAAGCATGCTTTCTGTATTTATATGTTCATATATTTCTTACCTCATTATTTATTTTGCATTATCTTACCTCATCATTTATTTCCAAGAAAATCCTACCTATACCTGTTGTCCCTAAGCCCTACTTTTTTGATTCATATCCTCTTTCAAAATACTTTTTTTGGCCTAACCATTTTCTTATAGCTTCTCAATGCATTTCTTCCAATTCATCACAACTTGTTCTGTTATATGGCCTACCCCACCTTAAGCTAACTTAAATCTACTGAGCTCAGATACTAAACTAAGGGACGAGGCAATGCAGCAGCAAAAAACAATTAACACAAACAGCAATGACAAAAAAATTCAAATTGGCAAAGCAAGCTACAGTAAATCTAAATTACCAAGCAAATGCAACATTACAACTAATATGAGCCAATGTGCAGCAACAAGAGAAATAAATCAGTAGTAAAACTGGCTTAACAGAGTAATACAAGGTGAAATTTAGTAGCACTATGCCTGGCAAGCACCAGCACCAAATGCAATAACTTATACCTAAACATGACAAAGCTCAAGCAGAAAAAATATTACAGTAAAGATGGCCATGTCTAATACCTATGTCACATCTTAACACTAGAGTGATGCATCACGATAACTTATTCTACTAAAACAATTACCATGTAGTTGAAAAGAAAATTATGTATGCAGTTACTGTTATTAATCCCTTCTTATTGTTCTTTCCGTTCCAAGTGCTCCTTTTTCGAAGAATATGGATCATAAAATTCTTATTTAATAGATCTGTTGGCAGAAAGTGTTCACATTAGCAAATGCACTTAATTTTATTTTATAAAACCAATGCTGCAAGACAGCTGGAAACCAGATATTAAACAAAATGAGCAATCTCTCAACTAGAAAGACAATAAATGTAAAATGTTTCTCATCATTTCATTAGGCACTTTAGTAAATATCATAAATTAAGAGCTGCACAGTGTAATCATATGTTTTCAAGTTTGAGCGAGGCGTATTTGCGATGCTTCCTACAAAGGAATATCAATAGCGAGGATAATGGCCTCTTTTCTTTTTCTCCACCTGTGCCTCCGATCGGCACACACTAATAGCTTTTTTCCAGGTGACTGTCGTGCAGCTGGGTGCCCACGACGCATTACCTGAAGGTGGTCACTTAACTTTCTTACTGAAATATTTACGAAACCAGTTTGCACTACAGTGACAGTCTCATATAAAAATTTCACAGGTCGAGAATTTGCGTTGCAAATCTGTAGAAACAAAATCTTATAAATATAACAGTGTCCAAAAAATTTTCGCCGGCATTGTGATACATTCACGCATTTACACACATTTCATAACTCTTAAAGTACGATTCACAGGTTATTGATCATAAACATACCTCAACAGCATAATACACATCGTCATTGTAATAATAACATCATAACACCTCTGTCAAATCTCAAAAACGTTGTAGCTTTCTGCAATAATTTCAAAACCTAAAAAAAAATTCTCTACTCATTTAAATAGTGTCATCTACCTCAAATGTACTTTAAAATCATGCTCCCTTACCAAATACATGATTCAAAGCTCTCATAGTATCACAATAGTTCCAAAAAAATATGAACAGTTCACAAAGTACAGACAAAATACAATTTCATAAGTGTGAAGTTACCCAACTGTGTAATTGCGTAAACATGTGTCACTGATGTAGTAAAAAAATGTTTATCTCTCAGTTAAATGATCAGATAGCTGTGTAATTTGTGTGTTACAGATTACAGCAATGGAATGAAATGTATCACAGAAAACCTTTGTATCATTGTACTTCAAAAATCTTTAAAAATAAATGATTTAAGTACAAAATTAATCACTCAAATACGTGCTCTGTAGCACTAAATGTGCGTCTTGCTGTAAGATAATCTCTGTGGAAGTGTCGTAATTATTGTCCTCCGAAAGCTAAGTTCTGCAGAAGCCAATGTACTTACCTCATGATAAACAAAAGTGAAATGCTTTGCGTATAGATATCTTAGTTATTACGCTTATTGCCGTGATGAAGAAAGTACTGTGCTGTAACGTATTGTTGTGCTACGGAAAAGGCAGTCTCATTGTAGCTATACCACAAAAGTTACTACTAAAACATGTTTTACTTTCCAGAATAATACAGAAAAACTGTGCGGATATAAAACAGAAACACTGCAAAAGCAACATTGTAAATTGTCACTCATTAGTAGCGTCGTGATAAAATCGTGTAGCTGTCACATAAACTAACCACTGTGTCATCTGGTATTTCACTGAAAGTACTTTAAATCCAGAATGTATGTTCAGATAAACCAAAATGTTGCATTAAAATCTCGTTAGCAGTACCAGTATATGTTCTAAGTATGTAAGCCTTATAGTCGTTACGTAATCGTGCAACTAACAAGCAAGGTTTTACACACACAATAACACTGTGACATCTGTTCACTATAACAATGCATTCGTAATTTCTGTTTAAATAAGTTCTCTTGGTTCTTGATTGGATGTTTAACTTCAAACATTGTTGCATGGTAACAGTTTCTAAGTCTGACAATGCATACTAGAAATGTGAAGTGAAACGTTTTATGTCAAAGACAAAGTTAAAAAGCAGATTATCTCTCAATAAACGGTTTTACATGTGAAATGTGATGTAAACCTTTACTCTTCCTAGTACGCAGTGTTTCAACTTCGACGCAGTTATCATGTGGTATGCGTCGGTAAAGATTACTGGAATTTTTCTCAAGGCTAGTGTCTATGTAATTTTACCCTGAGCCAGCCGGCGCACGCGGCTGCCTGTGGTGCGAGTCATTGTCTGCCTCTTTGTTGACGCACGTCGTTATTAGGATTTGGAGACCTAACTTCTACAAATTCACCTTGTTGAGAGGGCCCTGCTCTGTTTGAATCCCGCCAGTTCTGATGCAATTCAGCTCTGTCGTTACGATCATATCGTTTGTCGTCATGTCGGTAGATTCCATAGTTTCTTTCTTGTCGGTCACGTGGTGGAGAATTTCTCCCTGAATCGTAACTGCGCGCTGGACCGTTGCGTCTAAAGTTATTCTGTCTCCCTTGATAATAATTATTTTGGTTCACGGAAATGCAATCTTTCTCTGTAACTATTACTCTGCCAGCGGTTGTCATATGGGTGGTGTCTGTTTTGTTCACGATTTGCGTTGTAAGAATAGACTTGTCGTGTCCAGTTATTGTTTCTGTCCTCATGTAATTGTGACGGATGTGACCTGTAGTGATTGTTTTCCTGTTTTCACATCCCGCAACTGTCTGTGTCAATTTCTAATTCTTGTAAGAGTCCCTGAAAAGCTTCAATGTCGTCTTTGCAACGTCCTGCCAAAATAATATTTCTTGAATGTTCAGGCAATTTCATTAAGCAAATGCGGATTGGTTCTGAAGGGCTGTATGGGTTTGAAAGATATTGATTCTTATGCAACATGTCTTCAAAATATTTGACAAGACTGGAAAATTCAGATTGTTCAAAGTGTTTCATCATCATGATGCTATGTTTTACTCGTTCTTGTGTAGCTTGAGACCAATATGCTGAGAGGAAGGCATGGTAAAATTCTCCTTCACTATGGCAATCGTGAATGACCGATCGCAGCTGGTTCATTCTCTAAATAGCCACACATAAACTCTAATCTGTGCTCTAATGACCAGTTGGGACGAAAACAATGAGAGAATTGATGGAGAAACGCTAGTGGATGAATGTCGATGGCAGAATTCTTAAATGTCTTAAATTTACGTGTAGTAATGAACAGCTTATAGTCAAAATCATCATGTCGGCGAATCGCATATCGGTCATTGTTACGTTGTTTCGACGGTTCCATTTCAAGATTCGGTGCACCTTACCAATTTCTTTCATAATTTCCGAAATGCGCTGTGTTATTATTTTGTGGCTGTTCCGTATTTCTATGTGCCTCTTCCCGTATTGGGACGCGAGTGTCCTCTGAAATACGTAATTCTTGTATTACCCGTGTCAGCTGATTTTGTACTTCCCGGATTTCTCTTTGGTGTTACGTATTAATTTGATTCTGATTTTGTTTGAATTTCCTAATTTGTTCACACTCTTCTGTGTCATTAAAGACTACCGGTTTTATGTCATTCAGATTATCATCTACCTTCGTAGATAAATTATTTACCTGATCCGAAAGTTCAACTACTTTCTCTGATAATGAACTAATTTCCTCCATGTGTCTTTCTGAACCAATTTTCAGAGTATCTACTGTGTCCTTTAAGTTTTCCTGAGTTTTTGCAAGTTGCGTAACCGTATCGGTAGATGCAACTGAGTCAATTTTAGCTTGCAAGGTCTCATGATTTTCATGAACAATAGTTTGCAGTTCTTTTATGGCTGCTTCGTGATTCTGTAATGCATTTTCATGCCGCGGAAAAATAGGTTGAAAATGCTCACAAATTTGTGTTTTTACGTCATTACAGACTTTTTGACATTTCGGTTCAATGTTATGTAACTCAGTAGTTAAATCTCCAAATGTTTGTTCAAGCGTGGTGTCTAACTTCCGAAGATTTTGTTCCATTGTGTGTAACTTTCGAAGATTTTGTTCCATTGTGTCTAACTTTTAAAGCTTTTGCTGTGTTTGTCCCATTTGTTGTATTAATTGTAATAACAATGCACTGGTGTCTGAAACATGTTCCTCAGTGCTTTTGGCAGTGAATTTGCACCGGCAACATTCACATTTTGACAAGCAGAAAATGTGTCTTCACTTATTTGAGAAAACGGTAAGGACCCAAAACCTGAATCTACAGTGAAACTTCCTGACAGATTAAAACTGTGTGCTCGACCGAGATTCGAACTCGGGACCTTTGCTTTTCGCGGGCAAGTGCTCTGCCAAATGAGCTACCGAAGCACGACTCACGCCCGGTACTCACAGCTTTACTTCTTCGAATCTCGGTCGGGCACACAGTTTTAATCTGCCAGGAAGTTTCATATCAGCGCACACTCCGCTGCAGAGTGAAAATCTCATTCTGGAAACATCCCCCAGGCTGTGGCTAAGCCATGTCTTCGCAATATCCTTTCTTTCAGGACTGCTAGTTCTGCAAGGTTCGCAGGAGAGCTTCTGTAAAGTTTGGAAGGTAGGAGACGAGGTACTGGCAGAAGTAAAGCTGTGAGTACCGGGCGTGAGTCGTGCTTCGGTATCTCAGTTGGTAGAGCACTTGCCCACGAAAGGCAAAGGTCCCGAGTTCGAATCTCGGTCGGGCACACAGTTTTAATCTGCCAGGAAGTTTCATATCAGCACACACTCCGCTGCAGATAGAAAATCTCATTCTGAATCTACAGTATTTGCGAGATTGTGTCCTGTCATTTCGGATTCCTGAGGCGAGCTATTGCCGACCGATCGATCGATAATGCTTCCCTGTTCACTAATTGTTTCACTGTCTACGCCATTATTTGCCGCCCGCTCCATTTCCCTATGCACAATTACCAAATCACGACTTTGAACATTAGTTAATTCATTACACGGTGGCGCTAACACACTGCTTTCGTCTTCACTGTCATTTCTCAGTTAACTTTGGAGTCTAGTATTACGTTTTTCACACGCCATTATTGTCACAATATTTCACACGACAACACAGAAAAACACAATTTGAAGAGCAAAAAAAGAAAACACATTAACATAGCACTGAAAATAATGTCTAGTTAATTGCAAGCGCAGTTGCGAAATACTTGGTGCAAATCTACATGCATGCCACAACAACAATGAAAGACTGCAACTACAAAGGAGATTCTCTCTACAGTTAAGCACTAGCAATAAACAATAGCTACACTAATTACACAAACTACAAGAAAAAAATCAGAAGATTCCAGTGAGGTATCCTCGGCTAAGGGTCGACATATGAAACGTCCCCTTTGAACAATTATTCGTGACTGTCCTTAAACTGACACACAATATTTTTAGCGCAACGCAATCTGACTTTCAAAAATCCCTACAAAAGAATGGCCCTGACTAACATTAACCTATACCTTTCATGAATCACTCACCTCACAAAAATCTTCGTTACACGAACTACTGGAACACAGCGAGCGCCACTACTGCCAGCTAAATAAAAGATTCAAACTACTGAAGGCACTAACTACTGATAGGCATAGTTAGCAAATGAAAGATTTTAATAGAGAACAAACAATGTATATACCTTAATAGTGTTGAAAAGTCATAATATATATAGCAGTTCATGACATCCAGTCTTACAAATTTCAAAACTCCGCCATTTCTCTCCCCACATCCACCACTGCTGGCGGCTCATCTCCAGCTGCGCAACGCTACGCGCTGTTCACATCCAGCTGCCCAACACTACAATGGCAGACAACAATGCAAACTAGCCACAGACTGCACACAGCACAGCCAGTGATTTTCGTACAGAGCGCTACGTGGCGTTACCAATATAAAAAACTAAACAGCCTACTTACAACAGCTCCGCCAATGCACTGTCCTTCCGTACCTAGTGTACGCGATGCTGCCGCCATCTGTATATGTGCATATCGCAGTCCCATAACTTGTCGCCTCAGTGAATAGATAATTTAGTAGCGGGACAGGATTAAACTAAACGATAAGAAACAAAAACGTAAGGTTAAGAAACATGCATATTATATGTAAAGAGACTAATCTTTCTGACTTGTATTTAACTGTCAAGTTCTGCTTTATTCTGATCACTGGAAAATGGGCTAGTAAAAGTAAATATTATAATATTACACAGAACAAATGCAACATAACCAACTAGATAAACAGCAATTCTGGCTTAATCCAAATATAACGGTAATTGAAAACCTTTCTTGCATACACGCATCTCGTTCAACAATATGAATAATCATGTCACAAGAGTACGACAAACGTTTAACATAGCTAGTCCTCAGTCCTGAAAGGTATCACGATAACGAACTCAAACCTTGATCATTTAAGAACAATGTATTATCAGCACAAACACGAATCTGCGCTAAACACTTCCCAGAATCAGTCACAGCTAGACCGAACAAGGTAGGCAAGGTAACTGTGCCAACGATACTGCGTCTGCAAACGTCTGTAGTAGACAGTGAGCAATCAGCCGCTTATTTTCGAAATACAACAAGAATACAACTAAATCAGTCCATCATCTTAAGCCACAAAATCAAAGACTTCCAAATGCACACTTCAATGCTTGGAAGCTTTCTTAAGCAATCCTGTATAAAGGACAAACAGCGCTAACCACTGCCATGTCCGTGTACTGTAGACACAGTCTTCCCGGGAACCAACAAAACACTGTCCGACCCACTGTTCCTGATTTTAGCGCTGCCATCTGCCACACAGCTGCGCAGGCTTACGTTTCCAGAATATGTATTTATTTATTTGACCTGATTGATATGAATGGGGTCATCAGGCCCTCTTTAACATGGCACCAGGGTTTCACACGTACAGTAGCCTTTTTAAGTCATACTTCGCTAAGAAATAATTCTAATACGACAAATATTATTAAAAGGATTTGAGTGTCTGAAGTGGCAATGTAACTAATACTAACTGTGAACTAATAAAATTAATGCTGGAAGTAGGTGTACTACTACAGCTGCTGCCACTAATACCGATAACAGTAACAATAATAATAATGACAATAATGATACTAGCACATATAAAAAGAATTTGTAGGAGGGACAGCTGTTTTCTGATAAAGAGAGTTCTGAGGAAAGGAAATTTAAAGAGACTGCATCAGTTAAGGATACTTGGAAAAGACGAAGAAGGATGTATGTAACGAGTGCGTACAGGGACAATGGTAATCCTTATTGTTGCTTCGGTAGATATGTCATTAACTGCCTTCTGAAGCTGGAGATGTTATTCAGTTCTCTAATGTAATGGGGGGAGGTTGTTTAAGAGTCGCGTTTCCCACTACTGAGGACTTCGAGAAGTGGCTGAACGACAGAATGGGACGGAAAGGATTTTAGTCTGAAGGGAATGGGTATTTCTGCTGCGTTGTTCAGACAAGAATGTTAAGGTCGAGGTGAGATATTGGGGACAGTGTACGTTAATAAGACAATAGAGAAAACAGAGGGTACGAAATCTCTCCTCTTGCCTGGACACGGCCAGGATAGTTGTCCCTATGATCGTGAAATATGATCCAAGAGTCGAACATCACACGTGTAACGAACACAGGCAATCATAAACAGCTTTCTTGATAAATGCTTTGGAGGACAATAATGCTGTAATCAATAATTGGAAGTGTTTGTACAAGTTCCTTTTCAGGTCAAGGGAGAATAGTTTTTATATATTTTTGTGGAGCATGAAGAGATTCTGACGCCTTCTTTCACATTGCAGTTACGTGCTCAGTTCAATTTGTATTTTGATCGATCAGTACTCCTAGTCTCTTTGCTGAAGGAAAAAAGTTTTTATTTGTCCCATTTAAGGTCAAAGATCTTTGGAATTCACGATATTTCGACCTAATGAGCCTGGAAGTCCAACGAGTACCGTATGGGTTCTGGATGGATTGAGGTTGAAGCCCATATCCCGCATGCCATTTTGACAGTATACACTGATCGGTATTGAGATTCTCGACAGCTGTCTTCAGGTTTTTTTGTTTTGCTCTTATGTAGAAATGGAAGTCATCAGCGTTTGTTTTGCTCTTATATAGAAATAGAAGTCATCAGCGTACACCGGCCGGAGTGGCCGTGCGGTTCTAGGCGCTACAGTCTGGAACCGAGCGTCCGCAACGGTCGCAGCTTCAAATCCTGCCTCGGGCATGGATGTGTGTGATGTCCTTAGGTTAGTTAGGTTTAATTAGTTCTAAGTTCTAGGCGATTGATGACCTCAGAAGTTAAGTCGCATAGTGCTCAGAGCCATGAACCATTTTGAACCATCAGCGTACATATGGTATTTGCAGTAAGACAAAACTGATGACACATCATTTACGTACAACGAAAAGAGTATAGGGCCTAGAACCCCGGTGGACGCATGATACTACCTGCCTCCATTATGACTTTGGTTGCTCCTGCTCTCTACAAGACTTTTCCAGTCACCGCGATTTGTTTGCCAGTAGGCAACCTCTACTCGTGTCCCAGGTTTCATAAATTTTTGTTTTGCATGTTTGTTTGGTATTTTACCTTTTTTATTGAGAAATTTTCGTTTTCTAACGCTATATGATAAATATCTATTGTTTTAACTAAACAAACACTGTTTTTGGCCTTGTTTCACAATTTATTATTAATGTTATTGTACAACCTAGGTTTCGGGTTAGAGGCCCATTTACAAGTACATTACTGAGTTCCAAAGATGATAATACATAGATAAACATGATGACAAGGCGAAGACAATCTCAGCTTGTTAGGTATCGATCCACAACTTAATGTATACTTACATCAATGACCATTTTTAACAAATTGCATCCATTATTATACATTCACCAATTATACTACAATGACCAGACTAAAGTCGAGAGATCGCAACCCTAGGATAGAAGCAAAACTTTGAACCCCAGTCCATCGTAGTTAAATATATCTTAGCTGATGCATAACTTTAGTCCGGTCATTGTGGTATAATTGGTGAATGAGTAATAATGGATACAATTTGTTAAAAAATGGTCATTGATGTAAGTGTACATTAAGCTATGGATCGATACCTAAGAAGTTGAGATTATCTTTGCCTTATCATCATGTTTATCTATGTATTATCTTCTTTTGGAATCGGTAATGTATTTGAAAATGGGCTTATAAACAGAAACCTAGGTTGTGCAATAACATTAATAATAAATTGTGAAACAAGGCTAAAAACATTGTTCATTTAGTTAATTTACAATGTTTTACCAAGAACCCACAGCTGATTCAGTTAAAATGATCTATTGTTTTCTTAATTTTTACTACAATATCCCCTCTGTTTCACGTTACAAATCGACAATTTTCTAATAAAACCTAAATTAAAAATTCACTATTTCAATTTTGCTGTAAATACTGCTTACTTTTAAGTAACAGACAGGAGGTAGATAGAAAATGTTCCCTAGGTTACCTGCCTCTTTATATATCCTCACTCAGTTTGTACACCGTTCACTTCTTCCGGTTTTTAGGGGAATCTAGTAGGACACTGATTGCATACGTAAAGAAAGCGATCGTTATGAGGTAAGGCCCAATAGGTATGGAACGCACCTAACGTACAGGTAATACAGGAACGCCTTTAACTTACCATAGTTACTAGGCAATCTATCGTAGTATAGGCTTTGTTACGATAGTCTGTAGTAGCCTACGGTAGTTTCACAACTCTAGTATTGTCCATTATCCCTGATAATATAACCAGTGTCAAAATCAAAGGCCATATACCGGTACAGATAGCAAGAGTCAGAATCTGGTGTTTAAAAAGTTCTTCAGTGGACAAAATTACCCAAATTCACGGTACGCACAATATAGCGAAAACCGAAGCCACAGGACACCAAAGGAACAAACTATCAAAATCTGCCGATAATTATCACGGTAAACAGAACAGGCTGGAGAGTAATCAAGAAGTTTGTCTTTTCCTGTCAGCTATCCACATTCTTTCTGTCGAGTCTTCTACGGGCCGCTCGTCCAGTCACAGTGATGCCTGGTAACCAGCTGGTTGAGATTTCATACATAGAGTCTAGTTGACTGTCTGAATTACAGTCAGTACACGTCACATTTTCCGTCCACTAGTGGGCGGCCACGATCGTCAAGACTCGGAGAGCAAGTAGCAACGCCAGAAGATAGTAACGATTTGCAGAATGACCTCCAGAGAACTGATGTATGGTGTAGGCTCTGGCAGTTGACCCTGAACGTAAATAAATGCAACATATTGCTTATACATAGGAGAAGAAATCCACTACTGTGTAGCTACATACTGATAACAAATCGTTGGAAAAAGTACCAATCGTAAAATATCTAGGAGTAACTATCCAGAGAGACCATAAGTGAACTGACATAAAGCAAATAGTGGCAAAAGCAGATGCCACACTCACATTCATAGGAAGAATCTTAAGGAAATGTAACTCATTTAGCGGCTTATAAGGCGATTGTTCGACCGATTCTTGAGTATTCTTCTTATATCTTGGATCCCTACCAAACAGGACTGTTAGAAGAGATAGAGGTGATCCAAGGAACAGCGGTGTATTTCGTTAAGGGATCGTTTAACCGGCACGAGAACGTTACGGAGATGCTCAACAGACTCCACTGGCAAACGTTACAAGAGAGACGTTGTGCATCATGGAAAGATTTACTAATTAAAAAATGTTCAGAAGTGTGTGAAATCTTATGGGACTTAACTGCTAAGGTCGTCAGTCCCTAAGCTTACACACTACTTAACCTAAATTATCCTAAAGACAAACACACACACCCATGCCCGAGGGAGGACTCGAACCTCCGCCGGGACCAGCCGCACAGTCCATGACTGCAGCGCCTGAGACCTCTCGGCTAATCCCGCGCGGCTACTAATTAAATTTTGAGAGAGTGCTTTCCCGGAAAAGACGGACAACATATTACTGCCCCAACAGAAGTCTCGCGTAATGACCATGAGGAGAAAATTTGATAAATTAGAGCCAATACGGAGGCTTACCGACAATCATTCTTCCCACGGCCTGTTCGCGAGTGGAACAGGGTTGGAGGGCTCAGTTAGTGGTGCAAAAAGTACCCTCCGCCACACACCATTAGGTGGCTTGCGGAGTATGACGTGGTTACGTAGATAATACTTGTTTGACCTCACGGCAGTGAGAATTCGAACATTTTAGAACGTCTGCTTTCAGTCCACCCGAATATTTGTATCACAATGTACGTAGAAAAGGTTGGCTGCCTTCCCTTCGTTGATGTGTTGGTCAGGAGGAAGATTGACGCTAAGTTTGGACATGCGTTTATATAAAGCCTACTCACATTGACTTGTATCTTCAGGCTGATAGCTGTCATCATCCAGCTGAGGATGAAGGGGTACTTCGTACCTTGCTTCACTGGGCCTTCGTCATCTCGGACCCTGATAATTTGTCAGCTGTGTTATCCACAGAATGAAAGACAGATCAGACGTGCGTTACGCTGTCGACGAACAGCGCACCGGGTGAGTGACGATAATACCATGTTAGCAACAAAGTTTACGTGTTTTTGTGTTATACAGTGAATATTGTCAATAGGTTTGGTCTTATTTTGGGTAAATATAAAAAAGTACTTACATCACTTAAACTTTTATTATGTTTCGATGTAGTCTCGTTGTAGATTAATGCACTTGGTCCAGCGATGTTCCAGTGCCTTGATCCCATCTAGAAAATGAGTTTCCTCCAGGCCTGCAAAATACGAGTAGTTGTCAACTCCGGCCATCAGTTTTTTGTTTGAAGTGAATCTTCGTCCACCAAGAAAAATTTTCAGTTTTGGGAAGAGATGGAAGTCTTGCGGAGCCATACCAGGTGAATAAGGCGGCTGTGGCAACAACTCATACCTTAGTTCGTGTAATTTAGCCATGCCAACTGCACTTGTGTGAGGGTGCGCATTGTCTTGCCGCGGCGCCCATTTAGCAGATAATTTTTTCATTTCTAATTATTCAGTTAAGATGTGATATACCCTTTCAAATGACATCTGGCAAGCGTGAGCAATTTCACGCACTTTCAAGCGGCGATCCTCCATGACCATTTCGTGCACTTTTGCAATGATTTCTGGAGTAATGACACATCTTGGCCGACCACTGCGCGGATCATCATCTAAGCTCTCCCGACCAAATTTAAATTCATGTGTCCACTTGGCAACAGTAGAATATGAAGGAGCAGAGTCCCCCAGCGTATTCTGGAAATTGTCACGAATGTCCCTTGCTTTCATATCTTTCTTTACAAAGTACTTAATCACTGCTCGAATCTCGATTTTTTTCCATCTTCGCAAATCACTACGCGGGAACAACAACAGAGCCATGTCACCGCCACAGCTCTCTTCTAAGATCACTGACTTGGCACGCTTTTACGGGCAACAGTCCAGTGAATATCAGGTGAACAACTGGTTGCGCTAGCGCTGACGTCTCGTTGCGATTCCGAGAACTTTTCAAATCACCCTCGTATGAGGTGAAATGTGTTTTTCGGCCACTATCTAAAATTAGGGTTCTTTTACCTTCTGTAAATGATGATACTGGTTTGTGTAAGACGGATGTCTTCCACATACCTTGCAGTTGTGGCTTGTCATACATTCAAAGAAGTAGTCAGAAAGGAGGAGGCCGAGGGGAGGGGGGAGGGGGTCCAGGGGTCCAGATCCCCCCTATCATCTAAATGAAATTAGTGGAGGTCCAATGAAATTGAAAGACATTTTCAATCATACGATGAAACAGGGATACGTATTATCGATAGCCATCAAGGCCAACAATAGAGTTAAATTATCTATAAATCCATAGGACTATCGGCTATAGCCCAACCCTATTTTAACGAAGACCAGTTGTTGGCCTTTTCTGAGCCCAATTGTTGTTTTGTTAATCACTTCAGTTCGTACTTGCAGCTGAATTTAATGTAAGTGCTACCGTTTATCGCTTTTGTGCTGTGTACTGTCGTGATAGTTTCTGATTGTGGCTAAGTTTGTTATAACAAAGAAGAGGAAAACCTATTTTGATGCACGCACTACTAAAACAGCCTAATTATCTATCTAGAGCAGTTTAATGTTAGCGCTGGAGACGTTATTTGGAGGCTGGTAGAACTATGAGGTTGCAATATTTCAGTGTTTCACAAAGCAGCGGAGCGGTAAATATTATTTCAAATAACATTAAATTATAATCAGTGCGTAAAAAGTTACTTTCATTTGTTTGTGTCACCCAAAAACCGCATTGATCAACTAAAATATCTCCCAAATGGCTACGGTTGCATTTCTTTAAAAGCTTGCCCAATGTTATATAATTGTTAATGCAAATGTCAAAATATCACCCAGTCTGGTCATCCGGGCGGTATTCAATTATGAATACCATTTTTTATATGATACTATGAGGAGAAGCCTTTGGAGAGCGAAAGGGATTTATGAGGACAGCACATTGTACATTTCGTTCGTTTCTAAAAGGTTTTTTTCAGAAGGCTATTTGAATTCGTCCGAGCCGATTGTGCCCTGCATCCCTCCCTCCCCCTTTCGTCCGAAACATATTTACGCTCTTGTAGTACAATAATAATTGGAACCAGAAATTCCGTGCATGATTAAAGCTTAAAAGATGCATGTATTCATGCACTATCAAATGACTCAACAAGCACAGTTAAAAGAAATACCTGCAATGATAGAATTCAGTCTTTTGTTGTGATGCATTTTATTTTATTTTAAAACAATGTAAACAATCAGTTTTCCAAATTCCCCACCGACATGGGGTAGCTCAGCATGTTGAACCGCTGAACTAGTAATCTCCGAGGTGGTTTGAAATTGGTTTTCTGTGGTTGCCCATTTTCAATTTAGGCAATAAATGAAAAGAGCTGCATCGAAGGCCAGCCGAGAAAATCTTCGGAGACTCTCGGTCCTAAAAGCCTTATGATGAATAAATAATAATCAAAAATTTCATCATTTAGGCTCATACATTTGTCAGCCTGGACAAGATTTTTCTTATGTTGCAAGAATTGTCGATGCTTGCTTAAATGCGGAAATTTGGGAAAGTGTAAGGTTCAGTAATTCCAGATCATTTACACTTTCACCACAAAAAAATTTTCTAATTTCTCTGTCGAACTAAGATCTCTATCCTAGTGGTTTGCCAAAATACAGTACTCCAAAAGAACGAAATTATATCTCCGCTTACTCAAAACTCCGAGATCACCATCAAGTAAAATGGTTTATCGCTCTTTACGTAAATTTTCTGAATAAAAGAAAAACATGAGTCTTTTTAAGCACCTCTTTGACAAATCGTGTAACGCTGGAAATGCATATCCTCCTGTTTCCATCTATTCTACCATAATTTTTTTCCTTGTTTTGTTACCTCAAGATATGACATTTCTGTCTCTTTATATACTGTAATTGTTTTACTGTTTGTATATATATATATTTATGCACTTATGTCGATGTATAATTGGTTTGTTTCGTAAATATTATTTGTATTTTTACGCTGGGTCTTGCCTAGGGGAAACTGCTATCGAACGATTACATCGATAGGTCGTGTGAAGAATCAAAGTGTGTAGGATCTTTGATAGTGTTAACTCTGCCGCGTGGAGCGCGGGCAGAGCAAGAGAGAGTCTGGCGGGAGGAGCGAGTGGAGCAGGTGTGTTGTGTGAAGCTCCCGCGAGTTGCCGCGCTTTCGGGGTTTGGCAGCATGTAATTGCGCTCGACTTGCGATGATAGTTTCTGACATGGTGTCGCGGACGGGAAGCATTAGCTGGCGCACATCAAGAGCCCGTTTCGTCTGGTGACCGTGTCGAGAAGAAGGCGCGCCAACATCCAGCTTCTGCAACAGCGATGGCCGACAATGAGTGACTGTCGCCACCTCCTCGATCGACGGCTTCAAACTTTCAATCAACCAACAAGGAAGACTGGAAGCACGTAAAGTTTCAGAACTGTATGGCAGACCTCAGCTTTTCAAACTGTTCAAATCACAAAATTACAGCAACGTAGCATGAACCTTTGTTGCTCATTGACCCAACTGCATTGCCAAGCAGGGTCCCTTCCTTTTCTGAAATGAACCCTAGTGTCGTTGAAATTCAAACGCCAGCATAATTCCATTTCACTGCTTTAATTTCAAAGTTCACTTTAAGTATTCATAGCTGGCTACAATACTTAGATTACACAAGCACAAATTAAGAGTGCTAGTTTTGTTACCATATTTTAGCTTACCTGTGACTGCAGCTCAGCTTGGTACGTACAAAATTTTACTATTGTCAATTGTTCAGAATCATTTAATTCAAGTTCAAAGTTAAATCTCTTATTTCTAAATTGCGTAGATTCAAGTAGCTTTTGAAATGATTGTTGAGGTAGTCCAAGACTAACCGTATTTTACTGAATTTCGATGTGCTTCAGAAAGAAAGCTCACTATTAACTTCAGTCACTAAATTAAATTTCGATTTTCCTGTTTTGTTAATTCTTTTGCTAAATTAATTCAGAGTGTAGCGAAATTTATTACTTCTGACAAACTTTCAGTTTTCACACTACACGTGTCAACCTCCAGTTGCCACGCTTCTAGTGCTAATTATATGTGTAATAACCTTTCTTTTTCAGTTACTATAGTAATTGTCCTTAGGACTGGCGACCGTAATTTTCCCCAAATCTCAAATATCTAATTACCGCTAGTTAATTGTTAACGTAACGGCCGCACATTTACTTTCTTCATTAACTTTACCCCTTTTCAAAATTAATTTCCACCAGTTTCATTTGCATTTTTCCTTTCATTTAGATGTAACCCTTTCCTCCCTCTTTACCGACAGATTAACTTCGGTGACGATTGCTTTTCCCAAATTTCCATTAGGTACACGCGGTTTAATTTTTCACTGTCATTAAGGTCGATAAGTGAGGGGGAGGTTACAATCGTACCCCCTCTCCATCCTTTGACAAAATCCTGTCAGAGACATATTAATATATTGATCCATATATTAGACTGTCATGACAGTGGAGGCCTGATGTACTGAAGATAAGACTCACACACGCTTACAACAGCCGAAAAAATCCGCTGTTGCAGAAAATTGTCTTCGCACTGGTCTTCCTACCTGGTATAACAAAACGAAAATTTTGGTATACACTTCCACCTGCTGGGACAGTATTTTAAAGGAAGCAGTTGAAATTAAATTGCAAGTCACTTTATGCATATGGAGGTGTTCGTTTAAATTCTGCGTGGTACGCTGCTCTCTCCCTAGTCAAAAAACGGAGGGTCAGAGTTAGTGGTACCTCATCCATTGGTTGTTAATTTTCACTGTCGATAACTACTGACGTTGGTTACCTAAGGTTGTGGTATGATGATGCTGTTTACAGTGTGTGTGTATATACAATACACGGCAGGGTGTGCTCCTCTTGAAATATCGGCGGTTGTCGACGACGTCACCAGGTTGGACTCCCGTAAGTCATTTGATCAGTTAGTGGAGTATTTTTATTAGGTCCAACTCACTGAAAATCAGTGAAACTGAAAAACGGATCCAAACTTTCTATTCAATCTCTCGTGAGTCTGTTTAGTATCTAAACCGAAGAAATAAAGAATAAATTTTAAATTCTGCAGTTAGAACCGCATTCACGCAAGAGGACACTGGCAAACCAATTTTTGACCGCCGCACAGGCTCACAGTTGTTATTAGCATTCCCGGCATTAGTTAGTTAGTTTCATTTTCCACGGATCATTTGCACGACGAATCGTAATAATGTGGATTTTACATTTACAAGGCAAATTAATTTGTTAATATGGCTACATGATGAACGTTTATAAGCTTTTTACTATTAATTGTTATTGAATATAGAGATGTGAATTCGTAATTCTTACCCACCTCCATTTACACATTATAATAATAAAAATTGTTCTACGGACTAGAAGGAGTTGTGAAGGAGAAACTTTTTCATTTTTAAAATTTTACCTTGCTGTCTGTCAGACATTTCATATCACTGGGTAAGTTATCATAAATTATTGTTGCAGCGTTGTGCACCCTTGCCATTCTAGAAAACAACCTTAATGTAAAGTAATGAATGTCATTTCTTCCTTCTGGTATTGTAATTATGTACATCATTGTTCCTTTCGAACTGCAGTAGATTATTTACAACAAACTTATGAGAGAATGAATATACTGTGAAGCAATACTTAAAATGGCAATCTTCTTAAACAGATTTGCACAAGTGATTGTGGATGGGCCCCTAAGATTATTCTTATAGCGCGTTTCTGAGCAATAAAGATTTTCTTCCTTAAACGTGAGTTAAACCAAAACATTAACCGATATGACACTACTAAATGAAAATATGTAAAATATGTCAAGTTGCTGATTTGTATCTCCCCAAGATTTGCAACGATTCTTAGTGCAAATGTGACTGAACTAAGTTGTTGTAACAGTTCCAAAATGTACTTTTTCCGGTTCAAATTTTCATCCATAAGGACATCTAAGGATTTTGTAGTTTCCACCCTATTTATTATTTCCTGACAGTGTGTTACACTTATCATTGGAATAGAACGACTGGATGTGCAGAACTGAGTACGTTCTGTCTTTTTAAAGTTGAGGTTGAGACCATTCGCAGAAAATCAGTCAATCACAGTTTTAGGAACGTCGTTTACCATCTATTTTGTTGCTGTATGTACGTTTGCACTGATTACAATACTAGTGCCGTCTGTAAAAAGAACGAGGTCTGCTTGCTGCATGTTAAACGGAGAATCATTTGCATATATGATCCCATAATGAAGCTGAGATTGAACCTTGGGGAACCACATAATAATATCCCCGAACTTCATTGGTTGAATAACTAAGTACAGCTTTCTGACACTTTCCATTGGTCAGCTGTACTATTAGTCCCATAAAACTTCAGTTTATCTGTGGCAATACTATGTGTCACACAGTCAAATGCCTTAGACAGGTCGCAGAAAATGCTAACCGTCGCTATTTTGTTATTTAATGCTCGTAAAATTTGTTGAGCTAACATGTAAATGACATTTTCAGTAGAGCAAGTCTTCTGAAATCCAAACTGTGATTTACAGAGGATGTTATTGTTGTTCAGGTGAGATACTATTCTAGAATACATCACCATCTCAGATAACTTGAAAAATGATGTCATTAGTGAAACAGGTCAGTTGTTATTGACATTAAGAACAGTTAAGACTTCTTACAGTGAATAAGGCACCAGGGCCATACGGTACTCTAGTCAGATATTTAGTTGAATAGATCATTTAATTAGTTAGTTTCCTAATTCATATTTGTCGGGAAACGCGTACGTAGCGAATAGTGCCCTGTGACTGGAGAAGACCATAGGTCACTCCTATTTACAAAAAAGGGCAGTACATCGGATATACAGAATTACAGTCCAGTATCACTGGCGTCTCTCTGTTGCATTTTCGTAGAGCATACAGCTCAAAAACTATGACGCTCCCGGATAAAAGCAAGAATCGCTCAAAGAATCAGTACAGTTACAGGAAAAACCAGTCATGCGCGATGTGGTAGTTTTTCACGCATCTCACTGTTTATGATGCCATAACTTCTGAACTATAGTAGGTAAGTGGCTCTTACCCCCATGGATTGTTGACTGACAGTAAGAGATATGTGTACCAAATTTGGTTGAAATCGATCTAGTGTTTTAGGAGGAGATGTGGAACATACACACACTCATACATACATCCATTTTTACAATGTATATAGAGCAGGGGACCCATGCGAAACTGCCGAATTTTTAATAGTTATAAATAATGACAATATTTGGATCGTTGGGATAAGAGTATTTTCGGAAAGTAAATTCGTTTAGAAAAGTCAGCTTGTACGATGGGCAGATATAATGGACTGCTACAGAGGCATCAATAATGCCCTTTTGCCTAAATAGTTAGAAGTCTCTTTTATGCTATAATTATCCACAAATAGTATGGTTTAGCGCAAAATCGGTATGTAGTATCAGAAATCGGCAAAAAAAACTTTTAACGATACCTCACTCATACCTTTACGATTAGTATGTGTTAAAGATAGGGATGTTGATTTGAGGACTAATATATATGATGACAATAATTTGACCAATAGTACTCTTCCATTGCGAAAAAGTTTCTTTCTACATTGTCATGGTCATCATGTGGAATATTGCTTACTAGATAGCTGATTTTTTTTGCTACTTATGCCTTACATTCTTCAGTTCTGATGTTCAGTAGATCATTCATCTCCCGTCTACTACACTATTACACTTTCATTTTAATTTTTTTACCGCTGAGCCTAATTCTATGCTAAGCAGATTGCCCGTGCTGTTCAAAAGCTCATCCTTGCTTTTAAGCACAGTACTGTATCATCTGTGAACATTATTTTTCCTTTACACTTCTATTCCTATTTTGAAATAATCTTTCACTAGGCACTTTTAAACCATAATAATCGCTGTGAGAGCATATTCTATCGGTTAGACACATTTATTCAGGGTAACTTCAATTGTGGACATTGATTTTACAATAATTTGATGCTTCAATAAAATATAATACAGCCGGCCGGAGTGGCCGAGTGGTTCTATGCGCTACAGTCTGGAACCGCGCGACCGCTATGGTCGCAGGTTCGAATCCTGCCTCGGGCATGGATGTGTGTGATGTCCTTAGGTTAGTTAGGTTTAAGTAGTTCTAGGTTCTACGGGACTAATGACCTCAGAAGTTGAGCCCCATAGTGCTCAGAGCCATTTGAACCATTTTTGAATACAATACAAAATAATCTCTTGGTTCTACGAATCGTCCTATTTCTATGGTTCACACCGTTGAATGTACTGAGAAATTCGTTTTATAATTGTCTCAGAGAACCCATTCAGTGTACTTTTGTGTGAAACTAGAAAACCTTAGATTGTAGACGGATCTCGTTCAGTTTCAGAATTTATTTTTCACTTTTCGTTTGTTCTTCTTAGATAGCTTTCTTTCTATCTTCAAACAACAACATAGGCGAACAGAAATACATTTTCAGATTCACTGTTGCCTTGTCGGTTTTTTATATTCATGAACAGGGACTCTACATAGAAATCACCGGAAGAATTCTGCGTTCTATAGAAATCTTAAGATGAACAAGTTTACTAGATTCTGAAACATGTACAGCGGACATCTGGATCCGCAACGTATTTAAATATCAAAGCAGTCCTAGAGCACACATTTCCGTCTGAACGAAACGCTATAGAGTCCTTCGTATCTTATCATTTACTCAAAATAACAACATCACATTTATGAGCAAACTACGGAAAACTTCCGGTTTCCGCATATCACAGGGAACAAATATTCTCTTGTTAGGACTTGCGTATTTGTATATAGGCGAACATTTTCAGACCTGTCCTGTGACATTTCGACGACTGTTCAGTCTTTGCTTTCTTCAACATTTCTTTCCACTTCTACTTGAAGTCCACTCACAAAGGAAAACACAGACTAGTATGTGTACAGCGTCATTCAGATTGTCATGTTTGTTGACATTGTCAATTTTGGAGACGAGCGATAGGTCGCAACTTTTTATACACGGGTTGGAACTTTAATCGTCGCAACTACATTTTTACAGATTGTACAAAATAGATACGTGTTTCAAAGCTCTACTGACCTTCTGATTAGTCACCAGCATTGTGTATAACCCGTTGCCAGCGATGTGGAAGTCGTAGGATACTCTTAGCCGTGCCAGTTGTGTTGACAGTTCGAGCGGCGCGGTCTATTGCCCGACGAATTGGTAGCAGTTCTGAAGCGAATGCCTTGAAGTGTTTGCTTCAATTCAGAAATCGAGTTGAACTTACGAGGGCTTAAGTTAGGGGAGTACAGTAGGTGGTACAGCACTTAGCAGCTCCATCAGTCAAACAAATCAGTAACAGCTTGCACTGTACGTGCTTGAGCATTGACCTGCAAAATGATGGTCAGGTCCTGCAGAAAGCGTCATCACTTCTGTCTCTAAGCTACTCGTAGGTTGTGTTCCAAAATGAACAACATAGACACAGAAGTAATGAAAACTTACGCTAAGGACAACACACACACTCATGCCCAAGGGAGGACCCGAACCTCGGGCGGGGGAGCCTCGCGGACCGTGACAAGGCGCCCGTGACCGCGCAGCTACACAGCGCGGCAAAGTGGTGACACTTTCTGCAGGACCTGACCATCATTTTGCAGGACAATGCTCAAGCACGTACAGTGCAAGCTGTTACTGATTTGTTTGACTGATGGGACTGCTAGTACTGTACCACCAACTGCACTCCCCTGACTTAAGCCCTCGTGAGTTATACTCGATTTCTAAACTGAAGGAAATACTTCCGGCATTCGCTTCAGAACTGCTACAAATTCGTCAGGCAATAGACCGCGCCGCTCGAACTGTCAACACAACTGGCACGGCTAAGAGTATCCTACGACTTCCACATCGCTGGCAACGGGCTATACACAATGCTAGTGACTACATTGAAGGTCATTTAAATTTTGAAACACGTATCTATTTTGTACAAGCTGCAAATAAGTAGTTGCCAGTATTAAAGTTCCAAACCTCGTATATTACGGAATAAAAATCCTCGAAGTGAAGATCGTAAATAAATGTTACTATGATTACTAGTTTCAGTCGCGAGGCAGCTTGAGACCATAAAACACAGTCTTCATTAGTGTAATTGCCACAACGGCTTAGCACAGAGTCAAAAAATTTTGAGTGACAACTTTCTTACGTAATGTATAGGTGGCATAATTTGACATATTGTTTAGTGACCATCAATTCGAACGAAAGTCATTAAATTGAGGCATTATGTCGTTATAACCTAGTAACCAGCACACGTAATCAGTATTTGTGTAATCTCACAGAAAAGATCATCCAGAGTATGATGTTACAACGTGGTTTATTCACTTCTAGTTTCATATACCACTTTGCAATAATGTACTCATGATGATCTCTGCCATGAGACAACACAAATACCGATTAAATGTGTCAGTTACTGGATTTTAACGATGTAATTAATGCCTTTGTTTAATTATATTCGTTGTAACTGATTGTTGATATACATTATGTCAAATTATTCCACCTAGATTGTTTTTTTTTTGTGATCTGAAGCAGGCTCGTGTGTAGCTGAAACTAGCATCACAATAAAATCTGTTTATGATCTTCACTTCGAGGATTTTTATCATTAATATACCCAGAGTGTCCCATCCGACTCCGCTACCTCAATTGCTTCCAAAATGAAACGAAATGTGAAAAATACAGTTGGCCATGGATACTTCTCTGCCAGGGGTAAACACAATAGACAGGAATGCATAATCCCTACAAGTAACCAAAAACCACTTTCAACACAAAGCTACACTACTGACCATTAAAATTGCTGCACTAAGAAGAAATGCAGATTATAAACGGGTATTCATTGGACAAATATAATACTAGACTGACATGTGATTACATTTTCACGCAATTTGGGTGCATAGATCCCGAGAAATCAGTACCCAGAACGACCACCTGTGGCCGTAATAACGGCCTTGATACGCCTGGGCATTGAGTCAAACAGAGCTTGGATGGCGTGTACAGGTACAGCTGCCCATGCAGCTTCAACACGATACCACAGTTCATCAAGAGTAGTGACTGGTGTGTTGTGACGAGCCAGGTGCTCGGCCACCATTGACCAGACCTTTTCAGTTGGTGAGGGATCTGGAGAATGTGCTGGCCAGGGTGGCAGTCGAATATTTTCTGTATCCAGAAAGGCCCGTACAGGACCTGCAACATGCGGTCGTGCATTATCCTGCTGAAATGTAGGGTTTCGCAGGGGTCGAATGAAGGAACATCTGAATGTAACGTTCACTGTTGAAAGTGCCGTCGATGCGAACAAGAGGTGACCGCGACGTGTAACCAATGGCACCCCATACCATCACGCCGGGTGATACACCAGTATGGTGAAGACGAATACATGCTTCCAATGTGCGTTCACCGCGTTGTCACCGAACACGGATGCGACCATCATGATGCTGTAAACAGAACCTGGATTCATGCGGAGAAAATGACGTTTTGCCATTCGTGCACCCAGGTTCGTCGTTGAGTACACCATCGCAGGCGCTCCTGTCTGTGATGCAGCGTCAAGGGTAACCGCAGCCATGGCCTCCGAGCTGATAGTCCATGCTGCTGCAAGCGTCGTCGAACTGTTCGTGCAGATGGTTGTTGTCTTGCAAACGTCCCCATCTGTTGACTCAGGGAACGAGACGTGGCTGCACGATCAGTTACAGCCATGCAGGTAAGATATCTGTCATCTCGACTGTTAGTGATACGAGGCCGTTGGGATCCAGCACGGAGTTCCGTATTACCCTCCTGAACCCACCGATTCCATACTCTGCTAACAGTCATTGGATCTCGACCAACGCGAGCAGCAATGTCGCGATACGATAAACCGCAATCGCGATAGGCTACAATCAGACCTTTATCAAAGTCGGAAACGTTTTGGTACGCATTTCTCCTCCTTACACGGGGCATCACAACAACGTTTCACCAGGCAACGTCGGTCAACTGCTGTTTGTGTATGAGAAATCGGTAGAAAACTTTCCTCATATCAGCACGTTGTAGGTGTCGCCACCGCGCCAACCTTGTGTGAATGCTCTGAAAAGCTTCTTCTTCCTGTCGGTTAAATTAGGCGTCTGTAGCACGTCATCTTCGTGGTGTAGCAATTTTAATGGCCAGTAGTGTATGTTTTAGGGCTCTGTACGTTAGCCGCTGAAAACGGAACCTCTATAGGATCACTTTGTTGTCCGTCTGTCTGCCTTCAGTCTGTCTGTCCGACTGTTCAGAACCCTGTTTCTCAGGAACAGGTAGACATATCACGTTGAAGTTGTGTCAAATGCTAAGCTATACCGTCTCTTGGCAGTGCAAAAACATGAGGCCTCTAAGTCAATGCTACAAAAAAAAAAAGTACTGCCATTTATGTCACATATTTTGAATCTCGCAAACTCACTCTTCAAAACCTACGGAGTACTTCCAAAAAAAAATGGCTCTGAGCACTATGGGACTCAACTGCTGAGGTCATTAGTCCACTAGAACTTAGAACTAGTTAAACCTATCTAACCTAAGGACATCACAAACATCCATGCCCGAGGCAGGATTCGAATCTGCGACCGTAGCGGTATTGCGGTTCCAGACTGCAGCGCCTTTAACCGCACGGCCACTTCGGCCGGCTCGGAGTACTTCCAGTTGACCTAGGATCATGAAATTTGGCAAGCAGCAAGTTTCACACCACAACCGAAGGAAGAAAATCTGGAAGTGCTAATTTGTAATTACAACACAGAAAAAAATTGTAATTTGTTATCAGAATGTCTGTCTGTCTGTCCGTATGTTAAGACCCATTTTTCTCAGGAACGGGTAGTAGACGTAACAAGCTGAAATTAATGTCAAATACTGAGGTCCACGGCCCCCTGGCGGTATAATAAACATTAGCTTATAAGTCAAACCAGTCAAAATATACGGTCATTTATGTAAAATAACTTGATTCTTCCAAACACACTCATCAAAATCCATGGGGCACTTCCCGATAGTCTAGTATCATTAAATTTGACAAAAAGCAAGGCTTCACTAACAAGAAAGGAAAAAAATTCGAAAATTGTAACTTTGTAATTATAACACACAAATAATTTGTCTGTCATTTCTTGTCGGGCTGACCGTCTGTCCGTCTGTCTTTTAAGACCCCGTTTTCTCAGGAACGGGTATACTACATGCTAAGGTCTATAGTCAGAAGGAGATACAGTAAACTTTAGCTCCTAAGTCAGTGCATATTTGCATACTTGTCAACTCACACATGAGAACCTATAGAATACTCTATAACCATGAAATTTAGGAATAAACAAGGTTTCACAGTACAGCAAAGGAAAAAAATCCGAAAATTGTTAATTTATAATCAAATCACACGAGAAAAAGTTCCTGTAATTTGTTATCAGACTGTATCCGTCCGTCTGTTGAGGCCCATATCTCTCATGAACGGGTAAACATATCAAGTTGAAATTTTTGTCAGAGACTGAGGTCTATTGTCCTTTGGTGGTGTAAAAATGTTAAGCTTCTAAGTCTCTGCAGTGAAAAGAAACGGCCATGTATGTCACACATTTTGATAGTCGCAAACTCACTGCAGGGCACTTCCCCTCGACGTAGAATTATCAAATTTGCCAAGAAGAAAGGTTTCACGGTACGACCATTGGAAAAGAATCAGAAAATTCTGAATTTCTAATTATGTCACACGAAAAAATATTTCTTTTTTGTCATTTGTTGTTCGGCATGAAACTTGAAACTAAAAATTCTCGGAAATCGTGGAATCCTGAGACCGTTATCTTGGCAGTATCAGTGTCGATTACAGGCAAAAATCACCGAGATCCTCAGTTCCGGGATGGATGAACCGTCTATATGCGTAATTAAGTTTGTACGGAAACCTCAGTGCGCGAGTCCTACTCGCATCTGTCCCCCCTTTTATTTATTTGGCTTATGTGCTTATGTATGATTTTTTCTTTCCACCGAAACGAAAACTAGAGGTACAATTACTGACGGCAGACTCGGTTTCACTGCTCTAAGTCTTATACCTTCGGAATATTTTGACTTAAATGTGGAAACGGTACCACAGTTTCTGCCGTAATGCTATAATATGGGTTGCCTACACTGTCGTGAAGCCTGTTGTAGACAATCCTTGCTCTCCGCATCACGGGTGAAACCGTGTCGCCGTTGCCGTCCTTTAGGCTTACCTCACATCAACACTGCAGCCGACAAGCCGGTATACTTGCCGGACCACCCCGAGACCCACGCCTCTCAGATTCAACCGACATCCGCACGGCATGCCGCGCCGCGCCGTACTTTCATCTGCAGTTGCCTTCAGACTACGAATGGAGCACGACCAGTTATTAGCGTGGCTTGTCTTCTACAGACGTTTGAAGAGAAGAAGAAGGCTGCACTGAGTTCATCCACCCAATATAAGACGAAACGAAGTGTGTGCATTCTTCGTACTTTTTGAGGAATCAAGTGGAGATGAGGACAAGTTTTTCAATTATTTTCGGATGATTATAAATCAGGCTTCCGCGGCCATTGTCGCAGTCAATAAAATTTTTCTGGGTTTGTGGCCGCATTGTCAATATGTAAAACTGCCGACGTTCCGCTCACTGTTGCAAGTGATCTTCTTCAGGGTGTTTTGTTTACTGTAAATAGAATAGTAAACAAAACACCCTGAAGAAGGTCACTTGCAACAGTGACCGAAACGTAGGTCGTTTTACATATTGACAATGCGGCCACAAACCCAGGGAAATTTTATTGACTATTTTCGGATGAGTATACAGACGAAACTTCCTGACAGATTAAAATTGTGTGTCGCACCGAGACTCGAACTCGGGACCTTTGCCTTTCGCGGGCAAGTGCTCTACCAATTGAGCTACCCAAGCACGATTACGCCCCCTCTTCACAGCTTTACTTCTGCCAGTACATCGTCTCCTACCTTCCAAACTTTACAGAAGCTCTCCAGCGAACCTTGCAGAACTAGCACTCCTCAAAGAAAGGATATTGCGGAGACATGGCTTAGCCACAGCCTGGGGGATGTTTCCAGAATGAGATTTTCACTCTGGAGCGGACTGTTCGTTGATATGAAACTCCTTCGAGTCTTGGTCCAGCACACAACTTTAATCTGCCAGGAAGTTTCACATCAGCATACACTCTGCTGCAGAGTGAAAATCTCATTCTGAGTTTACAGACGTTTGATGAACTACATCCACGAATGAAGAGTTCCATTCAGTGCCGCAACATATCCTTCCGAGAATGTATCCAGCCTACACAAATGTTGGCAGCTACAATCCGGTGAGTGGGAAAAAAGTTAATTTTTTTTAAATTTATTAGTCTAAAGTGTGTACATTTTTTGTTATCATCATAAAAATATAAAATATGTTTTAAAATGGAGAAAGTGCAGTGTCAAGCGACCATAGGTCACGAAATCAGCCTATTCGCTTCGCCAACAACGTTTGAGAAAGCACCACAAATCAAAACCGTAAGTTGCATACCAAGGGTGGTTGACCCCATGCTGGTGTACTGGGAAGCAGACGGAGAACTTGTATGCCTGGTGATAAATGTCCATCGTCCTGTTTTCAGTGAAACATGCGAGAAAGCCGCGCAAAGCTACGGTGGAGCGGTCAACAGAGGCCAAAATATGCGTGTCTGTGACTATAGCAACTTCACACTGAATTCACAGTCCACAGAGTCTGAAGTAAATCAGGTGAAGAGCGACAGAATGAAATACTCCAGCCTCCGATGGGAATGTAGGACCAAGGAATCTGAAGTACTCTCCTGGGAGTCAGAATTCCGGAAAAACTGGTGTTTTGTGCAGACGCTAACCTTGATGGATGGCCTGGGAGGAGCTAAAGAGCAGAAGTTGAGAGGAAGGGAAATTTTGTGGGAATTTGTTCACTTCCCAGAGCAGGCATTGGTCGGTGCTGGGAAGCGACGCACAATTAACGCGACTTGTGCTGCAATTGGCGTAAGTGATTTAGCTGGAGGGGAAACCGAGGCCAAGAGCGGACTGGGAGAAGTCTCCGTAGTGGTCTACTGTCCCCAGCATGCCTAGAGTGCGGACATGGCGTTCTTTACTCAGCTTGCCTGAGAGAGAGTGAGCATCTCTGCAGTTTAGGACTTAGCAAACGGAACGATTGAGCTTGGAGATAGAAAGTTTTCGTTCAGCTATATACTGAGCAAGATAGCTAGAAGTGAATAGACGAGCGCAGCCTTGCAGCACCACGAAGTCGGCCGACGTCCGCGTAACGACGTCGCCCCGCCACGCTGAATACGGTGATATTGCGCCCGCTCCGGCCACTGATTACTTTGTTGGATCACGTCGGCAAAGTTTCCACGAGGGTTTCATGGGCCGTGTATTGTAGAATTCTTCTCGCACTTCGCAATACGCCTGGGTCAGTCGATAGGAATTACTTTTGATTTATCGCGCTTTACTCCACGCAAACGCAATTTATTACCACTGCCTGTTAGGAGAGTCATGTAATGTGATGATTGAAGGTCGTGAGTTAAAATAAATCTGTGTTAATCGGCTGCATCTGTTTTCAATCAAGTAGTTGAAATCCCAAGTCACTTTCTTAATTAATTTTATGTTCAAGATTTGCATCTGGTGTTCAATAATATAACATCAATATGCACCCCTTTTTAATTAAAAGGGATGAATTCTGAATCAATTAATGTCAACACTGCCACCACAGTTCAATCAGGAGTCACAGGGCCTTATTACTTTCTTTGCATTATCTGACATTGCGGCAGTTTTGCACTCTCTGTTGATCTGTTAGTCAATTACCTGGGGTGAACACACACCAAAACCAGATAAGTGACGGGTGGGGTGTTACACCGTTTGTAAATTAATAATAAACAGAAAAATAAAAATTATGCTGTTTGCAAAAAAATGGCTCTGAGCACTATGGGACTAAACATCGGTGGTCATCGGTCCCCTAGAACTTAGAACTACTTAAACCTAACTAACCTAAGGACATCACACAACACCCAGTCATCACGAGGCAGAGAAAATCCCTGACCCCGCCGGGAATCGAACCCGGGAACCCGGGCGTGGGAAGCGAGAACGCTACCGCACGACCACGAGCTGCGGACTATGCTGTTTGCAGATGAGAAGTTGTAGACTGTGTAGCAGAATAGCTAACAAAACAATTGTCCAATAGCATCCTGTAAGGTATGTAAACTAATGCATACATCCACTCTTTTTGCCAATTAGGCTATAAATAGAACTTTTACAAAATGTTATAAAGAACACGTAGTGCATCAGGTCGTTAATACAATCTCAACTGTGAACTGTGAATAAACAATGTATAATATATTACAACAATTATTCATTCATGATTGTAAATATTATGTACCAAAAGTTTCGGTAAATGTTAATATGTAACAACAATTTTACAGTTAGTTAATAAAAAATAATCCACTGAAGATAGCACAAAAAGTGCTGAAACCTGTATGGGTGAAACAAAACAGAAAAGAAGGTGTCTTGCATAAGGCGAATTCCTCGTCCTATTTTCGGAGCAAGCACGGACATAACAAGAACTTCAACACCACATAATGGTCATAGGTAAAAAGTTGAACGACGCAATATATGAATTTTTAGAGATTTGGGAAGGCGCGAAAGATCTGGAGCATCTCTCCAGTGCCAATTTCTCCACTGCTTGATCGTAACACTGTGTGTCGGTAGTGAGTGACTGACTATTTACTTCTGTATTTCTAAGCTGTTGTTTGTGATAAAGAGATAATCAAGAGGCTTATGCATATGATGTACTAGAGTAAGCGGCAGTATTAATTTTATCCCAATATATTTTACGTTTCTTAATTTCAGAAACAATTTGCATAGCCCTTAACTGAAACTCCACGTAATCATCATCGTCAAATGTTTCCAGAGTGGCAACTATCCCACTGAAAAAAGGCATATGCCTATTGGATTTTCTGTGCAGTGCATTAACCAGCTCTAGCTCTACAGGATCAAGCTTCCTTGTCTTATTCTCTGTGAACGACTCATTACAACCATTTTCTAGATCCTGAGCATCGTCAGTGACCGAAAAAGTGTCATGAGAAAGTGGTCTTTTCGTAGTCTCAACATTTTCAATGAGCGAGGAATTGTCGGTAGTCTGGCATGCCACTGTGGGTTGCTTCAAATACAGAAGCTGTTGGCTGTATACGTACATTTGGGATGGCTGCCTCTCACTCCCAGATTTTGTGCATGACTCTCACTTCTTTGGAAAGAATCGCGAATATGCTTCCACTTCTTCATGACAAATTTGCCTGAAAAAAAAATACTATCTGAAGTTGTATGTCACGGTACTATCCTTACAAAAGGAAGTTGTCTGAAGTAAGAGCGTCATGACAGGCGGAAAAATTAAAGAGTCTAGAGGTCCAGAAATTAACATTTTTAGAAAACCAGTTTTGCCCACAATATGAAAAGTGTTGAAGAGCAGTAGACGAATGACATTTTGCATTGTAAAACCGTGTGTTGATAAGTTATTACACACGAAGTGTCAGGTTTATCGCGCAATTTCTTCCCGAGATATGAAAAGCCAAACTTCACACTTTTTTCAAGCGGCAATTTTTTTGGCCAGTGTTAGCTTCAAATCATCTATATGAAACTTAGTAAAGCATTTTTTTATTATTTCGCATAAGAAAGCACATAACGTTGTACAGTATGTCGTAGATTTGTTTCCTTCACAAATATATTGCCAGAGATATGTCTCAACGTTATCAAGAAGTGTGTGGAGGGAGGGGGCGCACTGTGGGAAGGTGCACTACAGGGTCAAACAAGTGACTACGTTTCTACAAGTATTTAATTGCTGAAAGTAAAACATTGCCATTGTTCACTGAGAATATGTGTGAATATTCACACAAACTTTCATTCCATCCGTTAGGGTCATGCGGGAATTCTTTACGATTTTAGATCACTGGGCACGGATTGGAGCTAATGTAGGATCGTTACTTTTATTCCTTCTATTACTGTTTACGTTACGGTACATACAATATCCAATTTACTTTTCCATAAAGTTGGACAAAAATACTACTATTACTGAAACTTATTTTTTTCAGATATCTGCCCAGTGTCTCTACGTTCATACATTTACACTATAGCTACAGACTTAGTATTTTCACCATTAGTAAAACAGTCAGAAGTATGTGTCAAGCAATTTTGTCTCTACGTTGTGAATGTATGCCTCTACCCACCAAAGACTACTTCGAAAGCACTGCATTGGAGCTGTACTTGGAAAGCACATTCTTTTCGTCCATCCATCTAACTCAATTTACTACATCAGAAAGGATATTCATCAACAGTGCTGATGGTTTTGGCAGCCTCAGACTTTAATTTTATCTACGTTTATATCGGCAGTTATGGTAAAAAGGGTGATTCTGCTATATTTAAAGGATGTCCTTCGTAGAAATTACTGATGGAAAAAAAACCGGTAATTCCTGAAGACAGGTGCGTTCCTACTACAGTAAGTCCAAAGGTACCTTATGTTTTTTGTAGGTGAGAAGCGTTTGGACTGCATCAACATCTTCTACGACTGTTCTCTGGCCACCAAGTAAGAGTTGCTAGAAGAGAGTTCCATTATCGCCAATCAGGAGCCCAGAGGTAAGTAGGGTGTTCATTTGGGATACGACTACTAAATGGAGGAATTCCTACAGAGTTAGAAACTTAAAACTCGATTTTGCTCTTGACATTGTTAAGGCATGTGTTGATTTACACAATTTTGTTTTTAAGAACGGAGGCTACAATACCGAGAATACTCTGTATCCATAACTGGACTTGAAAGTATAACAAGAAGTGAACGTGCACTTGGGAGAATTTCTGCCAATAATGTACGAAAAATGATGGGGGACTATTT
Organism: Schistocerca serialis cubense; assembly: GCF_023864345.2. Taxonomy (NCBI): domain Eukaryota; kingdom Metazoa; phylum Arthropoda; class Insecta; order Orthoptera; family Acrididae; genus Schistocerca; species Schistocerca serialis. The sequence goes on along the minus strand of NC_064638.1, from coordinate 1,003,907,598 downwards.
TATGACCCCTGAATGGTCTGTGAAATGACAATTAGGTGAAATTTAATGTGCCACTGAATGTAAAAAAAGTTGTGGATTTGACGTAAAAAATAAACATACTTGTTACCATAGTTGTCTCTATCCTCGTCACACATCCATACAAAACCTTTGTTCAATTCTTAGCAGACTTTGATTCACGCAATCCTGGTTTGTATTCTGTCCTTATAACTACTTAAAGTCTTGTCTTATAAAACTGGTCGATCCCGGACTAATGTTATAAGAATGTCGATATCGATTTCCGCCATGGCACAACAGTAACCTTCAAAACAGACTGAACCACCAAAACAAAGCAGAACACAAGAGACTGGCAGATGACAGTTCCCGGGTAGATGTGGAGCCCTCTGTTGTCTTGCATGCCCCACTACACGCGCTGGTCGTTCCCTCCCCCAGGATAGCCGACACCGGAACGACACAGTGGGGCGGCCGTCATCCCACGGCATCGGCCCGGCTGTCAGCTGTCGTTCAGTCGGCCACGTCATCTGTCGGACAGGTGTGTAACGTCCCTATGCTCCTCACCCTCTCAGCATTGTGGCGGTGTCGGCCGCCGGCTGCCAGGTAGATGTGAAGTAAGTCTTAGTCTACAGTAGTGGCGTTAATTCTAGACACTTTGATGAAATGTTCATTCACAGCAACATCACAAGACGTAAGTAATTTTTAGTACACTAAACTAATACATTATTCCTTTATTTTTAGTTTATATCTTATCCTACTGAACATTTACCATTTTTAGAGATGTGATGTTATATTGTTTCATTAAAAATGAATCAATAGACTTAAATGACAACAAGTAAAAAACTTCACGGTTTTTCTTACTTGCGCAGCTGTTTGGAATTTGTTCTGTTCCGACAAATAAATTAATGGAAGCGTGTTTATTATTGCTTTACCCAGTGAGTAAAAGCTAACTGATCATTGTTATAACCTCCAGTAGTAGCTATACAGTGTTGTTTTTGAAGTGTAAGGTTTCTTTAGTGTGAGCTGAGTTGAGATAAACTAAGTTGAGACAGATGACGGAGGGATTGAAAGCTATGTCTCCATCCTGAAACATGCTGAATGGTCACCAAGTAAATGTAGTAAACCAGTAACACTCCGTGATGAAGGTCACAAGTATGCAGAAATAGCAAAATGATTGAGTGGATGTGCTGCAAAGTCGGATGTGAGGGAAGTTTGCAACTGGTGTGAAGGAACCTGGTCAATCAAAACTGCTCAAGAATCGGCAGAAAACCAATATTGATCAATCAAGACTGTCGTAAAATCTGCCTTCTTTCTCTGCAATATCGTCAGCATACCGTAAAAGACATAAACACCATCTTGAAGACTTTCAGGGGTTGAAGTTTCTCATCGAACCGTTAGGCAGAAACTTCCAGAGAATGGTTTGCGAGCGAGGACTCCAAGGAAGAATCCTTATCTGAACAAAACGCAGAGGCAGAAATGCGCACATTGTGTCGCGTCGGCTACTGTTGGAGTCACCGCCGACACAAACAGGAAAGGAGAGAAGTTGCGATGGCCAGTAGCAGGAATCCAAAAGCATCTGTACAAAGCATTTTCTAATTCACAGAAATTTTATTTCCAAAAAGAAAATAAAAATAATTTTACTTGACTTCTATGCTTCCTGTGCCTCTCACATACAATTACTTTACTCTTTATTACTACTTGCAGAACGCATGCTAAGTAACGACTTCCTATAAATTGGTACTGATGCTCTTGAAGTCTGCGACCGAACTGGGCACGACCAGTTAAATCATTGTTGACAGGGGGCGCTGAATTCTGTCTTCCTTGAGATGTGGCGCTGCCCACTCTTTCCACTGGCATGCAGGTCACTGCCTTCTTGATGCTGTTTCGCGGCGCTGCATTGGCCGGTGTGCAGTCGACACTTCAGGATTGCACACAGTGGGCATTAGCAAACAGGGAATGGACGCAGGCGGACTGGGTGCTGGACTGACTGAAGTCACGAGACTAACATCAGCATCTTTGCAAGTGATAGAGTGAAGTTCGTTCGTCGTCGACCAACCAAACACTTATTGCCTCAGTGCACCACTGCCACTACGAAGCATCCCATCAGTGTCATAGTGTGGGGCTACATGGAAAGTCATGGCACTGGATGTCTGGCAGTGTTATAGAGCAACACCACCGCAAAAAAGTACCAAGACGAAGTCTTAGTGTTGAAATTGGCGCCCTCTATCCATGATTTGTTTGAAGGTAACAGCCATCAGTGCATCTTTCAGAAAGACAGTGTGCCATGTCATACTGCGAAAGTCAATAAGAAATGGTTCAATGAACATCAAGTTAGTGTGCTGCCTTGGCCTGGCATGGTCCCTGCCTCAACCAAACTGAGAACTTGTGGTCAAAGCTTAAAATGATAGTTTCAGGACGGTATCCCAGTATCGAGAGGGAGCTCCTAGAGGCCATCGTCAATTCGCGGTTCAGAGTGATAAAACGTAAAGATCTTTGACATTTTGTGGATTCAATGCTATGCAGAATCGAAGGATTGAATAAATCAAAAGGACATCCAGCAAAATAATAAGAAATATAGCTATAACTTTTGTGCCAACTAATTAGTAACTTTCTGAAACTGCTGGATTGAGAGTATTTTGTTTGATTTTTTAAATTTTAATTAAATGTTTGTATTTGAACTTTAATTTTCAAACTGTGAACATTAAGAGACGTTTTGTGAAGATTTATAGTGAATCATATTGTATATTTCGCCAAAAATAAAATCCTGAATACAATATTCAGTGAATCTTTACAAAGTGTCTAGAATTAACGCCACTAGTGTACGTATATCAGAAGGTGTGAGGTTTAGAACAGCTAAAAAAATTTGCTGTCACTAGCCATACCTCTAGTTTTCATTCCCGTAAAAACCATACATGTACCATTTTTAAAAAACGTAACTTTGTGTTGAAAGTGATGACTGTTTAAATTCCTCGGTTGTGCATTTCCGTCCATTGTATGAGCCGCTGACATACCAGGTGTACCGGTATGAAATGAGAGTTTTTTTGTGAAAATGAAACACTAATTTTGAATTGAAAAGTAAAAACATTTTATACAAAGTACTGACCATTGCTTTCTATACATTTTGCACCTTTCTGGCAATTTGTGGACACCAAGCCAATAGAAATGTTCGTCTTTTCAAGCAAACAAATCAGACACCCAATTTTCGACTTCTTCGTAGGAATCGAAGTGTTCCTCAGCCAATGCGTGTCCCATTGATGAAAACAAATGGTAGTCGGAAGCGGCCAAGTCTGGTGAATACGGCGGGTGGGGTAGCAGCTCCCAGCCAAGTGTTTTGATTGTATCCTGAACCAGTTTTGCTTTGTGTGCAGGTGCATTGTCATGTAAAAAAATTACTTTACCATGTCTTCTGGTCCATTCTGGTCTTTTTTCGATCAATGCATAGTTCAAATTGATTATTTGTTGTCTGTAGCAATTAGTATTCACAGTTTCACCGGGTTTTAGAAGCTCATGATACACCACATCTTTCTGATCCCACCAAACGCAGAGCATTGTGTTCTTGCCGAATCGATCTGGTTTTGCAGTCGATGTTGATGGTTGTCCCGGATTAACCCATGATTTTTCCCGTTTAGGATTCTTAAAATAAATCCATTTTTCATCGTCAGTAATAATTCGATGCAAAATTGATTTTCTTTCATGTCTTTGAATCAAAATTTGACTAATGGTTTTTCGGTTTTCCATCTGTCTTTCATTCAATTTATGTGGCACCCATTTTCCACACTTTTGGATCTTTCCCATAGCTTTCAAACGGTCATAAATTGTTTGTTGTGCAACATTTAGCATTGCTGCCATTTGCTTCTGACTCAAAGTATCATCTTCATCCAATATTGCTTGCAATTCGGAGTCTTCCAACTTTTTTGGTGGTCTTCCACGTTCTTCATTTCTTACATCAAAACCATTATTTCTGAACCGTTGAAACCATCTTTTACATGTTGCTTCTTATAGAGCATGATCACCATATGCCTCGACAAGCATTCGATGCGACTCTGCAGCACTTTTTTTCAAATGAAAACAGAAAATTAATCCTTTCCGCAAATCATCATTTTCTGGTACAAAATTCGACATTGTTAACAGGATGAAGACATATGATGTTGTTTGTTCCATGACTTGATGTATACTAAATATCTTTGACAGATGTCATACCAACCAAACATAAAAAAAAATTAAGGCTCGTTCACAACAAATGTTTCCTATCGACACATTTGTATGTTAACGATCACTTCATAGCGGTACACCTCGTAGATGCACCCCTGGCCAATAGCATTTTTCACATTTTGTTTCGTTTCGGAAATATATGAGGTGGCACAGTTCGATGGGACACACCATATATTTAAACCAAAAAAAAAGAAAAATTCCAACTGAACTTGTATTTCACGTAGAGTCTCTAAGGCAGGTCGTTGCCTTTTGTGTGTGGTGCTCTCACCGACTTAACTACCTATGGACGTCTCACAATTCCCCTCGCTTCTGCTGGTACTTCCAGTCTACTTAACAACGCTTCAGAAACTCTCCAACGTGCCTTGTTGGGAAGATGCCTGTGTTGGAAATGTCGCTTATCTATTGTCTAGTAATTGTTTCCAGAATGAATACTTAAGTCTACAGAGCATTTTATTCTGTCTTAACAAATTAAACCAACGTGTCTGGCCGGTTATGCAGAGAACGATACAGAAAGCACAACGTTTCTAGGTATCGTATGTCAAACTCTTTTAATCTTCTAGTTATGCACACTTTCATAATAACACCCAGACTCGTTCGCTGAGCCTTGCTAAGTCCCTACGACTCGTATCCCATGTCCCAAGCACACACGAAACACGCAATGAGAAACACTACAGCCAACATCTCTGCCAATTTATTTTATACATACTAGGCGGCCTCATACTCTCTTCCCAAATATGTAAAGTGTGTACATTTACAAGCGGTACAGCTTAGTCCACACAGTATCACCATAATACTTTTTTTTCTCGTGGATCTCCAAACCCCACAGCCATTTTTGCAATAGTCAACAGCTTAAGAGGTATTAAGGACACGGCGGCAGTTGAATTGTAACCTGGAAATACATTAGATTACCAACAATATTGCTAATGGACTCCATCACTTGCTACATACACAAAGGATTATTACAAGTACAAACGATAGCCGTAATTTAGTTTCCGCTTTTAACGGTTAATTATGTGAAGTAACTCAATTTTCATGTCGAATGTAGCTATGTTGGTTTGAAGCAAAACGTGGAGATGTCAACGAAATTCTTGTAAAACGTTCATCATGTTACTGAATTCACAGTATTACAGATTCCATGGAGTGCAGTTGGGCCGAACAAAAAGGAAGCCTCATTTTTTATGCGGGTTACGTAACCTGAGAACATTGCAGGTGCTGGACGCAAAGCTCGACTTTTTCTCTTCAACATGCTGTTCCAGAGCAACCATTAAAATGGAAATTAAAATGCAAAGTTTTCGCAAGCCTCAATTCGCTCGCGAATAGCGGAGTTGTCACTGAGTGGCCACACGCGTATCGTAGAATTACTCGCTCGTTCTGTCTCTCTCTCTCTCTCTCTCTCTCTCTCTCTCTCTCTGCTGCAGAAAGTTTGTGTTTCACGGAACTCCTCTCGCCAGCAGACGAGTTACTCGACATGAAAATAACAAGTGTTCGGCACGTGCTCTTCAACTAAGTACTCTGTTATCTCGCATCTAAAGCTGAATATTTATATTAAGTTGCAGTTAAAATGAAAATATAGTGACGTTAAAATAATTTCGTAAGTATACGGCTTTTATTATTGAAGTAAAACGCCTCACTCAGTTTAGCTTTTAGTCGTTATTGTGATTATTCTCATTGAGTACATAGCGATACAAACTCACCGCTAAACTTTAAGATGTTATGTAGAAATCGGTGAAGTACATTCAACAACGCTAATTTATAACTGCACTATTTGTTTTTACGACTCGCGAAAATTCTATATCTGAGCAACTTGCATCCCTACTACCCAATTGTAAATGTGTCACAATTTTTTTTTAATTCTGTTTGTGAAGTCGCCTAATCACTGTTCTGTAGTGTTTTAAAATTAAAATGTTTTGAAGTTAGTAAGTTCTCTAGTCAGGCTTTTCAATCTGTCAAGAAATGGCAAGACCTGTGATTAAATCGAAAACATGAAATTCGATTTTTGTATGTATCGTACGTTACAACAAAAGAATTTTTTTCACTGTTTGTCATCTTTTTCTCAATTCTAGAACTGTATCAAATACGACGGCACTAAAAAGTATTTGCGATAGTAGTGTTCGTAGCATAAGGATCGTTGGCGGGGGTGTACCTTATAGAAACGTTACATGTCCTAGATTCGTATTTTTCCTCTTCTTTGTTTCGGGTTTATTATTAGTTCAACAACATTATTTCGTGAAAACTATGGAATAACCCAAATCTGACAATTTTCCACGTTAATTCACACCTCCAAACGCTTCTTGTAGTCAGTGGATCAGTAATACGAGGGATAGTCATGAAGTTTTAATTGTCACCTAGAAAAAAAAACACATCTACATCCACGTGGGTATTCGGCAAATCACACTTAAGTGCCTGGCAGAGGGTTCATCGAACCACCTTCACACTAATTCTCTGTTATTCCACTCTCAAACAGCACGCGGAAAAACCGACACCTATGTCTTGTCGTGAGAGCTCCCATCTTCCTTGTTTTATTATGATTACCGTTTCTCCTGCGTAGGTCGGCGTCAACAACACATTTCCGCACTCTGAGGGGAAAGTTGGTGATTGAAACTTTGGAGAGAAGATACCGCCGCAAGGAAAAACGCCTTTGCTTTAATGATTTCCACCTCAAATACTCTAACATGTCCATGACACTTTTTCGATAGTACGAAACATTCTGCCCTTCTTTAACTTTATCGATGTACTATGTTTATACTATCTGGTAAGGATCCCACACCGCTTAATAGTACTCCAAAAGAGTCTCTTTAGTGGATCTGTTGCAACTTCAAGTGTCTTGCCATTAAAATGCAGCCGTTGGTTTGCCTTCCCCACTACATTTTCTATGTGTTCTTTCCAATTTAAGTTCTTCCTAATAGTAGTTCATGGGTATTTAGTTGAATTTACGGCCTTTAGAATTGACTGATTCATCGCATAACCAAAGTTAGACGTATTCCTTTCAGCACTCATGTGGATGACCTCAAACCTTTTTATTATTTAGGGTCAGCTACCAATTTTCGCACCACACAGGTCCCTTAGCTACATCGTTTTCAATTGGTTTTGCTCTTCTGGTGACTTTACTAGACGATAACCGACAGCATCATCAGCAAACAACCTAAGATGGCTGCTCAGCTTGTCCCTTGTCGATAGCACTCATCGCTTCGGTGAGTAAAAAGATAGATGTGTTTCCGCAAGAACGATGTTTTCCAAATCCGTATTGACTATGTGTCAAAAGACCGTTCTTCAAATGGCTCTGAGCACTATGGGACTTAACTTCTAAGGTCATCAGTGCCCTAGAACTTAGAACTACTTAAAACTAACTAACCTAAGGACATCACACACAGCCACGCCCGAGGCAGGAGTCGAACCTGCGACCGTAGTGGTCGCGCGGTTCCAGACTGTAGCGCCTAGAACCACTCGGCCACTTCGGCCGGCGTAAAGACCGTTCTCTTCGAGGTAATTCACAGTATATAAAAACAATGTATGTTTCAAAATTCAGATGCATAGCAACGTTAATGATATGGGTCTGTAATTTAGTGGATTGCTCCTGTTGCATTTCTAGAATATTGGTGTGACCTGTGCAACTTTCCAATCTTTGCGTACGATCTTTCGTCGAGCGAACGGTTGCATGTGATTGTTAAGGATGGAGCTGGTGCATCAGCAGACTCTGAAAGGAACCTAACTGGCATACAATCTGGACTGGAAGACTTGCTTTTATTAAGGGGAGTCGTACCGCCCAAAATGACAAAATTTGACATTTTTACTTTCATGCAAATCATGAAAATATGGATGTTTATGCTTAATTTGGTGTTGGTTTTATTGGAATATTCGGTTATTTACCGTTTTAAATAAATATTTGAAAACAATCATGCAATGACATTTCCGAGAATTTTGTTTTCCATCATTTCGCATATTGGCATTTTTCTCTGGAACTATATAGTCTAGAAGGCTGTGGTTTCTTTTGTTTTGTAGAGAACTGTCCGTTTCATAAGTTGCCTACACTGGCGGTACTTCAAAAAAAATGGTTCAAATGGCTCTGAGCACTATGGGACTTAACATCTGTGGTCATCGGTCCCCTAGAACTTAGAACTACTTAAACCTAACTAACCTAAGGACATCACACATACCCATGCCCGAGGCAGGATTCGAATCTGCGACCGTAGCGGTCACGCGGTTCCAGACTGAAGCGCCTAGAACCGCACAGCCACACCGGCCGGCGGCGGTACTTCACAGTAAACTATTCGAACTGTATATTTGCTTGTGTTTGACAATAACAGTTATCCACTAGCCGCGTTTTAGTTTTTGTGTTTCCTGTGATAGTTTTCGTCATGACTAAACCAAAAGGAGTGTTTAAAAAAATACGAAACAAAGGAAACAGATACTACCGAACAAATATAGCAACAGTAAAAAGAGTGGTTAGCGCCGAAGGGCGTGATAATTTGGTTGTAAATAGTGACAGTCCTTCTACTCCTCCGAGTGCTTCCAAAAAAAAAAAAAAACTGCTGGGTAATGATGTAAAGTACAGCGCAGCTTCAGACAGTGAAACAAACTGCAATATCATTATTAATCTCCATATACTTATTTCAGCTTTGTGTGAAACTGTGTGTTGTCGTATACTTGGAGGGGAAATTGAAATTTCTGAAAAGCTATCTCAACGCAATGGTCTGGTGTGCACTTTACAAATAATGTGTTTGAACTGTAAATGACTTTCAAGACTTCAGAAGTAAATGTAAAGAATGGAGATTTTGATACTACTCTAAGATACTTCTATGGACTTAGATGCATAGGAAAAGGCTATTACGCTAGTAAGGTTCTTTGTGGCTTGCTGCACCTCCCTAGTCCCCCTACAAAATCTATCAAATACAACTCCATAGTATGAAGTAGTGTCAAGGCGTGTGCAATGGAGTCAATGATTACAGCAGCAGAGCAGGCTGTAGCATAAAATGATAGTTCTGACATAGCAAAATCATTCGACGGATCCTGGCAAAAAAGAGGTTTCCAGTCAAAGAATTCATGTGCATGTATTATCAGCATCTACAATGGAAAGTGTTGGACGTTGATGTGTTGACCATGTACTGTCGGGGGTGTAGGCAATCAGGCAAGAGTACTGAAAAGCAAACTAAGCATGAAATGAATTGTCACAGAAACTATGAAGGAACTAGCGGAGGGATGGAGGTTGCATCTGCAGTGAAAATGTTCCAACGTTCCCAGCATGACCGTGCTGTTCGCTACATGAGTTTTCTTGAGGATGGAGACTCACGATCGTACTAGGCAATGGTGGAGAGTAAACCCTATGGTGATTTGTCAATTACAAAACTAGAGTGCATTAATCATGTGCAAAAGAGGATGGGCACGAGACTACGTAGACTCACACTACAGTTGGAAGGTACCAAGTTATCTGATGGTCTAAGTATAAGACGTCGACTGACTGATAAACAAATTGATCACATTACACAATATTATGGTATGGCTATTAGAAGTAACAGAGATAATTTAGATGGTATGAAGAGAGCTGTTTGGGCAATTTATTTTCACAAGTTGTCTACAGATGCTGAACCAATACACAACCTGTGTTGCACTGAATGGTGTAAATACTTGCAGGCAAAAGAGGAGGGTGAAGTAGACATTTTTTCGCACAAAATTACTATACCAAATGCTGTTATGCTTGCCATGAAACCTGTGTTTCAGGATCTTGCCCAACCAGAGCTGTTGAAGAAATGTTTCAAGGGCAAAACACAAAATGCGAATGAATCATTTAACAATGTTGTGTGGTCAAGGATACCAAAAAATGTGTTTGTTAGAAGGTCAGTCTTTGAACTTGGTGTTTTGGATGATGTTCTTACTTTTAATGATGGCTATTCTGGAAGACTACAGGTTTTGGAAAATCTTGGCATTCATTAAGGTTACAACACAACTAAAAGTGTGATGGACTTGGCCCAACTGTGAATCATGAAGGCAGAGATTGCAACAAACAATATGTCAAAAGAAGCCAAATCAAAGAGAAAGAGGCCAGCACTGGGTGAGGAAAGCGAAGGAGGATATGAGGACTACCATCCAGAAGGATTCTAACATATATTTTATGTATCAGTTGACTGTATATTAAAATTTTTTCTTTAAACGCAATTCTCTCAACATGACATTTTTCAGTATAAAAGCCCCTTTTTCTCAGAAACTTCTGAATCTACATCAATGAATTATTTACCACATAACATAATAGTACAATGATGTTGTAGCTCTACTTAAGTAGTAATAGTACAATGATGCTGTAGCTCTACTTTAGTAGTAATAGTAATAGTAGTAATAGTTAAAATTCAAGAAATTAAAATTGTGAAAATTTACACCAAAGAATTATATGTTTAGGGAAAAAATCATAACTTTTTTCCAGTTGTTATTTTAAAGTTATTTTAGAGCAATACAGTCACAAAACATGGGAACTACCGAGATTTCGGTGTAGCACACCTTAGAGGAGCCAAAACAAAATCTTACAGCCAATTATTAAAGTGGATTACTTAGCGGTAATTAGTTTTCTATTTCTTCTCTAATGACCTCAATTCGACGTGCCATTAAACTCTGCTCTTTCTTCCTTTGTTTTCAGCCTTTTAAGGAAAAAAACACTGATTTGGTGGAAAGGTATGTTGTGTCGGTAGCTGGGCCGACACCGTGAAGTTGAGATGGCTGAAAATGAACGCTAGACTAACGCTGTAGCCGATAGGGCACGCAAGGCTAACGCCGACGGGCGTGAAGTCTGGAACATGAGAACTTATAAATGAATAAGAAGAAAAGTATGTAGATGCTTATTACTTATCTTTTAATTAGTCCTTGGAATACATCTCTCTTGAATACTCGTAAGCTATAGGCACTGATACAAATGGCGCCTTGCTAGTTCGTAGCCATTAACTTAGCGGATGGCTATTCTGTCTCTCGGCTAATGAGAGAGAAAGGCTTCGTACATCTGGTCGGTAGCTAGGTTCTCGTACAACTGGGCGGTAGCTAGGTTCTCGTACAACTGGGGCGAGTGCTCTCTCGTATCACGAGACCTGCCTTGGTGGTGGCGCTAGGTCTGCGATTACACAGTGGCGACACGCGGGTCCGACATGTACTAAATGGACCGCGGCCGATTTAAGCTACCACCTAGCAAGTGTGGTGTCTGGCGGTGACACCACATTCCTCCCCCGCAAATCGGCAAACGGTCGTGTGATAAGGCTTCCGCCCGCCGTGGGGAGGACCACATGTTGACGTATGCGATGAGGTGGGGAGCCTAACAACAGGCGAGGCTGTGCCACCCGCACCCGGCCATGCGGTCCGAGGGGAGCTAGGAAACGCCTGAAAAACTAGTCCAGGGTGCACGTCAACATGCGGTGTATGCGCTCGTAAAGAGACAGGAGGGACCGAAGGGTCAACCTCCATTGCGTCGGGGTAGCCGACGCGCGATGACGTCATGTGGTCCGGAGCGGGCGGGAGTTCCATGGCGGAGGACAGCTGGTCACGGGAAGCGATCGGCGGCGCGTGACCCTGGGAGGCGCTTGGCGGCTGCAACGAAGCGTCGAATGCGGGCGGCGCCGGCGGGAGAACAAGCGGCGGCGGCGGCGGCTGCTGCTGCTGCGGCGGCGGCGGCGCGTCGCCATGGGGCAAAATGGAAGGCATCGTCGGTAACACCCGGGGATGAGGCGAGCCAGTAGATGGGTCCCCAGGGCGCTGACCGGACGGCACCATCGCTGAAAGCAGACGGGGAGCGGCAGAACCCGAGCGACGACAGAGGCGCAGCTGATTGAGATGCCGACGCACCTCGCCAGAGGCCCCCAAAACCAAATACATCGCGCGGCCGAGGCAGCGAAGAATGCGCCCTGCGAGCCAACGCCGTGAACCGCGATAGTTGCGATAAAATACAACGTCGCCTGGAGCAAAAGCAGGAGTCTGCCGCTGCACAGGAACCTGATGCGGCGGATGCAGCAAAGACATCAAGGTGCGATGAGGACGACCGTGGAGCAACTCAGCCGGCGAGCGACCATCTCGGGGCTGAGAGCGATACGAAGACAAAAAGAGCAACAACGCGTCCTCCCGAGAATGCGACTCTTTCAATTTCAACATCTGTGACTTGAAAGTCCGGACCAATCGTTCAGCGGCACCGTTGGACTGAGGCGAAAACGGCGCGGATGTCAGATGTTGAATACCATTGGCCTGGCAGAATGACTGAAATTCTGCGGACATGAATTGTGGGCCATTGTCGGAAACAATAGTCTGCGGAAGACCTTCAATGCAAAAGATAGCAGACAACGCTTGGATGGTGGCGGAGGACGTCGTGGAAGACATCCGGACAACAAAAGGAAAGTTACTGAAGGCATCGACCAGAACCAACCATCGAGCATTCCAGAATGGACCAGCAAAATCAATGTGCAAGCGTTGCCAAGGGGAAGTGGCTTTTGGCCACGCAAAGACTTTCCGCGGCGGTGCGGACTGTTGTTCGGCACACGCCGGGCACGAAGAACACATATTCGTAATCGCAGCATCGATTCCGAACCAAGTACAGTGCTGACGAGCAAGTTGTTTCGTTCGCACTATACCCCAATGTCCTTGGTGAAGAAGCCGTAAAACAGAGGACTGTAACGAACGTGGGACCACGACTCTGGACTGATCATTATCAGAACGCAACAACAAAACACCACGTCGAACAAAAAGTCTCTCCTTGTGAGCAAAAAATCGGCGAACCAACGGATCCTCGATCCGAGACTTTGACAAAGGCCATTGCGTAGCAACAAAACGTAAAACAGTAGCAAGGACAGGGTCAGCAGCTGTGGCTGTAGCTACACGACGAAAATCATTCGGAAACGATTCGACCACTTCATCGGTTTCCGAATCAATGAACATGCAAGCAAGTTCGGAAGAATCGAATGCTTTATCCTCAGCAACAGGCAAACGGGACAACGCATCGGCGTTTCCGTGCTTAGCAGTGGACCGATACAAGATATCGTAGCGGTACTGCGAGAGGAAAATAGACCAGCGAATGCATTTCTGCGCTGTACGTGGAGGTACAGGCTTGGTCGGATGAAAAAGCGATGTCAAAGGTTTGTGGTCTGTGATGATGGTAAAGTGACGACCATACAAGAAATCATGGAACTTAGTAACACCAAACACGAGAGCCAAAGCTTCTTTCTCTATCTGGGAATAATTTCTTTGCGCAGACGAGAGCAATTTGGACGCAAAGGCAATAGGGCGATCATGGGAGCCAACTTTGTGCGCAAGCACAGCACCGATCCCGAAATCCGATGCATCTACCATCAACAAAAGGGGTTTCTGGGGATCGAATGGCGTAAGGCAAGTATTAGAAAGCAACGCCGATTTCAACTGGCGAAAGGCGCGTTCGCATTCCGTCGTCCAGACGAACGGAACACCTTTACGGCGTAAGCGATGAAGCGGAGCTGAAATGGAAGAGGCATTGCGCACAAATTTATTGTAATAATTAATTTTACCCAACACACTCTGTAGCTGTTTCACATTTTGAGGGGAAGGCAAGTCTTGTATGGCACGGAGGTGCTCTGGACTCGGATGTATGCCTTGGGCATTAATGACATGTCCCAGGTATGGTAAGTCACGAGCAAAAAACACACATTTGTCCTTCCTCAAGCGAAGACCATTTTGCCGCAAGACCTGAAATAATGTTCGTAAGTTCGCAAGATGATCTTCTTCTGTCTGTCCGGAGATCACTATATCGTCCAGATAGTTTGCTGCAGTAGGGACCGACGCACAAATAGTTTGTAAATATTGCTGAAACAAGGCAGGGGCGGATGCACACCCGAATGGCAGTCTTTTGAAGCGGTACAATCCAAGATGCGTGTTAACCACCAATACGCGCTGGGATTCGTCGTCCACCGGTATTTGCAAGTACGCATCGGCTAGGTCCAACTTTGAAAAATATTTTCCCGGGCACAGTTTAGCAAAAAGATCTTCCGGGCGGGGCAAAGGAAAAGTAGCAGTCACTAGCTGTGGATTCACTGTGGCCTTGAAGTCCACGCAAAGTCTCAATTTTCCGGAAGGTTTTGGCAAAATTACTAAGGGTGAGGCCCAGAGAGAAGCTTGCACACGTTCAATTACACCCTGTGATTCGAGATCGTGTAACGTTCTGGCGACCTCATCACGCAATGCGTGGGGAACATTGCGCGCCCTGAAAAATTTCGGTTACGCGTTGACCTTCAGTTCTAAATGTGCTTCATAGTTTTTAGCGCAACCTAAGCCCGGTGCAAAAATGTCTGCAAATTCGTCACACAGCCGAGAAACACTGTCTGTAGGCACAGTCTGATTCACAGATAGGACCTGATTTACAATAGACATGTTAAACAACTGAAACAAGTCTAGACCAAACAAGTTCACTGCAGAAGAAGAACGAAGAACGTAAAATGACACAAGTTTTGTTTGTCCCTTGTATGTTGCAAGAAGGCTGCACTGTCCTAACACAGGAATTTTCTGTCCGGAATATGTTGTTAGCTTAATATTCGTGGAACGCAACGGAGGTTTGCCCAGTTGTTTGTACGTGTCGTGATTGAGCAATGAAACTGCAGCTCCGGTATCGAGCTGGAATGGTATCACTTTGCCTTCAAAGTCTAAGTCCACAAAAAGTTTATTGTTCTGCTGACGACAAGAGCGACTGTTTTGTGCAATTGGAACAGACACTGGTACAGAATCACTTGCTAATTGACGTGATTTCCGGCGACGTCGACGCACAGTTTTTGTGGGACGAACACAGTCACTGTTAGAGAAAGTGTCACTGGACGAAGCGGAATTAACGACATGAATGTCCATAGGCGAAGGTCCACGAGCCTGAGTGTCCTTGGTTCGATTCCGGCGCGAAGCAAAGGGCCTGGAAGGATTGTGATTGTCTGATCTGAGCTTTTTCTGGCAAACACTTTGAACATGTCCTTTCTTATTGCAGAAAAAGCAAATAGCTTGGCGTGACGGGCAATGTTCACGCGAATGTCTAGTAGCACACCGCGGGCACGATTTCACTACATTTGTGGGCTGGCGCGGCACACGTGGCTTAGCGCGCGGCGGCAGCTGCGTTTGTTTGTGCGATGGCAGTTGTGCGGACGTGCGCGAGGCCCGGTTACCGGGCCGCACAGCGCGTCCAGCGGGCCGGTTAATGTTACACACGACTGGCGAAGTTTCAAAAGATTCCTGAGCACAGTCAAGTGTGTCCTGTCTATCCAATATGTCTATCACTTGTTGAAGGGAGGGATTAACTAGTTTCAAAATTTGCTGAAAATGAACGCTAGACTAACGCTGTAGCCGATAGGGCACGCAAGGCTAACGCCGACGGGCGTGAAGTCTGGAACATGAGAACTTATAAATGAATAAGAAGAAAAGTATGTAGATGCTTATTACTTATCTTTTAATTAGTCCTTGGAATACATCTCTCTTGAATACTCGTAAGCTATAGGCACTGATACAAATGGCGCCTTGCTAGTTCGTAGCCATTAACTTAGCGGATGGCTATTCTGTCTCTCGGCTAATGAGAGAGAAAGGCTTCGTACATCTGGTCGGTAGCTAGGTTCTCGTACAACTGGGCGGTAGCTAGGTTCTCGTACAACTGGGGCGAGTGCTCTCTCGTATCACGAGACCTGCCTTGGTGGTGGCGCTAGGTCTGCGATTACACAGTGGCGACACGCGGGTCCGACATGTACTAAATGGACCGCGGCCGATTTAAGCTACCACCTAGCAAGTGTGGTGTCTGGCGGTGACACCACAAGGTACGGCAAGAAAGCATAAAATGGCGCAGTGATTAAGTGTCACCGATGATTCCATTGGGGTCACGCAATTCTGCATGACGAAGAACGAAGTGCTTGAACATCTCTCTGTGAAGAACTGGGAATGGCAAGAAGAGGAGGCCCTAGTGCTGAAGACCAGCGTATCACAATAGACAATAGTAGGAAAAGTGCAAATCAGCCGAGTATGAGTTTTTAACATCTACACTTTTATATACGTGATTACTCTGCATTTCACACTTAAATGCCTGGTAGCGGAGGAAAAACCAAAGATTTGGTTTTTCCTTCGCTACCAGGCATTTAAATGTGAAATTCAGAGTAATCACGTATTTCAAAGTGTAGCTTTCTCCCTATGTAGGTAGGTATCAACAAAACATTTTCGCATTCAGAAGAGAAATCTGGTGTTGAAATTTCGTGAAAAGATCTCATCACAACTTAAAAAGCCTTTGTTTTAATGACTGTCAACCAAACTGGCGTACCATATATCTGAAACTATCTCCATACTTAGCGATAGTACAAAACGAGCTGCCCTCCATCAATCCTGTCTGATAAGTATCGATTCCTCTCCGCGCAGTAATATTCCAGAAGGAAATGGACAAGCGTAGTGTAGGCCATCTCTTTAGTAGATCTATCTTCTAAAGTGCTATGCAATAAAACACAGTGTTTGATTCGCTTTCCTCACAAAATTTTCTATACAGACGAAATGCAGTTCGCAAACTGCGAATACGATTAGATGTCAGCTGTACAATTTGTTAGTGACACTTGAGAATTTATGCCGGACTGGGTCTCGACCCGAATTTCAAACTGAACGAGAGTGGTCGCCTTAACGTCTTCGGCTATTCATGCATACCCCCGAGACCAATCCAAACCTCCGTATGTCACCACAGTTTCCACACCCCTTCGTGCCCGCGCACATTAGTAATTGCACAACAGGGAAAGTCAATCTTATGATCGTCGTTTTAACCTGTCTTGGCATGTAATACAAGTTTCGCAACGTTTGTGTTTTACAGTGTCTGTATAGTACTATGCAGTGTCCTTGAGACCAGGAACAGACACTCCAACGATCTAGAGCAGTACTCAATAGACGCAATGTTTTCCAACTGAGCATATGATTAGTTGTTAGCAGTAAAATTTATTAGTGAAATATGAAAATTTGAGCCACTGGCATTTGCGAACACATTTCGTCTATTTAATGTGGTTGTAGATCTTCGGCACGTGGACATTGGGGCATATGTAGCTGCGAATCACCCCGGGAGGCATGAATGGATCCTGGTTCGAGTCCCAGTCAGGAACAAATTTTCGTGTATCATTAATAAATTGTACAGCTGATGTCAATCGTAGTCCCAGTTTGTAGATACATTCTGTCTGTTTACACTAAGCGCCAAAGAAACTGGTATGGACATGTGCATTCAAATACAGAGATGTGTAAACAGGCAGAATACGGCGATGCGGACGGCAACGCCTATATAAGACAAGTTTGTGAATACATTCTATTTACACTGAAGCGCCAAGGAAACTGGTATAGGCATGCGCATTCAAACACAGAAATATGTAAAACAGGCAGAATACGGTGAACCGGACGGCAACGCCTATATAAGACAACAAGTGTCTGGCGCAGATGTTAGATCAGCTACTGCTGCAATAGCAGATTATCAAGATTTAAGAGGGTTTGAATATGGTGTTACAGTCGGCGCACGAGCGATGGGACACAGCATCTCCGAGGTAGCGATGAAGTGGGAATTTTCCCCTGCGAACATTTCGCGAGTGTTCCGTGATTATCAGGTTTCCGCTAAAACATCAAATCTCCAACATCGCTGCGGCCGAGAAAAGATTTTGTAAGAATGGGACCAACGACGACTGAAAATCGTTGAACGTCACAGAAGTGCAACCTGTCCGCAGATTTCTGCAGATTTCAATGCTGTGCCATCAACAACTCTCAGCGTGCGGACCATTCAACGAAACATCATCGATGTGGGCTTTAGGAGCCGAAGACCCACTCGTATACCCTTTACGACTGCACGACACAAAGCTTTACGCCTTGCCTGGGCCCTTCAACACCGACATCGGACTGTTGATGACTGGAAACATGTTGCCTGGTCCGACGAGTCTCGTTTCAAATTGTATCGAGCTGATGGACGTGTACGGGTATGGAGACAACCTCATGAATCCATGGACCGTGCATGTCAGTAGGGAACTGTTCAAGCTGGTGGAGGCTCTGTAATGGTGTGGAGCGTGTGCAGTTGGAGTGATATGAAACCCCGGTTACGTCTATTTACGTCTCTGACAGGTGACACGTACGTAAGCATCCTGTCTGATCGCCTGCATCCATCCATGTCCATTGTGCGTTCCGACGGACTTGGGTAACTCCAGCAGGACAATGCGACACCCCACACGTCCAGAATTCCTACAGAGCAGCTCCAGGGACGCTCTTCTGTGTTTAAACACCTCCGCTGGCCACCAAACTCCACAGACATGAAAATTATTGAGCATATCTGGGATGTCTTGCAAAGTTCTGTTCAGAAGAGATCTCGCCCCCTCGTACTCTTAAGGATTTATGGACAGCCCTGCAGGATTCATTGTGTCAGTTGCAACAGGGCTGCACACGGTGTCTCCCAAATAATTTATATACATCAAGAACAGCACACGGCCATTTGGGAACACCAGGTATCATTTCTGTTTTACTCGAAGACTATCTGTCAGTTACTACGAACTGAAACCTTGTAACAGGAAATCACAAATCCAGTCGCTGAACGGAGAAGATACCCCACACGGACGCAGTTTGATTAGAGACCTCTCGTGAGGAATGGTGTCAAAAGTGTTCTGGAAATCTAGAAATCTGGAATCAATTTGAGATCCCTCGTGGATAGCATTCATTAAATCGTATGAACAGACTGCTACTTGTGTTTCATAAGAACAATATTTTCTAAATCCTTGCTATATGAAAATAGTTCTTTTTTTTAGGTAATTCATAATGTTCGACACGGTATATATTCCAAAATTCTATTTCAGATCGACGTGAGTGATATGCGCCTGTAATTCAGTGGATTACTCCTATTTCCATTCTTGATTACTGACGTGAAACCGAGCGAGGTGGCGCAGTGGTTAGACACTGGACTCGCATTCGGGAGGACGACGGTTCAATCCCGCGTCCAGCCATCCTGATTTAGGTTTTCTGTGATTTCCCTAAATCGCTCCAGGCAAATGCCGGGATGGTTCCTTTCAAAGGGCACGGTCGACTTCCTTCCCCGTCCTTCCCTAATCCGATGAGACTGATGACCTCGCTGTCTGGTCTCCCCCAAAACAACCCCCAACTTACGTGAACTGTGCAGCTTTGCAGTCTTCACATACGGATCTTTCGTCTAGCGAGGGGCTGTATGTGATTGCTAAGAATGAAGCTATTACATCAGCACACTCTGAAAGGAACCCAACTGGTATACAGTCTGGACTGAAAGACTTGCCTTTATTAATTGATTTGAGTTGATTAGCTACACGGAGGATATCGACTTTAACTTTCTCATATTTGCAGCTGTTCTTGTTTCGTATTCTGGAATATTTACTTTGTCTCATTTGGTACAGGAATTTAGGAAAACCGTTTTTACTAACTCCCCTTCAGTGGCACTGTCAACGAAAACTATATCGTTGCTATCTAGCACTGAAGGTAATGATTGTTTCATGCCACTAGTGTACTTTAGATACGCCCAGAATATCTTTGGATCTTCTGCTACATTCCGAGAGAGAGTTTCGTTGTGGAAACTGTTAAAAGTATCTAGTGCTGAAGTCAGCCCTCTATTTCTAGCTTTTGAAAAACATCACCAATCTTGGAGACATTGCGTTCTTTTAAATTTGGCATTGTTTTTTCGTTGCTTCGACAACAGTGCTCTGACCTGTTCTGTGTACCATGGGGTGGCCGTTACGATTTCTCTCAAGTTATGTCACATCTCATCTACCCTTACATAACTGATTTTGAGGGAGTCGAGCCAGTCTCTTAGGAAGGCGTGAAGCAAATTTTTTTCTGTTTTTTAAGTAGATATATTTTGCGTCTATTTTTTGTGGATTTGGATGCTACTGGATTCAGTCTCGCAACAACGATCTTGTTGTCACTAATCCAGTACCCGTTATAAAGCTCCGTATATGCTTAGGATTATTTGTTCCTACGACGTGGGGTCCTGAACTAACCGCTCAAAATAATTTTCAGACAAAGCAATTAATATAATTTCGAACACTGTTTTAAGCGTACCACCGACTTTAAACATGTACTTTCGCCAATATATCAAGGGTAGAGTAATATTACCACCAACTATAATATTGTACACTACTGGCCATTAAAATTGCTACACCAAGAAGAAATGCAGGTGATAAACGGGTATTCATTGGACAAATATCTTATACTAGAACTGACATGTGATTACATTTTCACGCAATTTGGGTGCATAGATCCTGAGAAATCAGTACACAGAACAACCACCTCTGGCCGTAATAACAGCCTTGATACTCCTAGGCATTGAGTCAAACAGAGCTTGGATGGCGTGTACAGGTACAGCTGCCCATGCAGCTTCAACACGATACCACAGTTCATCAAGAGTAGTGACTAGCGTATTGTGACGAGCCAGTTGCTCGGCCGCCATTGACCAGACGTTTTCAATTGGTGAGAGATCTGGAGAATGTGCTGGCCAGGGCAGCAGTCAAACATTTTCTGTACCCAGAAAGGCCCGTACAGGACCTGCAACATGCGGTCGTGCATTATCCTGCTGAAATGCAGGGTTTCGCAGCGATCGAATGAAGGGTAGAGCCACGGGTCGTAACACATCTGAAATGTAACGTCCACTGTTCAAAGTGACGTCAATGCGAACAAGAGGTGACCGAGACGTGTAACCAATGGCACCCCATACCATGACGCCGGGTGATACGCCAGTATAGCGATGACGAATACACACTTCCAATGTGCGTTCACCGCGATGTCGCCTAACACGGACGCGACCATCATGATGCTGTGAACGGAACCTGGATTCATCCGAAAAAATGACGTTTTGCCATTCGTGCACCCAGGTTCGCCGTTGAGTACACCATCGCAGGCGCTCCTGTCTGTGACGCAGCGTCAAGGGTAACCGCAGCCATGGCCTCCGAGCTGATAGTCCATGCTGCTGCAAGCGTCGTCGAACTGTTCGTACAGATGGTTGTTGTCTTGCAAACGTCCCCATCTGTTGACTCAGGGATCGAGACGTGGCGGCACGAGCCGTGACAGCCATGCGGATAAGATGCCTGTCATCTCGACTGCTAGTGATACGAGGCCGTTGGGATCCAGCACGGCGTTACGTATTACCCTCCTGAACCCACCGATTCCATATTCTGCTAACAGTCATTGGATCTCGACTAACGCGAGCAGCAATGTCGCGATACGATAAACCGCAATCGCGATAGGCTACAATCCGACCTTTATCAAAGTCGGAAACGTGACGGCACGCATATCTCCTCCTTACCCGAGGCATCACAACAACGTTTCACCAGGCAACGCCGGTCAACTGCTGTTTGTGTATGAGAAATCGGTTGGAAACTTTCCTCATGTTAGCACGTTGTAGGTGAATGCTCTGAAAAGCTAATCGTTTGCATATCTACATCTACATCTACATCCATACTCCACAAGCCACCTGACGGTGTGTGGCGGAGGGTACCTCGAGTACCTCTATCGGTTCTCCCTTTTATTCCATTCTCGTATTGTTCGTGGAAAGAAGGATTGTCGGTATGCCTCTGTGTGGGCTCTAATCTCTCTGATTTTATCCTCATGGTCTCTTCGCGAGATATACGTAGGAGGGAGCAATATACTGCTTGACTCTTCGGTGAAGGTATGTTCTCGAAACTTTGACAAAAGCCCGTACCGAGCTACTGAGCGTCTCTCCTGCAGAGTCTTCCACTGGAGTTTATCTATCATCTCCGTAACGCTTTCGCGATTACTAAATGATCCTGTAACGAAGCGCGCTGCTCTCCGTTGGATCTTCTCTATATCTTCTATCAACCCTATCTGGTACGGATCCCACACTGCTGAGCAGTATTCAAGCAGTGGGCGAACAAGCGTACTGTAACCTACTTCCTTTGTTTTCGGATTGCATTTCCTTGGGATTCTTCCAATGAATCTCAGTCTGGCATCTGCTTTACCGACGATCAACATTATATGATCATTCCATTTTAAATCACTCCTAATGCGTACTCCCAGATAATTTATGGTATTAACTGCTTCCAGTTGCTGACCTGCTATTTTGTAGCTAAATGATAAAGGATCTATCTTTCTGTGTATTCGCAGCACATTACACTTGTCTACATTGAGATTCAATTGCCATTCCCTGCACCATGCGTCAATTCGCTGCAGATCCTCCTGCATTTCAGTACAATTTTCCATTGTTATAACCTCTCGATACACCACAGCATCATCCGCAAAAAGCCTCAGTGAACTTCCGATGTCATCGACAAGGTCATTTATGTATATTGTGAGTAGCAACGGTCCTATGACACTCCCCTGCAGCGCACCTGAAATCACTCTTACTTCTCTCCATTGAGAATGACATGCTGCGTCCTGTTATCTAGGAACTCCTCAATCCAATCACACAATTGGTCTGATAGTCCATATGCTCTTACTTTGTTCATTAAACGACTGTGGGGAACTGTATCGAACGCCTTGCGGAAGTCAAGAAACACGGCATCTACCTGTGAACCCGTATCTATGGCCCTCTGAGTCTCGTGGACGAATAGCGCGAGCTGGGTTTCACATGACCGTCTTTTTCGAAACCCATGCTGATTCCTACAGAGTAGATTTCTAGTCTCCAGAAAAGTCATTATACTCGAACACAATACGTGTTCCAAAATTCTACAACTGATCGACGTTAGAGATATAGGTCTATAGTGCTGCACATCTGCTCGACGTCCCTTCTTGAAAACGGGGATGACCTGTGCCCTTTTCCAATCCTTTGGAACGCTACGCTCTTCTAGAGACCTACGGTACACCGCTGCAAGAAGGGGGGCAAGTTCCTTCGCGTACTCTGTGTAAAATTGAACTGGTATCCCATCAGGTCCAGAGGTCTTTACTCTTTTGAGCGATTTTAATTGTTTCTCTATCCCTCTGTCGTCTATTTCGATATCTACCATTTTGTCATCTGTGCGACAATCTAGAGAAGGAACTACAGTGCAATCTTCCTCTGTGAAACAACTTTGGAAAAAGACATTTAGTATTTCGGCCTTTAGTCTGTCATCCTCTGTTTCAGTACCATTTTGGTCACAGAGTGTCTGGGCATTTTGTTTTGATCCACCTACCGCTTTGACATAAGACCAAAATTTCTTAGGATTTTCTGCCAAGTCAGTACATAAAACTTTACTTTCGAATTCATTGAACGCCTCTCGCATAGCCCTCCTCACACTACATTTCGCTTCGCGTAATTTTTGTTTGTCTGCAAGGCTTTGGATATGTTTATGTTTGCTGTGAAGTTCCCTTTGCTTCCGCAGCAGTTTTCTAACTCGGTTGTTGTACCACGGTGGCTCTTTTCCATCTCTTACGATCTTGCTTGGCACATACTCATCTAACGCATTATGTACGACGGTTTTGAACTTTGTCCACTGATCCTCAACACTACCTGTACTTGAGACAAAACTTTTGTGTTGAGCCAACAGGTACTCTGAAATCTGCTTTTTGTCACGTTTTCTAAACAGAAAAATCTTCCTACCCTTTTTAATATTCCTATTTACGGCTGAAATCATCGATGCCGTAACCGCTTTATGATTGCTGTTTCCCTGTTCTGCGTTAACTTTTTCAAATAGTTCGGGTCTGTTTGACACCAGAAGGTCTAATATGTTATCGCCACGAGTCGGTTCTCTGTTTAACTGCTCAAGGTAGTTTTCAGATAAAGCACTTTAAAAAATTTCACTGGATTCTTTGTCCCTGCCACCCGTTATGAACGTCTGAGTCTCCCAGTCTATATCCGGCAAATTAAAATCTCCACCCAGAACTATAACATGGTGGGGAAATCTACTCGAAATATTTTCCAAATTATCCTTCAGGTGCTCAGCCACAACAGCTGCTGAGCCAGGGGGCCTATAGAGACATCCAATTACCATGTCTGAGCCTGCTTTAACCGTGACCTTCACCCAAATCATTTCACATTTCGGATCTCCGTCAATTTCCTTCGATACTATTGTACTTCTTATCGCTATAAACACGCCTCCCCCTTCACTGTCCAGCCTGTCTCTGCGGTATACATTCCAATCTGAGTTTAGGATTTCATTACTATTTACATCTGGTTTCAGCCAACTTTCTGTCCCTATATGGGCGTTGTGACCGTTTATTAATGAGAGCAGTTCTGGGACCTTTCTGTAGACGCTCCTGCAGTTTACTATTAGCACATTAATATTGTTATTCCCTGTTGCATTTTGCCTACTCCTACCTTGCTGCGTCTCAGGAGGCGTCTTGTCGGGCCTAGGGAGGGGATTCTGTAACCTACAAAACCCCCACGTGCACTCCACACGTACTCCGCTACCCTTGTAGCCGCTTCCGGCGTGTAGTGCACGCCTGACCTATTCAGGGGGACCCTACATTTCTCCACCCGATAGCGGAGGTCGAGAAATTTGCACCCCAGATCTCCGCAGAATCGTCTGAGCCTCTGGTTTAAGCCTTCCACTCGGCTCCAAACCAGAGGACCGCGATCGGTTCTGGGAACGATACTACAAATAGTTAGCTCTGATTTCACCCCGCGTCTTCTCCCTGTCGGTTAAATTTCACGTCTGCAGCACGTCATCTTCGTGGTGTAGCAATTATAATGGCCAGTAGTGTATCTTTCGAGACAATATCAACGTGACAAACGTTCTGCGACAGCTCACACCTATTCAAGGAGCATGTCGAGCCACAGCAGCCGCGGAAATGCAGCGCTATGGATGATTAGTGGGTGCATCACCATGACCCCAAGACAAAGGAGCGGTGCAAGCAGTGGAAACATGTGAATTCAACACGGCAGAGAAAAATGAAGAAGCAACCATCATCGGGCAAGGTGATGCTGAGTGTTTTTTGGGACTACCCTGATATGGTATTAACATACAGGGTGTAACGGATTAAGTACAGATATCATTATTGGTGAGCGAGGACACTGTACTGAACAACGTTACATCGGTGTTTACTTCGTCTGTAGATTACTAATTAGGTAGGAGTAGTGTTTTTAGGGCGGTTAGTACCTCCAATTTCATGTAATAAGAGCAAGTCATTAATACTAATTTTCCCTTGGGCAGCACCTCAAGTGTTGAAGTGTGGCTGTGTGGACACAAAACGGTTAGCCTACAATGCAGGGGTAGTTCGCTTAGTGGTGCAGATACAACTATAATAGAAAACATCAGGTAGTAAATTATGTTATGTGTTTGTAGGAAGAAGGTTTGACACAGAGCAAAAAAACAATCAACACAATGATATGTGTGCATATTAAGGTACCACATATAAAAATATCTGCTGTTATATCTTTTATATCCTTCATTATGTTCATAAGCGGCAAACTGTCATAATACATACTACGGCAATCTCTTGACCAGGTTGTAGCTATTCTCGTGTTCCAAACATGCGTTTTGCAAGGCACTGAGCGACAAGAGCTTGTGCTCAAGGGAATTGTGTCAGTTGTTCGAAGTGAGAGGGAGACTTATTTGACTAGATTAAAATTCCTGAGGTGGATCTATAGGACTGGAGGATGACGAGGAGAATAATCAGCTCAGAATATCTAATTTCCTAAGCGACAAGAGCTTGCGTTCAGAGGAATTCAACCAGTTGCTCAAAGTGAGATGGAGATTTGCTTGACTGGATTAAAATTCCTGAGGTGGATATATAGGATCGGCGGCTGACGAGGAGAACAATCAGCTCAGAAGATTTAATTACCTTCGAAGTTTTAAATCTCAGTTATAGAAATTATTACCCTCTTGTGCCTTCACACTAGTAGCCAAGTCTTTTTATAGAGAGAGTGATTATTTTTCACCGTGCTGTATGCTTAATGAAATCCTCGTATAATATTTAAGATCAGCAGAGCTCTGTGGCTAACTAACTCCTTCCCAGCGACTCCAACACGAAACTCCGTCTGCGTCCGTTTACGGTTGCTTCTCACTGTCTCCATCGTTTAACCCCGTTACTGACTTGGTGCCGCCTACCTACGGATTTTCGGTCCTAGAGCTTTATTTCACTTTCCCTTCAATCCTGGCCGTCTTTGGCATGACGTAATATCGAAGGGATTCTCATCGACTTATTGGCTATCCTGGTGCGTCGTTCTTCACGTATTCCTCAGAGGCTTAGTGGTAGTGATAGGAAGCCTTTCGCTGTGTTGTCTCGAACTAAGGTGGCTCGGGCGAAACTCAGCTTGCCTTTTTCTCGCACGATATGCGGCGAAACATGGATGAAGGACAACATGCAGATTTCATATCCCTAGATTTCCGGAAAGCGTTTGACTCAATGCCCCACTGCAGGTTGTTGAAGGTCCGAGCGTTCGGATTAGGTTCCCAGATATGGGTGTGGCTAGAAGGCTTCTAAAGCACTGAACCCACTACGTTGTCCTCTACGACGAGTGTTCATCGGAGACAAGGGTATCGTCAGGAGTGCCCCAGGGAAGTGTGATAGAATCGCTGTAATTTTCTGTATACATAAATGATATGACGAGTAGGCTGAGAAGAAATCTACGACTGTTTGTTGATGATGCTGCGGTGTATGCGAAGATGTTTTGGTTGCGTAGGAGAACACAAGATGACTGACAAAATTTCTGATTTCTGTGTTGAATGTCAGATTGCTCTAAGCGTAGAGAAATGTAAGTTAAGGCAGATGAGTAGGAAAAACGATACTGTGACGTTCGAATACAACACAGTCTCGTTGATTGAATATGTTGTTGCAAAGCGATATGAAATGGAACAAGCATATCAGGTTGGCAGTACGGAAGACGAGTCGTCGACTTCGTTTTATTGGGAGAATTTTGGGAAAGTTTACTTCATCTTTATGAGAGATGGCGTACAGAACATTACTGTGACCCGTTGCTAAGTACTGTTCGAATGTTTGGAATCCCTGCCATATCGGATTAAAGGAAGACTAAGCAGTTCAGAGGCGTAGTTCTAGATTTGTAGGTTCGATCAGCACGCAAGAGGTATGGAGGGAATCCCTGGAGTGAAGACGGCGTTCTTTTCTCGAGGAACCATTCATGAAATATGGAGAACCGGCATTTGAAGTTGACTGCCGAACTATTCTACTGCCGCCAACGTGCAATTCGCTTAAGGACCAAGAAGACAAGTTAATAGAAATTAGTGCTCTTATGAAGGCCCATAGACAGTTTTTTCCCTCGTTCTGTTTGCGAGTGTAACAGGAAATTGACTAGTAGTGGTATGTGGTAACCTCCCCCATTGAGTCTACTACGGAGGGGAGTACATATGTAGTTGAAGTCGTTGATGAACTATGTCCTAACCCCTTCCTTGGCTTCTCATGATGTAGTGTATTCCCCACCTCGAGTCCTGTATCTTTGTCTAAGATAGTTCTCGTTCGGTGTCTCAATTCTTACCTCTTAATAGTCTAAGCAGTTTGCTTCTTTAATTCTGTAACGTCACTTATTGCTTCATTAATTTCGTAACATTACTTATGTCTTTACACCCTACAGCCTTGCCTTGTTGTTTCTGTCACTTCATTCACTCCTTTGTTGTCTCAGGACCTTTCCTCACTAATTCTGTCACATTAATTATTTCAGAGGCATGTCGTTTGCTCGCGCCTCTGGCAATACAGCGTGGCACTCTGTGGCTTTTCTGCCACGCACACCTCTGTCTTTTCTTTAGTTAAATATCGTTTCCACGACTTTGCTTTTCGTCGTGGACATGACATGTTTACAGAAAGCATGGAGACGAAACGTAGCAGGAAGCAGTTGAACCTATCTTTCCCTGTCTTTGCCCCACGACAACGCCCCACATTCTGCGAAGAACATGAAGCTGCTGAGGGCTATCAAATGTTCGTAACGTGCACACGGATTTAAGTCATCCTCACCAGTGTAATGATATGTCCATTCAGAGAATAGCCTTCCAATCTGGAATAAGGGATTATCCACGTCAGTTCCGATGTGGAAACAACAACTTCATGATATCTGCATGACATGTTACAGTACTCTCAATTAAGATTACCATACATACAACCTTACAACATTATTCAAACATGGCACTTCTCCGGCTCACCTTACAAAGCTGAAAATACAGGACACTAGTTTTTGCAATTGAAAAAGAATTGGGACCTTAGAGTCACGTGCATGTTTTTGTGATCAGAATAAATGACTTAAAGGAAAATTCCTTGTTAATCACAAAAATTTTTATTTATTTATTTATTTATTTATTTATTTATTTATTGTTCCGTGGGACCACATTTAGGAGAAGTCTCCATGGTCATGGAACGAGTCAATACATGAAATTATAACACGATTGTAGAAACAGATAAAATGAAATATAAGAAACATATTCAGGCGACAAGTCGTTAGTTTAAATAAAGAAAATCAAGAATGTAACACTGGAATTTGCTTAATTTTTTAGCTCTTCCAGGAGCTCCTCGACAGAATAGAAGGAGTGAGCCATGAGGAAACTCTTCAGTTTAGACTTAAAAGTGTTTGGGCTACTGCTAAGATTTTTGAGTTCTTGTGGTAGCTTATTGAAAATGGATGCAGCAGAATACTGCACTCCTTTCTGCACAAGAGTCAAGGAAGTGCATTCCACATGCAGATTTGATTTCTGCCTAGTATTAACTGAGTGAAAGCTGCTAACTCTTGGGAATAAGCTAATATTGCTAACAACAAACGACATTAAAGAAAATACATACTGTGAGGGCAATGTCAAAATTCCCAGACTATTGAATAGGGGTCAACAAGAGGTTTTCGAACTTACACCATACATAGCTCGAACAGCCCGTTTTTGAGCCAAAAATACCCTTTTTGAATAAGAAGAATTACCCCAAAAAATAATACCATATGACATAAGCGTATGAAAATATGCGAAGTATACTACTTTTCGTGTTGAAATGTCACTTACTTCAGATACTGTTCTAATGGTAAATAAAGCGGCATTTAGTTTCTGAACAAGATCCTGAACATGGGCTTTCCACAACAGCTTACTATCTATCCGTACGCCTAGGAACTTGAACTGTTCCGTCTCGCTTATAACATGCCCATTCTGTCTGATTAAAATGTCAGTTCTTGTTGAATTGTGGGTTAGAAACTGTAAAAACTGAGTCTTACTGTGATTTAGCATCAAATTATTTTCCACAAGCCACGAACTTATATCATGAACTACATTATTTGATAATGTTTCAATATTACACACAAGATCCTTCACTACCAAGGTGGTGTCATCAGCAAACAGAAATATTTTTAAATCACCTGTAATACTAGAAGGCACATCATTTACATAAATAAGAAACAGCAGTGGCCCCAGCACCGACCCTTGGGGAACGCCCCATTTAACAGTGCCCCATTGGGACTGAACATCATTACCACTCTCAATATTGCGGAGGAATACCTTCTGCTTTCTGTTCTTAAAGTAGGAGGCGAACCAATTGTAAGCTACTCCCCTTACTCCATAATGTTCCAACTTCTGCAGTAATACTTTGTGGTCAACACAGTCAAAAGCCTTCGTTAAATCAAAGAAAACACCTAACGTTCGCAACCTTTTATTTAATCCGTCCAAAACCTCACAGAGAAAAGAGACTATAGCATTTTCAGTTGTTAAGCCATTTCTAAAACCAAACTGTACATTTGACAGCAAATTATGTGAATTTAAATGCTGCAGTAACCTTGTATATACAACCCTCTCGATAACTTTAGCAAACACCGATGGCATAGTAATAGGTCTATAATTGTCAACATTATCCCTGTCTCCCTTTTTATAAAGTAGCTTCACTACCGAGTACTTTAATCGGTCAGGAAACCGACCACTCCTAAAGGAAAAGTTACAGATATGGCTAAGTACTGAGCTAACATACGTGGAACAATACTTCAGTATTCTGCTAGATACCCCGTCATATCCATGAGAGTTCTTGGTCTTTAGTGATTTAATTATTAACTCAATCTCCCTCTTGTCAGTATCATGGAGGAGCATTTCAGTTAACAGTCTCGGAACACTTTTTTCTAAGAGCGCTATATGATTCCCTGTTGGGACTAGGTTTCTATTTAGTTCACCTGCTATATTCAGAAAGTGATTATTAAGTACTGTGCATATTTGCGACTTATCAGTAACACGGACATCCCCACTACGCACTGATTCTATATTCTCGACCTGTCTCTCCAGACCAGCCACTTCCTTTACGACTGACCATATGGTTTTAATTTTATCCTGAGACTTAGCTATTCTATCTGCATACCACATACTTTTTGCCTTCCTAATAACTTTTTTAAGCACCTTACAATACTGTTTGTAATGGGCTGCTGCATTTAGATTTTGACTGTTTCTAACGTTTTGATATAATTGCCACTTTGTTCTACAAGATATTTTTATCCCTTTAGTCAGCCACCCAGGCTGCCTGTTTGTGCTAGTACCCTGTTTTGAACGTTCTAACGGAAAGCAACTTTCAAAGAGCACGAGAAAAGTCTTGAGGAAAGCGTTATATTTATCGTCTACTGTATCAGCACTTATACAATTAATATTGAAGTCACCACATATCACTAACTTTTTGTATTTCCTATAAAGTGAACCAAGAACCTCCTCTAGCTTTAGCAAAAATGTTGTGAAATCGGAGTCTGGGGATCTATAAATAACAACAGTAAGAAGTTTAGCTCCACTAAATTTAACCACACCTGCACAACATTCAAACACCTTTTCAGTGCAGTACTTTGAAACATCAATTGACTCAAATGGGATACCGTTTTTCACATACATGGCTACTCCCCCACACCGCAAAGAGCTCCTAGAAAAGCTGCCAGCCAACCTGTATCCTGGTAAAGGAAGCCTCTGAATTATCTCCTTATTTAAGAAGTGTTCAGATATACCAATAATTTCAGAGTCAACATCTATAAGCAGTTCACTAACTTTATCTCTAATACCTTGTATATTTTGATGAAATATACTAATTCCCTCATTAATCGGATACCCAAGCTTTGTAGAAAGTGGTTTCTTTGTTAGAGAGACTTCCCTTAAGCAGGAATACCTATCAGCTGACTTCAATCTAAAAAAGGTACAGCTCTAACACCCACAACTACCGGAATTTTCCCATGAGTGATCCCACCACCCCCACCTATGCTGTCACCTATAAGTTTTGCCAACCTCCCCTTCCCATACCTGTTGAGGTATGAACCTATCTTTTCCTCGCCGATATCAAGTACATTTTAGCAGACTTCATATTCAAGAGATACAGAGGTCTTTCCGTATTCTTACTAGTAAACGATGTATTCATCTGAAGAAAAGTCAGTACTGACACTTCTTTATTTCAGAAAAAAATTTCGTGCAACGAGTAAGAAAGACTGAAGCGATTGGTAGAAGAAAGTTCTAACCCACAAGAGCGTATTTTGCATTACAACTTGTTATATGTTTGGCTGAATACGGAGATAAGAATATAAATACAACAAGACCTAGTACTTTTATATGGGAGATACCATTTCCAAGCGGTACAAATGGAATTTTTTATTATCAGAATGGGGCGCATTCGGAAAAGCAACAGAGCGTATGATCAGATTAATACTTAATCAAGGGTAGCAGTTTCTTCCGCGATCCCTTCATATATTTTGAGCTTCCGTGATTGTTGTCGTCACATCCACTTTATAAAATTAATATGAATATTTTTCCATAAATACCGTTAATCTGAAACTGTTACAAATAAGAGGTGTCTGTAACTTACTTTTTCAGCAAGATACTGAAAGTGGTTGAATATCCGAATTGTTAAAAATCAGAATAAGTGAACAAACGAGCGATAGACTTGGGCTTAAAGCGTACATAACCTTATTTCTGTATTTGTTAATCCATGAATGAATAGTTTTGGTTTCTCGTGTTGAGTCACTGCCTTGAAACAATACAACCCTATTAGAAAACAAAATCTATCCTCCAGATCTTCCGTGACCCCTTAATGTGTTTAAGCTGCTGATGACAATCATACCTTTAAGGACAGAAGCACAAGTTGCTGCACATTGCACGATTACGTCATCGGACCTATAACAGGTACATGTATACATAACGTAGTCCAGTTCACGATCTTCTGTGCGCATCTTCCATATATTGGCCCATCGTTTTTGTGGTGAAAAGTGAAAGATCGTTCATCAAACGATAGTACTTACATCCACTTCAAGTTACTTTTAATTCTCATCTCCTTATCAATATCCATCCTTGTGACACACCCAAATAACGTCGGAGAATAATATGAAATTTGGGTCGAAGGTATTTCTGGTTTTGTTAACAGACACACCTCAGCATTTTTCAGGAAACGCAAAATATTTTAATATTATTACGGAGATTAGAATCGAGTAACTAGTCCTCCCTTGAGACACAATATGACAATTGTGTATGTTACATCTGGACACCTCGGGTATCAATATTTATTTTTGTGCGTCTTATACGAACATCAATATTAGAATGCTTCGCTAAATTCTTTCAGCTTACAGAATACACTCCCGCTTTAATTTTTTGCCATATTTTAATATTATTACGGAGATTAGAATCGAGTAACTAGTCCTCCCTTGAGACACAATATGACAATTGTGTATGTTAGATCTGGACACCTCGGGTATCAATATTTATTTTTGTGCGTCTTATACGAACATCAATATTAGAATGCTTCGCTAAATTCTTTCAGCTTACAGAATACACTCCCGCTTTAATTTTTTGCCATATTTCTTAAAATGTATAAGATTGGCATCAAAGCTTTGTCTCAACACTGCCAGCATGCCAAAGAGTCTATCCGTTTTATATATCCGTTGCGTTCTCGTTGAAAGTTACTCATCTTGCTCCTGCCAACATTGGAGTTGTTTCGAATTACTCATGAAACTCATTGCACATAGAGCTTGTGGAAAAGTTGGTAAACGTCCCCCAAGTTCTCTATTAAGGAAACAGCACTGCAGCTAAAAGCTGAAACTGTTGTAACACGTCAGTTCTTGTTCTTTAGTACTTGGAACTTTTTTTCTCTCGCGCACCTTTCTACGACTTTATACCCCTCTGGAAGAATTTACGTCGGCAGGTCGCCTAGCAACGTACACCTCACATTAACAAGAGATACCAAAGTAACAGAATTTCTGTAAGGGTTTTTTCATCCAGGCACCTCTTTTGTCCACTTATCTAAACAGCGATGCTGTCAGGAACAGTCTTTCATTATCATACAAAACTATAATAAAAATTTATCTCAAACTGAAGAAACAAATTTAACATAAAAAAGTGGACCGAAATTTGTTCTACAGGACTGTTTAACGAATCCTTGTAACGCTTTTCAAAGGCCCAAACGTGAATTTCAGTTGCATGTGCAAGGCACTAATACAATTGATGAGGCATGTAACATCACGAGAATCTACGCAATGTGTGGGCAGTTGAATAAAATTGACTGTTAAACAGCACTTTCTATAGACGTACAAAGACAAAAATCAATAGAAAAATACCGTAGAAGTCAAACAGAATGGTATCATAAAATGCATCAACGGATTCCTTTTCCGACTTATTAGAAGACTACAAAAACGTACTTCGATTTCGTCTAGGTGAATTATTAGCTAAGTAATTGATACGTCTTTATCGATGTTTTGAATAATTAGTAGTTGTCAGAAGCAGGATATCTGGTCCTCATGCTTCGACTGAAATACACCAGTTGCTTCAAAAGACTTTTCTTAAAAAGCGTCAAAATTAAGATGAGCAATGTTCTTGTAAAGGGCTATGTAGATTAGTTAATGGAAGTTGTCTCCCACAAAACTTGTTACGTTACTACGAGTAAGAAGTGGTTGTGACTCCAATAAACGTTGGTAAAGATAGGGATAATTTCTAAAAGACAAACCAATGTGGAAACTTGAAACACAGGAAGAAACCTGATAAAGCAAGTGAAAGTAAAAAAATCGACATTTAAAGGGACGGATCATTTAAAGCAGTTTATCGTAGTGACCAATAGTGTGTATTATGGTACATCACACTCAAATTTTATTGCGTAGAGTTTAGTTTATGATAAACAAAGGAGAATATAGTTTCTGATGAACAAAACAGTCTGATCTGATGCAATCGATCTTTAATAGTTCTATTGGTGTCAGTCGATTTCGGATTTATGAAAGACTCCCATACGAGCTAATGACTAAAATCCACACTTGGCATTATCGAACCAAACGCTCTGGGTATTGTCTGAGGTGGCGTGAGGTCCTTCTTATTTTGGACAGCGTTTTACTTTCTAAATTATACGTTTGATTGGGTTAGTGCAGCTAGAAGTAATTAGCTCCTTTAAGCAGCACTGTAGAACACAACAGCAGCGACTTAAAAGCTGTTTCCCAAGAGACGCCCGTAACAGACGAACCATGTGGTGTAGTAGTTAAGTCATTGGATTGAGGAGACATCAGCTAGCGTTGAGAAAGAATCTTGATTGGCGATCTGAAAACGGGAAACCACGTACTATTAGGTGAAAAACTGAGGATTTTCTTTAATAAATATTAATAATTAGAGACCACCTTTGACATAATATATGCTAAGGGGAGGCTACCGGTCATGGAAGCTTTCATACCACAATATCATTATGCAGTAAACCTGTTAAATCTGAAAACAAATGAAAATTATTCAGCTGCTGATCTCTCACACATACACACACACACACACACACACCTACCCTACCCTAACAGTACTTATTCGTTACGGGATAGACAAAAAAGATCCTTAATTACCGCTTTGTTATGGCTCACTAGAGACTACAGAAACCCACCATTTTTAGACCAGTCATGTGACAAATGTTGAGGAAGGCGACAACTGATTGTTATGGTTGGTCAACGGTGGTTTTCTTGAAAGAGAAGATTACATTCTAATTGTTGTCTATGCTAATTTGAACACTTATAGTAGACACAGAATCTAAAATATTAATTTATGTGTGAGACAAATATAAGCTAGCTGTGATGTGACCGATGACAGTTTTCTTCATAGATAAATTATCAACACAACAGATTACAGACTGTAGTGGATCACTGTGGAAACAGTAGTTCTAACGGAACCAAAATAAATTTAAGCCTTTAGGTTGCACGCTATAATGATAATTAGTTTTATTAATACTACATCTAGAGCAAGATGGCCAAGATTTCAGCTCATGGGCCATGCTGGAACCCGAGTGCCGAAGCGCTCAGTCTCGCTGCCTATTTCTCCCTCCACCACGCCGTGCTGCCTGCGTTTGAAGAAAGGGAAGAGGGGAAAATAGGGAATGCGCGCAATTAAATGGCAGTACAGTCATAATGCTTATGAATTAGTTTTACATTTGACATTTCTCAACAACAAAGATAACAAACAAAATAAGTTTTCAGTATTAATCAATAATTTCTGACATGCTGAAGACATAATATTATTTTTATCTACTACAAACAATAGGCATTCGGAGAGATGCAGACAATTTCACAGACTTTCGCTCAAGTTGCCACATAATAGTGACTTATTTAGTTTCGTAATCGAAAGAATGTCTTTCACAGGAATACATCGATCAAAATACATTAGCTCTTTTGCAACCTCGTTTTGTAGACGTGGAAAATCTACCTGAGAAAAGCACTGTAGTCATCGTGCAAAGTTTTTATGTAAAAAGATTTGTAATTAAAACTGGAATTACCTTGTAGATCAATCAGTTACATCTGCATATCCTGCACACAGCCAGAGCACTTTCAACTGAAAAGGCAAACAGCCTCGAAAACAGCTCGAGAATAGATGTAAGACTGACAGTGTCCTCAAAACCATTTTAAAACTATCGTTGTGATTCTTGCAAAGCCACAATGAATTCTTCAGAACTCGCGCTTTCTTCAACTCCAGTGTGCTTAGGGAACTGGATCGTCTACAGCGCGATTTTCTTTTTAAATGCATCCCCGTCAATTCAGACATAAGTTACCCTGCAGTGTCTTACTGTGGGCAATGTGCAGTCAAGACCACTTAAAATGCAAAGTCTACAATCCATTCCGCATG
This sequence comes from Schistocerca serialis cubense, assembly GCF_023864345.2. Taxonomy (NCBI): domain Eukaryota; kingdom Metazoa; phylum Arthropoda; class Insecta; order Orthoptera; family Acrididae; genus Schistocerca; species Schistocerca serialis. Next base: position 1,003,871,521 of record NC_064638.1, on the reverse strand, counting down.
CTCTAATTTTCGCTCCTCCCCTCCTTTTTTTCTTTATAAATTCAACAATGACGAGATTTAAATCGAAAAATCATTCCAGGAATGCCCCTTCACTTAAGCAATGTACTTTGCAGTGTTACATTAATTCTCCCCGCTCTTCGTCCATTTCCACTGAAAACTGTTGCAACTAAAAATGGAATAATGGGAGCGACTTCAAAATTTTGCGATTCGTACCACCAATTTCTTCAAGTGGTCCACACCTGCAAATTCGGCACTAAGTGATTCTTGACGTACAGAACAATGAATCCTGTTGGTCGATCGTTGTAATTTTGTGCTCATTCACTGTCATTTAAAAGCTTCAATTCTTTCTGCATGGTACTATAATGTCGTTTCGTTGCAAATAAGCAGTACCTGTCGCTTATGCGAATTGAGAATTCTAATCCTTCTCTTCTGTCATCTCCGCTCATTTTAAAAGATTGTGAGGATAGATTGTTAGACTGTCTGTTTTTGTGCAAACAGCCACTGGATCTGTGAACGTCCTTCACACCACGAACAAATAGCGAAGGGCAAACAGCGCTGACGCCACGATTCTGCCGAACTCAGAGAGTTGTGCAACCGCAAAATGACGCACCGAAATGCTAAATGAAATGTCGCGCTGTTCGCAGATCCAGTGGCTGTTTGCACAAACACAGACAGTCTAACAATCTATCGTCACAATCTTTTAAAATGAGCGGAGATGACAGAAGAGAAGGATTAGAATTCTCAATTCGCATAAGCGACGGGCCTTGACCAGCACCCGTCCGGCACATACTGCGCGCTTGAAGTCTGCCACACCGTGGCCGGCCCTGGTAGAGCGCGAAACTGTCTTCTTTCAGAGGAATAGCTCCTTGACACCTGTACTGCGGGATGGAGTCAAGCTGGCGGCAGCTACATTATGCTCTGAGAAACATTTCATGTGGGCATCCGTGCGTCCTGTGGAGTTCGTGCAAGGCACCATGACGGCCAAGGAGGTCCCGGCGGAGGTTCGAGTCCTCTCTCGAGCATGGGTGTGTGTGTTCGTCCTTAGGATAATTTAGATAATTTAGGTTAAGTAGTGTGTAAGCTTAGGGACTGATAACCTTAGCAGTTAAGTCCCATAAGATTTCACACACTCACACGGCCGAGGAGATCGTACACTGGACGCAGACCATATACGCCCCCTCATGACGATCATGTTTCCCGACAGCAGTACCTTTTTTTAGCAGGATAATGCGCCATGTCACAAGGCCAGCAGTGTGATGGAGTGGTTTGAGGAACAGAGAGGCGAGTTCCAATTGACGTGCTGGCCCCCAACGCGGCAATTCTGAACCCGATAGAACACATCTGGAATGTGACTGAACGTGGCGTCAGAGCTGATAGCCCCCTCCCCGGAATTTACAGGAATTAGGTGACGTGTGTGCGGACGTGATGCCAACTCTCTGCAGCTACCTACCAAGGCCCCATTGCTTCCATGCCACGACACGTTGCCGCTGTTATCTGTGCCTTAGGTGGGCATATAGGCCATCAGGTAGGTGGTCATAATGGTCTGTCTGATCTATGTACACATGCAACTCAACAATTAACTTACAATGCTCTTGGTTTCCTCCTTACTCTACTCTAGCTTGACACACTACCTTCAATAGTTATTCTCTTAATCCTAAAACATCATTTTTTCCATGCATTCAACTAAACTCATATTACCACGATTAAATTATTCATATAACTAATTACTTGTACACTACTACAATCATTTTTCCACAGCACAGCTCAGAAAAACCCTATAATTCACAATTAAACTCATTCCTCCTAATTTATCAGCTAATCTATTATTCCAGCTCGCACTTAACTAATCCTCACTTGCTACTGGTTATCCACTTAACTTTTTCTCGTTTCCACATATAGACATTACCCTATTAAATCATCACGTAAAGAAAAAGAGTAATAAGATTACAAAGCTCTTCCTCCTCAGCAAATCACTTCACAGCAAATGGCTCGCACTACTTATATACCACGTTCAGCTACTTCCTTTGTCTGTCAGATGGCTTCGTAACAGGATGTTTCAGTACATCACCTGGGTCTTTGTCTTTGAAAGAAAAAGTTTCCCTTGCGTTTCCTCAAAACACGCTTCCTTACAACCATACCTAAACAACAACTATTTATGGTACGACTACACTTAACATAGTAGTCGATAATTCCAATTATATCCTTCGCTTTACAGCTAATTATAGGTTGGCTACGTCGTACACTGCATCCATTCTTATACCTTTCCTTTCTACAACCAACTTCCATGTGCACTTCGGTACATTACAGCTTTCTTTGAATCTTAATGATGTCGTACGGAGTTCAGGTAGCTCTTAAATAATTAAATTCACAGGCATTTACATAATATGCCCACTGGAGCCTTGGAATAGTAATAACAGTCAGGACAACAAATGATGCACAACTATAACAGACATTGGTGAACCTAGTGACGATGTAACACTTGCAGATGTCTTCTTCCGTGAAACAACGTCTCCCTGAGCATAACACATTCGTAGTGGGCAGGCTGATATGTTTAAGTGGTAATGTGCCAGACCGTGAATAAGCGCAGTTCTTAACTAGGACGCTTACACGAACAGCTTTTTTAGCTGGGCCTTCTGCAAAAATGAAAATTTTTCTCAACATATAATTTCTCGTTTACATATCTCAGCGCTTACTGAGTTTATTTGTTACGCAATATTTGTGAAACTAATAATCAATGGAGGCCTTTGAATAACTGGTTTTATTTCAGTACAATTAAAGACGTAGGTTCTTAAATAATTAAGTTAACAGGTGTTTAAACAACAAGCTCACTGGAGCCTTGGAATAGCAACAACAATTAGTCAGGATAATAAATGATGAACAACTATAACAGAGAGAGAGAAACACAGTTATAAGAAGCATTTACATCGTTAAGGCGCCAGTTTAAAAACCTAGGAAGATTTGCATATAAAAAACCACGGGAGATGCCATTTATACTTGAACAAACAACCGAAGGCATAATATGCCACACATGCTCAGAAAATATTGAACAAATTAAAGCAGAATATAAGTAAAAGGTAGTTGTGATTAAGAAATGCTAAAACTGTGTTCTACTTTGGCACTCGCTCAATTATCACAACAACTTAAGAAAAAACAATAGTTATAAAAGGCCCCTAGCTGAGGTAATGAACTAAAAAACATTACACACGGAACTCAACAGTAAGCGACCTACCCAGAGGCAGATCAGGTGTGTATCGCAAACGTCGAAAACTACTATCATTCGCACATGTTCAAATGATATTCATAAATACACAAGTACAATATTAACTATGACAAGCAGAGAACATAAATATTCAATGACAGTTTTCGGGTGAGAACGGAGTCGACGGCAGCACCGCTGGTAATTCTCTCTACGCGAGTACGCCTCACAGATCTAATGGGAAGCTATAGCTTGTCACCAATTGAAGAATACTCGGATAGACCATTCAGTCTACTGCAGTCCACAAAAAGCTCGAGTTCAGTGTAGTTCACTGTATTAACTACTCACTACGTTCGACACAGCGTGTACTCCCTCCAAAGAGAAAAAAAAAATTATGAGCGGGAAAGCTATGTTTAAAATTTTGATGAAATATAGCGCCTCTTTTTCTTCGTAATAACTGGTCATTGTCGTAAGTACATCCAGCAGCATGAAAATGGAACGCGACAGTCAATAGAATTTCGAACAAATTTACTTTGCACAGAACGATTCACAGGAGTTGTCTTTCTGCTGCTAATAATGATACGTATGTGTTACTAGGCGGTGAATGTCTGATACATATATGTGAACACGGAAATATATTTCATTCCCCAGTTTCGGATTGTCTACGTGTATATCACTCCTAATTCATCTCTTCCACTTAAAAAGTTCTGCAGACCACAAGGAATGTCTCATTCTTCCTCCCTCTCATTTAATTTTCACTCTTGCTTTAAAAAAAATGCCGCGGAAAAATTTTCTAACTGAAGAGAAATTAAAATACTTTTAATTCATGCATGAGGTTACTTTTAACTCAATCCATCTTCAAAGAACTTGTAATTTTCCATTACGGCTGTTACAAAAAGAACTAGAAAAGTTGGACAATGTTAACCTTAAACAATTCCGCGGTTAAAGAGTACGGAGCTTTTAGTAATACAAGTAATTACATCTGCGAATTCATCACTTAAGGAAAATTAATGAACACGACTAAACACCCAGTATTTTTCCACATTTCCTGCGAACATTTCTTGCATTTGCAGCCTTCTGATATGCTTTCCTTGTCGCTGTTTTCATTTTTCGCAAGTATTTACAAAGCTGCGTTTCAGACTGACTAAGAATTGAAAATTTCTCGTAGAAAGTCGCATACATGTTTCAAAATACTCTTTTGTTATCTAGAAATTAAATGTCTTTCTACTTGTATTTTGTGATTTATATCAAAATTCAGCGTTACGCCAGTGTCCAATATCTTCCTCAAATACGATATGAGGAATAATCACTGAAAAAGAAATTTGCCGTCCAAAAATGTATAAAAAATTATACTAAAAATTCAAATTATTATCTCCGACTTCCTGGCAGTTGGTAAAGTTCGTACATATTCGCCTCGCACGTTGTGGTCTTACAGAGTCGCAATAGTCTTACAATAATGTACAAATAAAGTAATATGTGGCATTCAATTTCGTTCTGATGGTTGATATTGCCTGTAGATACTTGCAACTAATTAAACTCTCTGACATCGTTTTTCTTGCCCGTACTTTGTGTATTTTTCACTCTGAAGCCGAGAACAACCTCTGACGTCATCATGATACAGGTCTCGCACTCGTCTCCAAAGAAGTGCTGTCTGTCCAACACTGATTCCAATTATTTTTTCACTGGTGTGTTTATTTTCATATGGATCATATCAAACACTGCTAACGTAGAGAATCATCGATAAAAAATGTGTTGCAGAAATGTCCAAAAAACTGGGAGAACATAGTACCTACGATAGTAAGGTGCAAATTTTTCATCCTGGCACGGATATGGTGTTAACAGAAAGCAAAATTTGTTTCTCATCTTAATACAAGTTGCGCAGTAACATAAGTCAACTGTCAACCAGATCAATAACGTACTTTCATTCACACGGGCTTTTAAAGTAGTCGAATTCTCTTTGTTCGTCCAGTGTTTACGTTTTGAACAGTTTATCGCAAGAGAAAAATTACCTACATTTCACGCAGATTAATTAACAGATTGTTCTTTCGTTTCAGCAGTTAAAGTATGGACACTTGATGAAAGTTCATAAAATCGCACTAGAAGACCGGCGACCGTGGATTATAAAATACATGACGGCTAACACATATTACAAGTAATGTCTCAGTACATTTCAGATGAAGAATTAACTAATAGAAAGCTATGTTTAAGGTGAGCGCAAACTTTTGTTGAATACTGCCCTACAGAAAATGCGACAAAGAATTTATTAGCGACGTTTAGACTTTTATACGAAGAGTACTTGTGGTCTAGGGGTAGCGTCTTTGATTCATAATCAAAACGTCTTTAGTCCCGGGTTCGATCCCCCCCACTGCCTAAATTTTGAAAAATAATCAGCATTGGCGGCCGAAGACTTCCGGCATAAGACGTCAGCCTCATTCTGCCAACGACCTTGTCAAAGAGGCCGGAGGAGCGGATAGAGGTTCAGGGCACTCTCTTGTCCTAGGTGTGGGAAATTGCCCCTAAGGGCGGAAGAATCAGCAATGATCAACGACATGAGGATGCAGAAGGCAATGGAAACCACTGCATTAAAGACACGTAACGTGTATCAACAGGACATGTGGCCTGTAACTGAAGAATAGCCGGCACGGTAGGTCAGCGTGTTTGGTCAGAGGGTTAGCAGCCCTCTGTAATAAAAAAAACTGAGCTAATCGATCAACAACGAACGTAAAACGGATGTCTTACGACGTCCGCGCCGAGCACGTGCAACGAACAAAAAGCGAACAAAATGAGATTTAAAAAAAAAATTAAAAAATGAAAAAAAAGAAGTGTCATGATGAACTCTCCATTGGCAAAAGATTCCGGAATAGTCCCCCATTCGGATCTCCGGGAGGGGACTGCCAAGGCGGAGGTTACCATGAGAAAAAGATTGAATAATCAACGAAAGGAGAACGTTCTACGAGTCGGGGCGTGGAATGTCAGAAGGTTGAACGTTGTAGGGAAACTAGAAAATCTGAAAAGGGAAATGCAAAGGCTCAATCTAGATATAGTAGGGGTCAGTGAAGTGAAGTGGAAGGAAGACAAGGATTTCTGGTCAGATGAGTATCGGGTAATATCAACAGCAGCAGAAAATGGTATAACAGGTGTAGGATTCGTTATGAATAGGAAGATAGGGCAGAGGGTGTGTTACTGTGAACAGTACAGTGACTGGGTTGTTCTAATCAGAATCGACAGCAGACCAACACCGACAACGATAGTTCAGGTATACATGCCGACGTCGCAAGCTGAAGATGAACAGATAGAGAAAGTGTATGAGGATATTGAAAGGGTAATGCAGTATGTAAAGGGGGACGAAAATGTAATAGTCATGGGCGACTGGAATGCAGTTGTAGGGGAAGGAGTAGATGAAAAGGTTACAGGAGAATGTGGGCTTGGGACAAGGAATGAAAGAGGAGGAAGACTAATTGAGTTCTGTAACAACTTTCAGCTAGGAACAGCGAATACCCTGTTCAAGAATCACAAGAGGAGGAGGTATACTTGGAAAAGGCCGGGAGATACGGGAAGATTTCAATTAGATTACATCATGGTCAGTCAGAGATTCCGTAGTCAGATACTGGATTGTAAGGCGTACCCAGGAGCAGATATAGAATCAGATCACAATACAGTAGTGATGAAGAGTAGGCTGAAGTTCAAGACATCAGTCAGGAAAAATCAATACGCAAAGAAGTGGGATACAGAAGTACTAAGGAATGACGAGATACGTTTGAAGTTCTCTAACGCTATAGATACAGCAATAAGGAATAGCGCAGTAGGCAGTACAGTTGAAGAGGAATGGACATCTGTAAAAAGGGCCATCACAGAAGCTGGGAAGGAAAACATAGGTACAAAGAAGGCAGCTGCGAAGAAACCATGGGCAACAGAAGAAATACTTCAGTTGATTGATGAAAGGAGGAAGTACAAACATGTTCCGGGAAAATCGGGAATACAGAAATACAAGTCGCTGAGGAATGAAATAAATAGGAAGCGCAGGGAAGCTAAGACGAAATGGCTGCAGCAAAAATGTGAAGACATCGAAAAAGATATGATTGTCGGAAGGACAGACTCAGCATACAGGAAAGTCAAAACAAACTTTGGTGACATTAAAAGCAACGGTGGTAACATTAAGAGTGCAACGGGAATTCCACTGTTAAATGCAGAGGAGAGAGCAGATAGGTGGAAAGGATACACTGAAAGCCTCTATGGGGGTGAAGGTTTGTCTGATGTGATAGAAGAAGAAACAGGAGTCGATTTAGAAGAGATAGGGGATCCAGTATTAGAATCGGAATTTAAAAGAGCTTTGGAGGACTTACGGTCAAATAAGGCAAAAGGGATAGATAACATTCCATCAGAATTTCTAAAATCATTGGGGGAAGTGGCAACAAAACGACTATTCACGTTGGTGTGTAGAATATATGAGTCTGGTGGTATACCATCTGACTTTCGGAAAAGTATCATCCGCACAATTCCGAAGACAGCAAGAGCTGACAAGTGCGAGAATTGTCGCACAATCAGCTTAACAGCTCATGCATCGAAGGTGCTTACAAGAATAATATACAGAAGAATGGAAAAGAAAATTGAGAATGCGCTAGGTGACTATCAGTTTGGCATTAGGAAAAGTAAATGGACGAGAGAGGCAATTCTGACGTTACGGCTAATAATGTAAGCAAGGCTAAAGAAAAATCATGACACTTTCCTAGGATTTGTCGACCTGGAAAAAGCGTTCGACAACATGAAATGGTGCAAGCTGTTCGAGGTTCTGAAAAAAGTAGGGGTAAGCTATAGGGAGAGACGGGTCATATACAATATGTACAACAACCAAGAGGGAATAATAAAATTGGACGATCAAGAACGAAGTGCTCGTATTAAGAAGGGTGTAAGACAAGGCTGTAGCCTTTCGCCCATACTCTTCAATCTGTACATCGAGGAAGCAATGATGGAAATAAAAGAAAGGTTCAGGAGTGGAATTAAAATACAAGGTGAAAGGATATCAATGATACGATTCGCTGATGACATTGCTATCCTGAGTGAAAGTGAAGAAGAATTAAATGATCTACTGAACGGAATGAACAGTCTAATGAGTAATTCGGAGAAAGACGAAGGTAATGAGAAGTAGTAGAAATGAGAACAGCGAGAAACTTAACATCAGGATTGATGGTCACGAAGTCAATGAAGTTAAGGAATTCTGCTACCTGGGCAGTAAAATAACCAATGACGGACGGAGCAAGGAGGGCATCAAAAGCAGACTCGCTATGGCAAAAAAGGCATTTCTGGCCAAGAGAAGTCTACTAATATCAAATACCGGCCTTAATTTGAGGAAGAAATTTCTGAGGATGTACGTCTGGAGTACAGCATTGTATGGTATTGAAACATGGACTGTGGGAAAACCGGAACAGAAGAGAATTGAAGCATTTGAGATGTGGTGCTATAGACGAATGTTGAAAATTAGGTGGACTGATAAGGTAAGGAATGAGGAGGCTCTATGCAGAATCGGAGAGGAAAGGAATATGTGGGAAACACTGATAAGGAGAAGGGACAGGATGATAGGACATCTGCTAAGACATGAGGGAATGACTTCCATGCTACTAGAGGGAGCTGTAGAGGGCAAAAACTGTAGAGGAAGACAGAGACTGGAATACGTCAAGCAAATAATTGAGGACGTAGGTTGCAAGTGCTACTCTGAGATGAAGAGGTTAGCACAGGAAAGGAATTCGTGGCGGGCGGCATCAAACCAGTCAGTAGATTGATGACCAAAAAAAAAAAAACAAGATCCAACAAATATCGCACAAAAATATGTTATTGTAGATGATTTTTGTAGTCAGCATTTCGCGCTAGAAACAAAATATCGATCAGAACAGTGAGTGAACGCTGGTGGCTTTGTTCCTGATGGTAAATTCTATTTTATCTCCCGCAAATATTTTGGACGGTAGCTATCGGGAAGGACGTGAGTTCACGGTTGGTAGTGATTGAGGGAACTCTGACGCCACAATGATATGTCACAGAAATCCTATGACCTCATGCGTTACCTCTCATGCGACAGTATTGTGCCACTTTTCAGGAACATAATGCTCGTCCACATGTGTCTCTATGAACTGCCTGTGTGATGCTGAGGTACTTCCATGGCGAGCATGATCAGCAGACCTGCTCCTGATAGAACATGTATGGTACGGGTCAGGCATCAACTCCGTCCCAGTGCCAGGATCAGTGACCAGCTTGCCCGAGCAGAGAATACAACGGCTTTACGACGACCTTCCCTAAAGAATCACTGCGTGAATCGAGGCCAGAGAGGTTGCAGTGTCATACTGATAAGTGGACTCACACTGCCAAGTACTTCGTAAATTTAATTCTATTTTGTAATCAATGAAATAACACCAAACCCCCTCTCAAATCGTGAAGTTTCTTTCAGACTTCCGCTTCGCTTTTGTTGGTCAGTCAGTGGATTTCTTCATGATGGTTCAAATGGCTCTGAGCACTATGGGACTTAACTACTGTGGTCATCAGTCCCCTAGAACTTAGAACTACTTAAACCTAACCAACCTAAGGACATCACACACATCCATTCCCGAGGCAGGATTCGAACCTGCAACCGTAGCAGTCGCGCGGTTCCGGACTGCGCGCCTAGAACCGCTAGACCACCGCGGCCGGCCGGATTTCTTCATGACACTGTATGTGATCAGAGAGGCGCTTTGCTAGTGGGGAAAGAAAAACATTTCAAATACGAACGTCTACCCTTCTAACGTCCCCTTAGAAAAACTATAAATGACTGTGCGAATAAACCTCTTACGTTATTTGACTTTCAAACAGCTGAGCAAAACTGAATGTACTCTGACATTTCCCTCGTTACTTATTCTGATCATCACTAAACTGACACGCAATATATATTTCTTTTTTTTTAGCGCAACGCAGTCTGACTTTCAATAATCCCTACAAAAGAATGGCCCTGATTAAAAGCAACCTATACCTTTCATGAATCACTTACCTCACAAAAATCTTCGTTTCTCGAACTACTGCAATACAGTGAGCGCCAATACCGCCAGCTAAATGAAAGATTCTAACTACTGACGGCACTAACTACTGATAGTCATAGTTAGCAAATGAAATATTTTGATAGACAACAATGTATTTACCTTAATAGGGTCTAAAAGTAGTATATATATATATATATATATATATATATATATATATATATATATATATATATATATTCAAAAAATGGTTCAAATGGCTCTGAGCATTATGGGACTTAACTGTTGAGGTCATCAGTCCCCTAGAACTTAGAACTACGTAAACCTAACTAACCTAAGAAAATCACACATAACCATGACCGAGGCAGGATTCGAACCTGCAACCTCAGCGGTCGCGCGGTTCCAACCTGTAGCGCCCAGAACCGCTCGGCCACTCCGGCCGGCCCTTAATAGTGTTCAAAAGTCATAATATATATCAGTTCATGACATCCAGTCTGACAAATTTCCTTTTTCTGACGGACACACGTCCAGATCGTCCGCTCTCAAAACTCTGGCACCTCTCTCCCCACATCCACCACTGCTGGCGGCTCACCTCCAGCTGCACAACGCTACGTGCTGTTCACATCCAACTGCCCAACACTACACAAGCGAAGATTCCAACAATGAGTCCAACCAGCCACAGATTGCACACAGCACAGTCAGTGATTTTCATACAGAGCGCTACGTGGCGTTACCAACATAAAAACCTAAACAGCCTACTTACACCCTGTTCAGTAATTTCAGTACTCTCTGAAGTCCTGCTGCACACATATCTCCCTAAATATATCATTGGACAGCCAGAATGGCTCTTTCAGTCTGCCGTGGAATATGCGCCATCATGAAACTTCCTGGGATAAAAACTGTGTGCCAGACCGAGAGTCAAATCCAGAACCTTGCCTTATTAGACAATGCGCCTACTGACAGATATCCAAGCACGTCAAAGGACCGGCCTTCACATCCTCAATTCCGCCAGTGCCCTTCTTCTTACCAGATTTCACAGAAAGTTTCCTATATATCTTGCTGGACCTGCACGCCACGGAAGGAAGGCTGTCACGGAGAAATTTCATAGCCGTATCCTACGAGGTTGTTTCCTGAATGAATTGTTCAATCTCCAGCGAAGTATGGTCTGGTATGAAACTTCCTGACAGTTTAAAACTGGTTAAAGCTGATGTATTGTCTTCTGGCTTTTGACTCGAGATCTTCAGCCACTTTTGTTTAACGACTTTCTGGCGTCCCGGAAGAACATGCAGCTGGCGTTGTTGCCTGCGGATGATCCCGAGACAAAAGCCAACATCCAATACGTCATCAAGTAGCAACGAAAGCGTCAACAGTTTTGTATTGATTAAAGCTGTCTGCCAGATAAATATTCGACCGTGAGTGAAATTTGACTTGTGGAATACTCGCTGGAAATACAACGTGGATTGACAGAAAATGGGATTATTTCGACAAATATACAAGTTTTGAAGCTAAAATGCACTTACTCTCTGACAGAGAAATTGCCCACCTTAGTTTGTTAAATGTAACACCATCACGTAATACTAAAACTGTAGTTCGAGGACTGGCATACTTGTTACTAATATGCCACTGAAAATATATTACCACTCGTTTCCCACTTCGTTTCTCGCAAATGGCAGACGTAATGAGGTATCTGTTATGTAGTAATAAAAAAGTAATGCAGCTGCTATGTTGCCAGGTTTCGTTACATAATGCTAGTATCTATACACGACAAAATTTTCAAATGTGTACATGAGTCAGTCCACGGTACGCCTTGTGCGACTGTCTCTGGGTTGTCACACAGTAGAGTAGCAGCACTAATGTTAGGTGCTGTTTGAGCACCAATCCGAAACAATCAAATGAATGCGCACTGCGAAAACTGCACACGAGCAGCGACACTGACGATTCGTGACTAACAGTCAGTTGTTCGAATAGGGTCACGAATGGTTGGCAACCGTCAGGCATAGCCAGAGAATTTTCCTCAAACTGCTCTGGATTTCCAGTCACACATATGCGCATAGCTACCCATTCATCTCAGGTTTCTAGCAGCGTGTCACCCAAAAGGGTTACCTAATCTTGCTACAGTCATCCGTCACTATAAACTGACACTATAAACTGACACTCAATAGAAGGAAGAGAGAGAGGGAGAGATAGGTGAAAAAGGTAGATAAGACAGAGAGATCGATAATGAACTGACTGAAGTTTTAATTACTCTAAGAAAAAAATTCTTAAGACAGTGATCTAAACTGTGTAACTAACTCGTTCCACATCTTAGCGAGATGCCACAGCCATGATCCATGGGACATGCAAATACCTATACAAAATACACTCCTGGAAATGGAAAAAAGAACACATTGACACCGGTGTGTCAGACCCACCATACTTGCTCCGGACACTGCGAGAGGGCTGTACAAGCAATGATCACACGCACGGCACAGCGGACACACCAGGAACCGCGGTGTTGGCCGTCAAATGGCGCTAGCTGCGCAGCATTTGTGCACCGCCGCCGTCAGTGTCAGCCAGTTTGCCGTGGCATACGGAGCTCCATCGCAGTCTTTAACACTGGTAGCATGCCGCGACAGCGTGGACGTGAACCGTATGTGCAGTTGACGGACTTTGAGCGAGGGCGTATAGTGGGCATGCGGGAGGCCGGGTGGACGCACCGCCGAATTGCTCAACACGTGGGGCGTGAGGTCTCCACAGTACATCGATGTTGTCGCCAGTGGTCGGCGGAAGGTGCACGTGCCCGTCGACCTGGGACCGGACCGCAGCGACGCACGGATGCACGCCAAGACCGTAGGATCCTACGCAGTGCCGTAGGGGACCGCACCGCCACTTCCCAGCAAATTAGGGACACTGTTGCTCCTGGGGTATCGGCGAGGACCATTCGCAACCGTCTCCATGAAGCTGGGCTACGGTCCCGCACACCGTTAGGCCGTCTTCCGCTCACGCCCCAACATCGTGCAGCCCGCCTCCAGTGGTGCCGCGACAGGCGTGAATGGAGGGACGAATGGAGACGTGTCGTCTTCAGCGATGAGAGTCGCTTCTGCCTTGGTGCCAATGATGGTCGTATGCGTGTTTGGCGCCGTGCAGGTGAGCGCCACAATCAGGACTGCATACGACCGAGGCACACAGGGCCAACACCCGGCATCATGGTGTGGGGAGCGATCTCCTACACTGGCCGTACACCACTGGTGATCGTCGAGGGGACAATGAATAGTGCACGGTACATCCAAACCGTCATCGAACCCATCGTTCTACCATTCCTAGACCGGCAAGGGAACTTGCTGTTCCAACAGGACAATGCACGTCCGCATGTATCCCGTGCCACCCAACGTGCTCTAGAAGGTGTAAGTCAACTACCCTGATCAGCAAGATCTCCGGATCTGTCCCCCATTGAGCATGTTTGGGACTGGATGAAGCGTCGTCTCACGCGGTCTGCACGTCCAGCACGAACGCTGGTCCAACTGAGGCGCCAGGTGGAAATGGCATGGCAAGCCGTTCCACAGGACTACATCCAGCATCTCTACGATCGTCTCCATGGGAGAATAGCAGCCTGCATTGCTGCGAAAGGTGGATATACACTGTACTAGTGCCGACATTGTGCATGCTCTGTTGCCTGTGTCTATGTGCCTGTGGTTCTGTCAGTGTGATCATGTGATGTATCTGACCCCAGGAATGTGTCAATAAAGTTTCCCCTTCCTGGGACAATGAATTCACGGTGTTCTTATTTCAATTTCCAGGAGTGTATGTGCATATAGTAAAGGTTAGATGTTGCTAGTAAATGTAAAACCGCACTGCATGGCCAAAATTGACTCAATTCTTCATGTTGCGTTGCATTCTCATACATGTGGAATGAGAAGGTGACATTTACAAGTGCACTTTTGCATTATCGAAGTAGAGAGTCTGATCACAGTCTGAAAGCATTATACTTTGCCTGTAATAATGCAAACAGAGAACAATTAATTTACCAATATTTCACAAATTTGTAATATCGTGATCACAGACTATAGTTTGGCTGGTAGACAGTATTATCTACCTTTTTTGTGGGGAGGGGGGCGGGGGCCATCAGTCTTCTGACTGGTCTGATGTGGCCCGGCACGAATTCCTCTCCTCTGTCAACCTCTTCATCTCAGAGTAGCACTTACAACCTACGTCCTCAATCATTTGCTGGATGTATTCCAATCTCTGTCTTCCTCTACTGTTTTAGCCCTCTACAGTTCCCTCTAGTACCATGGAAGTCATTCCCTTGTGTCTAAACAGATGTCTTATTATCCTGTCCCTTCTTCTTCTCAGTGCTTTCCACGTATTTCTTTCCTGTCTGATTCTGCGCAGAACCTCCTCATTTCTAATCTTATCAGTCCACCTAGTTTTCAACATTTGTCTGTAGCACCACATCTCAAATGCCTCAATTCTCTTCTGGTTTTCCCACAGTCCATGGTTCGCTATCATACAATGCTGTGCTCAAAATGTACAGTCTCAAAAATTTCTTCCTCAAAACAACGTCTATGGTTGATACTAGTAGATTTCTATTGACCAGAAATACCCTTTTTAACAGTGATGGTCTACTTTTGATGTCCTTCTTGCACTGTCAGTCGTTGGTTATTTTGCTGCCTAGGTAGCAGAATTCCTTAACATCACCTACTCCGTGACCACCAATCCTGATTTTAAGTTTCTCGCCATTCTCATTTCTGCTACATCTCGTTACTATCGTCCTTCTTCGATTTACTCTCAATCCATACACATTACACTGTTCAGTCCATTCAGTACATCCTGTAATTCTTCTCCACTTCCACTCAGGATAGGAATGTCACCAGCGAACCGCATCAGTGATATCCTTTCATCTTGAATTTTAATCCCACTCCTGAACCTTTGTTTAATTTTCATCATACCTTCTTCGATATACAAATTGAACAGTAGGGCTGAAAGACTACATCCCTGTCTTACTCCCTTTTTTATCCGAGCATTTCGTTCTTGGTCGTCCACTGTTATTATTCCCTCTCGGCTCTTGTACATATTGTATATTACCCGTCTCTCCCTATATCTTATCTTTCTCAGAATTTTGAACATCCTGCACCATTTTACATTGCCGAACGCTTTTTCCAGGTCAACAAATCCTATGAACGTCTCTTGGTTTTTCTTTATTTTTGCTTTCATCGTCAACTGCAACGTCAGAAATGCCTCTCTGGATCCTTTACTTTTCCTAAAGCCAAACTGATCGTCATCTAGCACATCCTCAATCTTCTTTCCTATTCTTCTGTATATTATTCTTGCCATCAACTTGGATGTATGACCTGTTAAGCTGATTGTGCGATAATTCTTGCACTTATCAGCTCTTGCATTCTTCGGAATTGTATGTATGATATTTTTCCGAAAGTCAGATTGTATGTCGCCAGACTCATACATTCTACACACCAACGTGAATAGTCGTTTTGTTGCCACTTCCCCCACAGATTTCAGAAATTCCGATGGAATGTTATCTATCCCTTCTGCCTTATTTGATTTATGTCCTCCAAAGCTCTTTTAAATTCTGATTCTAATTCTGGAACCCCTATCTCTTCTAAATCGACTCCTGTTTCCTCTTCCATCACATCGTACAAATCTTCCCACTTGTAGAGGCTTTCAGTGTATTCTTTCCATCTCTCCACTCTCTCCTCTGCATTTAGCAGTGGAATTCCCGTTGCACTCTTAATGTTACCTCTCTTGCTTTTAATGTCACCGAAGGTTGTTTTGACTTTCCAGTATGCTGAGTCTGTCCTTCCGACAATCATTTCTCTTTCGATTTCTATACGTTTTTCATGGAGCCATTTCGTCTTAGCTTCCCTGCACTTTCTATTTATTTCATTCCTCAGCGACTTGTATTTCTATATTGTTGAGTTTCCCGAAACATTTTTGTACTTCATCCTTCCATCGATCAAATGAAGTATTTCTTCTGTTACCCATGGTTTCTTCGCAATTAGCTTAGTGTCTATGTTTTTCTTTCCAATTTCTGTGATGGCCCTTTCTAGAGATGTCTATTCCTCTTCAACTGTACTGTCTACTGGGCTATTCCTTATCGCTTTATCTATAGCCTTAGAGAACTTCAAGCGTATGTCGCCATTCCTTAGTACTTCTGTATCCCACTTCCTTGCGTATTGTTTCTTCCTGACTAGTACCTTAAACTTCAGCCTACTCTCCATCGTTACTATATACTAGGTATCTGACTCTATATCTGCTGCTGGGTACACCTTACATTCCATCATTTGATTACGGAATCTCTGTCCGACCATGATGTAATCTAACTGAAATCTTCCCGTATCATCCAACCCTTTCCAAGTATGCCTCCTCCTCTTGTGATTTTCGAACAGAGTATTCGCTATTACTAGCTGAAACTTGTTACATAACTCAATTAGTCTTTCTCCTCTCTCATTCCTTGACCCAAGCCCATACTCTCCTGTAACCTTTTCTTCTGCTCCTTCTCTTACAATTGCATTACAGTCTCCCATGACTATCAGATTTTCGTCTCCCTTCACATATTGTATTACCCTTTATATATCCTGATATACTTCTTCTATCTCTTCATCTTCAGCTTACGACGTCGGCATATATACGTGAACTATCGTTGTCGATGTTGGCTTGCTGTCGTTCTGATCAAAACAACCCTATCCCTGAACTGTTCAAAGTAACACACTCACTGCCCTACCTTCCCATTCATAAGAAATCCTACTCTTGTTATACCATTTTTAACTGCTGTTGATATTACCCTAAACTGATCTGACCAGAAATCCTTCTTTCCATTTCACTTCACTGACCCCTACTGTATCTAGGCTAAGCCTTTGCATTTCCCTTTTCAGATATTCTAGTTTCCCTATCTCGTTCAAGCTTCTGACATTCCACATTCCGAATCGAGGAACGTTATCCTTCCGTCGATTATTCAATCTTTTTCTCATGGTCACCTTCCTCTTAGCAGTCCCCTCCCAGATATCTGAATGAGGGACAATTTCGGAATCTTTTGCAAATGGAGAGATCATCATGACACTTTGCAATTACAGGCCACATGTCCTGTGCCTACACGTTAAGTGTCTTTAATGAAATCGTTTCCATTGCCTTCTGCATCCTCATGCCGTTGATCACTACTGATTCTTTCGCCTTTAGGTGAAGTGTCCGACCCCTAGTGTGGGGCGGCGGGTGAAATAATTGAATATAAATATGTTTTGTATTATTTATTTATTTATGTTGTTTGCCATTCTCAACACTGGCTCTCTAACTACAATATTGGCAACCAGAAAGTGATTAGCAAAACGTGAAGCCTGTAATTAGAATTCCTAGTGCCCACTTCATCTGAGAAATACATTTATAGCTACAGCTTATAGCTCTGAGGAATTAGGAGATTGTCTGGGATTCATAATCAAAAACCATTTTCTCTAAAATGTTCACTATATTCTGAAAGTCACAGACAAAAAGAATCCACACAATCCAACTACCAGAGCAGTTCAGAGTCTAATGCGCTGATGTAACTACAATTGATCAAATTAAATGTTTAAGTGAATGCTCGCCATAATTTGATGATGATGCTCATCAAACGCCACGCTAAATAATGGTAGAATGTCTGTCCTGCGGCGGCACGTGAAAATACGACATACACAAACTGAAGACAGATCATTAAAGTCATCCCAGAATCAACATTTCACTCAACAACGATTTCACGGTTACGTGTATCCCGAGTAACTTATTACGGCATCCGAGGCTGTTCATAGCAATGACACCGACGCGACGCGACTCCCGGCACAGGTGGTGTGCTAATCAGCGTCTGGTGAGAACTGGGGCCTTTTCTCCTCGCGCAGCGTTCTTATATATAAAGCCGCGGTGCGGACGGCTAAGGGAACGCCTGATCAAATCCGCTCTCCCGACTAGCCGCTGGGCTAGTAATGCACCACTTTAAGTTATCGAATAAATCATTGCTTCCTTTGCTGATGGCCGATGAAGCTCTCAATTTAAATGTGCAATCAGCACACAGGTAAGTAATCATAATAAAATTCTGACGTGGCTAAGTCAAATATTTTGGCCGAGAGAATTAATTTAATTACACTACACGCAGTAGATGAGCTCTGAACTTGCTCTTTGGAGATACGCTATAGCTAGAGTTTTATAGTTGTTCAGTTGAAACTTCTCATATCTTTATGATTATAGCGGATCTCCCATCTACTTAAATTTAAACATCCTAGCTGTATTTATTCACCTACTTAATCTATCTTGCTTCCTTACTTTTTAAGACAAAAACCAGAAAATCATGAATTTCAACTAAAATTTTAATTTGTGAGATCCAGAATACTGTTTCTACTAAATTATTATGAAAAAGGAATGTAAATATAAATTTTTAAGTTTCTAGCTCTTTTCTGTTGCGCCAATGATTTTTACAGAAAAACATCCAAATTTCGAACATGGTTAAAGTTATTGAACTGATATTCAACACATATTGATTTAGTATTACTCCTGACATGCTAGAAACGTTTCAGGTTATTTACTTGATTTTTAAAGTATTGCGCAACATTTATAATGTCAGAGCTAGTTACAGCGGACTAGGCTGGCACACAATGGAAAGACTGATGTGAATTTTATACGGCGTGAGTCGGCTGCTTCCCTACATCACCCTCTACTTAATTTTTTTGAATGTAAATGGGAAAAAAATTAATTACAAAAAGGGAAGCAAGAGTACAGCTTAACTCCCTATGAAAAATTAAAATTTAAATGTAAACATATAGAAATATTAAAAGAAAACTTACTACCTACTTCAATTATTTAAATTGCTGGCATGTTCCCTGCCTCTTAAGCAACATTATCACTCAAAATTTAAGCAAAATCAATGAAACACTTTGGCATACATATAGCCTTAGACAGACAAACACATAAAATATGTAAAATTATGAAAATCTTAAATCCATTAAATACATTTTTACATACACAAATTCAAAGAAAATAACAGTTATTCATGGTACATAAACAGATAATTATGTCTTAGCAGTCTTTTCTAAACCTGAAAGAAAATTTCACAAATCATGACAATTTCATTTTTACACACGTGGTTGTAGCCGCTTTGGCTGGCGTTCTACACTTCCATTCACAAGGGTAGAGGAGGGGAAGTTGCTATGGTGTGCGTCCTTCACGTTCACTCTAAATTACATGGGGAAAGTGGAGGGGTCACTGTGAGTTGTGTCCAAGTCACTCCACGCTTTCACGCAGCTACCAGGCTGCCATTATCTGGTTTGTCCTGTAGAACAAACAAAAAGAGTGCCTCAGACTCTGTTCACTTAATATCTAAGGGTGGGTCACAATGAAATTGGGATATATACATTTTATCTTTCAATATGTTACTGGAACAAAGTTAACAGAACTTTTTCAATTTTACTCTCGCGGTTACTTAACTGTCATAAAATCGATAACCAAATGGCTCAAAACGCCGTTAGTCACGTACTAGAGAAAATTTATGCTCAAGGCATACAATCATAAATCCTATTTAATTTCAATTTATTATTTCTGGGCCGGAACACTGTACCAATGCTCGGTACATTCCTGACAAATTTGTATTTTATTTACTTAACTGACTCATCTTCGATTACCTTATTCTTAGACACAGTATCAGTATATTTGATTAGTAGTTGTCTTCTCAGCTTCTTTGTACATGTGAGTAACTTGTGGTAATAGTACAGTTCTGAGTGTTCAAAACACACTACGTTTAGTTGACTACTAAATCCAGTTATTGGTCCTCTGCTGCTGTGTCAGTTCCACATTTGCAATTATGTGCTTACTTCATCGAAGTGTATTTATGCTGAGCTATAAATAATGTTTCACGTCTGCCATTATGTTACTCAGTTATATTGCTAGTGTATGTACTTATTTAACACTCCCTCTATTAACATTTAGCGCATAGGATAGCATGTTTATTTCATATCTATAGTGTATTGCAGTTGATCAGTTTGCTCACGTGGCAATCCATTTCCACTCGATCGGACGCTGAAACCTCAGGTAGTCTCTCTCGACCTACCACTAAAGTGCATTAAGTAATTATGGACGAGCGTAATGCTAAATTCCTTAAACCTATCAGACACCACGAGCTGCTCTGTCTCATCTAACATAAGGGTACCTATGGTCGCATTCACGCCTCCAACTCATAACCTCAATACCTGTAGGTGTGTTCAGTCACACACTACACCAAATAACGACCAGCTCCAATCTTATAAATATTTCAAGGACGTGCCCTTCACGTCTCAACCACAAACACTGTTCAATTCTATTACACTGCCATTCCTTGCTACACAAGGTGAGTTCATTCTTACAACTTAGCTACATATTTTTCATAACACTAAGCAATCTCTTTTACTATTAATTAGTTAGCTCTACAGCATACAATAGGTTTCACTGCCACTTCAGATCCAGCTTGTACACGAATTTGTATATCTTTTTAAATTACTGTTA
This sequence comes from Schistocerca serialis cubense, assembly GCF_023864345.2. Lineage (NCBI taxonomy): Eukaryota > Metazoa > Arthropoda > Insecta > Orthoptera > Acrididae > Schistocerca > Schistocerca serialis. The sequence continues at coordinate 1,003,850,845 of NC_064638.1, read as the reverse complement.
GTGGACCACTTCCAATAAAACAACAACTTTGTACTTATAATATTACCAGGGTTCTATACATACTTGTTACTCAAACACCTTTGTTTCTTAATTACTTCATACTTCTCTGTTGTTCATGTCACTGTTAGATTTGTCACATTAGGGTTTTTTTTCACTAACCGGTGGACAGAATGGTTACAGAACTTATGGCTTGATAGCCATGACGGAAAATTTTAGTATTGCAAAGAAGGAGTCGAAATTTTGGTGGATAGGAAAGATGAAGAATGAGTGAGACCTGAAAAGGAAAGAAGATCTCACACAGCTGGGACTGCACAGCTGCCAAACTGTGTAGAGGTTACAGAATTCATTAGTTTATTATTGGTTTGATAACCATAACGGAAAATTTAATGTGTTGGAAAGAAGAGGTCGAAATTTTAGGTGGATAGAAAAGATGAAGAGAGAGTGAGATCTTAAATGTGAAAGATCTCACACAGCTGGGACTGCACGGCTGCCACACTGTGTAGAGGTTACAGAACAACCTCCTCCCTACAGAATTCATTCACTACCTATGAACTTCTTTAGGTCGATCACGTTCCTGAGACCTAATAGCTTTTTACTCTTAGGGTACTCTAGCCTATATGCATTGGCATGTGGTTTTCCTATGATCCTGAAAAGTCCTTGGTATACGAACATGAATTTCTTTGTTTCTGCATTTATTTTATTTGATTTTTCCTTGGTTTTGACAAGGACTAACTGACCTATTTCAAAACTGGTGGGTACAGCTTTTGTGTCATGACGCTTCTTTCTTTCTAATGTGCTTAGCTTACTTTTACTAAGATTAACACTTTCGTCCCAATATCTCCCATTTTTCAGAACTCGTATAGGCAGCTCCCAAGTTTCATCATTAGTTACTACATGTTTACCAATAAAAGGTACCATAATTACTCCGTTTATCGGCAAGACCATTTTTAACTGGCTTCTTTCAGAGTCAACATCACTCTGATATTTTGACAAGAAATCTATGCCAATTAAAACCTCAATACTGAGATTGTTTACAATTAAGCATGGATGATCAATTAAATTACCATTAATGTTAAAGGACAGCAAAGCTTCTTGCTTTACCGTTTTTGACACCTTGCCAGTAGCACCAATTATTCTTAGTCCTGATACCCTCATTATTGTAAGCTTGTCTTTATCAGGTAATGCATCAAAGAAGGACTGAGATATCGCACTCACCTCACTTCCACTCTCTAAGAGACAATGTACATTGATACTCAACATATTCACTATTATTATAGGGTGGCTTATTCTTGTTTGTACAGGTGTTTCCTCAAACTCATCCAATAGCTCCTTTTGGATTTGTCTCCAACTAAACTGATCGACATCTGTCTTCATTACATTTAGGTCAAAGTGTGTAGGGGTTTCCTGAATTACATTTTCAGCTGCCTTTTCCAGTCGGTCTATTAATTTCAAATCGAAACACCGCACAACTTCATTACATTTAGTTTGCTGAACATGACCCAAATTACTGTAGTCTGAGCGATTCTGCGCCTCCAGACCGGGCATAACACTAGTTACAGCTAAACCACTTTCACTATTGTCGTCGGGTTCCTTCTCAAATGACAACTGGTCACAGCTACTGGGTTCATCGACCCCCAACAGGCTACCCTCTACATTCTCACTTATCTCCCGTCCTAAATCTATTAGTACATTATCAACATCCTGCACAGGCACTTTAGATAAGAGCACATCATCCTCATCGTAAATATAAGCATGAATTTCTTCTGCTTCTTCACCTGACAATTCAGTATTTTGTAGCTCTTCCCTACCGTTACACTGCTGCGCCTTCTCTTTCTCTTCCCACTTAGAAAGCGTCTCTAACACGGTATCTGACTGCGGACCTTTGGTACAGAGCCGAGTGGAGGGTCTGAATCAGAGGTTGAGACGGTTCTGCGACCGTGTGGGTTGCAGATTCCTCGACTTGCGCCATAGGGTGGTGGGGTTTCGGGTTCCGCTGGATAGGTCAGGAGTCCACTACACGCAACAAGCGGCTACACGGGTAGCAGGGGTTGTGTGGCGTGGGCTGGGCGGTTTTATAGGTTAGATGGCCTTGGGCAAGTACAGAAAGCGTAACAGCCTCAACGGGTGCGGGGCAAAGTCAGGACATGCGGGGACCAAGCAGCAATCGGTATTGTAATTGTCAACTGTCGAAGCTGCGTTCGTAAAGTACCAGAACTTCAAGCGCTGATAGAAAGCACCGAAGCTGAAATCGTTATAGATACAGAAAGCTGGCTTAAGCCAGAGATAAATTCTGCCGAAATTTTTACAAAGGTACAGACGGTGTTTAGAAAGGATAGATTGCATGCAACCGGTGGTGGAGTGTTCGTCGCTGTTAGTAGTAGTTTATCCTGTAGTGAAGTAGAAGTGGATAGTTCCTGTGAATTATTATGGGTGGAGGTTACACTCAACAACCGAACTAGGTTAATAATTGGCTCCTTTTACCGACCTCCCGACTCAGCAGCATTAGTGGCAGAACAACTGAGAGAAAATTTGGAATACATTTCACATAAATTTTCTCAGCATGTTATAGTCTTAGGTGGAGATTTCAATTTACCAGATATAGACTGGGACACTCAGATGTTTAGGACGGGTGGTAGGGACAGAGCATCGAGTGACATTATACTGAGTGCACTATCCGAAAATTACCTCGAGCAATTAAACAGAGAACCGACTCGTGGAGATAACATCTTGGACCTACTGATAACAAACAGACCCGAACTTTTCGACTCTGTATGTACAGAACAGGGAATCAGTGATCATAAGGCCGTTGCAGCATCCCTGAATATGGAAGTTAATAGGAATATAAGAAAAGGGAGAAAGGTTTATATGTTTAGCAAGAGTAATAGAAGGCAGATTTCAGACTACCTAACAGATCAAAACGAAAATTTCTGTTCCGACACTGACAATGTTGAGTGTTTATGGAAAAAGTTCAAGGCAATCGTAAAATGCGTTTTAGACAGGTACGTGCCGAGTAAAACTGTGAGGGACGGGAAAAACCCACCGTGGTACAACAACAAAGTTAGGAAACTACTGCGAAAGCAAAGAGAGCTCCACTCCAAGTTTAAACGCAGCCAAAACCTCTCAGACAAACAGAAGCTAAGCGATGTCAAAGTTAGCGTAAGGAGGGCTATGCGTGAAGCGTTCATTGAATTCGAAAGTAAAATTCTATGTACCGACTTGACAGAAAATCCTAGGAAGTTCTGGTCTTACGTTAAATCAGTAAGTGGCTCGAAACAGCGTATCCAGACACTACGGGATGATGATGGCATTGAAACAGAGGATGACACGCGTAAAGCTGAAATACTAAACACCTTTTTCCAAAGCTGTTTCACAGAGGAAGACCGCACTGCAGTTCCTTCTCTAAATCCTCGCACAAACGAAAAAATGGCTGACATTGAAATAAGTGTCCAAGGAATAGAAAAGCAACTGGAATCACTCAATAGAGGAAAGTCCACTGGACCTGACGGGATACCAATTAGATTCTACACAGAGTACGCGAAAGTACTTGCCCCCCTTCTAACAGCCGTGTACCGCAAGTCTCTAGAGGAACGGAGGGTTCCAAATGATTGGAAAAGAGCACAGATAGTACCAGTCTTCAAGAAGGGTCGTCGAGCAGATGCGCAAAACTATAGACCTATATCTCTGACGTCGATCTGTTGTAGAATTTTAGAACATGTTTTTTGCTCGAGTATCATGTCGCTTTTGGAAACCCAGAATCTACTATGTAGGAATCAACATGGATTCCGGAAACAGCGATCGTGTGAGACCCAACTCGCTTTATTTGTTCATGAGACCCAGAAAATATTAGATACAGGCTCCCAGGTAGATGCTATTTTTCTTGACTTCCGGAAGGCGTTCGATACAGTTCCGCACTGTCGCCTGATAAACAAAGTAAGAGCCTACGGAATATCAGACCAGCTGTGTGGCTGGATTGAAGAGTTTTTAGCAAACAGAACACAGCATGTTGCTATCAATGGAGAGACGTCTACAGACGTTAAAGTAACCTCTGGCGTGCCACAGGGGAGTATTATGGGACCATTGCTTTTCACAATATATATAAATGACCTAGTAGATAGTGTCGGAAGTTCCATGCGGCTTTTCGCGGATGATGCTGTAGTATACAGAGAAGTTGCAGCATTAGAAAATTGTAGCGAAATGCAGGAAGATCTACAGCGGATAGGCACTTGGTGCAGGGAGTGGCAACTGACCCTTAACATAGACAAATGTAATGTATTGCGAATACATAGAAAGAAGGATCCTTTATTGTAAGATTATATGAGATCGGAACAAACACTGGTAGCAGTTACTTCTGTAAAATATCTGGGAGTATGCGTGTGGAACGATTTGAAGTGGAATGATCATATCAAATTAATTGTTGGTAAGGCGGGTACCAGGTTGAGATTCATTGGGAGAGTGCTTAGAAAATGTAGTCCATCAACAAAGGAGGTGGCTTACAAAACAGTCGTTCGACCTATACTTGAGTATTGCTCATCAGTGTGGGATCCGTACCAGATCGGTCTGACGGAGGAGATAGAGAAGATCCAAAGAAGAGCGGCGCGTTTCGTCACAGGGTTATTTGGTAACCGTGATAGCGTTACGGAGATGTTTAATAAACTCAAGTGGCAGACTCTGCAAGAGAGGCGCTCTGCATCGCGGTGTAGCTTGCTCGCCAGGTTTCGAGAGGGTGCGTTTCTGGATGAGGTATCGAATATATTGCTTCCCCCTACTTATACCTCCCGAGGAGATCACGAATGTAAAATTAGAGAGATTAGAGCGCGCACGGAGGCTTTCAGACAGTCGTTCTTCCCGCGAACCATACGCGACTGCAACAGGAAAGGGAGGTAATGACAGTGGCACGTAAAGTGCCCTCCGCCACACACCGTTGGGTGGCTTGCGGAGTATAAATGTAGATGTAGATGTAGATGTAGATGTAGATGTAGATACTGTGAGTGATCTAAAATTTCTATTATATCCTTAGATGCTACCAACCCCTCATCCACATGTTCAGTCTGAGTATTCAGATCTGTCTTAGCAATTACTGTAATTACCGGCTTAGGAAAAATTACCGCCTGGTGAGCGCCAGTGCCCTCATAGACGGGAACTAGTTTTCCTGCCTCGGCATACTACTGTTTCCTTTATTTCCATTATAGTTAACTTGCACAGCATTGCTTTCCGCACTGTTGTTTACCTGCATAATTTTGTTCGGAACAAAATTACTATCATTTGGATGCCATTGTTGGTTCTGATAATTATTTCTCCAATTCCTACCTCTCTTAGGATGGCGAACACCTACTGTTCTGATGTTTACATTGCCATTCTGCTCGTTCTTAAAATTACTGCTAGTGTTATTAGCATTTCTGTTATTATGTGCTTGCTCCTCATTGGCAGCAACACGCTCTACACGTTCCAAATATTCAATGAAACGATCCAGATTGTCTCTAGGGGCAGATATAATTCTAGTTTGCCAATACCATGGCAGTTTGGCTTCAGGACCTAGTATTATCATTTCAGGTTTTAGCTTTTCAGCCAAATGTGACAAACGTGAGATCCATGACCTGGCAAACTCTTTAATAGATTCCTTGCCTACATTGAAGCGTTTTCCACTCCAAAATTCTGTCAATACTTCATTTTGCTTATTGCTAGACCAATACCCATTTATGAAAGCTGTTTTAAATTCCGCTAATGTTTTACACTTCAACATAACATCAGCTGACCAACGCATGGCGTCACCTGCTAAATGGCTTCTAATAAATGATATTTTCTCTCGTTCAGACCTAGTTGGTGGAATCACATCTTCAAATCGTTCCAGAAATCTAGCGGGTCGATATTTTTATCTGGATCGAACCGCAAGAACTGCCGCCACCCGATAAAGGCGGCGTTTGCAGCTACAACTTGTTGCATACTACCATTACCAGAAGTTACTGAAGCTACTTTACTCTCAATGTTGGCAATGTTAGTACTAATATTTTCTACTCTCATTTCAACATTATCTACTCTTTGCACAATATGAGTAGTATCAGTTTTGATTGCGTCTACTTCTGCTTGACATATGTTTACTTTTATATTAACATATTTAAACCTATCTGATCACAGTCCACATTCCGCCTCGATCTTTTCTGTTACCTTGTGCTCCAGCTTCGCATCTTCCATTTGGAAGTCTCTGCGAACCTCAGCAACTTCGGATTTTACTGTTTTATACATTTCAGAAAAATTTTGAGCAACCTTTTTCTTAATATCCTCATGATTGTAATCAATTTTATAATTCAAACTGTCCACATCCTCTTTCAACTTATTGCAACCAGCCTTGAAGGTATTGTCCATTACCTCCAATCGTTTATTAAAATTAGTTTGGCTGGCCGCAATCTCATACTTTAATTCAGCTGGCATTACTGGTTGACATTTTTGCATTACTGCTTTTGACCTCAGTTATTTCAACCTTTAATTCAGCTGTCATTTTAGCATTACTGGTAGCTATTGCTTGTAATATAACATTTAAATCAATAGCCCCAGTATCTTTGGGTTACTCACAAGCTGGCTTTTTATCACACTCAGGTGATGAAAAACTAGCTCCAATGCCAGAATCATCAAAACTAAATGAAACTTCTGATTGATCAGTCATATCTAACTTCTCCTGTTTAAACTCTACCACCTCTGAGGACTGTTTCGTTTTTAACTCATCAGATAAACTATCATTCAATAAATTAACAATTTCTGATTTCTGCTTTACTACAGGGGTCTCTATTATTGAATCATCGCCCCTTTTCACACTACTGTCAGGAGACAATACTTCATATTTCACTTTAACATTACTATTTTCATGCATATTTACACTTGAACCGTTATCAGGATTTACAGTTCCCTCAACAGACATAGGTTCTGATTTAAGTTTAACCTCAGTTTCTTCTGCGGTTCCATCGCCGACAGTCTTTTAGTACAGGTTAGTAAAAATTTTAACAGCTTTTCACTTAACTTAGTTCCTTCTGCACGACGTATGGCGTTGCCAGCTTGGCGTACCAGGATTACTGATGCGACGCGGCGCGTTGAACTGCAGACGGCACTTCAAAGGCTGCTGTGTGTTTGCGTGGCCCGCTACTGCAGGCGCGGCACCGGTTGCTCCAGCGGACAACTGCAGTGAGGCGGACGACTGCGGTGAGTCGAAACTGGCTTCTCACAATGCCGGCAGCGCCGCTAGACTCAGTGCCAGCTCCATCAATCCAGATGCGTTGTTAATCCAATTGCGTCCTCCACATGCACACGTAACACTATCACAGTTCTATTACTCAGTTACGTGTCGCATTTCACTCCCGAATCCGAATATTTAAAAATCACTTTCACTTTTACTCAGTTTCTTTTCCGGCCGATTAGCAACATATGTGGGGCGCCGGGTGGAATTATTGGTATATAAATGTTTTGTTTTTCCCGGCCAATCCACCATATGTAGGGCGACGGGTGGAATTTTTTGTTATTAAATGTTTTGTTTTTCCTGGCCGATTAGCAACATATGTGGGGCGGTGGGTGAAATAATTGAATATAAATATGTTTTGTATTATTTATTTATTTATGTTGTTTGCCGTTCTCAACACTGGCTGTCTAACTACAATATTGGCAACCAGAAAGTGATTAGCAAAACGTGAAGCCTGTAATTAGAATTCCTAGTGCCCACTTCATCTGAGAAATACATTTATAGCTACAGCTTATAGCTCTGAGGAATTAGGAGATTGTCTGGGATTCATAATCAAAAACCATTTTCTCTAAAATGTTCACTATATTCTGAAAGTCACAGACCAAAAAGAATCCACACAATCCAGAGAAGTTCAGAGTCTAATGCGCTGATGTAACTACAATTGATCAAATTAAATGTTTAAGTCAACGCTCGCCATAATTTGATGATAATGTTTATCAAACGCCACGCTAAATAACAGTAGAATGTCTGTCCTGCAGTGGCACGTGAAAATACGACATACACAAACTGAAGATAGATCATTAAAGTCATCCCAGAATTAACACTTCATTCGAAAACGATTTCATGGTTACACGTATCCCGAGTAACTTATTACAGCATCCGAGGCTGTTCATAGTAATGACACCGACGCGACGCGACTCCCGGCACAGGTGGTGTGCTAATCAGCGTCTGGTGAGAACTGGGGCCTTTTCTCCTCGCGCAGCGTTCTTATATATAAAACCGCGGTGCGGACGGCTAAGGGAACGCCTGATCAAATCCGCTCTCCCGACTAGCCGCTGGGCTAGTAATGCACCACTTTAAGTTATCGAATAAATCATTGCTTCCTTTGCTGATGGCTGATGAAGCTCTCAATTTAAATGTGCAATCAGCACACAGGTAAGTAATCATAATAAAAGTCTGACGTGGCTAAGTCAAATATTTTGGCCGAGAGAATTAATTTAATTACACTACTTGCAGTAGACGAGCTCCGAACTTGATATTTGGAGATACGCTATAGCTAGAGTTTTATAGTTGTTCAGTTGAAACTTCTCATATCTTTATGATTGTAGCCGACCTCCCTTCTACTTAAATTTAAACATCATAGCTTTAGTTATTCTCCTACTTAATCTATCTTGCTTCCTTAATTATTAAGACAAAAACCAGAAAATCATGAATTTCAACTAAAATTTTAATTTGTGAGATCCAGAATACTGTTTCTACTAAATTATTATGAAAAAGGAATGTAAATATAAATTTTTAAGTTTCTAGCTCTTTTCTGTTGCGCCAATGATTTTTACAGAAAAACATCCAAATTTCGAACATGGTTAAAGTTATTGAACTGATATTCAACACATATTGATTTAGTATTACTCCTGACATGCTAGAAACGTTTCATGTTATTTACTTGATTTTTAAAGTATTGCACAACATTTATGACGTCAGAGCTAGTTACAGCGGACTAGGCTGGCACACAATGGAATGACTGATGTGAACTTTATACGGCGTGAGTAAGCTGCTTCCCTACACTAGGACAAGAGAGTGCCCTGAACCTCTGCCTGGTCCTCCACCTCTTTGACAAGAGCGTGGGCAAAACGAGGGTAACTTCTTATGCCGGAAGTCTTCGGCCGCCGATGCTGTTTATTTATTAAAATTTAAGGAATGGTGGGATTCCAGCCCGGGATCGATTACTGGCTGAAATGGCTCTGAGCACTATGGGACTTAACATCTATGGTTATCAGTCCCCTAGAACTTAGAACTACTTAAACCTAACTAACGTAAGGACATCACACAACACCCAGTCATCAAGAGGCAGAGAAAATCCCTGAACCCACCGGGAAGGACCGATTACTAATCAAAGACGCTACCTCTAGACCACGGGTGCCTTGCATAAACTGTAAACCATAACATCAAACACGGCTCTAGAGAATGAAAAGGAAGTTACAAGCAATCATAGAGCTAGCCTTTATTCATCAGTTTATTGGCTACAATATTTACAAATTTCAGCCAATTCTCCAATACGTGTGTATACAGGAGGCGTACATTCATATTTACTGGAGGCAAAAGGTAAGACAACTGTTCTTACAACAGAAATGATTTAACTGCAGTGGCCGGCCGGGGTGGCCGAGCGGTTCTAGGCTCTACAGTCTGGAACCGCGCGACCACTACGGTAGCAGGTTCGAATCCTGCCTCGGGCATGCCAATACTACATCGCATAATTTTTTACCAGCATTTACACATATCATAGTTTTGATTAAGTTTCTCATTTGAACAATACCATTGGTCGATGCGAAAACTGAATTTTGGTGCAGATAATTAACCCCTGCACCTTTAAGTGCATATGAGATGCCGAAAATTCGCTTTGGGAAAGATTAGCGGAAAGAAAAACACGTGTGCGAACTTACATCCGGAAGGAGAGGAATTCGTTCAGAAAATTGAAGATAGAGAATAGCCTTATTTACCCGCACTGACAGACTGGTTCCGTGTGACGAAGGGTTAAATAAACAAAATAAACATCTTAAAATTAGTCACATAAGCGTCATTATTTACACTGAATTTGTAGCAATTCTTCATCATAACAGTTGTCTTGCCACTGTCAGTGTCCAACACAATACCGTTTCATGTAATGTTTTGCTGCTGTTGCCGCTGCGTACAAAGTGAAATGCCGCTCGGACGATAGGAGTGCTCGTCGCGATACACGACGATCTCGACGAAAACACAACGTTCGACCAGCTGAAAAATTCCATTCTATTTCAAACAGCGCATCCACAGAAGAATCAGTCTGCAAACTGTCAGGAATCATCACGGACTACGAGGAACACACTGTTCGAGCGGACTCTCAGTCTAACACAAGGGTTCCCATACGGTGGTACGCGTACCACTGTTGGTACGGCGAGGACATTTCGGGTGGTACGCGAAGAAGTAAATAAAATACGTACTGACATAAGTCAAATTATTCTATTGCGTTACTTTATGTTTAAAAGCAAAATGATAGCGAGAAAACTGATTGATAAAAGAAGGATCTGTATAATATTAAAGAAAATCAATTTACCACAAAATGTTTATTTCGGACTCTGCGCAGGATAGGTCGGATTGTGCCCTCCGCACCTCTCCGTTCATTAGTCGTCGCTGCCTTGGCCGGGTATGATTTATCTTGTTTTGACGCTAGAGATACTTTGATCGGATCTTGTCGGTGGTTATTCGAAAGTTTTCCGGCTGCTTTGCAACTGATACCACCTTATGCGCTGTGCCAATGTATTACAATGATCATTACGCAGTGAAAGGTTGATTGTAGTTGTTGCCGCTTTGTTAGGAGTTACTTTCAATGGGAATCTGATACGAAGAACGCTTGCCTCTGAAATGGAGTGTGCGTATTTCATCCAGCTCATTCTTGACTAACTATAATAGTGATGTGAAATTTAACTTGATTGTGTGACTTACTCGTGATTGTGTTTTAAGTTAATCATGAAAATTTTTTAAGCCAGCAAGCACCTTCTACCTCCAAGTATGCACTTAAAAAACCTAAACCAACACCTAACCGCAAGTATGATGAAAGCTACTTATAGCCCAATTCCCCAAGGCGTCGTACGCTAAGAAACTCTTTCAAATCAAAATAAGAAGCCTTCTTTATTAAAACATCATCGAAGTAACTAAACACTCTGAGTTGGTTGGAAAACCTATTGCCCTTTTTCAAAGTAAATATGCGTTTTATAAAAAAGAATCCAAATGCGTGGCAAATTTTATTAACATTGTTACTAACTGGATAAAATCCACATATCTGACTGGTTTTAGAATTGCCAAGGAAAACATCACACAATTGGTGAGTCTTAGCTACTGCCCGAGGCTAAAGACATGTTCCAGGGGGTTTTGGGGGAAAAAGTGACCAAGGAGATACAAAAAATTCCATTACCCAACAACACATTAAAAAGGAGAATTGAAGACATGTCTTCCAACATTGAAAAAATGTTATTACAGCTGCAAGGATGTACTTCATTCTTCTCTTCAAATAGAAGAGAGCACAGATGTCACAAAAATGGTGCAGTTACTCGTTTTTATACGTTTTGACTAACATGAAAGTATAAGAGTTTTTATTTTTCGAAGCGCTTGTATCAAATGGTACATCAGAAAACATTTTCAATATGACTGACCTTTACTTGTTAAAAGTAGGCATTCCTTGGCAAAAATATTTCATATTTGTAGAGATGGGCCCAAGACAATGTAAGGTCAGGCAACAGGACTGGTAGCAAGAGTGAAGAAAATTACACGTGATTGTCAAAGGACATACTGTACAATACACAGAGAAGCATTGGCTTCTAAGAATAGGTCCGAAACCCTTCATGTTGTTTTCTCAGGTGCTATAAAGGTTATAAACTCGATCAAAGAAAGGGCTGTAAACTCATGACTATTCACACTATTATGTGAAGATATAAGAGGCGAATTTAAACGTTTACTTCTTCATACTGAAGTAAAATGGACCTCTCGCTGCAAGATTTTAACGCGAATGTTTGATCTAAGGGTCGAAGTTTTAAAAATGATACGAAGATTTTTTTTTGCTGATGACCAGTGGTGATGAAGATTGGCCCAATTTAGCTGATAACTTTGACAGGCTTCACATTCTGAATATTAGCCTGCAAGGACGAGATAAAACAGCTTTCTTCGCGGTTAATAAAATGTCATCTTTCAAAACACAGTTGACTCCTTTTTGTTCTGAAGTACTGAAAAGTAACTTTTTCGCGTCCTCTACACTTACATCATTTTTGGAAGGCAATGAACCAGCTCCCATGGGAGATTTAGTTTGAGACATCATTACACGATCAGAGGTCCTCCAAACTAGTTTTGAAAAGCACTTTCCTCAAGATTACCGTACACAAAATATGACTGGAAGTAATCATGGATGAAACTTTCATCGACACGTCTAGCGACAGTTCAATAGAAGATGCTTTCAGAAACAAAATTTGCTTCTTTTTGGATGGGAACAAAAAGTATCCTTCTCGTTTCAAATAACCAATCCGATTTTTGGCGCCATCTGTTACTCTCTACCTGTGTGAATGTAGGTTTTCTCTGTTGTTGTGTACTAAAAATATACAGAAACACACTTAAAATTGAAGAAGATTTGAGAGTTATGTTGAGGTCTATCGAATCAGACTTTGTAGCGCTGAACTCCATCTAAAACATGTAGGCAGATGTTCTTTCATCAGAATCTAAATTTGAGAACCGTTAATTACTGATTTTGAAGTCAAAGTTTGATTTGATTCAGAATTTTCTTCTTTTGCAGACCCTAATTACCTATACCTGTGCTTCATGTTCAGTTTGTTACTCTCTTGCAAAATTGTTCTTATTGTTTGTGAAGCAAAATTTTAATAAATATTTTAAATGTCAATCCTCTCTTACTCATTCATTATATGTATCATAATGGCTTAATTTAATTTCATATTATTTGTTACAAAGAAGTAGCACCTGTGAAAATGAACGATTTTATAAAAAAGTATTTGCACGAAACCTTATCCCTTGTGTTTGTCACAGTTTTGCCATAGTTACTAGTTGATCGGCACGATGCAAAAGCCGTATGTGTTTTGTCAGTAATGAGCAAGATGGTGAAAATTATGTTCCTCGCATCACTCCTCATCCCTGTGGCAATCGTCGCTTGGCTTTCTCTACACCCCCCGCCCCCACCCGTCTTCCCGCCTCCCCCATCTGAGAGTTCGTTAAAAAGTGTACAAGCTTTAGTCGTACAGTCAAGTTTCTAAAAACGTCAACTGGCACACAGTGACGAAAAATCTGGGAACCCCTTGCTCTAACTTATTATACAGTTGTGACATTCCCGCGTATTACTGCTGTATGCTATGACATCTGTACTCCAAGCATCCGATAAGGCACAACACTAAATGCGACACCTGATGAATGTGAAGAGTATCGTTTATATTTATTTGTAGAATAGTTTGTGCAAAAGGGAGCGTATACAGCGCAATAATTGAAATTATAGCAACAACGAAAAGAAAACATCACATTTGTTATTCTTTAGATTCCTGAGAGGTATGAAACATCGCATTACGGGAGTGTTTGATCACAACTCTCTTGTTACATATTACATTTAATGCAGGTTAATATTTATTTTTAGGAGTAAGAAAAGATTAGTAATTAGTAGAAGACGACATTTCAAGATGTATGTCAACACAAAACAACAAAAACTGGTGTGGAATGCATTACCTATAGTCGATATGGGATAATTAATCCCTGAAAGCTCCCAGCACTGTTGCCAGCTGTGAACTGCGAAGCGCTAATTGCTACAAGAGAAAACATTAGCCGTCTACAGACCTGTAACAACGAGGCGGGGTCAATTCTAGTGTCCGCTTCCACCCGTCAGCTTTGACCGATGGCGTAATGTGTGATATTTTTTTGTTTGTGCCGCAGATTGTAGTTATGAACGTTATATGATTTCTCTGCATTTCCTTGTTCCGCTCGTATATTAAAAATTCGATGTACATTGTTTTGTTTTCATATCGTAATTTGTTTTTGGCATCTTTTGTTGATGAAAGTAGTAATGATTTATAAGATCTTGACTTCTCACGCAACTGCTTTTCATTATGGATGAGTCAGTTGTACAGCGAAAATTCTCCTTGAGAAAATGACTGACCGTAAATCAACTATAAGATTTTTGTAATCTTTGGGCGTTATTGCAGAATTCTGCAAGTGAATGTTTGTGGAAATTATATGGTTTTGACAAAGGTTCCATCATCACGAACTTCCGAGGAATGCATGTGGATATTACTTCTAGTTACCGATTACAACTATTCGATGGTTCATTACTTAGATCGTTTTTGCAGTACGTGTGGAAAATACAATAAAATATGTGCACTCGTAATTGCTCTCTGAAGTTTTGCGAAAAAGGTAGTAACATTGGAATGGGTAACTAGAATTGACCTATATATGAGGTCAATTCTAGTCACCGATTCCAATCATTCGAAAGTTCATTAATTGGTTCTTTATTTTTCCAGTAGTTATCTCAAATGTAATAACATTTTTCCGCTCGTAATTGCTGTCTGAATTACCTCGAAATAGCTACAAAGACTGGAATCGGTAACTAGAATTGACCTCTTATATGGGGCAATTCCAGTTACCAACTATTCGATAGTGCATTCATTAGGTCCTTTTTTTCTATTCGATGGTTCACTAATTGGATCGTTTTTTTCTAGCGGGCATCTCGAATTTAATAAGATTTTTCCGCTCGTAATTGTTTTCTGATTCACGGCGAAATGGCTACAAACATTGGAATCGATAACTAGGATTGATACGTTGTTCCCATTATACACGCCCTCACACTGTTTATTCATTTGCACAGTTTATTTTAGTTTCTTCTCGTGTTTTGTGTTTCATCCTTAACTTTCCGTAAAAATGAATTTCAGTCGACTGTATTATTCTTTTGTGCAGCTTAGTTAATTTCCATGATTCAACAAATATAATACCATTTCTGCACTAGTAGTTGCTCTCTGAACTTGTACAGTAAAGTTAGTAATATTGGAATCGGTAACTAGAGTTGACCTATAGCTCAATTCTAGTTACCGATTCCAATATTTGTTAATTTTTAATGGATTTCCGTTACTTGAGTTCCTGGCTTGTTCAGAATTTACGGTGTCGTTTCTCCATATTTTATGTTACTAATTCGTATTTGTTATAATTCGCTTTATTTTTCCGCTCTTCTGTTCTGATTTAATTTCTCCCCACTCAAAAACCCAACTTTCCTGCGCTTCTCCTGTTTGAATGAATAATCAATAACAGAATTAACATAATTTTGCAATAGGACGATTTCAACATGCGCTATACTGTAATACAGTTTATGGTTCTCTGTGCCCCTCCACTCGCAAAAATTATGATAGTAATTCCAATCAGACACGATTTTTTTACATTCCTGTTATTTATTTCAGTTTTCTTCAACTTGTTTACATGTAATTCGTCCTTAAATAATAATCGTGTTAAATGTGAATATTATTTTATCGCACGCTATATTTGTTTGTTTACGATTATGATCCGTTCCCTTCATAGACTGCCGATAAGCAGCATCTTTGCCTTAAATATGACGTCATTGGTCAAAGCTGACGAGTGGAATCGGACACTAGAATTTATCCCTGAGGCGTTGCCATAGAGATGCTTACTACCCTACTGGCCATTAAAATTGCTACACCAAGAAGAAATGCAGGTGATAAACGGTTATTCATTGGACTAATATATTATACTAGAACTGACTTGTGATTACATTTTCACCCCATTTGGGTGCACAGATCCTGAGAAATCAGTACCCAGAACAACCACCTCTGGCCGTAATAACGGCCTTGATACGCCTGGAATTGAGTCAAACAGAGCATTGATGGCGTGTACAGGTACAGCTCCCCATACAGCTTCAACACGATACCACAGTTCAAGAGTAGTGACTGGCGTATTGCGACGAGCCAGTTGCTCGGCCACCATTGACCAGACGTTTTCATTTGGTGAGAGATCTGGAGAGTGTGCTGGCCAGGGCAGCAGTCAAACATTTTCTGTATCCAGAAAGGCACGTACAGGACCTGAAACATGAGGTTGTGCATTATCCTGCTGAAATGTAGGGTTTCGCAGGGATCGAATGAACGGTAGAGCCAAGGGTCGTAACACATCTGAAATGTAACGTCCACTGTTCAAAGTGCCGTCAATGCGAACAAGAGGTGACCGAGACGTGTAACCAGTGGCACCCCATACCATCACGACGGGTGATACGCCAGTATGGCGATGACGAATACAGGCTTCCAATGTGTGTTCACCGCGATGTCGCCAAACACGGATGCGACCATCATGATGTTGTAAACAGAACCTGGTTTCATCCGAAAAAATGACATTCTGCCATTCGTGCACCCTGGTTCTTCGAGAGTACACCATCGCAGGCGCTCCTGTCTGTGATGCAGCGTCAAGGGAAACCGCTGCCATGGTTCCGAGCTGATAGTCCATGCTGCTGCAAACGCTGTCGAACTGTTCGTGCAGATGGTTGTTGTCTTGCAAACGTCTCTACCTGTTGACTCAGGGATCGAGACGTTGCTGCACGATCCGTTACAGCCATGCGGATAAGATGCCTGTCATCTCGACTGCTAGTGATACGAGGCCGTTGGGATCCAGCACGGCGTTCCGTATTACCCTCCTGAACCCACCGATTCCATATTCTGCTAACAGTCATTGGATCTCGACCAACGCGAGCAGCAATGTCGTGATACGATAAACCGCAATCGCGATAGGCTACAATCCGACCTTTATAAAAGTCGGAAACGTGATGGTACGCATTTCTCCTTCTTACACGAGGCATCACAACAACGTTTCACCAGGCAACGTTGGTCAACTGCTGTTTGTGTATGAGAAATCGGTTGGAAAATTTCCTCATGTCAGCACGTTGTAGGTGTCGCCACCGGCACCAACCTTGTGTGAATTCTCTGAAAAGCTAATCATTTGCATATCACAGCATCTTCTTCCTCTCGGTTAAATTTCGCGTCTGTATCACGTCATCTTCATGGGGTAACAATTTTAATGGCCAGTAGTGTATTTATTTATTTCATTAACAGTACAGAGTAACATTATTAGTTGAGGTAGGCCCGCGAAGCTGGCGCGTCCAGCCCGCTGCAGCTGTCAGGGATCAAGTTACGCCGACTCAACTATACATTACTTTGGTCAACTGAAGAATGGGATACAACCCGTCGGCTTTGACCAATGACGTCATAGTTTACTCATAGATATTAATGTCTTTATTTTCGAGTCATAGATAATAAATCCGCTATCTTCGGTGACGAGGTGTCTTCATTCTAAATTGAAATAAGTCTTGGACACTGTGTACGATATTCGTAGCTTGTATTAATTAAAATCATTTGTTCGTTCCAATCAAGTCATACTCAGTGAGATTTACATATTTTGAAACAATTGTTTCTTTTCCTGGACAATTTTTACTATTTGATTTTCGTTTGTAGGTGTGGATTTAGCTATTCCTATGAATATGTAAGACTTGAAGCAGGGTTCGTCAATTGCAGTAGGTAATAAAAAATTTACAGTTGTCGCTATTTTTCGCCTTCGCTAGCACTAGTATCCTATTCTTCAGCTGACCTATACAGGTTTGTTTTGTAAATATTATTTGTACTTTTACGCTGGGTCTTGCCTAGGGAAAACTATGCTATCGAGCGACTACATCGATAGGTCGTGTGGAGAACCAAAGTGTTTAGGATCTTTGGGAGTATTAACTCTACCGCATGGAGCGCGGGCAGAGAAAGTTTGGCTGGAACAGGGCGGTGGAGTAGGTGTGTTGAGTGACGCTCCCGCGAGTTGCCGCGCTTTTGGGGTTTGGCAGCATGTAATTGCGCTCGACTTGCTATGATAGTTTCTGACACGGTGTCGCGGACGAGAAGCATTAGCTGGTGCACATCAAGAGCCCATTTCGCCTGGTGACAGTGTCGAGAAGAAGGAACGCCAACATCCACCATCTGCAACAGCGACGGCCGACAATGAGTGACTGTCGCCACCTCCTAGATCGATGACTTCAAACCTTCACTCAACCAACAAGGAAGACTGGAAGCTCGTAAAGTTTTAGAACTGTATGGCAGACATCGGCTTTTCAAACTGTTCAATTTGCCTCAGAAAATTACAGCAATGTAGCATGAACCTTTGTTGCTCATTGTCCCAATTGCATTACCAAGCAGGGTCTCTTCCTTTTCCGGAATGAACCCGAGTGTCGTTGAAATTCAAACGCCAGCATTAAAGTAATATCACTCCACTTCACTGCTTTAATTTCAAAGTTCAGTTAAAGTATTCACAGCTGGCTACAATATTTAGATTACACAAGCACAAATTAAGAGTGCGAGTTTTGTTACCATATTTTAGCTTACCTGTGACTACAGCTCAGTTTGGTACGTACTAAATTTTACTATTGTTAATTGTTCAGAACCATTTAATTCAAGTTCAGAGTTAATCACTTATTTCTAAATTGCGTAGATTCAAGTAGCTTTTGAAATGATTGTTGAGGTAGCCCAAGACTAACCTTATTTTATTGAATTTCGTAGTGCTTCAGAAACAAAGTTCACTATTAATATCAGTCACTAAATTAACTTTCATTTTTCCGGTTTTATTAATTCTTTTGCTAAATTAAGTCAGAGTGTAGCGAAATTTATTACTTCTGACAAACATTCAGTTTTCACACAACACGTGTCAACCTTCAGTTGCCATGCTTTTAGTGCTAATCATATGTGCATTAATCTTTCATTTTTAGTTATTATAGTAGTTGTCCATAGGACTGGCGACCGTAATTTTCCCCAAATCTCAAATATCTAATTGTTGTTGTTGTTGTTGTGGTCTTCAGTCCTGAGACTGGTTTGATGCAGCTCTCCATGCTACTCTATCCTGTGCAAGCCTCTTCGTCTCCCAGTACCTACTGCAGCCTACATCCTTCTGAATCTGCTTAGTGTATTCATCTCTTGGTCTCCCTCTACGATTTTTACCCTCCACGCTGCCCTCCAGTACCAAATTGGTGATCCAGTTATTATTTATCTCACCTTTACCTCGTAAGCTTGTATAACTGTTCCACACCCACATTCCATAGACTTGTCTTCCCCTCCCTTTATTCGATCTGTTTGTCACATTCACCAGTTTATCCATTAGACGCAGTACCCTGTGCCATTACTCGCTTTTAGAGCATTTCTGTTTTATACATTATATACATATTTGAATATACTGTAATGTAAGTTTTATTTGTTTTGTGCCTCGTTAGGTGTCACATACTATAGTGGTTGCAGAGAGAGAGATAATGTGAATTGTTCAGAGCTGAAGTGATTACCGTTTAGCCGCACCAGAAATTGTATTCCTAGTGTAAAAAGCTGGAATATATTTCCTGAATTTTAGTTACCTGGCAAGAACTTGTGAAGTCCTGCCCACATATAGCACGGGGCCCAGTTGTGGATGCATGTGGGTTATGAAACGTTGTGGCAGTTCTGAAACATTACTTGAAGATTAATTTCTTTGAGATGTAGTGTAAGCCTTGATATTTACCTTGTCCCTCCACCCGTGTACAACAATGCCGGCGTGGCTGCGTCGCCTATTCTCTCTTCGTGTAGACGTCTTCTCCGAAGAAGTCCATTTAAAAATGCAAGTCCTCGTCGCAGCGGGAGGTGGCTATTAGGGCATAGCTCGATAAAAGAATGAAAACTTGCAACTTCCGCATATTATAAATGGTTCAAATGGCTCTGATCACTATGCGACTTAACTTCGGAGGTCATGAGTCGCCTAGAACTTAGAACTAATTAAACCTGACTAACCTAAGGACATCACACACATCCATGACCGAGGCCGGATTCGAACCTACGACCGTAGCGGTCGCTCGGCTCCAGACTGTAGCGCCTAGAACCGCACGGCCACTCCGGCCGGCCCGCATATTATAATTTTTAATTAAAACAATACCGGGAGAGCGCAGTTACATACGTCTTTATCACACCAGCTCAAAAAACCGACAGACAACGAGAAAAAACGAATGAGGTATATAAAATAATTGATGGTTTAGTCTTCAATTCTGTTAAGGGCGCAAATTTTTTTTACATGTGTAGGCTATTTAAAGAACGTACACAATACTTTAGTACAGCGTTCTTTGTGCAGCTATTAATTATCGCTGAAGTTGTGTGGACTATCTGTTTACCATTAAGCTATCTGACGATGGCCTAAGAAGCCGAAAGCCAGTACATAACGAACTAACAAATATTATTGTGGAATATGTCCACGTGCGTAGCTGGGTGGTAGCGTGCTCGCCTCCCATGCAAGCGGGGCCCGGGTTCGATTCCCGGCCGGGTTGGAGATTTTCTCTGCTCGGGGACATGGTCTTGTGTTGTTCTCATCATCGTTTCATCCTAATCACCGGAGCGCAAGTCGCCCAATGTGGCTTCGAATGAAATAAAACTTGCGTTTAGTGGCCCAACTTCCCTGAGTAGGAGCCTCCCAGCCAATGATGCCATACGCTAATTTCTATTTTAATTGTGGAACATTAATACTTTGGAATAAAGTTGTTAATACATCTCCGTTCCTATAAGAACCGAAGGAATAACCCAAAAAATATGTAACTTACCCATAACGTTTGCAATAAACTAATGGAGGTGTTCTATAAATGTGAAACATGTCTGGTTATGAGCTTTTCAGTTTCAGAACCCTTAAGAAAGAAAACACAAATAACTGTGACAGTCAATGATTTTTGTTTCTTTTTGGCAGTATTGTAAGTGACGAACGTTAGGTCCTAAACGAAGTTACAAAAACGCAAATAAGACTCAGTGACATATACTTAGGGTATTTTGGCGTTCGGCCGCCACGTATTTGAGACACGAAATGTAGTCACTTTCTAGGCCACTCAAGTTTTGTGAGGCCTGTAAGGTAACGTGGTCGCTTGTAAAGTGGGAGCTGTTTTGGCCCACGATTCCAGCCGGTACATTTTTAGCCATTTCGTGACAGAGCAACAATCAGTCAGATATAAAATCAATAAGAAAAATTTATTTTATTTATGAAATGAATCATTTCCGTACTATTTATCGTGACACAGGACAACGAGTAAACACATACCATTTCGAAGTCCAGAATGAATAAAGTCTTACTAATTCGTGCTGATATAGCCACGCTTCTGATAGAGTTACTTTGTTTCATTGCAATAGACTTTCGTCATAAGGATATTGTGGTAATTTGAATTTAATGTAAATTGGGATACTGCATATTTTAATATCGTTGGCCATTATTTTATTGTACTCAACAGTAAATATCAGAGAGAAATTATCAACAGTATATTCTCTCGCATTATTTAAAACAATCTGACAACACTCAGGTAGTCTGCCCATTCCACGCTTGTAGAAACCTACTAGATCTGGGTTAAAGATGTCGTCAGACCAGGACTGAAGTGCATTTTCGTCCAGAGTGGAATTTTCTTGACTGTTTTTCGATAAGAAGCTTCAAGGTAAACAATTGAGGGCATAAGATCAGAAGAATAGGTGCATGAGGGGTGACCTTTTAAACTCCTGGATAGTTTTCTTAGTGAGATCCGCAAACTGGATTATCGTGTAGTATCAACACATGATGAAGTTTTGTACGTCTTTTTTCTTACACTGTGACTGACACTTGTCTTCGTTGATCGAAAAAACGATAATACGAGGTATACTCTCCTCTAGGACAGTTTTCGCAAAGCACATCTTTTTGAGCCTCCACAGGCAGGGTAACAGAGACAACAAGCTTCCGGTTGAAGTTGTTATTATCTGACAACTCTGCCTATGTGTCATGAGCTGCTTCGGACAGCGCTGGCTTGGTTGTCGGTACTGGTGTTCTACACCTAATAATTCTCTCCATCTCTGCCCGTGCGTGCTCCATGAGGCTGCAGTCAGCGCCTCTGGGAGACCAGTCCAACAACTCAAAGTCTCCGGCCATTGGAAACCAGTGTTTTATACAGTACGCTGCGTGGACAAGATAACGATCATGTTGGAAGATTCTTCTGCCTCCCAAGAATCTCAGACGAACAGAAGGAAGCATTACCCTATCAAGTATTTCGCAGTAGTAATGACTCAAAACGGACGTTCCAGTTCCCACAGAACGTCACAACCACTTGCTGATATCCATCTCTCACAGCAGTTTGGCCGTACCTCTGTCTGTGATAGACATATTTGCTGTCGAACCTCTCCATTTGGTCTATGTACAGTCGTGCTCAAATGTATCCGTACGCCCTGAATTGCATTGCGCCTGATTCGAATGCAACCCACATAGCACAGCTGTCTAGCAGGTCAACTAATCGCCCCTCGGTACGGTCGTTAGACTATTGAAAATGGTTCCAACAAGTCACCACTAGAAAACACTGCTCTGTATCGCAATAACTCAAGATGTAAAGTAATATCAAGGTACTACAAATATCAGGGAACATCTTATCACAGATAAGACGGTCCTTCAGGCTTGTAAGCTCACATTTATTACAATAAATGACATACATGAAATGTTACTACTCTCATTATTACGTCAGATAGGTAATTAACGTAGTAAGTTCGTCGTATTCATGATTTCCTCTTCAAAATAACATACCGTACTTATTATTTAACACAAAATGACATTAAAAATTTAAGTTATTCACGAGCAGCTAGTTGAGAATATGTATGAACTTCAAATGACACGACGAACCGTCTCGTTCTGCATATGGATTCAAACCCAGGTCATGTAGACTTAGCAAAGACTTCGTAACTGACGGAAACTAACAGTCATTCCTGACTAGGCATACAGAGAGTGATATACCTCGATTTTAGACAGTATCAGTTAGCAAATATCAACTTTAAATTGCATAACGTATACATTGTTAACGGACGCGAATTCCTACCCAGCATCTATTGTCCTTGTTAACGAACTACGAGAGATGTTAAATATTGCTTCTTCATAAGTAACTTACTTGAAATGCCGTGAGGTAAAGCTTTGTGTTGGACAGGGATTCGAACCCAGAGCCTAATTGGATTATCATCGAAGCACAATCAACTGCGGCAAACCGGATTTTCTCGGCAGTAGCTAGATGTTTTAACTGAAATGACGAGACGAAACAATTTTTTCTTTCCCAGGACTCCAACCTGGCACCTATCGCTGTTATATTCTAGAGAAAACGAACGTTAAAAATGGGTTTTTTACAACAGCAGCGACATGTGAGCATGTTTGAACTAGAGATAATATGACGAAGAGTTCAGTGCTGACTGGGAATCGAGCCCCACACATATCGTTGTTGACTGCACACAAAGAGACGTCAGCTACCGAATGTTTCTCCACCAGCAGCTCGAAATAACATCCTTGAATGTACAATGATTTCGCAAACAGTTCTGTGTCTCACTGGCACTCAAAAACGTCGGATACCGTTAGTGTTGACAACGAATGAAAATACATTAAAAATCAAAATTATTACCCACCAGCAGATAGGTGTTCTCATGCTAGAGCTTGATAATACATAATGGAAGCTTTAGTGACGGGCCAGGATTCGAACCCTTTCACGCGCAATATGTGGAGATGTTGAGGAATCTGCAGTTTTGATCAAACAACAAATTGCAGTCGAGCTGTATTTTCACGAAGGGATCAAATTCCGCGTTAAGGGCGGTCTGAGTTCCATTCCCAGATCAGAACCATTTTATCGACATACAGAAGCTCAAATAAAAGATGGAATAAGTGCCCTGTGACCCTACATAGCATTTGTTTCGTCACTACAGATAAATAACTAGTATAAGAAAGGTTACTGTTGATACAGTTTCTCCGTGTCGCGGCTCCTGACGTTATTGTGGTTCAACCTAACATCTACTTGGTAGAGAAGGAATATCATGTTTAACATGAATGTCAGACCACAATGCCATTATACCTTCTTCACTTGGCGTAGCCAAAAGAGAACAGAATCTGTCTCTCCTTATCAAAAATCATCAGCAGAATTTGGAACCGAACCCAGACCATAAGTATACGAACATAGCATCAATCCAAGAGAGAGAGAGACGAGAGATTGAGGGAGAGAGATAAATATAAAAAAGAATGGGATAGAGAGAGTATAAAATTGTTGCAAAGAAACTGAATCATGGTATGTAAAGAAATCTTTCATTAAAATTACATGTTCTGAATTCTTACGAAATGTCGTATTCATGATCTATGGAACAAGTATTAATCTAATCTAATCTAATCTAATCATATTGCTGACTAGTCATGAAGAGGCACGAATTACAGAAATTTTCGCCAATATCAGTAACCAAATCTAAACTTGAAAAAAAAAAAAACGACAGTTTATGTAATAAACCGGGACTCCTGTAAAGACCCTTTCGTCCCTGTTGACTAACCACGAAAGATGTGTGATATAGCTCCATTCAGAAGAAACAAAGTGCTCATGCATTTAATGGTGAAGCGCATGGTGAGAAGTTCTGTGACGGAGATACGAATCCAGCACGCAGTCGGATTGTTAACTAAGTAAAATAAAATGTTACGTATCGGTTTTTCTTACCAGCTGCTAGATGTTTGAATCTAAAATAAGGATACAAATTTTTGTGCCTGAGCGACAATCGAACCGCACACCTACCGTCCTTCTTTATCACCCACGAACATAGCTTAAGTAACACTTGCTTACTCACCAACATTAAGATGTGTGCGTGTTTGACAAGAAATAACGACACCTATTGCGATTGTTGGCAACAGATGAACAGACATTAAAAATGCACGTTAATTTTCACTAGCAGACTGGTATGCACGTGATAGGGTTTGAAATGAAATTATGAATATTTCTGTACTGGATCAGGTTTCGGACCCACATACTTACCTTTGGAGGAGACCTAGAGAAGATTGCAGTCTTGGGAAAAGGAACGAAATGATTGAACTATACTGCTCCGAGAGATTCAGATCCTTGAAAGATGAGATACGAATTCGAATCACAGTCCGGCACCAAATTTTTCAACGTCTCTAGTTCAATCAAATACAAGTCCTGTCAGTTCTTCCACAAGATTTGGTCGACGTGACCTGTTTCAAGTTGTGTATGGCAGAGAATGTTTTAGAAAATCAATTGTTTTCCATTGCAATAAACAGAAAGAATTTCATTGTAAGCTATCCAAGTTCAAAATTTTCGTATTATTAGTTCAAATTTAATATTCACTTCTATAATGTAGGAAAGTATTTCACAGTTGCAAAACCAGCATCCGACTCATTGACCCTATACTTAGTCGTTGACTATAAATTCTAGCTCAGAATGACACCAGTTTAAGTAACCTAATGTAGTGAAGACTGTTTGCCAGTGCTCTTTTTCACCGGAAAATATGCAATTCACTCATTGGGCTCCAATAGCACACTGTAACAATAATTCCTGTGTGTATGCAATGAATGCGGATTGTGAAATTGAATGGTGCTCTCTCTTCTACTTCCGTATACAATATGCCTGACCTAAACGGGCCCGTTATCATTACAGGCCCTGGGCAGTGCAACACCATTCTGAAAACAGTAATGTGCTTATACTGACAGCCTCACTATTCGTTTTAGCTGATTTTGTAATCATTTAAATAAAACATAACCTTCCAGTGGGAGACATTTCGTCCCCCTTTTCCTTGTGTGAAATTTGTCAGTAAGCTTTTTGCCTTCCAACCAGCGGAATGCGGCAGAGTACAGTCAGTAAACGATTCACATAACACGATTTAGTGCCGTTAAGACGATTTCTTTAAACATTGTCATAGCTGAAGGAATTTAGTTTCTTCTTAAATCGTCTTATGCAGCGACGTTCATAGATATTTCAAATAGGAAAACCTCTTTATCCAGGTCCGAAGGTTGTGAGACAAACTTCCCACAGTTTGTGTCAGGTTGATCTTTTCGTCTTATAGCACTGCATAAGTATTTTGTCTAAGAGGTATCACAAGTAGTGTTCCTGTAGCTGTGGGAATCATTGGTTGAAAACGAGTTTAACACCAATGGGTACAGTACTGCCTAATATTCAAAGTGATTATCAACCTAAGTCTGAGTTCATCCACAAACTGAGGCGTATTTATAATACTGTAGCTAGACTGTGTATCCTTGTCTTCCTTGAGTGGGCATTGGAAGACATTTACACACACGTATACAATACTATGAATACTTCGAACGCTGTAGCTATCGTTGCTCTCAAATCTAATTTTAGTAGATGGGAGGATACAAAGAAACAATCAGACTCATGGGTGTGCACAGAAACTAAAAGGCAGATGCGGGCACTGTGTAGATCTGTACTTTTCCTTCTTCTGATCTATACAAATAATGTATACAAATCAGCGTATGCATTGCTTTCACAATGTTTCCCTCTTGTTTAGTCTTCTAATGATGAAGTGGATCTACACCCATGAGTCTGATTGTTTCTTTGTATCCTTCCATCTACTACCTTTGTGTGTTACTGCTCGGTGTTCAAAAAGCAATAAATTATGCCTGCTCCCACGAGGTATAAGAACGACAATGGTAGTAATAAAAAATGAGTAATCAAAGATGTTTACTGCATTACAGACGATTGTTAAGAATTAACAAAATAACAAAGAAAGACTGAGTCTGTAATTGTCGCACTGCTTGTGTCTTCTTACCTCTTTGTTACTGAATTCTGTTCTGGTTGTTCGCAGAGAGAAAAGAAAGACCCCTGTAGCCATACATGTCGCTAGTACAACGAGATACTACCTATCAACTATCCTTCCTTTACATCACGAGACGAACATGGCGTCACCGAGATGATATTTGAAATACATTTCTGTTTTCTCTCTCTGTCTCTCTCCCTCTCTTTATTTTTCTTTTTATTTTCTGAGGGAAGCATCGAAAAGAGCGAGTAATAAGCAAGTAGGCATATAATCTATTTACAGTTATTTTCATCGGGATACATAATGCAAAAATACACATTTTAAGTGTATTATTGCGTAATTCGAAATATTGACAGTCCATTCGTGAGCTTGCTCGTATTCAGTGACCTGAAACCCGTCACAGAAGCAAGCAAAACACAAATATTTCTTGCACCAGGCGCAACACACAAACGAAAGAGAAGACGGCCGTGGGATGCCGGTGATGCAGGCAATAATACCCAACTATTTCTACCGACTTAACACCATGACGACGGACAAATTGGCGTCTCGGTGTATTTTGATTATAATTCGCCAGCCTTCTTGCGACCTCGTTCTAATACCTCGTGGGAGCAGGCATAATTTATTGCTTTTTGAACACCGAGCAGTAACACACAAAGGTAGTAGATGGAAGGATACAAAGAAACAATCAGACTCATGGGTGTAGATCCACTTCATCATTAGAAGACTAAACAAGAGGGAAACATTGTGAAAGCAATGCATACGCTGATTTGTATACATTATTTGTATAGATCAGAAGAAGGAAAAGTACAGATCTACACAGTGCCCGCATCTGCCTTTTAGTTTCTGTGCACACCCATGAGTCTGATTGTTTCTTTGTATCCTCCCATCTACTAAAATTAGATTTGAGAGCAACGATAGCTACAGCGTTCGAAGTATTCATAGTATTGTATACGTGTGTGTAAATGTCTTCCAATGCCCACTCAAGGAAGACAAGGATACACAGTCTAGCTACAGTATTATAAATACGCCTCAGTTTGTGGATGAACTCAGACTTAGGTTGATAATCACTTTGAATATTAGGCAGTACTGTACCCATTGGTGTTAAACTCGTTTTCAACCAATGATTCCCACAGCTACAGGAACACTACTTGTGATACCTCTTAGACAAAATACTTATGCAGTGCTATAAGACGAAAAGATCAACCTGACACAAACTGTGGGAAGTTTGTCTCACAACCTTCGGACCTGGATAAAGAGGTTTTCCTATTTGAAATATCTATGAACGTCGCTGCATAAGACGATTTAAGAAGAAACTAAATTCCTTCAGCTATGACAATGTTTAAAGAAATCGTCTTAACGGCACTAAATCGTGTTATGTGAATCGTTTACTGACTGTACTCTGCCGCATTCCGCTGGTTGGAAGGCAAAAAGCTTACTGACAAATTTCACACAAGGAAAAGGGGGACGAAATGTCTCCCACTGGAAGGTTATGTTTTATTTAAATGATTACAAAATCAGCTAAAACGAATAGTGAGGCTGTCAGTATAAGCACATTACTGTTTTCAGAATGGTGTTGCACTGCCCAGGGCCTGTAATGTTAAAGGGCTCGTTTAGGTCAGGCATATTGTATACAGAAGTAGAAGAGAGAGCACCATTCAATTTCACAACCCGCATTCATTGCATACACACAGAAATTATTGTTACAGTGTGCTATTGGAGCCCAATGAGTGAATTGCATATTTTCCGGTGAAAAAGAGCACTGGCAAACAGTCTTCACTACATTAGGTTACTTAAACTGGTGTCACTCTGAGCTAGAATTTATGGTCAGCGACTAAGTACAAGGTCAATGAGTCGGATGCTGGTTTTGCAACTGTGAAATACTTTCCTACATTATAGAAGTGAATATTAAATTTGAACTAATAATACGAAAATTTTGAACTTGGATAGCTTACAATGAAATTCTTTCTGTTTATTGCAAAGGAAAACAATTGATTTTCTAAAACATTCTCTGCCATACACAATTTGAAACAGGTCACGTCGACCAAATCTTGTGGAAGAACTGACAGGAACAGGGCTCTTATTTTTCTTGTATTTGATTGAACTAGAGACGTTGAAAAATTTGGTGCCGGACTGTGATTCGAATTCGTATCTCATCTTTCAAGGATCTGAATCTCTCGGAGCAGTATAGTTCAATCATTTCGTTCCTTTTCCCAAGACTGCAATCTTCTCTAGGTCTCCTCCAAAGGTAAGTATGTGGGTCCGAAACCTGATCCAGTACAGAAATATTCATAATTTCATTTCAAACCCTATCACGTGCATACCAGTCTGCTAGTGAAAATTAACGTGCATTTTTAATGTCTGTTCATCTGTTGCCAACAATCGCAATAGGTGTCGTTATTTCTTGTCAAACACGCACACATCTTAATGTTGGTGAGTAAGCAAGTGTTACTTAAGCTATGTTCGTGGGTGATAAAGAAGGACGGTAGGTGTGCGGTTCGATTGTCGCTCAGGCACAAAAATTTGTATCCTTATTTTAGATTCAAACATCTAGCAGCTGGTAAGAAAAACCGATACGTAACATTTTATTTTACTAAGTAACAATCCGACTGCGTGCTGGATTCGTATCTCCGTCACAGAACTTCTCACCATGCGCTTCACCTTTAAATGCATGAGCACTTTGTTTCTTCTGAATGGAGCTATATCACACATCTTTCGTGGTTAGTCAACAGGGACGAAAGGGTCTTTACAGGAGTCCCGGTTTATTACATAAACTGTCGTTTTTTTTTTTTTTTTCAAGTTTAGATTTGGTTACTGATATTGGCGAATATTTCTGTAATTCGTGCCTCTTCATGACTAGTCAGCAATACGATATGATTAGATTAGATTAGATTAATACTTGTTCCATAGATCATGAATACGACATTTCGTAAGAATTCAGAACATGTCATTTTAATGAAAGATTTCTTTACATACCATGATTCAGTTTCTTTGCAACAATTTTTTACTCTCTCTGTCCCATTCTTTTTTATATTTATCTCACTCCCTCACTCTCTCTTCTCCCTCTCTCTCTATCTCACACACACACACACACACACAACGCGCGCGCACACAGTCTTTTTTTTAATTTTTATTTTTTTGTTGTGCTCGACTATCGGCGAGGCACGAAAACATTCGTCAATGATTTTCTTAATTGTGAGTACACTTACGAAAGATATATAAAAACAACTAAGAGAGTTACTGATTTATGAAGCTTAGTTTGCAGTCAGTTCTGAGTATTATTAGTAACTACGCTCCAGTCCCTAAACCCAGTTTCAGAAATGTGAATCAGACGGATTACGTATTCCAGGCCGTAGCAGCCGCGTCTTTGAGACGTCAGCTATGGTCACTTCCCAGCCCACTGTAGGATCACATAGGTTCGTCTTCTTCCTGCTGGTAATGTTACTGAGATTTGTCAACAAGGCAAGGTATATTTGGCAACTCTGTGATCGACGAGTTACTTCCTGGTGTGCACGGAATTAAACCTCAAAGTTCACTTGATTTTTCCTGTCATTTCCATTGAATAATCTGAGTTATTAACGCTTGAGCTGTAACAAAAGATTGTAAATTTACGGTTTTCATCCCAGGAAAGTCGTTGCACGTGAAAATCGCATCTAATCTCGTCCTTTAAATAGCGGTTTACGAGTTGTAGCCACTGATGGTCTCGTAAGAGGAAACCTAGATGCATGCCGCTTCCCTAGCACTGTGGAAACGTGCTAAAGTGAGACAAAGTGTCTGTTATTGTCTGCGGTCCCAGTCTTGCTGACTGTAACGTTCTTATTCCTTCTGCGAAAGAGCTACAAGCAGTCAGATCAGACATCGATAAGGAAATCGCAAGAAAATACTTTCGGCTCATAGTGCAATGGTGAACAACTTGCAATGCTGCACAACAGGTAACGCCTCTTTCCGCTGCTGACAAACAAATTTTGGGTTTCCAGGAATGCATAACTTTATGTATGAAATGCCACATTTGCATACCCCTTTAGTATGACACAGCATACCAATCAAGCACAGACCCAATCGAAATCTGAGTGATTAGTATTTTACCAATTCGTGCCGATAGAGGCATGCTTGTGTACAGATACTCAGTTTTATTGAAACAGACTTTGTCGTAAGGTTATCGTGGGTAGTTTTATTTCATTTCTTACAATACAGTGCACAATTTTCGTACGGTTTCTTTTAGTGTTGTTAAAAAATTAGTTAACATGAGAGAGAAATTAATCATCAACGATATATGCGAATTCTCTGATGTTATCTAAGTCAGTCTGACAATGCGCATGCAGTTTATTGATTACATGCATGTAGCAAACTTGTTCTCAGTTAAAGGTTTTATGAAGAAGAAAGTGCCACTGGCACACGACAGCTAATGTAGAAAATACTTTTCTGACGTATTTTGGCACGATGCGCTCTCCCCATACATAATACAAAAGTTTCGAGATGCATCTGCAGCCTGGCAATCTATTAAACCTGAAAAGAACAAAATGTCGCAGAAGCTAGCCCTTTTTCCACATGCGACTATTTTGGGTTGAGAAGTGAAGGGAATTATGTTCAAAGTTCCATTAGATCGATAACTTCAGCAGACAGCAGTATTGCGTTTAAAAAATGTAGCAGTGAATGTACCCAAGCTCACGACGTCTTCTCAACAGTGTGCGACGCTTACCGTTACGCTACTAGCTGACAGATACCTATAACACCTCCAGAACTCTTCAACAATTCCTCCAGGACTTGCGCATTGCACAGTGCTGTGAGATAATGCATATGGCCGGATCTAGACTTCTGAGAGACAGACAGTTACAGCTTTTCTTTTGCACTGCACAATGTTTTTAACAAACAGATAGCGCAATAGAGTAGCTCAAGTCGAAAGGAACACTTCCCGTTTTGAATTTCTGCATCCTACACTGTTGGCAGTTCTGTGTATGTGTCAGTTACGTGATTTTATTTCGGGGATTACAAAATAGAGACGAATTTATCTACTGGGTAGCCTAGGCAGCTAGTTCATGGCGATTCGGTCAACCAAGTAAATGAATGTACTGAACATGCTGCAAACCACTACAGGGAGTCTGTGTGTCAGAATTCTCAACCAGTGTGGCGCAACATCGTTATAATAGAAAAATGAGTGATAGAGAAGAGAAATTGGTGGTCTCTTGGATTGATGCTATGTTCGTATACTTATGGTCTGGGTTCGATTCCAACTTCTGATTATGATTTTTGATAAGGAGAGATAGATTCTGTTCTCTTCTGGCTACGCCAAGTGAAGAAGGTATAATGGCATTGTGGTCTGACATTCATGTTAAACATGATATTCCTTCTCTACGAAGGAGATGTTAGGTTGAACCACAATAACGTCAGGAGTCGCGACACGGAGAAACTATGTCAACAGTAACCTTTCTTATACTAGTTATTTATTTGTAGTGACGAAACAAACGCTATGTAGGGTCACAGGGCACTTATTCCATCTTTTATTTGAGCTTCTGTATGTCGATAAAATGGTTCTGATCTGGGAATGGAACTCAGACCGCCCTTAACGCGGGATTTGATTCCTTCGTGAAAATACAGCTCGACTGCAATTTGTTGTTTGATCAAAATTGCAGATTCCTCAACATCTCCACATATTGCGCGTGAAAGGGTTCGAATCCTGGCCCGTCACTAAAGCTTCCATTATGTATTATCAAGCTCTAGCATGAAAACACCTATCTGCTGGTGGGTAATAATTTTGATTTTTAATGTATTTTCATTCGTTGTCAACACTAACGGTATCCGACGTTTTTGAGTGCCAGTGAGACACAGAACTGTTTGCGAAATCATTGTAAATTCAAGGATGTTATTTCGAGCTGCTGGTGGAGAAACATTCGGTAGCTGACGTCTCTTTGTGTGCAGTCAACAACGATATGTGTGGGGCTCGATTCCCAGTCAGCACTGAACTCTTCGTCATATTATCTCTAGTTCAAACATGCTCACATGTCGCTGCTGTTGCAAAAAACCCATTTTTAACGTTCGTTTTCTCTAGAATATAACAGCGATAGGTGCCAGGTTGGAGTCCTGGGAAAGAAAAAATTGTTTCGTCTCGTCATTTCAGTTAAAACATCTAGCTACTGCCGAGAAAATCCGATTTGCCGCAGTTGATTGTGCTTCGATGATAATCCAATTAGGCTCTGGGTTCGAATCCCTGTCCAACACAAAGCTTTACCTCACGGCATTTCAAGTAAGTTACTTGTGAAGAAGCAATATTTAACATCTCTCGTAGTTCGTTAACAAGGACAGTAGATGCTGGGTAGGAATTCGCGTCCGTTAACAATGTATACGTTATGTAATTTAAAGTTGATATTTGCTAACTGATACTGTCTAAAATCGAGGTATATCACTCTCTGTATGCCTAGTCAGAAATGACTGTTAGTTTCCGTCAGTCACGAAGTCTTTGCTAAGTCTACATGACCTGGGTTTGAATCCATATGCAGAACGAGACGGTTCGTCGTGTCATTTGAAGTTCATACATATTCTCAACTAGCTGCTCGTGAATAACTTAAATTTTTAATGTCATTTTGTGTTAAATAATAAGTACGGTATGTTATTTTGAAGAGGAAATCATGAATACGACGAACTTACTACGTTAATTACCTACCTGACGTAATAATGAGAGTGGTAACATTTCATGTATGTCATTTATTGTAATAAATGTGAGCTTACAAGCCTGAAGGACCGTCTTATCTGTGATAAGATGTTCCCTGATATTTGTAGTACCTTGATATTACTTTACATCTTGAGTTATTGCGATACAGAGCAGTGTTTTCTAGTGGTGACTTGTTGGAACCATTTTCAATAGTCTAACGACCGTACCGAGGGGTGATTAGAGGACCTGCTAGACAGCTGTGCTATGTGGGTTGCATTCGAATCAGGCGAAATGCAATTCAGGTGGTTCGGACACTTTTGAACACGACTGTTCATTGACTTAAGTATTTGGTACAGTAGAAAACACACTCTCGACCATAAATACGACTTTCTACCAGTAATAAAGCGATTTTCTTCATTACGCCAGTGGAAAGTAGCCTTATATTGTCCCTGCAACATTTCCTTAACCGCTGATTTTCGTCCATACCTTCCTTTCTCGTTGAGACGACGAATGGTCACGTGCTCACACTTATCTGGAGGGTGCTCCTAATTTCTGTAATAGTCCTGGAAGGGTCTTTCATCACTGCAATGGAATATACTATTGTCTTGATTCTCCGAGTAGTCCGTGGACATCCAGAGCGACGACGCCACCCTCTTCACGTAGAGATGTATTGTAGATTTTCTGTATCCTAGGGCACAGAAAATGGCGCTAATACTGAAACGTCCCCTTTGAACAAATTTATACACGACTGTGCTTAACCTGACACACAATATTTTGTTAGCGCAACGCAATCTGACTTTCAAAATTCCCTACAAAAGAGTGGCCCTGACTAACATTAAACTATACCTTTCACAAATCACTAAATCACTTACCTCACAAAAATCTTCGCTGCTCAAGCTACTGCAATACAGCGAGCGCCACTACTGCCAGCTAAATAAAGGATTCAAACTACTGAAGGCACTAACTACTGATAGGGATAGTTAGCAAATGAAAGATATTAATAGAGAACAAACAATGTATTTACCTTAATATCATCACAAGTCATAATATATATATCAGTTCATGCCAAATTGCAAACCTCCGCCATCTCTCTCCCCACATCCACCACTGCTGGCGGCTCACCTCCAACTGCGCAACGCTACGCGCTGTTCACATCCAGCTGCCGCTGCCCAACACTACAATGGCAGACAACAATGCAAAGCAGCCACAGACTGCACACAGCACAGCCAGTGATTTTCATATTGAGCACTACGTAACGTTGCCAATAAGAAAACATAAACAGCCTACTTACATAGAGAAAACATAAACAGCCTACTTACATAGAGAAAACATAAACAGCCTACTTACATAGCCCCCATGCTCCCCACAAAAATTTTTACAAATGGTGTTGGGCACTGGCCAATACAGATTTGACAAAAATTTTTCACAATTACAGTAACAAAGATATAAAATGCACACACTTATTAATATTATGTTGGTCAAAAGATCAAACTTTCTCACAGTCCATAAAGACAGTCCACATTGTTCATCACAGTAAAAATGCAGAGTTTTTCTCAAAGTCCAAGCAGTAAAAGAAAATGCACATAGAAGTAGTGTTGACCTTCCAACGGAAAGACAGTGCTGACTCTCGACATGCAGACAGGTAATGGGCCACAATGGAGTAAACCCACAGCAGAGTCATTCGAAGTTTTGGAAGAATATTGGTAGGTAGGTCATCACAGAGCAGACCCACTGGAGTCCTGGTAGAGATTGTGGTATTGGTGGGCCACCAGAGGTGCAGACCCACTGCAGTCCTTGTAGAAATAATGGCGTTGGTGAGTCAGCAAAGGTGTAGACCCACTGTAGTCCTTGTAGAGATAATGGTATTGGTGGGCCACCAGAGGTGCAAACCCACTGTAGTCCTGGTAGAGATAATGGCAATGGTGGGCCATCAAAGATGCAGACCCACTGTAGTCCTTGTAGAGATGGCCAGCAGCCATCTGTTGTGACTGCGCAGGTGCACAATCACCATTGAAGAGTCTTGCGGAGAATATAGCAAGTCCATAAACCACCACTTGTGCACTCACAAAGTTTTTGGAATTGTCCTTAGAACGAGCAATGCTGTTATCCAGTCCCTTGCTGAATCATTAACACACATGCAAACACTATCAGTCCCTACTTCTCACATATTGTCCATATACTATGACCAACAGAAACGTGTGCAGTGAAATGTAACTAACAAGTTAATAATGTCATGAACTGGTGACAATTACAATTTTATAACAGAAGAATACAATAACAAAGGTACAAAATACATCATTAAAGAACATAACAATACAGATAACATTTGTAGTACAGGCTTTACAAAAGAATAGAAATAGACATATACATCAGTGTTACAAAAATAGTGACATAAGTACATACATAAAATAATGAGAATAGTTTTCGAAACATTAATTTCACACATGAACATTGAAACAGAACAGAATTGTAAACAACTTTACAAAGAAAATAACATATTATTAATGCAACTTATATTTGAGGATAACAGTATTCCTCATCATAGTGAATGTAGCTTAATATTAAAAGAAGAAAAAATTCTATGAAACTACACAGAGACAGGAAGAAAACAAATACACAAGGGTACACAAACACACAGTGGGATAACACCAATGGGAAAGGACAGGGTTCGTTTTCAGTGTAACATGTGGTACTGCAGTCCAACCCAAAACTTCATTCTATAGATCTTTCGTCTTATTTCAACCTTTGCTTCCACCAAAAAAATCTTATCCAAGCATGCTTTCTGTATTCCGTTCATATTTCTTTCAAAATAATTATTTCTGATTGTACAATACTCATTTGGGCCCCAAATCCTTTTTATATAACTTCGCAATGCATTCTTTACCTATTCTCCATAGTCAGTTTCTCATATAGTCTACCCCCTCTTAAGCTAACTTAAATCTACTGAGCTCAGATGCTAAACTAAGGGACGAGGCAATGCAGCAGCACGTAAAACAATTATTATAAACAGCAATAAAAAAATGGAAAATTGCAAAGCAAGCTACAGTATAAATTAGCAAAAGTCAAATTCAATAACACTATGCCTGGCAAACAGCAGCAACTTATACCTAAACATGACATAGCGCAAGCAGAAAAAATATTACACTAAAATGGCCATGTCTAATACCTATGTCACATCTTAACATTAGAGTGATGCATCACGAGAACTTACACTAGCAGATAAGTTACCAAATCGTAAAGAAATTATTTATGCAATTCCTGTGAAGGGAAATGTCTATTTATGTGCCCTCGTTTTCTTGTAAGTAGATCATAAATTTCTTATTGACTGGATCTGTAGGCATAAAATAACTATATTAGTACATATATTAAATTTTATTTTAACCAATGCTGCAGTGCAGCTAGAAACTTGATATTAAACAAAATGTGTAAATAAATACATAAAGCAAGCCATATGGCATTTTTCTTAACTAGCAAGACAATAGCTGTGAAATGTTTCTCATCGTTTCATTAGGCATTTCAGTAAAATATCATAAATTACGAGCTCCACAGTATGCTTTCAACAAGGAGATGTCAGTAGCGCGGACAATGGCCTTCCCTTTCTGTTTTTTTACCTGTGCTTCTGACGAGGCACTCACACTAATGGCTTGTTCTCCAGGTGTCTGACACACCTGGGTGCCCACGACGCATTATGTGCAGGTGGTCACTTAACTTTCGTACGGAAATATTTACGACAGCAGTTTCTGCTACCGTCTCACATAGAAATATTTCACAGGTCAAGAATTAGCGTTGCAAATCTGTAGAAACAAAATGCTATAGATATAACAGTGTCCAAAACAATTTTCGTCTGCATTGTAATACATTCACGAATATACACACACATTTCATAACTCTTAAAGTACGATTCTTGGTTTCCAACAACCTTTTCCACAAATCAGAGTCCCTAAACACTACTCATTATTCCTTACCTTATTCGTCGACACTTCTTCAGTATTTCATCATAAGAAATACGTAGCATAATAAACATTCCTCAACAACATAATACACATCGTCGTCGTAATAATAACATCATAACACCTCAGTCAAATCTCAAAATCGTCGTAGCTTCCTCCAATAATTTCTAAGCCTAAAAAGAATTCTCTGCTCATTTAAATAGTGTCATCTACCTCAAACGTACTTTAAAAATCATGATCTCATACCCAATATATCATTCAAAGCTCTCATAGTATCACAGTGATTCCAAAAAAATATGAACAGTTTACAAAGTACAGACAAAATACAGTTTCATAAGTGTGAAGTTATCCAACTGTGTAATTGCGTAAACATCTGTCACTGACGTAGTAAAAAAAATGTTTATCTCTCAGTTAAATGATCAGATAGCTGTGTAATTTGTGTGTTAGAGAAATATGGTACCGATGTGTAAAGTTGTATAAGCAAATACCATATTAGCTAGGGTTCCTTGTGGTTGCCACACACATGGTACACAAAGTAAGTGTGTACCCCCCTGAGGATTAATGTAATTATACCCTCAGGTGTTACAGATTACAGCAATGAAATGAAATGTATCACTGAAAACTTTCTTTGTAATTCAAAAATCTTTAAAAATAAATGTTTTAAGTACAAAATTAATCACTGAAATGCGTGTCCTGTAGCGCTAAATGTGCATAATCTCTGTGAAAGTGTCGTAGTTATTTTCCTCCAAAAGCTAAGTTCTGCAGAAGCCAATGTACTTACCTCATGATAAACAAAAGTGAAATGCTTTGCGTAGAGATATCTTAGTTATTACGCTTATTGTTGTGATGATGAAAGTACTGTGCTGTAACGTATTGTTGTGCTATGGAAAAGGCTGTCTCCTTGTAGCTATACCACAAAAGTTACTAATAAAACATGTTTTGATTTCCAGAAGAATTCAGAAAACTGTGCAGATATAAAACAGATACACCGCAAAAGCAACATTGTAAATTGTCACTCCTTAGTAGCGTCGTGATAAAAATCGTGTAGCTGTTACATAAACTAACCTCTGTGTCATCTGGTATCTCTCAGAAAGCACTTTAAATTCAGAATGTATTTTCAAATAAACCAAAACGTTGCATTAAAATCTCATTAGCAGTACTGGTAAATGTTCTAAGTATGTGAGCCTTATAGTCGTTACGTAATCGTGCAACAAACAAGCAAGAATGTACACACACAATAACACTGTGACGTCTGTTTACTATAACAATGCATTCGTCATTTCTGTTTAAATAAGTTCTCTTGGTTCATGATTGGATATTTAACTTCAAACATTGTTGCATGGTAACAGTTTCTAAAGCATACTAGTAACGTGAAGTGAAACGTTTTATGGCAAATACAAAGTTAAAAGGCAGATTATCTGTCAATAAATGGTTTTACATGAGAAATGTGGTGTAAACCTTTACTCTTCATAGTACTCACAGTTTGGCTGGAATACAATTATCATGCAGTATACGTCGGTAAAGAATACTGGAATTTTTCTCAAGGTTAGCGTCTATGTTATTTTTCCCTGAGCCAGCGGCCGCACGCGGCTGCCTGCTGTGCGAGTTATTGTCTGTCTCTTTGTTGGCGCGCGTCGTTACTGGGATTAGGAGGCCTAACTTCCACAAATTCGCCTTTCCGAGAGGGCCCAGCTCTGTTAGAATCCCGCCAGTTCTGATGAAATTCACGTCTGTCGTTTTGTCGGTAGTTTACATAGTTTCTTGTTTGTCGGTCATGTGGTGGAGAATTTCTCCCTGAATCGTAACTGCGCGCTGGTCCGTTGCGTCTAAAGTTATTCTGTCTCCCTTGATAGTATTTATTTTGGTTCCCATATTGTCTGTTTCTCTTATTGTCTCTGTGATAGTCACTACCACGGAGAGGTGATCTTTCCCTGTAGTTATTACTACTCTGCCAACGGTTGTCATATGGATGGTGTCTGTTTTGGTCACGATTTGCGTTGTAAGAATAGCCTTTTCGCGTCCAGTTATCGTTTCTGTCGTCACGGAATTGTGACGGATGTGACCTGTAGTGATTGTTTTCCTGTTTTCGCATCCCGCGACTGTCTGTGTCAATTTCTAATTCTTGTAACAGTCCCTGAAAAGCTTCAATGTCGTCTTTGCAACGTCCTGCCAAAATAATATGTCGTAAATGTTCAGGTAATTTGATTAAGCAAATGCGGATGAGTTCTGAGGGGCTGTATGGGTTTGAAAGATACTGATTCTTATGCAACATGTCTTCAAAATATTTCATAAGACTGGAAAATTCAGATTGTTCGAAACGTTTCATCATTATGATGCTATGTTTTACACGGTCTTGTGTGGCTTGAGACCAATATGCTGAGAGGAAGGCATGGTAAAACTCTCCTTCACTGTGGCAATCGTGAATTACCGATCGCATTCTTACAGCTGGTTCATTCTCCAAGTAGCCACACATAAATTCTAATCTGTGTTCCAACGACCAGTTGGGAGGAAAACAATGAGAGAATTGATGGAGCCATGCTTGTG
This sequence comes from Schistocerca serialis cubense, assembly GCF_023864345.2. Lineage (NCBI taxonomy): Eukaryota > Metazoa > Arthropoda > Insecta > Orthoptera > Acrididae > Schistocerca > Schistocerca serialis. The sequence goes on along the minus strand of NC_064638.1, from coordinate 1,003,811,164 downwards.
GATGAATGTCGTTGCCAGAATTCTTAAATGTTTTGAATTTACGTGTAGTAATGAACAGCTTATAGTCAAAGTCATCATGTCGGCGAGTCGCATATCGGTCATTGTTAGGTCGTGTCGGCCGTTCCATCTCGAAATTCGGTGCACATTGCCAGTTTCTTTCATAACTTCCGAAATGCCCTGTGTTATTATTTTGCGTCTTTTCCGTATTTCTAAGTCCCTCTTCCCGTGTTGGGGCGCGAGTGTCCTCTGAAATATGTAATTCTTGTATTACCTGTGTCAGCTGATCTTGTACTTCCCGGATTTCTCTTTGGTGTTGCGTATTAATTTGATTCTGATTTTGTTTGAATTTCCTAATTTGTTCATACTCTTCTGTGTCAGTGAAGGCTACAGGTGTTGTGTCATTCAGATCATCATCTACCTTTGTAGATAAGTTAGTGAACTGATCTGAAAGTTCGGCTACTTTATCCGATAGTGAAATCATTTCCTCTGTATGTTTTTCTGAACCAAGTTTCAGAGTGTCCATTTGTGTTGCAATCGTGTCTACTGTGTCTTTTAAGTTTTCTTGACTTTTTGCAAGTTGCGTAACCGAATCGGTAGATGCAACTGCGTCAATTTTAGCTTGCAAGGTGTTGTGATTTTCATGAACAATAGTTTGCAGTTCTTTTATAGCTGCTTCGTGATTCTGTAATGCATTTTCATGACGCGAAAAAATAGGTTGGAAATGCTCACAAATTTGTGTTTTTACGTCATTACAGACTTTTTGACATTTCGATTCAATGTGATGTAACTCAGCAGTTAAATCCTCACGTGTTCGTTCAAGAGTTTGCTCCAATGAGTCTAACTTTTGAAGCTTTTGCTGTGTTTGTCTCTGATTTTGTTCCATTGTGTCTAACTTTTGAAGCTTTTGCTGTGTTTGTCTCTGATTTTGTTCCATTGTGTCTAACTTTTCAAGCTTTTGCTGTGTTTGTCTCTGATTTTGTTCCATTTGTTGCATTAATTGCAATAATAATGTATTAGTGTCTGGAATCTGTTTCTCTACGCTTTTCGGCAGTGCATTTGCACCGACAACATTCACATTTTGACAAGCAGAAAATGTGTCTTGACTTATTTGAGAAAACGGTGATGCCCCAAAACCTGAATCTACAGTATTTGCGAAATTGTGTCCTGTCATTTCGGATTCCTGAGGCGAGCTGTTGCCGACCGATCGATCGATAATGCTTCCCTCTTCACTAATTGTTTCACTGTCCGTGCCATTGTTTGCAGCCCGCTCCATTTCCCTATGCACAATTACCAAATTACTACTTTGAACATCAGTTAATTCATTACTCGGTGGCGCTAACACACTGCTTTCATTTTCACTGTCATTTCTCAGTTTACTTTGGAGCCTAGTGTTACGTTTTTCACACGCCATTATTGTCACAGTATTTCACACGACAACACAGAAAAACACAATTTGAAGATCAAAAATAAGAGAACACATTAAAATAGCACTGAAAATAATATGTAGTTAATTGCAGCTGCGAAATACTTGGTGCAAATCTACATGCATGCCACAACTGTTTTACTATACAACAATGAAAGACTGCAACTACAAAGGAAATTCTCTCTATAATTACGCGCTAGCAATAAACAAAATCTACACTAATTACACAAACTACAAGAAAAAAATCAGAAGATTCCAGTGAGGTATCCTAGGCTAAGGGTCGACATATGAAACGTCCCCTTTGAACAAATTTATACACGACTGTGCTTAACCTGACACACAATATTTTGTTAGCGCAACGCAATCTGACTTTCAAAATTCCCTACAAAAGAGTGGCCCTGACTAACATTAAACTATACCTTTCACAAATCACTAAATCACTTACCTCACAAAAATCTTCGCTGCTCAAGCTACTGCAATACAGCGAGCGCCACTACTGCCAGCTAAATAAAGGATTCAAACTACTGAAGGCACTAACTACTGATAGGGATAGTTAGCAAATGAAAGATATTAATAGAGAACAAACAATGTATTTACCTTAATATCATCACAAGTCATAATATATATATCAGTTCATGCCAAATTGCAAACCTCCGCCATCTCTCTCCCCACATCCACCACTGCTGGCGGCTCACCTCCAACTGCGCAACGCTACGCGCTGTTCACATCCAGCTGCCGCTGCCCAACACTACAATGGCAGACAACAATGCAAAGCAGCCACAGACTGCACACAGCACAGCCAGTGATTTTCATATTGAGCACTACGTAACGTTGCCAATAAGAAAACATAAACAGCCTACTTACATAGAGAAAACATAAACAGCCTACTTACATAGAGAAAACATAAACAGCCTACTTACAATACTTCGTTGTAAACAAAGAATTGATAGTTTAGGACGACAACGTCAATTGTAACGTTCAAAGTTCTCGTAGTATTGTAAACATTTGTGTATATGGCTTGTAATGGTCATTGGAGGAAGGCAAGGACAAACGGCACCCTGGCTTCCCTCTTATGAACTCAGCCTTCGGATGTTAATCGTCTGTATTTTTAGCAGTACCATATCCTTAGATATTAAACTCGATTTCAGCTAATGATACAACTACAGGAAGACAATGTGTGATACCTCTTAGGCAAACTATAATGCAGTGCTATCAGACGATAGATTGACCTGTCTCAGACTGTGCAGACTCTGTTTTTATGCCTTTTCCTACCTGGACAATAAGCTTTTCTGAAACGGTAAATTTGTGAACCTTGCTGCTTAAGATGCTTTAAGATTAAACTCTGCACTAAGTATCGGTTTGTGAAGCTATTACTGGCTGCATTTTGCCGCAGTTCGTTGGGTAGAAAGGAAAAAGCTTACTGACCAGAAACTAATGTCCCAGGAGGAAAGGAAGAACGAAATGAAACCTCTCATGTCGGGAGCTCATGTTACTTCTATTTCAGTGATTGCAAAATCAGATGAAACGAACAATGAAGTTGGCAGTATGACGTTGCAGTACCTTAGCCTGAAATGATGCAGAGCCGGTTTTAGGTCAGGAACATACAGAACTGGAAGCCAAGGCACTATTAAATTCTACTATTCGTATGTATTGGTTGCACGCGAAATTACTGATGCAGTATACTTTTAGAACCCAATAAGTTGGTTGCGTATTTTCCGGTTAGAAAGAGCAATGGTAAACAGTCTTCACTACATCAATTAACTGAAACTCGTGATCCCCAGAGACAGAATTTCTGGTTGGCTACTAAGTGTAAGGCCTCTGATTCGGATTTTAGTTTTGCAACGTTGAAATATTTTTCTACATTGTTGAAGTAGATACTACAGTTACAGCAACTTCGCGAAAATGTGGACTTGGACCACGTAAAATGAGTTTCTTGCAACAAAAACAGCTGATCTGCAGTATCTTCTTCGTTTTTCTACTTGAAATAGGTGAACTAGACCAAGTCATCTGGCGAGAATGGTCGTGACATTTAACGGAATACGCTAACATCTTCTGGCTTTGAAAGCGGTGTTCGCTGCCAGTTTTAGCATTTTACAAGCATCGTTGCTAAGCGCAAGTAAATGAAATAGTGCAACGCAATTTCTGTTATGAAGTAACCAGTTAATGGAAAAGTAAAGTTTTTTCACCTTGTCCAATTTGTAAGCTCAGTGAATCATACGTTACGATAAAATCAGTGGTCTCTTGGATTGACCCTAGTTTCTTAGATACGAGATATGGGTTCGATTCGCACTTCCGTTCTGTGTTTTAACCACACACGAACAGTTCTCCTTCATGTCTAGTATTGCGGAGTGAGGAACGTCAGGTTGCACCGTAGTTCAGAATCCGCATTATAAACATCATGTCCGTTCTCTACCATCTGTGGCAGAGCCGGTTTAGGCTTGGCCATAGCAGAGGCGGAAGTCGCGGCAAACAGAAACTGTGTCGCCAGCGAGCTTCCTTACACTAGAAATTTTATTTTATTCAATGAGCCAGTGGCCATTTAAGGTCACACGACTCTTGTTTTAGTTGAACTTGAGAGGAAAAATTTGATGCTGGCTTGGGATTCGAATTCGGATCTCCTCTTTCGTCTTACCTGATCCACACGGACCGATATAGTTCTATCAGTTCGTTGTTTTCCACAAGATTTCTCCAGGTCTCCACGAAATGCACGTATGTGGATTCGAATCCTGGTCCAGTACAAAAGTATCAAAAAAGGTTCGTGGTTTCATTTCAACTCCTAGCATATGCACACTGAATTACTAGTGATACATAATTTTCATTTTTAATGTCTCTTCATATGTTGTCAACAATAAAGATAGGTGCCGTTACTTCTAGTCAAACAAGCACACATCTCACTACTGGTGTATAAACAATTGGTGGATATAAAACGATGGCGAGGTGCCGGGATCGATTCACAATCAGGCAAAAAAAAAAATTCAAACATCTCACTGCTGGTGAAAAAATTCGATATCTAACGCTTTATTTTACTTAGTTGACAATCTGGTTACGTTCTGGGTTCGAGTTCCTCTCACAGTACCTTACATCATGGCACCTCGTTTTAAACACGTGCAAATTTTGTTACTTGACATTATATTAAACTTTTCCGTGATTAGTTAACAGGGAGATAACAGCCTTGACGGGATTTAAGGGACAGCACAAAAATTTTCACATTCAGATTTGCTAACTGATACCTGGGATAACTTCGATGTTTCACGATTCTTCATTCTTTGTCACCAGAGACGTACGTTGTAGTCGGTCAGGCACGAAAGCTTTACTCATTTACAGTGGCTATGGGTGCTTGGCTTCAATCCAGATCCAGAACAAAAAAGTTCGTCATGTTGTTTAAACTTCAGACATGTGAACAAATAATTGCTAAACCATGAGTACAGAGAATTTACTGGTGATACAATGGCAATTTTGAGATTTCCATAGAGCGCTTGCTGCTGTTGATTGCCTTGATTTTAAGGGGACACAGTCGCGAGGGAACTCCCATAAGGAATCAATGCTAAAACGAGCAAACGTCAGGTACACTTTCTGAAGTACCTAATGGAGATAAAGACTTGAAACTTTTACAGTGTACAGTTGAAACATCATTCTAAAATCACATAAAAAATGGTTAATGTATTTTATATATTTCATGAGAAATCATTTTTTTGTTCTATAAAACAAAAAATTAACAACTTTTCTAAACACCTAGGAGCTTGCAAATCTGTTCTTTTTATCACTACTGTTCTATTTTTTTCTATTTAATCATCGTTGTATTAACAAGAGATACTGTAAGTCTGATGTCTGTAGCAGTCATAGTTTTTGATAAAAGTGTACCAGAAGGTCAAAAAATGTAGTTTTGAGAAAAATGGTATTAAAGTTTTACATGCAAGAAAGTAATGTACAATGTCATACAGACACACTTTTAAAACATTCCAGGGTTATACCGTGGCTCAGCTTCTTGATCTTTATCTTCTTTTCTTCTTTTCTTTGATCTTCTGGCTATCCTGGCCTCCTTGGTGGCATTTCCTGCAGAAATATCAGCATACCGGATACGGTTAGAGTTACAAGGCCAGATCAGCCAATCATCCAGACTGTTGCCCCTGCAACTACTGAAGACGCTCCTGCCCCTCTTTAGGAAACACACGTTTGTCTGGCCTCTCAACAGATACCCCTCCGTTTTGGTTGCACCTACGGTACGGCTATCTGTATCGTTGAGGCACGCAAGCCTCCCCACCAACGGCAAGGTCCATGGTTCATGGGCCTTGCTGTGCTGGTACTGCGAACGGCTGAAAGCAAGGGGAAACTACAGCCGTAATTTTTCCCGAGGGCATGCAGCGTTACTGTATGATTAAATGATGATGGCGTCCTCTTGGGTAAATTATTCCGGAGGTAAAATAGTCCCCCATTCGGATCTCCGGGCGGGACTACTCAAGAGGACGTCGTTATCAGGAGAAAGAAAACTGGCGTTCTATGGATCGGAGCGTGGAATGTCAGATCCCTTAATCGGGCAGGTAGGTTAGAAAATTTAAAAAGGGAAATGGATAGGTTAAAATTAGATATAGTGGGCATTAGTGAAGTTCGATGGCGGGAGGAACAAGACTTAATATAAACACAAAATCAAATAGGAGTAATGCAGGAGTAGGTTTAATAATGAATAAAAAATAGGAGTGCGGGTAAGCTACTACAAACAGCGTAGTGAACGCATTATTGTGGCCAAGGTAGACACGAAGCCCACGCCTACTACAGTAGTACAAGTGTATATGCCAACTAGCTCTGCAGATGATGAAGAAATTGATGAAATGTATGATGAGATAAAAGAAATTATTCAGGTAGTGAAGGGAGACGAAAACTTAATAGTGATGGGTGACTGGAATTCGAGAGTAGGAAAAGGGACAGAAGGAAACATAGGTGAATACGGATTGGGGGTAAGAAATGAAAGAGGAAGCCGTCTGGTAGAATTTTGCACAGAGCATAAATTAATCTTAGCTAACACTTGGTTCAAGAATCATGAAAGAAAGTTGTATACATGGAAGAACCCAGGAGATACAAAAAGGTATCAGATAGATTATATAATGGTAAGACAGAGATTTAGGAACCAGGTTTTAAATTGTAAGACATTTCCAGGGGTAGATGTGGACTCTGACCACAATCCATTGGTTATGAACTATAGATTAAAACTGAAGAAACTGCAAAAAGGTGGGAATTTAAGGAGATGGGACCTGGATAAACTGAAAGAACCAGAGGTTGTAGAGAGTTTCAGGGAGAGTATAAGGGAACAGTTGACAGGAATGGGAGAAAGAAATACCGTAGAAGAAGAATGGGTAGCTTTGAGGGATGAAGTAGTGAAGGCAACAGACGATCAAGTAGGTAAAAAGACGAGGGCTGGTAGAAATCCTTGGGTAACAGAAGAAATATTGAATTTAATTGATGAAAGGAGAAAATATAAAAATGCAGTAATTGGAGCAGACATTAATGAATACAAACGTCTCAAAAATGAGATTGACGGGAAGTGCAAAACTGCTAAGCAGGGATGGCTAGAGGACAAATGTAAGGATGTAGAAGCTTATCTCACTAGGGGTAAGATAGATACTGCCTACAGGAAAATTAAAGAGACCTTTGGAGAAAAGAGAACCACTTGCATGAATATCAAGAGCTCAGATGGAAACCCAGTTCCAAGCAAAGAAGGGAAACCAGAAAGGTGGAAGGAGTATATAGAGGGTCTATACAAGGGCAATGTACTTGAGGACAATATTATGGAAATGGAAGAGGATGTAGATGAAGATGAAATGGGAGATATGATACTGCGTGAAGAGTTTGACAGAGCACTGAAAGACCTGAGCCGAAACAAGGCCCCGGGCATAGACAACATTCCATTAGAACTACTGACGACCTTGGGAGAGCAGTCATGACAAAACTCTACCATCTGGCCAGCAAGATGTATGAGACAGCCGAAATTCCCTCAGATTTCAAGAAGAACATAATAATTCCAATCCCAAAGAAAGCAGGTGTTGACAGATGTGAAAATTACTGAACTATCATTTTAATAAGTCACAGCTGCAAAATACTAACGCGAATTCTTTACAGACGAATGGAAAAACTGGTAGAAGCCGACCTCGGGGAAGATCAGTTTGGGTTCCGTAGAAATGTTGGACACGTGAGGCAATACTGACCCTACGACTTATCTTAGAAGAAAGATTAAGGAAAGGCAAACCTACGTTTCTAGCATTTGTAGACTTAGAGAAAGCTTTTTGACTATGTTGACTGGGATACTCTCTTTCAAATTCTGAAGGTGGCAGGCGCCAAATATAGGGAGCGAAAGGCTATTTACAATTTGTACAGAAAGCAGATGGCAGTTATACGAGTTGAGGGGTATGAAAGGGAAGCAGTGGTTGGCAAGGGAGTGAGACAGGGTTGTAGCCTCTCCCTGATACTATTCAATCTGTATATTGAGCAAGCAGTAAAGGAAACAAAAGAAAAGTTCGGAGTAGGTATTAAAATCCACGGAGAAGAAATAAAAACTTTGAGGTTCGCCGATGACATTGTAGTTCTGTCAGAGACAGCAAAGGGCTTGGAAGAGCAGTTGAACGGAATGGACAGTGTCTTGAAAGGAGGGTGTAAGATGGACATCAATTTTCAGAGACCTGCTAGCTGTGAAACCCATTTTCAGAGACCTTAGCCAACAAGAGCTCTTGAAAAACTGTCTCCATGGAAAAACTCAAAACCCAAATAAAACTTTGAATTCTGTCATTTGGACAAGGCTACAAAAACTGTTTTCGTTAGAAAAGAAGCACTAAAATTTGGTGTTCATGATACTGTGATGTGCTTCAATGCTGGTGTGTCAAAGAAGTCTGATGTATTAAGACTCTTGGGAACAAAGGATGGTATCAATACTGAAAGGGGACTGAAAAAGATTGACATGGACCGTATCCGTTGTTTTTGTTGTGGTCTTCAGTCTTGAGACTGGTTTGATGCAGCTCTCCATGCTACTCTATCCTGTGCAAGTTTCTTCATCTCTCAGTACCTACTGCAACCTACATCCTTCTGAATCTGCTTAGTGTATTCATCTCTTGGTCTCCCTCTACGATTTTTACCCTCCACTCTGCTCTCCAGAACTAAATTGGTGATCCCTTGATGCCTCAGAACATGTCCTACCAACCGACCCCTTCTTCTGGTCAAGTTGTGCCACAAGCTCCTCTTCTCCCCAATTCTATTCAATACCTCCTCATTAGTTATGTGATCTACCCATCTAATCTTCAGCTTTCTTCTGTAGACCCACATTTCGAAAGCTTCTATTCTCTTCTTATCTAAACTATTTATCGTCCATGTCTCACTTCCATACATGGCTACACTCCAAACGGATACATTCAGAAACGACATCCTGACACTTAAATCTATACTCGATGTTAACAAATTTCTCTTCTTCAGAAACGCTTTCCTTGCCATTGCCAGTCTACATTTTATATCCCTCTACTTCGACCATCATCAGTTATTTTGCTTCCCAAATAGCAAAACTCCTTTACTACTTTAAGTGTCTCACTTCCTAATCTAATTCCCTCAGCATCACCTGACTTAATTCGACTACATTCCATTATCCTCGTTTTGCTTTTGTTGATGTCCATCTTATACCCTCCTTTCAAGACACTGTCCATTCCGTTCAACTGCTCTTCCAAGCCCTTTGCTGTCTCTGACAGAACTACAATGTCATCGGCGAACCTCAAAGTTTTTATTTCTTCTCCGTGGATTTTAATACCTACTCCGAACTTTTCTTTTGTTTCCTTTACTGCTTGCTCAATATACAGATTGAATAGTATCAGGGAGAGGCTACAACCCTGTCTCACTCCCTTGCCAACCACTGCTTCCCTTTCATACCCCTCAACTCGTATAACTGCCATCTGCTTTCTGTACAAATTGTAAATAGCCTTTCGCTCCCTATATTTGGCGCCTGCCACCTTCAGAATTTGAAAGAGAGTATCCCAGTCAACATAGTCAAAAAGCTTTCTCTAAGTCTACAAATGCTAGAAACGTAGGTTTGCCTTTCCTTAATCTTTCTTCTAAGATAAGTCGTAGGGTCAGTATTGCCTCACGTGTCCAACATTTCTACGGAACCCAAACTGATCTTCCCCGAGGTCGGCTTCTACCAGTTTTTCCATTCGTCTGTAAAGAATTCGCGTTAGTATTTTGCAGCTGTGACTTATTAAAATGATAGTTCAGTAATTTTCACATCTGTCAACACCTGCTTTCTTTGGGATTGGAATTATTATGTTCTTCTTGAAATCTGAGGGAATTTCGGCTGTCTCATACATCTTGCTGGCCAGATGGTAGAGTTTTGTCATGACTGCTCTCCCAAGGTCGTCAGTAGTTCTAATGGAATGTTGTCTATGCCCGGGGCCTTGTTTCGGCTCAGGTCTTTCAGTGCTCTGTCAAACTCTTCACGCAGTATCATATCTCCCATTTCATCTTCATCTACATCCTCTTCCATTTCCATAATATTGTCCTCAAGTACATTGCCCTTGTATAGACCCTCTATATACTCCTTCCACCTTTCTGGTTTCCCTTCTTTGCTTGGAACTGGGTTTCCATCTGAGCTCTTGATATTCATGCAAGTGGTTCTCTTTTCTCCAAAGGTCTCTTTAATTTTCCTGTAGGCAGTATCTATCTTACCCCTAGTGAGATAAGCTTCTACATCCTTACATTTGTCCTCTAGCCATCCCTGCTTAGCAGTTTTGCACTTCCCGTCAATCTCATTTTTGAGACGTTTGTATTCATTAATGTCTGCTCCAATTACTGCATTTTTATATTTTCTCCTTTCATCAATTAAATTCAATATTTCTTCTGTTACCCAAGGATTTCTACCAGCCCTCGTCTTTTTACCTACTTGATCGTCTGTTGCCTTCACTACTTCATCCCTCAAAGCTACCCATTCTTCTTCTACGGTATTTCTTTCTCCCATTCCTGTCAATTGTTCCCTTATACTCTCCCTGAAACTCTCTACAACCTCTGGTTCTTTCAGTTTATCCAGGTCCCATCTCCTTAAATTCCCACCTTTTTGCAGTTTCTTCAGTTTTAATCTATAGTTCATAACCAATGGATTGTGGTCAGAGTCCACATCTACCCCTGGAAATGTCTTACAATTTAAAACCTGGTTCCTAAATCTCTGTCTTACCATTATATAATCTATCTGATACCTTTTTGTATCTCCTGGGTTCTTCCATGTATACAACTTTCTTTCATGATTCTTGAACCAAGTGTTAGCTAAGATTAATTTATGCTCTGTGCAAAATTCTACCAGACGGCTTCCTCTTTCATTTCTTACCCCCAATCCGTATTCACCTATGTTTCCTTCTGTCCCTTTTCCTACTCTCGAATTCCAGTCACCCATCACTATTAAGTTTTCGTCTCCCGTCACTACCTGAATAATTTCTTTTATCTCATCATACATTTCATCAATTTCTTCATCATCTGCAGAGCTAGTTGGCATATAAACTTGTACTACTGTAGTAGGCGTGGGCTTCGTGTCTACCTTGGCCACAATAATGCGTTCACTACGCTGTTTGTAGTAGCTTACCCGCACTCCTATTTTTTTATTCATTATTAAACCTACTCCTGCATTACTCCTATTTGATTTTGTGTTTATATTAAGTCTTGTTCCTCCCGCCATCGAACTTCACTAATGCCCACTATATCTAATTTTAACCTATCCATTTCCCTTTTTAAATTTTCTAACCTACCTGCCCGATTAAGGGATCTGACATTCCACGCTCCGATCCATAGAACGCCAGTTTTCTTTCTCCTGATAACGACGTCCTCTTGAGTAGTCCCGCCCGGAGATCCGAATGGGGGACTATTTTACCTCCGGAATATTTTACCCAAGAGGACGCCATCATCATTTAATCATACAGTAACGCTGCATGCCCTCGGGAAAAATTACGGCTGTAGTTTCCCCTTGCTTTCAGCCGTTCGCAGTACCAGCACAGCAAGGCCCATGAACCATGGACCTTGCCGTTGGTGGGGAGGCTTGCGTGCCTCAACGATACAGATAGCCGTACCGTAGGTGCAACCAAAACGGAGGGGTATCTGTTGAGAGGCCAGACAAACGTGTGTTTCCTAAAGAGGGGCAGGAGCGTCTTCAGTAGTTGCAGGGGCAACAGTCTGGATGATTGGCTGATCTGGCCTTGTAACTCTAACCGTATCCGGTATGCTGATATTTCTGCAGGAAATGCCACCAAGGAGGCCAGGATAGCCAGAAGATCAAAGAAAAGAAGAAAAGAAGATAAAGATCAAGAAGCTGAGCCACGGTATAACCCTGGAATGTTTTAAAAGTGTGTCTGTATGACATTGTACATTACTTTCTTGCATGTAAAACTTTAATACCATTTTTCTCAAAACTACATTTTTTGACCTTCTGGTACACTTTTATCAAAAACTATGACTGCTACAGACATCAGACTTACAGTATCTCTTGTTAATACAACGATGATTAAATAGAAAAAAATAGAACAGTAGTGATAAAAAGAACAGATTTGCAAGCTCCTAGGTGTTTAGAAAAGTTGTTAATTTTTTGTTTTATAGAACAAAAAAATGATTTCTCATGAAATATATAAAATACATTAACCATTTTTTATGTGATTTTAGAATGATGTTTCAACTGTACACTGTAAAAGTTTCAAGTCTTTATCTCCATTAGGTACTTCAGAAAGTGTACCTGACGTTTGCTCGTTTTAGCATTGATTCCTTATGGGAGTTCCCTCGCGACTGTGTCCCCTTAAAATCAAGGCAATCAACAGCAGCAAGCGCTCTATGGAAATCTCAAAATTGCCATTGTATCACCAGTAAATTCTCTGTACTCATGGTTTAGCAATTATTTGTTCACATGTCTGAAGTTTAAACAACATGACGAACTTTTTTGTTCTGGATCTGGATTGAAGCCAAGCACCCATAGCCACTGTAAATGAGTAAAGCTTTCGTGCCTGACCGACTACAACGTACGTCTCTGGTGACAAAGAATGAAGAATCGTGAAACATCGAAGTTATCCCAGGTATCAGTTAGCAAATCTGAATGTGAAAATTTTTGTGCTGTCCCTTAAATCCCGTCAAGGCTGTTATCTCCCTGTTAACTAATCACGGAAAAGTTTAATATAATGTCAAGTAACAAAATTTGCACGTGTTTAAAACGAGGTGCCATGATGTAAGGTACTGTGAGAGGAACTCGAACCCAGAACGTAACCAGATTGTTAACTAAGTAAAATAAAGCGTTAGATATCGAATTTTTTCACCAGCAGTGAGATGTTTGAATTTTTTTTTTTTTTTTTTTTGCCTGATTGTGAATCGATCCCGGCACCTCGCCATCGTTTTATATCCACCAATTGTTTATACACCAGTAGTGAGATGTGTGCTTGTTTGACTAGAAGTAACGGCACCTATCTTTATTGTTGACAACATATGAAGAGACATTAAAAATGAAAATTATGTATCACTAGTAATTCAGTGTGCATATGCTAGGAGTTGAAATGAAACCACGAACCTTTTTTGATACTTTTGTACTGGACCAGGATTCGAATCCACATACGTGCATTTCGTGGAGACCTGGAGAAATCTTGTGGAAAACAACGAACTGATAGAACTATATCGGTCCGTGTGGATCAGGTAAGACGAAAGAGGAGATCCGAATTCGAATCCCAAGCCAGCATCAAATTTTTCCTCTCAAGTTCAACTAAAACAAGAGTCGTGTGACCTTAAATGGCCACTGGCTCATTGAATAAAATAAAATTTCTAGTGTAAGGAAGCTCGCTGGCGACACAGTTTCTGTTTGCCGCGACTTCCGCCTCTGCTATGGCCAAGCCTAAACCGGCTCTGCCACAGATGGTAGAGAACGGACATGATGTTTATAATGCGGATTTTGAACTACGGTGCAACCTGACGTTCCTCACTCTGCAATACTAGACATGAAGGAGAACTGTTCGTGTGTGGTTAAAACACAGAACGGAAGTGCGAATCGAACCCATATCTCGTATCTAAGAAACTAGGGTCAATCCAAGAGACCACTGATTTTATCGTAACGTATGATTCACTGAGCTTACAAATTGGACAAGGTGAAAAAACTTTACTTTTCCATTAACTGGTTACTTCATAACAGAAATTGCGTTGCACTATTTCATTTACTTGCTCTTAGCAACGATGCTTGTAAAATGCTAAAACTGGCAGCGAACACCGCTTTCAAAGCCAGAAGATGTTAGCGTATTCCGTTAAATCTCACGACCATTCTCGCCAGATGACTTGGTCTAGTTCACCTATTTCAAGTAGAACAACGAAGAAGATACTGCAGATCAGCTGTTTTTGTTGCAAGAAACTCATTTTACGTGGTCCAAGTCCACATTTTCGCGAAGTTGCTGTAACTGTAGTATCTACTTCAACAATGTAGAAAAATATTTCAACGTTGCAAAACTAAAATCCGAATCAGAGGCCTTACACTTAGTAGCCAACCAGAAATTCTGTCTCTGGGGATCACGAGTTTCAGTTAATTGATGTAGTGAAGACTGTTTACCATTGCTCTTTCTAACCGGAAAATACGCAACCAACTTATTGGGTTCTAAAAGTATACTGCATCAGTAATTTCGCGTGCAACCAATACATACGAATAGTAGAATTTAATAGTGCCTTGGCTTCCAGTTCTGTATGTTCCTGACCTAAAACCGGCTCTGCATCATTTCAGGCTAAGGTACTGCAACGTCATACTGCCAACTTCATTGTTCGTTTCATCTGATTTTGCAATCACTGAAATAGAAGTAACATGAGCTCCCGACATGAGAGGTTTCATTTCGTTCTTCCTTTCCTCCTGGGACATTAGTTTCTGGTCAGTAAGCTTTTTCCTTTCTACCCAACGAACTGCGGCAAAATGCAGCCAGTAATAGCTTCACAAACCGATACTTAGTGCAGAGTTTAATCTTAAAGCATCTTAAGCAGCAAGGTTCACAAATTTACCGTTTCAGAAAAGCTTATTGTCCAGGTAGGAAAAGGCATAAAAACAGAGTCTGCACAGTCTGAGACAGGTCAATCTATCGTCTGATAGCACTGCATTATAGTTTGCCTAAGAGGTATCACACATTGTCTTCCTGTAGTTGTATCATTAGCTGAAATCGAGTTTAATATCTAAGGATATGGTACTGCTAAAAATACAGACGATTAACATCCGAAGGCTGAGTTCATAAGAGGGAAGCCAGGGTGCCGTTTGTCCTTGCCTTCCTCCAATGACCATTACAAGCCATATACACAAATGTTTACAATACTACGAGAACTTTGAACGTTACAATTGACGTTGTCGTCCTAAACTATCAATTCTTTGTTTACAACGAAGTATTAGCGCCATTTTCTGTGCCCTAGGATACAGAAAATCTACAATACATCTCTACGTGAAGAGGGTGGCGTCGTCGCTCTGGATGTCCACGGACTACTCGGAGAATCAAGACAATAGTATATTCCATTGCAGTGATGAAAGACCCTTCCAGGACTATTACAGAAATTAGGAGCACCCTCCAGATAAGTGTGAGCACGTGACCATTCGTCGTCTCAACGAGAAAGGAAGGTATGGACGAAAATCAGCGGTTAAGGAAATGTTGCAGGGACAATATAAGGCTACTTTCCACTGGCGTAATGAAGAAAATCGCTTTATTACTGGTAGAAAGTCGTATTTATGGTCGAGAGTGTGTTTTCTACTGTACCAAATACTTAAGTCAATGAACAGTCGTGTTCAAAAGTGTCCGAACCACCTGAATTGCATTTCGCCTGATTCGAATGCAACCCACATAGCACAGCTGTCTAGCAGGTCCTCTAATCACCCCTCGGTACGGTCGTTAGACTATTGAAAATGGTTCCAACAAGTCACCACTAGAAAACACTGCTCTGTATCGCAATAACTCAAGATGTAAAGTAATATCAAGGTACTACAAATATCAGGGAACATCTTATCACAGATAAGACGGTCCTTCAGGCTTGTAAGCTCACATTTATTACAATAAATGACATACATGAAATGTTACCACTCTCATTATTACGTCAGGTAGGTAATTAACGTAGTAAGTTCGTCGTATTCATGATTTCCTCTTCAAAATAACATACCGTACTTATTATTTAACACAAAATGACATTAAAAATTTAAGTTATTCACGAGCAGCTAGTTGAGAATATGTATGAACTTCAAATGACACGACGAACCGTCTCGTTCTGCATATGGATTCAAACCCAGGTCATGTAGACTTAGCAAAGACTTCGTAACTGACGGAAACTAACAGTCATTCCTGACTAGGCATACAGAGAGTGATATACCTCGATTTTAGACAGTATCAGTTAGCAAATATCAACTTTAAATTACATAACGTATACATTGTTAACAGACGCGAATTGTAGTAGCTTACCCGCACTCCTATTTTTTTATTCATTATTAAACCTACTCCTGCATTACTCCTATTTGATTTTGTGTTTATATTAAGTCTTGTTCCTCCCGCCATCGAACTTCACTAATGCCCACTATATCTAATTTTAACCTATCCATTTCCCTTTTTAAATTTTCTAACCTACCTGCCCGATTAAGGGATCTGACATTCCAGGATCTGACATTCCACGCTCCGATCCATAGAACGCCAGTTTTCTTTCTCCTGATAACGACGTCCTCTTGAGTAGTCCCGCCCGGAGATCCGAATGGGGGACTATTTTACCTCCGGAATATTTTACCCAAGAGGACGCCATCGTCATTTAATTATACAGTAACGCTGCATGCCCTCGGGAAAAATTACGGCTGTAGTTTCCCCTTGCTTTCAGCCGTTCGCAGTACCAGCACAGCAAGGCCCATGAACCATGGACCTTGCCGTTGGTGGGGAGGCTTGCGTGCCTCAACGATACAGATAGCCGTACCGTAGGTGCAACCAAAACGGAGGGGTATCTGTTGAGAGGCCAGACAAACGTGTGTTTCCTAAAGAGGGGCAGGAGCGTCTTCAGTAGTTGCAGGGGCAACAGTCTGGATGATTGGCTGATCTGGCCTTGTAACTCTAACCGTATCCGGTATGCTGATATTTCTGCAGGAAATGCCACCAAGGAGGCCAGGATAGCCAGAAGATCAAAGAAAAGAAGAAAAGAAGATAAAGATCAAGAAGCTGAGCCACGGTATAACCCTGGAATGTTTTAAAAGTGTGTCTGTATGACATTGTACATTACTTTCTTGCATGTAAAACTTTAATACCATTTTTCTCAAAACTACATTTTTTTGACCTTCTGGTACACTTTTATCAAAAACTATGACTGCTACAGACATCAGACTTACAGTATCTCTTGTTAATACAACGATGATTAAATAGAAAACAATAGAACAGTAGTGATAAAAAGAACAGATTTGCAAGCTCCTAGGTGTTTAGAAAAGTTGTTAATTTTTTGTTTTATAGAACAAAAAAATGATTTCTCATGAAATATATAAAATACATTAACCATTTTTTATGTGATTTTAGAATGATGTTTCAACTGTACACTGTAAAAGTTTCAAGTCTTTATCTCCATTAGGTACTTCAGAAAGTGTACCTGACGTTTGCTCGTTTTAGCATTGATTCCTTATGGGAGTTCCCTCGCGACTGTGTCCCCTTAAAATCAAGGCAATCAACAGCAGCAAGCGCTCTATGGAAATCTCAAAATTGCCATTGTATCACCAGTAAATTCTCTGTACTCATGGTTTAGCAATTATTTGTTCACATGTCTGAAGTTTAAACAACATGACCAACTTTTTTGTTCTGGATCTGGATTGAAGCCAAGCACCCATAGCCACTGTAAATGAGTAAAGCTTTCGTGCCTGACCGACTACAACGTACGTCTCTGGTGACAAAGAATGAAGAATCGTGAAACATCGAAGTTATCCCAGGTATCAGTTAGCAAATCTGAATGTGAAAATTTTTGTGCTGTCCCTTAAATCCCGTCAAGGCTGTTATCTCCCTGTTAACTAATCACGGAAAAGTTTAATATAATGTCAAGTAACAAAATTTGCACGTGTTTAAAACGAGGTGCCATGATGTAAGGTACTGTGAGAGGAACTCGAACCCAGAACGTAACCAGATTGTTAACTAAGTAAAATAAAGCGTTAGATATCGAATTTTTTCACCAGCAGTGAGATGTTTGAATTTTTTTTTTTTTTTTTTTTGCCTGATTGTGAATCGATCCCGGCACCTCGCCATCGTTTTATATCCACCAATTGTTTATACACCAGTAGTGAGATGTGTGCTTGTTTGACTAGAAGTAACGGCACCTATCTTTATTGTTGACAACATATGAAGAGACATTAAAAATGAAAATTATGTATCACTAGTAATTCAGTGTGCATATGCTAGGAGTTGAAATGAAACCACGAACCTTTTTTGATACTTTTGTACTGGACCAGGATTCGAATCCACATACGTGCATTTCGTGGAGACCTGGAGAAATCTTGTGGAAAACAACGAACTGATAGAACTATATCGGTCCGTGTGGATCAGGTAAGACGAAAGAGGAGATCCGAATTCGAATCCCAAGCCAGCATCAAATTTTTCCTCTCAAGTTCAACTAAAACAAGAGTCGTGTGACCTTAAATGGCCACTGGCTCATTGAATAAAATAAAATTTCTAGTGTAAGGAAGCTCGCTGGCGACACAGTTTCTGTTTGCCGCGACTTCCGCCTCTGCTATGGCCAAGCCTAAACCGGCTCTGCCACAGATGGTAGAGAACGGACATGATGTTTATAATGCGGATTTTGAACTACGGTGCAACCTGACGTTCCTCACTCTGCAATACTAGACATGAAGGAGAACTGTTCGTGTGTGGTTAAAACACAGAACGGAAGTGCGAATCGAACCCATATCTCGTATCTAAGAAACTAGGGTCAATCCAAGAGACCACTGATTTTATCGTAACGTATGATTCACTGAGCTTACAAATTGGACAAGGTGAAAAAACTTTACTTTTCCATTAACTGGTTACTTCATAACAGAAATTGCGTTGCACTATTTCATTTACTTGCTCTTAGCAACGATGCTTGTAAAATGCTAAAACTGGCAGCGAACACCGCTTTCAAAGCCAGAAGATGTTAGCGTATTCCGTTAAATCTCACGACCATTCTCGCCAGATGACTTGGTCTAGTTCACCTATTTCAAGTAGAACAACGAAGAAGATACTGCAGATCAGCTGTTTTTGTTGCAAGAAACTCATTTTACGTGGTCCAAGTCCACATTTTCGCGAAGTTGCTGTAACTGTAGTATCTACTTCAACAATGTAGAAAAATATTTCAACGTTGCAAAACTAAAATCCGAATCAGAGGCCTTACACTTAGTAGCCAACCAGAAATTCTGTCTCTGGGGATCACGAGTTTCAGTTAATTGATGTAGTGAAGACTGTTTACCATTGCTCTTTCTAACCGGAAAATACGCAACCAACTTATTGGGTTCTAAAAGTATACTGCATCAGTAATTTCGCGTGCAACCAATACATACGAATAGTAGAATTTAATAGTGCCTTGGCTTCCAGTTCTGTATGTTCCTGACCTAAAACCGGCTCTGCATCATTTCAGGCTAAGGTACTGCAACGTCATACTGCCAACTTCATTGTTCGTTTCATCTGATTTTGCAATCACTGAAATAGAAGTAACATGAGCTCCCGACATGAGAGGTTTCATTTCGTTCTTCCTTTCCTCCTGGGACATTAGTTTCTGGTCAGTAAGCTTTTTCCTTTCTACCCAACGAACTGCGGCAAAATGCAGCCAGTAATAGCTTCACAAACCGATACTTAGTGCAGAGTTTAATCTTAAAGCATCTTAAGCAGCAAGGTTCACAAATTTACCGTTTCAGAAAAGCTTATTGTCCAGGTAGGAAAAGGCATAAAAACAGAGTCTGCACAGTCTGAGACAGGTCAATCTATCGTCTGATAGCACTGCATTATAGTTTGCCTAAGAGGTATCACACATTGTCTTCCTGTAGTTGTATCATTAGCTGAAATCGAGTTTAATATCTAAGGATATGGTACTGCTAAAAATACAGACGATTAACATCCGAAGGCTGAGTTCATAAGAGGGAAGCCAGGGTGCCGTTTGTCCTTGCCTTCCTCCAATGACCATTACAAGCCATATACACAAATGTTTACAATACTACGAGAACTTTGAACGTTACAATTGACGTTGTCGTCCTAAACTATCAATTCTTTGTTTACAACGAAGTATTAGCGCCATTTTCTGTGCCCTAGGATACAGAAAATCTACAATACATCTCTACGTGAAGAGGGTGGCGTCGTCGCTCTGGATGTCCACGGACTACTCGGAGAATCAAGACAATAGTATATTCCATTGCAGTGATGAAAGACCCTTCCAGGACTATTACAGAAATTAGGAGCACCCTCCAGATAAGTGTGAGCACGTGACCATTCGTCGTCTCAACGAGAAAGGAAGGTATGGACGAAAATCAGCGGTTAAGGAAATGTTGCAGGGACAATATAAGGCTACTTTCCACTGGCGTAATGAAGAAAATCGCTTTATTACTGGTAGAAAGTCGTATTTATGGTCGAGAGTGTGTTTTCTACTGTACCAAATACTTAAGTCAATGAACAGTCGTGTTCAAAAGTGTCCGAACCACCTGAATTGCATTTCGCCTGATTCGAATGCAACCCACATAGCACAGCTGTCTAGCAGGTCCTCTAATCACCCCTCGGTACGGTCGTTAGACTATTGAAAATGGTTCCAACAAGTCACCACTAGAAAACACTGCTCTGTATCGCAATAACTCAAGATGTAAAGTAATATCAAGGTACTACAAATATCAGGGAACATCTTATCACAGATAAGACGGTCCTTCAGGCTTGTAAGCTCACATTTATTACAATAAATGACATACATGAAATGTTACCACTCTCATTATTACGTCAGGTAGGTAATTAACGTAGTAAGTTCGTCGTATTCATGATTTCCTCTTCAAAATAACATACCGTACTTATTATTTAACACAAAATGACATTAAAAATTTAAGTTATTCACGAGCAGCTAGTTGAGAATGTGTATGAACTTCAAATGACACGACGAACCGTCTCGTTCTGCATATGGATTCAAACCCAGGTCATGTAGACATAGCAAAGACTTCGTGACTGACGGAAACTAACAGTCATTTCTGACTAGGCATACAGAGAGTGATATACCTCGATTTTAGACAGTATCAGTTAGCAAATATCAACTTTAAATTACATAACGTATACATTGTTAACGGACGCGAATTGTAGTAGCTTACCCGCACTCCTATTTTTTTATTCATTATTAAACCTACTCCTGCATTACTCCTATTTGATTTTGTGTTTATATTAAGTCTTGTTCCTCCCGCCATCGAACTTCACTAATGCCCACTATATCTAATTTTAACCTATCCATTTCCCTTTTTAAATTTTCTAACCTACCTGCCCGATTAAGGGATCTGACATTCCAGGATCTGACATTCCACGCTCCGATCCATAGAACGCCAGTTTTCTTTCTCCTGATAACGACGTCCTCTTGAGTAGTCCCGCCCGGAGATCCGAATGGGGGACTATTTTACCTCCGGAATATTTTACCCAAGAGGACGCCATCGTCATTTAATTATACAGTAACGCTGCATGCCCTCGGGAAAAATTACGGCTGTAGTTTCCCCTTGCTTTCAGCCGTTCGCAGTACCAGCACAGCAAGGCCCATGAACCATGGACCTTGCCGTTGGTGGGGAGGCTTGCGTGCCTCAACGATACAGATAGCCGTACCGTAGGTGCAACCAAAACGGAGGGGTATCTGTTGAGAGGCCAGACAAACGTGTGTTTCCTAAAGAGGGGCAGGAGCGTCTTCAGTAGTTGCAGGGGCAACAGTCTGGATGATTGGCTGATCTGGCCTTGTAACTCTAACCGTATCCGGTATGCTGATATTTCTGCAGGAAATGCCACCAAGGAGGCCAGGATAGCCAGAAGATCAAAGAAAAGAAGAAAAGAAGATAAAGATCAAGAAGCTGAGCCACGGTATAACCCTGGAATGTTTTAAAAGTGTGTCTGTATGACATTGTACATTACTTTCTTGCATGTAAAACTTTAATACCATTTTTCTCAAAACTACATTTTTTTGACCTTCTGGTACACTTTTATCAAAAACTATGACTGCTACAGACATCAGACTTACAGTATCTCTTGTTAATACAACGATGATTAAATAGAAAACAATAGAACAGTAGTGATAAAAAGAACAGATTTGCAAGCTCCTAGGTGTTTAGAAAAGTTGTTAATTTTTTGTTTTATAGAACAAAAAAATGATTTCTCATGAAATATATAAAATACATTAACCATTTTTTATGTGATTTTAGAATGATGTTTCAACTGTACACTGTAAAAGTTTCAAGTCTTTATCTCCATTAGGTACTTCAGAAAGTGTACCTGACGTTTGCTCGTTTTAGCATTGATTCCTTATGGGAGTTCCCTCGCGACTGTGTCCCCTTAAAATCAAGGCAATCAACAGCAGCAAGCGCTCTATGGAAATCTCAAAATTGCCATTGTATCACCAGTAAATTCTCTGTACTCATGGTTTAGCAATTATTTGTTCACATGTCTGAAGTTTAAACAACATGACCAACTTTTTTGTTCTGGATCTGGATTGAAGCCAAGCACCCATAGCCACTGTAAATGAGTAAAGCTTTCGTGCCTGACCGACTACAACGTACGTCTCTGGTGACAAAGAATGAAGAATCGTGAAACATCGAAGTTATCCCAGGTATCAGTTAGCAAATCTGAATGTGAAAATTTTTGTGCTGTCCCTTAAATCCCGTCAAGGCTGTTATCTCCCTGTTAACTAATCACGGAAAAGTTTAATATAATGTCAAGTAACAAAATTTGCACGTGTTTAAAACGAGGTGCCATGATGTAAGGTACTGTGAGAGGAACTCGAACCCAGAACGTAACCAGATTGTTAACTAAGTAAAATAAAGCGTTAGATATCGAATTTTTTCACCAGCAGTGAGATGTTTGAATTTTTTTTTTTTTTTTTTTTGCCTGATTGTGAATCGATCCCGGCACCTCGCCATCGTTTTATATCCACCAATTGTTTATACACCAGTAGTGAGATGTGTGCTTGTTTGACTAGAAGTAACGGCACCTATCTTTATTGTTGACAACATATGAAGAGACATTAAAAATGAAAATTATGTATCACTAGTAATTCAGTGTGCATATGCTAGGAGTTGAAATGAAACCACGAACCTTTTTTGATACTTTTGTACTGGACCAGGATTCGAATCCACATACGTGCATTTCGTGGAGACCTGGAGAAATCTTGTGGAAAACAACGAACTGATAGAACTATATCGGTCCGTGTGGATCAGGTAAGACGAAAGAGGAGATCCGAATTCGAATCCCAAGCCAGCATCAAATTTTTCCTCTCAAGTTCAACTAAAACAAGAGTCGTGTGACCTTAAATGGCCACTGGCTCATTGAATAAAATAAAATTTCTAGTGTAAGGAAGCTCGCTGGCGACACAGTTTCTGTTTGCCGCGACTTCCGCCTCTGCTATGGCCAAGCCTAAACCGGCTCTGCCACAGATGGTAGAGAACGGACATGATGTTTATAATGCGGATTTTGAACTACGGTGCAACCTGACGTTCCTCACTCTGCAATACTAGACATGAAGGAGAACTGTTCGTGTGTGGTTAAAACACAGAACGGAAGTGCGAATCGAACCCATATCTCGTATCTAAGAAACTAGGGTCAATCCAAGAGACCACTGATTTTATCGTAACGTATGATTCACTGAGCTTACAAATTGGACAAGGTGAAAAAACTTTACTTTTCCATTAACTGGTTACTTCATAACAGAAATTGCGTTGCACTATTTCATTTACTTGCTCTTAGCAACGATGCTTGTAAAATGCTAAAACTGGCAGCGAACACCGCTTTCAAAGCCAGAAGATGTTAGCGTATTCCGTTAAATCTCACGACCATTCTCGCCAGATGACTTGGTCTAGTTCACCTATTTCAAGTAGAACAACGAAGAAGATACTGCAGATCAGCTGTTTTTGTTGCAAGAAACTCATTTTACGTGGTCCAAGTCCACATTTTCGCGAAGTTGCTGTAACTGTAGTATCTACTTCAACAATGTAGAAAAATATTTCAACGTTGCAAAACTAAAATCCGAATCAGAGGCCTTACACTTAGTAGCCAACCAGAAATTCTGTCTCTGGGGATCACGAGTTTCAGTTAATTGATGTAGTGAAGACTGTTTACCATTGCTCTTTCTAACCGGAAAATACGCAACCAACTTATTGGGTTCTAAAAGTATACTGCATCAGTAATTTCGCGTGCAACCAATACATACGAATAGTAGAATTTAATAGTGCCTTGGCTTCCAGTTCTGTATGTTCCTGACCTAAAACCGGCTCTGCATCATTTCAGGCTAAGGTACTGCAACGTCATACTGCCAACTTCATTGTTCGTTTCATCTGATTTTGCAATCACTGAAATAGAAGTAACATGAGCTCCCGACATGAGAGGTTTCATTTCGTTCTTCCTTTCCTCCTGGGACATTAGTTTCTGGTCAGTAAGCTTTTTCCTTTCTACCCAACGAACTGCGGCAAAATGCAGCCAGTAATAGCTTCACAAACCGATACTTAGTGCAGAGTTTAATCTTAAAGCATCTTAAGCAGCAAGGTTCACAAATTTACCGTTTCAGAAAAGCTTATTGTCCAGGTAGGAAAAGGCATAAAAACAGAGTCTGCACAGTCTGAGACAGGTCAATCTATCGTCTGATAGCACTGCATTATAGTTTGCCTAAGAGGTATCACACATTGTCTTCCTGTAGTTGTATCATTAGCTGAAATCGAGTTTAATATCTAAGGATATGGTACTGCTAAAAATACAGACGATTAACATCCGAAGGCTGAGTTCATAAGAGGGAAGCCAGGGTGCCGTTTGTCCTTGCCTTCCTCCAATGACCATTACAAGCCATATACACAAATGTTTACAATACTACGAGAACTTTGAACGTTACAATTGACGTTGTCGTCCTAAACTATCAATTCTTTGTTTACAACGAAGTATTAGCGCCATTTTCTGTGCCCTAGGATACAGAAAATCTACAATACATCTCTACGTGAAGAGGGTGGCGTCGTCGCTCTGGATGTCCACGGACTACTCGGAGAATCAAGACAATAGTATATTCCATTGCAGTGATGAAAGACCCTTCCAGGACTATTACAGAAATTAGGAGCACCCTCCAGATAAGTGTGAGCACGTGACCATTCGTCGTCTCAACGAGAAAGGAAGGTATGGACGAAAATCAGCGGTTAAGGAAATGTTGCAGGGACAATATAAGGCTACTTTCCACTGGCGTAATGAAGAAAATCGCTTTATTACTGGTAGAAAGTCGTATTTATGGTCGAGAGTGTGTTTTCTACTGTACCAAATACTTAAGTCAATGAACAGTCGTGTTCAAAAGTGTCCGAACCACCTGAATTGCATTTCGCCTGATTCGAATGCAACCCACATAGCACAGCTGTCTAGCAGGTCCTCTAATCACCCCTCGGTACGGTCGTTAGACTATTGAAAATGGTTCCAACAAGTCACCACTAGAAAACACTGCTCTGTATCGCAATAACTCAAGATGTAAATTAATATCAAGGTACTACAAATATCAGGGAACATCTTATCACAGATAAGACGGTCCTTCAGGCTTGTAAGCTCACATTTATTACAATAAATGACATACATGAAATGTTACCACTCTCATTATTACGTCAGGTAGGTAATTAACGTAGTAAGTTCGTCGTATTCATGATTTCCTCTTCAAAATAACATACCGTACTTATTATTTAACACAAAATGACATTAAAAATTTAAGTTATTCACGAGCAGCTAGTTGAGAATATGTATGAACTTCAAATGACACGACGAACCGTCTCGTTCTGCATATGGATTCAAACCCAGGTCATGTAGACTTAGCAAAGACTTCGTGACTGACGGAAACTAACAGTCATTTCTGACTAGGCATACAGAGAGTGATATACCTCGATTTTAGACAGTATCAGTTAGCAAATATCAACTTTAAATTACATAACGTATACATTGTTAACGGACGCGAATTCCTACCCAGCATCTACTGTCCTTGTTAACGAACTACGAGAGATGTTAAATATTGCTTCTTCACAAGTAACTTACTTGAAATGCCGTGAGGTAAAGCTTTGTGTTGGACAGGGATTCGAACCCAGAGCCTAATTGGATTATCATCGAAGCACAATCAACTGCGGCAAATCGGATTTTCTCGGCAGTAGCTAGATGTTTTAACTGAAATGACGAGACGAAACAATTTTTTCTTTCCCAGGACTCCAACCTGGCACCTATCGCTGTTATATTCTAGAGAAAACGAACGTTAAAAATGGGTTTTTTACAACAGCAGCGACATGTGAGCATGTTTTAACTAGAGATAATATGACGAAGAGTTCAGTGCTGACTGGGAATCGAGCCCCACACATATCGTTGTTGACTGCACACAAAGAGACGTCAGCTACCGAATGTTTCTCCACCAGCAGCTCGAAATAACATCCTTGAATTTACAATGATTTCGCAAACAGTTCTGTGTCTCACTGGCACTCAAAAACGTCGGATACCGTTAGTGTTGACAACGAATGAAAATACATTAAAAATCAAAATTATTACCCACCAGCAGATAGGTGTTCTCATGCTAGAGCTTGATAATACATAATGGAAGCTTTAGTGACGGGCCAGGATTCGAACCCTTTCACGCGCAATATGTGGAGATGTTGAGGAATCTGCAGTTTTGATCAAACAACAAATTGCAGTCGAGCTGTATTTTCACGAAGGGATCAAATTCCGCGTTAAGGGCGGTCTGAGTTCCATTCCCAGATCAGAACCATTTTATCGACATACAGAAGCTCAAATAAAAGATGGAATAAGTGCCCTGTGACCCTACATAGCGTTTGTTTCGTCACTACAAATAAATAACTAGTATAAGAAAGGTTACTGTTGACATAGTTTCTCCGTGTCGCGACTCCTGACGTTATTGTGGTTCAACCTAACAACTCCTTGGTAGAGAAGGAATATCATGTTTAACATGAATGTCAGACCACAATGCCATTATACCTTCTTCACTTGGCGTAGCCAGAAGAGAACAGAATCTATCTCTCCCTATCAAAAATCATAATCAGAAGTTGGAATCGAACCCAGACCATAAGTATACGAACATAGCATCAATCCAAGAGACCACCAATTTCTCTTCTCTATCACTCATTTTTCTATTATAACGATGTTGCGCCACACTGGTTGAGAATTCTGACACACAGACTCCCTGTAGTGGTTTGCAGCATGTTCAGTACATTCATTTACTTGGTTGACCGAATCGCCATGAACTAGCTGCCTCGGCTACCCAGTAGATACATTCGTCTCTATTTTGTAATCCCCGAAATAAAATCACGTAACTGACACATACACAGAACTGCCAACAGTGTAGGATGCAGAAATTCAAAACGGGAAGTGTTCCTTTCGACTTGAGCTACTCTATTGCGCTATCTGTTTGTTAAAAACATCGTGCAGTGCAAAAGAAAAGCTGTAACTGTCTGTCTCTCAGAAGTCTAGATCCGGCTATATGCATTATCTCACAGCACTGTGCAATGCGCAAGTCCTGGAGGAATTGTTGAAGAGTTCTGGAGGTGTTATAGGTATCTGTCAGCTAGTAGCGTAACGGTAAGCGTCGCACACTGTTGAGAAGACGTCGTGAGCTTGGGTACATTCACTGCTACATTTTTTTAAACGCAATACTGCTGTCTGCTGAAGTTATCGATCTAATGGAACTTTGAACATAATTCCCTTCACTTCTCAACCCAAAATAGTCGCATGTGGAAAAAGGGCTAGCTTCTGCGACATTTTGTTCTTTTCAGGTTTAATAGATTGCCAGGCTGCAGATGCATCTCGAAACTTTTGTATTATGTATGGGGAGAGCGCATCGTGCCAAAATACGTCAGAAAAGTATTTTCTACATTAGCTGTCGTGTGCCAGTGGCACTTTCTTCTTCATAAAACCTTTAACTGAGAACAAGTTTGCTACATGCATGTAATCAATAAACTGCATGCGCATTGTCAGACTGACATAGATAACATCAGAGAATTCGCATATATCGTTGATGATTAATTTCTCTCTCATGTTAACTAATTTTTTAACAACACTAAAAGAAACCGTACAAAAATTGTGCACTGTATTGTAAGAAATGAAATAAAACTACCCACGATAACCTTACGACAAAGTCTGTTTCAATAAAACTGAGTATCTGTACACAAGCATGCCTCTATCGGCACGAATTGGTAAAATACTAATCACTCAGATTTCGATTGGGTCTGATTGGTATGCTGTGTCATACTAAAGGGGTATGCAAATGTGGCATTTCATAAATAAAGTTATGCATTCCTGGAAACCCAAAATTTGTTTGTCAGCAGCGGAAAGAGGCGTTACCTGTTGTGCAGCATTGCAAGTTGTTCACCATTGCACTATGAGCCGAAAGTATTTTCTTGCGATTTCCTTATCGATGTCTGATCTGACTGCTTGTAGCTCTTTCGCAGAAGGAATAAAAACGTTACAGTCAGCAAGACTGGGACCGCAGACAATAACAGACACTTTGTCTCACTTTAGCACGTTTCCACAGTGCTAGGGAAGCGGCATGCATCTAGGTTTCCTCTTACGAGACCATCAGTGGCTACAACTCGTAAACCGCTATTTAAAGGACGAGATTAGATGCGATTTTCACGTGCAACGACTTTCCTGGGATGAAAACCGTAAATTTACAATCTTTTGTTACAGCTCAAGCGTTAATAACTCAGATTATTCAATGGAAATGACAGGAAAAATCAAGTGAACTTTGAGGTTTAATTCCGTGCACACCAGGAAGTAACTCGTCGATCACAGAGTTGCCAAATATACCTTGCCTTGTTGACAAATCTCAGTAACATTACCAGCAGGAAGAAGACGAACCTATGTGATCTACAGTGGGCTGGGAAGTGACCATAGCTGACGTCTCAAAGACGCGGCTGCTACGGCCTGGAATACGTAATCCGTCTGATTCACATTTCTGTAACTGGGTTTAGGGACTGGAGCGTAGTTACTAATAATACTCAGAACTGACTGCAAACTAAGCTTCATAAATCAGTAACTCTCATAGTTGTTTTTATATATCTTTCGTAAGTGTACTCAAAATTAAGAAAATCATTGACGAATGTTTTCGTGCCTCGCCGATAGTCGAGCACAACAAACAAATAAAAATTAAAAAAAAGACTGTGTGCGCGCGCGTTGTGTGTGTGTGTGTGTGTGTGTGTGTGTGTGTGTGAGAGAGAGAGAGAGAGAGAGAGAGAGAGAGGGAGAAGAGAGAGTGAGGGAGAGAGATAAATATAAAAAAGAATGGGATAGAGAGAGTAAAAAATTGTTGCAAAGAAACTGAATCATGGTATGTAAAGAAATCTTTCATTAAAATGACATGTTCTGAATTCTTACGAAATGTCGTATTCATGATCTATGGAACAAGTATTAATCTAATCTAATCTAATCATATCATATTGCTGACTAGTCATGAAGAGGCACGAATTACAGAAATTTTCGCCAATATCAGTAACCAAATCTAAACTTGAAAAAAAAAAACGACAGTTTATGTAATAAACCGGGACTCCTGTAAAGACCCTTTCGTCCCTGTTGACTAACCACGAAAGATGTGTGATATAGCTCCATTCAGAAGAAACAAAGTGCTCATGCATTTAAAGGTGAAGCGCATGGTGAGAAGTTCTGTGACGGAGATACGAATCCAGCACGCAGTCGGATTGTTACTTAGTAAAATAAAATGTTACGTATCGGTTTTTCTTACCAGCTGCTAGATGTTTGAATCTAAAATAAGGATACAAATTTTTTTGCCTGAGCGACAATCGAACCGCACACCTACCGTCCTTCTTTATCACCCACGAACATAGCTTAAGTAACACTTGCTTACTCACCAACATTAAGATGTGTGCGTGTTTGACAAGAAATAACGACACCTATTGCGATTGTTGGCAACAGATGAACAGACATTAAAAATGCACGTTAATTTTCACTAGCAGACTGGTATGCACGTGATAGGGTTTGAAATGAAATTATGAATATTTCTGTACTGGATCAGGTTTCGGACCCACATACTTACCTTTGGAGGAGACCTAGAGAAGATTGCAGTCTTGGGAAAAGGAACGAAATGATTGAACTATACTGCTCCGAGAGATTCAGATCCTTGAAAGATGAGATACGAATTCGAATCACAGTCCGGCACCAAATTTTTCAACGTCTCTAGTTCAATCAAATACAAGAAAAATAAGAGCCCTGTTCCTGTCAGTTCTTCCACAAGATTTGGTCGACGTGACCTGTTTCAAGTTGTGTATGGCAGAGAATGTTTTAGAAAATCAATTGTTTTCCTTTGCAATAAACAGAAAGAATTTCATTGTAAGCTATCCAAGTTCAAAATTTTCGTATTATTAGTTCAAATTTAATATTCACTTCTATAATGTAGGAAAGTATTTCACAGTTGCAAAACCAGCATCCGACTCATTGACCTTGTACTTAGTCGCTGACCATAAATTCTAGCTCAGAGTGACACCAGTTTAAGTAACCTAATGTAGTGAAGACTGTTTGCCAGTGCTCTTTTTCACCGGAAAATATGCAATTCACTCATTGGGCTCCAATAGCACACTGTAACAATAATTTCTGTGTGTATGCAATGAATGCGGATTGTGAAATTGAATGGTGCTCTCTCTTCTACTTCTGTATACAATATGCCTGACCTAAACGAGCCCTTTAACATTACAGGCCCTGGGCAGTGCAACACCATTCTGAAAACAGTAATGTGCTTATACTGACAGCCTCACTATTCGTTTTAGCTGATTTTGTAATCATTTAAATAAAACATAACCTTCCAGTGGGAGACATTTCGTCCCCCTTTTCCTTGTGTGAAATTTGTCAGTAAGCTTTTTGCCTTCCAACCAGCGGAATGCGGCAGAGTACAGTCAGTAAACGATTCACATAACACGATTTAGTGCCGTTAAGACGATTTCTTTAAACATTGTCATAGCTGAAGGAATTTAGTTTCTTCTTAAATCGTCTTATGCAGCGACGTTCATAGATATTTCTTTTTTCGCTTTGTGATAGATGGCGCTGTAACAGTCACAAACGTATAAGCACGTGGTATCACGCAACATTCCGCCCGTGCGGACGGTATTTGCTTCTTGATACATTAGCCGTGTTATATAGTGGACTGTTTACCAATTGCGGAAAAGGTCGATATCGTGTTGATGTATGGCTATTGTGATCAAATTGCCCAACGGGCGTGTGCTATGTATCCTGCTCGGTATACTGGACGACTTCATCCAAGTGTCCGGACCGTTCGCCGGATAGTTACGTTATTTAAGGAAACAGAAAGTGTTCAGCCACATGTGAAACGTCAGCCACGACCGGCACAAATGATGATGCCCAAGTAGGTGTTTTAGCTGCTGTAGTGGCTAGTCCGCACATCAGTAGCAGACAAATTGCGCGAGAAAAGGGAATCTCAAAAATGTCGTTGTTGAGAATGCTACATAAACATCGATTGCACCCATACCATATTTCGATGCACCAGGAATTGCACTGTGACGACATGAACGTCGTGTACACTTCTGCCACTGGGCACCAGAGAAATTACGGGACGATGACAGATTTTTTGCACGCGTTCTATTAGCGACGAAGCGTCATTCACCAACAGCGGTAACGTAAACCGGCATAATATGCACTATTGGGCAACGGAAAATCCACGATGGCTGCGACAAATGGAACATTAGCGACCTTGGCGGGTTAATGTATGGTGCGGCATTGTGGGAGGAAGGATAATTGGCCCCCATTTTATCGATGACAATCTAAATGGTGCAATGTATGCTGATTTCCTACGTAATGTTCTACCAATGTTACTACAAGATGTTTCACTGCATGACAGAATGGCGATGTACTTCCAACATGATGTATGTCCGGCACATAACTCGCGTGCGGTTGAAGCGGTATTGAATAGCATATTTCGTGACAGGTGGATTGGTCGTCGAAGCACCATGGCCCGCACGTTCACTGGATCTGACGTCCCCGGATTTCTTTCTGTGGGGAAAGTTGAAGGATATTTGCTATCGTGATCCACCGACAACGCCTGACAACATGTGTCAGCGCATTGTCAATGCATGTGCGAACATTACGGAAGGTGAACTACTCGCTGTTGGGAGGAATGTCGATACACGTATTGCCAAATGCATTGAGATTGACGGACATGATTTTTGAGAATTAATTCATTTATGTGGTATTTACAGGTAATCACGCTGTATCAGCATGCGGTCTCAGAAATGATAAGTTCTCAAAGGTACATGTATCACATTGGAGCAACCGAAATAAAATGTTCAAACGTACCTATTTTCTGTATGTTAATTTAAAAAACCTACCTGTTACCAACTGTTCGTCTAAAATTGTGAGCTATATGTTTGTGACTATTAGAGCGCCATCTATCACAAAGCGAAAAATGTGTTCCATCTAAAACATTCATATTTCTTTACGTACTACACGAATATGTAATAAAAATGGGGGTTCCCATTTTAAAAAAAACGCAGTTGATATCCGTTTGACCTATGGCAGCGCCATCTAGCGGGCCAACCATATCGCCATCTGGTTTCCCCTTCAAGTTAGACAAGTTTCGTTCTTCGTAGTTTTTTCGTTTGACGCTTATTTCGTGAGATATTTGGCCCAGTCACGATCAATGGACCACCCTGTATACAGGTGCCTGCCTATGCTTGATCGAAGCGGCATAAGTCATTCAGGTTTAAGCCTCTGACTCAGGGCATACAAGATGGTGTAATTAAGCTAAAAGCATCTGATATGTTATTAAAATGGGTCATAAATATGGCCATTAAAATTAGGTTCAAAGGTTTTGGCCATAAATTAGACTTGTGTAAACATAACTTAGAGCACAAACGAGCAGTTTGTTTACATGAAAGTTATAAATTACACTGATTTGTTTCACAAGGACACTAGGCCAGTGGCCACTTTGTTTACCTAAGGAGAAAATGGGCCCATAATCCTGAATGGCCCCTTGCTCTACTACTACTATGTAAGTTAATGTCTTTTATCTAGTAATTTTAAAGTACTCTTCCTATTCTACTTTCGCAACTATTTCAGCTTTCAGTGATTATGTGGTTCCACACGCATTTTCCTCGTTCGGTTTTCGTTTTCCATTCCTGTGAAACTTTCCATTGATTCTGTGGAAACAAGCTTAACACACAAGAGATGCAACCAACTTTTCGACGTTTCCGTTATAACAACAGATCTCGAGAACTTTAACCGCTACAAAAACGAGATGAGTATCTCGCAACTTTTTTCCCCCATTCACTTCATACACATAGCGTGTTTTCGTTTTCCAGTAGGCTCCGCCTTCTTCGCGCAGGGGTGGTTTCCCTTTTTTTTGTGTCAGAACATAATTAAAACGATATAAAGACAACAACAATGTTTTTGAAGCGGAAAGGCAACAGAAGCTTTGAGGATCGATTACGTTCACTTTTATCGAGTTCCGAAAGAGGGCTCAGCAAAGAAAATTTCTCTGGGATCTCATTATACGGAAGATACATAAACAGCGCAAAAGGCTCGTCTTCTGAATAACACCAATTCACTCTCCTTAAGAACGTAGGAAACTCATGACAAGCTACTTCCCTGCAGCCACATGCTTCCTTGCTTGTAGCAATATCCAGAAATCAAGCGGACAATGTAATTCAGTTGGATACGCAGGTGTTTACAGTAAGGCTACTACATCAAAAAAGAACAGCTATGGGAGAGTGTTGTACCTTTAAACATTTTTCGGACTGTTACCTCGAGCCAGTCCCGTAACAGAAGTTCAGTATATTTATTTGTTCAATTTTGAAATCACAGCATTCACTTTACATTGAGGTGACGAAACTCATGTGATACCTCCTAATATGGTGTCACACTCCCTTTGGCAAGGTGTAGTGCACCAACTCGACGTGGGTTGGACTCAATAAGTCGTTGGAAGTCCCCTGCAGAAACAATGAGTCATGCTCCCTCTATACCCGCCAATAATTGCGAAAGTGTTATCGTTGCAGTATTTTGTACACGAACTGGCTATGTTTCCTAAATGTTCGATGGAATTCATGTCGGGCGATCTGGGTGGCCAAATCATTCACTCGAATTGTCTACAATGTTTTTGAAACCAATCATTAACAACAGTGGCCAGTGACATGGTACATTGTCATCCATAGAAGTTCCATCGTTATTTGGTAACACGAAGACCTTGAGTGGCTTCAATGGTCTCCATGTAGTCTTACATAACCATTTTCAGTCAATTTCATTTGGACCAGAGGACCCAGTCCATTCCATGTAAACAAAGCCCATACCATTATGGAGCCAACACCAGCTTGCACAGTGCATTGTTGTCAACTTGAGTCCATGTCCTCGCGGGGTCTGCACCACACTAGAACACTACCATCAGCTCTTACCAACTGAAATCAAGACTCATCTGACCAGGCCACGATTTTCCAGTAGTCTAAGCTCAACCTATATGGCCGGGAGCCAAAGAGTCGGCTATGTCGTGCTGTTAGCAAAGGCACTCACGTCCATCCTTACGGACACGTTTGTCGTACGTCCCAAACTCATTTCTGCGGTTATTTCACGCAGAGTTGGTTGCCTGTTAGCACTGACAACACTACGCAAACGTCGCTACTCTCGCTCGTTACATGAATGCCATCGGCCACTAAGTTGTGCGTGGTGAAAGGCAATGCCTGAAATTTGGTATTCTCGGCCTATTCTTCACACTGTCCGAAATGGAATGTACCATGCGTCTAGCTCTAACTACCGTTTCTCATTCAAAGTCTGTTAGTTCCCGTCGTGCGACCGTAATCACATTGGAAACCTTTTCGCATGAATCACCTGAGTGCAAATGACAGCTCCACCAAGGTACTGCCATCTTCTACTTTGTGTACGCGATACTACCGCTATTTGCATATGTGCATATCGCTATCCCATGACTTTCGTCACCTTAGTGTAAGTGTGTTGCAGTCTTTCCCTGAAAGTATGTAAGTTACTTCAGAGGTACGTACTTACTCTACTGTACACCAGTCATCAGTAAGTGAAACCAAATTAAGGAACAGATCTACTATCAAGAAACAGAAGTTAATACATTTTGAATAGAAGCTATTGTCTGCTAACACAAATTTCCATTTTCGAGACAGGGAAAATTATTAATAAATTAAAGAAACTGACAAAGTTCATTTGGAAATATCACATTCCCAATGGTCTAACGACCTTCCGTTTCTAGGTACAAGATGGTGCACGACTGACAAAGTATTGCTTAACCGTCAACACATTATGTAACTGGTTTTTCAGTTGGCTCTGAGCACTATGCGACTTAACTTCGGAGGTGATCAGTCCCCTAGAACTTAGAACTACTTAAACCTAACTAACCTAAGGACATCACACACATCCATGCCCGAGGCAGGATTCGAACCTGCGACCGTAGCGGTCGCGCAGTTCCAGACTGTAGCACCTGGAACCGCTCGGCCACTCCGGCCGGCAACTGGTTTTTCAAATATGTAGAATTTTTTCACCGTAAATCTCTGTAACTGAAGAATTAACAATATCATCAAAATAAATATAGGCTAATACACTGTACAGAACTCATCCCTCAAGAATGTAGCACACGTAATATTTACAAAACGTCGCACAAAACACAACTTCATGTTCCACAACAACAAAAACTGTAGAAAATGCTGCTCATCACGGTCTCTAGTGTGGAGACTTCCATGTGATTCTAAAACTGGTCGCTATATTGAAATATCGAGCAGGTAACATCACGTATTCCTAGGTCCACTATCATCCACGTACTAAACTTTCTCCTGTACTAGAAGATATTTTCGTTTCGAAAAACAATAAGTATTAGGGTGTTTGAACGCAAAATTTCCCTGCAAACTACCTAGTATTCATCATATCTACATCTCACCACTTCATGACCATCGTGCTTGGAAACCCCATACACTGGCAAACTGCATCGTACACTACATGAATCACGTGGATCTTTTTAAAGGTTCCATTACTTTCTTTATTTTCTACTTAGTGTTATCTGTAAACACTTAAAACACAAATAACATTTCGTCCGTGGTTGAAACTTCAAAAATTGTGCTGCTAAGGACGAAAAGAACTGACACATATTTTTCCTGTCATTAATGTTTCATCTTTTTATAATAATTTGCCCTAATTTACATTGTTTAGTAGCGCACTAAAACGCACACTTAAAAGTTGGATTCACGGGCATGAGCAGCTGAGTTGTAAACACTGTGAACTTAAAGAAAGGCCTCGCAGGCGGACTGCATCAGACAGTGCCCAGACTACTGTAAGATGAAACAATAAAAGCTGATTTCGAATAGTAAACAACAAGAAAAACCAAGATGATAGCCGAATCAGTGTAACAAGTCTGATATGGCGGTAACGATTAGCTTAATATAAATCGTTCTGACCACAAAACACCAAAATATAAGCGGATACTGCCCATGTTACGATATGCAAACAGGACGATAGCAGCGTTCCAAATTGGCCTAGCAGTGAACTTTGAAAACGGGGTAATATAATGCGAAAATCAGGATTTTTAATTCGGAACATGCAATTTAGATAACAATATTTTTCATTAATTCTTTGAGGGCGTGTCTCAGTCTAGCAGCAATGTTCGTGCCTGGAAACCAAAATGTTTTCACAACCTTGCAAAATAGTATATGCGGGAAATCTCAATCAAGAACTACGATTAATTTCTCGTAACTGGAGTTCAGTCACGTAATATTTTATAAGTGACACCTTGGTCGTCTTTTTACAGTATAATTGTGTATCTGTAAAACCCAACATCGCAGTTTCGACCATGTAACCATTATCAGTGGAAATAATTGCGCTGTAGCACATATCGACACCTAAAAAATCATCTGATATTACTTACACAGAATCTTGTTGCATCAATTTGTGTTGCTGGTGAGTTTTCTCGTGTTTATTGCAAGCACTGAATTGCATTATAACTATGTCGCTGATGCTCTGCTTCATTTTTGCTCGCATCCGTAGCAATGTGTGGAGTGAACAATGCATAGAGTGAATGATTCCATATTTGATTTTGTTTCGTATAAAACAGAAGCAGGTTTGATCGCTTGGTGTACTGTGGATTCAAGTACACTTGTTCCTGCCTACAAATCTGCGTGTCAACTGCTCGGTTTAATTGCGTTATACTATACTTTATTTTTGTTCGTATCCGTTTTTCATTCTTTCACTATTCCTCGCGTTCAATGAAAAGCTCCGTGTTAGCGTTTTTTGACAGAATTATTCACTAATACTGCAAAGCATAATGAGTAGCAAGAAGAAACATCATTCAAAGAAGAATTACGTATTTATTCTGTGACAAGATGTAATAAAGTTACACATCAATTCTGACAAAAGATGCTAAGATGGATTTCTCCATTAAATGCATGTAAGTACGAGAAACGTATGGTAACAAACGGATGGTAACAACAGTAAAGTAGGCGCACTATACTTACAACAGCTTACATCGTTCAGTTGACACACGGATTCATAGGCAGTCCACAGAACTAAATTTGCCCATTTTTTGTTTGAAACATACACAAATACGAAATCATTTATTCCACCAACATTATGAATGCGAACAGAATATGAGCAACACATTTACAAAGTAATTCAAGCAGTGCAATATAAACAATGCAATGAAAGCAGCTTCTGCTTACTACGTGATGCACAGAAATGTGGCTGACTTTAAATAATCGAATAAGAAGACGAGATGATGGGCAGATAAACTTGCAGCGCTCCACGTGGCCTGACAGCGAACCAAGTTTCACCTCCTTGGTACAGGCTGTTAGTGCGCTGTGCAGCCGGCTTTGTACACCGGTCTCCAGCAGAAAGCGTTGTCACCGCAGCTCTGCCTGCGCCGCCTTCCGCTATAGCATGTAGACGTTATCATCAATTGTAACTCGTGCTCGCAGTACAAAACAGTGTTTTCATGACGTTGGAAATGCAAGATTCAAATTGTAAAATACTTCTTTTGCTTCTCAGAAATAAATTTTTTATTATATTTCATTCATAAAAAATTCGTTCATCCGTAACAATACATGTTAGGTGTAACTCACCCATACAACAAAAACATCCCGAAACTGTCTGTGCTGCTGTTTGCGTCTGTAATAAGCTACCCGCGCTCTGTGTGTAATTTAAGACTGTTGCATTTAAGAAAAGGCTAAAGCACTATCATTTGTCATCCTCACAACTTTTCTCCAAAATAATGTAAACGGCCATTTATCTCTATGATATAGTGAGGCAACAGCTCTTTTTTTTCAGATTGTATTTCGCTCTCTCTCTCTCTCTCTCTCTCTCTCTCTCTCTCTCTCTCTCTCTCTCTCTCGCTCTCTCATACACTGAAGTAATCACTTATTTAGTTTTTTTCAGTTTATTTGTCTATTCATTGTTCGGTCATTGTTTTTTCCATGTGTTTTATTACTGTTTTTCGACCATTTCCCAATGTTTCTCTGTTTTACCTATTCCCATTTCTTCCTCCATGTCAATAGTTGCCATGGTCTGCAGTCCAATTCAACATTTTCCTTACATGTATATATATATATATATTAATCTAGGATTCAGAATCAAAAATAAACTGTTTCTTTCTGCTATTATTGTTTTAGTACTCCTACTACTACTACTACTAATGAATGCTAGATTCCATTTTAAATCAAAAACCATTTGAAACACGTGAGTCAAAATTAATGTAACGGCAAATATGAAAAAGTCTTGTAACATATAATAAAGTATCATGATAAATTAATGAAAGAATATTCTCATTTAGCACTAGCTGAGAACTCTGCTTTCGCCTCAACTGACACCAGTAAAGAACAAATTGTGTGATTTAAGTATACCATTTCCGTATCTTTAGAAAACCATCTGAAACACTCTTATCACTTGCTACAGTCAAATTCACTGTGAGCACCTATAATAAATCTACCAGTCTCTAACTCTGATCACAGCGCAAATCGTCTGTGTCTTATATTGTAATACCGTAGTTACTGCTCTTTTTCCACCACAGCGGCCCTGTTGCATATGTTTTTTTTATCTCCACTGAAACATTAATTTCGGTGATAAGCCTAGGAAAATGAGTGTAGAACTTTTGCTGAGTATTGGAAGAAGAGCGACAAGTATGAAAAAATCCTTTTATTAATAGTGTTGGACAAAATTTGTTTCATGTTCACTGCTCAGAACGTCCGCGCCTCCACCCACTTTCGCGTTCCGGGAAATGCACTCCCCGGGAAAACTGAAGCGATTGCGTTGGAAGTGTGGAACACAGTGATGTAGGCGGCGCTACATCTACAACCCGCCTTTGTCATGGAAAAAACGAAGACAGTTCTGAAACTGTAACAGTCAGTCACTGCACTGTGTTCGTTGGTCTGACCTATATAGGATTGCACCAGACTCACTGCAGTTATTTGTGTTTTTTTTTTTAAAGGACTGTTTGAGAGTTATTTCTGCGAGATGTAGTGTATCCAAATTTATTCGAAGAATATACTGTGATTTTAATTCAGTGATCAATTGTTTATTTAACACAGTGAAATGATACGAAAGTATTCTCATTTTATTCTCAATAATTTTGCGAAGTACGTACTTTTTTCTTTTCTGTCCCTACGTGAAACTGAGACAAACTTTTACTCTTCGTTTTACCACTCTGAATCCAGTTGTTTTACGGAACGCAGCCGAAGCGGTGTAACTTTTTGAACGCAGTCAGATGCTACACCTAGGTCACCAGTTATGTTTTTTGTACTGGTAATTTAAATTTGCTAGGGGATTTTTGTTTAAGGCCCCTTATTGCTCTGGTTCACCAGAGACACCTTGCGCTAGATATCTCATGAACTTAACGCCCGGTATTGAATACAGTTTAAATAGCTTGGAGCGTCATTTTCAAGAAAGGGGGCTGCGGCGCTACTGTTGTCCCACGCCATAGATTTATTAGGCGACAGATAGCTTTCATGATGCAGGTCGCTCGATTTCGAGCCAGTGGGACAATAGAAGCGAATTGTAATGGGATCTCGCGCTTTAGCTGAAAATAATGCTATCGTTTGAAGACAAGCTAGCGTTAAACAGATTAATCATTACAGGTGTAAACTTATTGGCCACAATTAAATTGATGCCAGCAACACGTAAAAAAGTTGAAAAAGTTTAGCACCTCTGTTTAGAACTCTATCTCGCCATCCTTCGTGTCTGTATGAATAACAGAAAAGCAAATGAGATCCTTGCATTAGCTTGGGAGGAAAACAGAGAGGAGTTATTAACAGCCTCCAAAGGTATATGGAATCTATCAGCTGCAAGGGGCTAGGTGGGTGTGACTCGCAATGGTTCCCGTGCCGTGATACCTCAGCGTCGTGCCATGAGCTTTCAGCATGCCGTTAATTTCATTTTGCCTGAGCCTCCAAACGAGACTCTCTGCCAGTGTCTAGTACGGTGCTCGCTTTTCTGTATGGGGAGGATTCAGAGAACGGGATCCACCATTTCAGTGGCGCCGTCGCAGAGTACTCGGAAGGCAAGGCCGTTGAAGAACAGTGTTGATAGACTTCATAATGAGTCTGTTTATTGGTGGGCCCTGACGACAGGAAAAGAAGGACACGTCGTCCGACAGTCACTCCACAGGTGCCTCTAAAAACACAGTTGTAGTTGCGGGAAGAATCTCAGACTTGATGATCTGCAGGTGGCCAATAATGCGCACTGGACGATAAAGAGCTTTTCAATACAACAGTCGTACACTTTAAGATACTTTATTTTATTTCGAACGCAACCAGTTTCGGCAATTCATTTTGCCATCTTCAGGCCCCATACGCTTTTTTCGAATCAACGAGCTTATCGTATGGCGCCACAAAACTGGATATCGTGAATCCCAATCGTTTTGCAACCGACTCATACGAAAGCGTGAAGATGACAAAATGAATTGCCGAAAGTGGCTGCGTTCGAAATAAAGTAAAATATCTTAAAGTGTACGGCTGTTGGTAAAGTTTATTGTATTGAAAAGTACGTACCAGCCGATGTACCTAGGCCATAATGGACCGATAGAGATAAAGAGCTTTCTCCAGCAGCTATAAAACTTTACGATCTTTTGCGATTAGAGAACTGTGTTAGAATACAAATGCTTTGAAAAGATATCGGCAAATGAATCGCTCTTCTGCAGTTCTTTCATAGACAACGTTTTTCTGTCAGTGTGTGCTTTTCACGTGGGAAATAGGGCGTTCTCAAGAGAAACCAAAGATACTAAAAACCAGGTCTATCGGCGAGACACAGAACCCATATAGACCATTCAAAACTAAGGACTTCCGTCACTCATCTTCGATAGAAATGGAACAGCGATCGCCCAAGTGAGCTGAGATAAGCCTACAGGTCGTCATACACAGGCAAAGACAACTCGGAAACCAAAACGAAAGCTCACTATGTAGCGTGCTCTGTCATAAAACACAGTTAGTCTGTCCGAAATAGCAACCCAAAAGACCAGAAAGAACAGTAAAGTCATAGTATGCAAAATAGCTGACGCATAATGGAGAGTTTCGTTGTGAACTGGCTACTGGCGGCGTAACGCTGATTACCAAGCCACATTTCCTCAAGCAACGCAGCCTCCCATTGTCGCTTTCGGAGGCCAGTGTGTGTTTCCACACGCGCGTTCAGAATTTCTTGTGGCACAGTTTTCAAAATGGCGTCAACTCAAGAAATTTATGCGAGCTGTTAATGTAGTTAGCTCAAGAACTTACACGAACCGTAACGAAGAGAAAACTGACTCTCCAAGTACAGAATACAAAAATGCGTTTCTCACAGAAAGAATTCGTGGACGTCAAACACGCTGATAAAAGCGTTATCAGCAAGAACGGAGTGACGTTTGAAAATCGGTTTCAAGTGGGTAAAACTAATTTTGAATTCCTTTTAAGCTGTTTTTCTTCCTATATACATAAATCAGACACAAGTACGGGAGACGTTCCAGATCTCTTTAAGCAACAAGTAACACTGAGATACGTGGCAACTGGTGACACTCTTTCTACCACCGTAGATCAGCATGCATTCCTAAAAGCATAGCTTCTAAGTTTTTATGTGAAATGATAGTTGCTATTTACACTACAGTGAAGGAAAAATGGTTCAAATGGCTCTGAGCACTATGGGACTTAACATCTGTGGTCATCAGTCCCCTAGAACTTAGAACTACTTAAACCTAACTAACCTAAGGACATCACACACATCCATGCCCGAGGCGGGATTCGAACCTGCGACCGTAGCGATCACGCGGTTCCAGACTGAAGCGCCTAGAACCGCACGGCCACACCGGCCGGCTACTGTGAAGGAACTCGGAACTTAAGTTCTGCTTTGTTTTTGTTCTTAGTCGGGATACTGAAAGGTCACTGGTGCTGTAAACATAAAATAACTATTCCTGCGCACTATTTTGTAACCAAACTTTGTACCATTGTGCAGAGCCCCCAATCTTTCAGCGACTGCGTCAATCGGAACACTTGTGGACAGTGTTGGAATCGGATTTTGTTTCAGGTGAAGGATAGCTTAAAAGCTCTGAAGACACAGATTCTCTATTTGCAAATTGACTATAATACTTATACCCACTGAGTAGAGCAAAAACTTAATATCATTAAACTCAAATCAATATAACTTAAAATAATGACATTTCAGCACTTATGTGAATCTCAGCAAGTCCAAACGTTGAGTTAGAGTACTTTACTAACACAATGTTTTACTGAAAATCAAACTGCGTTACTTTAGTACTATTTAGTAGTTAAAGGGAATTATTGTGGCTAGAATGAGATGCGTAATAACGTTTTACCACTTTATAAAGTATTAATTACACAGTTTCAAAGGTGCTTGTCATATTTGTCAACTTTCAGCTTTTATTATTTTCCGCGAGTACTTTTGCTAGCATATTCTGGGTCCAGTAGTCGATGTCTGAGATGAAGACAGTCTTTGCTCAGTACAGATGGTGAGCGACGTTATTTGCCGAGAAGTGTCTCGGCCAATAGAACATAAGCGAGGTCTCGGTCGGTACCTTGCGGTCAGCGTTCGGATGGGCACAAAGTAGTCTGTATCTAGCCTTGTCGGAACAAGGAAGCTGTAGTGTGGAAGTCGGAAAAAAGAGGCTGGCTGCCGTTGTGCTGCCACGTTCCTTGTCGAGAAGACTGATGCACAAACCTGTTAGAAGATTAGCTTCCTGCATTCTCTTGTTATGAGATATAAGTTATAGTGAGGAAACGTTTTTCACAGTGCAGTTTAGTACATTATTTCAATGCAACGAATTCACGTCTGTACTGAGCCACTACGGGAGATGGGATTTCACAGGATTTATACAGTGAGATATTCAGCCTCAATTCACGTGGACCGGGAGTCGGTTTCTCCATTGCGTGTCCGAATCGTAGACGAACTGTATAGCTCACTTCCTCTTTCTTTTAACGGTTCCTGTATTTTCGTTCCTTGTGGAGAAGATTGATGTGCAAACCTGTAAAGAGATCTGTGCTGTGTCGTCCGAACAAGACAGAGCCAGGGCAAAAGCACCACAGGCGCAAAGGTGCGAGCTGGTGCCAGTGCCTTAGAGACTCGCCACTTCCGCGAGTTCCACCACTGCCACGGGCGGCGCTCAGGATGAAGATGTCGACTTCGCCTCGGCCAGTCGCCGGCCGAGCACAATCCGCCAATGACCGGACGACCACGGACAGAAGCCTACTCGGAAGACAAAGGAGCAGCTGTCGCCCACTTGGTTACAGATCGTCGTCCAGGGCTGACTTAGAGACGGAACGTCGTTAAGTGATCTCTCAGAAGTGAACAGACAACTGTTGTAAATTGCATTTGCTGTGTACCGTGAAGTTAACCTACGATTATTTGCACTTAACCAATGAGGGCTTTTTGTGTTATATTACAAGCAGTGTTGCAGACTTCATTATTCAACTAGTGACAACGAAACGATTAAAAAAATGTGTGCGAAATCTTATGGGACTTAACTGCTAAAGTCATCAGTCCCTAATCTTACACACTACTTAACCTAAATTATCCAAAGGACAAACACACACACCCATGCCCGAGGCAGGACTCGAACCTCCGCCGGGACCATCCGCACAGTCCATGACTGCCAAACGATTAGTTTATTCATACTAAGTATGAAAGGCCGACCTATATTTACTTTCTTAGGAGAAGAAAAATCAGAATAAAACACTATATTGTGGATGACCGATGTTTATAATAACCTGTACGAAGATCTGATGATGGTAACATACTTTTACCGAAACATTTTATCCGCAATACAGTGTTTTAATGCGATCTTGACTAAGAAGTTTCTCGTCTACTAAAAAAGATAAGTAAACCTTTTAACTCATTTGCGTGACTTCATTCATAATTGTTAAAGTGTTGTAGAACCTTCGTCCTCCTATCCTGTTACCTGGCCCTGGGGCAAAGCTATGTAACAGTACCAGGGAGTTCTTTTGTAATGAGATGTAAGTTATAGCGATGTAATTATTTACACAGTGCAGCGAGGGTAATCTCTTTTTTATGCAATGGTATACAATACCATGCGGTTCATGCCAAAACGTCTGGGTTCTTCCATGTTTTATGAGCTTGTTTTGAGTTGAAATAATAATGTGAACACGTTTCCTCCGAATTTATTACGTTTTTTGCCACTACTAAACTGATTGCTGAAATTTAACGACTCTATCTAGTATGTCACGTGCTCATTACAAACTGCTAACAAAGTTGGCTCGGCACTCATTTATTCAGCAACAGGATTATTATTAACATCTGCGCCCGAATCTTTCAGGTTTTGAACGTAAATTGCCCCAAGACTTTTGCATTACCCAGCAATATCTCACGATCCATTCAATAATTTCAATCTCGGTGTGGTAAAGTATTTAGAACACAACTGGGAGCCATGTATGCTCGTTGCACACGTTTTGTCTATAACATGCAGCATTTACATTCAGGCGAAGAACTTCATGACAGGAAAACTGATCATTAAGATACATTCCAAAGTTCATTTATTCCCATAGGCTAACTATTTGCGCATAGTAACTTATTCTCAAAGTAAAACCAGACACAGTTTAATAAAATTTTCATGGGTGTTATTTACAGATTACAGTGCCCAGTCACATTAAAACGACCGTCTGTCAAAATCCTGAATAGCCACCTTTTGGAGCGTGGACTGCTGCGAGATATGCATAAAGAGGGACAATGAGGTTCTGGAAGGTACCGCCAGGGATCTGAAGCCACGCCGACTCCAGCGCCGCGGCCAGCTGCGCTGCGTTTCTCGGGTGAGGACCCACGGCGCGAGTAGCCCGATCGGGGTGGTTCCACAGATCCTCGACTGGTTTTAAATCCGGGGACTTTGGTGGCCAGGG
The DNA here is from genome assembly GCF_023864345.2 of Schistocerca serialis cubense. Lineage (NCBI taxonomy): Eukaryota > Metazoa > Arthropoda > Insecta > Orthoptera > Acrididae > Schistocerca > Schistocerca serialis. The sequence continues at coordinate 1,003,766,228 of NC_064638.1, read as the reverse complement.
AAGTACAATAAACTCATCCTGATGCTCATAAAACCACTCACGAACACTGTGAGCTGTATCACACGTTGCATTGGCCTGCTGACAGACGTCGCCATCATGACGAGGAAAAAGAAAACTGTATGTAAACGTGAACATGGTCCCCTTGAGCCAATGTTTCGTTTTGAGTAGATGAAGGCAGGTAACGCAATGGTCGTCGTCGGGAGGACGACAGATCTTGTCCAGCAAGACACCGTTACATCATACTTTCCGATATACCGTGATGACGTAATATCTCTCTCCACTGTACAGGAGCCATCCACTGCCTTTTTCATCCTCACCATCTACTTCAATACTCCGCAAGCCATCTGACGGTGTGTTTCAGAGGGTACTTCTAGCGCTATTAACTGACCCCCTCCCCTGTCCCACTCGCGATAGGCGTGTGGGAAGAATGATTATCAGTAATCCCCTGTGTTAGCTCTAATTTCTCGAATTTTTTCGCTGTAGTCATTTCACCAGATGGGAGGAAGTGATGTTGTCCGAATCTTCCAGGAAAGTACCGTCTAGAAAATTCAGTAGTAAACCTCCCTGTGGTATAGAACGCCTCCCTTGTAACTTATGCCACTGGAGTTTGTTGAGCAGCTCTGTAACGCTCTCGCGCCGACTAAACAATGCCGTGACGAAACGCGCCGCTCTTCGTTGGATCTTCTCTGTCTCTTCCGTCAGTCCTGCCTGCTAAGGGTCCGAGATTGGAGAACAGTACTCAATAATCGGTCGAATAAGCGCCTTGTAAGCCACTTGTTTCGTGGATGAGTTAGTTTTCCTTAAGATTCTTCCTATGAATCTCAGTCTGGCGTCTGCTTTTCCTACCATTTGTTTTTTTTGTGATCATTTCACTTAAGGTAGCTCTGGACAGTTACTCCTAGATACTTTACAGTACAGATCGTTTCCAGCAATTTGTCATTAACAGTGTAGTTGTACAATAGTGGATTTACTTTCCTATGTATACGCAGTAAGTCACATTTATTTATTTTTAGGGTCAACTGACAGAGCCTGCACCATTCATCAACCCTCTGTAGGCCATTTTGCAAGTCGATTTTCTCTTCTGGCGTTGCTATTTTCTTATAAATAACCGTGTCATCTGCGGACAGTCTTAAAGAGCTTCCGACGCTTTCCATTAGATCTTTTATGTACATTGTAAAGAGTGTAAAGACTAACGATCGCGTCGCACTACCTTGGTGTACTCCGGAAATTACCTTCGCATGTGTCGATTTTGTTCCTTTATGAGCGACGTGTTGAGTTCCATCTGCAAGGGATTCTTGAATCCAGTAGCAAATATGGTCCGCCACTCGGTAACCTCACATGTTTTTCAGTTAACTGCGTCTGATGCTTTCCTGAAGTCGAGAAGCAAGGCGTCAAGCTGAGAGCCGTTGTCTGTAGCGCAGTGGACCTTGCGGAGGAACAGAGCAAACAGACTTTCATCTCTGTTGCACAACCGAAGCTGATTTTAGTTCTCCAAAACCGTTATAGTTCTTCAATATAAAACATGTTCCATAATTCTACAACAGATTGAAGTCAATGATGTGGGCCTACAATTATGTACATTGTCCTACGATCCTTCGCGAAAACAAGAATGACCTGCACTTTATTCCAGTGACTAGGTACTCCTCCTTGCGCCAGCGAATTACGATAAACTGCTGCAAGAAGGGGAGCAGGTTCTTTCACATGATATTTGTAGAATCTCGTAGGTATCTCATCCGTTCATGATGCCTTTCCACTACTTAGCGAATGTACGAGGGTAATCCCAAAAGTAAGGTCTCCTATTTTTTATAAGTACATAGACCTGTTTATTTCTACACTGATTTACATCAGTTTACAGCTTGAACATTCAGCTATTTTTCGAAATAATCACCATTTCTGTCGATGCATTTTTGTAGACGCTGTGGCAGTTTTTGTATGCCCATGTCGTACCAGCTCGCCGCCATGCTGTTCAGAAAGTTGTGAAACTCTTCTTTCACCTCGTCGTCGGAGCTGAATCGTTGAGACTACAATTAACGCTGACGGGTACTGTGATACTCTGAAAAAACTTAAACTGGCAATTCAGAACCGGAGAAGAGGAATGTTGGGGAAGGGCATACACATTCTCCATGAAAACGCTCGCCCACTCATCGATCGGCAAACAATTGCTTTCCTGCAACAGTTTCAGTGAAACATTATCACCCACCCACCCTATAGTCCTAACTTGGTGCCCAGTGACTATCACCTGTTCCCTAGGTTAAAAGAACATTTGGCCGGAAAGCGACTCAGCTTCGACGACGAGGTGAAAGAAGAGGTTCATAACTTTCTGAACAGCATGGCGGCGATCTGGTATGACATGGGCATACAAAAACTGGCACAGCATCTACAAAAATGGATCGACAGAAATGGTGATTATGTCGAAAAATAGCTAAATGTTCAAGCCGTAAACTGATGTAAACCATTGTAGAAATAAACAGGTCTATGTACTTATGAAAAAATACGAGACCTTACTTTTGGGATTACCCTCGTAGTTGCTTTTCTATTCCTCGATCCGTCGCATTGCAGTTGTTCCCATTTCTCCAGTATACCGCGGGCAGAAAAGACTTAATGGCCGTGAACTCACGGCACCCTCAAGCCTGCCTCCATTTTTTGCTTAAAATGGTGTCAAACATGTAATAGCGGCATGTCCGCACCTACGTACACTCTGAACGACAGCACTGTATCTGTTGTCTCATCAAATATTCCTCAGCTAATTTCTTTACTAACTATGTAAGAACAATGTACTTTAGAACGCTCTTCTGCAAAATTGGCACCGAAAATGTAATCCGAGACGTACACACTACAGTTACACTCCCTGCATCTCCAGGCTGGCGGTAAAAGATCCACTCCTTAATTTCTAAGGTGCATCGTTTTAACCTGTGCTTGAACTTGTTTCTCCTATATTGACCTCGACCATTTTTTTCTTCAATAGATGTAGTGGACTAATATGATATATTATGTGTGTAAGTCATCTTGCGTTTTTTATCCCTGGGTTTTTGTGCTAAGTTGAGTTATTGTTTTTCTTTTTTTCCGATCACTTTCTTCTGACAGATTTATTAGAGTACTCCTAATTCACAACCTAAGTTCTGTTCCATTTCAAGATTTTGACCTATCTAAAGGCTGACAGTGCTACCGAAGTTAGTGCCCACATTCATGGAAGAGACGGGAATTCAAATGGAGGGAGTGAAGAAAACAGAAATGCTAAAATCCTTTTTCGAATAATCCTGTGCAAAGTTAAATATAGGAATACTGACACAATTTTATTCTCTCACCACTGCAATGATGAAAGACATATGAATTAATGTCAGTGACGATGAGAAGCTGTTGAAATCGCTAAACCGAACAAAGCTGCAGGGCCCCCACAGAGTCTATATCATATTCTGCACAGCTTTCGCGGTTGAGTTAGCCTCTCTTTTAAGCGCAAAATGTGTCCAGAACTTGGAAGAAACCACACGTCCTATTCGTCTACAAGAAGGGCAGCAAAAGTGATACACAAAACTACCATCTAGTGCGATGATGCTCATTTGGTGCTAATTTTCATCGCTGTAGTACATATGTGATGTTGAAGCATATAAGTATATATTAGTTTGCTAACACTGTAATTGCACTGGAAGTACATGTTAAAAAACTGTCAAGTTGTCAAACGAAATAACCACCTCCATGCCAATCAATAAACAATCTGAATACATCGGACACGTTATGTCCAATGAGCTCTTTTCTCACATGATGTCCTGAAAGCCATGGAACAAGATAGTGGAAACTTTCATTGCCTACGTAAAGCACTTCATCCAGTACCACGCACACGCTTTTTGTCGAAAGTACGATCGCATGGGATATCATATGAAGTTTGTAATTGGATTGAGGGTTTGCTGGTAGGGAACACGCAGCAAGTTATCCTGGGTGCAGAGTCATCGACAGATGTAAAAGTAACTTGGGATGTGCCCCAGGCAAGTGCGTTGAGGCCGATGGTATTCATGTTGCGTACTAATGAGCTTGTAGACAATATTAACAGTAGCCTCCTCGCAGACGATGCTATTATCTGGAATCAAGTACTGTCAGAAAAAAGCTACATAGGTGTTCAGTCACATCTTGGTAAGATTTCAAAGTGGTGCACAGCTTGACAACTTGCTTTGAATGTTCAGAAACGTAAAACTTTGCACTTTACAAAACGAAAACTCATAATGTCCTAGAGTACTATATCAATGAGTCACAATTGAAATCGGTAACTCACAGAATACCTACGTACGAGTATAACACTTTGTAGGGATATGGAATGGAACGTTCACAAAGGCCCTGTTGCTAAGAATGCAGGTGGCACAAATCGGTTCACTGATAGATTACTACGGAAATGAAATCTCTCTACAAAGGAGATGCTTACAAAATACTGGGACTAACAGGGATAGAAAAATTACACAACGAAGGGCAGCACACGTGAAGATAAACGCCGACTACTTTGCGAAAGTTTCAAGAATAAATATTAAAAGACAACTGTAGTAATACATCACAGGCTCATTCGCACCGCTCTCACACTGACCGTGAAGACAATACTAGATCAATTACCGCACACATTGAGGTATCTAAGCAATAATTCTTCCCGTCCTCCAAAAGCGGACGGTACGGGACGAAACCTTAATGCGTGGTACAATGGAAAGCATCCTCTTCCAATCTCTTCTCAGAGATTTGGTGAGTGTAGGTGAAGGTGTGGATGCAGATATAAAGTTAAATACTTTGAACAGTAGCGATGAGTTGATATCGGAAGATATACAGGTTCATCTGGAATTTCATTGCTAACAGCTGATGGGATTCTCCATAGCGTCCTCCGATGGCAGTTACGTTATGGTACTATGAACTAGACACGGTAGCAGCCTCATAGCAGTATGACATATTGAGTCTTAGCCACACTTTGATCAACTTTCGCGCTGGCGTCAACTGCTTCAGACATTTGCTGACAGCTTTGGTCTTACTAGTGCATATAGAACAATGTGTGATGCTATCTGACCTACAGTGGCGGGCAGCAGTGAACTGTCTATCCTTTAAAGAGACAAGGAACGGTCACCACGTAGAGAGACTGGCAGCATACCGAGTAATGTGCTCTGGAGGGCTGTGTATTCTCTATGGACCCTAATGTGACCGCAAATTGCAGCTGAACGCAGGAAGGTAAGGTGCATTCGGACAAGTAACTGAGGAACTGAGAGGGAGTGCAAACTCCTGGAGAAGCCCTACGTCACCTGAAGTGAATACTAGCCGGGGGTCGTAAACTAACTAATCGACACAATCAATACCTTCACTGCGCGATAACAACGGTGAAGTCACTGATGACAGTGCCACTAAAGCAGAGTTATTAAGCACGGTTTTCCGAAGCTCCTTCACCAAAGAAGACGAACTAAATATTCCTGAATTCCAATCAAGAACAACTGTCAAGATGAGAAACATAGAAGCAGATATCCTCGGTGTGACAAAGCAGCTTAAATCACTTAATAAAGGCAAGGCCTCCGATCCAGATTGTATACCAGTCAGGTTCCTCTCAGAGCATGCTGATAAAATAGCTCCATATTTAACAATTATATACAACCACTCGCTCACAGAAAGATACGTACCTAAAGACTGGAAAGTTGCTCAAGTCACGCCAATACCCAAAAAGGGAAGTAAGAGTAATCCGCTAAATTACAGGCCTATATTACTAACGTCGATTTGCAGTAGGGTTTTACAACATATACTGTATTCGAACATTATGAAGTAGGCCTACCTCGAAGAAAACGATTTATTGACATATAGTCAGCAAGGATTCAGAAAATATCGTTCTTGTGAAACACAACTAGCTCTTTATACTCCTGAAGTAATAAGTGCTATCGACAGGGGATGTCAAATTGATTCCATATTTTTAGATTTCCAGAAGGCTTTCGACACCGTTCCTCACAAGCGTCTTCTAATCAAACTGCGTGCCTATGGACTATCGCCTCAGTTGTGCGACTGGATTCGTGATTTCCTGTCAGAAAGGTCACAGTTCGTAGTAATAGACGGAAAGTCATCGAGTAAAACAGAAGTAATATCTGGCGTTCCCCAAGGAAGTGTTATAGACCCTCTATTGTTCCTGATCTATATTAAATATAGACCCTCTATTGTTCCTGATCTATATTAAAGATATAGGAGACAATCTGAGTAGCCGTCTTAGATTGTTTGCAGATGATGTTGTCATTTATCGTCTTGATAAGTCATCAGATGATCAAAACGACTTGTAAAATGATTTAGATAAGATATCTGTATGGTGTGAAAAGTGGCAATTGACCCTGATTAAAGAAAAGTGCGAAGTTACTCACATGAGTACTAAAAGAAATCAACTAATTTCGATTACGCGATAAGTCACATAAATCTGAGGGCTGTAAATTCAACTAAATACTTAGGGATTACAATTACAAAAAACCCTAAATTGGAACGATCACGTAGATAATATTGTCGGTAGAGCAAACCAAAGACTGCGATTCATTGGCAGAACACTTAGAAGGTGCAACAGGTCTACCAAAGAGACTGCTTACTCTACGCTTGTCCCCCCTATTCTGGAGTATTGCTGTGTGGTGTGGGATCCGCATCAGGTGGGACTGACGGATGACATCGAAAACGTACAAAGAAGGGCAGGTCGTTTTGTATTATCGCGAAATAGGGGAGATAGTGTCACAGACATGATACATGTGTTGGAGTGGCAATCATTAAAACGAAGGCGTTTGTCGTTGCGACGGGATCTTCTCATGAAATTTCAATCACCAGTTTTCTCCTCGGATTGTGAAAACATTCTATTGGCACCCACCTACATAGGGAGAAATGATCATACGATAAAATAAGATAAATCCGGGTTCGGACAGAAAAATTTAAGTGCTCGTTTTTCCCGCGTGCCGTTAGAGAGTGGAACGGTAGAGAGACAGCATGAAGGTGGTTCATTGAACCCTATGCCAGGCGCTTTATTGTGAAAAGCGGACTAATCACGTAAATGTAGATGTAGATGCACCCTAGATAGCCAACCAAACCACTTAGCTCATTGTTACCACTGAGGCTCTCAATAGCCAAGAGGCATAGGTGCTTTTTACTCTTTAAGTTCAATTAGGAAAGGGTGCAAGTGTTGGGCAAAAATATGGAAACACCATTACAAATGCATGTTTGAATATAAATGCAGGTACCAGCAAAGACTGCAGATTGCACTGTTGTATTTCACCGCGAACAACCCTGTGCAACGTCCTGAATACGTTGGAAGTATCAGTCGTGGCCGGAATGGTGTTCTACGTTAGCCCTGAGTGCGTTGTGTCGGAGCAGAGTGAATTCGAACGAGAGCAAATTGTTGGTGCTCGTGCGGTAGGTGCATCCATAATCAAGGTAGCCGGAGTGATTCGTGTTTCAAGAGGTAAAATGTTGTTGTTGTTGTTGCGGTCTTCAGTCCAGAGACTGGTTTGATGCAGCTCTCCATGTTACTCTATCCTGTGCAAGCTTCTTCATCTCCCAGTACCTACTGCAACCTACATCCTTCTGAATCTGCTTAATGTATTCATCTCTTGGTCTCCATCTACAATTTTTACCCTCCACGCTGCTCTCCAATACTAAGTTGTTGATCCCTTGATGCCTCAGAACATGTCCTACCAACCGATCCCTTCTTCTAGTCAAGTTGTGCCACAAAATTCTCTTCTCTCCAATTCTATTCAATACCTCCTCATTAGCTATGTGATCTAGCCATCTAATCTTCAGCATTCTTCTGTAGCAACACATTTCGGAAGTTTCTATTCGGTTCTTGCCTAAACTATTTATCGTCCATGTTTCACTCCCATACATGGCTACACTCCATACAAATACTTTCAGAAACGGCTTCCTGACGCTTAAATCTATACTCGATGTTAACAAATTCCTCTTCTTCAGAAACGCTTTCCTTGCCATTGCCAGTCTACATTTTATATCCTCTCTACTTCGACCATCATCACTTATTTTGCTCCCCAAATAGTAAAACTCAGTTACTACTTTAAGCGTCTCATTTCCTAATCTAATTCCCTCAGCATCACCCGACTTAATTCGACTACATTCCACTATCCTCGTTTTGCTTTTGTTGATGTTCATCTTATATCCTCCTTTCACGACACGGTCCATCCCGATCAGCTGCTCTTCCAGGTCCTTTGCTGTCTCTGACACAATTACAATGTCATCGGCGAACCTTAAAGTTTTTATTTCTTCTCCGTGGATTTTAATTCCAACTCCGAATTTGTCTTTTGTTTCCTTTACTGCTTGCTAAATATACAAATTGAATAACATCGGTGACAGGCTACAGCCCTGTCTCACTCCCTTCCCAACCATTGCTTCCCTTTCGTGCCCCTCGACTCTTATAACTGCCATCTGGTTTCTGTACAAATTGTAAATAGCCTTTCGCTCCCTTTATTTTACCCCTGCCACCTTCAGAATTTGAAAGAGAGTATTCCAGTCAACATTTCAAAAGCTTTCTCTAAGTCTACAAATGCTAGAAACGTAGGTTTGCCTTTCCTTAATCTATTTTGTAAGATAAGTCGTAGGGTCAGTATTGCCTCACGTGTTGCAACATTTCTAAGGAATCCAAACTGATCTTCCCCGAGGTCGGCTTCTACCAGCTTTTCCATTCTTCTGTAAAGAATTCGTGTTAGTATTTTGCAGTCATGGCTTATTAAAATGATAGTTCGGTAATTTTCACATCTGTCAAAACCAGCTTTTCCATTCGTCTGTAAAGAATTCGTGTTAGTATTTTGCAGTCATGGCTTATTAAACTGACAGTTCGGTAATTTTCACATCTGTCAGCACCTGCTTTTTTGGGATTGGAATTATTATACTCTTCTTGAAGTCTGAGGGTACTTCGCCACTCTCATACATCTTGCTCACTAGATGGTAGAGGTAAAATATCGAAGATTTATACTGTATACAGGGAAAGCGGAAAAATATCACCCCCCTACATCGCAATGCGGACGAAAGTGTGTGTTGAGTTAGAGACGGTCATTGAAGTGGATTGTGACGAAAAATAAGAAGACAACAACTGCGAAAGTCCCTGAGAAACTGAATATAGAACTCATGAACCCTGTCAGCACCAGAACAAGACGAAGGGAGCTGGGACTTTCAGGTCTAGCTGGAATTCCAAAACCATTCATCCGTGATGCAAATACCCGTTGCATGAAAACGTAGTGCCGAAATTTTAAAACCCGCATTATGGAGCATTGGAATAATGTCATTTGGCTGGACGAGTTTTGCTTCACACTGTCTTCAACTTCTGGCCGAGTTTACGTCCCAGCTGTGAAACAGGGCGCGGGCTCGACGATTATTTGGGCAGCAATTGCGTGGTATTCCGTGGGCCCCATTGTTACCCTGTGAGGTCACATTACTGCCAGGGATTGAATGAGCATATTGGCTGATCAAGCGCATTTCATGTAGGATGAGTGTTCCACAATGGTGTTCCAAGACGACAGGCTCCCTTTTCATGCACCTCTCATCGCCCTGGGCCGGTTCTGCGAGCACGAGCATGAGTTGCTGCATCTCCCCTGACCACCACAGTCGCCACATCTCAGTGTTCTTTTGTGGTTTAATTTGAAGAGAGGAGTGCTTAATCACTATCCCCCTCTATCATCGTTGACTGAACTTGTCACTATTTTGGGGGAAGAATGGTATAAGAGTCTCTTGAATAACATACAGGACCTGTAATCATCCATTCCGAGGAGACTGGAAGCTGTTTTGAATGCCACCAGTTCTCCTACATATTGTTAGGCACGGTAATGAGTTGTGTTTGTGATGTTTTCGTATTTTTGTCCAGCCTGTACCAACCTATTCACTGTGGTCAGTAACACTAAACAAATGCACTGGCCTTCCTCCAAAACTGATGCTAGGAGAAAATTTTGCAACACTTCTCTAAGAGCAAGACTTATACGAAATATGGTAGGCAAGCACCTATTTACAGTAGTGATGTAGGCATTTCCATCACAAATAGAACTAGAAAACAAAACTTCCGCAAAGGATGCCCGTACCACGGTTAAACTTGAATTATCTTAATAGGATCATCGTAGAAACAACAGAGGCACTATAAGTCAGTGCTGTTTACGTTGCAACAAGGGAAAGTAAAATTTAGTGACTTACGCATGGAAGATGCGTATGATCCGACAGCCATATCTCCGTGCAGTAATTAAATAAAAACTGTAACGAGAAGTACAAGATAGAGCTTTTTAAAATTAAAAGGTAAGCCTGGAAAAATATTTCAGACGTCAACTTCGAGTATTTGATTTCCACCGTCGCAACAAAATTCTTCGGTGAATTCTGTTGCCCTCCTAAGTGTGTCGTAAGGCACTGTGACTCACTAATTCATAAAAACAAACTCCTCCCACTAAAACACATATCTACGACGGCTTTATTTCACCACTCTGCGTCGCCCATTTCTTCTACAAATCAATGAGTTCTCGGAAGCGATACACTCTAGAAAGCAGAGTTTTGTCGCCTCTCTTCGGATCGTTTTGTCAGTCATCTCGGTATCTAAGATACAACAGAAATACTCTGCAATGTAGACGCCAATGTCTGACCATTATTTCACACATTCCTCGCACACACCAGACAGTTTCTTGAGACTGTTGGAGCAAGAATCGGGTTTAACGCTCCCTACGTCTTTCACACAGTAACAACGCTAAGATGTAATCACACACATGTGAATATGTAAATCCTGTGAAATATCTCTTTTGGAACTCCCGAACTCACACAAACCAGAAAGTCATGCCCCCTCACGACTTCATCTAATCCCCAACCCCCCCTCCAATTCATTCTGACAAAATATCTATGACGCTTAATCGCTATCTCTGCACTTATAAACTCTCGGATGCATAGCCTAATGTCATACACAGAGCCTTCATCTCGGTTTCTGGAACTTCCTGGTGACGTATGATATATTCGGAATGTAATAAATTTATGAAGCTGACTTGCCGATGTGAGTAAGCGCAAAATTTTTATTCTGTGATTGTTCGCTTTTCAGAGTGTCCCCACTTCCCCATTCCCGAGAATCCCTTATCTTGACTTGTATCCGAAGGAGTACTATAGGGAGAAACTACTATTTGTTTTCTTTTGATTAACGACAGTCAATGCTACATCCCAGAGCGGAAGCGATTTCGTCGCTTCTTTCCTAGCGTGGCAAGTGCTCAGGGGTTTGAGCAATGTAGTCACGTTCTTCGATCGCGTACACAATCCCGGCGTGCATTTTTATTTTCCTAGTCCAATGCCGCAGAGCACAGCGGGCGAGGAGATTGCAATCGTCGTACAAATACAAACTGGAAATTGAAGTCGTGCACCAAATAGCGACAGACGGTACGTAATACGTCACACTAGAGACCAACAATGTCGGCTTGAAGACTTCCATACGTGTTTAATCTGTCCTTTGAAGGAGAAATCGACAGATAGTGTCCCGCTAAGTGCAAGAGAATGTCTTTGGCGATATTACTTCTGAAGAATGTTAAGAAGTTCTCCGTTTTTCTTCCCGTACGTAGCACCCCGTCCACAAGGCTAAAATATTGTCAAACACATCTCCGATGCTGCAATCTCTGAAAACCTAATACAGACTTGATTATTTAGCTTTAAGGGCAAATCACAAAACAAAGACGTCAACAGTTGTAGCGACGTCACAAAGCCAGGATTTCATACTCTAAAAGTTGTTCTGAGTGGCACTAAAGTTTTCGAAATCATCTTCCAAAAACGTGAAATATTCATCGATAACTACCTTGTCCATATAACTACACGCAATTTCCTTTAGAGCACAACATTAAAAATAAAAGCATAAATCGATTTCACCTTTCTATCGTCCAAGGAAAGTTTAAAACTTTCGCTTTTCCAAGAGCTTCACAGGAATTTGGTATTGTAAGTCTACAAGCAGGACAACACCTAGACAGAAATAGTCGTACGGTACGTCTCCGGTCCGCGATTATTTTGCGTTTCAATCGTTTACCTTATAAGTTTTCATAAATTAACGAAAGAACGCTCACGCTTAGTTTCGTCAATTATCTGACTTGCTCTTTTATCTGGTTTCTTTCAAGATATTGAAAGTTTACAGAAGTTTAACTAGCCAAAACGAAAAATTTCATTTTACAGAATGTTTGGTGCTACTTTAAAGGGAAATTTAGGCATTTTCAGTATTTCAGATAAGCCATTAGATATGGGCATTTTACTAACTGAAGCAGAGATTTGTGGAACTGGCTCAATACAGTTTGTGGAATGTAGCAAACTGTCTAAATTTACATCTGTATTTTTTGGCTTCCAAAGGCGTCAGGTGCTACAGAAGAAGAAATCTCCTCGATTTAGCACTTTGGCTCTGAGCACTATGGGACTTAATATCTGAGGTCATAAGTCCCCTAGAACTTAGAACTACTTAAACCTAACTAACCTAAGGACATCACATACTTCCATGCCCGAGGCAGGATTCGAACCTGCGACCGTATCGGTCCCGCGGTTCCAGACTGAAGCGCCTGGAACCGCTCGGCCTCACCGACCGGCGCCTGGAATTACGTATACATCGAATGTTATTTTCGTTTTTAGTATTTCTCGTTACTTAATTTGCAGATTTTCCAAAACCTTTCTAAACATATTCAATGCTACACATACTTTTTAATGGTTCTCTTAAATTCTCCTACTTTCAGACAGAATAATAACATCTTCTGTGAGTCTTTAGAGTAAAGAAACTCTTTTACAACTTTTTCTGATTTTTTTCTGTTACTGGTTTTCTTACTTTTTCGTCATTTTCGGCTGTGTTTATCACCTCCAAAATACGTTGATTCAGATTTTCTCTAGTTCCACAGACAACTTGAAGCTATAGTAAATCTTCTACCGCTTCCTTCCGTTTCTAAATCTCATTAAGTCTGAAATAAGTCTCGTTATCCAACAGTTCTTTAATATCTTTTGTTTCTTCTTCTATGTATTAATCTGGACAGTAAATTGAGAAATTTCGTATAATCCTTAGAGGTTAGTGGTCTCCTCTGGTTTGCTGCCAGATACTAAAATCTTCGATGATCTACCCGTCCGCCAGGAGAGACGCTGTTGTTCCTGATGAGTCCCACTGCAACCTGACGTTACAAACTTTCAGGGAAAATTAGTTTGTGGTGCGGATTCCTGGTCCGGAAACGACCGAGTCGAAACTAAAGAGCGAAAACCGTTGTGATACGTCTTACAATGGAATGCACGTACCGGTACTGTTGTTGTTAAGGCTGTAAGGTAGGCAACTTTCAGAGGTGGTGGTATGGACGAAAACGAGAAAAAAGTCCGTTAAACATTGGCTAGAAAACGCATACCTTAAGAACTACGAGCGCTTGTTCATCTTCTATACTGTGAAACACATCACTTCTACTACACAAATGTCCATAGCTCTTAAGGTAGGTATTTTAGAGCTCATATTTACTGGACATTTTTCGTTGTTTTGGTCCATACCACCTCCTCCAAAAAATATGGAAACCAAAGAGCTTGCAGTAGAAGAGATGTGTTTCACAGTGTCGAAGATAAACAAATGCTCATAGCTGTGAAGGTATGCATTTAGAACCCAAGTTTACTAGCCTTTTTGTCCATACTACCACCTCTGAAAGTTGTTTATCCTACGATCTTCGTAACAACGGCACCGGTACATGTATTCCACTGTCAGAGGTATCAGAACGATTTTCGATTATAACTTTCAATTCAGTTGTTTCCGGATCGGGGTCCCTTACCTCAGGTTGATACATTGACCCTTCTCCACCAGCTCTGACGGTTTGTAAAATCATTACGGAATCACCCTGTATAGGCCCCCGTACTATACTCGGTTTATGAGGCGCCCTTCGCGGGATGAAATCCGACGAGACGTCCCGTTCTTGGGACAGTGTTTACAATGAGGCAATATGATGAAGGGAAACAAAGGATTTCCTCCTAGCAGAACGTGCAACCCCGTACTACCTCGCACCTAAACACAACGTTGTTTTGTGTGGCCGTCCTAAGTGCTTTTAGTGCGATATACGGTGGAACCGGTGTTCTACTATGGGCGGCGCCACAAGCCCAGTACTGAACGTATCATCTGTAGTGGACGGCGCATACGCCGGGTACGGTTTGGGGAGCTTATATAAGACGACTGTTTCCGGCCTTGGCATCAGTTTTCAGTGGGTCTCAGCAGTAGCAGTAGCGCCTCATAAAGATGGCGGTCAGGTGGATCGCGTAAATATCAAATAATGTTGATTTTTTGACCTGGCAGAAAACTCGAGCAGACTACCAAAAATTATTACACCAGGAAAGCGTATGCAGTCACATCACCCATAATTGTTACAACTGTCATTTTCTTGATTTCGTCAACAGTGAACTGACAATATTTGTATAAATATATAAGGGAGAGTGTTGCACCCCTAAACACTTTTCAGTCTTATGCCTAACATGTTCCATGGTAGAAGACATTCTTCCACTTCACAGTACAAAATGATGCACGCCCGACGAAGAATGGCTTCACCATCCCCACTGTAGACGTTTAATATGTTTTCTTATTTCATTCTGAAATAAATGTATTCACCTTATGGGTGCTACAGTCCTTGTTCTGAAATTACAAAAGTTGCTCTGTAAAAGCAACGTTTTCCAAATGTGAAAAACTGCTCCAAGGTACAACACGCTCGTGTACCAAAGAATAAATGTTCTATCTAAATTTAAAATTGTTATAGTCTCCTCAGTACTGTATTTAATCCTTAACTGGTATAGTGCGGATCAAAACGCCGTTTCTGCTGTTCTTCTTTAAAAACACTCTTATTATTATCTAAATCTCGTGATTGTAGCAATACCTTGATGAATAACTTTCAGTTTCATAAAATAACAGTAAGTACAGTTCCATTGTTGAAAAAAAGGTGTTCATCGTGGCCCACAGTATGCCAGTTAAATAAGAATTGTTGATGCATAAGCTGATTGATTTCTTTTATTGCCCGTTTAGCAGTGGCAAAACAGTTTATTCAGATTGTATTTATACAATAAGTCCGAGCCTGAACGTAACAGTTATAGCAATGAAGAACAAGTGAAGGTGCCGAGATAACACATGAAGGAAGTGAATATGATTCAGGATCTGAATTGTCCCCAAGTGAAGATGGAAAGTTAGATACTGATAACAGTTCGTATTTCTTCGGCAAAGGAAATAATTTCAGATGGTCATCACAAACTCCAGCGCACCATGCGAGAACACCAGCACTTAATTTGGCGAGGAAATTTCCGGGCTTGTAACAAGGAATATCGACTTATGTAAAATAAATCGAATTTTTGTCCTGTCTCTTCCCTGATAGTATGATGAATGAACTAACAAAACATACAAATGCAAAATTAATTTTGCAAAACCCAAATATACAGGGAACAACAACAATATAGGTCATGAAGTAGACATAATTGATACGAAAACCTTTTTAGATCTGTTGTATTTCGCTGGTACATTCAAATGAGGAAACGTAGATCTGAATTCTCTCCTTGTCTCTGATGGAACTGGTTATGATATATTTCGATGTTCTATGACTCTCAAGCGTGTTCTGTTTGTTAGCCTGTCTTAAATTTGACAATATGCACGACTGATGAGAGGTAGGAAGAAGACCCTCTTGCTGTTGTTTTACACATATTCAGTAAACTTGTGGAAAGTAGCCGGGCTTCACATGCTCCGGGCACAGATGATGAAACTCAAACTTTATGAGGCTCTCGAAAAGTCAAACAGGAACATTAAAGCGGATAACTGGTTCACTTCAATTCCTCTGGTGGAAGATATACTGAAAAGAAGTCTGACATACGTCGGCACTATGAGAAAGGATAAATGTGAAATACCTGCGCATTTTCTTCCTCAGAGGATCAAGAGAAGGAAATTCAACACTGTATGGAACTACCAAAGAGCTGATCTTGATATCTCATGTTCCTTAAATAAAAAAAAAAAAGTTGTTCTGGTTTCGAGCACACGCCATTCACAAGATATTGATCCTGACTCAGACAAATATGAAATTATAGCCTTCTATAATTCCACGAAGGAGGTGTCGACGGTCTTGACGAAAATGTGCCAAGTATTCTGCCGGTAGGAGACCTCGTCCATAGCCAATGGCTGTCTTCTACGTCAGTGTAAATATTGTTAAACTAAATGCCTATGCTCTTCGGTACTCGGCGAATACAGGCAAGAAACTAGTATGACTAATATTTATACAAGAAACCTAGGAAGTCAGTTGATAAAGTAATGAAGAGGCTACATAATCTCCATTTGAATATGGATGTGTATCTTACAATTGGTAGGATACTGCAGATTCCTGTCCTTCTCGAAAGACTCGCGCAGGAAGATCCATCAACATCAAGGAAGAGATTTACATCTGTCCTTCTAAATCGAGCAGGGAGAAAAAAAATGTTTCAAATGGCTCTGAGCACTATAGGACTTAACTTCTGAGGTCATCAGTCCCCTAGAACTTAGAACTACTTAAACCTAACTAACCTAAGGACATCACACACACACACACCCATGCCCGAGGCAGGATTGGAACCCGCGACCGTAGCGGTCGCGCGGTTCCAGACTGTAGCGCCTAGAACCGCTCGGCCACCCTGGCCGGCGAGCAGGAAGACCAACCAATACTGCAGTCCTGAAAAAGAGACATATGTAGAATGTGCACTGTGCGTGTGTGTAAAGTGTGTGCCTCACAAAGTGAATGAGAAGCGATACAGAATAACCTTTTAATTTTCCTGCCTTATATATAGTAATTTTATGAACGAAGAGAGTGATTGAAACACTTCTTGTTCTAACCAGTCTTTATATCTGTCCTATATTATACATCCTATGTGTTTTACTGATTAACTGCAAATCTCGTAAAACCCTAAAGGAGATTAATATTCAAAATTTATGGAACATAATTAATTTCTGTAATCATCATGGAACGTAATCTGGTACTCACACGTTTTGTATACTTGTTCAAAGGATCGCATAAAGTGTGTTTCTTAATGTTAAGCTGAAATGTAATACTGTTTTCACAGCTTAAAAAAGTTTGTCAGTTTGATCCACAACATACGAGATATACAACTACTGTCCAAAGGCTCAAGAGCCCATGTGTTATATTGTTAATCTACTACACAACAATAATCAGCAAGTGGAACAAAATTAAGAACAAGTGTTACCAAAAACCTTTTACAAGTTAAAAACGTTTTGAGATAGAAGCTGTTGCCAGGTGACAGAAATTAACATTTTTGGGGACATTAATGAGGCTCATTTCATTTGCAAATATCACATGTTCCACGGCAGAGGACCATTCGTTTCATGGCACGAGATGGTGTACGGCCGACGAAGAATTGCTTAACCATCCGCACGTTGTGCAACTAGTTTTAAAAGTGTTACTGATCATAAAAAACTGTAACTGAAAAACTAACAGTATCGTCCAAATAGTCTTAATATATCGTACAGTAGTTAAATATTTAAAACTCGTAATATTTACAAACGTTGCATTAAATACAGCTTCATGTCTCACAACAACAAGAACAGCTGAAAATGCTGAAAACTGCTTATAGAGTTTTCTAGAGCACAATCCGTTATTTGATTCTAAAATAAGTCATTAGATTGAAACATCAACCAGGAAACATCATGTATTCATAGGTACGTTAACCTCCAGGTAGAACACTCTCCCCCATTGGTACACTCACTTTCATAGACTTCTAGCTTCCAGTCCCCTATTGATTTCAGTTATTCGTAAGTTATGAGTACGTACAGTCTTACTGATGCTCAAATACGTAAGTACTTCCACATGAACATCATTCTCTTCTTTTATTATACTTCAAGAGAATTGTTCTCACACGTAAAGGTATTCTATCTAACAGCTCTTTTCCTTCGTGTAAAATAGCAGTCTGGACATATGTTCGTGTAACTTGTCCGAAATTTTATTTACTCTTCCTGAATAAAAACTATATTTCCTCTGTACCCCCTTTTATACTGATATAGCGGCGATGCAATGCTCTGTTTCCTTCTTATTTAACGCGACGTATTTTCTTATTTGGTTGTGAAATCACGAACTTCCCCATTAGACAGCAATCGGTTTCATGTTCAAAACAGATTTCGATTAAGTTCTAAAAATTGTAACTACCCCTAAACTAGTACCTGGATTTTGGAGAGTGAATCGCCGTTGAATTTCTCTATTTTAGAACAAATATCCTAGCGTCAGAAATACCTGTAGTGCCATTTGAAAAAGCGAAGATGATAACCTTATCGCTGTAATTGATGTAACTATGAAAAAAGACTGTAAGTAGTTTAGTGAGGGCTTTCTCACATTTCATCGGCTTGTATACAGAATTGCATCTTTCTCAGTTATGGAACATAGACGAAACAGTGTAGCTTAATCACGCTGTATAATTACATGTCAGCTTTCAAACTGCAAAACTTTTCCAGAGTCAGATGTGGACACTGATCGTAATTTATTGATTATGAACTTCTAATGGAAACTGAAGGATTGCAGAAAAGTGGGAAATTAATGAGATAGGACTGAGGGAAATAAATGGAACCAATGTTCTTTCAAAGTTCCATAGGGAACATCAGGCGAAGATTGGCGGAAGTACTGAAAAAGAATAGAAGACGAATGAGCAGCTTTAAGAGATGAAATAGGAAAGGCAGCAGAGCCTCACATAGGCAAAAAGACAAGACCTATTAAAAATCTTGGGATAGCTCACCAGATATTGAATGAAATCCAGGAAGGGAGAGAATATAAGAGTGCAGCAAATGAGGCAGACAATAGGAAATATCGATATCTAAGAAAAAAGATTGACTGAAGGTGCCAACCAGCGAATCGGGAATATCTAGAAGACAAATGCAAAGCTGTAGATATGTGAATGGCGGTAAAGAAGATAGATGCCGCATATAGAACTCTTTTTGAGAAAAGATACACTAATGTATAAATATTAAGCGCTCAGATGGCAAGCAGTACTAATCAAAAAAGGGAAGACTAAAGGGTGCTAGGAATGTACCGGGTATCCCTCCTAAGAGTCATCAGGCGTATTTTCTCTGGTGCTTTGGCAGATAATTATTTGCAGTTTTGTTTTTGCGATATATAGCTGCAGTCACCCCAAACAAATACTGCTCTTAACGTCTTTCAGGCAACGCGCACTGTTGATGGAAAGCATCGGTTTGTTTCCCATTACAAAATAATTTATTTTTAGAGCGGAATTTTACATGCCCATTCGACAGCGAAGTCGCAAAGTAGTCTAGTGTGGTGTACGTTTTATCGATATGTATTAACAGGGACTTTAAATGGGAAGGATAAGCAGTACTCCCGCAGTGACTGAGCAACGTTCAGGCCCGCACTGTCTGCAACCGCCATGCAGCAGCGCTGCTCAGTCGCTGTTGGAGTAGCTTACTGGTTAGTGCTCGTATTTTAGTACCACTGATATTACAGATCGATAAACAAATACCGCACTAGACTAATCCGTCACTGCTCTATCGACTGGGCACGAAAAATTTCGCTTTAAAAATCATTTTGTTCGTAACCGGAAACAAACCAGCGCTTTCCATTAACAATGGCCGTCGCATGAAAGACCTGATGAGCACTATTTTTTGAGTGACTCCAGCTACACATTGAAGAAATAAATTGCAAGTATCTGCCGAAATACCACAGACAGTTAGGAGGGACACCCTGTATGGAAGTGCTGTGCAAAGAAAATGAACTAATGGCAAGTTCATGGAAAGAGAAATGGAAGTACATGAAGATGACGCGGAAGAAGAATCTCGAAAGATAAATACGACATGGAAGAAGAATCTGTCAAAACACTAAAAGATCTAATTCGAAAGAAGTCTCTGGAGTAAATTGCGTTCTGTACTGTTACGAATAATTTGATTTGTCACCACACAGTTGGACGTACGATATTGAGGCGATATTAGATATTTCTAGACACTTTTTTTAAAAACAGTGAATGACATGCGTGAGGAAGTCAATAGAGGAAGAGCATCACGGCTCTTGTAACGTATTGCGAGGAATTTCGTACAAGTGGCCGCTTCCGTATACAGGAAGACACAGCAAGATCGGTACGTTCAAACTTGGCACAGAATACAAAGATACGGTCAGTCTCAGGTATTGCACAAAATCGATCTTGCCAGGAAACTTAACAGGGACAAATTCTTCAATCGTTCTTGTGGGAGAACCTTCGCAATGACACCAACAGTGGGAGGCCCCAGTGCAGAAGGAGCTCTTAAGCCAGAGGATTTCGGGGTGGAAGAAGAACCCATCCATAGAGAGGCATTGTGAGAGTAGACGTGTCGTGCAAGGCCTCTGTTCCACGCAAGGGCTAGTCACCACAGTGGTCCACGCTGTAGAATGGAAGTAACTGTGTGCTTAGAAAAACCCTGGCGCAACTGTTCCTCTGATTTCTTCACCACTCACTGAATTTTTATGGGATTTTATCATTACAGCTTGTAAGTGAAATGCATTAAGAATATATCCATTTTTAACCAGGACTCTTGTATTCATAAATTCTTTTATATGACCAGCCCAAATAATAGTGTGTGTGTTGCTACCCTCACTCATTTTGTGGTTCTGGAACGGACGTGATGCTGCTATCCAACTCTGCGAGTACGACCGAACCGATTCTCTTTGCTCTATTTCGATTACTCTCTTTCAGAGGAATGGTAGAGTTACACTAATCTGACAACCATACTTTACGCAGTTACTTCAACTCAGGTAGAGACAGGCAATAATTCCTCGGAATTAGTGAGAGCCTTTGGAGAAGCAAGTTACACTAATCTGACAACCATACGTTATGCAGTTACTTCAACTCAGGTAGAGACAGGCAATAATTCCCTCGGAATTAGTGAGATCCTTTGGAGAGGCAGCAATGGCAAAACTATTTCATCTGTTATGCAGTACGTATGAGACGGGTAAAATACCCTCAGACTACAAAAAAGAAGATAATAATTCCAATTTCAAACTTCCAGTTTCTTGACACGCTATTTTTAATCAAACTGCGTGTCTCTGGGGTATCGTCTCAACTGCACGACTGGATTCGTGATTTCCTGTCAAAAAGGTCACAGTTCGTCGTAATTGACGGGAAGTCAGCGAGTAAAACAGAAGTAATATCTGGCGTTCCCTTAGGAAGTGTCGCTTTATATGCTCATATCCCTAGGAAGTGTTATAGGCCCTCTGATGTCATTTACTATCTTGTAAAGTCATGAAATGATCATAACGAATTCAAAATGATTTAGACAAGACATCTGTACGTTGCGAAAAGTGACAATTGACTCTAAATAACGAAGAGTGTGAAGTCACCCACACGAATACTAAAGGGAATCCGCTAAATTTCGGTTACACGTTAAATCACACAAATCTAATGTACGTAAATTCAATTAAATACTTAGGAATTACAGTTACTAATAACTTAAATTGAAACGATCACGTGGATAATGTTTGGGGAAAATAAATCAAAGACTACGATTTATTGACAGATTCCTTAGGAAATGCAACAGATTTATTAAAAAGACTGCTTATACTACGCTTGTCCGACCTAGGACAGCTCACTTGGTATTCCCGAAGTAGGGGAAAGAGTGCCCACGGAGATGATTGGAGAATTGGGGGGGGGGGGGGGGGGTCGGCATTAAAACAAAGGCGTTTTTCATTGCAACGGTATCTCCACATGAAATTTCAATCACCAACTTTTTCTTCTGACTGCGAAAATATTCTGTTGGCGCCCACCTATTCAGGGAGAAATGATCATAATACTAAACTAAAGAAATGGAAAGATTTATGTGTTCGTTTTTCCCGCACGCTATTCTAAAGTGAAACGGTAGAGAAATAGCTCGAAGGCGGTTCGATGAACCGTCTGCCAGGCACTTAATTGTGAATGGCAGAGTGATCATGTAGATGTAGAAATACGGCAAATGCAGACAGGTGTGAGTATTGTCGAACCATTAATTTAGTAAGACATGGTGGCAAAATAACGACCAGAATTATTTTCAAAAGAACGGAAAAACTGGTCCAAACTGACCTCTGTGAAGATCGATTTGCGTTCCAGAGAAGTGTAGGAACACACGAATCGGTGTTGACCGTAAGGCTTGTCTAAGGAGATAGGCTGAAGGGTGGTTAGCCTAAGTTTTCAACATTTCTAGAGCTATAAAAAGGATTTGACAATGTTGACAGAACTATACTCTTTGAAATTCTGAAGGTAGCAAAATAAAATACAGGTAGAGGAAGATTATCTAAAACTAGACTCTAGACTGCAGTAATGATTGAGAGTGGAAGGACATGAAGGGGAAGCAGTAGTTGAAAGGGGAGTGAGTCATGGTATTAGCCTATCGATGATGTTTTTCAACATGTACAATGAGCAAAGCAGTATAGGAAACCACGGATAAATTTAGGAACGGAATTAAAGTTTCTGGAAGAACAAATAAAAACTTTGAGGTCTACTTATGTCATTGCAATTCTGTCTGATACGGCGAAGCAATTGGAAGATCATTTGAGCAGAATGGATAGTGTCTCGAAAGAGGTTACAACATAAATATAAACAAAAGTAAAATGAGGGTAATGGAAAGTAATCTGATTAAATCAGGAATGTTGATGGAATTAGATTATGAAATGAGGCACTAAAAATAGTAAAGTCATATTGCATGAATGGCTTGGAAACCCCGAAGGGTAGGTCCAGTCACCAAATTGGGAAGGTTTTTCCGATGCTTAATTTTGGTGATCCGATAGGAACCGTTGTATCCATCTCGGCACAGCCCTTGACAATGAAACACTAAAAGTAGTAGATGAGGTTTGGTATTCGGGCAGCAAAATAACTGCTGCTGGCCGAAGTACAGAAGATACAAAATTCAAACTGGCAACAACGTTTCTGAAAAAGTTGTTAAGATCGAATATAAATTTAAATTTTAGGAACTTTTTTTGAATGTAGCCTTGTGCGAAGGTGAAATGTGGACAATAAACAGATCAGACAAGAAGATAATAGACGATTTCGAAATACGATGCTACAGAAGACAGCTGAAGATTGAGTTTATTGGATAACTAATGATAAAGTACTGAACCGAATTGGGCAGAAAAGAAATTTATGCACAATTCACTAACAGAAGTGATCGCTCGACAGGTCACGTCCTGAAATACTAAGGAAAAATCAGTTTGGTAACGCGGGGATGGGGAGTGTGAGATAAAAATGGTAAAGGGAGACCCAGGCTTGACTACACCAAGTAGTTTCAGATGAATGTAGGTTGCATTTGTTCTATACAAATGTAGAGGCTTGCACAGGACAGACTAGCAGGGAAAGTTTCATCCAACCAGAGTTGAGACTGAAGAGTACAACAACATTTGATCTTCCCTAGTGTACTTAATTTTGTTATCGTTCTTAAAACGTATACCGCCAAAAATTATCTTTTTCTTAGTTTTGTCATCACCCACTCGTATATAAACTCTTAAAATTATTAGTGTTCACGTAATTTCTATTCTGAGGGGCATAACTCTGTCATTTTGTTTTTCTTAACAGTCACTCTACATGCACTTCACTATTCTTAACCATAATGTCGTAAACAGAATCAATGCCAAATCCGACGTCAGGGTCGTCAATGACGTACAACGCTTTGCACTGAAAACGCGTTTATTACATTCATCAACGTACAACCAGAAGAGAAAAGACCTCCCAGATGGAGAGTGCTGCTATTTACAAATACATCGAATATTCCAGAATATACAAACATTACGAAGAAAAGAAATTTCGAGAACCCCCAGATATGATAAAAACTGTTGTTGTTGTTCCGGTATTCAGCCCTGAGACTGGTTTGATGCAGCTCTCCATGCTACTCTATCCCGTGAAACCTTCTTAATCTCCCAGTACCTATTGCAGGCTACATCCTTCTGATCTGCTTAGTGTATTCATCTCTTGGTCTCCCTCTACGATTTTTACCCTCCACGCTGCCCTCCAGTGATCCCCGTATGCCTCAGAACATGTCCTACCAACCGATCCCTTCTTCTAGTCAAGTTGTGCCACAAACTTCTCTTCTCCCCAATTCTATTCAATACCTCCTCATTAGTTATTTGATCTACCCATCTAATCTTCAGCATTCTTCTGTAGCAACACATTTCGAAAGCTTCTATTCTCTTCTTGTCTAAACTATTTATCGTCCATGTTTCACCTCCATACATGGCTACACTCTATACAAATACTTTCAGAAACGACTTCCTGACGCTTAAATCTGTACTCGATGTTAACAAATTTCTCTTCTTCAGAAACGCTTTCCTTGCCATTGCCAGTCTACATTTTATATCCTCTCTACTTCGACCATCATCAGTTATTTTGCTCCCCAAATAGCAAAACTCAGTTACTACTTTAAGCGTCTCATTTCCTAATATAATTCCCTCTGCATCACCCGACTTAATTCGACTACATTCCATTATTCTCGTTTTGATTTTGTTGATGTTCATCTTATACCCTCCTTTCAAGACACTATCCATTTGGTTCAACTGCTCTTCCAAGTCCTTTGCTGTCTCCGACACAATTACAATGTCATTGGCGAACCTCAAAGTTTTTATTTCTTCTCCATGGATTTTAATGCCTACTCTGAACTATTCTTTTGTTTCCTTTACTGCTTGCTCAATATACAGATTGAATAGCATCGGGGAGAGGCTACAACCCTGTCTCACTTCCTTCCCAACCACTGCTTCCCTTTCATACCCCTCGACTCTTATAACTGCCATCTGCTTTCTGTACAAATTGTAAATAGCCTTTCGCTCTCTGTATTGTACCCCTGCCACCTTCAGAATTTGAAAGAGCATATTCCAGTCAACATTGTCAAAAGCTTTCTCTAAGTCTACAAATCCTAGAAACGTAGGTTTGCCTTTCCTTAATCTTTCTTCTAAGATAAGTCGTAGTGTCAGTATTGCCTCACGTGTTTCAACATTTCTACGGAATCCAAACTGATCTTCCCCGAGGTCGGCTCCTACCAGTTTTTCCATTCGCCTGTAAAGAATTCGCGTTAGTATTTTGCAACCGTGACTTATTAAATTGATAGTTCGGTAATTTTCACATCTGTCAACACCCGCTTTCTTTGGGATTGGAAATATTATATTCTTCTTGAAGTCTGAGGGAATTTCGCCTGTCTCATACATCTTCCTCACCACATGGTAGAGTTTTGTCAGGACTGGCTCTCCCAAGGCTGTCAGTAGTTCTAATGGAATGTTGTCTACTCCCGGGGCCTTGTTTCGACTTAGGTCTTTCAGTGCTCTGTCAAACTCTTCACGCAGTATCATATCTCCCATTTCATCTTCATCTACCTCCTCTTCCATTTCCATAATATTGTCCTCAAGAACATCACCCCTGTATAGACCCTCTATATACTCCTTCCACCTTTCTGCTTTCCCTTGTTTGCTTAGAACTGGGTTTCCATCTGAGCTCTTGATATTCGTGCAAGTGG
Source organism: Schistocerca serialis cubense (assembly GCF_023864345.2). NCBI lineage: Eukaryota > Metazoa > Arthropoda > Insecta > Orthoptera > Acrididae > Schistocerca > Schistocerca serialis. The sequence continues at coordinate 1,003,740,829 of NC_064638.1, read as the reverse complement.
TTCTCTTTTCTCCAAACGTCTCTTTAATTTTCCTGTAGGCAGTATCTATCTTACCCCTCGTGAGATAAGCCTCTACATCCTTACATTTGTCCTCTAGCCATCCCTGCTTAGCTATTTTGCAATTCCTGTCGATCTCATTTTTAAGACGTTTGTATTCCTTTTTGCCTGCTTCACCTACTGCATTTTTATATTTTCTCCTTTCATCAATTAAATTCAGTATCTCTTCTGTTACCCAAGGATTTCTACTAGCCCTCGTCTTTTTACCTACTTGATCCTCTGCTGCCTTCACCATTTCATTCCTCAAAGCTACCCACTCTTTTTCTACTGTATTTCTTTCTCCCATTCCTATCAAGTGTTCCCTTATGCTCTCCCTAAAACTCTGTACAACCTCTGGTTCTTTCAGTTTATCCACGTCCCATCTCCTTAAATTCCCACATTTTTGCAGTTTCTTCAGTTTTAATCTACAGTTCATAACCAATACATTGTGGTCAGAGTCCACATCTGCCCCCGGAAATGTCTTACGATTTAAAATCTGGTTCCTAAATCTCTGTGTTACCATTATATAATCTAGCTGAAACCTTCTAGTATCTCCAGGGTTCTTCCATGTATACAACCTTCTTTCATGATTCTTGACCCAAGTGTTAGCTATGATTAAGTTATGCTCTGTGCAAAATTCTACCAGGCAGCTTCCTCTTTCATTTCTTAGCCCCAATCCATATTCACCTACTACGTTTCATTCTCTTCCTTTTCCTACTGTCGAATTCCAGTCACTTATGACTATTAAATTTTCGTTTCCCTTCACTACCTGAGTAATTTCTTTTATCTCATCATACATTTCATCAATTTCTTCATCATCTGCAGAGCTAGTTGGCAAATAAACTTGTACTATTGTAGTAGGCGTGGGCTTCGTGTCTATCTTGGCCACAATAACGCGTTCACTATGCTGTTTGTAGTAGCTTACGCATGCTCCTATTTTTTTATTCATTATTAAACCTACTCCTGCATTACCCCTATTTGATTTTGTATTTATAACCCTGTATTTACCTGACCAAAAGTCTTGTTCCTCCTGCCACCGAACTTCACTAATTCCCACTATATCTAACTTTACCCTATCCAGTTCCTTTTTTAAATTTTCTAACCTACCTGCTCGATTAAGGCATCTGACATTCCACGCTCCGATCTGTAGAACGCCAGTTTTCTCTTTCCTGATAACGACGTCCTCTTGAGTAGTCCCCGCCCGGAGATCCGAATGGGGGAATATTTTACCTCCTGAATATTTTACCCAAGATGACGTCATCATCATTTAATCATACAGTAAAGCTGCATGCCCTTGCTTTCAGCCGTTCGCAGTACCACAACAGCAAGGCCGTTTTGGTTAGTGTTACAGGGCCAGATCAGTCAATCATCCAGACTGTTGCCCCTGCAACTGCTGAAAAGGCTGCTGAAGGCTGATGCCCCTTTTCAGGAACCACACGTTTGTCTGGCCTCTCAACAGATATCCCTCCATTGTGGTTGCACCTACGGTACGGCAGTCTGTATCGTTGAGGCACGCAAGCCTCCCCACCAACGGCAAGGTCCATGGTTCATAGGGGAGGGGGGTCGGGGAGGGGGGGGGGGGGGAGCGGGAAGGGGGGGGTGATAAAAACTAAGAAACAATGGTGGTGAATGGGTTTGAACTGGCGACACTCAGCATCTCAGATAGCGACGGTAATCGCTATGTATGGCATGCAGCACAGCTCACAGTACTGCTCCTTCTACTGGACAATTTCAAAAGTTCTCAATGGAGCCGATTACAGCACCCTGGGCCTAGAGCTCCTCAGATGTACTCTGTATGGTAGCACTGGAGTATCCTAGCATTATGGTGACGTTGTCACATACTCTTCACTACGATGAGCATCTTGGGTAACTCCTCAGGTTCAGGCTTCGCGATTATCGAATGGGTCCTCAGTTTCCTTCAATGGCAAGCCAGCCGCAAATTTTATAAGTAAAGTGTCGAAGCATTCGTAACGAAGTTGCCGAATTTACTGCCCTCCAGGCAAGCTCTCGCGCTCAAATTATTCTTGGGACCGAGAGCTGGCTGAAACGTGAAGTGGAAAGCTATGAGATATTTAGCGAGTTGTGGAACGTATATCGGAAAGGTAGATTAGAGGCCATAGGAGGGGCGTGTTTGTTGCAGTTGACAAAAATATTGTCTTTCTTGAGGTCAAAGTGGAGTGCGACAGTGAAGTTATCTGGCCACACGTAAAAGGTGTAGGTGAAACCACATAAATTGTTAGATGTTTAGCGGCCACCCTATTCCGCTGTGGCAGGTTTAGAGTTATTCAAAGAAAGATTACGGTCAGTACTGCCTAAATATCCACCTCGTAAAATACTACTTGGAGACGACTTTAACTTACCAGGTATAGACTGGGATGTCTATGGATTCACTGCAGGGGGTACAGACAGATGGTCATGTAAAATACTTTTGAACGCGTTTTCTGAAGTCTGTTTTGAGCAGGTAGCCCGGCAGCCTACACACAATGGAAATATCTCAGGCCTTGTAGCTACAAATAAGCCGGATCTTATCGACAATGTCAGTAAAGAAAACAGAAATTAGCGATCGTGTCATTATAGCAACTATGGTTATGAAAGTTAATAAATCAAACAAGAGGGCTAGGAGAGTGTTTCTGCTAGATAGAGCAGGTAAGCAGTTGTTTGCATCTCACTTAGAGAGTGAACTGACATCACTTAGTTCCAGTGATATGAACGTAGAGGGGTTATGGGCAGAGTTCAAGCAGACCGTAAATCGTGGTCGAGAGAGTTATGTGCTTAGTAAGTGGATAACGGATGGAAAATATCCACCATGGTTTAAGGGGAACAGCATGGTGACGGACGAAAATACTGCTCAAATTCAGGATTCTTTATTCTCTGTAATCGAATGTAGTAGACAAATGAGCTTTGCTGCAATGAATAAAGCATACATTGAAGTTTTGGTGGTATTTTTATTTAAAAATTTAATACCTTCCTGTGCAATTGGAATTTTCCCAAGGCAGCTGTGAAGACACGTAGATCGACGGTTGGCGCTGTAATTCCGTTTGTGGTTATCTGAAAAGTGACATTAACTTATCACTCTGATCCTTGCAGATGTAATTTTAGTTCATCGTAGGGATTTACAAAAATTTTTAGGTGAAATTATAGAAATTTGAAAGAAATTGCCGTTTTTGGACCCTCTTTTTTTGGTCAAAAAAGTATTAAATATCAACATAAAAAAATCAGCTATGATGAACTGAAGAGAGTTCAGTTTGGTTTAAGACAGACCAAAAATCATTAAAATCGGATTACAATTGTAGCGTGGGCGAAGACAACAATTCGGAAAAAATATGGTTTTCAGAAAAACGCGTTTAAAGTTTGACAAATATTTATCATATAAAAAAAGGGACAAAGCTTGAAACTACCTGGTCCATAATACGAGTTTGGGAGAACTTCGTTTTGAAGAACGCTACTGGGAAAATTTAGACAACTGGCATTTAAAGCTGACTGCCAAATGATTCTACTGCCACAAACAAAAATTATGCATAAGGACCATAAAGATAAAATACGAGGAGTTAGGGCTCTTGTGGAGGCATATACACAGTCGTTTTTCTTTTGCTCTGTTTGTGACTGGAACAGGAAAGGGAGTGACTAGTAGTGGTACAGGGTACCTCCCTCCACACACCATACCATGGCTTGCAGAGTATCTACATAGATATAGGCTGTCGGTCTGCATCTTGAGATTGTAGTAAAGGTTCATACAGAGAACATTGGCATCGTCTCTGTGTTTTTGTCTTCTTGTTGAAGGGTCATAATCCTCAACTTCGTCTATAACATCAGACAACGGATGTATGATATGATATGGCCCAAAGTAGCAGTTTAGTCATATTTCCAATAGTTCCATTTTCTGCATGGATGTAAAACTCCATACTAAGCCCTCTGGGCTGTATCTCAGTGGTTGGTGCTTGGTGTTACAGTTCTTTCTGCCTCTTTCCTATAGGTCCAAGGTTCAAATGTGAGCCAGCTGTCTTGCTTCTTCAGTCCTGATGACAAGATGTTTCGTGTCATCATCCTGAGTATCATCCAATTAAAACAGGTACAGTGTATCCATTGTCCTTTCAGACCCATGACTGTGGGGCAGAAACAGCAGTGTGGACATGTAGTCACACTTTGCTTTGTTATAAGCAAAAGACACAATGGGCATTATTGTATCCCAGTCTTTCTGTTCGACATCAACATTCATTAGCAGTATATCTGCCAACATCTTATTAACATGTTCTGAGAGTCCATTGCTCTGCGGGTCGTAAGGAGGTGTTATCTTGTGCCTGATGTCACTACGTGAAATTATCTCTAACAGCAGTCTCAACTGGAAAAGTTTTCCACAGTCAGAGACCATCAGATAGCATGTTCTGTGCTTCAAAATGACGAATGATGTCTTCTACAAGGATCCTTGCAGTTTCTGGGGCTTCAGCAGACATCACAGCTTTAGTAACAGCCTGGTTAAAGTAACCAATTCTTAAGTTCACACTTGTTGAGTTCAAGAACCTCCCCAACAGAACGATTCCAATTTCGTGGAATAGTACCGCTGCAGGCAAAGATCAAGATTTAGTCCACATTGCTGTGTTCTGCCAAAGGAGTCCTTGAGAGGCAGTCAGCATTCTTGTGTTTGTGTCCAACTTCGTATACCACTGTGATGTACTCCTGAAGCTTCAATGCCCATCTCACCAGTTGACCCGATGGATCCTTCAGGCCAGTCAGCTCACATAGAGAATATCTCTGGTGATCCATCATGGATATGGGCCAGCAGCCAGTCAGACAGTTACCAAAGAAAAACCACCAAACAGCCACATGTTTTCAGAAGTTATTTTGTTTACACATCAGGCTTTGACATCCCATTAATGCCATTTTCAGGTCCCTGTGCACTCCGTGTATAGAGAATCATGTACATAGCTGGAGTCATCTGGATTCTGTGAATTGTTGTCAATTCTTCAAAGTACACTCTATGAAAAATTCATGGAATCAAGTCATTGATGGCTCCCATTATGCACGTATAGATGTATCTGATTCTTTGTACATGAAACGATTGGGGCCTGAAGATGGTATTAATGAGATGCCAAAATATGTCATGTAAATAAAATAACAACTTTTGAAAACATGAACCAATTTGGTGATTTTTCTTTGGCAAACATAGAGAACAATGTCCCATCCCAACAGTGAGTTATTTGCAAATAAATATGGCAGGAACTCTTTGATGACCCAAAGAAATGCAATACACTCATTCACTGTTGTAGAACAGTTCATTTCAGACTTTGAGAGTACTCTGGAAGCATAAGCTATGACCTCTTCAGCATCTTCCTGAATTTGTACTAGAACTTCACCTATCCCATATCCACTAGCATTGATATAAAGTTCTGTCTCAGTATTCTTGTCACACAGTGCTAGGACAAGGATGGATCTCTCTTGTACCTCATTCCAGGAAAATCTGGCATCTCCTTGGAGTAATTCTTGCAAGGAATATGCCTTGGTACAAAAGCCGTCTACAAATCACCAGTAGTACAGACAAATTCCAAGAAAACTTCTCACATCACAAATTTACCAAGGAGCCAGAAAATCGGTGACTGCTTTTACTTTCTCTGAGTCTTGACATACTCCACCACTATTACCTAGGTGTCCCAAGATCTTTATTTCTTGGGTGATAAAGAGGCACTTCTTCAGATTCACACAAAGACCTGCAGTCTCAACACACTTCATCATGGTTATCAGTAGGCTTAGATGTTCATCCATGTAAGGTGTCGAAGCAGACTGGAGCATTACATAATCCAAATGGCATATCTTTGACCTCACAGAAGCCATCATGTGTTATTAAGAGATTATTTTCCTGGTAAGCCTCATCAACCTCAATTTGCCAGTAACCTACTACATGTCCATAGGTGAGAAATACTTTGCCCTTTTCAAAAATTACAGGTTGTCATCAGTGTGCAGCAGTTGGTAGATATCTTCTTTTGTGATTTTTTTCAGTCATCAGTAGCTGATGCAGAAATGCCACGTGCACTCCTCCTTCTTCACAAGGACCACAGGATGGCACTAAGGACCCCCTGGAGTTTCATTTATATAATCTTGTAACATTTTCTCCATTTCCTCCCAAATTATGTGTCATTCACCTGGTGGCACCCTATTACAAACACTGGCTAATCAGTGGATGAGCCCCTGTGTTAATACACGGACAGTCTTTGTTGATGGCAATAAGCTTTCCATCCTGGATAGACTGAACTTTTCCTACACACTTACTCTTATGAATGGGCTGTTGCTGCACATGACAGTTAGTGATCCAAAATTATCCTCAACCTCATCCAATGCTGATGATCATCAGCATCATGTAGATTTCTTTTGCAAGTGTGAGTAGCTTTTTGCAATTTTTAAAACTTTGCTGTTTAATTGAGCATCTAGATTGACAAGTGGAACTCATCTAATTAATGACTCCGGGATAACAATGTTTTCAATGGCAAACATCTGTCCCAAACAATCTTACTGCATTTATTTGAATAGCTGTGCCAGTCTTGAGCTCTGATCTTCCACTGTCCATGACTTCTTGTGACGCCTGCAAGAAGTTAGTTAAAATGACAAATTGAAAGGGCTGTGCTCTGTCATTGACAGTTCAACTTGCATTACATGGTCCTGTTGTTTGGACATATTTCCCATTTGCATTCTTCAGCATAACTGTTTTTGTATCATGGAACATAGTCTTCTTTAGCTGATGAAAACAAGTATTCAACATCATGGAAAAAGAAATCCCTGAGTCAGCCCATGCCCTGACAGAATGGCCATCAATGAGATTTCCTGATAGCTTATGAGGACATGTTGAAAAGTAATGCCCCCAAATTTTTTTATGTGAAAACTCTCAGACCTTTTTAAGTAATACAAATTTAATTAACATTCTACGTCTTTATTCTTCATGTCTACACATTTATTTCTCAACACTGTCACCCTGGCAATAAACACATTTCTCCCAAAAAGAGACCAGTTTGCTAACAGCATCACTATAGGACATCTGGTTTTTTTGACAGAGCCAAAATCTCACCTCTCAAAGTGCAGTCCTCAAAGATATTCTTTTAAGTTTTGCAAACGCATGAAAATCAGATGGGGGCTAAGCTGAGTCTGTATGGAGGATGATTGATGACAGTCAGTCCAAGGCGCCACATTGTTACAGAGTTACAGTGCTTACATGTCGACTGGCATTGTCACACTGAAGGAGAGGGTGCTCCATCTGTGGATGGACGTTTTCTGTGGTTAGACACTCAATTACAGCTTACTGTTTCTCATGTAATGAGATAGTTATATTACAAACCACCATGTTACATGCAACAGTTCCGAATCCTCTCGTGGCACAGGATCGCAACTTGCTTCAGAGATGTGGGAAAGTCAGCTGAGTAATATGCATGACATCTAATACCTCAACTGGTATTGACAACAGAATAAAAAAAGAATTTGGTGACATTACTTTTCAGTATGCCCCTGTAGTAATTGTCATCCATGGAGGATTTTCATCTGTGTGGTCTCATCTCAAGGGTCGACCATAATCATTTGCAGTTGACTGGTGCAATTAGGACTGTTGTGATGACTGAGGTCTTGTGGCATAATAGTCATCAAAAAATCATCTTCTTTCCATGCAGTAGTGAATAATGTATCCAGAGCATCCACATTCAAAATAGACTGATGTACTGTTCTCTGTTCTCATAATGTCTGTTCTTCTGTGAGGCATTATACTTGGCAGAGGAGTTGGTTGTACCTGCAGTGGTTGGATACTAGGTTGTTGTTTGACAGCTGTGGGATAATCCCCTTGCTGCGTGAAATGGCCGTGCAGTTTGAGGGTTTGAGGCACCATGTCATGGATTGCCTGACCCCTTTTGCCAGAGGTGCGAGTCCTCCCTCGGGCATGGGTGTGTGTGTGTGTGTTGTTATTAGCATAAGTTAGTTTAAGTGGTGTGTAAGTCTATGGATCAATGACCTCAGCAGTTTGGTCCCTTAGGAATTCACACACATTTGAACTTTTATTTTTATTTTATTTTTTTATAATCCGCTTGTTGTCTGAGTCCATTCTTCTTGGTGCATTCAACAGGTGGCTAAGATTGGTGATAAAGACCAATACACCTCTTCTTCAACATTCTCTATTACCTACTAACATATGGGTTTGACACTCTTTTTTGTGTACTTGGTCCAACCTTTTTTGGCTACCATATACTTCTGTATTCCTTCTTTTATAATTTGGCTTATAAGAGAGGTGAGGTCATGGTGTTCTTCCACAACTGTCAAAGGGACCATATTTGGGAGACAGTGATACCTCTTTTATCTGACTCTTCTCTGTTTCAGTTCCTCACTTCACTGGCAGCACTTGATGAATTTGTCCATTATTGTACCATCCTTCACCAAAAGAGCTTGGAACGTTGCGTCTGTGAATCCTTTCATCAAGTGTGAGATTTTGTAAGCTTCTGTCATATTTGGTTTCACAGTGTTGCATATGACCAAAACACTTTGTATGTAAGACTATGTTGTCTCCCCATGAGACTGAGCCCTGTTCTTCAAATTTGCTTCCTCTACTGGCGCTTGCTGTAGATTGTCAACAAATGTTTTCTTTAATTTCTCCTGGAATTCCTCCCAGTTATCAAGCTTCTCTTCATTGTTCTCAAACCACTGCTGGGCTGTGCCATCCAAGTAAAGGTACACATTTGCTAAGCGTATGCCACCCCACCAGTTGTACTTGGCAAATCAGTCAAATCCTTTCAGCCATTTCATCTGGTCCTGACCAACATCTCTGTAAAAAGCTTACGAATGCCTGATGTGCAGATGAACTACACTGTTTTGAAAACCATTGTTCTGAATTTACAAACCTTTGGAACTATGTACTGCTTATATTCTGATTCTTATCCATGTACGCAATGTCTACTACATTCCTTAAATGGTGCAATGGTGACATAGATCTTTTGAGGTTTTGAGGTAGCAAATGCCTCCATCAAAAAATGTCATATTATAAACATAATCAAGTCCAAATCTAAAAGCAGGGTCATGAATGAAGAACTACACTTATCACTGAAAGCAAATTTATTACAGATACCAGTGTACAGCCTGAACAGAACTGATCTCCTGAATGGAGAGTGCTGCTAGTCTTATTCACAAAGACTATTCCAGAATAAGCAAATGTTACAAAAATAATCAGTTTTGAGAACCTTCCAGAACTGGTGAATTACTAAATAACAAATATTTTGTGATTATGGGGTTTAAACTACCATCCCTCAGCACTTCAGCAAGCAAAGCTAACCGCTACTAAACATGGCATGCAATTAGATCATGGCAATATCTCCTGTTAGCTGAAGGGGTGTTTTTTACCTCACAGTCATCTCACTCTTTCCATTCTCTGTCAATAACCTCTACTATATCTACAGAATGAAGTTCTGCATAGTAGTTTATGCATAGTAGTTCAGTCTCTTTTTTCCCACAACTTTTATACTTTTAACATACCATTTTCCTTACTAGAGACAAACTCTTCAGCCACTGATCCAGATTCACATAACATAATCCAGAGGGGTTTGCCACACTATCATACTTTCCTATGACTCAAATACTGTGTGCCATATGGACAAAAATCACATAGTGAGAAGCACAATACCTGGCACCTCTGCCCACACAGATTGCTGAAATCACATTAAGCAATCTCATGCAGGGATAACTGAATCAGATAGTGCAGTGGCACTGGCATGGGGAGGATGGCAGCAGACCCATACCAAGGTGATTCACACCCCTGAGCAAACTGCCAAAGCTGCACCCCCCACCCATCCCCCTTCCAGCCCACCTCCTTTCTGCATTTTTTTTTTCCATGCACATTTTAGAAATTTATAATTTAACAACTAGGTTTAATGGAAACAAAGCATCATTGAAAAATATTACACATAACATACATCCATTTGTCCTAGTTCTGAGGGTGAACGGCGATGTTCAAGGGGGGCAGGGGGGTAAGAGGTTATACATCTGTCCAGGGCAAAAGCAAGACATCTTTTTGTTTCTGGAGAAATTCTAATGACTGGAAATAAATAGATATTAATAAATCTTAGTTAAAATTAAGTGAATCAGGAGTGGCACATAGATAGTTCAGTTCAGTTCATTCTGCATTTAAAAAACTAACATCAAGCATGTTTAGATATTCTCCTACACACACATTTTCAATTCATCTTTGTCTACTCAGGAAAACACTCTGGTTTGACCCAAATGTCTGGAGTTTTGAAGTCCTTGGTCAGAATCTGCAATTTAAGAGATGGCAGATCTGTATATAATAAACAACAAATTTTATTTGGTCCTCATAAATTGTTAATAGTGCATACACTGTTATAAAAAAGGTCTATACTTAAGAGTAAATGTCCCTTTATATTTGTTAATATGAGGGTCCAACTTACATTAAGAGAAAACAGCTGTCTGTAGGCACAATGGCTAACAAGAAGGCTTACTCTCGAATTCTTTTTGCTTACTCTGCAGATAGTACCAATCTATCCTTGGGAGCTACAAAAGTTCTGGTTGCACAGGCAAATTAAATACATGTCCCTTCCAACATTTTTGCCAGCTTCTTCCATAATTGGCTAGACCATAGTCAGCAGTAATTGCCAAAAATCAGAAGTTTTCAGTCAAACAGTAATTAGTTCCAGCAACTGCTTGCAAACATTTGAGATCCTACAGTACTGTAGTGAAGTTGAACATAAGCAAGCTGCATAGGCACCAGCTATGTGAATCAAGATCAATGTTGCCATGTAAACCATGTTAGCAATAGACATCTGTTTGGTAATTGTTCTTTATTTTGCTATTTCAACAAAATGACACTGAAAATCGTGTGTGTTCATAGTCACAAATTTAGGGAAAGACTTCTTCTCAGGTGGAAGGTAGCAACAGGAGGGGTAAGAGAACTCGCTAACCTTTCTCGGTAAAATCTTAAACCATTTTCGTCTTTTTTTCTGGTTAGTTTTTGTGCCCCTTCTGTGCCTCCACCCTTGGTAGGGACTTATTTCCCCATTTACTTTGTACGGCCCTGGATGGTGGTCCAATTCCCTATCCAGCCTTCAAGATTTGTTTTTCTATGGTTTCCTTGAATCTCTTAATGCAAATGCTGAGATAACTCCTTCTAACATAGGCACACCTTGTTTCATTTCCCAATATGAACTTATTGTTTTTCTGTAATGACCTCTTTGTCAAAGTGATGTTAAATTCTAGTCTTCCTTCCTTCCTTTCTTTCATCCAGGTATGTCTTGTACACTACATGTTTCCATGTTGTCTCGCCCACAGTTAAATATGACCAGCGTCATAAAGATACAGGGCTTTGTTGTGGATTTTGAAGATCTCTTAACTGTGGACATTTAGCACAGTAGTTTGTCACCTCCTGCATCTACACACTTGTCATCATTGGCAATTCTTTAGTCTTCATGCGTAATTTCACAGGACAAGAGGAAGAGCACACTGGGGTTGTGTGTCCACACCTCCACTTTTTGATCAGAACACATTAGCAAAATAATTCTGATTACTTAATCTGGAAGTCTTCAGTTGCCAAAGACATATGTTAGCATGTTAGAAAAGTGCTGGTGACATGAGGAGCATTGTGATGCCATTACTTGGGAAGGTGACGTTTATCCACTATTTGGTTATTCACATGTTAACATTCTTTGTCAATGCTGGCACCAACATTTTCTTCATCTCAAGAGGCAGTGGAAAGCACAACTGTAACATTAAGACTAAAAACAACCTCTACAAAAACTTCAGTGGCTTATCATTAGAACAAAAAAAAGGATTTTTACCATTTATTACATTCAACTTACAATTATAACTAATACATCAAATGAAAGAGCAACTCAAACAGTTTTGTTTGTATACCTGTACATATGCACCATTTCCTGTGTGATCCACTAGAAAGAGCTAGTAGCAAAATTGGTAACTAGTGAACAGAAAGCTTTTGTGTTTTACATTTTGCAAGGACTGAATCTGTTGTTACCGTGGGATGTGGATGCCTTACGAAGCTCCATTTATTCCTCCATGTGATAATAATATCCATAGATGGTATCATCAATTTGAAGACACCAGCTGTCTTTGCAAAGAGAGGCATATGGATGAGCAAGATTGACTGAAAAACATTTTGAATGGGCGAAAGAGACTTTCATATGCAGACCCAAGAAATCAGTTCGGAAGGCTACTCATGAATTAGCAATTTCAGTGAGATGTGTGTGGAGACTTTTAAGTAGACACAACCTTACAATTTGCAGTTGTTACAAGCTCTAAAGCCTACACAAACAAACTATTACCACATGATAATTTCATTTTTCTGGACAGTGTCATCTTCAGTGATGCATCGACATTTCACCTAAGTGGAAATTTGATCACGTACTGGGCACATCTGCACTCTGCCTACAATGAGGATCTCCAAGCATCACTTGCACACATCTTATACAGTGAGCCCCTTGTCCAGCCTACTGTATTCGTTGCCCCTCTTACTCCCCCAAAGGACGATCAGCTTCTGACACTGGTCGATCCACATTCTCTATCCTGTTTTTCTGTTCATAAAGAACTGGTTATTTATGATTATATAATGCTCTGTGATGGCTCTGTTTGTGCATCACTCTAGTGTTTTTACTCTGGAGCTCCAAAGTCCTCGCTCATGGGCAGAACACTTTCATCATCATACCTAATGTCAAATGTCAGACAGTCTCAGTTAATTGACTGAAGCCCACCAGTCACTCTCCAACAAACTTATTCAGGCCACACCTATCATCCTTCTGGATCTGTCCAACAACATCTCCCTGTCTTCTGGAGCTTTGTCTTTCAGTGATCTGACGAATGATATATGTGCTGACAGCAAGTGACTGCCACTCAAGGGTCCCATCTCAACCCCCAGTATTTATGTGATGTGTGCAACAACTGTGAAGAACTTTGTGTTACCCCCACCTCCGCCTCTGCACACCCGACTCCTTCTGTATTCACTGTCGACATCACAGATGTCAACATCTCCGACCTCTCTCCATTGAGGTCGGGAGCAGCACAGCCTTCACCCAAGTCATCTCATCATCACTACCTCGAGAAGACACCTCCACCATGGACATACAGTTCCTGATTTCCTTTGAGCTCCCTCCCAATGCCAACCAGGATCTTATTTTGGCAAAAATTTCCTCTGATGGGTGACTCTCCATCATTCTCCCTGTTCAACCATCTACTATGGACTTCCTTTGGCCAACTACCTCCCCTGACCCGCATGGGATGTCCACTTCATCCACTTGAGAGGGCATGAGATTTTGTTTTCCATGGCATCACCTGCTCCGCACCTCTCCCATGCTCCGTGCTTCATTGGGGGAAGAGTGGGCGGCTCTGTGGCAACCATCGACAACTAGAATACTATTGTTAATCTTTTATGCTATGCTTTTTGACTCTGCTCTCTTTGTCTTTGTGTCTGCATGCCATTATGAATTGTTCAATTGCATTGTGCTTCCATGTTTCATTAAAGTTTTTGATAATGAATCAGTAATTGGTGATTTCCATCCTCCACCATATCATTGTTAGAACTGGAATTACAACTCATTTAATCTGCCATTGACGTTAGAGTTCTCTGATAGATTCACTAGATTTTGAGGAAGTTCAGTAAATCCATTCACTTTCTTCACAGTAAAATATTGCTGGATGGAGTAAAGCACACACAGTTTTAAATCTCTTGAATTTTCTTTCTTGAAAATCTCCAGTAGCAGGACATGCACTTTCGTGGGTAGTGGTCTGAACATTATCAGGGTAATGTTTAGAAATCTATGTCTTGTTTTGGTCAGTCGACAAGTTGATACATGTATACTCTGTCTGTTGCCAGTGTTGTGGTCATGTAGGTCTTGCCTCATCCTGTAGGACTCTAGATTTCCCTTAATGTGAAGGAGGCACAAAAATATGTAATGACCATAAACAATCATTACAGCCAATTTTCTGAATAATGGCACACTGTTCTCCTGTCTCCTACTCAAAGTTATAATCATTATTGCTGTTTTTCAGAGCAGTAATACTTTTTTACAACCTGTAGAGTGACTTCACAGTAATAGGCCATAGCCAGCAATAATTTATTATTAGGAGGCACTGATCAGTTATCACATGCTTCAGTTTTCTCAGGAGGAATATGACATGTGACAGTTTGGTACACACACATGCAGTATGGTCTTCCTAAATGAATTTTCTGTCTCCCATGAACCCAAAAACGTTCATAATCCCTATACAGTTTAGGTATCCTTTGTCATTTAAGCTAAATATCAATTTTTGCCTTTTTTCTTCATTGATTTTCATTTTTGTTTACAACAAACCATTCTTTGTCACATTAAACAAAATGACTGCTTCTGCTTGGGCCTTACTGGTATTGATGCCTTTTGAGTACAAAGTTGTGTCATCTGATATTGCAAGAACTGTCCATAAGAACTTTAAGTCATTTACAAAAACTAGGAAGAGGAGGAGGTCCATTACCAATCCCTGTGGTCTGTCATACTCCAACTTCCATTCACATGATAGTGCTCCCTGCACTGACACAATCTGCCTGCTGTTTTCCGGACAAGATTTGAGGGTTGCCAGAACAGTGCCTCCAACTACATACTTCTTAATTTGATGCACTAGAACTATGGTACTTTCCTAAACTGAAAGAAATTTGGCAGCAAGATGGTCTGCTGCCGCACTGGCACAACTCAGTACACAATTGGTTAAACAATATTGAACCTCCCCGCTTGATTGGCTGCAAGGGGCTAGATGAAGAGCTCATTTTGAAAGGCCTCCACATTCACCCTATCTGCCGCACTGGCACAACTCAGTACACAATTGGTTAAACAATATTGAACCTCCCCGCTTGATTGGCTGCAAGGGGCTAGATGAAGAGCTCATTTTGAAAGGCCTCCACATTCACCCTATCTGACACCATGTGAATTTTTACCTTTGGTGGTTTCATAAGGATTGTACATAAGTAGCATCACTACCAGCTGATCTACTCAGCTTAAGAAAAAAGACAGAAGCAGCTGTTGCAACAGTTACTACAGATGCACTAATCAAGGTTCGGCAAGGACTCACCTATTGATTCGGTGTGCACCATGTGATGAATGTTGCTCACATTGGGAAACTGTAAAAAATATATATGAGTCGCCATTTCATTTGATGTATTATTTATAATTGTAGGATGATGTAATAAATCTCAATGCTGTGAGCATGGAGGACATGGACGGTGACTGCAAATAGGTGGTGCTAGGTGGGAGTTTGGGTTGGCCGGAAGGCATGCTGAGATAGTCCAGGCAACTGCAACAAACACTGTGTGTGTGTGTGTGTGTGTATGGTTAACACAACTGCCTAGTAAGCAGGAAATCATGGGTCTGAATATCAGTCTGGCACACATTTTGACTGCTGATGCCACATAATGTTCCAATACACCTAACATCAATATTCCATCCTTTCCTTTTCCTTTCTCACCCCTCCACCTTCAGTTTACATAATATGTATCACAGCTGCAGATTATGTGTGGTGTTGGTTCTTTTGGACATGTCCGAAAGAACAGACATCATGTTTCCATACAACTGATCCGCTCGATGCGCAATGAATGCATCACTTTCAGTGCAGATGCACAATTACATTCCACCTCCAGTGCCAATCTCAAAGTGCCAAGCATGGAGGACAGGGACAAAGGGTAGGTGGCACTAGATGGGAGTATGGGTCAGCCAGGAAGCTTGGTGAGATAATCTGCACAATTGCAATAAGCACTGTGTCTGGCTGGATAGCTCGGTTGGAATCCCTTTCCAGTGCACATTTTCACTCATTACTGCTGATTCTGCATAGTCCCCATGCCACTTACATCATCAGTTCCTTTCATTTCCTTTTAGTTCATTATGTGAAGATATTATTTTACTTCAAAAATACTTATTCTATTTGTAATCTGCCTGTAGAATTTCTTCATGATAAACACACTGTTTTCATGATGGAATGTAACAATATTATGAAAATGAATGTTGTTACTCCCCATATAGTGGAGCTGCTGAGTCGCAGAGAGGCACAACAAAAAGACTGTCACTCTGTTTTCATGGTCAGTACTGTGGGCAACAGTTTTAGTTTTATCTCAGACTTATTTACTTCAGCCTAAAGGGCAGGATATTGGCATATCGTTATGAACACTGGCGCATTATGATCACACACTGATTGTATGTCTACTACTGAGCAAGTGATGATCAGTCTGTTCCTCCTGTTGGTTCCTTATTGGTTGATTACATTGTCAAATAATAACTGCTTTTGCTTCCATCCCCTTACATACTATAAATCTTCATCAACATATAATAACATATCTCAAATACAACCACATGGTAAGATGTTCTGTTCTACATTTTGCTTAAAACAACAATATACAAGAATACTATATATCAAGACTCTCTTTCTGCTTCATTATATGAACATGTTTTCCCATGTACACAAAACTATGACATTCAAAAAATTAACCTCTGCCTCCTGTGACCCTCAACTCTATTACTCATGTCATTATACTATCTTGATGATACCCATATAGCACACTGGAAAAACTGTATTATAGCCTAAGGCAGTAACAGATTATTCACCAAATAATCAAGTATGAGACTCATATAACAATATAAATGTACTAAATTAATAAAATGATGAAGATACAGGAGATCAAAAATGGTGGGTTTGAAACAGAATCCTGAATGTAGAAGAATGGATGGCTAAGTGGGACAGGAAAGGTGTCGATACAAGTGTACCAGAACGAGAAGAATAGTTACACCAAGCTAGGGAAAGCATTACTCGCCACATAATGTATTCACTAAAGAGTAGTAAAACCCACATCTAGCGGATGGATTCATGTTTGCATTGACCCCTGCCTTTCCATCTAGCTTTGCAATACTGGGTGAAAGTCCACATTTACTTCTCATAACATTTGCCATTTCACTGTAAAACAAGAAACCAAAGAACAAAAAAATCTTCCACATCTGATAACTCAGGTTGCCTTTAACATTCCCAGTGCATTAAAAACTACTGTCTGTACTGTCTGTAAATCTGCAGTGAACACTGCTTTTTTTTTATTTACACTGAAAATCATTTTCTGAAAATTGTTTCTTCTTTCAACATTCAACCCGTTGTTTACCTCATTATAAACTACTGACAGTTTGTACATAGCAGCTGCTGTTATATTCACAACAGGCATCTCTACTTTGGCAACCTTTGCCCCACCAAACATGCACATTTTACTGCAACATTATTTACATTAATCTTAACTAACTGCATCTTATCACTTATTTATTTATTTGTTCATATTAATCTCTTTTTCAGTAAATATATTGTACACAGTATATTGGACAGAAAACGTTTTTAGCTATTGTTTTTCAAACGTCAAACATACATTATTTAAATTTTTATAACAAATTGGATCTATTCAGTTAATAATTAGATTTTTTTAAAAATACTGTATATTTATGACTTATTTCTACAATTAAAGATACAAATTACATTTTTTCTTGCATAAGATACTGTGAGACTGAATAGTAGCAGTTTTTCAGAAGGTAGGTTGTCACAGACTTTTTAAAGCTTTGCAGTTCAGGAAGAGATTTTATATGTCTTGGTAATCTGTTTTACAGTTTTGTTCCTGCATGATATACACCTTTTTGGCATAATGTGCTGTTACAATGATTAAAGTGTATGTCACTGTCTGACCTGGTACTGTAATCATGGACACTTTTGTTTTGAGGAAAAAGGTTTTCTTTTCTCAGTATGCTTTTTTTGACATGCATGACTACTTCCATTATATAAATGCAGCGAAGGGGTAGGATCTTTAGATCTTTAGAGATAGGTTCGCTTAGTTTTCTGCTGCTCACTTGTTTCATTATTCTTATAACTGCGTTTTGTTTCCTGAAAACTGTAATGGCCTGGTGTACATTTCCCCAGAAAATGATACCGTACTTCAGTATTGAATGTACACGGGCAAAGTATACAGCCCTAACTGTTTCTGCACTAGTATTGTTGCAAAGAATTCTTACTACACAACTCATTTTTGCTAGTTTTGAATTTAGGGATGAGATATGAGCACTCCATTTAAGATTTTCCTGGATATGAATCCCAATAAATTTAGTTTCATTGACAGCACTAATTTTTTGGTTATCTATACATATTATGGGTTGTGCCGCATTTTTATTTCGATCAGTGTAGAAATTCATGAGTACCATTTCTTGGGGATTAACTATTAGCCTGTTTCTGGTAAACCATTCAGACACTCCTTTTGTAATATCTTTTGCATATGCAGTAAGATTTTCTTCTTTATTCCCTTCAATCAATAGATGGTGTCATTTTCAAACTGTACTGGTTCAGAATCCCTAATGTGTAATGGGAAATCATTAATGTACACCAAAAAAAGAAAGGGACCTAAAATGGAGTCCTGTGGAACACCATGACTTAATCCACATGGTTCTGAAAGGTGTACCTGGAGTTCATTTCCTTCAAAGTACTTAATTTCAGTTACGTAAGAGCAATACTCCAAATATGATTTAATCCACTGATTTGGCACACCTCTTACACCATACCATTCAAGCTTCCTCAGGAGTACAGAATGATCAATCACATCAAAAGCTTTTGTTAGGTCCAAGAATAAACCTGAGATATTTCTGTCGTTGTCCACTGCATTTAAAACTTGGTTTATCATATTGAAAGTGGCTGTTTCAAATGATCGCTGTGGTCTGAAGCCATGTTGACATCCAGAAATAATACTGTTGTTGCTGAAGAATGTTGTTAGTTTTGAAAGGAACACTTTTCCAATAATTTTCGAAAACCCTATAAATAGAGACACAGGCCAATAGTTACCCATACACTGATAATCACCTTTTTTATAGGGGTATTACTTTTGCCATTTGCAGTTGCTGGAGGAAGACACCACATGATGAGGATAAATTGCATATGTCCAATAAAGGCGAAAGTATTTGTCTTGCTGTTATTTTTATAATATAATCTGGAATATCATCAACACAAGTTGAGCAATTACTCTTCAGTGAATTAATGGTATTTAGGAGCACTGTTGGGCTTATTGGACTGAGGAACATGAATATATTATTTCAATAGATGGAAGTTCTTTCCATGTTGTATTAAGTGGATTTCCAAATTTTTCTTTCACTAATTTTCCAGCAACAGTTGCAGAATAAGAATTAAAACTGTTTGCAACTGCCTTGGGGTCAGTGACATTCTTGCCATCATGTGATATCACAATATTTTTGTGATTTGTCTTCTTCCCTGTAAAATCCTGCACAGCTTTCCACATGGACTTTTATTGGATGACTTCATAATATATTTGTCATTTTCCTTAATTTTTGCGTCTTTTATGACACATTTCAAAACTAGCTTGTATTTTTTGAAATAACTAATAAATTATGGATTGCTGGGAGTTTTTGACTGCAGAAAAAGTTCCCACTTCCTTTTACAAGATACTCTAATACCTGATGTAATCCAGTTTTTTTAATCTATCTGTGCTTTTTGAAATCACTTTTCTTTGTGGAAAATCTATGTCAAAGTTATGTTTGAAAATGTTCAAAAAATTTTCCATCTTTTCGTTGGTAATTTACTTCTCTCCAATATTGTTCGCTGATTAGATACTGGAAGTATTCAATATTTTTCCTACTACAAATCCTTTTATGGATAATATTTTGTATACTGGTTGAAATGTGATTTACAGGTATGGTTAGTAATTGCGAAAGGTGGTCACTATAGCCTGTATCAAAGTTTGTGATGCTCACTAGTCTATGTTTACACATACCTGATCAAGGAGAGTGACGCTAGTTTTTGTTAGATGTGATGGAGAGCTAACAGTCAGACAAAGATTGTAGGCTTTTATAATATTTAAAAACTTTTCCCCATGATGGCTATGGCTCAGAAAGTCAATATTAAAATCACCACATAGTACCATTGTTTTCCCAGTTGTCTTAAGTTTTCCTAAAGCAAGTTCCAATTTTTGGAAAAAAAAAAAACAATTATGTTGTTAACAGGAGATCTATACATAAATAAAATAATAGTTTTTTTTTTTCAGACATTAACTCAACAGTATTGAAAATACTCATTTTGTAACCAATGCTCACAAAAACATAACAGTGAAACATCTTTCCATTCACTATTGAGGAGTATATTTATTTCATCAACTTTGTTTGTTAATGACTGAACATTATGGTGAACAATCTTCAATGTGTATTTGCAACTTACTTCTGCATCACATTACTATTACTGTTAATTACTAATCAGTCAACCTTCTCATTTTGTAAAAACTTCTTTTTACTATCTGCACACATTTTGTTTCAATATCATCAAACACGTCATTATTAACATCAATATCCACTTAAGCTAAACCAACCTTCTCGATATCAATAGTATCAATTTACGTTGCATCAAAAATCATTTCAAAACAGCTTTACACTATTCAAGTTAAATGACTGACAAAAATTAACAACTTCAACTTCCACTACCTCATTACATAATTTTCTAACTCATCACTATCCCACAAGTTGTTACACTAGTGTCTGATGTTGATCCCACATTTTCTGCAAACTCATCTATTTCCTCTTAAATGCAACACTGCATTGTATCTTAGTTTATTACTTATATTCTGAAAGTTGCTTCCAAGTTTTTAAGATCACTATATTTTTCATCCATTTATACTATTATCTCATATGCAAAAAACTTTAATACTGAGTTGATGTCATTGACCCATACTTTTTCTGTCCACTTTACTTTTGTTCACCCTTTTTGTCAATGTTGTTTGAGCACATAATACCAAACACTCTTCTTTTAAATTGTCCTATCTCCAGTTCCTGCTGTCATCAAAATTTGTTATCTGCTTAGGTTTCTGCTCATATGTTCTGCACCAGCTCATTTGTACTTCCATGGTGGTTTGTAATTTTTACTGTTATATTCTAAGCTAGATCTTCTCATATGCTGCTGTTAGGTCCAAAATGGCACTGAACTCCTCATTGTGGACTGGCTGAAATCCTCTCCATACAGCATTGTCTACTTTTGGGTGTGCAATGTTGTGATTAATTTTGTTATCAACATTTAAAACCACAGTGCACAGTTTTTGTCACATGAAATGGTTTTGCTGTTTACTGTCACTGCAATCCCCAGTTCAAAGCATATAGTGTTGACTGTACTCAGTTCCTTGCATGTGCACAAAACTGTAAGTTCACCGTGATTTTCATAGACCCTCCTCTGTCGCCTCTTCAGCAGTATGTCAGTCTGTTGTCTTGGAGTACTAGATGGTGCTTGCTCAACAATGTACACAACACAACACAACACCACAATTTTCATTTCACTTTTCCACACATTTATTAACCACAGAGTTCTATTATATGGCCAGCTTTTCAATAAAATTTGTTTGGTACTCACAAGCAACCAAGAGGCCAGTGGCACAATTCTGTGAATAAATTTATTTATTTTATTCATTTATTTATCCATCCATAGACAATAATTATTGTATGGATGTTGTCCAAAAGAACATGTAAATTTATGGGAAACAATTTGTGCAAAAGGAACATACAATATTTTACATTAAATAGTACAAAGAATAATACATTCAAAATTGTACCAAAAATGTACAAAGAATAATATTTGGTCATACAAGACACAGTAATACAACATTTTATAGATGTATACTAACAGTATTGTAACTGCATAGTCTGTTTGCCCTAAGGCTTTACTTTGTCTTCCTTAAACAGAAAGCCCTTATATTCACTACAATAATTCAGTACAGATTTTACCACACTCAACAGCTGTCCATCAGATTTAAAAAATTAACAGAAACTTTAGAGGATGAAAGACAGTGTTTTCAGTTTTGCCTTAATATAAACATTATCAGAATAATTTATTGGCCTAAGTAAACATTTACCGAGTAAAAACACTGCTCAAGTAGAAATTCTTTAAATTCTACTTTAAATCTGTTTTCATCTTCTAACTTTCTGATGTTGGCTGGCACTATATTGTAGAGTTTTGTACCAATATGGCTCACATGCCTTTGTGTGTGTATTCTTTTTATCGCTGAGTGTGGAGTGCTGTGCTATTTCAAGTATTGTAGTTATGGAAGTTGACATTTGCCTGTGGATGACTATGTGTTATTATTCAGGTAGCCCTCTTCTGTAACAGAAAGATTTGTTTTAGACAGCAGGTGGTGGAACCCCAATATATTATTCCGTATGTTGCAAGAGACTCAAAATAGCCAAAATATGTCATCCTGGCACTCTCTCCAGTACAGACATTCGCAATAATTCTAAGAGCAAAACAGGCTGAGTTAAGTTTCTGCACAAGTTTCATTACATAATCATTAAAATTAAGATTTTCATCTACGGGAATCCCCAGCAATTTTGTTGATGCCACTCTGTCTATGGCCTTGTCACCCAACAACAGATCAAGATTTATATTTTGACATATTTTCCCAAACTGCTTATAATTTGTTTTATTTGCATTTAATGTCAACTGGTTTGCATTGAACCAGGTGTGGACATTCTTTATTACTTGATCAGTAGTTGTTAGTAACATTTGCTTTGGTGCACCTATTATGACACTAGCATCATCTGTGAATGGTATGGCATTTGCTGCTCCATCTGAGGTGTGAAAGTCATTTACGTAGGCAAGGAACAATAAGGGAATACTGCCTTGCGGCACTCCTATTTCCACTTTTTTTGCATCTGATACTAAATTTATTTTGTGGTTAGAGTAATCTGACATCAGTTCTAAAATCTGTGTTCTGTTTTGTAGGTATGATTCAAACCAGTTTTTCCCTGTCCCATAAATACCTAATGTTTCCAGTTTTTCTAAAAGAATGCAATGATTGACGCTGTCAGATGCTTTGGAGATCTAAATTTATTGTACAAATGTAATGTATTGCGAATACACAGAAAGAAGGATCCTTTATTGTATGATTATATGATAGCGGAACAAACACTGGTAGCAGTTACTTCTGTAAAATATCTGGGAGTATGCGTGCGGAACGATTTGAAGTGGAATGATCATATAAAATTAATTGTTGGTAAGGCGGGTACCAGGTTGAGATTCATTGGGAGAGTCCTTAGAAAATGTAGTCCATCAACAAAGGAGGTGGCTTACAAAACACTCGTTCAACCTATACTTGAGTATTGCTCATCAGTGTAGGATCTGTACCAGATCGGGTTGACGGAGGAGATAGAGAAGATCCAAAGAAGAGTGGCGCGTTTCATCACAGGGTTATTTGGTAACCATGATAGCGTTACGGAGATGTTTAACAAACTCAAGTGGCAGACTCTGCAAGAGAGGCGCTCTGCATCGCGGTGTAGCTTGCTGTCCAGGTTTCGAGAGGGTGCGTTTCTGGATGAGGTATCGAATATATTGCTTCCCCCTACTTATACCTCCCGAGGAGATCACGAATGTAAAATTAGAGAGATTAGAGCGCGCACAGAGGCTTTCAGACAGTCGTTCTTCCCGCGAACCATACGCGATTGGAACAGGAAAGAGGGGTAATGACAGTGGCACGTAAAGTGCCCTCCGCCACACACCGTTGGGTGGCTTGTGGAATATAAATGTAGATGATGTAGATGTAGATTCCTACAACTGTTGTGTTTTTCTAGATTTTTGTTTGTTCAGTGTAGCACATTAGTGCTGTTTCTGTATTTTTACCAGCCTGGAAGCCATGCTGATTTCTATTTAGTAACTTATGGTCATTTAGATATTTGTTGACTCTGTGCTTCATTAATTTTTCTATTATTTTGGAAAATGTTGGAAGGAGTGATATTGGCCAATAGTTTTCTACCTTATGGTTGTCGCTGTTTTTGAATAATGGCTTCACTTTTGACATTTTCATACTTTCTGCAAACACTCCTTCACTAATTTGGCTATGTGTGCCAAGGGTCTTGCGATTTGTGCAGCTGACATTGTTATGATACAAACAGGCACATCATCTACTCCTGCTGACATTTTAGGTTTCAAGCTTTTATTACTTTGAACACTTCATGTTCATCTGTTGGATCTATCCCCATGCTACAAGCAGCTTTTGGAAAGTCAGGTTTTTCTTGGTTTGTAAATTTCGAGCTTAATGAAGTTGTTGCATTTATTTAATAATTGTTGATGTAATTTGCCAAATCTTGTTTTTTAATACTGAAATTTTCTGTGTTTTTGAGAATGATATCCTGGTCTTCACATCTCTTTCTTGTTTCAGTCTTCACAATACCCCACATGGCTTTTGACTTATTATCAGACTGTCTTATTAAGTTGTCATTACTCATAAATTTTACCTTGGCACTTACTTTTCGATATACGCCCTTCTATGAACTGTGGATCTGCAGATGTCTTTAATTTTGAATTTAGTCTCTTTAGAGTTCCACAGGAAATTTTGATGCCAACTGTGATTGAAGAACTTAGCTTTGTATTGTGATGTGATGTGATTTTTGACAGCTTCTTTGGAAAGTACATTTCGAAATATCCCATGAAAATTGAAGAAAAAGTGTCATATGCATCATTCGTATTTGTTAGGGACAGCACTTCTGCCCAGAACTCACTAGTTAGGATATTTGTAAATTCTACACAGTTTTCAGTGGAAAATTTTCTTTTACACATGAAGTACACCTTTTTTCCTTGCAGTGGCACTGATGGAATTTTGAGGACAAGAGCATTATGGTCTGATAATCCCCAATCAGTATTTTCTACTTCTACTTCTGTGGATTGTACATTTGAAAATACACTCCTGGAAATTGAAATAAGAACACCATGAATTCATTGTCCCAGGAAGGGGAAACTTTATTGACACATTCCTGGGGTCAGATACATCACATGATCACACTGACAGAACCACAGGCACATAGACACAGGCAACAGAGCATGCACAATGTCGGCACTAGTACAGTGTATATCCACCTTTCGCAGCAATGCAGGCTGCTATTCTCCCATGGAGACGATCGTAGAGATGCTGGATGTAGTCCTGTGGAACGGCTTGCCATGCCATTTCCACCTGGCGCCTCAGTTGGACCAGCGTTCGTGCTGGACGTGCAGACCGCGTGAGACGACGCTTCATCCAGTCCCAAACATGCTCAATGGGGGACAGATCCGGAGATCTTGCTGGCCAGGGTAGTTGACGTACACCTTCTAGAGCACGTTGGGTGGCACTGGATACATGCGGACGTGCATTGTCCTGTTGGAACGGCACGTTCCCTTGCCGGTCTAGGAATGGTAGAACGATGGGTTCGATGACGGTTTGGATGTACCGTGCACTATTCAGTGTCCCCTCGACGATCACCAGTGGTGTACGGCCAGTGTAGGAGATCGCTCCCCACACCATGATGCCGGGTGTTGGCCCTGTGTGCCTCGGTCGTATGCAGTCCTGATTGTGGCACTCACCTGCAGGGCGCCAAACACACATATGACCATCATTGGCACCAAGGCAGAAGCGACTCTCATCGCTGAAGACGACACGTCTCCATTCGTCCCTCCATTCACGCCCGTCGCGACACCACTGGAGGCGGGCTGCACAATGTTGGGGCGTGAGCGGAAGACGGCCTAACGGTGTGCGGGACCGTAGCCCAGCTTCATGGAGACGGTTGCGAATTGTCCTCGCCGATACCCCAGGAGCAACAGTGTCCCTAATTTGCTGGGAAGTGGTGGTGCGGTCCCCTACGGCACTGCGTAGGATCCTATGGTCTTGGCGTGCATCTGTGTGTCGCTGCGGTCCGGTCCCAGGTCGACGGGCACGTGCACCTTCCGCCGACCACTGGCGACAACATCGATGTACTGTGGAG
Source organism: Schistocerca serialis cubense (assembly GCF_023864345.2). Classification (NCBI taxonomy): domain Eukaryota; kingdom Metazoa; phylum Arthropoda; class Insecta; order Orthoptera; family Acrididae; genus Schistocerca; species Schistocerca serialis. The sequence goes on along the minus strand of NC_064638.1, from coordinate 1,003,715,024 downwards.
ACCTCACGCCCCACGTGTTGAGCAATTCGGCGGTACGTCCACCCGGCCTCCCACATGCCCACTATACGCCCTCGCTCAAAGTCCGTCAACTGCACATACGGTTCACGTCCACGCTGTCGCGGCATGCTACCAGTGTTAAAGACTGCGATGGAGCTCCGTATGCCACGGCAAACTGGCTGACACTGACGGCGGCAGTGCACAAATGCTGCGCAGCTAGCGCCATTCGACGGCCAACACCGCGGTTCCTGGTGTGTCCGCTGTGCCGTGCGTGTGATCATTGCTTGTACAGCCCTCTCGCAGTGTCCGGAGCAAGTATGGTGGGTCTGACACACCGGTGTCAATGTGTTCTTTTTTCCATTTCCAGGAGTGTATATTATCTATAAGACTGTTTGTATTATATTTTATTCTTGTGGGTTCATGTATGTGTAGAAACAGATTGAAACTACATAATACATTTAGAAATTGATTTTTTAGCCAACTTTCATTCACAAATCTCCATAGACAACTATAGTGGCTCTTTCAGTAAAAAGAATGTTAAGCAGTGTTTCTAATTGATTAATGAATATGTCTGTGTCCCCAGTAGGTGGTTTCTATATTGCTATGACTATGACTTTTCCCTGTATTTCATACAACTGTATAGCTGCTGCTTCAAAATGATTTTCCACACTCAAAAATTCAGCTTCACACCTTCTTTTGTACCTAATACTTGATTTAGTAAAGATACATACACCTCCGTTTTTGGCATTTTTTCTACAATACTGACTTGCCAACATATATGGATGAATATTAATGATACTTAGTTCAAAAGTTCTGCACCAATGCTCCATGATGCACACACCGTCAACGTTTGCATCATTCATTGCTACCTCAAGTTCTAGTGATTCATTTTGAAGGCACTGAATATTTAGACTTAAAATCTACACGTGGCTATTGTGAGAACTGGTTACAGTTTTATTTACGTTTTGTACTGTCATATTCATTCCCGTCTCCTAGTGAGATACCAAAAATCCTTGAGAAGGTCAGGTTTCCTGCACCTCTCAGGACATACCTGTACATTGGGCTGTGTTGAGTTTCTTGTTGCTGCAACTGGTACTGCTGCTAACGTATTTAATACTGCCATTTTTGTTGTTGTTGCTGTTGTTGTTGATGGTGATGCTATTTCTGACACTTCAAATGTTGGTTCTGCCACTACTGCTGTGCTTTCTTGTGAACTTGGAGTCTTCTCATTTTTCTTGTTTTCATCTAAAATAATATTTGGATAATGGGGAACTGTAGTTCTCCTGTCATTCAAATCACTGCCCACTGTTCTTTCTGTTAATACTTCATCTTTTTTTACATTCTTTGCTGGTGCTGATGATGGTTCTAATGCTTTACCTCTTTTTGAAGTGCTTTTGTTATGGAGTCTGGCGATAGTGATGCAGTTATCATTTTGGTTTTGAATTTATTTTGGTGGTTTTTTAATTTCCTTGGTTATCAGGTTTGCCAGATATTTCTTTCCCCACACCATTCAGGTGAAGTCTGTCTTGTGTGTGGAATCCATGTCCAATATTGCTTATATCAACACATTTCACGTTTTGCAAACTGATTGTTGGCACTTTTTATTTCCGTGTTAACACATGACCATCTTACAAGATCACAGCATTGTGGGATACTGACAATTATTACATTTGTTTATACTGTCATTGAAGCACAAGTTGACAAAAAAACTGTACAAGAATCATTGGAAGCTCTAACAAGTCACTAAAGTAAATTAATTACACTGCAATACTTCACTTAGTTCAGTCCTTAACGAAAGTCACCACTGTCAACAATTGCTTATTCTAATGACAATGGTAGTCCAAGCTTTGTATGAACCAAAATAGAATTCAGTCAAAATTTTCACCTCATAAGTCACAGAAATCACTTGGAAGTTTTTTTACATCAACGTTACTGAAGTTTTGTGGATGTTGATACACATACTGTTGCATGTTTGGTGCTCACAGGGAGACATCAAACCTACCAGTTATGTATGACCTTCTGGAATAGGATAAAACTCTCCTCTGGACATTACAGTCACCTATAACTTTATCTTGTACAGCTGGTCTTGCTATTCTGTCCCAGCTAACAATCTTCTTCATCGTGCTCAGATCCTCTTCCCCAAAGATTTCATGAATTAGCTGGAAAATGAGCTCATTTCTCTCCTCAAACTACATAAAGCGTAACCGCAGTTCCATCATTTCAACCATGTATTGTCAAATTAACCATTAATACAATGTACTTTACAATGAGCACCAGGCTCCTTCTACTGCCTACACTGTATACAGTAGAGTAGATGAATTACATTACATTTTACATAACATCCATTGCTAACACAGGTTCTTTGGTTATTCCTTGGTGGTCCACCATAACACCTTTCAACAGCAGCTACACAGAATAACATGTCCACCATAGCAAGTGGAGACCTCCATTCACCACTAATGCCAATGAAAGACACCCCCCCCCCCCCCCCCCAATATATTCTTGGCTCTGCATAAACAGTAGACTAGCAACTGTGCTTTGCTCCACTCTAGTTCAATTAACTTAAAATAATAGTTTTTCTTTCTAAATTCATGTGAATATCTTCAATTTCTCGAAGAGCCTAAGAGTGAACCATGGCATTTCCTAATGAAATGTAGGTTACAGCACGTATTCCTTGATTCGAATAAAAGATATCCTATACAATACCTTACATGATTTCTACATTTATTGTTAAGAAATTTCCTGTTATCTAAAATATACTTCATTTTTTTATTAGTTCTAGTCTATCCTTCCATTATAGCAATGTGGACTCTATATTTTTGCCATTATTCCCTGTTCAGTATTTTATGTTTCTTTTATTTATTTATTTTCAAGTTCCATGAATCCTTGACATGAGTGTATCACTAGAATGTAGAACTTGTCAGACTATTAAGTAATAACCATATGTAAATGGTCATGAGACTTACAACTGAAATCCTAAGTACACAGATACACAATATGCAAGTGTTCAAATAACAAAATATATTGTAGTAGTAATGATGGGTCACAAATGTATTATAAGGCTTTCTATATAATACACATAAAAACCATTGTCAACAATTGATGTACAGTGCTACATAGTCATTTCTTATAGGAATTCTTAAAATTACACACATTTCACTGATTATTACAAAGTGTCAAAAAATTCCTGTGAAGAACAGAAGAAACTATTCAAAAGATAAAGTTTTAGCTATTTTTTGAATGTAGTCTTATCTCCAATGACTGATTTAACACAAATAGGAAGTTGTATATTTTTGTGCTTGCATAATGTACTCCTTTCTGTACCATGCTGAATTTTTTTTAATATATTTGTGAATATTGACTTTTTCCTTGTATTATGATCATGATATTCACTATTGGCCCCGTACATTGTATGATTATCGTTCTGAAAGCACATTAGTGAAACAATGTATTGGCATGGCATGATGAAGAGCCCCAGCTGTTTGAATAAGTTTCTGCAAGAGCATCTAGGGTGCAATCTATCCATAATTCTGATTATTCTCTTTTGTGCAATAAAGGGTTTATTTGCTTGTGACTGGTTTCCCCAGAACATGATGCCATATATCATAAAGGAATGGAAATAGCTTAAGTATGCAGCTTTGATTGTTTCCAAGTCACAAACAGACAAAATTGAGTGAATAGCAAATGCTTCTTAATTGTCTTTTACTTAGGTTGATGTGGTAAACTGACCAACTGTTGTTAATGTGTAATCCCAGGAATCTGAAAGACACAACTCTCAGTACTTCTTTGTCACCACATTTTATTTCAATATTTTCCGGTTTTTTTTTTCCTGTTTGAAACTGAATAAATTGAGTCTTGGGCAGACCATTGGAAGTGAATCAATCTAGAGTTTCTTTAAATATAGTGGTTGAAGAATTCTCTACACTGCAGTTTGATAATTTCTCTATCATAATGGTTGTGTCATCTGCAAATAGGTGAAGAGTGGTTTTTGTGTCATACACCAGGGCAGATCATTGACAAAGATTAGGAAAAATGAGGGATTAAGCACCGAATCCTGTGGTACTCCATACTTCACTGTGCCCCAGTCAGAGCAGGTAGGTGCCGTTGCACAATTATTCAATACTACCCCATGCCTTCTACTATCTAGATATGGTCAGAGCCACATCCCAACTTTACCATATAAGCCATAGTGCTCAGCCTTTGTAAGCAGAATTTTGTGAAATACACAGTCAAATGCTTTAGACAAAAAACTCCAAAAAAATACTTCTACCATTTAAAATTTATTTTATTACTCAAGAATCCAGTCTTTTTCCCAGGTTCTTCATTATAAAATTTAATTGTTTCTGATCATTTCTTACCTCTAGATTTCTAACAAATACATAGTGTTTTCACCTTATTATACAGGGTGGTCCACTGATAGTGACCGCGCCAAATATCTCATGAAATAAGCATCAAACAAAAAAACTACAAAGAACAAAACTCATCTAGCTTGAAGGGTGAAACCAGATGGCACTATGGATGGCCCGATAGATGGCGTTGCCATAGGTCAAACGGATATCAACTGCATTTTTTTAAAACAGGAACCCCCATTTTTTATTACATATTCATGTAGTACGTAAGGAAATTTGAATGTTTTAGTTGGATCACTTTTTTTGCTTTGTGATAGATAGCGCTGTAATAGCCACAAACATATAAGTATGTGGTATCACGTAACATTCCACCAGTACGGACGGTATTTGCTTTGTGATACATTACCCGTGTTAAAATGGACCGTTTACCAATTGCAGAAAAGGTTGATATCGTGTTGATGTATGGCTATTGCGATCAAAATGCCCAATGGGCGTGTCCTATGTATGCTGCTCTGTATCCTGGATGACATCATCCAAGGGTCCGGACCGTTCACTGGATAGTTACGTTATTTAAGGAAACAGGAAGTGTTCAGCCACATGTGAAACATCAACCATATCCTGCAGCAAATGATGATGCCCAAGTAGTTGTTTTAGCTCCTGTCACAACTAATCCGCAAATCAGTAGCAGACAAATTGTACGAGAATCGGAATCTCAGAAACGTCGGTGTTTGCTACATCAACATTGATTGCACCCGTACCATATTTCAATGCACCAGGAATTGCATGGTGATGACTTTGAACATCGTGTACAGTTCTGCTACTGGGCACAAGAGAAATTACGGGATGATGACAGATTTTTTGCACACATTCTATTTAGCGACGAAGCGTCATTCACCAACAGTGGTAACGTAAACCGGAAAATCCATGATGGCTGCAACAAGTGGAACATCAGTGACCTTGGCGGGTTAATGTATGGTGTGGCATTGTGGGAGGAAGGATAATTGGCCCCCATTTTATCGATGGCAATCTAAATGATGCAATATATGCTGATTTCCTACATAATGTTCTACTGATGTTACTACAAGATGTTTCACTGCATGACAGAATGGCGATGTACTTCCAACATGATGGATTTCCGGCACATAGCTTGCATGCGGTTGAAGTGGTACTGAATAGCATATTTCATGACAGGTGGATTGGTTGTCGAAGCACCATACCACGGCCCGCACGTTCACCGGATCTGACGTCCCAGAATTTCTTTCTGTGGGGAAAGTTGAAGGATATTTGCTGTCATGATCCACCGAGAATGCCTGACAACATGCGTCAGCGCATTGTCAATGCATGTGCGAACATTACAGAAGGCGAGCTACTCGCTGTTGAGAGGAATTTCGTTACACGTACTGTCAAATGCATTAAGGCTGACAGACATCATTTTGAGCATTTATTGCATTAATGTGGTATTTACAGGTAATTACGCTGTAACAGCATGCGTTCTCAGAAATGATAAGTTCACAAAGGTACATGTATCACATTGGAACAACCGAAATAAAATGTTCAAATCTTTCTACGTTCTGTATTTTAATTTAAAAAACCTACCTGTTACCAACTTTTTGTCTAAAATTGTGAGCCATATGTTTGTGACTATTACAGCACCATCTATCATAAAGCGAAAAAAAGGGTCAAACTAAAACATTCATATTTCTTTACGTACTACACGAATATGTAATAAAAAATCGGGGTTCCTATTTAAAAAAACGCAGTTGATATCCGTTTGACCTACGGCAGCGCTATCTAGCGGGCCAACCATACTGCCATCTGGTTTCCCCCTTCAAGCTAGACAAGTTTTGTTCTCTGTAGTTTTTTCGTTTGATGCTTATTTCGTGAGATATTTGGCCCGGTCATGATCAATGGACCATGCTGTATATCTCTAGAACTCAAGAATGTGCTTGTGCCTTAGTACTTCTTTAAAGACTAGCTTATAGTAACTTAATATAAGGATAAAACATCAGAACATGATAGCACCCCACTAATGAAGCTGAGAACAGGAAAGTCACATAAATTATTATTTTTCTTTCTCATTTCTTTAGTCTGGAAGAAATTTCACCATATTTTAGGCATTTGCCCTTTCATTTCCTCTAAATTTATTCTTTTCTCCATCTTCCCAGGAACCCGTTTCCTCTATTTAGTCAAAATATGGTGTGATGTACCCCTCTACCTCCTCCACTCATCAACAAAAACATGGTTGGGGCCATCCCTGCTACGGGTCCACCTGAACCTGATATAAGATCCCATCTATGAGGAGTAACCCACCCAACACAACTCCATACCTTAACATAACAAGGTACACCACATCCCTCCATTACCCTAACAAGGAGTACCTCAAGCACTGTTTCCCTTCAAGACTCAGTACTGTTCAAGCTTCCTTCAAATATATTGTCCACCAGACATTTCTGACTCTCTGGTCACTTTCCAGTCTACTTTGTTCAGGCCACCTCCTTGTATTTTATGTATACTTCTATCCATTTCTATCACATCCCCTTTTTACCTGTAATCACTGTACTTCTTCAGTGTTAGCTAGTCATCTATTGTTTTATAAGAAAAGAATATTATGGTACTGCAGTCCGCCTTCCAAAAAACATATCAGGCTAATATATTTCCTGATGTCCTTTGATCCTCCTGGTTACCAATGTGTGTGTGTGTGTGTGTGTGTGTGTGTGTGTGTGTGTGTGTGTGTGTGTGTGTGTGTGTGTGTGATCATTAATCTTTGGGTCCTTTATGCCAAGTCATCTGTTGTCTTTTTTTTCTTTGCCACAAAGAAAAGTTCTTGGTGATTATTTTTATTTTTATTGATTTATATGTACTTATTCTAAACACGTAACATTTAACATTAGTTATAATTATGTCATATTAATGTAGATCAGCTAGTTACACTCTGGGCTGAAATCATTTCACCATTTCTACATTATATAATTCCTTTTCTTTACCATTTTCTGGCTCTACTAAGAAAGATGCTTTAGAATGATGCTGTAGGATGTTGTATACCATGTATTCAATATGGTTCCATGTATTTAGGAAAGAAATTTACTTGTCTCTCTTTACACATTAGAACTTAAATGATGATCACTATTAAAAACAAATCACCAATTTTGAATTCTGGTACCTGGGCAGTATTGTTCTGTTGCCATATGTGTTGCTGCATATTATATTGTAGGTTATCTTCTACTTGTCTCTATGGTTCATTTACAGTTAATTCTTCCCTTTCAGGGCAATTAAATAAGTTTAACAATGGTTCTCCTATGAAAGGTTTATTCATTACCTTCGCATTTGATAATCCTTGTCATGTGTAGTATTTCATTTATCAGTACATGAAATTCAGAAATTAATTGTGCCCAAGATATATGTTTTCTAGAACAATATGCCTGCAAAGATGCGAAAGCTCCTTCATTGTTCATTCATAGAGATTACTTGCAGATGACATTTGGAAATAGCTATATGTTTTATTTGTTGCCAGGCTAAAAATTCTTTAAATGCCTGACTGATAAATTGTGGACTATTGTCATTCAACAATCTGCATGGTTTTCCCACATCTATGAAATACTCCTTCATACAGCGAATTACTGATTCAGCACATGCACATTTGATACGATAGAGCTTAAGATATTTGGACCAGCACTCTACTAGCCAAATATATATGTTACTCCATCCATGTCTGTTGGAAGTTGACCGAAAAAAATCCACTGCAGAAAGTCATGAAGTCCCTTAGGCATTTTAGGGTATTGTCTTACTTCACCTTTAGGCATACTTCACAGGTTCTTATTACTGATAATACTTTTCTACTTAATTTCTTAAAACAATACAATTTGACCATATGCTTTATGCACTTCCATTCTCCAAAGTGTCCATATGCTTTGTGAATAAATATAATGAAGTCTAATTCTATTTTGACAGGTATACATAGTTTCATTTGAAGTTTACTCTCTTCATTTTCCAAAATCACACATCTTTATGAAACATCAACTCTGACATTATACTGTCTGAGGTTAAATCTTGTTTAGCTGCGGACCACTTATCATTTTACACAAGATGGCCGCGAGTGTAGAAGTGTGTGAATCTAACTTGAGAAATAGTTATAGTTATGCTGTTAAAAAGGGAGTTTGTAAGAATTGTAACACTGAAATAACAACGCTAAAAGAACGAATTGCTAGCTTACAATTCATAGTCAGTTCCTTAAGAAGCGATATTGACTCACTCAAGAAAGAAAATCGGGATCTGCGATCGAAGCCAACACTAAGTGAAGTGATGCAAGACAAAAGTAATATATCATCCGAGTGGGTAAAAGTGCCGTACAAAAATAGTGTTCCAACTACAAAAAGAACAACAAAGTCTGCTAAAAATGTCACATTTTCGGAGAAAAACAAATATCATGTTTTGCAAACAAGTGACTGTGATAACGACTCTCCAAATGATCGTGAACTTGAAAAAGGCAGTGAACTGAAAATGAATAGCGTTTTTTTCAAATAATGTCAACAACAAACACAGATCATCAGGGAAAAAGAGTAGTGTACTATTACTAGCAGACAGTCATGGCAGGAATCTATCCAGCATGCTCCGTGAGAAAAATCGCGACATAGCAGTAACTAGTGTAGTGAAACCGGGAGCGGGATGTAAAAATGTTGTAGACATTAACTCTCAGACGAAATTAATGCAAGAAAATGACTTTATCGTCTGTATAATGGGTTCAAACGATGTGGCAAAAAATGAAGCAGAGGTTTGCGTGAAAACGCTACAGAATTTTTTACAAGCTAATAAATGCAGAAACACAGTAGTTGCCACACTTCCTCATAGGCATGATCTGATTTATAATTCGTGTGTAAACAAAGAAATTCGGAAAACAAACATTAAAATAAGGAAACTGTGTTCTCAATACACTAAGTGCGATGTACTGGATATAAGCAAGCTGCATGGAAATCTGCACACGAAGCATGGAATGCATTTGAACTATGATGGGAAAAGATTTGTTTGTGATCGTGTTAGTGAAATAATCAAAGAAAGACTTGAAAGGGATAGAACAATTTATCAGCTTCCTGAACATCCTTCCAACAGCGAGGAAAACAAAATAAACAAGAAAGAAGAATGAAAATACAACGCTGCTGACGTTCCTAATTTAAACTAGAGGTATGTGATGCTGTAAATCTGATTCCCAATTACCAAATTGTGAATATGCCCGAACTAAAAATTTATCACCATAATGTGCAATCCCTGCGTAATAAGATCGATGAAATTAACGTTATATTAACACATGAACTTAATGATATCTCAGTGTTATGCATTTCTGAGCACTGGCTTAACCCAGAATTAATCCAGAATACAAAAATAAACAAATTTGTCTTGGCTGCTTACTACTGCAGGAAAAACAGCAAACAGGGTGGGGTAGCAATTTACACAAAGGAAAATGTAGATTTTATTACACTACCTGACTTAACTAGGGCAAATGTCGAAAAGGATTATGAAATTGCAGCTATAAAAATTACTCAGTTCAACCTGGTTATTGCTACAGTTTACCGATCACCGTCCGGGAATTTTGAACTTTTCTTAAACAAATTGGAGTCATTGCTAAATAAAGTAAATAAAATAGATTGTGAATTGATAATCTGTGGTGACTTCAATATTGACTTCCTCACGAATAGTGGAAATAGGGAGACCATTTTGAACCTTGCAACGTCCTACAATTTAAAGGCTGAAGTAAAAGCAGCTACCTGAGTATCAGAAACTTGTCAAACAGCTCTTGATCAGTTTCTAGTAAAGAAGAGTTTACACAACACCTCACTAAAAATTTTCAATGCAGGTTTTAGTGATCATCTTGCTCAAATATTAAGCATAAAAGTACAAGGCAGTATTATTAACAACATGTCTCTTAGAACAGCATATCGAAGCTATAATCAGCATAATGTGAACTACTTCAACAACTTATTACAGAAAGAAAAATGGCTAGGAGTGTACAAAATGAACGATATAAATGAAAAATCCGACACTTTCATTGATACATTAACCCATTTCTTTGAACTTGCATTCCCACTGAAAACATTAACCATACAGGGAAACTCTAGAACAAACAGCTGGATCACAAAGGGAATAAGGGTTTCATGCCAGAAGAAAAGACTACTTCATGAAATATGTAACTCAAAAAATTCCTCACCTGTAGTACGCGCATACTATAAAAAATACTCCAAAATATTAAGAAAAGTAATAAAAGCAGCAAAAACAATGCATAATGATGAAATCATTTATAATTCAGCTAATAAATCAAAGGCTATGTGGAGTGTTATAAAAAAAGAATGTGGAGAATACAGACAACCTTGGAAAAATATAACACTATCACATAAAAATAAAAAAGTAACAAACCCCTTAGAAGTAGCTAACACATTTAACAACTTTTCACAGGTGTTGCTGAAAATATGTTACAATCAAACTTTAAGAGCATCCAGGCAAATGAATATAAAATAAGTACATGCAGAGGATCAATGTACATCAGTTCTGTTTCACAAGATGAAGTAGCTAAAGCAATAAAAGGACTAAAAAATTCCAAATCGGCAGGTATTGATGGTATACCTGCAACAATGTTAAAGAAGAGCGCATCAAACCTAATTGAAGTACTCACACATTTATGCGACTGCTCACTTCAGGCAGGCACTTTCCCTGATGTGTTAAAAACATCAAAAGTTATTCCTGTATATAAAAAAGGGGATAAAGACAATGTAAATAACTACAGACCCATCACAATTTCCTCCTGCATCTCTAAAGTACTGGAAAAAGTTATGTACGAGAAACTTATGAAATTTATAAATAAAAACAGCATCCTATGTAATGAACAACATGGATTCAGAAATAAGAGGTCAACGACAACTGCTGTCTATGAGTGCATCAATTCCATCCTAAACCTGATGGACAAAAAACAGGAAACAATAGGAGTCTTTATTGACTTGTCAAAAGCTTTTGACATGGTGGACCATAAAATTCTGCTATCAAAGCTAGAAAGATATGGTATTCGAGGTCTGTCCAACAAGTGGATCAGTTCCTTCCTGACAAATCGTATGCAGGCAGTGTGCGTCAAGCACACAAATATTGAACTAAAAACTGTATCTAATCACTTATCTGACTATAAACAAATAAAATGTGGTGTACCCCAAGGATCTGTATTGGGATCCCTTCTGTTTCTTCTGTACATAAATGATCTAAGCTTAAATATTGATGCACACAAATCAATCATATTTGCAGATGACACCATGATTCTATTAAAAGGAGACGACGATGAACAGTTACAGCAGACAGTAAACACGGTCACGAAACAACTTAGTAGCTGGGCACAGAGTAACCAGCTTGTAATAAACAGTAAGAAAACCGTTGCTCTAAAATTCCACAATGTTCCTAACAAGGACATGTTTATCCCATCAGTCTCTATCAATGACGAACCAGTTGGTAACAGTACTGAAAGCAAATTCTTAGGACTTTGGCTGCAGAGTAACATCAGATGGAATAAGCATATTGAATGTCTCAATACAGAACTGAGCAAAACATGTTATCTTCTTTGTTCATTAAAATCATGCTGTAGTGAGAAAACAGTAATGAGTGCATATCATGCGTACTTTCATTCTCGTCTTAGATATGGGGTCACCTTCTGGGGAAACTCTAAAATAGCTAATAGCACATTTAAACTACAAAAAAGGGCCATTAGAATCTTGTTTGGGTGCAAGCCTAGAGATTCTTGTAAACCCCTGTTTAAGAAATCTGGTATTCCCCCATTACCGTGTGTATACATTATGGAAATCCTTTTGTTCTTTAAATTAAATGTAATAGGCAAGGACCAGAGGCAACAAAAAAACTGTGATATACATGAGCACTTTACCAGACAAAACAGGAACTTACATATGACTCAAATCAGCACAGTACTGTGCCAAAAAGGTACTTTTCACATGGGAGTTAAGCTTTATAACAAACTTCCTGAAAACATAAAAGCTATCACTGAGGTCAATACATTTGGAAAATCTCTAAAGTCATATTTACAACATCACTGCTTTTATTCCATTGATGAATATTTAAATTTATGAAATGTGTTATATAAATACTTGTGTGTAAAGTGTATTATTGTAAGCTTAAAAAAGTACGCCTTGAAATTACTTTCAGCCTGTATATTTATAACTTGACTTGTCCAATGTCTTATGCATAAGCTGCTATGTAGACAACAGGACCAATAAAATACAATCCACAATCTACAATGGAGTGTCAGCTACATTCTTCTTTATGCACATCGCTAAATTCCATACTTCAATTTAGTGTAACATAATTAAAAAAACTGTACTGTAAGTTACTCCAGGACCTTCCATCCTTACCATATCATTCATTCCCAATGGAAGATGTGATAGGGCATCAGGAACCACATTTTGTGAACCATTTATGTAATTGATTTCAATCTGGTACTCTTGTAAGAATAACACCCACCATATCATGAGAAATGCTAGAGCTTTATAATCAGTATACACCACTATTTTGGTATCCCATATCAAAGTCTGAAACTTTTGTGTGCTTCAGGTGATGGCTAATAACTTTCTCTGTTGCTGTATAATTCAACTCATGTTTGGTCAAAGCTCTACTGCCAAATGCTACTGTCTCCTGTAGTACGATCCCATTCACCTTGAAACAGTTCACAAACCTCTCCATATTCCAAAGGATCAGTACTAAATTTAAATGGTTAATTGGTACATGGATGTTTCAAAACAGCTGCATCCACTAATGCTAATTTAATGTTGCTAAAAGCTTCTGATTCTGCATCTCTTCAAACCCATTTTTATCTTTACTTAAGAATCCTTAACAAATGTGGGTCATGAATATAATGGTGGGAAAAACTCTACTAATCCAAGGAATGATTTTAATTGTATTACATTCTGGGGTTCTGGACAATCTTGCATGACTCCACTCTGGATCAGCTTGTGTTCCATTTACCCCTAACAAATGTTGTAAAAATTTAACTCTCCTCTGCTGAAATGTGATTTATATAACTTAATTGTAATGACTTTTGTGTAAAATCTGTCCAAAATTGTTGTAAATAGAGTGCAATGCTCCTCCCAAGTTCTGGATATCAACAGTAATTATTCCACATAAATGTTTAGAGCTTGTAAGAGTTCCTCTCTTAACACCACGTCTAAAGTTCTAATGAATACTGCTACTGGAATGTCCAAACCAAATGGCAAAACCTTAAACTAGTAGGACTTACCTTCATACAAAAGGGCTATAAACTTCATAGAAGCTTCATCAAGTTTTACCTGCCATACACCACAGTCAGGTCCACTGAACTAAAATATCTCTATTGTTTGGATTTTGTTAAAATTTTGTCAGTACTAACCATTCAGTCTCTTTCCGTTTCATATGTTTCTTTAGTGTTCGAGTATCAAGCACTGAATGAACTCCTCCTGTAGCTTTACGTACCACCACCAATAGATTATTTTAAACACTAAGGCTATATTTCATAATATTATTTTCTACCATTTTATCTCTCTATTCTTGTACTGCTGGTCATGTACTCAAGGGTGCTGGATATGTTTTGCAAAAGAAGGATGCCTTGTTCTTTATCTTATAACTACTGTGTACTCTCTCAGTATTCCTGGTTTATCTGAAAATACTTTTTCATATTGTATCAGTATCTTATACAACTCTTCTTTCTGAGAATTAGTTAACAACTCTATTCATAAGCTTCCATTTGAATATATCTGCAATACATCTTGGGAGCCTACAGGAAAATTAAAGAGGCCTTTGGAGAAAAGAGAGCCACTTGTATGAATATCAAGAGCTCAGATGGAAACCCAGTTCTAAGCAAAGAAGGGAAAGCAGAAAGGTGGAAGGAGTATATAGAGGGTCTATACAAGGGCGATGTACTTGAAGACAATATTATGGAAATGGAAAAGGATGTAGATGAAGATGAAATGGGAGATACGATACTGCGTGAAGAGTTTGACAGAGCACTGAAAGACCTGAGTCGAAACAAGGCACCGGGAGTAGATAACATTCCATTGGAACTACTGACAGCTTTGGGAGAGCCAGTCCTGACAAAACTCTACCACCTGGTGAGCAAGATGTATGAGACAGGCGAAATACCATCAGACTTCAAGAAGAATATAATAATTCCAATCCCAAAGAAAGCAGGTGTTGACAGATGTGAAAATTACCGAACTATCAATTTAATAAGTCACAGCTGCAAAATACTAATGCGAATTCTTTACAGACAAATGGAAAAACTGGTAGAAGCCAAACTCGGGGAACATCAGTTTGGATTCCACAGAAACACGGGAACATGTGAGGCAATACTGACCTTACGACTTATCTTAGAAAATAGATTAAGGAAAGGCAAACCTACATTTCTAGCATTTGTAGACTTAGAGAAAGCTTTTGACAATGTTGACTGGAATACTCTCTTTCAAATTCTAAAGGTGGCAGGGGTAAAATACATGGAGCAAAAGGCTATTTACAATTTGTACAGAAACCAGATGGCAGTTATAAGAGTCGAGGGGCATGAAAGGGAAGCAGCGGTTGGGAAGGGAGTGAGACAGGGTTGTAGCCTGTCCCCGACGTTATTCAATCAGTATATTGAGCAAGCAGTAAAGGAAACAAAAGAAAAATTCGGAGTAGGTATTAAAGTCCATGGAGAAGAAATAAAAACATTGAGGTTTGCCAATGACATTGTAATTCTGTCAGAGACAGCAAAGGACATGGAAGAGCAGTTGAACGGAATGGATAGTGTCTTGAAAGGAAGATATAAGATGAACATCAACAAAAGCAAAACGAGGATAATAGAATGTAGTCGAATTAAGTCGGGTGATGCTGAGGGAATTATATTAGGAAATGAGACACTTAAAGTAGTAAAGGAGTTTTACTATTTGGGGAGCAAAATAACTGATGATGGCTGAAGTAGAGAGGATATAAAATGTAGAATGGAAATGGCAAGGAAAGCGTTTCTGAAGAAGAGAAATTTGTTAACATCGAGTATAGATTTAAGTTTCAGGCAGTTGTTTCTGAAAGTATTTGTATGGAGTGTAGCCATGTATGGAAGTGAAACATGGACGATAAATAGTTTGGACAAGAAGAGAATAGAAGCTTTTGAAATGTGGTGCTACAGAAGAATGCTGAAGATTAGATGGGTAGATCACATAACTAATGAAGAGGTATTGAATAGAATTGGGGAGAAGAGGAGTTTGTGGCACAACTTGACAAGAAGAAGGGACCGGTTGGTAGGACATGTTCTGAGGCATCAAGGGATCACAAATTTAGCATTGGAGGGCAGCGTGGAGGGTAAAAATCGTAGAGGGAGACCAAGAGATGAATACACTAAGCAGATTCAGAAGGATGTAGGTTGCAGTAAGTACTGGGAGATGAAGAAGCTTGCACAGGATAGAGTAGCATGGAGAGCTGCATCAAACCAGTCTCAGGACTGAAGACAACAACAACAACAACATATTGGGAACTAGCCTGATTCTCTGAAGTTATTGTTTTCAATGTGGCGATTAAACGTATCTCGTAATTCTTCCTGCACACCAAGTTCTGGTTCTTAAATGGTATTATATAGTTATCATTATTATATTTACATCTTAACTTTTTTGTGGCAAAGTCTAGTATCACCCTATATGCTAGAAGCCAATTAATACGAAGTAGCAATTGTATGTACAGTTTGGTATGAATCAGAAAGTAAACTTTTGTTCAAGTAATGCCAACAACAACATTCTAGTCACTGGAAGTGTGGAATACATCGCTCTTTGTTTTGAAATCTCTAGCAAAGATCCCGACACAAGTGAAATTTCGCTGCCTGAATCTATGTAGACATTGGTCCTTAGTACGGGTAGGGATTGCGATTGTTGTGTGCGGATGTGAGCCGAGTTTGTGACACTTTGCTCTCAGTTCCAGGCTCTGATGGCTTTCGTTACACAGCTTGAAGCTGCAGTGGATGGGCACCACTGTTGTGGGCTGGCCGTAGGGATCCAACAGACGTCCAGCACATCCGAGTCCTCCGATCGGTCCTCACCGATGGCCAGCCCAGTTACTGCTCACATTGAGACTGGCCCATTCCCTGTGGTTGAGTGGGAGGTGGCATGGAAGGTGGTGAAAGACTTCCCAGGGGGCTGCACTTAAGGCCTCCCCAGTTAGTCAAACAGGTTCCAGGTTCTGACTGTGGCTAGCACTGTCACACCAGATGCAGTCACCTGTCCTGTTTCAGAGGAAACCTCTCAGCCTGCAATGTCCGGGCAATCACAAAGTGTGGGATTATTGATAATTGAGAGCTCCAATGTTAGGCATGTTATGGGGCCACTTAGGTACATGGTCGCCAAGAAGGGGAAGAAAGCCAATGTGCACTCCATGCGCATACCAGATGGAGTCATTCCAGACATGGAATGGGTCCTTCCGGATGTCATGAAGAGCACAGAGTGCAGCCAGCTGGAGGTGGTGACTCACATTGGTACCAATAATGTGTGTCACTTTGGATTGGAAGAGATTCTCTCTGGTTTCAAGCAGCTAACAGAAGAGGTAAAGGCTCCCAGTCTTGCTTGCAAGAGGAAAGCAGAGCTGACCATTAGCAGCATAGTTGACAGGACCAATCGCGGACCTCTGGTACAGAGCCAAGTGGAGGGTCTGAATCAGAGGCTCAGACAGTTCTGCGACCATGTAGGCTACAGATTCCTTGACTTACGCCATAGGGTGGTTGGGTTTCAGGTTCCGCTGAAAAGGTCAGGAGCCCACGACACACAGGAGGTGGCTACGCAGGTAGCAGGGGCTGTGTGGCTTGGACTGGGTGGCTTTTGAGGTTAGCAGGTCATAGGAAAACACAAACAGGGCTTCAGCCACAAAGGGTGCAGGCCAAACTCAGGAATAATGTAGATACAGGAACCATCGGCATAACAGTTGTAAATTGTCACAGCTATGTAGGGAAAGTACCAGAGCTCCAAGTGCTAATAGAAAGCACTGATACTTAAATTGTTATAGGCACCTAAAGCTGGCTAATGCTGGAGATAAGTTCAGTCAAATTTTTTGTGAAGAACCTAACAGTGTTCCAAAAGGATAGGCTAAACACAGTTGATGGTGGTGTGTTTGTTGCTGTTAGAAGTAGTTTATCTTGTCGTGAAATTGAAGTAGATAGTTCCTGTGAATTAGTATGAGCAGAGGTCATTCTTGGCAACTGGAATAAAATAATAATTGAATCCTTTTACTGACCTCCCAATTCAGATGATACAACTGCTGAAAGGTTCAAAGAAAACTTGAGTTTCATTTCAAACACATACCCAACTCATAAAATTATAGTTGGTGGTACTTTAATTTATGCTCGCTATGTTGACAAAAATACATGTTTAAATCTAGAGTTATGCATAAAACATCATCCAAAATTGTTCTAAATACATTCTCTGAAAATTATTTCGAGCAGTTACTTCATGAGCCCACGTGAATAGTAAACAGTTGTGAAAACCCACTTGACCTCCTAGCAACAAATAATCCTGAGTTAATAACGAGCATCAAAACGGATAAAGGGATTAGTGAACACAGGGTTGTCATAGCAAGTCTGAATATTGTAACCCCCAAATCGTCCAAAAATAAACAACAAATATACCTATTCTAAAAAGCAGATAAAAATTCACTTGACACCTTCCTGAGAGACAATCTCCATTCCTCCCAAATTAACAATGTAAATGTAGACCAGATGTGGCTTGAATTCAAAGAAATAGTATCGGCAGCAATTGAGAGATTTATACCAAATAAATTAACACCCCACGGTACACAAAACTGGTCAGGATACTGTTGCAGAAACAACAGAAAAAACATGCCAAATTTAAAAAATCACAAAATCTCCAAGACTGGCAATATTTTACAGAAGCTTAATATTTAGAGCAGACTTCAATGCAAGATGCTTATAATAGTTTCCACAATGAAACTTTGTCTCAAAACCTGGCAGGAAATCTAAAGAGATTCTGGTTGTATGTGAAGTATGTTAGCGGCAAGACACAATCAATGCCTTCTCTGCATGATAGCAATGGAGACAGTATTGAAGAAAGTGCTGCCAAAGCAAAGTTACTAAACACAGCCTTCCAAAATTCCTTCACCAAAGAAAACGAAGTAAATATTCCAGAATTCGAATCAAGAACAGCTACAAACATGAGTGACATAGAACTAGATAACCTCGGAGTAGTGAAGCAGCTTAAATCACTTAATAAAAGCTTCTCTTAAATTACAGTCCCATATCATTAACGTCGATATGCATTAGGATTCTGGAGCATATATTGTGTTTGGACATTACAAACTACCTAGAAGAGTTGGGTGTAAGGTCCGGCAGATATGCAAAACACCGTTTTTTTAAGTTCACAAACATGTTTCAGCACCCCTGCGCCATCATCAGTGGGCTTCAGGTATATTTAGTCTGTAATGTGAACATTTTTACTACTCAATTACAAAAATTTGTGGATATTTAGTTCAAACAAACAATTCATTTCTTCCTGTTAATACTTTACACTCGGTTTGCATGGTTTTTCAGGACCACTTGTCTATTACTTATTACAGTTTGCTTGTCATCTGCAACCAAACAATGTTGATGAGATATTTTGTTAGGCATTAACCTAAATGTAATTTAGTTTTTCGCAACATTTTGCACCTATATTCATTTTTACTTACTTTTTTGTGTGGTCAGGTGTTTTATTTTGTCCATCCTCTTTTAGAATACTGCTGCACAGTGTGGGATCCTTGCTAGATAGGATTGATGGAATAAATTGAAAAAGTTCAAAGAAGGGCAGCACTTTTTGTATTATTGCGAAATAAGGGAGAGAGTGTCACTGAAATGATACAGGATTTTGGATGGACATCATAAAAGAAAGGCATTTTTCACTGTGGAGGAATCTTCTGACGAAATTCCAATCACCAACTTTCTCCTTTGAATGCAAAAATATTTTGTTGACGCCGACCTACGCAGGGAGAAATGATCACCATGACGAAATAAGGGAAATCAGAGGTTGCACAAAAAGACACAGATGTTCATTCTTTCTGCACTCTATACAAGAGTGGAATAATAGAGAATTGTGAAGGTTGTTCAATGGACCCTGTTCCAGGCATTTAAATGTGATTTTCAGAGTATCCACTTAGATGTAGATGAATTTTATGATTATTTATGTCTTCTATTAATATAGGTTTACTATTCTCATTAGTCTTATTCTGCTCTTCTTCCTTTAATAACCATTCCTTCACAGGCTGTGTATGTGTAAATGCTATGAGCTTGCCGACATATGGGCTTGATCTTACATCGACACACCCCAAATCCCAGCCCCCTCTACAGAATGTTCTCCGTTTCCCACCACTTCTGTTTATTCCTTTGCTAACAAATTTCTTGGGTTTATCATTTCTTGACCTACTGTTATGTTGTTTATTCTTGCCATTGACAGACCTTGTAATTTGACAAAAGTTTGCCTCTCTCCTTTTCTGGAATTTACTTACTAGCTAGTTACTCTAGTTTCTTTTTACCACATCACAAAGAAATAATGCTTTAAATTGTAATAACAACAGCTCACCCGCTGATGAAACAGCATGCTTGGGATGAACTGTGACAGCTTTGGGGCTGTGTTGTGTTCAACAACTGCACCATGCTGCTGCTGGGCTGCCAATGATTACACAATGTCACATGACTGTCCAGCACTGTAAACAATGTCTTGTGGATCAGCAATGTGATGCGCAATGGCTGCTACAAAATTGCCAAAATTCTTCCACACCCTTCAAATTTGTATTTTCTCACACATGCAGAATATTGTAGCAGTGGTCCCAGTTATTGTAGTCAACCACACTATGTATTGTTCACTTTTGTTTCCCCTCTGTAATGCAAAACTTATGTAAGTGTCTTGTACTCATATTTTCTCACACACGCACAACATTGTAGCGGTGGAACATTTGCTTTTGTGAGATTTCTTCCTTTTCTTACAAAAACCTTGGCAGATATCTTCTTCTTTCATATTTTAACTATTTCTTTAGTGGAACTGATAATGCATGTTCTCCTATAAGCCTTATTGTTCCATAACCATTTGCTGTTATTGCCCCTGGCAACACATATTTATTTAATATTTCTCACTATTTTTTCCAAATATCCATCTTAATGTCTCTTTTTCTTGCCTTCACTCAGTTCTGACTTTAATGGTAATCATATGTTGTGTGCCTAGCGCTCACAGGGAGACATCAAACCTACCTGTTACATATGTCCTCCTGAAATAGCTTAGGACTTTTGTAGATTCAAGTTGCTTGCTACAACAGTGGTTTGAAAAGTTCTCGGTATAACTGCGAGAGGTCAGTACCAGCGCAACGAATTATTCACGTGATATTCATTGGGCTGTTGCCCTTAAACACATGCCACTTCTGTGCTCTCGGAAGAGAGCTGTGGTGGTGATGTGGCTCTGTTGTTGTTCCCGTGTAGTGATTTGCGAAGATGGATAAAATCGAGATTTGAGCAATGCTTAAGTAATTTCTTAGACTTTCCTGGTGATTTTGTGACATATCATCGAATTGCATGTACTCCCGGTGGTCTGCATTTTTCTAACACAATATTTCGACGTCATACCTCCTTGTCTTCATCACGTGCTTCACAGGAAGCACGTGATGAAGACGCCGAGATACAACGTTGAAATATTGTGTTGGAAAAATGCGACCACCGGCAGTACACCGGTTCAACGAGATGTCAGTGATTAAGTACTTAGTAAAGAAAGATACGAAAGCAAAGCAAAGGACATTCGTGCCAATTTCCAGAACACACTGGGGGACTCTGCTCCTTCATATTCAACTGTTGCCAAGTGGACAAATTTGGTAAGGAGAGCTTAGATGATGATCTGTGGAGTGGTCGGCCAAGATGTGTCACTACCCCAGAAATCATTGCAAAAGTGCACAAAATGGTCATGGAGGATCGCCAATTTAAAGTGCATGAAATCGCACACAATTGCCAGGTGTCATCTGAAAGGGTATATCACATTTTAACTGAAGATTTAGAAATGAAAAAATTATATGCAAGATGGGTGCCATGACTCTTGACGTGTGCTGTCACACGTGCCAACGCCATGGCAAAATTACACGAATTAAGGTACGGATTGTTGCCACACCCACCTTATTCACCTGATACGGCTCTGTCAGACTTCCATCTCTTCCCAAAACTGAAAATTTTTCTTGGTGGACGAAGATTCACTTCAAACGAAGAAGTCATAGCCAGAGTTGACAACTATTTTGCAGGCCTGGAGGAAACTCATTTTCGAGAAGGGATCAAGGCACTGGAACATCGCTGGACCAAGTGCATTAATCTACAAGGAGACTACATTGAAAAATAAAAAAGGTTTCAGTGATGTAAGTACTTTTTTTCTATCTTGTTCCAAGAACTTCCCAAACAACCCTCGTAATATCTTCTGGATACTATGGTTGTCTATAACTTTATCTTGTACAGCTGGTCTTGCTACTCAGTCACAGCCAATAATCTTCTTCACCCTACTCAGATCCTCTTCCCCACAGATTTCGAGAATTAGCGGGAAAAAGAGCTCATTTCTCTCCTCAGATAATGTAAAGCATTCATAACCAGAGTTCCATAATGTTCATTGCTAATGCAGGCTCTTTGGTTATTCCTTGGCAGTCTATCATAACACCTTCCCTCAGCAGCTGCATGGAATAACAGGTCCACCACAGCAATTGATGACTTCTGTTCATCACTAATGCCCATGGGAGGTGCACCTCCTGCATATATTCTTGGCTCTGCATAAACAGAAGTCTGGTGACCATGTTTCACTCCAGTCTAGTTCAGTTATATTAAAAGAATAGTTTTTCTCTCTACATTCATGTGAAGAGCACACCATGGCATTTCCTAACAAAATGTCATGTTCCACTACAATATTCTTGTGAACAAATTCTGCATACCTATTGAATGAGCAAACACTGGAGACAGAACTCAACAAAGTTGTTAACTCAACAGGGACTTGGCGCAGACTGCCAAGTTTGAATGACATCTGACTAGTTACAGATGAGCATATGAACAAATTGTTATTTCACAAACTACATAATCATCTGAAAAATGACTATGTTAGATTTTGCTATTTTGGGTGGACTATACATATTGATAAAAATTTCTGTAAAATGTGGTGGTTTAGGAATTTCAAAACGCTTATCGAATCATTTTATGCATCCATGTACGGAAACCCAACTTATGAGTACAAATGCCATATTGAAAATTGTGCAGAAATATTAATTAATGACTTAATCAATTAATAAAATATGTAATCATGTGCATAAAATTAAGGTTTACAAAAATATAATGGCAAAGGTCGGAATTTAACAATCATATAATCTATAATGGAAACTGTAGCTATTTCTGAAACTGAATATTAATTATCTCATTAATTAGTTTCACAGAATCTGAAGTACATTATTTGAAAGTTGAACAGCCAGTGTTTATAACTGCTGGTGTCACTACGCCCAGAAATACTAATTAGTTCACAATTTATTTTTTTTAATACATAATAAGCTAGGATTTTCAATGAAGTATAGCTTTTAATTAAACTATTTCGCAGGAAAAATATGTGCAGCAGTAGAACCAGCACATCAAAATTATTACCCCAAATAATGAATCTACATGGGAAATAGTGTAGTTAATGTTTTGAAATATTGAAATAACTCCCATATGTGTGCTGCTTAGAAAATGTACAAGATTTGAGAAATAAGCAAATGGAAAAAGAAAAACAATAGGTATTAACAGGAGTTGAAGTCGTAAGAGATGGAATAGTTTCAACTTGCTATGTCACAAATCTATGGCATTAAATTGACAACTTCATAATTATATCAAATGGGGAATTCATTTGAGAAAACCATAGGATTATATGGAGACTAAATGGCTGGCCTTTAAGAGATAAAATGGTAACCACTTCTAACAGAACTAATAGTTCTGTGGCATCGATAGTTCATATACTTCATTCTGTATGGACGCAGTGTCAAGTGTAAATATATACGAGCTACGACATATATGGGAATTAAGTTTTCTATATCCCGATTACCGATCCCGTTCCCATAGTTCCAAAAGATGGGATAATTTCTGTTGTTTTATATGTGGTTATCAAAAGTACTTACTATTTTGTCTGCTGAAGGTAAGGACTAGCCAAGCAATCTAAAAGTTTAATAATTAAAAAACTGGAAACAGGCATGATACCCATTGAAAATCGCAGTGTGCTACATTGCCGTTTCACAATTTTCAATATCTTGCCTCAATAAGTAACCCCAAATTTCTATGGGATTGGAGAAGAAACTGTGTGTCCACAGACTGTAGACTGGTAGAGTGATAAAAAAACATAAACTGTACACAACACTAATATGGCTTTGCTTCAAATGAAAATCAATCACACAGAATGTACTGTAAGTAGAACTATTAGTGTGTCATTGTGACACCAAAATTTGTTAAAGGTTTTTCTCATCTTTCAAAAAAATATATTACCAAACATATCTTGCAAACAGTACTAAATCTTAATAACAATTGCTTGTAAATCAAAGTGTGGATCATAAAGGGCCATGAAGCTCATTTAGTTTGGACATCCATTGATGTAGTATATATGTGACGTTGAAGCAAGCAAATACACAGCAGTTTTGCAGCAAGAAAGCTAATATCATAATTTTACGGGACATACATGTTAAAGAAAAGTAAAACTGTCATTAACTGAAAGGTTGGTTTCACCCACAGGTTGGTTTGATTCTGAGATAAAACACAATGAGGTATCTCAATGAGAATGAGCTCCTATATGCCACCCAGTATGGATTCCAAACGCTTCAGTCATGCAAGACCCAACTCGATATTTTCACACATGCCAATCTGAAAGTTAAAAAACACCATCATAAAAATGCAATACTTACAGATTTCCAAAAATCGTTTGACTGTATATCAAAAGAACATTATTAACAGATATATTATCATATGAGGTATCAAACAGACTTTGTGACTGGATTGAGGATTCCTTGATCAGGAGGAAAGAGTACGTTAACTTGAATGGATAGTCATCAAAAGATGAAGAAGTAGCTACAAGCATACCCTCAGAGAGATGTATAGGGACTCTTGCTGTTCATGTTGTATATTAATGATCCAGCAGACAGTATTAACAGTAACTTCAGACTTTCTACAGAAAATGCAGTTTTCTATAATCTTATACTATCTGAAACACACTATCTGAAACACTCTGCACTAATATTCATTCAGATTTGATAAGGTTTCAAAGTGACCCAATGATTGGTAACTTGATTAATAGTGAGATTCTGGGTTTTTCTGTTGAGTTATTGTTTCCAGTTTACATATCAATGACCGACTCAGTCGACTTCTTCGGGTGCTGCAAGATTTGCTGCTCTGTCTGCTGCCTGGACTCAAGCAGGCCATGAACTATTGTTGGTCTCACACTGTGTGAAACTTGCAGCACCCAAAGAAGATGGTTGGGTTGGTTATTGAAATATTGTGCATAAAATGGAAATAACAAATTTGCAGGATGCCTAGAAGCACACTATTAACCAGCCACACCAAGAAAACCTGCAAGATCACATATTGGTAACTGTCTTCAAATGTACAGAAATGTTAAACTGTGCATTTCACAAAATGCAGAAAGTAGAATCCTATGAAAACAATATTACTGAATTACAATTAGAATGAGTCAAGTCTTTCAAATACCTTGATGTATCAGTCATATCTTACAAATACCTTGATGTGACAATACGTACATATGTGTAGTGGAATGAACACATACACACTGTCATGGGTAAAACAGGTGCCAGACTTCAGTTCATTTATATAATACTGGGAATGTGCAGACAGTTTCCAATGAAACCTATGTGCCCCATTCCAGTACACTGCTCAAGAGTGTGAGACTCATGCAGAATAGGGCTAACAGGGAGTATGCAATGTATATGAACAAGGGCATCATAAACAGTTACACTGTACAGTTTTAAAAAAATGCTAAGGAACCTGATGTGGCAAACACAAAGACAGACATCAATTGCCTAGCAAAAAAACTCAGAAAGTTTCTAGAGCCAGTATTAAGTGAAGAATCTAGAAATACACTTGATTCCCCCTGCGTATAACACCTGTAGTGAATGAAAAGACAAGATTAGATTAACACTAGAGTGCACAGAGGCACTCCCACATTCCAGTGAAACAGGAGCAGGAAGAAAACTTAATATTTGTTAACAATGCCAAGTACTCTTTGACATGTTTTTAACAGTGGGTTATAGATTATGTATGTAGATACACATGGTGATTATAATTAAAGTTAAACTTTCAAAATGCTGTGGAAATAACACCACTGGTCAGAATGATGTCAAATTGCAACACAATATTATGGGAGAAGGGGGAAAACATATGGCAGAAGAAAAAAAATAGTGTGAAAACTGATCAATAGATAGTGCTGTATGTGTCAGAATACATAAATGAAAACACCTGGCAAGCGCATGACCCATTGAAGCTGGTATAAACATGTCGGGTACACAGCTTTTCCTCCTTCCACGTCTGTGATGTTCACCATGACTGTCTTAATGCAGGATCATGCTCTGCTTGTAAAGCTGTATTATAAGAATGATGACTGTGCACACGTTACTCTGCAGGCATTCCAGACAGTGGAGGGTTTGAAAAAAGCTTTGGTCTGATAACTGCCGTGGGTCTGGAAAATGATCTGGAAATTCAAAAAGACAGGTTCTTTTGGTGTGCAACCTGATAGAGAGAGGAAATGAATTGATTGAACATCAATGGAAGCAGTGGGCACAGGCAATGCAGGAGGAGATGAGTGGTGGTGTGCAAACGTGTAGCACATGGAGAATTGCCCGAACATTGGACATACCTGTGAGCACGGTGTGTAAAATCCTATGAAACATCCTTCTTTGCTATCCATTCAAAAGTACCCATGTGCATGAGTTGCTTCCTGTTGACCTGCCAGCACGAGAGACCTTCGCTTTAGAATTTCTTGCTCACATGGAAGTGGACAATGATTGGCCATGGACGATTTTGTGGACAGTAGAAGCCCACTTCCATCTGACAGGATAC
Organism: Schistocerca serialis cubense; assembly: GCF_023864345.2. Taxonomy (NCBI): domain Eukaryota; kingdom Metazoa; phylum Arthropoda; class Insecta; order Orthoptera; family Acrididae; genus Schistocerca; species Schistocerca serialis. The sequence continues at coordinate 1,003,688,591 of NC_064638.1, read as the reverse complement.
GTCAATACACAGAACTGTCGAATATGGGCAACAGAAATTCCGCACACAAATCAACCAGTACCACTTCATCCTGAAAACATCTCTGTGTGGTGTGGGTTTACGGCATCATTTATCATCGGGTCATATTTTTTCGAAAAGACAGGTGCTTCTGGTCCTGTTACCTGTACCATCCCTGGTAAGCGCTATGAGTGTCTTTTGCACAACCACATCATTCCAGCTCTCCAACAGTGTGGATGGATCATTTTTATGCAAGATAGTGCACCTCCGCACATTGCAAATCCAGTTAAGCAACTGCTGAAGCACAATTTCAGAAATGCTAGAATTATCAGCCACCATTTCCCAACAGCCGATCACCTGATCTTAATCCATATGACTTCTGACTGTAGGGCGAACTGAAACATGTTGTGTTCAGCATTCCAATTGCAAACTTAGCTGCATTGAAGGCACGCATTGCGCAACACACTCTGAATGTGACCCCAGAAACAATCTGATCAGTTGTGAAACACCTTCAAAAAATGTTCAACAATGTGTGAATTCCTAAGGGACCAAACTGCTGAGGTCATTGGTCCCTAGACTTACACACTACTTAAACTAATTTAATGCTAAGGACAATGCTGTGAGTCCAAAGGAGGACTCGAACCTCCGGCGGGAGGGGCCGCACGATTAGTGATATGACGCCTCTAACTGCACGGCCACTCCGCGCGGCATGTGGAACATGGTGTTTCTCAGTTTCAACTTGTTGCAGAAAATGGTGGACAGCATACTGAACATGTTTTGTACCAGTCACATGAAAATTAATATCCGATTTGATTTTGATTGGTGCTTGTTATGAAATTTTTGGCCTGAGGACAATTAAAAACCGATGTGATTGATGCTTTTTATGCAGTTTTTGGCCTCAGGACAATTAAAAACTGATGTGACTGATGCTTTTTATGTGGTTTTTGGCCTCAGGACAATTAAAAACTGATTTTTCCCATCCAATGTAATATGACCTTGCCATGGTAGATGGGCTTATGTAACTAACAGTATCTTACCTGTATACCTATGCATACTGAGTATTACAGTTTGTTTAATGTCAAACGTACACCTTAGGCATTGTTGTATGATCCATTTGTCATTTGTAGTTGACCACTGTTAAATTATGATGCTTACAGTGCCATCTATTGCTATATTTTGTAACTATTTATTTTTCTTCTGCCATACATTTTCCCCCTTCTCCAATAATATTCTGTTCAATTTGACATCATTCTGACCAGTGGTGTTATTTGTACAGCAGTTTGAAACCTTTAACTTCAATTATAATCACCCTGTAGATGGAGGACACTGCAGTGCTTTACTATAAGTGATATGCCCTTATCCGGTGTACTGTCTTAGCTACTCAGATACAGTTTCACAGTTTCCGCTGTAACAAATCATTGCCAGAGGTGAAAGAAGTGACAGAAAAGAATCCCATACGTATATGTCCCATACCTATACATTTGTCACACACTTCTCTTGACATGACATCCCACAACTGTTATCCATCATCAGAGTTAAAATCTGCTACAGTTGTAAAAATTATTTTTTTCTAAAAGGGAAAGCACAAACTAGTTTCAGGACATATGTGGCATCTCCAGGTGCATCTTAAAATAGAGTCCACAAAGGTTGCATAACTCAAGTTAAAATAGGATAAAATATGTTAAACTTCTGTTGCATGCCATATACTACAGACGCATTATTTTAACATATTTTAATGACAGTTATGCAGTCTTTGTGGACTCACATTTTAATATACATCTCAAGATGGGACATATGTTCCAGAACTGGGTTGTGCTTTTCTTTTTTGGAAATAAATATTTTTTACAACTGTAACAGCTTTTAACATTAATGCAATTTTGTAATATGATGAGATGGTCGGAGACCGTGGCTGTTATTTGAAGACAAATGTTGATGGTGTTGAGACACCAACCAGCCACAAATTTATTATCAGTTCCTTTATTCAAAGGGTACCGTTACCAGTTTCGAATCATTATGATTCATCTTCAGATGGTTTTCATGCTTTCATTAAATGTGGTGCATTTTTTTCAGATTAATTGTCCTAAAATATAAATAATACATAATTATAAGCATGCCACATAGATGGTTGTGTTACAGATTTTCATTGGATGTGACTTATGTGAACACTGACTATATATTTATAGTCTGACACTTATAACAAATTATAGCATTTCACGTCATTACATCACACACTGAGCCTTAGAGACACATAACTGGAAGTTAATCCATTAAGTGCCATGATCCCCATTTGGGGATTTGTCTTTGTAATAGAAATTTTGCAATTATAATAATGCTGGCAGCGAATGCTACCATTTCCCATTGTTGTCCAGACCTTTGTCAAGTGCTTGCATTGAAGTTTCATCAGTTGTTAAATGAGTGAGTTGTACACTTTTATTTCTGTGAAGGAGCTATGTTTTTCAGCATTACAAGAGTTGCACATTTTTAAAACCATGTAAGTCATGTTATTATGTAAATAACTTCCAATATCTGTGTACGGGCATGTTCTGTAATGATATGAGAAGATGTTTATCAATCATTTATTTCAAAGACCTATTTCATTTCTGCACGACACCTGCCTAACCTTCAATCTCCATTTGGGGCTCATGGCACTTTCCGCGTAAAACTTTATTTTGCTTTTATTTGCTCCTCAGGTATAATGAGTCACTATGAAGCACTTTCTACGAGGTGAAACTGAAGAAATTGTAAATGACCTGAACTTCATGGCTTCTTTTGATGATGATGGTGATGTGAATGAGACCATTGGCATTGTCGAACTCCCTCCAGATAGCGTAAGTGAGATGTCTAACTGCAAAGATATCAATGAAAATATATTTGAAAATACTGTCCATCTGATGTGCCACGTTCCTTGGAAATTCATGCCAATGGAAAAAAGAAAAATGAGGAACTTGCAGGACAATGAAAGAATAAGGAGAAAGCTATTGTCACTTCTAACTGGACAACAGATGTGACACTCTAAGACCTATCCTGATACAGCAGAAATTGGACAGCGAGAATCTAATTTGGTAGCAGCATTAAAAGGAAAATCTGCTCTTGAGTGCTTCGAAGAATTTTTTGATGAACTGGTACTGAACTTGATTGTCAGTGGAAGTTTCCGATATGTTACACAGAATAATAATCACAGCTATGAGTTATCCTATGAATACCAAAAAAAAAGTTCATAGGCATACTACTCTTCACTGGATACCACGCTCTTCCACAGGAAAAGCTATACTGGAATGAAGATGAAGACTCTGACATAAGGTGTGTACGACAGTGTATGAGACACAACAGCTACCTGGAAACAAAGTGCCACCTTCATTTCAATGATAACACACATCTGAACAGAATCCCACCTGGTGAAAGGGATAAACTTTTTAAAACTCATCCGTTGATGGATTTACTGAATAATAATTTCATGACATTTCAAGTTTTTTCTGACAGCCTGAGCATTGATGAGCAAATGGTATGATATTATGGACACCATTAACTAAAACAGTTTATTTGTGGGAAACAATGTGAGATTTGGATTCAAACAGTGGACCATGTGCTGTTCTCAAAGCAGTTTCTGTTACCACATGTCAGTCTATGAAGGAAAATCGAAGGATACAAATGATGTTTCTGTTCCGGGGCTTGATGGATCAGTAGTGTTGAATATGATTTCTTTTCTGCAGACTCCTGAACTTCACAAAATATGTTTTGATAACTTTTGTATGAGCTTCCGTTTGATAAAATGGCTCTCAGAAATGAGAGTATGGGTATCTGGGACTGCCTGTATGAAGTGAATAAATAACTGTCCAGTAGGATCTGAGAACATCATGAAGAAGAAACAAAGAGGAGCGTATGACTATAGATTTGACAAGAATATGGAGGTTATGATAGTAATGTGGAAGGATAACAACTGTGTAAAGCTCTTGTCAAACCATGAGATAGTGTATCCAGTAAGCCAAGTAAAGAGATGGAGCAAAGCTGAGAACAAAAAAGTGCAAGTTCCACAGCCAAGAATGATTTCAGAATATAACAATCATATGGGAGGTGTCAACAAACTGGTCTGGAACGTGGAGAAATATCATGTGAGAATTCAAAGTAAGAAATGGTACTTCCCATTGTTCACCCATTCATTAGATGTAGCGTTGGTCAACACACGTGTTATCTACTGCCTTTCGAAGGAAAGTATTCCACTGCTTCAATTCTGGAGGATGGTGGCAAGGGCACATCTTGTTCAGTCATCAGCTGCTTCTGATCCGAAAAGGGCAGGACATCCATCATACCCAAAATCATCCCTTTCATGTGTTCCAATTGAACTCAAGACTTCTGGAAACAGACATAGGATTTAACACACAACACTGGGGAAGCAAAGAAAATTGCAATTTGCAAGAAAAATGTGAGGAAACATTGTGTACAATCTGGGACTTCATATTGATTGTTTTGTTGTCTGGCACAAAAAATAAAAGAAAGTGTCAAAAGAGAGTCGCATGTGCCATGATAACCATTTGAGGATCAATCAAAATAAATTATTTATTTCAAAGTTATTGTTTTTTTTTTAAATTTTATATTCCTTTTCCTCATCCCTATGTCAATCAGGCAACACAAAAATAAATGCAGATTGAAGAAAAAAATGGTACTTAATGGGTTAATTCATCTCCCACAACACACTCACTTCTCAAATGTGTTATTTGTGCAACTCTAAGACCTTTTTGAAAAATAATTCTCATCTTCATCAAATAGTTTCCTGCAGAAATTATTTGTTAAATTTCTATCCACTCAGAGGTATCTTGTCTGGTATAGACAAGGGTGGTTTGATAAGTCTGGTAAATTTCCATGAAAGAATGGAACATTTTTGTTGTGCCTTCACAGTTGGTAAGTTTGATTATCCCAAGAATCGTATATGTACAGTGCACAGTTCATTGTTGGCAGCAATCTGAATTGGTTAGTGTGTCAGCTGGAATTGAAAACGGAAAAAACTGAGCTTTGAGCTGTTACCAAACAGTTTCATTTGAAGGTTTGGATTGTTGCACAAATCAAAATAGAACTGGTTGAACTTCACACAGACTCTGCACCATCATTCAAGACCGTTTACTTTTGCTTTCAAGACACAATACACAGCTATTGCAGATTTGGACTATAACTCAGTTTTAATATAAACTGTTTTATCATCTCTGATTTTAAATTGTTTGATTGTCCTTCACATTATAACAAGCTTTTTCACTGTAGTTACCGAACCTATTTGGTTATTTGTAGTCATTTACTTTTTAATTAATTAATTTAAACTTTGTCTGGTCATTTACTTTTTAATTAATGAATTTAAACATGGTTTGGCAAGCACCAAAGACGAAGCACACTCCAGCTGTCCAACTGAGGTCACCACAAAGGTAACCACTGACAAAATGTATGATATGGTAAGGCAAGACAACCGAATAAGAATTCATAAGAGTGGTAAAACTGTAGACATCTCAACTGAGCGAGTGCATAATATCCTGCATGGAGAATTGCCTATGAAGAAACTGTATATAAGGTGGATGGCATGATTGTTCACAGTCAACCAAAAGTGCATCCCGTACAACTTTTGAACACACTGTCTGGCAATGTTTAATCACAATCCGCAAGACTTTTTGCACCCATTTGTGACTACTGATGAAACCATGATTCATTATTACACACCAGAGTCAAAACAATGGACAAAGGCTGGTGAAAGTGCACCAACGAAGGCAAAGACCATTCTTTCAGCTGGTAAGGTGATGGTCACAGTTTTTTGGGACTCCCAAGAATAATCCTCACAGATTATTTGGGGGAAAAAAGGCAAAACCATAACTGGACCATATTCTGCTTTGTTGTTGAACTGTTTGAAACTTGTGTTGATTGAAAGAAAGACCAAGGCTGTCATTCAAAAGAAGTGCTCTTTCACAAGGATAATGCACCATCCCTAGCATCAGCGATAACTATGGTGAAAGTGCATGAACTAGGCTTTGAATTGGTTCCTCATCCACCCTGTTTACCAGACATAGCACAAGGGATTACTTCTTGTTCCCTAACTTGAAAGCTTGCTGGGAAGAAATTTTTGTCAAATAAGGAAGTGATAGTTGCAGTCAACAAGTATTTTAACGAGTTCAATAGAACCTATTTTTCCAATGGGATGAAAAAGTTGGAGGATCACTGGACCAAGTGTGTATTCCTCAGATGAGATTGTCTTGAGAAGTGAGAGTTATTTTTGAAATAAACTTTTTTTTTTCTTTTTAATAGAACTTAACAAACCAACCTTATATATTTGGTGAATATACACGGGGTATATAAAACCCAAATTCTTAGGCAGCTTTCTAATTTGCTTGCAAATAATGTGTTTCAAGTGTCAAAGATTTCACCTTGTGTCTGTTAGTTAGCCGACACTAATGTACTCAATATGGTATATACTGAGCTTGGAGCATACTGAAAAGCAATGGGATGATCCCTGGCACTCTTGCCTACAGAGTGCACTACAAACACACTTCTGCACCTGTGCACCAGCTACTCAAGCTGTCCTGGGCCACTCATTGTAAATTACTACAAAATTCTTTCTACTGCACACACGTTGCTTCCAACATACCAGTATGTGTTGCCAAAATTGATACGTCTTCTCCCTTTAATCCTACATTACTCTCTCTACAGCTTTTGTTTTCCCAAGATATGTGATTTGTTTTTCAAACACAACATTTCTGAAACTAGTAATCCACGGCTACTAGCCTATTCCAATGGAAACCAGGAACACCTGACTACACCTCTTGAGGCACAATGGTTAAGGCGTTGATCATTTATGGGGCAACTGGGTCAAATTTTTATCTAGATTTAAGTTTTCGGTGGCTTCGTTTTATCTTTTCGAGCGAGTATCAAGACTGTTTGGATAAGATATACTTTTTGCTTCATAAATCCGCAAGGTTACATACGCTTGCCTTGTACGTCTTTATCCATTGAAGAATGTGCAGTCTCAGGCAACATTCGTGTCGGCGAAATGTAATTTCTTTTCCTGCTTTCTATTCAGTAGATAATACATTACATCTTACAGTACACAGAAAAAAAATTATTAAACTCTACAAGCCGCGAATGTGGCTGGATCAAACCCATTGCCTATGGAATAACTGTACGTCTCTCCTACTGCTGATTTCCGAAAGAAAACATCTAACAGTAAGACAAGTGCAGTTTCCCCCTTGATATCAAAATTTAAGAAATCAAGATAAGTGCGAAACGCGCAGTCACGTCAATCCTTCAATTTCTGAAATGGCGAACACTAACCCAGTATCTCGTGACTTACAGGTAATTTGTAAATTCAGTAAATCCGAAGGTCTGAGTCATAAAAACTGTTCGAAACCTCAATCTTTTATTACAGACATTGTTGGTTCGGAACATTAAGCAAGGTTTTTTTTTCCGCACGCAAGTAAAGAGCATTCCGCATGTCATGTCTGCAACTCTGCAAAAATTGATAAACCTTTGTGATGACAAGGGAACTATTGGTTCCACTGCAGCTCTGTGCTCCTTGCACCGAGAAACAAGTGAAGAACGAAATCTGACATCTGCTAGGTGTTATGTTTACATCTGATATACATTATTTTTTTTAATTGTGCCTTGAGAAATGACATCTGATAGCCGAAGGCTGATTTATTACTTTTTATTTGAAGTTACGGGAAAACACCCTTTATGAGCTCCCTCTTCGTATTGTAAAACAAGACGCAATGGAATCTTCTGCGTTAAACGTGGTCAGTATATGAATGAAACTCAATATGGACAGAAATATCTTTTTAGTAAATATGATACCCGAGGTTTCAGTTGTATCCAATGCTGTTCGCCTTCATTGTGCTGCGTGACGACATATGTTTGAGCTCATAAGTTGCGATTATCATCAGTCTCTAGATAACAGCTGTTTCTTAATTTGTATGGCGCAGTTACGAAGTCGATGGATGTAATATTTATTTTCACAGATCATCACTGAAATGTCGTTAATGCCATTGTTGTTTGGTAAGCTAATAACTGAGGCTGTAGATAAAAATTTACTTACAATGGGAGTATGTCTTTATATCGCGGTGGTGATATTTATTTATCCTGATCTCATTAGGACCATCAGGCTCTTATTTACATTTGACCAGGCTCTATGCAATCTCCCATATATTTTTCCCCTTTCAAGTACACAATGCAAAGCTACAATGCTGTTGCTTGGATTCGATGTTCAAGTTGTATGCAGAGTGGTAGAGTCAATGTTACATCAAGTTTCTTTTGTATTTATTTATTTTGCATTCACAAAAACATGTAAGTGATAGGATTTGCCAGATTTAATGTGCAGACTAAAGAAGGAAAATTAACTGTCACATTTTACTGTCATAAATCAACAGTGAGTTCATACAAAAAGAAAACCTTAAAATATTTGTAAAGTATGAAAGAGTTAATATATACATAAAGTTATGGAATAATACAATGCATTTAGTAAGTAATTATGTGCCACTGTACAACCCATGAGACATTATCATCATGTACTTATCATACTTGTAACTTATCACATAAACTGTTGCTGGAGAGACTACTTCAGCATCTGGTCTAAGGCTTGCATTATATTTTCATGGTAGCTAGGATTGAGTCAGCATCCCATCATTGTGTTATCAGTAATGTGAAGTGAAAGTGTGTGAATATGTATGTTCTGAGTGGAAAATTTGTAAAGACATACTAGATTAGATAAACTTTTTGTTCCATAGCAAGACTGTAGAACATGTCATAAAACAGGAACATGCACATAAAAACTTATTTAAATAAAAATAAAAATAAAAATTTAAAATATTTTTAAACCAGGCTAAAAAGATTGTCCTGAAAATTTGTGATTATGGATTTTTGAAAGCTGTGAAAATGCATGTAAGATTTATAACAAAAAATGTGGCGTGCATGCAATATGTAATAGGCTAACTAGTCATGCATGAATTATTTATTGCATCTGTCCCATGTTTTTTGTTATAAATCTCTCAGATACTTTCGTAGCTATTAAAAATTCACAATCACAAATTTTCAGGACTATCTCTATGGAGCTAGAAATCTGTATAGGGCTAGAAAAAATTGTTTTACACTTTTTAGTCCAATTTTTAAAAATGTATCTTACTAAATAATTATTTTATACATTTTAATCTATTTTAAAAATGTAGTGTATTAATTTTTTTTACTTAAATAATTATTTATAAACATACTAGATTTTACACGTGCCTTTGCACATGTATACATATATCACATACATTGCACACATCTTTCCCTCTCTCTGACCCTCTCCCCTCCTCTTCCTCCTCCTCCTCCTCCTCCCCCTCCTCCTCCCCCTCCTCCTCCCCCCCCCTCCCCCCCCCTCCTCCTCCCTGTCTCTCTTCCAATCTCCCCCCCCCCCAATGTCCATCTTGCCTCCCTCCTCTCACTATCCATCCCTGCTTCCACCCCCCACCCCACCCCCAGTCAGCGATGCCCATCTGCTCGCACACCAGCTGGAATGTATGCTGATGCCAGCCGTGTGACACACTGTTACTGCACGGCTACCATGATACAAGGTGTCACCAATCCTTTCACACCCCCTCTACAGGTGCTAGGTGGATCAGGCAGATGAGGAGATACTTTATTGTCATCCAGTTCTGAGTTTTGTTTAAAATTTCAAGTCTTTAGCTCATCATGATTGGTTTAAAATTAATTTCAAAATTTGTTTGAACATACAGACGAGAAAGCAACCTAATAAAAAGTGTTAAAAAAAAAAAAAAAAAAGAGCTATGCTAATGTCCCTTCTCCACATCCCAAGTGAAATCCTCCTCATGGATGTAGAAAATGTTAAAACAAATGTAAATCATATTTTCATTTATGGGGCAGTAGTGGACATGTCACAAAGAGAGTAAATATTCAGTACAGTGAAGGACACTTGATAATTCTTAGGCTATTGTAGCCATACATCACCAGAATCAGTTTCAACATTAATTTACATTCATTACATTACTACATTGATGTGCAGATATAGTTTATGTAACACTCATGTTATTTGATATTTATAACATATATTCAGCATCAATTGGTTCCACTAAGAAATTTTTCTTGGGAGTAGAAGGAATTTGGCCACCAATAAAGTCTCTTAAACTGGACTTCATTACTAGTTAAACTTTTTATTGGTCGTGGGATACATGCTAACATCATTTTGGACCTCCTTTTGCCAAGTGTAGTGACCAATTCAATGTGGCATGCACTCAACAAGCTGATGGAAGCCCCTGCAGAAATACTGAGCCAGGCTTAGTCTATAGTCATCCATAACTGGGAAATTCTTGCCATTGCAGGATTTTTCCATAATAATTCCATTGTTGTTTGGGAACATGTAAGTCCACAAATGATGGCAAATGGTCTCCAAGTGGCCTAACATAACCATTTCCAGTCAATGATTGGTTCAGTTGGATCAGAGGACCTTGATCCATTCCATTACACATAGCCCACGTCGTTGTGGAGCCACCTCCAGCTTCCACAATACCTTCTTGACCATTTGAGTCCATAGCACCATGGGGTCTGCACCACATATGAACCCTACCATCAGCTCTTACCAAGTGAAATTGGAACTCATCTGACCAGGCCATGGTTTTCCAGTCATCTAGGATCCAACAAACACAGTCACAAACCCCGGAGAGGCTCTGCAGGCAATATCATGTGTTAGCAAAGGCAATCACATCGGTCGTCTGTTACCATAGCCCATTAACACCAAATTTCACTGCATTGTCATAACAAATATGTTCATCATACATCCCATATTGATTTCTGGGGTTATTTCACACAGCATTGCTTGCCTGATAGCACTGACAACCCTACACAAGCGCTGCTGCTCTCGGTCGTTAAATGAATGTGTCAGGCACTGCGTTGTCAGTGGTGATAGGTGATGCCTTAAATTTAGTATTCTCAGCACACTTTTGACACTGTGGATCTTGGAGTATTGAATTCCCTAACAATCCGAAATGGAATGTCCCATGTGCCTAGCTCCAACTACCTTTCCTTTTCGAAGTCTGTTAATTCGTGTCATGCAAACATTTTTCTGATACAAGCCTGTGGTGCTCAACTTCCTAAGAAAATCGTTCTTGTTTTCAGTTCATAATTATGAGTGTGGGTTTTCAGTATTTTGATTTCCCAAGTGACTTTAGGAAGCAGACGTTTTCACAAATGTACAAAGCTGGATGTGTTAAGATTTTAAGTTCCTTGAAAAGTACTCTACAAGATATGAATGTCTTTCACGATTCATACAGCTTCCTTCTGAATCTTAACCATTTCAGTCACTTTTTATTTTCAATGGGAAAAAAAAGTTTTTCTTCATCATATAATTTATCTAAAACTCCTGACTCGAAAAAACTGATATTTTCATAAACTTTTCTAAATATCATGTTGTCAGTTGACATATTTGGAAAAAAAGAAAGAAAGAAGAAAACATTTTCACTCAATCACAGGCATACAGCACCCATGCCTTTACAACACAGTTACCTTATCTTGTGCAGATCTTCAACTGACTCAAAACCACATTTATGAAAAAAGTATTTGAAATTATTGGTTAATTTGTTTGTTATTTACTTCATAGGCTATACACATGACAAATATTTTGATATATTATGATACCATTTTTCCCCCAGGCCCATCAGCAGCACCGCAAAGCTGACACACATCTCCGATACAAACGGTTTGATGAAGCTGTGCAGTGCCACCAAAATGCTGCATCAATGTTGAAAGAAGCAATGAAGCTTACTAGTGTAACTAGAGCTCTTGAATCACTACATTTACAGCATGATTATCATGTGAGACAGCAAGAAATAATAAGGTATACTTTTTGTATCACAGTTTTTTTTTTTTCTCACCCACAATATACATAAAACCAAGAATTTAGAAGCAATATGTGAAAACCCCTGATTAATGGTTATTTTCTTATAATTCCTGTACTGATTCTTTTTTCCTACATTAAAAAATATGAACTCCCTATCTTAACTATGATGGCTGTATCTGTGATGTAGAACAAGCAGATATTTTTACCTTTAGTTGTAAAAAGTGTGTGCACTAAGAATGGGGTGGGGTGGGGGGGGGGGGGGTGGAGGAGGACATATTCAGGTCTTACTGAGGATTAAGGGAGCCAATAAGAGTAGATCACAATGTCTGAACCAAATGATTGAGCCCTACTGCTGTTATGCATAAGGTAACAATTTTGATGACACATCAGCAGAAAAGAAGTAGATGGGTCATTTGTCAGAAATACTACTGACATTGTGGTTAGTCAAAGTGAATTACCCTCTGGACTAAATATATCAGAAGTGACATGAAGGCTGATTATTTAATGGCAATATTGACTGGACACCTGAAGTTCCCACTGACATGTGATTAGCACACAAACTGGCCTTGTTGGTCCCAGGCTTTGAATGAATTAGCCTTGCCACCCTATTCTGGTCATGAAATTCTGGTGAACCTTGAGTAGTATTGTTGGATGGCCTCTTTCATGAGTTCCTGGGACACCAGTACTCTGGTATTGGTGAAAGACTATAGAGAGGAATTCACTGAGGAAACGCAGGTAATGGTTTTAAGCCATGGGGTATATCCAGCTGCCTGTGCCCCTCCACACAGCTACGTGACATTTGGGTAAACAGGCAGTAACAAGAACCTTAGAAATCCCAGTGCATCTACACTTTTTATTTAACGAGAAGAAACAGTAGAACTTATGGATCTGTGGTTCTGAAATTGAGAGAGGAGCAAAATAAGACCAATTGGGGTATATGACGGCTATCTAAAGTGGGAGGAGAAATGAAGAACAATAGAATAAAAATTTGGATGTATGTTTTACTACAGATGGAGAGAACAGGGAGGGAATTCAGGTGTCAGCTTTATCGTAAACAAGAAAATTTATATATGGAAGGACTCTCAGACAGAATAATAAGATATATTTTATAAATAAATAAAAGATATTATGTGAAAGTCATTCATATCTGTATACTAACAAGTTCATATGTTGATGAGGAAGACAGAATATAAGACGAATTGCAGAAACTGATAAATGATAGCAAGTCCTCCCTACAAAAATGTAATGCAAATGATGTCAGTGGCAGTGGTGGTTTTAATAGCAGTTGTAGAAGCAATAATTTTAGTTGTCCATGGCTCATATTATAACAATATTACAGTTTTAAATAAAATATGCAAAATGTGTAAAAATGTGTCATAAACAGAAAAAATATGAAACAAAATATTATGTACTAAAGGATTATTTTTTAAACAGAAAAGTATCAGTAATAAGCATAAAAGAGTCATGAATGTAAGAAAAATATACAAAAAGCTGCACAGGTTTTTTCTGTAATATAGAAACACTGAGAAGTAAAATATACATAAAATAGCATGAAGTATCACTTATATATGGTACCACAAACAAACTTGTCTACTCAAACTACATTTTTCTTCTTCAATATTCTCAGCATCACTTTGGTCATCCTTCCTATGCACCTTAGGATGTCGGTTTCCACATCAGACAGAAAAGAAAGAAAGAAAGAAAGAAAACAGCAGAAATATTCCCCTGTAAAAAAAAAAAAAAAAAAATCCCAGTAAGTGAATGGTGTTTCTTCCTAACACAGTCTTCCAGAAGAAGGGGGAAAAAATAGAATATGGAATTGGCAAGAATCAAATGCACTGAAAAATGAAATTTTCTATATTTTATCAAATAATAAAGATGATGTATAGGATGTGAGCATCCCAAACCATTTTGAGGTTTAAGTGATCAGATACATGCAAGACGCGAAATAAAAATAGAAAAAAAGCTATAAAGACTCATGAGGCAGGAAATCAGAATGTTGATTATGAAAATTTATTTAAGTGTATGGAAGTATACCAAAGTAAAGTAAGCACCAAGTTCAGCAGCGCAGAAAATTAATTTATGTAGATATAAACACAAATGGAAATGATTTAAAAACGATACTTATGCAGACAATGAGAGATATTGTAATTATGAAGAAAGTAGAAAGCAAAAGAAACTCTCAGTAGGAATAAAGCAACTGTGAAAGAGAAGGTAAGAGTTTCAAGTAAATGGTAAACATAATAGAATATGCCACAGTGCACAAAACTATTAGGAATATCTTCAAAGCAATGTGAAACTTTTATAATAACAACAAATTAAAATAAAAAAGAATAAAGAAAACAAAACAAACTGTATTGGGTAGAGAATAGATGGCAGATGGTATAGTAACCTAAAACATGGAGGATACTCAAAGATTTCTTTAATTTTTTTTGTAATTCAAGCTAAATTAGAAACAGATAGTTGATAATAAAACTAATGACAATCGAGAAATAATGTCAGGTGAGTGGTCTAAAGCCATTTGAGATATGAGGAAATGTTAGGCACTGGTAGATGAGATGTTTCAGAAGGAATGGGTAAAGTTGGGGGGCAGAGTTATACAAAAGTATCAGTAGTAACATCAATTTATAAAAGAAGAGTTAAGCAAGTGATCTTAATTATACACCTATCTTCCTCCTTTCCATATTCCCAGAAATTTTTGAGAAAATATTTTGCACAATAGAATACTGAACCACCATTCTCAGAATAACTGTTTGATGATGGCTCAGGTTGGATGCTGCTACAGAAAAAGCAGCATATGATCTCAGAAACTTCTTGTACAATTATACAAGAAAAATTAGAAAGTGGTATTTTTTGTGATCTTGTCAGGTTCTTCAGTTGTGTGGATGGTAAAATTCTACTGCTGTCATGAAACCACAGGTTGGTTTGAATACCATTCTGCTTTCGCAGAAGGCCTATTGGAGGTGCAATGCCTTTGTCTACGTGTGGCCTTTGCATTGTTTACCCAGCCAGTTATAGGGGAACCTACAGTGCAGCATAGGCTGTGAAGCAGTGTGTCTTGGCATTTTTCACATTAATAGACATGCCAGAGGTAAAAGAAGTGTTAAGCGACACACAAAAATTCTAAGACCGGCTCTGGATCCAACCACTGACTTCTGGATCCATAGTCTGCCACATTACCACTCAGCTGTGCATTAGGAAAACTGCAGTGGTATTGTGTCAAATGCATTCTCCATGCAGGAATGGAGTCATATCTTAATAACTGAAAGTAAAGATTGTTAATATTTACACCACAGAAATAAGGCTAAATTCAGAGTGAGGAAATATTAAACATTATCTCCTGTAGGTTCACTGCTTGATCCACTACAGTTCTTGATGCTCATAAATGAATTCAGTATGTATTTTCACTCTGCAGAGGAGTGCGCACTGATTTGAAACTTTTCAGTAGGTTAAAACTGTGTGCCAGAAAGGGACAAAGTCTTTAATGTGGGAGAAGAATGTTCCTGAAGAGCTATGAAGGTACACAAAAGAGTGGAAAAAAGAATTAGACACATTAAAAATGTGTAAACCAGACCTTCACTAATTAATTTGCATGTTATTAGGCTGTCTGTTGCCTACTAAGAAATGAGTCTGCCTTCAGTTATGTACCATTTACACCAATACTGACTAAACGTAACTATTAGTGAGGATGAGAGGAAAGTTGGCAATTCTGCATGGCAATGGTAGTGCCTTTTTCTGAAAAAAAAGCACAACAATCACAATGGGTTTCAAACCAGATATGAATTTTTGTGGTTCAAGTCTTGGTGTATAACATATCTTGAAAAGGGCTGCTGAAACAAAGTTGCAAGACCAAGATGTAGACGAAAGAGAGAAGTAAAGTAAAACACAAGTAAGCTAGAAAAAAGTAAGAGAGTACCAAGAGAGGTGTGAAGCTGCTGTAGGGGCAGGCAGTGTGTTTAAAGGAGTGTGCGGTTAGAGTCAGGTGAAGGACAGGTTCTAGCTGCATTATGCTGAGCAGCAAATCATGTACCTGTTTATTTTGTTGTTTGGTGGTTGCCTTCCAGCCCTTTTGATGGCTGGGGCTTCCTTACTGAGTGAGCACTTATCTGTACTGTTATAGATGTTTAAATTCCACCTTGCAATTTCTGTTGATGCTGCGATATATGGTGCACATATGACTACAGAATATCATCTGCAAATAAGTAAACGTGTATAATTACAGTGTATAATTTTTGGCAAATATTGGAAAACATTTGAACATCATATAATTCTGTCATAAATGAGCAGTACCAAGCATAAAAATGCTGGCATGCAAAAAAATTATGCATTGGTTCTCTCTCTCTCTCTCTCTCTCTCTCTCTATATATATATATATATATATATATATATATATATATATATATATATATATATATATATATATATATATATATATATATTTTCAGAAATGTTCCATATGATAGTTTGAAAAATAGCACTATACATCATATGTTTTATATTATTGTTTATAGCACTGGTTATATAAAAAAACAAATGAAGAGTCATCTTTATGACAGTAAAACACTAATCTATATCAGTTTTGCTTTAGTAAGGCCCAGAATATTAACAAAGTAAAGAAAATGAAAAAAAATGTTGAATTTGATGCAGGGCAATAAGGTTTGATTTATGGAAGATTAAAATAACACAAGATTTGGCTCAAACCGAATTTAAAAGTATGATATGCAGTCCTTTCTTATTCCTAACCTCTTATGGTTTTGTGAAGGCTTGACTCAATTCAATTTAATGCAGGTTGAAGAAGGATCAGTTTGAAACATTTAAGAGAGCTCTTGAAAATAAGAAGAAGATGTCCTTTAAGTTTGTGAAAGATGAAAATCTATCTTCTCTGCAACAAGAGGAGGGAAAGAATAATCTTCAGTTAGCCATTTACAAGTGAGTAAAGGGAGCACAAGTTGAAATCTGCATGCTTAAGAGATTTTGTTTTAATAAAATTGTATTATTTTAGGTAGCTGGAAAATATTTATGCACTAACATATGCAGAAGGTCCCGATTATTATCAGCGAATCTGGTGTATTTAAGATTTTTGGCTTATGTACATTTTCTAAAATGTTATTACAAAATTCTTGAATGATAGTGTCATAAAAACACACACCCATTAAAATGAAAAGTAGACAGATTACATTCCTACTGCAAAAATTATTCTCCAGTTTAAATGGCTTAATTTATTGTCAAGAGTAAAGCCTGTGTTATAAGCTTGTAAATGAATATGATGTACAATCTATTTTTGTACCATCTTCATACTCTCTGGAATCCGCCACATTAAAAGTCCATTTATATTATTTGGTTTCCAGTAGCACAACCGTAGATGCAAATTATTGATTTGTTGTTTGTGATTATATAATAGAATCATTTTGCAGACTATTGAACTGACTATAACCAGAAGTAAAACTGTAATGATCTAATTTCAACTGCATGGAGTTGTTGTTCTGTTTTGCATAAACTATCTTCCTAGTGGAATTCATTATACGTTTAGATCTCTGCTTCCAGTACTGGACAGGCAAAGAATTTTGTGTGTAACTTATTTGGGAGTTTTCATTGTCTCTGCTACAGTCAGATTAGGAATCATCTTCATATAGTGAATGTTAATTGATTATAATTCTAAATGATACAGGATTAATTTTTAACTGTTCAGTTATGCTCTGCCTTTTGGAAATCAAAACAAAAACTACTGTTTCTTTAGAGTACATATGTGGAGCTAATCATGCTGACAAATTTGAAAAAACTACAGATTTAATTGTTTTATATGTAAGCTATTGGGGTATTGAACACTGCATATTAAAGCCTTATCATCATTACAGAACAATGGAAGAAGCAGACTCACTCTTGCAGTTGCTTGTACGTCATGGTGATGGAGGAAGTGATGCTGATGACTCACAAGAAACATGTGCACAGCCAGTAGCTGCTGTCATAGAGGGCAGCAAACGACCTAAGGATGAACAAACAGTGATTGAGGAACTTCGAACACTTAACAGTCAATTGAGGGCCCTTGTAATGCAGCTCATCACTCAACTAGATGCCAGTGTGCGTGAAACAGAGCGCCTGCAATCTGTGGTGAGCATATTGTTCCTCTGCTGAGTTTAGTGTTTTGTGTGTGTAGCAGAAGAATGAATTACCAGTATATGTGGTGAAGTGCTTAACTACTGCTAACTTATTAAAGATATTTGTAATCTCTTGTTATTTAGGTAAGTAATGACTGGCAGGTCATGAAACAAAGACCAATACATTCTTTCAACTTCATTAATTTCCAAGCTATGGGCATTGACTTCTTTGGTGTTTTCTTTGCCAGTGTGTGAAGCAAATTTAGTGATACAACTTTTTTGTATGTCTCACAAAAAATTAGAGAGTAAAAATGCATTGAATGTGTGAATTTTTATGCTGTTGTTTTCATTTCAATGGTGCATCACCCACAAGTTGACAACACACTCCACAGAAACTAGTGCCTCAGAGAGATCCAGTGTGTGATCTTTATGCCACTTCCAGTGGATACTTCACTAAAAATGTTATTTAATTTTTATTATTAATGTGCAATAAATGAAGAAAACTTGTGATAGTACTAATAATGGAATTTACTATCTTACACAAGTTGTTCATAATGGTACAGTGATCAACTGACGAATGAAGTAGTGTCAGTTGGGTTTCATTATTCATGCATTTTGTAAGCTATGCTGCACATTGTAGCTTCTAAAACAAAAATATTCTGTTTGCTTCTGATTTTACACTTTCCCACAGCTAAACTCCTTTGCAGAGAAATGAGCTTTGTTAAATAATTTTCTCTCATAATCTGCAAACGTAAGTTTTACAATGGTAATATGTATGAAGAAATTGATGAAATGTATGATGAGATAAAAGAAATTATTCAGGTAGTGAAGGGAGACGAAAATTTAATAGTCATGGGTGACTGGAATTCGAGAGTAGGAAAAGGGACAGAAGAAAACATAGTAGGTGAATATGGATTGGGGGTAAGAAATGAAAGAGGAAGCCGCCTGGTAGAATTTTGCACAGAGCATAACTTAATCATAGCTAACACTTGGTTCAAGAATCATAAAAGAAGGTTGTATACATGGAAGAATTCTGGAGATACTAGAAGGTATCAGATATATTATATAATGGTAAGACAGAGATTTAGGAACCACGTTTTAAATTGTAAGACATTTCCAGGGGCAAATGTGGACTCTGACCACAATCTATTGGTTATGAACTGTAGATTAAAACTGAAGAAACTGCAAAAAGGTGGGAATTTAAGGAGATGGGACCTGGATAAACTGACTAAACCAGAAGTTGTACAGAGTTTCAGGGAGAGCGTAAGGGAACAGTTGACAGGAATGGGGGAAAGAAATACAGTAGAAGAAGAATGGGTAGCTCTGAGGGATGAAGTAGTGAAGGCAGCAGAGGATCAAGTATGTAAGAAGACGAGGGCTAGTAGAAATTCTTGGGTAACAGAAGAAATATTGAATTTAATTGATGAAGGGAGAAAATATAAAAATGCAGTAAATGAAGCAGGGAAAAAGGAATACAAACATCTCAAAAATGAGATCGACAGGAAGTGCAAAATGGCTAAGCAGGGATGGCTAGAGGACAAATGTAAGGATGTAGAGGCTTATCTCACTAGGGGTAAGATAGATACTGCCTACAGAAAAATTAAAGAGACCTTTGGAGAAAAGAGAACCACTTGTATGAATATCAAGAGCTCAGATGGAAACCCAGTTCTGAGTTTGACAGAGCACTGAAAGATCTGAGTCGAAACAAGACCCAGAGTAGACAACATTCCATTAGAACTACTGACAGCCTTGGGAGAACCAGTTCTGACAAAACTCTACCATCTGGTGAGCAAGACGTATGAGACAGGCGAAATACCCTCAGACTTCAAGAAGAATACAATAATCCCAATCCCAAAGAAAGCAGGTGTTGACAGATGTGAAAATTACCGAACTATCAGTTTAATAAGTCACAGCTGCAAAATACTAACACAAATTCTTTACAGACGAATGGAAAAACTGGTAGAAGCCAAACTCGGGGAACATCAGTTTGGATTCCGTAGAAATATTGGAACACGCGAGGCAATACTGACCTTACGACTTATCTTAGAAGAAAGATTAAGGAAAGGCAAACCTACGTTTCTAGCATTTGTAGACTTAGAGAAAGCTTTTGACAATGTTGATTGGAATACTCTCTTTCAAATTCTATAGGTGGTTAGGGTAAAATACAGGGAGCGAAAGGCTATTTACAATTTGTACAGAAACCAGATGGCAGTTATAAGAGTCGAGAGGCATGAAAGGGAAGCAGTGGTTGGAAACGGAGTGAGACAGGGTTGTAGCCTCTCCCTGATGTTATTCAATCTGTATATTGAGCAAGCAGTAAAGGAAACAAAAGAAAAATTTGGAGTAAGTATTAAAATACATGGAGAAGAAATAAAAATTTTGAGGTTCGCCGATGACATTGTAATTCTGTCAGAGACAGCAAAGGACTTGGAAGAGCAGTTGAGCGGAATGGACAGTGTCTTGAAAGGAGGATATAAGGATAACATCAACAAAAGCAAAATGAGGATAATGGAATGTAGTCGAATGAAGTCGGGTGATGCCGAGGGAATTAGATGTGGAGGGTGAAAATCGTAGAGGGAAACCAAGAGATGAATACACTAAGCAGGTTCAGAAGGATGTAGGTTGCAGTAAGTACTGGGAGATGAAGAAGCTTGCACAGGATAGGGTAGCATGGAGAGCTGCATCAAACCAGTCTCAGGACTGAAGACCACCACCACCACCACCACCACCACCACCACCACAACAACAACAACAACAAATATGTATGTGAAAGAGCAGCTGGTCAGTAGTCCAGGAGTATTGTGTTACATTTTGGAGGTGCCATTGTGATTTCTCATGTGTATTTTGTGATGGTATTAACATTATGTATTTGTAAAAAAAAAAAGGGGGGGGGCACAAGGATATTCTTATCAGTTTCTTATTCAAAGTCGCACAGTATGATGCATGGGACACCCTGCCCTGTCCTGTGTTAAAGCAAAAGTTTGAAACACATGTTTCATTGCTGTTTAATTCTGTTACTTTTTTACTCCAGGTGCAGAGATTGGAAGCTGAAGCAGCTGCTCGTGAAAATGCTCCGCCTGGAACAGGTATAATCAGTGAAACTAATGGTACCTCAGACTGCCATCACACAGTGACTGCAGGATCTGCAGGTGGAAGTTCTCCTTTTGTGTTCTCTCCCTGTGGAGACCTGGAGGGTGATGCGAATTCCTCACCCCGTGAGTTGCCTGTTCTTGCACCTTTAGAAATGCCAGAATTTGACTTCTCTGTCTTCAGTAAGAGAGCTTCTTCAGATAGTACACTTTGACAACTTCAGTATATTGCTTTCATGAGCATTATATAATGGCTACAAGGTTGTGAAAACTCCCTTAAGATATTATGAAATAAGTATGTATGTAACAGAGAGACAGAAGTAGAAATTCTAGAAAAGTTGTATGTAAAGGTGCCAATATTGTAAATAACAAAGTTGTGTGTATTTGCTACTACTTATATCACCATCATGTATTTGATACATGAAGACATTGTGTGACGAACTTTGACATTGTCACCTAATGTTATATCTCAGGAATTACACTGTTATTGCTGAAGTTTTCTGTGTGAGCTGCTTGTTGATAGTAGCACACCTCAATTATGTTTGATTTTTCAAGTGCAATTTGTAACACTTGTGAACTTGACTTGACCGGGAGGAAATTCAGTGCTTTATGTTTAGTGTTTTTCCACAAACCTGGTTCATTGAATACAATTTTGTAATATTTCTATATAATTTCAAAATCCCAGATTAAATATTTTTTTGTTATTGAATACGCTGAGAAAAACATTTTTTATTTATATCTATGTGTGATGATTTTTTTCTGTGTTTTACACAGGCAGGATTCTGGGCAGTTGATACCAATTACATGTTATACATGGGACATTTCCTTAACAAAGCAGCTGTATTCTACATGAGCATGCAAGTGTGTGTGTGTGTGTGTGTGTGTTAGCAATCAGTGATGTGCTGCTGAATTTGTCTATGTTATTTGTGTCACTGTTGATAACAATATACATCAGCAGTATGCCCCGGTATTCAGATAAGTGAAGCAATATCATGCAGTACATGTTTGACAATACTCCTTAGACACTAGTCTGCTACTATTTAATCACACTGTGATATATGTGAATCCACTTCGTACCTAAATAAACTTCTAGCAACTTACATTCCAATACTTAATTTTTTTGAAAAATTTTAACTTATTGCACCCTTTCAACAACAATATTTTTTGTTGCTAACATATGTTCTCGCACGCGCGCGCGCGCGCGCGCACACACACACACACACACACACACACACACACACACACCACACACACACACATTTACCTACCTCCCTCTCCATTGCCAAATTGACAATTCCTTGATGCCACAGGATGTGTCCTAGCAAAAGATTCCTTCTTTTCTTCACATGCCACAAATTACTTTTGTCCTGATATCATTTCAGTACCTCATAATTAATTATCCATTAATTAAGCATTCCTAATCTTAAGCATTCCTCTTTACTAATGCATTTCAGAAATATCTATTCTCTTCTTCTTGTCCATGTTTCACATCCATAGAGGCAACATTTAGGAAAAGACTTCGTAACATTTAAATATATATTTGATATAAACTATCTTCTCTTTTTTTTAGAAATTCATCTCTTCCTATTATCAGTCTGCATTGTATATCCTCTTAAATTCCATCATCAGCTGTCATTTTGCTGTTCAAATAATGAAAATTCATTTACTGCTTTTAGTATGTCATTTCCTAATCATAATTCCCTAGGCAATACCTGATTTAATTCAACTCCATTCTATTACCCTAGTTTTACTTTTGTTAATGTCCATCTTTCAACCTCCTTTCAAGGCACTATCCACTCCAGTCAACAGATTTTTAAAGTACTTTGCACCTCTTCCACAGTTATAATACCATCATGAAGCCTGCCCCCCTCCCCCCCCCCCCCCCCCCCTCTCTCTCTCTCACTAATAATATCTTCTCCCTGAACCTTAATTCCCTCACCAAATTTCTCCTTTATTTCCATTACTGATTGCTCCCAGTTGGCCCCTTACCTAGCTTGCATTTACTGCGAATATCTCGCTCAGCACAAAGTCCCAAGCGACTGGAAAAAGGTGGTGGTGACTCCATTATATAAAAAGGGTAAAAAAATGGACCCACAGAATCACAGACCAATATCCCTGACTTCTGTTTGCTGCAGAATCCTTGAACATACTTTCAATTTGAATATAAAATTTCTTGAGACTGAGAAGCTTAGGTCCACAAATCAGCATGGTTTTAGAAGGCATCACTCACGTGAAACTCAGCTTGCACTTTCCTCGCATGATATCCTACAAACTACAGATGAAGGGCTACAGGCAGATTCCATATTTCTAGATTTCCAGAAAGTATCTGACAAGGTGCCCCATTGCAGGCTGTTAATGAAGGTACAAGCCTACGGAGTAAGTTCACAGATATGTGAGTGACTCAAAGACTTCTTAAGTAATAGAACACAGTATGTTGTCCTCAACAGTGAGTGTTCATAGGAGACAAGGGTATCATCAGGAGTGCCCCAGGGAAGTGTGATAGGACTGCTGTTGTTCTCTACATACATGATTTGGCGGACAGGGTGGGTAGCAATCTGTGGTTGTTTGCTGGTGATGCCGTGCTGTATGGTAAAGTGTCGAAGTTGAATGACTGTAGGAAGATACAAGACCAACTTGGACAAAATTTCCAGTTGGTGTGATGAACTGCAGCTAGCCCAAAATGTGGAAAAATGTAAGTTAATGAAGGTGAGGAGGAGGAATAAACCTGTAATGTTTGGATAAGTATTATTAGTGTCTGTTTGACACAGTCAAGTCATTTAAATATCTGGGCATAACTTTGCAAAGCAATATGAGATGGAACGAGCATGTGAGAACTGTGGTAGGGAAGGCAAATGGTCATTGGGAGAATTTTAGTAAAGAGTATAAAGGAGACTGCTTGTGAGGGGAGGATCCAAAAGTAACGGGAATTGGGCTGTGGTGGGTAGGGAGAGTGGGAGCACACATTGTTTGACCAGGTGTACGTTACAGTCACACCATCTGAGTCAGTGTGAAAGTTGTGTTGCTGTGAGTGCATCGGTTTGCCCACAGTTGTGCCGCTACACTTCTTAGGTAAGTCATACGATGAGTATTGCCTCACATTTTCCCGCATTTCTCCAGAACTCAAACAGACTTCCCCAAGGTCGGCTTCTAACAAGGTTTTCATTCCTAAGTAAGTAATTAGTGTCAGTATTTTGCAGCCATTACTTTTTAAACTGATAGTTCTGTAACATTCACATCTGTCAGTACTTGGCTTCTTTGAAATTAGAATTATTATATTCTTCTTGAAGCTGGGGAATGCATCTCCCAGGGATCGTAGGGGATGCCTTCCACCTCAGTGTCTTTGTTTCAGCTTAAATCTTTCAGTGCTGTATTGAATTGCACTGGTAATATAGCATCCACCAACTCATCTTCATCTACTTCCTCTTCCCTCCCTTTAATACTGTCTTCAGGTTTGTTTCCTTTCTATAGCTTTTCTATATATTCCTACCACCTTTCAGAGTTCTCTTCTTTAGTTAGTAGTGGCTTATCATCTGAGTTCTTGACATTCGTACAGCTGCTTTTCTTTTCTCTCCAAAGATTTTTCAAGTCCTGGTAAATGTAACATCTTATCTTTCTCCAAATTATGTATATTTCTACAACACTGCATTTGTTGTCTATCCCTTTCCACTTGTCCAACTATTTACCTCAGTGGTCAGCTTGCCAGGCTGCTACGCAGAGGACATGGGTTCAATTGCTGGCACTGCGAGGGAATTTTCCTGGGTGGACGACTGGAATGTGGTGTACTCAACTTCATGTGCCCAGTTGACGAGCAGTGGCTGACACGGCGATCAGTCAGTCCTGATTGGCGGCCAGAATGTGGAGCTTTCCTTGCTTTTGCATTTTTGCTTGACCATTTTGCTGTTACTGTCAATCCCTTTTTTTAAATGTCTGTATTTCATTTTGTCTGCTTTACTTTTATATTTGTTCATTTTATCATTGAAATTTTGTCATAAACCAGCTCTGCTGAAACTTATGCACACCTGAATGAATGACCACTGTCAAGCTATGGGTGAGGAAAGAGGTAACCACCCAGTGGTGGAATGCATTTTCAAGCACAACAGGCTCAATTTCAGTGACTGCTTCACAACCTGTGCAATCTGGCTCCTTCCCCTCCAACACCAAATTCTCTGAACTACACTTGCAACACTTCCTTTGTTTCTGTAATCCTCCTGGCCTCAGTCCATGCTAAACTCTAGTTCTACAGTCACCTCCATCTTAATCCCTGCAGTCTCCCCTTCCTCTATCCTGTGATCTCCTCCCATTCTATTCTTCCACATCATCTTAATTGTGCACTGCACAAACTCAGTGCCAGTGCCATGTTGCATTGCTATCCCATGAAACCACTGCTTCACTCCCATCCATGAGCCACCCTCCCATAACTACATAAGTAATTTCTGTTACCTCATCATATATTGTTTCAATCTCTTCATCTGCAGACTTGGTTGGGATATAAATCTGCACTACTGTGGCAGGTGTTGGTTATGGTTATGTATCTATCTTGGCTACAATAAGGTGTTCATAGTAGATTACCTGCATTCCTATTTCCTTTTTCATTGTTGGAGCTATTCCTGTATTGCCCCATTTGATTTTGTATTTTTACCCCTGTGCTCACCTGAACACAAATACTGTTCTTCATGGCACCACACCTCACAAATTTGCATGGTATCTAATTTCATCCCATCCATTTCTCTAACATATCCATCCATTTAAGGGAAAGTAATATTTCACTCTTGGTTTTCTTGATAACAACATCCTCCTGAGTAGGCTCCCACCTCAGACATCTGAATGACGGACTGTTTTACACCAGGGATATTTTAGCTAAGAGGATGTTATCATCATTAAACCAGTACAGTTGAGCTGCATGCCCTTGTGAAATATAAGGAGACTTCAAAAAGCAAGTCACACATTTTTATAGCAGGCCAAGTAACTTGTATAGAATGCTCCACAATGCAGATACAGGACACTGTTTTTCAGCATAGTCACCAAGTCTGTAGAAAACAACCAAAACATCCTACATGATTTATTTGTTCTCTTGAATGAGATGAAATGCATATTCCAAATAATCCAAGAAAAGCATTTTTAATGTTTCAGTAACAGTATAAGTTTGTTCCTCCATTGTTTACAAGCATATCATTCACAAGCACGTTTACAAATATGTGCTTGCGAATGTGCCTCTTGAATGAAGTGATATGCTTGAAAACGCTAAAGGAAAAAACTCATACTGTTACTAAAACGTTAAAACACTTTTCTTGGATTATGTGGAATACGCATTTCATCTCATTTAAGAGAACAAATAAATCATGTATTAAGACGAATTACACCTGAAGATGGGCCCACAGGGTCTGAAATGCATCATGTACTGAATAAAACACAAAAAATTGTAACTGAAGGCATTTTTTAATTCATACCTTGAGTAAAAATGGTTATAGTTTCCCCTTGCTTTCAGCATTTTGCAGTACCGACATAGAATGGGCACACATGAAGTTACACGGCTACATCAGTCAATCATCCAGACAGTTGCCTCTGGCACTATTGAAAACGCTTCTGCCCTCATTCAGGAACCATATGTTAATGTGGCCTTTCCAGAACTGCTCTGATATAGGTGCACCTATAGTATGACTATCTGCGCAGACGAGGCATGCAAGCCAAGATGTATGGTTCTTGGAGAGGGTGCCTACATACATCACATTTTCATGTCTAACACTGTACAATGAAAATGGTGAGGTTATTGCAGAGCTAATTAAAAACCTTTAATCAGTATGTTGCTAGTCCATCTTTTCCTTCTTCAGGGCAGATGGCGTGCTTTTCCATTGTCACCAATAACTGTAATGGCATTTGTAGCAAGCTGCCATGCCTGTCAATGAAGACATTTTCTGTGATCACTCTCTTACTTACATGATGATGTAACAAGCACTGTGGTTGTATACAGTCATTTTACCAAGTTAATTACCCTTTAACTGTCTTTACAGTTTGCTTTATCAAGAAATATGGTAAATACTATCATAGAAAATACACGCAGCTTAAAAAATAAAAGAAAATCAAAAGCAAACAAGAGAGAACAAATGCCAACATTAGCTTTGCATCATTGTGACATGATGACAGTAGATATACCTTCAGACAATGGAAATTACAAGATGGAATAGTGACATAAATTATGTTATTTCCAGAGACCTTTTCAAGACCAACATCAATTATGTATATATGCAGACTGAAGCAACAAATGAAAATTTGTGCCAAGGCTGGGATTCGAACCAGGGTCTCCTGCTCACTAGGTAGATGCACTAACTACTACACCACCCTGACACAGAGACTTTGTACAACTGCATGTACTACCCTAGCACACCTCCGTTCTCAATCCAAATTCCCATTCACACCACAGTGCACTTGGTAAAGTAAACAAACAAAGACCAGAACTATGCTGTGTTCAAATATAAATTCTACCGGGAATAAAGTTACCTGCATGGAAACCAAAACCATGTCTGAAACCCAATTCATGTTCTTCACAAAGGGGAATGTTACAGATAGATTATCATAAAGCCTGTAATACAGTACCACACTGACACCTACTAAATAAAAGATGTTGATGTGGTACATCTAACCACATTTCTGTTTGGACTGAAAATTTCTTGACAGGCTGAACGGTGCATTGACAGTCTAAAGACACAGGAGTAATAGCCAGTTGGCTTCAGAAACGTGTATTACAGTCCTTATTGTTAATGTTATATAGTGAATTAGGTGTTAGTCACTGCTATCTATGAGGAAATTTGCTTGGTAAAGTTCTAGTAATACCCAGTCCAGTGCTTACAAAATATAAGCATAGTGCAAAGAAGTGCATGCAGTTTTTAAATGTTCTACCAATGAATAACATGTAAACATACCATACAAATACCTCTTGGTAACAGTGTATAGAAATATCAAAAGAAATCTAGCAGCAGTATTTAATCTGTACACAGTTTGTAGTTTAGTCATTTTAATGTACACTTGTGTGTCAAAGAGAACAGTAACTGTGTATTGTTCTGTATTCAATAGTGTTTATTATTTTTTGTTGCAGTGTACATGTATTTTGCAGATGTGTGTCATGTGAGCTGACTGTATAGTGTTGTTTCCTGCCACTATAAGTACCACTGTCACCTGTTTCAGTCTGAATTTGTGATCATTACAAGTCAGTAATGTTCCATCCATAGAGCAGCAGTCAGCAATAGCAGTTTACATACTTTGTGAGTGCTAGTGTCACATGATTCTGGCAGCCAGCCACTTTTAGCCTTCTTTTTTTTTTTAAGACTAAGTTCACACTGCTTTAAATCCTTTCATGTCCTTAATTAGGCTTAACCAATGGTGAAATATGTCCAGGTATTTTTCTTGATGAGAATGAAGCCAGGGAGAATTATCCACAGTCTGCAAATAACTAGAAAGTATATTGTTGATCTTCAGACTGCTGCCCAGGATGTTGCTCTTGAAGCCTGATACCATTGCACCTTCCAATAAGCTTGATATGCCTGGTTTTGTTCACCTAAAGATTAATTATGGACAGAGACAGAGCTGAATATCTCTAGTTAAGAGTGCATACACGGGTACGGTCATACTGCTGCCCCATGTAATTTACTAACAGATATGAGATGTTTCCCATTGCTAAAACTGCTACTGAGCCAGTAAGACACACCTTACCTATTGAGACTGCAGCCAACTTTTCTGCAATGTGCAAAACTGTGCAAGAGGATGGGTTGCTTATTACATGGAATTCCGATATTAGACATTTGATTAAGCTCCTCAGGAAAGTACTAGGTAGGCCTGGAATGAAGTCATTGCGGACATGGTACACTTGTTGTGGAGTCTCTTCTGTGATGTGGAGATGGCTCTGCTGGCAGCTATTTAATGCACTAGGTACTCCCAACTACAAATTGTGGTTCATATTCACATAAATTATGTGTGTTCTGTAAGTTCTGAGGCTGCCTTCAGTTTTTTTTTTTTTTTAATCTGCTGGCTGAAATGGTAAAGACCACTAATCTGACAGACAGGTTAAAAACACAACTTGTGGTTCATGGCAGCATCCATAGAACTGCCTATGGCCTTCTGGTTTGAAGTGGGTGCTAAGAAGAAAAATAGCTACATAATTCAGAAAATAAATTATAGTGAAGAACTGAAACTCCATTACATCTAAATACTCATACACATACATACTCTGCAAGCCACCGTATGGTGCATGATGAAGGGTACCTTGTACCACTGCTAGTCATTTCCTTTCTTGTTCCCCTCATGAACTGAATGAGAAAAATATTAATATCTATATGCCCCCATACAAGGTCTACATTTTGTTGTCTTTGTGGTCCTTACACAAAATACAGACAGTAGAATTATTCTGCAGAAAGCTGCAAATGCTAGTTCCCTAAATTTCCTCAACAACTTTTCGTGAACAGAATGTCCCAGGAGATCATAAAGCATCTCCACGATACTTGCAAGTTAATCAAACTCACCAGTAACAAATTTAGCAGCACACTTCTGAATTGCTTCAATGTTTCCCTTTAACCTGACTTGGTGATGATTCCAAACACTGGAGTAGTGCTCAGGAATGAGTTTGACTAGTGGTCCATATACATTCTCCTTTGCAAATGAGCTACACTTTGCTAAAGTTCTCTCAATGAACCGATGTGTACAATTGGCCTTCCCTGCTGTTGTCCTTATGTGCCCATTCCATTTCATATCGATTTGCAGCACTGTGCGTAGAGGTTTAATTGATGTGTCTTTGTCAAGCAATACACAACTAATACTATATTCAAAGATTTCAATATTGTTTTTCCTGCTCATTTGTGATAACTTACATTTAGAACAAGCTGCCATTCATCACACCAAATGTGAATTCTGTCTGAGTCAATCTGCATCCTCCCATAGTCACCCAGTGAGGACACTCCAGCAGTATTGTAAAATCCTCGAGTC
This sequence comes from Schistocerca serialis cubense, assembly GCF_023864345.2. Lineage (NCBI taxonomy): Eukaryota > Metazoa > Arthropoda > Insecta > Orthoptera > Acrididae > Schistocerca > Schistocerca serialis. The sequence continues at coordinate 1,003,658,589 of NC_064638.1, read as the reverse complement.
TGTTACCAAAAAAGCAAAGTTTATGTACTATGCCTAATAAATAAAACACTCAAAGAACAGACTTTTTAACATTATTAAATAAGAAAAAAAGTGATCTAAATGAAACTGAGTTCTCAGAAAATAGCTCTGACAGAAATTGTGACTTTTACAAATAACTGGTCACTGAATTCAGTGATTCACTTTCCCAAAGTGGGAGGAGTATTGCACTAATAAACAACCATCATGTATGCATTAAATTTACTTATGCACCACCAAGTTTCAAACACGCAATCCAAAAGGAAATTACAAAATTTACCAACTCAGTAAACAGTTGTTATTCAACTGGCTGTGATGGTGTTTCTAGTATAATATTAAGAACTTGTGCTGACTTCTCAGGATTACCCTTAAACTATCTGTGTTCAATCAATGATGCAGTGCAGGTCTCTTGACATACTTAAATATGCTGCAGTAACACGCATCTATGAAACTGGAGATAATCACATTACTTCTAACTAGATTTATTCCTCTCTGTTTGAGAAAGTAGGCTATGGTATAATAATGATTTATTTAAGTGAGTAAAATGTGTAAGGGGCCTCTCTGTTTGGGACAGAAATTATGTATGCCTGTCTGGTTGTCAAAACGTTCATGAATCATGTAACTAACAACTTGCTGAAATCCACCCTGAAATATTTTTCACAGGAAGAATACGCCGAAAGAAGTGTACTGTCAAAATTTTAGCTGCTAAGGTGCATCAAAGCATTCTAAAACAAAATGAAGTTACTCAGTTGTGCTACAAGAAGACCCACTTGTAACAGCAGTTTGTGCATACCTTCTCAAGCGTGATCCAGCGAATAAGCAGACACAGCCATCACAAAACAATGTAGCGCTGCATAGAGGGAAGCCCAAAGTGCGCACACGCAAATTTTAAGCATTTAAACCATATCAAAACTGGCTCAAATTGTTAATTATTTAAGTAACTTGCAGTTCATACTGGCAGTTGACCTGTTGGAAACGTAATTGTTACAAATCTGTCTGGCAGAGGAAACAAAATTAGAGTAGCGTATTACCTTACATTACAGATGACTTCCAGGAGTTGGGGCTTTAATTTGTTAACTTGAAATATTTTATAACAACTCCTGTATCACAGTTTTTGAATAATGTTTATTTTACCAGCAATGAAACAATTCCTCGTCTATTCTCTGTAGACCTCACAAAAATTGAAATTTGCAATCTGTGTACTGTATGATGGAAACAAAATATTTTTCATACACAAGGTACACCTGATAAAAGAAACATTAATGCAATCAGGCACTTAACAATATCTAATAGTTTTAGTTAGACAGACTTGGAATGGAGTAAGAAATGGTCATGGCTGTTGTTCTGCATATTGTAATGCGTACTACGTATACTTGATCAAATTCGTAAAACTTGATGCAAACTGACACCGCACAAATGGCTGGATTTTAACAGTGTTACACTGATAAACCTGAAAACACAAATACCTATCTTGAGTGTATTGTTCAACAGGTTTCCGAAAAATCGTCCACACTATTGAAAAATTTCGTTGTTGAGGGCCTGAATCAGACCATTAATTCCAGGTAGAATCTGAACTATATTGTCTTTTTGTCCAGCTACTAAAGACAGAGGTGTCGTTATGTCCAGGCCAAGAATACAATGAGAGCAATGAAACTGGTAAGAAGATTATTCTCCCTTTTTACATATTTTGCCATGTCAATCAAGACTTTTGCAACTAAACACTCCTCTTTTTTTTTTTTTAAATTATACCCCCCGATTGCCTTGAGGTTCCTGAAGAGACAGATATGCATCGGAAATAGCGATCCAGTGACACTTATCACTGGCATTTTCATATACAAATAATGTCATACATTCATCGACTAAAAAAATGATACTGTGCAGTTTGCACACAGTTCCTGATTGGCTTTGTAAGGGGATAACAAGAAGCTATCAATTTGTCTTTAGTAGTACATATTAATGACATCTCCTTTACACATTTACTTGAGGTAGCCTTTGTAATTTTGTGGCTCTCTTTCCAATACAATTTTCTGAATATGATTAACCAGTTTGGAAAAGCCTGGAAATCAGTAATGTCCACCTCACTTGCAATTCAGAGGGCCTATAGTCTCATAGATTTCCCTCGGTAATGGTGCACTGACTCTCAAATAAGTTGCGACTTTTGACAATTCATTGGGAGTGCGTGGAGGGAAGTGTAGCCGCCAGCATTTCCTAGACACATCAGCAGGCGACCACAGTCCAATGCCCAGCTACTCAGCGCGGAACCTGGGGCTAGACCATGCCGATTACGTCTAGTGCTGTTTCAGTTACCTAGTGGCATTTGTCTCAATGTTATTACAAGTTAAAATTGGGTCATTCATGATGCGTGAACAGCAAGCCACACAAGTCGGCCGATCTGCAATATTTCTCAAACAATTTTACAGAAACCATTCAGTAATAAACTCTCATTCTCGCACATCTTATAGTTTAATTCGTCAGCTTCATGACGAACAACCCATCATTTTGTAACGACCTATCATTTCATTAATAGCCATAGCTATTATAATATTTCGATAATAGGTAAACTACTGCCAGAAGTGCTTCGTTTGCAGTTAAAAACAGTTGTTGCTGTGAATTTGTGTTTGGTGCCTGTTAGGTTACATGCTGCTGCTTATTAAAAAAAACCTAGAATGAAATACTCATAAATTCATTGTATCTCATAAATCGTTTGAGATATCGAAATGAGATTCTGACAAATGAAAGTGTGCAAAGATGAGTGTATTTTCCATATGACTGATATGCAAAACTTAAAGCGATTAGAATTTTTTTTTTTTCCCCAATGAAATAATGTAATTACTGAGCCCCATCAATAGCCAGTGAAACAAGAACACCTGTGGGTTTTGTAACAATGTGAAAGAGTTATACATTTATTTTTATACTGAGAATGGGCCATTTCATAAACTACTTACCTGACAAGCACTCAGTTGTTAGTTTAATAATATACTACTTCAAGACTCTGTCGCAAGTTCAGCTGCGTTAGAATGTTAGCGAGATGAATATTTCTAAACTATGCTGTGTTCTGACAAAAGAAGCCGATTTTAACATGGCAACAAGTTACATACTCCTCAAAACTCTTCACAGTTTTTGATGAATCAATGTCTCCTCAAGTACATTATCGGCAAGGCTGACAACTCAAGACCACAATTCTTCATGAATCATTGTCTCGTCAACTGTCGTCTTGGTATGACTGACAATGCAAGACCAGTCCTGACGTGTATAACATTTGCAGTGGCCTCTTTTGTCAGCTTTTCAACCTCAGTGGGCGTAAACTACTAGTTGTTTCTCGCCACGTTAGTTTTGAGCTAGGCCCATTAAATGAGCATCATATGAAGAAAGCCTATGCCCTTTACCTTTAGCCAGTTCATAGACTTGGTTGCGTGAAGTTTTGGCTTATACAGCCCCTACAAGTTCCATTAACTTCGTCTAATACATGCTATGTTCAACTTTATTTCATGGAGCATTTCTTTGCACCCACAGCAAAATATCCGCTTTCCTCCATTGCATTGTTGGAACTTTAAGCAACAGAACAGAGTGGCATAGCGTTTCGTCCATTACTGTTGTCAAATTCCGAGGAATGTTTTGCAGCAGAACGTATCTTCCCAAACGGTGACCATATTCACGGACGACATTCTCATTGCAAATTTTGTATTCAGGTACTGTTGTTGTTGTTTTCTTCAGTCCAGAGACTGGTTTGATGCAGCTCTCCATGCTGTTCTATCCTGTGCAAGCTGCTTCATCCCCCAGTACCTACTGCAACCTACATCCTTCTGAACCTGTTTAGTGTATTCATCTCTTGGTCTCCCTCTACAATTTCTAACCTCCACGCTGCCCTCCAATACTAAATTGGTGATCCCTTGATGCCTCAGAATATGTCCTACCGACTGATCCCTTTTCCTAGTCAAGTTGTGCCACAATGTTCTCTTCTCCTCAATTCTATTCAATACCTCCTCATTACAACACACTTGTTCAGAACACCTGATGACTACAGAATACTTCAACGCCAGGCAATGACGACTTTACAATGACAGCTGACGAATGTTGATGCATCTAATGCATGACACCACGTGACATTGTTTACTCGTGGTGCGGCAAGGTTAGCAGAACCACTGGTAGTGTGGTGTTGTAGAGAAAGCCAGCTCACCATTGGTGTTTCCTGGGCAAATGGCGCCACGTCCCTCTGCAGTCAGCCAAATGTCAAAAATCTCAACTAATTTTAAACATTCTATAACTTCAAGCTTTTTCTCCCTCCTTCATTTAACCAAAAAATTTACAGCCTTTTCCTTGTCACTGAAGGCTATTAAGGAGGACTTACACTTGTCAGAACATGACCATCACTTTTTTGAGCATCGACAGTCAGAAGAATTCCTGAGCATTCACACTACACGGCACGTCAACGTCGAAAGAATGTCGTGACAGTACACCTGGTTCATAAAATATTCACCACAGGCACTAATTCGTAGTTCATGGCAGATCATCGTATGATGCCGAAATTTAGGTTAAAGCAGTTCGCAATGATTGCAATTGCACTTGGTAATGAGGAACAGAGAGAATATGGGCTAGAAAAATGTTAAAAAGTCAAGACTGTGAAGGAGAGTTCCATACTCTTTACAAGGAGCTGGAAGAAGAGGGGTCATCATTCTACAAATATTGATTTGCCTATGGTATGTCTAGATGGGGCATTCTGGTATACTTTAACTACAATTACATATATTTTTGTTACCTGCTGTTTATCGTTAATTTATTATGAATCTTATTTTAAACTTCTGCATGCCACATCAGCTTTACTCCCAGTTTTTCTTTTCGCTATTCCACTGGAAAAATCGTGAACAAAGCACATTGAACAAGATTCGCATTGTTTAGTCTGAGATGTATTCCTTCAGTGTATCAAATAAAATACTTTAACTTAGTATTGTCTTCCACTACATATTAAAGCCTTATTGCAATAGTAGTCAGTGGAGAATACTTTTGTAATAGTTCACATTGTGTATTTAATGTAGCAGTTGCTCTCCAAGTAGGTCACATTATGGCCTGTCGAAACAAGATAGATTCACACTTGATAGAATGTCACCATCACATCCGTCGTGTGAAAAGATTCTTCTATGCATCTCAGATGGTAGCATTCACACACCCCTTCCATGGAACATCATTGACACGTCATGTCATGTCAGTGTCACATCAAGGTTTCTCAGGAAGAATATTTCAACGGACCATAGTGTAGCCTACTTGGCGAGCAATTGTTAAATTAAGTACACAGTGTGAACTACCACGAAAGTATTCCCCACTGACTCCTACAGTGATAGTATCTTAAATATGTACTTGAAGACAATACTCAGTTAAAGCATTATATTCTATACACCGAAGGAATAAATCACAAAATACATAGCTCGTTCAATGTGCTGTACCCACGATTTTTCCAGTGGAATAGCGAAAATAAAAACTGGAAGTAAAGCTGATGTAGCATGCAGAAGTTTAAAATAAGATTCGCAATAAATTAATTATGGATAGCAGGTAGCAAGAAACATACATAAAAGTGTTTCAAGTACACTATAACGGCCCACCTAGACATACAGTAGACAAACTATCAGCTTCTGTCGAGGTGATATTGGATGCATAAATCTTGAATTTCTCTTTGTCATTTTTATTTCCATGTTGCTTATTGCGTAAAAAAAACTGTTGCTTGGACATTCTGAAATATTTGTAGAATGATGACGCCTCCTCTTCGTGGAACTCTCCTTCACAGTATTTATTTTTTAACGTTTTTCTAACCCAGATTCTTCTTGCTCTCTGTTCCTCATCATCAAGTGCAACAACAATCATTGTGAACTGATTTAAACTAAATTTCAGCATTTTATGACAATATGCCATGAACTACGAATTAGCGCCTCTGGTGAGTATTTTAAGAACCAGCTGTAATTGACGTGCCATGTTGTGTGAATGCTCAGGAATTCCTCTCACTGTCGACGTTCAAAAACGTGATCGTTACTTGACAGTGACGTTCCGGTAAGTGTGAATCTGTCTACATTCTTCCCGAGAAACCTTGACATGATACTGACTTGATGTGCCAATGACATTCCATTGATGGTGTGAGTGAATGCCACCATTTTAGCTACACAGGAGAATCTGTTGACGCCATGGATGTGACGGTGACATTCTGTAAAGTGTGAATAGCCCAGAGAGGCTATTTCATAGTACATGGTAGAGTGTCATAAAATGCCCAAATTTAGTTTAAAGCAGCTTACAATGATTACTGTTGCACTTGATGATGAGGAACACGAACAGCAAACAAAAATAGTCTGTGTTATAACATAATAATAATAAAAAAAAAAAAAAAACGAGTCTGTGAAGGAGAGTTCCACACTCTCTATAAGGAGCTGGAAGAGGAGGAGTCATCATTCTATAAATATTCCAGAATGTCTAAACAAGAGGTTTTTTACCTGTTAAGCAAGATACAAAAAAAAAAAAAAAATTACGAAGAGAAATTCAAGATTTAGGTGTCCAATATCACCATGGCAGAAGCTGATAGCCTGCATAAGGTTTGTCTACACATGCCGCTTTGCTGAACTAAACAAAACAAATACCAAGGTGCTACTTGTTGGCAGCAATAGGGAAATATCACATGACTCCATCAATGGCCCACTGAAACATTCAAAAAAGGTACTGGCTGATGGCTCTGAGCACTATGGGACTTAACTTATAAGGTCATCAGTCCCCTAGAACTTATAACTACTTAAACGTAACTAACCTAAGGACATCACACACATCCATGCCCGAGGCAGGATTCGAACCTGCGGCCATAGCGGTTGCGCGATTCCAGACTGTAGCGCCTAGAACCGCTCGGCCACTCCGGCCGGCCTAGGAAGGTATTGTATTTTTGCTCTAGACTGTAATTAGTGCAATAATCATCGTTCCCAAGAAACCTTGATGTGACATGATGTGTCAATGACATTCTGTTGACAAGTGTGTGAGAATGCCACCATTTGAACTACAGGCAGAGGAGAATCTTTTGATGTGACTATGAAGTTCCGTCAAGTGTGAATCTACTTTCACTCTCCATGTTTTCATCGGGCTGGGAAGGTACTGGCTGATGGCTCTGAGCACTATGGGACTTAACTTATAAGGTCATCAGTCCCCTAGAACTTATAACTACTTAAACGTAACTAACCTAAGGACATCACACACATCCATGCCCGAGGCAGGATTCGAACCTGCGGCCATAGCGGTTGCGCGATTCCAGACTGTAGCGCCTAGAACCGCTCGGCCACTCCGGCCGGCCTAGGAAGGTATTGTATTTTTGCTCTAGACTGTAATTAGTGCAATAATCATCGTTCAAACCACAATTCACAGAAGCATCACAGTTAATATTTATGCAAACAAAACTGACACTTGGCCCGATAGCTAAGGGAAATGCCTTTATGTTCGCTCCCATCAGCCACTGCGCTGAGTGTCAACTTTGTCTGCACATGTAGTACTTCCTCTTTCTTCTAATGTTTCCACATTTTCTAATGAAATGTTTACACCATTTGAACGAATGTCCAAGCAAATAGCTAATAAGTAACACATATATAGGTCTTCAGGAGAAGTAGGTGATTTCGATTGCATACCAACTTCTTCAGATTTTATCTTTGCAAGGTTGAAAACATTGACTGGATACACACACACATACACTATGTATGTCTGTGTGTATACCATATTACTGTGAAACTGTGGAACCTGCATCAAGACATGCTATTAGCAAGTATATACAAAGAAAATTAATTCAGTTTTTTCTACATTGTCAACATTTAGCGACACCACAAATGCAACTGCTAATTAGTATGGATATTAAATGGGTTGCAAATTCGAGCGAATAATAACTGAACAACTGGGCCAGGGAAGCTAAAATCTTCTTCACAAATTATGATCACATTGTGCCGTGTTATCTGTTTACCAATGTGCCATCAATCAAGGATAAGTGTGTTTCATGTTGCACATGTGCTGTCTGCTGCAGGTATGGTAGGGATGTACATTTCTTCAGCCACCTGGTAAACTAAGAACTTGGCAATTCACAGCATTTTTTAAAAATGCTTTTAGTGTGGCGTAGCAGCTACAAAACAGATTGTGTTTCTTTCAGTGCATTCTTCTTGTATAAAAATTTCAGGACAGGTTTCAACATTTTGGATTGAACCATTCCCCTGAGAGGCAGGACTTGAGTATCAGACCAGTATTCACCTTTCTGATTTGGGACATTTTTTTCAGAGTTAAGCAAGGAAAGATTTTATGACCTTGCCAAACCCTCTGTACTGATCATAAAATTCTACTGGACAACCCAAAGTCTTATGTCAGTAATTTCATCCCTCTGGCATGGAAGGAGTGTACCTTCATAACAAGATGTATTGGGGCTCAACAACAGAATGTGTCACAGGCCTGAAACAAACTGTAGACTGGGGGTTCATGATGTGGGTTTCTACAGGAATCAGTACTTGTCTTATTCTTGTACTTAACGTACATAAATGATCTTCCAACCAAGCATACCAATCAATGATTCAAACTCAGCCTTACCAGACACAGTTCGGATGACATATTAAGCGTCAAGAGATTCATAGTTAACAGCCTAAGTTTTAATCTCACCAACCCTCACTAAGCGATTCCAGACAAGCAAAAGTTACTGGGATAGATAGAAAATCTGCTCACCAAATGGTGACAGGATGCACAAACACACAAGCTTTCATAGCCAGTGGCTCCTCCTTCTGGCAGAACGGTTGAAAGAAAAGTACTGGTGAGATTTACGAAATTGGATGAGTTACATAGACTTATTGGCTGGGATCCTATCAGGTAAGTCTCCCCTGATCTGAGATTTTCTGTAAATCGTCCAATTTACTGAACCTTGCTAGTCATCTTTCTTACATCCCTCTTCCTTTCCCTTCAGTGCTTCTGCCAGAAGAAGGAGTCACTGGCTCCCAAAGCTTGCATGTTTATTCATCTTTTATGTGTTGTGTCCTGCCACTGCTCTCTGAGTGTATTTTTTATCCACCCAATTATACTTTCAAACATTGATGATTTTCATTGATACAAAAGTATATATTAAAGTACATACACTACATTAAACACTCTGTGTGAAGGTCCAGTTGGAAGACAAGATAAAATGGAGTTAACACACAGATAAACTAATCACGAAGCGCAAGTTCAGTATGTTTTGCCCTTAGAAGTAACTCTCACTGTGTTGACTTAAAGACAAGAATGTTGGCATATTTTTATTCCTTGTTGCCCTGTGAAATTATCTTCTGGAGCTGTGTGCCTAAAGTAAATACAGTAAACTGTTTATTCAGTACAAGTGAGCAATAACAATATTGTGCAAAGCATATAACATTACATCTTGTAGGACCCATTTTAATAATCTTAGAATTATTGTACTCACTTTCCAGTATGTTTACTCATTGAAAGCTTTTGTTGCCGATAAAAAAAAAAAATAAAAAAATAAAAAATTAGCTTCACCTGAACTGTAATCTATGTAATTGCAATACAAGCTGCAAAAATAATTTTCAATTGGACGTAGCTCCTCTTTTACAGTTCATAGTGGAGCCATGTATTCTGGCACAAATGTATTGAAAAGCTCCCATTCAACATAAAGAAATAAATTGAGAATCCCTATCAGATTGAAAAGAAATTGTAAACTTAACAAATCATCTTCATATGTAGGTTCAAGGATTGAAAAGTTGTGATAACAACATGGTAAGTAGCAGTGTTTGCAAAAGCTGTATGACAAGTTAAAAGTAATGTAAAGAAATTTGGTAGGTAACTGTTTTCTCTGAAAAAAGTCAATAAAATCAAGTTAATATCAAGGGGGTAAACCGGAGCATTTAGTATTAACTATGGAGAAAGGTGGCAGGGGTAAAATACAGGGAGCGAAAGGCTACTTACAATTTGTACAGAAACCAGAAGGCAGTTACAAGAGTCGAGGGACACGAAAGGGAAGCAGTGGTTGGGAAGGGAGTGAGACAGGGTATATTGAGCAAGCAGTAAAGGAAACAAAAGAAAAATTTGGAGTAGTTATTAAAATCCATGGAGACGAAATAAAAACTTTGAGGTTCACCAATGACATTGTAATTCTGTCAGAGACAACAAAGGACTTGGAAGAGCAGTTGAACGGAATGGACAGTGTCTTGAAAGGAGGATATACGATGAACATCAACAAAAGCAAAATGAGGGTAATAGAATGTAGTCCAGTTAACTTGGGTGATGCTGAGGGAATTAGATTAGGAAATGAGACACTAGCAAAGGAGTTTTGCTATTTGGGGAGCAAAATAACTGATGATGGTCGAAACAGAGGGGATATAAAATTTAGACTGGCAATGGCAAGGAAAGCGTTTCTGAAGATGAGAAATTTGTTAACATTAAGTATAGATTTAAGCATCAGGAAGTCCTTTCTGAAAGTATTTGTATGGAGTGTAGCCATGTATGGAAGTGAAATGTGGACGATAAATAGTTTGGACAAGAAGAGAATATAAGCTTTCGAAATGTGGTGCTACAGAAGAATGCTGAAGATTAGATGGGTAGATCACATAACTAATGAGGAGGTATTGAATAGAATTGGGGAGAAGAGGAGTTTGTGGCACAACTTGACTAGATGAAGGGATCGGTTGGTAGGACATGTTCTGAGGCATCAAGGGATCACCAATTTAGTATTGTAGGGCAGCGTGGAGGGTAAAAATCGTAGATGGAGACCAAGAGATGAATACATTAAGCAGATTCAGAAGGATGTAGGCTGCAGTACGTACTGGGAGATGAAGCAGCTTGCACAGGATAGAGTAGCACGGAGAGCTGCATCAAACCAATCTCAGGACTGAAGACTACTACTACTACTACTACTACTACAACGGAGAAAGGATTTTTATTTTTCTTAAATGTATCAGGAGAATAATGCTGTGTCCATGTTATTTTCATTAACATTCACAATACCAACTTTTTTTTTTTTTTTTTTTTTTTTTTTTTTTTTTTTTTTTTTTTAAGGGGGCGGGGGGAGGGGGGGGTGTTACTTTATGCCCACCTCTTGAAAATATTGGAATCTACTAAGGCACTTCATTTTTTTTTAATTTTGTAAAAAATATTTATTGTGTTTAATGAAGTCTCCTTCCAGATTCTATGATTGTTTTACATTTTTTGTTTTAGCTCAATTGTAAAATCTGAGTTTAAGGGGAGTTGGTTATGAAGTCTACCCTCCTTGGTAGTAGATGCAACTTCCCACAATGGTCATCTTACTCCATTACCTGACCTTGGTTGACAGCAACAATGGTCTCAATGATGATTCATTTCCCTTTGGCTCTTTATTGTTTCCTGTTCAGTGGCACTTAGTCAAGTGTTAGATACAACTGTAATTGAAAATGTATCGACAGTCCTCACTGACAGAGAAATATCACAGATTTTGGAAGTATCTACAGATTCTCAAATTGAATTTGATGAAACTGATGTAGTGAGTAAACCCGAAGAGGAATGTGTTGTGTGTGAGGATGTGGATAGTGATGGAGTACCTACAGATGCTGAAGATGAACTCTGGACACCTGAAACAAATGACGAAGCAGCTTGCGAGGTTAGTGACAAGTATATTACAAGCACTGGAAAAATTTACACCTCCAAACCTCATCACATTAGAAGATGAGTAGCACAAAACATAGTGCCAGAAAGAGAAGACATAGGAGATGAAGGTAAAGTAGGAAGAATAAGAGAATCATTTGAAAAGTTTTTGTCTCCAGAAATTGTCATCATCATGAAGCATACCAATAAAGAGGCATTGAGGCAGAAAAGACCCAAGACAGACAGACTTGAACTCATGGAATATATAGGGCTACTTATTATTATGGGGAAGGAAAACAACGGTAAGCCAACTGTTACAGATTTATGGTCCTACACTTCAGGAAGATTTGTTTATACTGCAACCATGAGCTGAACACGATTCCAGCAGCTTACTCAAACATTAAGATTTGATGACAGAGAGTCGTGAAACGATTGCAGGAAATGTGGTAAGTTTGTTGCAATATGACAAGGTTAAATGAATGAATTACTGCCAAAATATTATTCTGTTGGGATACACACTGTTACTGATGAAATGTTGTCCTTGTTCTGTGGCAGATGTCAATTCAAGATCTTTATGAGGGATAAACCTGGTAAATACGGTATATTTATATGCATGCTCGTTGTTGTTGTGGTTGTGGTCTTCAGTCCAGAGACTGGTTTGATGTTCCACCTCCACGAGGATCTCCTCAGCACCAGCACGGATCTATGGAACAAAAAACTAATCTAATCTAATCTAAAGCCACTCTATCCCGTGCAAGCCTCTTCATCTCCCGGTACCTATTGCAACCTACATCCTTCTGAATCTGCTTTGTGTATTCATCTCTTGGTCTCCCTCTACGATTTTTACCCTCCATGCTGCCCTTCAATACTAACAGGGTGTATATGTGGACGAAGAAAAAAAACTCCCAGAATCTCCCGAGTGAGGCATTTCCCTATCTTTTTCCATGCTAAGTGACAGTATACTTCCCTCGGAACTGTAAAATTTGTCAATCATTTGAAACGTTATGGTTTTATACAGCGGCACATTAGAAGATGAAACACAGGGGGGAAAAAAAACATGTTTTGGACTGTTCTTTGCTGTGCAGCAACATGTACGCTGCATATTTTCATATTACGAAAGTATAAATTTGGATTCCAACAAACACTACATGTTACTTTCCGAAGCATTGAAACCGAGATTGCAGTGTGCTTTTGTAAGCCAGTCATAGTTCATGTCACGTGATCTCGCCAGCCGATAACAGCAGATATTCACAGCATATGACACTTGAGTAGTCAACCAATCGCAACATCACTGTTAAGTAGCGCAAAAACACACAAATAGGAAAAGTTAATGGTTTAAATTAATATACATAGTGTTGCTACAAGAAAACCAAAGGTTTCATGTATAACATTGCCTGTAAGATTAATAAGCTACAAGAGACAATAAGCTTTCACATATAATGTTGATCTGTTTTGTGCGATTTACACTTTAAGATACGTGTGCCAGTCAAATGTTTAATACTGATACAAATCACTGATCTTCTGGGATCGAAATTCTTTTGAATGCCTTGTCATCGAAGAGTTGATTTTTAAATGAGAGTCAAACGCTCTGTGATTTAAGAAATTCATCATACATTCTCGCACATAGTTAATCTTGCGTAAAAGGAAATTTACTTTGAAAATAACGCTTTTCAAATCACAATTCGCAATATTTTCCTGCAATCTGTTAGAAATAGGTTTGTTCCAGCAGTTGCCAGAGAGCGCCAGATAAGAGGCATCCCCGTGCTTGCACAGCTACGATGACGGAGGAAGCCCGTATGTGTAAAACACTAAAAGATCTAAATTATGTCATAAAACAAACAAGAAATCAAAGTACCAGTGCTGTATTATCTCATGTTTGGTTCTTTATTATGCCATAATGCCCTATGTGCTAGAAGATGAAAACGTGCACTTGAAATGCAGCCAACAGTTGTAACTAATCAATAGTGTGGAATTAAACACTTCGTTTCAAATAAATTGGCTGCCTTAGCAAAAGAGGTAAATAAAAGCCGAATTTCTTTAGCAAGGCGACAAAAATAACTTCATCGTTCTACAAGGCGATTAATATTTGACTGTCAGAAAGGTGTAAATAAAATAAAATCTGAAACTAATAACATATTTTAGCCCTCTGTGATTATGTGAATGTATTTTAATACACTTGATATCTCCCAGCCAAAGAAATCACTTTTTTTCATTTGATGTGAGAGCAGTAAATGAAGAAGAAACAGCAAAATCACAAAATGTAAACACGGATTACATGGAGACTAGCCCCCACCACCACCACCACCACCACCACCACCACCGTAACTCTGTGCTCTGTGCAACAGCCCCCGATCTATGATATTTCGAGCCGGGGCAATACTAGATGTTGGCATCTCCATAGAACTATTAGCAGCCATAGAACAGACTCATTGACAATAGTTCCTCGTGCTGAGCTGCCTTGTTCTGAATCCTCCTCCCCTCCCCTTCCATTGCTTACTGTGAGTTGGCCATTTGTTCACTGCTAAGATGTCAGTGACAGCCATCTCGCAAGAGCAGATCAGTGAACAAGCCTGCTTCAACACACACTATACAGTAGTTTGAGTACAGAGGTAGTTGAGACCATTTAACCCAGTTGTAAGTAAACAAAATGACCAGTTTCGATAAAGGAGATTGCTTATAGAACTATAGTACACGGGATCAAAAGAGCACTAACTACTGATAACAAATAACTAATAACAAATTTTAAATGAGTGCTCCATTGTGTTATTCAAAAATCTTAAACAACTGCATGGTTTTCCGTGTATAAAACTATGAATAATTCCCACAGAAATTGTTAAGATAAAATTAGACTAATAACTCATATAGGTCAATTATTACTCACATTATTAACTTACTTCAGCTGCGAGTGTAATGTGAGGAGGGACCTGTAGAAAATGCAGCAGAAATTATCCTCCATGACTTCACAGTAATTCACAGAATATAGACAGAATTGTGTAACATTGGATTTATGAGTTAAATTTTTTGCTGTTAACAAGATAACTCTTGTTTCTTCCGCATGGTATCGCTGACTCAGGATCTCACGATTAGAATGCCCTTGCCACCATCAACAAAATCCTCTAAATGGTTTGGTAAGCCATTTGCTTTCATAAAAAACAAAAACCATCCAGTACAGCATGGCAAGAGGGTGCCATTATTTGTGTGTCCAGCAATGAATGTCATTCCTAAAACCATTTATTCCTCTGGTTCATTTACAATAAGGATAATGACACAATTTTAATATGAAGCTAAGAGTAAAGTACAGATGACGATTTCTGATAACTTGACAATAGCTCCAAGTGACCTAAGCACTGATACCTAAAAACCATAGTTATGAATGCTTATATGGTCACACTTCCCACAGTGTGGTTAAGGGTTCATGCACAAACACATAGCTCATGGACACACAACTTTTACAAACTTGGTACAAGGATAAAAGTAGAAAATAAACCCTAATCAATAAATGTACACGTGTACAATACAGAGGTATAAAACTGACAACTTCAAAACTGTACTTCTTGCAGAAAGACATCTAGTTTACAGAGAAATATTTTGTATCTCAAATACATGCAGAGGCTGACTTATTACTGACTACTTACATTAAACCATAAACAAATTATTCAATACTAGTGAACCCAGAAATGCTTCACAATTGCTAAATATATATGGGAATTGGAAATATGTCCTGATCTCCTCCTCCTCCCCTCTCTGTCCTAGAATTGTTACCCCTCTCTCCCTCCTCCTCCTCTCCCTCTCTCCTTCGAACACCCCCCCCCCCCCCCACCTCCCTACCTCCTCTCTCTCTCTCTCTCTCTCTCTCTCTCTCTCTCTCTCTCTCTCTCTCTCTCTCTCCCCCCCCCCCCCCTCTCCCTCCATGACCCTTATTTATTGTTGTTGCAAATGAAACCTTTGATTGAGAGTTGAAGCTGCTTAGAATGAATGGGAAAATCAGTTGTGATTATTGATTACAGGATAGTGGCTTCAATGACAGTACTTCGCTTAGTTATCACCTACAAACGTATACGATTACAAATTTTCGGACAATTCACATTCTGTAGAAGTATTCTAATCAAATAAGATATGCCATGAATACAACTTTCTTGTATTCTGTTAAAACTGACTTTGAGAAAGAAAACAAAGCAGCACACTTTGTGTGTAGAATCTTGTTTAATGGCTTAAATGCCCTGCTACCATAGTTGAAACTGACATTGGGAAAGAGAATTACACATTTTCACAGCACAGAATTTTCTTTCGCACAGTTGGTTTTAACAGTAAACCTGTATAGTGTTGCTTAAAAAACATATAGCCTATATCTTTCTGCTTGAGTATTTTATAAAAATCTGAAGTAAATCGGCCAAGAGCTTTTAAGGAGGTTTGCTAACAGTGGTTCGATTTTATATTACATTACATTTACTTTCAACAGATGGTGCTCTAGTAGCTACAGAAAGACATGCACTTATTCGAATGCAACATTGTGTCAAAATTTCACGGGAATCAGTGAAGAACTTTCGAAGATATAAGAGTATGAAAAATAAAGATTTACATTTTTATTTACATAGACATCAGCCATACAGTACTTCAAGCAACACAGCCATTTGCCTAGGTATGTTGCAGCACCAGTGGTGCTGATACCACTACTTTCTCAGGTCCACTTTTATAGAACTTCTCTCCAATTACGCGTAAAATAAGACCTTAAACTGAATCACGTAAGGGTCTCTCCCCTTGAAAGACATCAGACTGGTCCTCCAGTGAAGTAATGTTTGGAACTTAAGACTCCACAAATACTTATCACTCATTACTGTGCAGAAACTACTAGGTGGGTGACAACAACTGTTTATAATTATGATATTTCAGTGCCTCTGTTGTTCAAATGTACAATGGAAAGTTCCTTCATACATACATACATACATGCATGCATGGCTGAAGGAACAGGCACTGTGACGACTATGGCTGTTGTAAAATCCGTGAAATGTATATGCATTTGTGAATGTAGAGAACCATCAGTTGTTTAACGGAATGACGACAGTGAAAAATCCATGCCCGACCAGGACTCGAACTCAGATTTTCCCTTTATTGTGAGTGGTCGCCTTAACGTTAGGCTATCAGAGCATGACTCATGGCCACACCCAAACTTCCAAGTCATCAACCACGTGTCTGCAACCTGCAATAGTACATTCATGATGTATGTTTCTGTACAAGGGAGACTTTGCATCATACATCTGAACAACACAGGTACTGCATTATTGTATCTATCCACGGACATGGGCAAGCAATTTTCAATTAAAATGTCTCCCCTGCACAGTAATAAACATAATGAATGTACGAATGCAAGTTGTAGGCACATGGTTGATGACATAGGGAAGTTTGGGTCAGGCCGTGAGTCATGCCCAGATAGCCTAATGGAAGGACAACTGCTGGAAATAAGTGGGAAATCCAGAGTCAGTTCCTACTCCAGCACGGATTTCCATTGTTGTCATTCCATTACACAGTTGCTGGTTGTCTATATTCGCAAACAAGAACGCATTTCATGCATTTATAATCAGGCTAGTGCCGTACAGCTTAGTTTCATAAGTAAACTGTGGTGCGATTCTCTCAAGCAAAACATCAGTCTTATTTCACAGAGACAATATACTTACTCACTCATTGTGCAACTTCAGTAACATTCTCCTTTATGAGATCTTCACTTGCATGTGTATTAGCATCTCTCTTACTTTTTTGGTATATCATCCTCTGGTTTCTGAATGACAATCGACACTGTACAAGGTTCAATTTTTCTTTTTCTGCATTATAATTGTTTGCCTGCAAATGATTTATTACTAGCAAAATCAATCTCTCTTTCTGTATCATGTAGCTCTTTATATATGTGAACCTTTATACTTTAGTTGGCACCCTAATGATCATTATCACTCAATTTGACCTTTCCAATCCATTTTTTCCCTAATAAATGCATTCTTACCAACTGTTATTTATTTTATCTTGTTAAGGATGTAAGACATTGCAGGTTATTACTGCAGTGTTTCAAATGAAACTAAAATGCAATACGATGTCACTTGACACCTTTATTATCCTTTACAGTAATTTTTGAAACTATGTTAGTGTTTGTCTATAAATATGTTCTGTATGGTACTTCTTAAAACATTATCCCAGTTGAAGACTACACCTCCTCTTGCATTTTGCAGAGTAGAAAATTCTCTCTCTTCTTCCTACTTTCTTCTTGCGTTTCCTGCAAACCATGCAATCCTTTCACAATTTTTTCCCTTCATTTTGTATCACTAACAACTGCATCTTTCCATGTAGTATCTCCTTGTCAGATACTGATGGTCCTCCTCCTTTTCCTTGAATTTGTATTTCTAACATGGCCAACTAGAATTGTTTAGCACATTCATTTTTATCTATTAATAATAGAATATAACTGTTCACTACAGCAACTTCAATCAGCCAGAATAATTCTTTTTCCACCACATTTATGACCACCTTCTAAAACCATAGCAACCACAGTAAAGGTCAGCTCTGTTCACTCCTCCCATAAACCCTAATTCTGTGTACTCCAAAATAACAGTGGGTTTCGGAACTGTGCACGCTCTCTCTTCCTATAATAGTGATCAATTGGGTTTGAGAACTAAGAAGTGTACTCAGCATAGTCATTAGCCTACTGCCATGGAATGAAATACGCAATTTTCATCTCTCCGATAGGCACATAACCCATATTAAGAAGGTTTCCTCTTCTTCAAATCGGTGGAAAGCTCCTTCCTAGAAGGTGTAACTGTACCTGATAGATGAAATTTCATTTTTTGCAGTTAGTTCCAGAGCAAGTTGAGGGCTTGTGTAGAACCTGTCATTAAAAATGTGACTGCCTAAAAGGCTAACAATAGCTGTGCCAAATGAATCACTATTTGGGTTGGAAAACAAATCGAGATGAATTACACTTTCCATAGCTTTCTTTCGATAATTAGAATGTGAGGAGGAAGAACCATTTTCTAAATCACACAGACAGAAATCTTGTAAAACCCACTTCAAAAATGGTTCAAATGGCTCTGAACACTATGGGACTTAACTTCTGAGGTCATCAGTCCCCTAGAACTTAGAACTACTTAAACCTAACTAACCTAAGGACATCACACACATCCATGCCCGAGGCAGGATTCGAACCTGCGACCGTAGCGGTCACGTGGTTCCAGACTGTAGCGCCTTGAACCGCTCGGCCACTCTGGCAAACCCCACTTCATAGGCTTATTTGGATAGTAGCATTTTAACTGAATTCTTCCTTATTCTTCCATTGAATCCTACTGTGCTCTCATTTCCAGCCACATTTCTTTTCGACACAAAGTTCCTTGCATTTATTGTCAATATACTCACTAAAGTTCTTCACCTTGCTCCCTCTCATACGTGACACCCCTGAGCTGTGTCAGGTGGAATTAAATGTGACGCCCAAAATATTTGCCAAAAAAAGCAAGATTCGAAGAAACATTTTTGACAAACACGGTTCATTCTAGCTAGCCTTCTGTAAAATTGTCAACTAATTTAAATTCAAGGACATGTTCAGTATTGCTCCAAGAAAACCTTTCAATTCTTCTAATGAAATGTCCCTCCACAGGTGCCAAGTTTAGAACCTTTCAATTCTTCTAATGAAATGTCCCTCCACAGGTGCCAAGTTTAGTATTTTGTAAGTTGAGTGATTTCCTGTATCTTTTTTTAGCGTGACAGTATTGTGAAAAGGAAAGTCCCACCATCCGGCCACAGAGGAGCATTCCCCTCATAAATCAGAATCATTCAGGGCTGGAGCAACTGAATTACATTCTCCACCATGGTCTCGGCTACCTCTTGCCGTACCCTGAAATGAGAAATGTCCTACCCACTATCCTTCCCACCCCTCCCATAGTGGTATTCTGCCATCCACTGAACCTACACAATATACTCATCCAAACCCTGCTCCTAACCCCCTACCTCATAGCTCGTACCACTGTCATAGACCTAGATGCAAGACCTGTCCTATACATCCTACCACCACCACCTACTCCAGTCCAGTAACAAATATCTCCTATCCCATGAAAGGGAGGGCTACCTGTGAAACCAGTCATGTGATCTACAAGCTAAGGTGCAACCATTGTGCTGCATCTATGTGGGCATGACAACCAACTAGCTGTCTGCCCGCATGAATGGCCAATGATAAACTGTGGCCAAGAAAGAAGTGGACCACCCAGTTGCTGAGCACGCTGCCAAACATGACACCCTTCATTTCAACGACTGCTTCACAGCCTGTTTCATGGATCATTGCCACCAACACCAGCTTTTCTGAATTGCACAGGTGAGAACTTTCCCTGCAATATATCGTATGTTCCCATAACCCTCTTGGTCTCAACCTTCATTAGTCATTGTCCTCTCCCATCCAGCCCCTTCTATGTTCCCATTCCAGCACTACACAGCCCTCATTCCTCTACCGCACCCAGTCTTTTCAATTCTCTCCTTTTCCACTATCACCCCTCCTCCCCCCCCCCCCCCCCCCCCTCCTGACCTCACCGCTGCCCTCCATCTCACCTGCCGACTGCACATAGCTGCCCTACCCTCTTTCCACTCGTACCTGGGCACTCCCCAACCGTACTTCACTGACTGCCACCCCTACCCTACTATCCCTCCCCCTCAGCCCCACCCAGTAGCCACTTCCATCAAGCACTGGAGCTGCTGCTCACAATGTGGCCCCAGTTGCCTGAGACTGCAGTCGCGTGTGTGTGTGTGTGTGTGTGTGTGTGTGTGTGTGTGTGTGTGTGCGCGCGCGCGCGTGTGTCCTATCTAATTTTGATGAAGGCCTTACTGGCCAAAAGCTATATTTGTGACAATCTTTTTGTTGTGCTTATCTACGACTCAGCATCTCCACTATATGGTGAGTGGCAACTTTCCTTTCCACCACATTGTTACATTCCATCCTGCATTTTCCATGATTTCATTTTTTTGTTTTAGTGTACTTATTTGTGGCATTCACAGTTTTACTAATAAGATTGTCAGTAAAGACAAGTTGGAAATATTCAACTTCTGATTTTGGTTGAACACCATGGGGAATGGTGAAATCTTGTTGTGGGGCAGAAAAAGGAAACTTCATAAGAGTGCCATTGCCATCACAATAAACTTTCCAGGTATTTGCTATAGGTACAGGCTGTCTCTTCAATGCTGTCCACTACATCGGTAGATTCTGATTCACTAGAACTTATATCACTGCACACAGTGGAAGTTTCTTCCCAGTCACTTTCATCATTAAATTCTCCTTCATCCTAAGGTCTTTGAGAAGCCAACTAGCAATATCACCACACTGTCTACTGGCCATTATTGTACTATAAACAGGCAAATACAACAAGCTTTGAGTTGTCAGATCTTCATACTAAGTGCTGCCATGAGCCTAGCGAATTCCAGCAACGGAGTGGACAGAAAGCACAATAATGGAAATGTGTCTGACATCGAACGACAGCAGAGCCGTAGCAGAAAATCATGATGTTGGACGCAGTCCAATAGTGGTTTTTAAAGGGTTTAATAGGAGTAACAAATAGTTGTACATTGCTCATCATTGGTACACGTTCAAATAGCTCACAATTTCACTTTCCAGTTCTGTATTTTGGGAGTTGCATATTAGTCCACAGTTACAAAATGGCTCTGAGCACTATGGGACTTAAAATCCGAGGTCATCAGTCCCCTAGAACTTAGTACTACCTAAACCTAACCAACCTAAGGACATCACGAACATCTATGCCCGAAGCAGGATTCAAACCTGCGACCGTATCAGTCGCGTGGTTCCGTACTGCAGCACCTAGAACCGCTCTGCCACTGTTGCCAGCAGTCCACAGTTACATTAAAGTGCTACCTTTCGAAATGCATCCCCTTCTCTGCCCACTTTAAAATTTTGTATAATGGGAATTTTACTTCCTTTATAGCTTTTGTTTAACTCATCATAATGTATAATGCTAAAATCAAATTACTTACTTCACAAGTAGGCAGTTGAGCCAGCCAGTACTCACACACAAAAATAGACTAATTTCCTAGTATTCAGAACCACAGATTTCTTCTTTTAGACAGAAAAGATAAAATACAGGAGATGTCAGAGCTCTGAGGATAGGTCACTCAGACTCCATGTCAATAAAGATTGATTTAGTCCCAAGATGGAAGCAAGCACAAAGATGATGCAAAAAGCATCTCAAGGAGTAAGATGAAAAGATAATGCATCAGTAAGAATTATCAAACTTCTATTCAGAGATGACAGAAAGTGGAGAGGAGTTACATGGATGTATAGGAAAAGAAAGATAAATAAAACAAAAAATTAATAAACAATTATAACATATTAAAAGTAAGTCAACGGAAAAAGTTTAGTGTACTCCCTTAATTTACATAACTTAGAACAGATTCACTGACGGTACATTCGTGGACTGGATTCAAGGTGAAAAACTCTTATTCTTATTACCACAGGTTAATTTCTTTTCCAAACTGAAATTTATCTGGGCCTTCCCCAAATTTTAAATCTCCATTTTACCTGTTGACTTTTACCTCAAAGGTATGCCTCCAACCTTTAGTATACAACAAACAATGATACCTATTATTTGGATAGCTGCAGTCCCTTCCACAGTGAAAGCTCCCTCCCCTGCAGCTCTGGCATCTGTACATACCTTCACGAAATTGTTCAACATGATACCAGACTTTGGCAGACCATCGTTCCCTGCAACCACTCCTACTGGCCTTGTGCAAAAACTAATCTCAGACAGTCTTCACTCTCCCACCCTCTCTCAACTCTTAGGAACGAGGTTCCTTTCCAAACACAGAAGTATCCCCACTCTCCCCCAGCCCCACCCCCACCCAGCCTTTCAACATCTGGAACCATCCATCCCTTCCATATCTCAAGAGAGTACTCCACCACTGATGCAATGTATATTATCAATGGCAACCCCATCCACGAAATTACATGTGTCATATACCAGTCAACGCGTTTAATATGCAGATTTCTTTATAGAAATGACAGGAACCATGAATCGACACTGGGAAGCTACCTACATAGTACCCAGTTACTGAGCACATACTATAACATTAAATAAGAGACTTTAGTGCCTATTACAACTAATTGATCATTGAATCCTCACATCCTATGCCATGTTCCTCCTATATTCTGCAACTTACCCTCTCATCCCATTAACTTCCCAAACTCACTCTATGTTTGCCACCTCCCGCTCATTCCTTACTCTGTTGTGTTAGTGCATTTTATTTATTTAACTTTCTTAAGTTCTTACCTTTTGTTCTACTGATTATATTTTGTTTTATTCCCACCATTTGTTGTCTGTTCTACTACATCCATCCTTACTTCTGTCTCCATTAATCATCTGTGACCTAAAACTGGCACACTACTTACTGATGTACTATTTTTTCTCTCTTTTTATCTTGACCCACTTCCTCCGAAAACAAGATGAGTCCCACTGTCCCCTCTCCCTATTTCCTTGCCATGAACTGTAGCCTGTTGTTCTGAAAGTTAAAGAGTCTGCATTTTTGTGGACAGTGTGCTCTGATGACACACTGTCCAATCCATCTGTGCTTTTTCAGAAATTAATAAATTCCTTATTGGAATTTTTTATTTTTAAACAGTTAGAAACAAAGGATTTCAAATTAATTAGGAGTACAAAAGAAGGGGGAGAAAGGCATCTTTGCAAGTATAAAACTATGGATGACAAAAAATTAACAAAAAGTGCAGATTGCAAAGAAGCAGCAGACCAGCATATAATAAATTACTGTAAGCAAGTTGGTCTTTTGTCTGCAACGCCACATGACATGTGCACAGATTTCATACATAACTCCTACATTAGTGATTGTTAGGAACATGATGTACAAACATAAGCAGTTATGTATGGAAATGGAAGGGAGTGTTATGCAACTGTACAACTGAAAGGTCACTGGATGACATGAGAGAGACTTATTTACATTCCTACTGCTTAAGGAAGAAAGGAACAAGGGTATTCTGCTAAGATTAATACTAATTAAAATTTTAATGAAGTTCATTCACAAAAGAATAAAACACTTTTTTATTTTGCTCCTGAAATTAACAAAATCTGTAATCAGTCATTTCTGCGTGGTCTATATTTTTGTCTTATACAATCATTGAGACCCTCACGGTTGCGAGCAAGCTCAATTGCTAAAAACTGTATCCGGGGTGCAAGGATACTGTTTTGTTCATTGTACTCTCCTGTGTGATCAAGTCGTAAGAGTGTCCCAAAACTGTAGTCTTCCACAATGTTCTTGAACCGCTCACAAAAAGGACGCCATTTCTGTTAGACAGATAAATCAATGTTAGCTGCACAAAAATCATACTGGCTAGTAGTAGTAGTAGTAGTAGTAGGAGGAGGAGGAGGAGGAGGAGGAAGAGGAGGAGGAGCAGCAGCAGCAGCATCAGCATAACTATCAATTTTGTATGACTGTTGGCTTTTGAGCAGCTGCATTTGAATTTCTTAACTGTGATGAAACAGTTTTCATACAGGTTTGTGCATATCTTTGTGCATTTCACTATGCTATGTAATGGAACCAGTTAGTGCACCTCTTTCCCACTATGTATTGTACAGTATGATATAGACAAATTTACAACATGATCCAAGATTATCAAAATTGTAACTACACATTTAGTGTAATTTGACAACATAACTAAATTAGTCTTCATAACTAAATTAGTGTTCATTTAATACAAAAATTAGTATTCTTCCTAAAATGATTATTTTTCGTATTTTCAATTTGATATGAAATTGTAATTACATTTGAAACTTTTGTTATTACTATTTTTGTAATTTATTCTGAAAATGTGTAAAAAAAAAAGTATCACTCATACATGTAATCCTTTGGAAGTAAACTTGATATTCTGTAAGAGTGCTGTACTGCAAGTGTTTGTGTACCTTTGTCCCCCTTGGAGTTGTTCAATGCATGTGTTAAGGAGAAGTCATGTCTGTTGTGTATTGTACAGGGAGTGATGATGTATTTTGACAGACTGGTCTGAATATCGAGACTGAACTTTTAACAAGACGACAAAAGAATAAAAATTGTTTGTTGAAGTTACAATGCCTACAAACGCTCATTTCAAAGTACATATTTTTAAACTAAAACTTTACCTCCAGCTCACACAGAATTTATATCACTGGACACTTAGCAGTAAAGACGACGCTGAAATACAATGGATGGAAACAGTAAGTTAACTAAAAAATAAATCATCATCATCTTATTCATTTTTTTTAAAGTCATTTTAAATTCAACCTGTGTCCAAACTCTGCTGCCAATAAGGTATTAATTACTCAAGCATGTACGCAAAGTATCTACTTGCAAAGTTTGTAATACTGGAATCATGTAGTTTTGAGTGTATGGGTTTGAAGTATATTTACAATCATTTTATGGAAAGGAAAAATATGAAATATTTTAACGTATTTATGAGAGTAAATCAAATAGAAATATGAAGCAGATATACAACTAACAATACTAAGGAACTGCCACATAAATTTTAAAAGTCCCCATTGTCAAACTTTGGCTCACCACCAAACACAGTCCCAACGAAATTTTTTGCTGTAGGTTACACGTGAAAATGTATGGTCTCTGTTCTCATTCCACCTCTTTAACATAGCAATCTATATTACTAAATGGCTCAAACAGTTACCCAGTCAGTAGGTCCCAGCTGCAGGTTGCCTATCAAAGGGTTCCAGGGCCAATAAAAATTTGATTTTTGGTATTCCACAAAACTTTTTACCAAATCTGAAAATTTAAAATGCTACCATAATCTACTAATTAAGAGGTATAATCTTACATTAAATGTTTGACACAATAACTCAAATATTAAAGACAGAAACTGTGTATATGTCTTGATGCAGCATAAATCACAGTGCACAGATTATACACACCATATTCACCAAGTATTTGAGAAGAGCACTTAGTGAACCTCAACAAACTTCACACACGATTTCAAACCTTTCTGAAACCTTTGCTATCTTCCACCAAACAATGAAAGGAAATATTTCACAGATCAACTCATCTGTACAGTAATCAGAGAGTTGAAATTGTTTTGAACATAGGAGTTTGATTTTTTAAATAATTCAATTTGGGGGGGGGGGGGGGGTGTTACTGTCCACACAATATTTCTGGATCAAAAGTAAAAGTTTTCCAGTTTCAACAAAGACCAGTTTTAGGGCCAGTTTTATAAGGGTCTACTGTTAGTCTAATGTTCACATGGTGTATAGCATCAAGGATTGACAATTTGATACAGCCATGCATTAGGCAAAAATGTATACGAATATATCAGCAGCAATTTGGAAACCAGGGCTAGTCAATGCAACAGGTTTAGCTTCACAAATAACTAGGGACATAAACTTTCAGATATCAGATTTGCTGCAGCCAGCAAATTCTGCAGTCATAGATGTTCTGAGATTGAGTGGAAATTCTATCGGTCGTAACTCCATTTACATTAAGGAAAGTACAGGAGAAATTTATGAAAGCTAATATGAATACTTTCTTTCTGATGAAAATAGATATCCCATTCTGCTTCTGAACTATATGTTGTCAAGCATCATCTGAATTAGTGGTAGGTGCTAACACTAGAAATTATTATATGAATGCATGCTGTCTGTTCTTTGAACATAGCCAAAAGAACAGACACCATGCATTCATTCATATAATCGATTCGCAGATAGGTGGTGTTAGGAGGAATGTGAGTCAGCTGGGGCGTGTGTCAAGACAATCCAAGCATTTGTGATAAGCGCTGTGTCTGGGTGGCACAATTGTTAACACAACTGCCTAGTAAGCAAGAGATCCCAGGTTCAAGTCCCAGCCCAGGATGCTTTTTCACTTGTCGCCACTGATTCCACAGAAAGTTCCTTCCATTTCCATTTCTTTCTTCCCCTTCACCTTCAGTTTGCATAATTAGACAATAATCTACATAAAAGAAGCAGTAAGTCATTATTAACGCTGCAGTTACAATGTCCCATGACATAAGATGTTAAAAATCTGACAACATATTAACTCAAAAAACTATCCAATCTCCTGGTTTCCCACCTCCAGAAAGGCAACTCATTCACCCTTCACAACCTTTCCAGCAAACCTCAACCTCCTCTCATTGCACACAGACCCAGTCTCTCCCATCTACTCAATCTTCCACTTCCAGCTCCACTCCCCCCAAAACCTCAAAATTCCAATCAACACAATCTGGAACCACAACACCCCAATTCAGTAGTTAACCTTTCCTCCAAACCTCTCTCCCAATCCGAAACCTCTGTCCTATCCAAAGGCCTCACCTTCAGCCTCACTCCCAGATTCAACCAGACAGCCCTTGTCAAAGATTTACTGTCCTACACCCGTACTCTCTGCTGGAAATATCACTTTGCCATGAAGAAAAATGATCCTAATCCTACTCCTAATGGTCCAACTCCCCAAGACACTAACCAAATTGAACCCTGCCTGGAACAGTTCCGTCCTCCATCACAGCAGGACCCACCTCCTCTTCCTCAAAATCACCCTCTCCAAACTTTCCAGGAATTTCTGACTTCCAGCCTTGCCTCTCAATCCTTCTTAAAAAGCCTTAATCCTACTCCCACCATCACCACTGCTGAAGCCCAGGCTATCCGTGATCTGAAGGCTGACCGATCCATCGTCATTCTTCCGGCGGACAAGGGTTCCACAACCGTGGTACTTGATCATCGGGAGTATGTGGCTGAGGGACTGCGTCAGCTTTCAGACAACACTACATACAAAGTTTGCCAAGGTAATCCCATTCCTGATGTCCAGGCGGAGCTTCAAGGAATCCTCAGAACCTTAGGCCCCCTACAAAACCTTTCACCTGACTCCATCAACCTCCTGACCCCACCAACACCCCGCACCCCTACCTTCTACCTAAAATTCACAAACCCAATCATCCCGGCCTTCCCATTGTAGCTGGCTACCAAG
This sequence comes from Schistocerca serialis cubense, assembly GCF_023864345.2. Taxonomy (NCBI): domain Eukaryota; kingdom Metazoa; phylum Arthropoda; class Insecta; order Orthoptera; family Acrididae; genus Schistocerca; species Schistocerca serialis. The sequence goes on along the minus strand of NC_064638.1, from coordinate 1,003,631,031 downwards.
CCCCCACAGAACGTATCTCTGCCTACGTAGATCAACACCTTCAACCCATCACATGCAGTCTCCCATCCTTCATCAAAGACACCAACCACTTTCTCGAACGCCTGGAATCCCTACCCAGTCTGTTACCCCCGGAAACCATCCTTGTAACCATTGATGCCACTTCCTTATACACAAATATTCCGCACGTCCAGGGCCTCGCTGCGATGGAGCACTTCCTTTCACAGCGATCACCTGCCACCCTACCAAAAACCTCTTTCCTCATTACCTTAGCCAGCTTCATCCTGACCCACAACTTCTTCACTTTCGAAGGCCAGACATACCAACAATTAAAGGGAACAGCCATGGACACCAGGATGGCCCCCTCGTACGCCAACCTATTCATGGGTCGCTTAGAGGAAGCCTTCTTGGTTACCCAGGCCTGCCAACCCAAATTTTGGTACAGATTTATTGATGACATCTTCATGATCTGGACTCACAGTGAAGAAGAACTCCAGAATTTCCTCTCCAACCTCAACTCCTTTGGTTCCATCAGATTCACCTGGTCCTACTCCAAATCCCATGCCACTTTCCTTGATGTTGACCTCCACCTGTCCAATGGCCAGCTTCACACGTCCGTCCACATCAAACCCACCAACAAGCAACAGTACCTCCATTATGACAGCTGCCACCCATTCCACATCAAACGGTCCCTTCCCTACAGCTTAGGTCTTCATGGCAAACGAATCTGCTCCAGTCCGGAATCCCTGAACCATTACACCAACAACCTGAAAACAGCTTTCGCATCCCGCAACTACCCTCCCGACCTGGTACAGAAGCAAATAACCAGAGCCACTTCCTCATCTCCTCAAACCCAGAACCTCCCACAGAAGAACCCCAAAAGTGCCCCACTTGTGACAGGATACTTTCCGGGACTGGATCAGACTCTGAATGTGGCTCTCCAGCAGGGATACGACTTACTCAAATCCTGCCCTGAAATGAGATCCATCCTTCATGAAATCCTCCCCACTCCACCAAGAGTGTCTTTCCGCCGTCCACCTAACCTTCGTAACCTGTTAGTTCATCCCTATGAAATCCCCAAACCACCTTCCCTACCCTCTGGCTCCTACCCTTGTAACTGCCCCCGATGTAAAACCTGTCCCATGCACCCTCCCACCACCACCTACTCCAGTCCTGTAAGCCAGAAGGTGTACACGATCAAAGGCAGAGCCACGTGTGAAAGCACCCACGTCATTTACCAACTGACCTACCTACACTGTGAAGCTTTCTATGTGGGAATGACCAGCAACAAACTGTCCATTCGCATGAATGGACACTGGCAGACAGTGTTTGTTGGTAATGAGGACCACCCTGTGGCTAAACATGCCTTGGTGCACGGCCAGCACATCTTGGCACAGCGTTACACCATCCGGGTTATCTGGATACTTCCCACTAACACCAACCTGTCAGAACTACGGAGATGAGAACTTGCCCTTCAGTATATCCTCACTTCTTGTTATCCGCCAGGCCTCAATCTCCGCTAATTTCAATTTGCCGCCGCTCATACCTCACCTGTCTTTCAACAACATCTTTGCCTCTGTACTTCCGCCTCGACTGACATCTCTACCCAAACTCTTTGCCTTTACAAATGTCTGCTTGTGTCTGTGTATGTGCGGATGCATATGTGTATGTGTGTGAGTGTATACCTGTCCTTTTTTCCCCCTAAGGTAAGTCTTTCCGCTCCCGGGATTGGAATGACTCCTTACCCTCTCCCTTAAAACCCACATCCTTTCGTCTTTCCCTCTCCTTCCCTCTTTCCTGATGAGGCAACAGTTTGTTGCGAAAGCTTGAATTCCGTGTGTATGTTTGTGTTTGTTTGTGTGTCTATCGACCTGCCAGCACTTTCGTTCAGTAAGTCACATCATCTGTGTTTTTAGATATACAATGTATATGATAATTAGAGAACATGGTAGAAATAGAAGAGAGACTTCAATCAACAAAAATGGAAAAGAATATTAAAGAATGGAAGAGTTTAGATGTCTAGGTTTGATCCCCCAGAAGAAGATAATAGGGCAGCCGTAGAAATTCAGGAAATAACAAGTGTAAACTGTTGCTATTATTCCTTGTAGAATATATTTAAGTCCACAAATGTTAGTGGGAATATAAAAATCAAAATATGTTTAACTATATTAAGACATACAGAAATTTATGGATTGGAAGACCAGGTAATGACTATAAAGGAAGAAGGCTGGTTATTGAGATAGGGGATTTTCAGAATAATATTGGAGCAGTGAGAGAGGAAGAAAATTAGAAAACAAGGAAAAATGCAGAACTATGAACACTTTTTAGACAGGTGAATATTGTAATGAAAATCAAGTGAGGTAAAACAACATTGGCTGATCATCTACAGAGAATGTCAGAAACTCTGAGTATTAAGAAAATGTTTATAGCAATGCCTGAATGGAAAAGAGGAGATGCAGAAAAAAATAGCCTGAAGACATGGAAGAGGACCTCAAAGAAATGGGAGTCAGGAATTGAGAAGGAAAGCAATGGCAGACAAGAATGGAGGCAGGTAATGAAAGAGGTCAAGGTTTTACAAGGACTGTAGAACTGACCAGTAAATAAACCATGACGACTCAAGTTATATTTTTACACTTTTAGGAAGTCATAAATACATAAGGAAACCTCTGTTATTTATCTGAAGTACCACACCATATTACATGTAGCTAATTTCACATTCACCTTGCCACCTAGCAGACTGAAGAACCACAACTGACGGAGGAAAGGTAACACGGATATAAGCTATTGGAGACATGAGATCATTGGATAGCAACAGAATTTCACAAAAAGAACTGATACAGAAAAGGGAAAGTGTCTTACATGTCATCACAGCCCCCATGCATGCTACTTTATGGGGTTACAAATGAAAGATCATGAGGTGGATGAAAGTTTATAATATAGCCTGGTGCATCTTCCAAGACTTATTTTAAGGTTAACTGATGACTAATTTAGTTGTAGGAAAGGCAGGTGGTAAAGAGATTCATCACAGGAATTCTAATAAAGTGCAATTCACATATAAAGGAGACCTCATATGGCACACATGTTCAACGAGTTCTCAAAAATTCTTTGACACTCTAAAGTTTTCTAGAGTGAAAAATAATGTGAAAACTGTAATATTTTAGCAACAAATTTGAAATTACAGTTTTACAAAATGTTGCAAAATTTGGCATTTTTCCCATTCCTGTAAATCTGAGACTATCAGTTTACTAATATTGGTAAATGATAGTTATTAAATGCTGAAATTGGATATTAACTATCTTCTTAACTTCGAGAATTGCTTGTAATCTCAAAATAACAGTTGATATATTACACAAAGAACTAGATATCTAGATGTGACATTACCACACTAGATTCCAATAACAACTTTATTCACTAACATTAACCTTCCTAACAATTTCACAAAACCTATCTTAAAAAAAGGGGGGCAGCACGTCTTCGGGAGATCTTCAATTCAGTGTGTTACTTAAGAGACATTTTAATAACATGCAACCACAAATATGAAAAACACAAGAAGTGGTACTGTTGTCAACACACAAATCAAGACAGCATCTGATGCATTGCGACTCAACCTAGTCCCTGGCCTATGCCACAGGTCAAACTGTTTCCACAAACTTCATTCATGAAATAGCAACAATAATATTCAACAGATATTAAAACAAATATTATCAGTGCTCTGTTTAGCTGCCGGAAACACATTTGCATGATATCACGTGTCCTGTGCTATGATGGCTGAGGAAAGCAAATGGAGTGGGTGGAATGCTGACTTGCATGTTACGAAAGCTAAAACTTCATATTTGGTGACTTTCATATTTATACTTGTGGACAACAAAAATACACAGTTCAATGGATGCTCTACAGTAAAGATCTCTCCAATCTGTGTCATACTTGGCATAAGTTGTTGTGCAAAAATACCAGGAAATCTGAAGAAAACGGACACTGAAACACACTGGGTTGCACCTTAAAATTAGCTTAGGAACTCTTATGGAACAGAAGCATGTATTAAGTCTGTATTCACAGCTCTATGTTCTTGTTTTTAACCAAAGCAGTGATAATGAAACCTATTAATGCCTATATGACAAAGAATCTATTGTGTGTACTTAGAAAGGCAGGTCTAAGCTGTGTAAGATGATATGAGTGGGTACAATCCACCCCTCATAATTTAAAGGAAAACCAACTTTCCATGCCAGCAGGTTATGTGGACAGAGACAGATGTCTGGTGATGTGCTGAAGGCAGTTTCTTTCATTTTCAAATTTAGATCCCAGACACCTGTTTTCACACCATAGTAAGGTATTCAGGATCAGTGGCATAAGTAGTCTCAGAAGAGATTTCTTTTATTTTTTATTTTTTTGTGGGGGAGGCAGTGTTACAATAGTGTCAGTTGAATCTTTTCTAACTGATTTCATTTAATGAGTCAAAAAATGTTTCCTTTTCAATAATGTAAATAAGTGTGATATTTGATGTCAGTTAATATAACATAACTGTTAAGCATATTTTCATCTTCAACATAACATTGAAAAATATTATGAGAAGGAGAGTTGCTACTCACCACACAGCGGAGATGCTGAGTCGCAGATAGGTACAACAAAAAGACTCTCACATTGAAAGCTTTTGGCCATTAAGGCCTACGTCAACAATAAGACATGCGCGCCCGCACGCACACGCACCCACGCACACACACACACACACACGCACACACACACACACACACGCACACACACACACACACACACACACACACACACACACACACACACAACTACAGCCTCAAGCAATTGAAATCACAGTTTCGGCAACTTTCCTTCTAACAATATTGTTACATTCCATCCTGGATTTTCCATTGTTTGATAATACTGAAAAACAATGAAATAAGACAAATGTAGGAACATATAGTACCCAAAAATTAACTATCAGAAATGAATACCACACCTGGCAAAACATAATGGCAAAAAATAACATCAAAGTTGATGTAGCAGTGACTAGCACATTGAAATCAATAATGGGAATTAAAAATATTGTAGAAGCCTACCTTCCACTGAACTATGGTAGAAGATGCAGAAAGTGTATCTCTAACAAAATTTGAAATTTCCTTTGCTTGTACTACTCAACATATGGATTGTAGCTCTATGCACTATGGAGAAATGTCACACAAATAACCACTGGAACATAATTTCACAGGGTGCTGGTTATCTTGAAAGATGCAGAATGGACATGTGGCGTCGAGAGGTCACATCGACCACGTAAAGCATGATCTTTGAACTCTAACTGCTCTGACAAGCTGCCATGTTAATGTTCCAGTCAGCCTTTGTACCTTGTACAGTGTACAGGTGTATCTTTCTTTGTGTTGAAATATATGTATGTAAAGACTTTTATGGGAACAGTTTGTTGTGTACACAGTTATCCATATTCCCGTTTCCCATACTGGTAACCCCGAAGTTTCTACGCCTTCCACTACTTCTGCACCGACTGTGTGGAATCAACATGTTTTATGTTTGACGCCATGGCTGCCTCACCCAACATTTTATATGAGGATTTGGAGGGTCAGCTACTACTACCAGGCTACTCCAATCCCCTGCCAATGGTTGTTTCACCACTAATGGACAGTGATTTGCAATCTCCAATGAAATTAACCTCAAACTTTGCAGCTCTACAACAGCCGAATGTTACGCCGTTACCTCAAACAATGGACTCAGGTTTCGTGTCACCGGACTGTGCACGCCAACATGTGAAAGGTGAAGTTGACGATTTCCAGAAGTGTGTAACGATCGATCGCTCGTGTAGTGTTCAAAGGGACCCAAATTCACACATGTGCCTTGATCCTCTACGTGCCGCAATGTCGGTTGCAGTAGTGCCGTGTGCAACGCCGCCATTTGTGCAAAACGCACACGTGATCAACTGCTATCAAGCCATGGCAGTTTTGCCTTCCTCACAATTTAATAACGGACATTTTTATACATCAAGTTTGCCAGGCTCAACCGCAGATCTGTGGCCCAGTTTCTCGACCACATGGGTTCGAGCACACCCGATGGCACTTCGTCATCCAGGAACGTTGTACCACGACAATGTGACCGCCAGCAGGCTTCGCCAGTGATTTATGGTCCTACTACACGAAGTGCACCTCTGATATGGACAGAAAACTCTTACTGTTGCCACACCAAGTACCATCCCCCCCCCCCCCCCCCACCCCACCCCACTCCTCACTCATGGGGGCCCCGATTCCGACCATACAGTTGTTCGCTCCTTCCGCAGTACAATCTGCGCCTGCCGTGCCGGGCTTCCGTGTCATTTCCAAGGTGGACAATTTAAGTACTGTGCCTTCAACCTCCGGTCCAGTTTACGGGCCTACCTTGGGCGCGGCTCACCCATTCGTTTCCACAGTACCGACCGTGCCTACTGCGTCGTGCTTCCGTGACTCATCAGGGACATTGCAGCTGGCCGTTGTTCGGGACGTGTTTGCTAGTAACACGCCCACACCAGTAGTGTTGGGTTACACGACAGCCTATCCTACCGCAGGCAACCCCCAGCCCCCACCGACCGTCTGCTGAAGATACCACCTTTATACAAGGACAACCCCGTTTCATGGTTCACACTTGTGGAGCACCTTTTTGAATTACATAAGGTGACCGACGACAACTCTAAATTTCTATGTCTCATCACACACCTCCATGACCACTCAGATTTAATTTGTGACCTCCTCCTTTCGCCACCATCATCGCCAAAATACAAGTTCGCCAAGAAGACAATATTGGACTGACTCACCTGCTCGCCACCGGAATTAATAATCAAGATCCTGTATGAGGAACACCTGGGGGGCCGCACTCCGTCACAATTCTGGCGCTACCTTTGGCTACTTGTGAGTGAACATACGATGCTGGACGTTACCCTTTGGGCAGTATGGTCTGACAAGTTACCTACTGACCTGCAGATACACCTGCTACCACACTCCGACTCTATCGGATCTCACCTTCGCATTGAAGATCAGCTGTATGCACTACTGTGACAAAAACAACCAGCACACCTCTCACCGCTGGTTGGCACTACGCCACCATCTGCGGGCAGAGGCAGGGCTCGTTCCGCCTCCACACCATTCACACCACCGGGCAGTACTCCTTCACTCTCTCCTCTTTCCGAGCACTCAAGAATCGTACATGCGCCATACGTCCCGATTTACATTTCAGAACAGATCAACGAGGACAAATCTCCTCCACAGACACAATCACCACCACCGCCACTTCCGGCTCATCCATACTGTTGGTATCACAAGATTTTCAGGGATGAGGCCAAGAACCCTTGCCAGCACACAAATACTGACGGCAGGATCTAAATGATGCCGAGTCCTGTGGGGAACTTCACAGGCATTCTCAAACAGTGCACTCCATCCACTCGTCCTCTCGGCCGAGCGGTCGTTTATCCGTAACAGACATTTTGTCGAGGCTTGTTTTCCTAGTCCACACAGGCGCTGACTTGTCCATCATACCTACATCATTGGCTCCTCCCGTTTCTTCACCGACAACGTCGCTTCTACACGCTGTCAACGAATCAACATTACGAACTGTTGGCTCTGCTAAAGTTATGGTGCATCTATCTGCTTCTCTTCGTTTCCCGTGGACTTTTTACATCGCCGACGTTGATGAACCATTTCTTGGTATGGATTTCTTGTCCCATTACAAACTCTCCCCGAACATAGTCCAAGGTTCAGTGCTACACCACCCTTCTAACACTCAGATACCATGCTCAGGCACTTATGCTCGTCGATCCGTTTCCGTCGCGCCATGTGATTTGGTTCGTGAGTGCTTCACCCCCGCGGACAAAATTGTGAGCTGCGTCACTAATTTACTGTCAGAGTACGACACAGCGGCGCAACTCCATCGGCAAAATGACGAGTTGAAACAACGCATTGCTCACACTTTTGACGAGCTCACTGTGGCTTGTGCCTCACTTCTGCAACTGCAATCCACGGTTCCTTCACCTGTTCGACCTTCATCAGCAGGCACCAGCATGGATACTCATCAGGTTAGTTCAAAAACATTCACTGCATGTGACGATTCGCGTTCAGTTATCTCTGCACCCACCACACGCCCGCTACGTGCAGTGCCATGTGTTTCAAACAGTGCTTCTAATGACAGTTGCATGTGCGATGCGAACATGCCCACTGCGCAGTCTGCCGCCCCATGTGTTGGTAAACATTCCCCCTTTCTCGCGCGCCAACCATGTGCAGCCATCGCCGTTCCCTGCACAATGCCAACGCCTCTCTCGCCCGCACCAGTTACTCAAGGTAAAGCTAACAACAGACAGTCGCTGTGCACCCAGATCCACTACGTGCTGTGCGTGCAGCCAACCTCTCCAAACAAGCGCATGCCGCGCTCATGTAATAGGCATGTGACTTTCGTGCTGCCTTTTCCCACTCGCGCTAATGGTTACGCCGGACATTACTCAGCCTCATGTGCAGTTCTCAGTCTCTTCCGTCACTGACTGAACGACACACAAGATAATTACCACTGCCGGCCCTCCTATTAGGCACAAGGTTAGATGCCTCAATCCCATTAAGTTGCACGCGGCCTGCCAGCAAGTTAATGAACTTCTGCAGGCAGGCATTCTATAGCCATCGGACAGCAATTGGTCTTCACCCATTCACCTCATCACCGAACACAATGGTTTGTTTTGAATCTGTGGCGATTACAGATGCTTACACGCTCGTACCATCATGTGCTGAACCTACCCAGTGCTGAACATAAACGATTTCACCCATATGTTGTAAGGTGCCACAATCTTCAGTGTTATTGACTGTAAACGTGCCTATCACCAGATACCTGTAGCGCTGGAAGACATTACAAAGACTGCTATCATCACACCGCTTGGTTTGTTCCAATACAACTTCATGCCATTCGGCTTAAACAATGCGGCACAAATGTGGCAACGTTTCATTGATACAATCTCATGACAGTTCGAGTTCTGCTTTGCATACCTGGATGACATCCTTGTTTTCAGCAAGTCGACTGAGGAGCACAAAGTTCATTTATCTCAAGTCCTCCAGACCTTGAACTCCAATAGTGTCGAGGTCAACAAAGATAAATTACAATTGCGCCAGTCTTCTGTGACATTTTTGGGTTACACCATCTCCACAGATGGAATACAGCCTCCCAAATTTCACGTGCAGGCTATCGCGTCATTGCCAACCCCAGCTATGTACAAAGAGCTCCGACGTTTCCTGGGTACTGTACGGAAGTAGCCTACTCACGCCTTATAAAATTCACATCAGTCTTTCCATTGTGTGCCAGCCTAGTCCGCTGTAACTAGCTCCGACGTCAAAAATGTTGCGCAATACTTTAAAAATCAAGTAAATAACCTGAAATGTTTCTAGCATGTCAGGAGTAATAGTAAATCTATGTGTGTTGAATATCAGTTCAATAACTTTAACCATTTTCAAAATTTGGACATTTTTCTGTAAAAATCATTGGCACAACAGAAAATAGCTAGAAACTTAAAAATTTATATTTAGATTCCTTTTTCATAATAATTTAGTAGAAACAGTATTCTGGATCTCACAAATTAAAAATTTAGTTGAAATTCATGATTTTCTGGTTTTTGTCTTAGAAATTAAGGAAGCAAGATAGATTAAGTAGGCGAATAAATAAGGGTAGGATGTTAAATTTAAGTAGAAGGGAGATCCGCTATAATCATAAAGATGTGAGAAGTTTCAACAGAACAACTATAAAACTATAGCAATAGCGTATCTCCAAAGGGCAAGTTCAGAGCTCGTCTACTGCGTGTAGTGTAATTAAATTAATTCTCTCGCCCAAAATATTTGACTTACCCACGTCAGATTTTTATTATGATTACTTACCTGTGTGCTGATTGCACATTTAAATTAAGAGCTTCATCGGCCATCAGCAAAGGAAGCAATGATTTATTCGATAACTTAAAGTGGTGCATTACTAGCCCAGCGAATAGTCGGGAGAGCGGATTTGATCAGGCGTTCCCTTAGCCGTCCGCACCGCGGCTTTATAAGAACGCTGCGCAAGAAAAAAAGGCCCCAGTTCTCTCCAGACGCTGATTAGCGCACCACCTGTGCCGGGAGTCGCATCGCATCGGTATCATTGCAATAAACAGCCTCGGATGCCGTAATAAGTTACTCGGGATACGCGTAACCATGAAATCGTTTTTGAGTGAAGTGTTAATTCTGGGATGACTTTAATGATCTATCTTCAGTTTGCGTATGTCGTATTTTCACGTGCCGCCGCGGGACAGACATTCTACCGTTATTTAGCGTGGCATTTGATGAACATTATCATCAAATTATGGCGAGCATTCACTTAAACATTTAATTTGAACAGTTATAGTTGCATCAGCGCATTAGACTCTGAACTGCTCTGGTAGTTGGATTGTGTGGATTATTTTTGGTCTGTGAATTTCAGAATATAGTGAACATTTTAGAGAGAATCGTTTTTGATTATGAATCCCAGACAATCTCCTAATTCCTCAGAGCTATAAGCTGTAGCTATAAATGTATTTCTCAGATGAAGTGGGCGCTAGGAATTCTAATTACAGGCTACATGTTTTGCTAATCACTTTCTGGTTGCCAATATTGTAGTTAGAGAGCCAGTGTTGAGAACGGCAAACAACAGCATTAAATAAATAAATAAAAGGAACATTTAAATAAACAATAATTCCACCCGCCGCCCCACATATGTTGCTAATCGGCCGGGAAATGCATCTTTTCTAAATTACATTCTACATTCATATATAATTTATTTCCACCCGCCGCCCCACAGTACCATAAATTACTACCACCGACATCTACCTTCTGCCACCACCGTGCAGGCCCCACTGACGGACTCGGCTGTCCAGCAAAGAGACTTTGGGCTTTAAACCAGTCTGTTGGACTGAACCTATGCTAGAGGCCTTCAGGGCTCTAAAGACAGTGTTAGCTCACGCCGTCATACTTGCCCACCCTGATCCATCTGCCAAGTTGTTCATCACTGCGGACACCAGCGACATCGCGGTTGGGGCAGTACTACAGCAACGCAAAGATGACACGGTTTCAACCCCTCACTTCTTCTCTAAAAGACTGTCTACAGCACAGAAGAAATATTCCGCTTATGACAGAGAACTTCTGGCAGTCTATGAAGCCGTGAAACACTTTTGCCCTGACATCTAGGGCCTCAAAAGACGCAGAATGGACATGTGGCGTCGATAGGTCACATCGACCACATAAAACATGATCTTTGAACTAACTGCTCTGACAAACCGCCATGTTTACGTTCCAGTCAGCCTTTGTACCTCATACAGTGTACACGTGTATCTTTCTTTGCGCTGAAATATATGTATGTATAGTCATTTATGGGAACAGTTTGTTGTGTATACAGTTATCCATTTTCCTGTTTCCCATATTGGTAACCTCGAAGTTTCTACGTCTTCCGCAACTTCCGCACTGTTCCCAAAGACATATATAGCACAGTTGTTCCCTTTCTGTAAAGTAGGAAGTGTTGGCCATCTAACAATGTATGTTTACCATGAAGGAAACACCAAGGAAATTTCTGATGAAGTTTGTAACTTTTTGTTGCACTACATTCAACAAAACATTAAGAGAAAGATGTGCAGTATCTAATATTGTTCAGTGACATGACCTGGACAAAATACGGATCATACACCGGTTTGTTTTCTACTCAATATGGTTGATAACAAAAATATTTAAAACTATAACCCATTATTTGCCTATATGCAGACACTCCTTTCTACCCTGTGACATGGACTTTAGGGCCATTAAATGACTCATCAGGAAGAGTGACAGAACATATACAATGGAAGAATATTGTGGGCTCATGAAAAAGAGCAGTGTGTCTGGACATTTCTCCATCAAAGTAGATGATATTCTAGCTTTCAGGAAATGGTGGCCCAGGAAGTGTAAAGTGTAAATAGATGTGTTTATCAGATGAGACATAAGGAAGTGATATTCCCAAGCAAAATAAAATTACTTCTCAATTATCCAAGTTGAAATATACCGAATATAAATCAGATATGAAATCGGAGAATGTTGCTTATAAGTATATTGACAGCCCACATATCCTCTTAAATGCTACAATATCCTACGGAGTCTACTTCATGAAAAGTTTGGAGAAAGCATACGTCACTGGTAGTGTTCCAATACTGAACAAGTGAAGGAGCTGCAAAAATTTACACAACATATTCCTGCCAGATACACAGCAGTTTGTGTGTGACACCTCAAACTGCCCACAGTATACATAGAAGAAGAGTCAATGAATGGAAAGAAAAGCCGCCTGTTATTGCTCTATTCTCATACTTTTTTGAAGATTCTTATCAGTTCCCAATTTTGTAATATCTAAAATACTAATAAAGTTTTTCTGGCAGTTTTCTGTTTATTTCTTATTTCATTACAGTTTTTAAAATTCCTATGATTGTAGCAGTCATACTTTGTGAAACGGGCATACGTACAATATATGAAATGTACAGTAATTGCCTTTTATGTCACATTATCAAACTAGTTTTCCTTTCAGTACTGTGACAAAACTTTGACTGAAAAAGCTGCAGGAAAGTTTCATGTGCAGACTTTGTGTTCCAAATTAACTGTGAAGTTTTTTGTGGCTCCTAAACATTTTCACTTTCATTAGACATGTCCTTACTGCACCTTGTAGTTCGAATGAAAGTAATACAAGAAGATGACCATTACGTGTATAATGGCCTCAAACAATGTTGCAAAAAAATGAAGCACATGTTTGCTTCGAAGCTCTGTAGATTTTTTTTAGAAGAGAACAAATCAAGAAATACTGCCACTGCTGTAGTGACTCAGAAATGATTTGATTTATAGCTTGCACTTCAATAAAGAAATCACAAATATTAAAACAAACTGTTCTGACCATGCAAATTTTGCTATAATGGATGTAAGTACACTGCATCATAATCTATGCACCCAGCAAGGAATACACATGAACTATGAAGGGGAGAAGTTTGTGTGTGATCATGTCAACATTATAATTAAAGAAAGACTTGAATGGAACAAAACTATGCATGAAAATAGTGGTCTGAATAACAAGATTGTAAATCATTTTTTAAGGTGAAAGTTAGTGACTCTGTAGGTAATAGATTTCTTGTGCTTGAGCCGGAAGCTGAAAGCAACACTTTAAAATTAATGTTAATAAAAAGTAAAAATAAAACTTGCTTTAATGCAAATGAACACTTGCTGTACTACGAACAATGTTTTAATTTTAAAACATTTTTGCAATGCTGAAAATGTTTACAACTGTATGTGAGTAGCCTAGATGCAAAAGCTGCTAACTGCATGATAAGTGAAACTGAGATAATCACGAAAAACCCATCCCATTCAAATTACTAAAGTTAAAGATTTCATTTCTTTTTTAAAGTAAGTAAAAAAAACTAATTAAATACTCAGTATTAACAGCTGAAATCTGTGATCATGTTTTATACATTAAAATCTTAATTGAAATATTGAGTTGGTTTCTGCATCCAATTACAAAACACACATTCCGTTGCAAAACCAGCTACTCAGTGATACATTAGGAATGACAGGAGAATAGAATTTAATCATCATGAATATAAACAGAATACATTTTATTTTGAACAGAAGTCTGAAAATTCTACAAAATTTGCATATAAAAATACGAGAGTGACATCTTTTAACTGGGAAAAACTGACTTATCTAACGTCAAAAAGAGAACACCACCCTCTATATTTCGACATCACAATATATTACAGAAAATACAATGAGTTCCAAATTGCATCTTAGTAAAACATCAACAAAATTTTAAAAAATGAAAAAATTGGTGGAAAGTTGCATCTTGGTTAAATCAGCAACAAAAAGTTCTGGAAAACGAAACTGGCTGAAAATTGCTTTTCAGTGACAAACAACACCGTCCATCAGCTCAACATCGCTTCTAGCTACCTCCTTGTTCTGCGGGCTGGCAGCAGCAGGAGCAACTCTAGGAGTGCCTTCCTGCTCATCCAGCACCTCAGTGTAGAATCTGAGTTTGTTACTGGTCACCCAGTCTTCACCAAAGTAGAGCTCCAAAAGCTTTGCGACGTCTCCACCAAATTTGGCTTATGGAAGTTCTACACCTGTTGTGATTGATGTTGGGCTGTTTCCTTTGCTGAACTTTATCCCCTCTTCAGAATGCTCCTCCATTCTCCAGCTTCAAAATTGTAGAAGCACTCTCCAGAAACTGTACAAGTCATCTCGTTTTTACTTGTTATGACCACAATTTTGTTTGCTTTTTGAATCTGGAAAGTTACCAGTAACTTTCACTGAGTTTTCTGCATTTTCTTTCAAATCTTGGAACAGGACATTCATTTTGTCCTAGGCATACTACTGTTGCAAATTTCTCAATGTGCTGAATGTATAAAGACAGGTTTTCAATTATGCTCAACTTGCAAAGTTTTCGATGTTACTGAAAACTCTGTCAGGTGGTATGAATGAGTGGCTCACTACTGGGAACCACAGTTCGATTTCTTCTACACTGCTAGGAGCTTCAAGAAAAGACCAGTGGCATAGCATGCTGATCATCGTCCTGTTTTCATTATTACCCTTACATCCACCAGAAACCAACTGAAGTTTTTTCGCTCCGTCAACATTTAGATGAGGTAATCTGTGGTGAACCATCAATGCTAGTTGGTTTGATCCTTTGGCATAGCCATATTCCAATCAAATGTGTGAAAACGTGTGTGTGTGTGTGTGTGTGTGTGTGTGTGTGTGTGTGTGTGTGTGTGTTCTTGGGGGCCTCCAAGGAGCCCTGACAGATTGTAAAGTTGTAAGGCATGTTTGACAGAAATAATACGCTGCTTGGTAAACCACCTTTGGTGGTACTAGTTTCTTCTGACAGTCATACTTGAGAGTTATTTCAGCATCATTATTTTCTTTCAGCTTTGTGTTGGGCACCTCAGCTTTCATTATGTAGACTTTGAGATTGGTTTGCAGGCTCTCCTTTTTGGCACTTCGCTTTTCCACTTCAGTGGGAATTTACAGTGATGAGCATATTAAGCAAGTATAAACAAATGGGGCACCAAAGCCTTTGCAAAAAATGTTCCTGTAGTAACCGTATTTGACAGTGGTTTTAGGGTTCTCTTCACAATACAAGGTCCACACACATCTTTATTATTGTCAGTTCACTACTTAAACAGACTCTGTGGGTGTTGGTCCCTCGCGAGCATTGACATTGTAACGGGTTCAGCTTCATAACGTGATTTTTAACACAGTAGGAAAAGACAGACTACTACTTACCATGAAGACATATCAAGTTGAAGACAGGCTCAATTAAAAGACACTTACATAAAGCTTTTGGCCACAGCCTTCATCAGTAAAGGCATACACTCACCATTCACACAAACAAGCACACACACCTCACAGACACACGACTGCCAACTCCAACATCTCAGGCCAGAATGCAGTTGTCACTTGGGATGCAAGCAGCAATCTGGAGGGGCCATATTTCTGTGAATCTTTGTGTATTTTTGGGCATCTTTATGCATCTTTTTGCTCATCCCACTCCTCTCAACAACCATCAACACTTATTTTGCCCATTTCTGTGACATTCCAGTTTCCTTTACAATATTCCAGCCACAATGGACCCTTACTCCATCTTTCTGCACCAGTTTAATAAAATATCCCTCTCCCTGACTAAAATCCAGTCCCACATCCTGTTTCTCAAATGCTGCTTAAACAATGGAATCTCCCCCCCCCCCCCCCCCCCCTCCAACAGCCTAACTGTAAAGATTCCTTCCTCTGGATCCCATCCATCCTTCCACAATGACCTACACCTTCAGATTCCACCAATCCCTGGCCTTCACAAACACGATACTGCAAAAACACATCACCATGCCACAGGCATCCAAGAAGCACCTCTGCTCCCTCTGTTAAGGTACTACGGCACTACTGCTCTCCAGTCCCTACTCCATACAACACATCACTGAAATTGAATCCTTCACTCTTCAGCACCTGGAGGAGCTTTCCAGACACCATCTCCATGAGTTATCCAATCTGCTGACACCCTACTGCCACCTTTGGGCACCACTATCCAACCCCTTCGTACCAACAATTTTCCTCTTTGTCCACCTCTCAAGGCAGCTAAAACATGCCTAGCTGATATTTTCAGCTTTCCACAAACCCCAAAACTCTCTACAAACTCTCCATCACATCCAGAGCCAAAACATTCCTGTCACACTGTTGTTAACCTTTCCACCAATACTCTCAGCTCCACAGAAGTTTCAGTCCTATCCAAAGGCCTCACTTTTAGCCCTATACTCAAATTTAACCACACTGGACTTATCGAAGACCTACTCTTCTTCTCCAGATCCCTGCAATGTAAGCACTCCTTTGCCACCAATCACTCCATCCAAAATCATCCAATCATGATCCTCTCCCACCCCCACCCCCTCCTCCTCCCACCTATCCACCCACTGGTCACCTTCCTGGAATTCTTTACCTCTTAATTAGCCTCACCATCCTTCCTCATTTCCCTTCCTCAGAACGCCAACCTTTCAGTAGAAGAAGAAACAGTCATACATAACCTCAAAACAAATCCTGATCATAATCATCCTATCTGCAAACAAAGGTTCCAACACTGTTACGAATCGCAGTGACTACCTGGCGGAAGGCTTCTGTCAATTATCGACCCCTCCACCTATAAAGTCTGCCAGAGTGATCTCAGTCCAAAAGTCCAACACAAACTCCAGTCCCTGCTTAAAGACTTAGGCCCTCCCTGGGACACGCCCCTGAATCCATTTCCCTCCTTACCTCTACAACACCCCACACATCCACATTCTACATGTTCCCAAAAATCCACAAACCCAACAATCCTGGACAGCCCATTGTGGCTGGTTAGTGTGCCCCCACTGAAAGAATTTCAGCTCTCATTGACCAATATCTCCAACAACCAAGTCTACCACAGCAAAGCCATCACTCACTTCCTTCACCAACTCTCCAACATCCCTACCCCTTTGTCTCCTGGATCCGTACTCGACACTGTTGACGTCACCTCCCTATACACAAACATCCCTCATGCCCATGGTCTTAACTCTATTGAACATTACCTTTCCCAACTTCCTTCAGACTCCAAACCCACTACTCATGCCTCATACACCTTACTAACTTTATCCTAACCCACAACTACTTCTCATTTGAAGGGAAGGTATATACACAAATCCGCGGCACAGGCATGGGCATCCACTGGCTCCCTCTTATGCCAATCTTTTTATTGGCCATCTACAGGAGACATTCCTAGCCTCCCAAAACACCAAAAGTCTGGTTCGGGTTCACTGATACTATCTTCATGATCTGGACTCGGGGGCAAGACACCCCATGTTTATTCCTTCACAATCTCTTTAACACCTTCTGTCCCATTTGCTTGACATGGTGCTCCTCAACATAGTGTGCCACCTTCCTAGATGTTGACCCCCTCTCTGATGGTTCTATCTGCACCTCTGTCCATATTACACCCACCAACCAAAAATAGGATGTGGATTTTGACAGCTGTCATCCCTTTCACACCGAAAAATCCCTCCCATAGAGCCTGGTCAGTCGGGGATGGTGTATCTGCAATGAAAAGAACTCCCTTGCTCAATATACTGGGGGCCTCACCAATGTCTTCATGGACAGGTACTATCCTCCCAGACCTAGTCCGCAAACTGATCTGCCCCATGCCATTTCCCTTCACACAGTGAATCCTCCCCCCCCCCTCCCCTCCCCTCCCCCAAGAATCAGCCACAAAGAAGTGTCCCCTTCATCACCCACTACCATTCCAGAATGGAACAACTGAACCATGTCCTTCGTCCAGGGCTTTGATTTCCTATTTTCATGCCCTGAAATGAAGGGCATCCTACTGAGATACTTTCCACCCCTCCTAAAGCAGTCTCCCATCACCCACACAACCTACACAACATCCTAGTCCATCCCGACACCATTCCCAATCCCAACCCCTTGCAACAAGAATCGTATCCCCATGGAAGACCCATGTGCAAAACCAATCCACCCACCCAGCACTTCCTATTCCAGTCCTGTCACAGGTCTATCCTACCCCATCATGGGCCAGCATCCAGCTATGCCACAATCACTGCACAGCTTTTTATGACTGCCAAACAGCAGTCCACCATCAAACAGTGGCCAAGAGCAAAGTAGATGACCCCATGGCACAACATGCAGCTGAACATAACACACTTTATTTTAATGGCTTGTTTTGTTAATTGCAGTAGAAAATTCTAGATCCTTGTACTCTCTTCCTGTAGAGAGGAATTTTAACTTGACCATCAACTGCCCTGTGGAGAAATTGCTTTCCTGATAGAAGTATTTTTTGGTGTCAAAAAATAGTTGTGAGTTTTTCCAAATTCATCTGAAAGTACAGTGAAATCCCGCCTTTACACTTTACAAGGAACTAACAAAAAAATAAATAAAAAAGTGTAAAATGTGGGAAATAATGTTTTAAGCTGTAAAAGTTGCATATAGGATACCCCTTGCATTTTTGCATTTTATGTATGATATATGCACATAACAGGCATCAAAAGACTTGTCACGGACCCTGCTATTCCTCTCCCCTCCCTGCCCCACTCCAGACTGCTGCCTTCCTTCAACATAACAGCTACCTATATGTGTATGTGCCTATCTGCAACTCAAGGTGTCATCTTCATGGTGAGTAGCAATCTGTCCTTTTCCTAATATTATAGGTATTCCAACCTGGAGTTTCCATTATGTGATAGCGGCATTGTGTTAGTTAAAGTATTCCAGTGGTAAAACAGTCCCCCAATCATAACTCCAGGTGGATACCCAATTCTATAACAAGTATGCCATGAAACAGCATCCAGCATAGAGAAATAAAACATGTAAACAATTCACAATGATAAGAAATAGACAATACTTTTTTTAAACTGTTTACCTCCTTTCCTTGTGCACTTTTTAATTCATCCTCTACTAGCATATCCACTTTCATATCTGGAAACTCCTCACGGAAAATTTTGTAAATCATGTCATCATGGGGTGTCAGTCTCAAAAGCTTTGGATCTACTGAACATAAAATCTGAAAAGTAAAATTGTTGGAAGATAAACATTGTGTAGCATTAATGCTTGTATGTGTAACAACTTTTATCATTCCTGTTCAAGTTAAATCAGATATTCTTAACATAATTTAGGAGAACAAATACCACAGGAGAAAGGAACATTACTCTTTGAACAGTAAGTGACTACAACTAGCAAGCTACAGATGTCTTTAACAATACAAGCACGAATTATTTTATAGAAAAATTATTTCATCTGCAAATTCATTAGGATGACCTTGTTCTAGGAACATGAGCTGTTAATTGTATCACCTCAGAACAATAATTAGTAAGAATATATTGTGGAAATGTCCGAGTTGAGAGGAAGAGTAAGTTGAATGAAATATTTCCTAAATCTAAACTGATTTTAAAGTTTTATTCTAATTTCAGTAAAGAGGCAAACATTCTACACATTTAGTGCTCATTTAAGACAGAGGGAATTGTAAACAATAGAAGAGAATCAGTTAAGAGTAGTACTAAAAATACAAACATAGCCACATATTACAATCCACTTTCATACAAGAAGATTTTAAATAATTACCTTAATCAATAACATAAATTAGCAACAACTGAAACTGGAGATACTTTTCCCAAACAAGATACTGTTGCTGCGACATTTCTCAAGATTTTTTGTGCATACAAATGTCTGGCTGCAAAAGATTTGATAGGCATCCACACCCTCAGGTATGGTAAGGCTAAACACTGTACCTACTGCATACTTCCAAACAGATGGAAGACAGAAAGCTCATTTTTCTTCTAAAAAAGGAGGTGTGTAAATTGAAACTAGCAAACAAAGTTCAATATAAACTCACAAGTAGTGAATATTTTAATAAAGAAACACGAAGAAATAATACTGTTTCAAAACACTTCAAATTCCTCTAGCCTGTCATTGTGAAATTAAAATGATGATTACTTCTTTCCGAAGTATGTAATTTCATTTTCAATTCAAAACTTTTCACACAAATTTTTAAGACTTGGTCTCACTTAAGTGCTGCGCTTGGCTGTTTGAGAAATTTGTATTGGTTGTAGGTTACTTTCTGATAAAGTATATGTGGTGTCACCGCCAGCCACCACACTTGCTAGGTGGTAGCTTTAAATCAGCCGCGGTCCATTAGTACATGTCGGACCCGCGTGTCGCCACTGTCAGTGATCGCAGACCGAGCGCCACCACACGGCAGGTCTCGAGAGACGGACTAGCACTCGCACCAGTTGTACGGACGGCGTAGCTAGCGATGCACACTGACGAAGCCTCGCTCATTTGCAGAGCAGAAAGTTAGAATAGCCTTCAGCTAAGTCCATGGCTATGACTTAGCAAGGCGCCATTAGCCTTACATAGCAATTGATACTTATCGTATAAAGCATGTCTCATCAAGAACGATGTATACAACAAGGATGGATTAAAGTTAAGTATTCCAGCAGCTACGTACTTTTCTTTATAGCATTCATTACGTATCCTGTTTCAAACCTCACGCCATGCTTCATGAGCTTTTAGCGTGCATTGCGGTCCCCTCAAATCACACTGTGTCGGCACATCTGTCGACACATCATATGGCGACGAGGATGGGATCCGAACCCACGCGTGCATAGCACATTGGATAGGCAAGACACACTTGACTTTGCTCAGGAAGCATTTGCAACTTCGCCAGCTGTGTGTCACATTAACCGGCCCGCCGGGCGAGCTGCACGGAACTGTAAACAGCCCTCGCGCACGTCCGCGCAGCCACGTGTGCCGCGCAAGCACGCAAATGCAGTGAAATCATGCCCGCGGTGTGCTACTAGACATTCGCGTGAGAATTGCCCGTCACGCCAAGCTATTTGCTTTTTCTTTCATAAAAAAGGACATGTTCAGAATGTTTGCCAGAAAAAGCTCAGATCGGACACTAAAAACAACGATTCCAGGCCCTTTGCTTCGCGCCGGAATCGAACCACGAATACTCAGGCTCGTGAACCTTCGCCCATGGACATTCATGTAGTTAATTCCACTCCGTCCAGTGCCACTTTCTCTAACAGTGACTGTGTGCGTCCCACAAAAAGTGTGCGTTGACGTCGCCAGAAATCTCGTCAGGTCGCAAGTGCTTATGTACCTGTATCAGTTCAAATTGCACGAGAAAGTCGCTCTTGTCGTCGGCAGGACAATGAACTTTTTGTAGACTTGGACTTTGAAGGCAAAGTGATATCATTCCAGCTCGATACCGGAGCTGCAGTTTCATTGATCAATCACAACACGTACAAACAACTGGGCAAACCTCCGTTGCGTGCCGCAACTGTTAAGTTACTTAGTTATTCAGGACAGCAGATCCCTGTGTTAGGACAGTGCACTCTTCTTGCAACATACAAGGGACAAACAAAACTTGTGTCATTTTACGTTCTTCGTTCTTCTACTGCAGTGAACTTGTTTGGTTTAGATTTATTTCAGTTGTTTAACTTGTCAATAGTCAATCAGGTCCTCTCAGTGAACTAGATTGTGCCTTCCGCCAGTGTTTCTCGTCCATGTGAAGAATTTGCAGACATTTTTGCACCGGGCCTTGGTTGCGCTAAGAACTATGAAGCATATTTGGAACTGAAAGTAAACGCGCAACCCAAATTTTTCAGAGCGCGCAATGTTCCCCATGCATTGCGTGATGAATCGCAAGAACATTACACGATTTAGAATCACAAGGTGTAATTGAACGTGTGCAGGCTTCTCTCTGGGCCTCACCATTAGTAATTTTGCCAAAACCTTCCGGAAAATTGAGACTTTGTGTGGACTTCAAGGCAATAGTGAATCCACAACTAGTGATTGCAACTTTTCCTTTACCCCGCCCGGAAGATCTTTTTGATAAACTGTGTCCGGGTAAATACTTTTCGAAGTTGGACCTAGCAGATGCGTACTTGCAAATACCGGTGGACGCCGAATCCCAGCGCGTCTTGGTGGTTAACACGCATCTTGGTTTGTACCGATTCAAAAGACTGCCATTCGGGTGTGCATCCGCCCCTGCATTGTTTCAGCAATATTTACAAACTGTTTGTGCGTCGGTTCCTACTGCTGCGAACTATCTGGACGATATTGTGATCTCCGGAAAGACAGCAGATGAACATTTAGCAAATCTTCGAACATTATTTCAGGTATTGCGACAACATGGTCTTCGCTTGCGGAAGGACAAATGTGTGTTTTTTGCTCGTGACTTACCATATTTGGGACATGTAATTAATGCCCAAGGCATACATCCCAGTCCAGAGCACCTCCGTGCCTTCGCCGCAGAATTTGAAGCAGCTACAGAGTGTGCTGGGAAAAATTAACTATTATCATAACTTTGGCCCGCATGCCTCTTCCATTTCAGCTCCACTTCATCGATTACGCCGTAAAGGTGTTCCGTTCGTCTGGACGACGGAATGCGAACGTGCTTTTCGCCAGTTGAAATCGGCGTTGCTTTCAAATACTTGCCTTACGCCATTCGATCCCCAGAAACCCCTTTTGTTGATGGTAGATGCATCGGATTTCGGGATCGGTGCTGTGCTTGCGCACAAAGATGGGTCGCATGATCGCCCTATTGCCTTTGCGTCAAAATTGCTCTCGTTAGCACAAAGAAATTATTCACAAATCGAGAAAGAAGCTTTGGCTCTCATATTTGGTGTTACTAAGTTTCATGATTTCTTGTATGGTCGTCACTTTACCATCATCACAGACCAGAAACCTTTGACATCGCTTTTTCATCCGAACAAGCCTGTACCTCCACGTATAGCGCAGAAATTCATTCGCTGGTCTATTTTCCTCTCGCAGTACCGCTACGATATCTTGTATCGGTCCACTGCTAAGCACGGAAATGCCGATGCGTTGTCCCGTTTGCCTGTTGCTGAGGATAGAGCATTCGATTCTTCCAAACTTGCTTGCATGTTCATTGATTCGGAAACCGATGACGTGGTCGAATCGTTTCCGATTGATTTTCGTCGTGTAGCTACAGCCACAGCTGCTGACCCTGTCCTTGCTACGATTTTGCGTTTTGTCTTCGTATCGCTCTCAGCCCCGAGATGGTCGCTCGCCGGCTGAGTTGCTCCATGGTTGTCCTCATCGAACCTTGATGTCTTTGCTGCATCCGCCGCATCAGGTTCCTGTGCAGCGGCAGACTCCTGCTTTTGCTCCAGGCGAGGTTGTATTCTATCGCAACTATCGCGGTTCACGGCGTTGGCTCGCAGGGCGCATTCTTCACTGCCTCGGCCGCGCGATGTATTTGGTTTTGGGGGCCTCTGGTGGGGTGCGTCGGCATCTCAATCAGCTGCGCCTCTGTCGTCGCCCGGGTTCTGCCGCTCCCCGTCTGCTTTCAGCGACGGTGCCGTCCGGTCAGCGCCCTGGGGACCCATCTACTGGCTCGCCTCATCCCCAGGTGTTACCAACGCTGCCTTCCATTTTGCCCCATCGCGACGCAACGCCGCCGCCTGTTCTCCTGCCGGCGCCGCCCGCAGTGGACGCGTCGCTGCAACCGCCTGGCGCCTCCCTGGGTCACGCGCCGCCGATCGCTTCCCGTGACCAGATGTCCTCCGCCATGGAACTCTTGCCCGCTCCGGACCAGATGTCGTCTTCGCCCGTCGGGTGACCCGACCAAATGGAGGTCGACCCTTCGGCCCCTCCTGTATCTCTCAGGGCGCATACACCGCATGTTGACGTGCACCCTGGACTAGGTTTTCAGGCGTTTCCTAGCTCCCCTTGGACCGAATGGCAGGGTGCGGGTGGCACAGCCTCGCCTGTTGTTAGGCTCCCCACCTCATCGCATACGTCAACATGGGGTCCTCCCCACGGCGGGCGGAAACCTTATACCACGACCATTCGCCGATTTGCGGGGGAGGAATGTGGTGTCACCGCCAGCCACCACACTTGCTAGGTGGTAGCTTTAAATCGGCCGCGGTCCATTAGTACATGTCGGACCCGCGTGTCGCCACTGTCAGTGATCGCAGACCGAGCGCCACCACACGGCAGGTCTCGAGAGACGGACTAGCACTCGCACCAGTTGTACGGATGACGTAGCTAGCGATGCACACTGACGAAGCCTCGCTCATTTGCAGAGCAGAAAGTTAGAATAGCCTTCAGCTAAGTCCATGGCTACAACTTAGCAAGGCGCCATTAGCCTTACATAGCAATTGATACTTATCGTATAAAGCATGTCTCATCAAGAACGATGTATACAACAAGGATGGATTAAAGTTAAGTATTCCAGCAGCTACGTACTTTTCTTTATAGCATTCATTACGTATCCTGTTTCAGACCTCACGTCATCCTTCGTGAGCTTATAGCGTGCATTGCGGTCCCCTCAAATACCACTGTGTCGGAACTTCTGTCGACACATCAGTATACATTTGCTTGTCAAAGTTTTGTCATGGTAAACTTTCAGGTGCCAAGAAATCAACCTGGTAAAGAATTTGACAATCTGGTGGCGTGAAGTGGTCACTTGGCCACACTAAGACAGTTTCGGAAGCACTTTTGAGTTGGTGACTGACTGAAGGTAAGCTTCCTGGAAGATAATGAGAAAAGAAATCTACAAATTTAGTTTAAGAATGCACAGACAAGTGGCAGTAGCACCGAGTAAAATTTTCTCAGTCTTCCAGCCACATCAAGTGGTTAAAATGCCATAAGCTTTACACCAAGTATCCCTTGGCCACTGTCAAGTGGAATGACTGCTCGAACACCCTTACCTGCCAGCCGTGACATCCCGAGGGCCCATGGTATCAACATATATCAGCATATGTTGACGGTGTTCAATGTGGCCACTGCAGTCCTGCAGTCCTGCAATCACTAGATTCTGGAATGCAGGCCACTGCTTCTATTAAGAAAGTTTTCAATGATTTTTATTTCAATGGCTTCTTTAATTCCTGAAATTTTTAGTGAGAGCCATGACAGAGGTGTCATCAAATTTCACCTGATGACTGTTTTCTACAGCATGCTCAGCTAAAGCAGATTTTTTTGAAGTATTGTAGGCAATAAAACCTCTCCTGCTCTTTCCTGCATTCCTCTACAGTGCACGCTGTCTGACATAGCACTGCCCACAAACTCAGGGTATTTTGTACATCCTGAGAACTGCCAGGCTTCTGACAAAGGTCTGAAGATAGATTTAATTTTGTGTCCTTTCTGCACATTGCTTATCTAACATGGAGCCAAAGAACACCAGTAGAAATACAAACTTATTTTACTGTTCCTCATCAGTGGTTTTACTGCAACTCTCGTTTGAGATCACTTCATTTATCAGGCAGTCACTGTACCATTTGTCTCTGAAGTGCCTCAACATGCAACAAATTACTGGGGTCTGATGGTGTTATTGCAAAATGTACCAATGTATAATCACACTGTTTTCCTGTTTCAGGCAATGTCTGATGGCAGGTAGGTACAGATAAGTGCGCACTGGTTTTCTGTATATGCTGTGGACAAAGCATCCATTGCATTTGCGATAGATGAGGACATCAAGGAAGGCCAAAGTGTAATCATCTACTCTTTCCATAATGAAATGGTTGTTCCAGGCACTATCAACATAATGAAACAAACAACTAGTCTTTAATGGGGCCACGTCTCAGGCAATATCCTCTAACTTCTCCAGGAAGAGGTTTGGGATCGTGGCCAACAATGGGCTTCCCATTGTAACATCACTGATCTGATCATAATACTGGCCACTGTATAAAAAATAAGATCTGAAAGTGTGTTCAAATAATTCAAAACATATTGATGTCTGATAGGCACATTCATGAACACACAACCACATCAAAACTTACATGTCACCCTCAATAAAGCAAAGATTCAACTTGTGAACTCGGCTCAGTTCTAAAAAGACTGTGCGAAGTAACCCATATGTGAAGAGGGGTCTTGCCAAGTACTTTGCCAGTTAGTATGTCAGTAAACCAATGGTGGATAGAATGAGTCATAAGGGCATCCAGTTCTCGTGGATCTTCTGTAGAACAAGAACAGTAGGTGGTATTCGTGCCTGTGGGAGAATATTCTTTACCGCACTTTCTTCCCCCGATGAACGCTTATCATCAAGCTCAGTGGTCATGTTTATTGTTCTCAGCGTCGGGTCATTAGTTTATGGTAAGCATCTTCATTCAATACATCTTCATCTTCATATTAATAGCCTGAATGCAATATATTAATGTTCCACAATAATATTTATTAGTTCATCACGAACCGGCTTTCAGCTTCTTAGGCCATCATCAGATAACACGTTCAACAGATAGTCCACACAACTTAAGCGAGCTGTCGACAAGTATTGTAATCAAGCCTAATGGAGTAGCTTCAATATTTGAAAAAAATAAATAATAATTTCTTGATAATTAATAACTCGTCTTCTGCAAATGGACATCACTGAATGTAGATAAAACACAATACATGTAATTCCGGGGTACACACAAGGGATGATCACACCATTAGAAGTAACACTGGAGGGTAAATCAATAAAAAAACAATACTTTAAATTCTTAGGTGTTTATGCTGTCAATACCCTCAAGTGTGAGTAATGTCCGGATCATCTTAAATATCTTAGCTCTGTACTTTTGCATTACCAATAATATCAGATTTTCAAGATGAAAATTTAAAAAGGTTGACTTGCTTATCCCATTTTCATTCACTAATGTTTCATCACATCACATTTTGGGCCAACTCATCATTGGGAATAAGGTGTTCATTGCAAAGAAGCACATAGTAAGGATAATATGTGGTGTCTGCTCTAGTACCTCATCCACATCTACACCTACTAAGATACTCCACAAGCCACTGTACGGTGCACAGAAGAGGGTACTCTGTACCACTCATAGACATTACCTTTCCTGTTCCACTTGCAAATAGAGCAAGGAAAAATGACTGTCTATATGCCTCTCTATGAGGCCTAATTTCTTGTGTCTTACCTATATGGTCCTTATGCGCAATGTATGTTGGCACCAGTAGAATTGTTGGGCAGTTAGCTTCAAATGCTGATTTTCTAAATTTTCTCAATAGTGTTCCTCAAAAACAACATCAGATCCCCTCCAGGGACTCCTACCTCAGATCCTGAATCGCCTCTCCAACATTCACGTATTCTTTGAATCTACTGGTAAGAAATTTAACAGCCTGTCTCTGAATTGCTTTGATGTTTCCCTTTAATCTGACCTGGTACAGATAAACACTTTAGCAGTACTCAAGAAAAGGTCACACATGCCACCTATATGCGACCTCCTTTAGAGATGAGCCACACTTTCCGAAATTCACCCAATAAACTGCAGTCGACCATTTGCCTTCCCTACCAAAGTCCTCACTTGCTTGTTCCATTTCACATAACTTTGCAATGTTATGCTCAAATATTTATAAACGACGTGATTGTGTCAAGCAGGACACTACTAATTCTGTATTCGAACATTATGGGTTTGTTTTTCCTACACATCAGCATTAATTTAAATTTTTATAGATTTAGAGTTAGCTGTCATTCATTGTATCAACTAAAAATTTTGTCTGGTTGTTCTTGTATCCTCCCACAATAACTCACCTTCAACAATACAATGCGCACCACAGCATCATTAGCAAACAACTGCTGCCCACCCCGTCCACCAAATCATTTATGTATACAGAAAACAGCGGCAGTCATATCACATTCCCTGGGGCACTCCTGATGATACCCTGGTCTCTGACACTCGCCATCGAGGAGAACATATCGGATTCTAGAAGTTAATTAGTCTTCAAGCCAGCAATATATCTGTGGACCTATTCCACATGTTCATACCTTCATTAACACCTTGCAATGGAGCACTGTGTCACATGCTGTCCGGAAATCTAGAAATATGGAATCTGCTTGCTGTCATTCTTCCATAGTTTGCAGTATATCACGTGAGAAAAGGGCAAGCTGAGTTTCACGTGAGCGAGGCTTTCTAGAACATTGCTGATTTGTGGGCATAAGCTTCTTGGTCTCGAGAAAATTTACTATATTCAAACTGAGAATACGTTTGAGGATTCTGTAGCAAACAAAAGTTGGGGATATAGATATGTAATTTTCCGTGTCCATTCTTTTACAATTCTTATATATTTCTCATATACGTCTCTTTAACCTGTTGTGCTCAATGAAAACAACCTGACAGTACAGTTCCTCCCTTATGAAGTTTGTTGTCAACAGTCAATCACAGTTTAAAGACAAAAATGGTAAAATTAATTAAAAAAATATTAGTTGGGGAAATGATTTACACCATCCATCAATCAGTCTTAGTAACGCACAGAAGAAGGTACTCAGCTATAAAATCTTTGGCCACCTACCATGTAATGTAAACCTCCAAAATGAACTGAAATTTTATCTCTTGACAACTCCTACTCCACAGAGGAATTTCTGAATGTGTAGTAGTAGTAGTGTTGTGTGTGTGTGTGTGTGTGTGTGTGTGTGTGTGTGTGTGTGTGAGAGAGAGAGAGAGAGAGAGAGAGAGAGAGAGAGAGAGAGAGAGAATTTTAAGAGTGATTCATGAATCACCGTATGCATGGGGGGAAACCCTAAGATATCATGTTTTCTTCTAATTAATTACGAAGTTATTTTAGGTGAACTGAAATATGACTAATATTATGTCTAGATCTGTTCACAAAAAGAATACCAGAATTTGTAGGATGTACAGCAAGTATCAAGTAACATGCAAATACTTTTTCTACATTATGAAATTACAGACTGATTAAAACCCTTTGAACTGGCATTCATTCACTGATGGCCCACCTGGGAACCAGAATGACACCAATTCAGATGTCCGAAGTATAACTCTTTTACTACAATCAATAGTACTGATGAATCCCTGCCAAAGATATGGAAGTCTCATTTTCAGCAATGCTTTTATTGTTGATTCACTGATGAATCTAGTGACTAGTTTTGCGGTGAATCCCATGAAGCTGTCATGCTAAAGTGGAAAGAGGCTGTAACTTTTTTGGCTGTGGGAGTCACTATGGAGAAAGAATGCATTAAGTGAAGCATGATGCAAGAAATGGAATGAGATAAAGACAAACTTTCATTCATTAATTCATCCTTTCATATATATTTCTGATTTTACTGGCAATTATTGAGTAAACCTAAATGGCAAACTGTCACAACTATACTTAGATTCATTTCATTATCTATATTCTTTAACAAATTTAGTGTTACGTAATGCAGAGGTCTTTGTGTAGCTTTGGCTCACGCCAACAATGGACACTGAATGAGGTGTTTTAGGCTGAGCAAAGTAGTTGAGTTTCAAGAGTCAAGTAAGTGCACCCGGATAGATCATCTAGACGGTGTGGTTTGTAGGTAAGAGGCAGTATTTCATGAACTGAGTCTCTGTGAGCAATGCAGGGAGGAGTGGGTGAATAGGAAGCTTCTTTTGATACGTGGTTGTAATTTATGTAAAGTATTTTGTGGACAAAAATTTCAAGTGTTACACACTGTGACATTGTAGCTGAAAATTTACTATATAATTTATTAGCACTCTATGGCTTTGTTTGCTATGGATTCGACAATTAAAAGCTGCTAGCATTCTTGATTGGCACTGTTTATTTGATAGTGTTGAGAATCTTAGCCCACTACTCACTAGAGTCTTTCATACAGCTTAACACCAACAAACACGAATCTACAACCAGAGTCCTGTTTCTGAACAGGAATATTTAGATTCACAAATTTAAAATTTCTGTTAGCAACATGGCAAGTAAAAGTGATTGTTATACAATTGTGTGACAAGTAATAATGTCATCGTCAGCATTATCATCTTCAGTCCCATGATTAGTTTGATGCAGCTCTCTATGCTACTCTATCCTCTGCAAGCCTCTTCACCATTTAAAAAATTACTGCACCCTACATACATTCGAACGTGTTTACTGTACTCATAACTTGGTCTCCCTCTACTATATTTTCTTACCACACTTCCCCTCAATACTAAACTGAAGAGTCCTCGATGTCTCAGAATGTGCCCTACCCAGCGACCCAATCTTTCAGTCAAAAGTTCTGATTCACTTGAAACTGAAGAACATTACTGAGCTTCTCATCAGTTCTATTCAGTACCTACTCATTTGTTACACTATCTACCCACCTAATCTTCAGCATTCTTCTATAGCACCACATTCCATAAGCTTCTGTTTTCCTCCTGTCCGAACTGCTTATCATACATATTGCACTTCCATACAAGGTTACACTCAAACCTACTTAATGTTAACAGATCTCTCTTCTTCAGAAATGTTTTCCTTGCCATTACCAGTCAACATTTTATATCCTCTCTACTTTGGCAATCAGTTATTTTGCTGCCCAAATAGCAGAATTCGTCTACTACTTTTAGTGTCTCTTTTCCTAACCTAATTCCCTCATTATCGACCGATTTAATTCGACGACATTCCATTGCCTCAGTTTTGCTCTTGCTGATGTTCATCTCATACCCTTCTTTCAAGACAGTACCCATCCCTCTCAACTGACCTTCCAGTGACTGATAAGAAAAAAAAACTGAATCCCACAGGGTTCAATTTTGGGTCCACTCCTATTTCTTCTATGTGTAAACGACCAAGCACTTAAAATTCAGCAAAGAGAATTGGTCGTTTCTGGAGATGATACTGGTGTTATAAAAAATTCCATTTAAAGAGAAAGCCACTGAAGAGAGTGTTAATTATGTTTTTCAAAGAATTAAGTGATTCTCTGAAAATGGACTCTCCCTTAATTTTGAGAAAAAACACTATATTCAGTACAAATAAGAGCCATACCAACAACTGAAGTAGAACATGAACAAGAGTCAGTAAATAGGGCAAAATGCTCCAAAGTATTGGGTGTACATACTAGTGAAAACTTGAAACTGAAGAACATTACTGAGCTTCTAAAACAACTAAGTTCACCTACTTTTGTTCTTCCTACAATTGCTCGTCTTAGGAAAAAATAAATCAACATTCTGACATAGTTCGCATATTTTCACTCAACGTCTTACGGAGTAATTTTCTGGGGTAACTCATCTCTTAGAAACAAAATGTTGATTGCACAAAATCGGGCAGTTATTAATATGTGTTGACCCACAGCTGTCATGTAGATACCTCTCCGAGGAGGTAAGCTATTTAATTATACCACAATAAATATAATTGCTAATGATCACAAATAAACCATCACAATTTGAGAAGAATAATGATGTCCATAACTACAGCACCAGAGGAAAAAAACTGATGTTTAGTGTCCATTGTTAAAGTTGTGACTCAGCAAGGTGGTCAACAGAGAGCAACAAACGTTTTTGATCATTTGCCCAATACTATAAAATGCATGACAGGCAACAAAGGAAGTTTTAAATATAACAAAATCATTTCTCCTGGACAACTCCTATTTCATTGATGAATTTCTATTTAGAAAGTGGTACACTTAGGGGTGAGGCAGAGGGCCCACCACAACTTGTTCTTTAGCCTGGTTGCACAAGATGAGCTAAAAAATTATAGTTCAATTAACACCAATCACACATACATACCCTGGAAACTGACTCACTCAACATAATTTAAATAAAATAACTGTTCAAACGAAATATGGAACACACAACCGACTAACCAACCAAGTCCTTTGCTGTGTCTGACATGTTGTTGTTGTTGTTGTTGTTGATGTGGTCTTCAGTCCTGAGACTGGTTTGATGCAGCTCTCCAATGTTACCCTATCCTGTGCAAGTTGCTTCATCTCCCAGTACATACTGCAGTCTACATCCTTCTGAATCTGCTTAGTGTATTCATCTCTTGGTCTCCCTCTACGATTTTTACCCTCAACACAGCCCTACAATACTAAACTGGTGATCGCTTGATGCCTCAGAACATGTCCTACCAACCGATCCCTTCTTCTAGTCAAGTTGTGCCACAAACTCCTCTTCTCTCCAATTCTATTCAATACCTCCTCATTAGTTAAGTGATCTACCCATCCAATCTTCAGCATTCTCCTGTAGCACCACATTTCGAAAGCTTCTATTCTCTTCTTGTCCAAACTATTTATCATCCATATTTCACTTCCAAACATGGCTACACTCCATACAAATACTTTCAGAAACTACTTCCTGACACTTAATCTATACTAGATGTTAACAAATTTCTCTTCTTCAGAAACAGTTTCCTTGCCATTGCCAGTCTACATTTTATATCCTCTCTACTTCGACCATCATCTGTTATTTCGCTCCCCAAATAGCAAAACTCCTTTACTAATTTAAGTGTCTCATTTCCTAATCTATTTCCCTCAGCATCACAAGACTTAATTCGACTACATTCCACCCTGACAGAGCCCCGCTTGCCTGGGTAAGCCTAATACAACCGGGGGGCGGCAGGTTCCCCAGAGGTCGCCCGCTGACAACTGTTCTACCTCAACAGCCATCTGTCTCCTCGGCGCGCAGCACACCTTGGGATTGAGGCAAGATCCCTGTGCTCTGTACCATACATCATTCCACTGTCGCGCCTTACGGTGGTTGTTGAAGCACGGTCAGAG
Organism: Schistocerca serialis cubense; assembly: GCF_023864345.2. NCBI lineage: Eukaryota > Metazoa > Arthropoda > Insecta > Orthoptera > Acrididae > Schistocerca > Schistocerca serialis. The sequence goes on along the minus strand of NC_064638.1, from coordinate 1,003,598,553 downwards.
CTTACGGTATTGAGGACTTGTGGCGCTTCCCAGTCCCCAGCTCAGGCCCCCCGGGGTCGCCAAGCCCGTACCCAGCAACGAAATGCTGAGCCCCCTGAGGGGTTTAATCTACAGTTCATAACTAACAGATGGTGGTCAGAGTCCACATCTGCCCCTGGAAATGTCTTACAATTTAAAACCTGGTTCCTAAATCTTTGTCTTACCATTATATAATCCATCTGATACCTTCTAGTATCTCCAGGCTTCTTCCATGTATACAACCTTCTTTTATGATTCTTGAACCAAGTGTTAGCTACGATTAAGTTATGCTCTATGCAAAATTCTACCAGGCGGCTTCCTCTTTCATTTCTTGCCCCAAATCCATATTCACCTACTACATTTTCTTCTCTTTCTTTTCCTACTATTGAATTCCAGTCACCCATGACCATTAAATTTGCGTATCCTTCACTATCTGAATAATTTCTTTTATCTCATCATACATTTCATCAATTTCTTCGTCATCTGCAGAGCTAGTTGGCATATAAACTTGTACTACTTTAATAGGCATGGGCTTCGTATCTATCTTGGCCACAATAAGGCATTCACTATGCTGTTTGTAGTAGCTTACCCGCACTCCTATTTTTTTTATTCATTATTAAACCTACTCCCGCATTACCCCTGTTTGATTTTGTATCTATAACCCTGTGTCTGACATAAGTACAATGTAATCTGCAAACCTAAGTTGTCCTCCAAATTTTACTTTGCTTCATTTACTACTTGCTCAATGACAAATTGAATAACTGGGATAGACTAAATCCTGTCTCACATCCCTTCTGAGCCACTGATTTCACACCAACCAATATTTATAACTACTGGAACCCCGTACAAGTTATATGTAACCTTTTGCTCCTTGTATTTTGTGCCAGCTACCCTCAGAATTCCAAAGAGTGTATTCCAGTCAACATTGCAAAAGCTTTGTCTGAGTCTATCAATACTATGAACATAGGTTTGCCTTTCCTAAACCTGACTTCTAAGATATGTTGTAGAGTCCTCCCATGTTCCCACATTTCTCTGGAATCCAAACAAATCTTCCCGGAGGTCAGCTTTAACCAAATTTTCCAATTTTCTGAAAATAATTCACATCAGCATTTTGCAGTCATGATTGCTAATTCAATAATATTCACACCTGACAGCACCTGCATTCTTTGGAATTGGAATTATTACATTCTTCCAGCAGGTATTTGTCACACACATCTTGCACACCAGGCAGAACAGTTTTGTCATGGCTAACTCTCTCAAGGGTATCAGTAGTTCTGAGGGAATGTCATCTACCGCAGGGGCCTTGTTTCCACTTGGGCCTTTCTGTGCTATCAAAATACCTCACAGTATCACATATATCTCATCTCATTTCCTTTCTCTTCCGTTTCTATAATACTGCCTTCACATTCATTCCCCTCGTACAGCTCCTGATATACCCCTTCCACCTTTCCCTTCTTTGCTTAGTACTGGTTTTCCATCCTAGTTCTTGATATTCATACAGTTGCTTCTCTTTTCTCAAAAGGCCTCTCTGATTTTCCTATGGGTGGTATTAATCTTTCCCCCAATTATACATGCTTCTATAACCTTACTTTTGTCCTTTATGCATATTCTGCTTAGCCATTTTGCACTTCCTGTCATCATCATTTTTTAGCTCTGCATTTACTTTTGCCTGCTTCATTTGCTGCAATTTTATATATTCGCTTTTCATCGATTAAATTCAGTAGTTCCTGTGTTCTGAGGATTTACACTAGGCTTCGTTTTACAACCTTTTTGAGCTGCCTTCGCTATTTCATCTCTCAAAGCTACCCATTCATCTTATTTTTTATTTCTTTTCCTGTTTCAGTCAATCATTGCCTAACGCTCCCTTTGAAACTCTCAACAATGTCTGGTTCTTTCAACTTATCAATGTCCCATCTCCTTAATTTCCTACCATTTTGCAATTTATTCAGTTTTAATCTGCAGTTCATAATCAACAAATTACGGTCAGAATCCCTATCTGCCACTGGAAATTTCTTGCAGTTTAAAATCTGGTTCTGAAATCTCTTACTACTGTATAATCAGTGCCTACAGCTCTCCTTCACTTACATTTACACAACCTTCCTATATGATTTTTATAGGTGGTTTTTTTTCCCATGGGGCATAAAAACAACTGATAACATAAGCACCAATGTCATAACCTTAGAACACTAATAAGAAAAAGAGATTAAAAGCGACTATATGTTAAGCCCAATTGACAGAAGGAAAGAGCTAAAAGCAAGGACTTCCTCTTGGAGAAAGACTACAAAGTACGCCTTAGAGACAGCAGAGGTCCCAAACCAAACACTGAATGCCCTTCACCATATTGCTATGATGGTAAAGTAAAATTCAATCGACAGCCCGCACATCATTCACTAAAACAGCCTTCAACTCAAATGGCATTCATTCACTAGTACATAAGTGGTTAAAAAAAAGGGCGGGGGGGGAGGGCATTCTGTCAGGAAATGATAATGAGCGCAAAGTGCTGGGGGATCACCACTTAACACATAGTGATAGCTAACAAGCCAGTGCCCAATACGCAACATAGCCAAAATGATCTCCTCATGGTGAGAGGACAGAGAGGTGGTCGGCCAAACCAGTGGGAGATGTTTAATTCCCCAGAGCTTGTCCCTTGAAGTGAAGACCAGTGGTGATGCCAAAGTGACGCCACCTGCCGACAGATGGAAACATGGAGATTATCTGAAGGAAGGAAGAGCTAGCAGACCATGGTAGGAGGACTGCAGCCCTGGCAGCAGTGTCAGCAGCCTCGTTTCCCATCGGACTGATGTGACCCAAGACCCACATGAACATCACAGTGGCCCCCTCAAAAGTGAGCAAGCGAAAGCTTTCTTGGATCTGTTGCACTAAGGGATAGACATGTACAGCACACAGAGGATCTGAAGGGCAGAGAGAATCAGAGCACATGATAAAATTGAAAAGCCTGTGCTGCCAGATGTACTGAATGGCCTGATAGAGGGTGAAGAGCTCTGCTGTAAATATTGAGCAGTGTTCTGGAAGCCAATATCGAAAATGGTTGGTGTCAATGGTGATGGCACACCCAACACCACAATCCCTCTTAAGGCCATCAGTGCAAATGAAGATTCTGTCGCTAAGTTGCTTGCGAAGGTCAAAAAATTTAGAGCGATAGATTGAATCCGGAGTAGTTTCTGTGGGAAGTGAATGAACTCCAAGATGAACACAGGCCAGTGCATGAAGCCAAGGCAGTGAAGGGTTCATAACAACTGGGAACGTGGCAGGGAGTGTGAAGTTAAGCTGCTGGAGCAGTAACCGAAAGTGAACTCTTTGAGGTAACAGAGAAGGATGCACCCCATAGTGGCAGACAAGGAAGTCATTCAAAAAGAGGGCATAGAATGGGTGGCTGGGCATGGCAGACAAACTGCAAGCTTATCTGCTGAGGAGAACTTCACACTGATATGAAACTTCCTGGCAGATTAAAACTGTGTGCCCGACCGAGACTCGAACTCGGGACCTTTGCCTTTTGCGGGCAAGTGCTCTACCATCTGAGCTACCAAAGCACGACTCATGCCCAGTACTCACAGCTTTACTTCTGCCAGTATCTCATCTCCGAGAGGTTTCCCGAAATTCTGTGAGCGGTGCTTCGGGAATCCTCAGGAACCAAAGTGCAGAGATCATCCAGGGTGATCCTCCTATCTTCGTGCATGCTTTGCTCAACCTTAAACACTGTCTCCTCAGAAATTGACGGTCTCCCACTCCTTTGATCGTCGTGAATTTTGGTCCGACTAGCCGCAATCTCTCTACACCACTTACGAACATTTTTGACATCCATGCACGACTCACCATACACTTCCGTCAATTGGTGAGGGATTTCAATCAGCACAGTACCTTTTGCATTCAAAAACTTAATAACTGTGTGCAATTCGCACTTGGCAGTAACATCCAACTGACACTCCATTCTCAATGGCTGCCAAGCCAAGACTGAGCGCCTCAGCACGGCATGCACATGTTTACACACAGCACGTGAAGCACTCTTCATAACAGTGTGACCAACTGCCATACAAACAGAGTTCTGTACTTATAAAAAAATAAGAGATTTTACTTTTGGGATTACCCTCATATATCGTTGACGCACACACAAGCCATCCCACCTCAGCGAGGTTCGTGGTTCATGGGAAGACTCAGTACTTATACATGTAAAAATATTTTCTTTGAGAAATAATACTGGCCCTAGGTGCTGGAGTTCGCAATCGTGTGCGTGAGGTGTGCTTGCTTGTGTGAATGAATGGTGTGTGTTTCTCTTTTACTGACAAAGGCTTTGGCTGAAAAGCTTATGGGTAAGAGTCTTAATTGTGCCTGTCTGCAACTTAGTGTGTTATCTTTACGATAAGTAGCAATCTATCTTTTCCTATAATGTTAATATTTTCATTCAGAAATACCATTGTATACAAGTAAATTCTAAGATAATAACAGTACATAAACAGTAGATACACAGGGTGAGTGTAACTATTGCCACCAAGAATAACTCCGAAAGTATGATAGGAGGTGAAAAGTTTGTGGGACTAAAGTTGTATGGGACAACGGCGGCCATAATATGACATTGGCTTTTTGTTGCTACGTGAGGTCGCTTCAGAGATATGAAGGTCAACTTTGTTTTTTTTTTAAATGGGATGCTATAGTTTGGTACTTATTTTCTGATAGCGGCTATCAAGACAAATCCAATAATGTAACACTAAGGTCTTGGAAGGTCAACGAAAGTCACGAAGGTGGCATGAACGTCCATCTACAGAAGGTGTTCGAAGCGATACTCATTGGTATCTATGCAGTGCTGCAATCTTCTTATCATGGACTGAGTGGTATTCCTTATTGCATTGGCACTTACCGAAGCACATGCCCTGACAATTCTCTCTCGCTTATCTCCAGGTGTAGTTGGAACATCTTTATGTCTTTTACGAATCCCCACAAGAAAAAATCCAGAGGCATCGAGTCTGATGAACGAGCTGGCCATGACACATCTCCTCCACGTCCAATCCAATGATTTGGGAATTGTCTCTGCAACTTAGTTCTAGCCATCAGCAAAAAAATGTGCCAGACACCCATTGTGTTGATACCCCATTCTGTTCCTTGTTCCTAAAGGTATTTCTTCCAATAACAGACCTAATGTTTCATGCAGGAATGTGGTGTACTTCCTACCATTAAGATTTCCTTCAATGAAATAGGGGCCTCTAATTCTGTTCTCCAGAATCCGACACCTTACATTCACCGACTACGGTTTTTGGTGTTCAACTTGCCACAACCAACATGGATATTCAGTTGCCCAATAATGCATGTTACGCAAATTAACATTTCCATGGTTCGTGAATGTAGCCTCATCAGTAAATACATTCAAATTAATAAATGTGTCATCCCTCTGAATCTGAATTTGAGCCCATCGGCAGAACTCAATGCAACACATACAATCATTACTAGTTAATTCTTGGTGGAGACTGATATGGTAAGGATGATATTTATGGTGATTCAGAACATGAACAACACTACTCTGGCTCATGCCAGATTCCCTTGCGATTTGACGCGAACTAATACAAGGACCTCGAATCACAGTGGTAAGAGTACCAATTTCCGTTTCCTCATTAGTAACTTTCCTTTGCCGGATATGTTTCTGATGTGTTAAAGATCCAGTTTTTCTCAACTAATCGCACACATATTTAAATGTACAAAGTGTAGGGTGAGAATGTTGAAAATATCTTTCAGCGTTTAAGTCTCTAGCTCTCACTGCATTTCACTGGCATTCTCCGTAAATGAGAAACATATTGACTTGGTCTTCAAAGGAGTACATCATTCACATTTACTTGATTCGACAATACTAGTCTTACCATTCCTATTAGTGTCTTATTGCAGAACTGTCGAACGGTGTTTACATATCAATGGCACGTTAGATGGATACGCCATATTCGGCAAATATCTACTATTTGCACAATATATGAGAGAGAATTGTCAGAGCATGTGCTTCGATAAGTGCCGAAGTGATTAGGAATACCACTCAATCCGTAAGATGATTGCAGCACTGCATTGATACCAATGGCCATCACTTTGAACACCTCTTCTGTAATGGACGTTCATGCCACCTTCTCAGCCTTCGCTGACCTTCAGAGACCTTACTGTTACTAATCATTGGATTTGTCTCGACAGCTGCAATCAGAAAATAATTTACGCGAAAGAACTTGCTCCACTTCTAGCAGTAATTTATCATAGATCTCTTGAGCAACGAAAGGCACCTAACGACTGGAAAAAAGCGCAGGTCATTCCCGTTTTTAAGAAAGGTCGTAAGATCCACACAATTAGAGACCTACATCGTTGACGTCAATCTAACACATAATTATGGAACACGTTTTATGCTCAAGACCTATGACGTTTTTGGAAAATGAACATATCCTCCATAAAAATCAACATGGATTCCAGAAACAGAGATTAAGCGAAACTCAGCTCGTTCTGTTCCTCCACGAGATCCACAGCACAGTGGACAATGACGCTGAGGTTGATGCCTTCCTTGATTTGAGTAAGGTATTTGACCCTGTCCTGCATTGCTGTTTAGTGAAAAGAATACAAGCTTACAGAGTATAGAGTATTAGAGCAGACCTGCAATTGGATTCAAGACTTTCTTGCAGGTAGGAACAAAATCAACAGATGTAAAGGTAATATCTGGAGTACCACAGGGAAGTGTGATAGGACTGTTTGCTATTTACAATGTATATAAATCATATAGTAGAAAGCTCTGGATGCTCTTTAAGGCTATTCGCAGATGATGCAGTTGTCTATACCAAAGTAGCAACGCCAGAAGATAGTAAAAATTTGCAGAACAACCTGCAGAGAATTGTTGAATGGTGCAGGCTCTGGTAGGTGACCCTGAACGTGAATAAATATAACATAGTGTGCATTCATACGAAAAGAAATCCACAACTGTACAGCTCCACTATTGACGACGAACAGCTGGAGACAGCGTCTGCTGTAAAATATCTATGTGTAACTAACAACAACGACTGTAAGTGGAACAACCACATAAAACAAATAACGCGACAAGCACACACCAGACTCAGATTCATCGGAAGAATCTTAAGGAGATGTAGCTCATCCACAAAAGAAGTGGCTGATAAGGTGCTTGTTCACCCAATTCTCGAGTATTTTTAATCTATCTGGAATGCCCATCAGGTAGGACTGATAGAGGACAAAGAGAAGATCCAACAAAGAGTGGCGCATTTCTTCAACGGAATCATTTAGCTGGGGAGAGAGCTTTACAGAGATGCTAAACAAACTCCACTGGCAGATGTTACAAGAGAGGTGTTGTACATCACGGAGAGATTTACTATTAAAATTGCAGGACAATACTTTTCAGGAGGAGTTGGACACCACGTTACTTCCCCCACATACATCTCGCATATTGACCACGAGGAGAAAATTCCAGAAATTAGAGCCAATACAAAGGCTGACCAACAATAATTCTTTCCACACACTAATTGTGAGTGGAACAGGGTTGGCGGGATCAGAAAGTGGTACTGAAAGTACCCTCCGCCACACCCCATTAGGTGAAGTATGATGTAGATGATAGAGAGGCAGCATAATTCCTACTCCTGCCAATAAAACCACGAAACAATAGTCCTAGCTTTCGGGAACTATACTATTCTTCTTTAGGTGGGGAAGAGGGACTGGTTGGGGCAGTGTGGTGGGAAGGAGGGGAGGGGGATGGAGAGGGCAGGTGGAGGTCATTCAGACTCTAGATTGAGAGAGACTCTTCTGTTGTAAGAAATCTTTCTTCCTCATGCTAGTGCCACTTGTGGATACAGTCATTGTGACATCAAAGCAATTTTAACATTTCCATCAAGCCATGTGGAATGTAAAATACATTTTACACCTGAAGATTGGTTTGAACAACACAAAGATTTTCCTATTGGTGGTGGTATACCTTAACCCCTCTCACTGATCAAGCTGATTACAAGAGGACTTATGGTTAATATGGAATCCAAACCACAGTGCTATTTGAATTTTTTACATAGCAGTTCAAAAGATAAGGAAACAACATGTGTCAAAAAATACACAGGACAGATAGAGCTTGTGGACCGATACTTACTGCTCACTGAGTCACACCTATGAAGCAATTTACAAATCTCAAAGTGGAACAGTACACATCATTGTAATGTTAACAATGAATTAGGGTAGACAGAGCTTTGTTACACTTTTGAGTTTCTTGCTGACACCTGTTATCCTCTTCATATTGTTCTGTACAGCATTGCAGACTCCCTGCAAGATTTTATCCTGTGTTGCTCATTCAAACCTAATCCTGTAAAACTACCAAGTTATATCATTATCAAAGATTGGTACATTGCTTTCCTTGCCACTGTAGATGCCTGGTAACTGAGAATGAAAAGATCCATTGCTCTCCTTGTCGCTTAAATATTTATCTGTTGTTTAGGTGTAAATGGAACTCCAATATCTCATTACATGATACTTTATGACAGCACAGCCAATGTTGAATATGCAACACTAATATGCAGCATTGGATGTTGATATGCTTTTTCCTCATAATGATTAAATAATACGGCACTTAGTATCATTCAAATGTTAATGCTTGATCACTTACATTGAAATATACTTCTGCATGTTCATAGGCCTTAACAGCCCACATCGCCTCCACTGATGCCTGCAAACAAATATTTTGAAACTGATTATGAGCTGTTTTCTGTACATAAAATAACTCACAAGAACTTACTTAAGTAATGCAATAAAAAATTCCATACACAGCAGTGATCATAGCAATGGTTCCTCCAAAACAGCTCATTACATGCACCAAGATTTTAGAATTAGCTGTACTGGATTTAGTTACTGTATATATTATCAGGAGTATTTTTTATATAAACCATTCAAAAATAAGTTCATAAAGTCATTAAATTCCCACACACTCATCAGTCCTTGTAATTCTTTGCAGAGAAATGTCTTTGATTATCATCTTGTAACAAACGAGAATCTCAGACCATATTATGAACTTTAACAGAATGAAGTATGGTATCTCAAACAGAATAACTACTTCTATGCCTACATGCCAACCAGCACAGATAATGCAAACAATGATTATGCAAAACCCAACACTCACTTTCTCGCACGACATTCTGAAAGCTATCAATGAAGCCAATCAGGTGGGTGCAGTATTTCTTGACTTATAAAAAATACTATGAAACGTGTGACAAAAGGTGACTTAGTAGGGAGGACACATGCCATCTTAGATGAAGAGCCACTGACAGATGTCTAAGTGACTTCATACATGCCCCAGATAAGTGAATTGAGACCCTTGCTGTTAATGCTGAATGTTAATGACCTGGTAGTCAATATTAACAGCGACATTCAGATTTTTGCAGATAATGAAGTTATTGGTAATGAATGCTATCTGAAAGCAAATTAGCAGAAATATTCAGTTCATTAAACAAAACACAGAATCAATCAGAATCAGTCAATTCATATACACAACTGGATATAACAATTTGTAGGGATATGAAATGAAATGTCACATACACTCATTCAAAATGTTAAGTATACGGAAACTTTGATTCACTGGTTTGGGAAAATGCAATCAGGCTAGAAAGGTGATTGGTTAAGAAACACTCATGCAACACTGCTCAAGTGTGTGACTTACATGAAATACGTCTAGCAAGGGACATTAAACATAAAATAAAGGCCAACACAAAAGATGAGATCTTTGTTTGAGCTGAGGGAAAGTTGGGATGTTGAAGAACATGAACTGGCAGGTACTTTAAGATAGACTTCAACCATCCTGAGAAAGCCTACTTACGAAGTTTAAAGAAAACTGGAAATTTACTGTGACACCTTATGTATCACTCACACAGGAAACACAAAGACATTACATTAATTACAGCACACAATGAGGCATTTATGCAGTCACACTTCCTATGCTTCATAGGCAAAAGTGACAGAAGAAACTTATTTGTGGTACAATGGGAAGTACTGTCTGCCATGTACTTCACAGTGGTTAGCTGAGTATGGATGTGGGTGCAGAAAGAGTCATTTTCCAGTTACTAGCATTAAGTAATTTGATAGTGTTGAGATTAACCCTTCCTGACTTGAATTTTTTCTGGAGGAAGGAAAATTTTTATTTATGTGGCAAGCCTCTTAGGTGACTTTTTAAAATGATTTTATATGCAAGACTTATATAAAAATATATACCCATTTCCAAAACTTACTTTGTTCACTTGGCTTCATTTTATGGAATAAAATTAATTACTAATTATAATTAGAAAATTTTCTCTATTGTAATAAATAGTAAAATGATAATTCAACAATTACCATGCAAAATAACAACAACAATATTCAGTTGAACAGTGGGATTAGTGAACCAACCAAATCTGTGTATTCTGGTGGTCACGAGCTACTGTGCACTGTCACAAGCTGCTGCACTACACTGATTTGCCTGATATTTTCATAGTTATGCTCACCAGTTGGCAGTACTTTTGCATGATGAAAATGTTGAACATTCACAAATGTGTACCTCAGGTTTCCATTGGGAAAAAATACTTCTGTTGCAACTAAGACAAAGTAAAAGTTAATGTACACAATTGTAGCCAGAGAGATTGAAAGGGTTAATTTCATGTTTCCAAGACACCTTGTGAGAAAAGCAAAACAATCACTGTAGAGTTCAATGACCACAAACATCAATCGTCAACTAGATACATGTAGGGCTACATATCACTCTGCCAGAGAATATGTTAGATCACAATGTGCCGTTAATTTGACAAAACTGTAGTGCCGCTACCATTTTAAGATCCAAATCTGTGAGAAGGTACAGTGGAATATTGGATTAGCTGCACGAAGCTGGTGAGCACAGTGTGTTGTCATTAGGGCTATGGCAGTAATGGTGCTGAATTACTCCAAGCGGGTTATGCTCACTCTGTGTAACATGCCAGCAGAGCTATTATGCATGGCACAGGCAAGGGGATTTCGCCATCAACAGAGTTTTAGTGGTGTTACCAAGTAAATGATGAGAAGCGGAGAATTGGCATAACAAGTGCGCTACTATGTGGAATAAATAGTGTTGATTTTGTAGCAGAATAAATCGCAGCCCAGTATTCTACCAGCATGAGGGAGCTATGCCAGATGAGGTGGCAGCATAGAGTCGCCAGCAGAAGCCACAGGTTAGAGTCTCCACAGCAATACCAGATACTTGCACTAAGTCCACCCACCAGACTTGGTGCCACACCACAGTGGGCCTTCCCGGTTCACTCTAGCAGCAGCCGGACTCCTGCCCAGGGGCAGCAGGTTGCAACCAGACACAGCAGCTGCCTTTCTACAATGCGATGGGTGCACCTACTGACTGCACACTTTGGCCACCTGTGTGCAGTCATTCATCACAGAGTTGGCTATCCCTGCAAGATTCCTCTCCTGCCACATGTTGCCAACGCTGATGCTGTGGCTCATGCAATAAGGGTGCACGCCAGGCACCGACTGCAGGTGTCACCAAAGCAGGGCACGAGCACATGTTGCAGCCAAATGGCGAGTCACTAGCAGCCCACTGGTCTGCTAGCAGTCCTCTTTCCAAGGGGCAGGGACATTGTCACTTCCCCGTATCAATGAAATGCTGATGTATAAATAGAAAACATATTACTGATTTTGACAGATGCTCCTCTCTCGACTTTTATTGGCCTGCCATCCAGACTCAACTCTCAGCCATTCGACATTCTGACAATGTGGCCACTCTACAACCCCCGGGGTTGGCCACAAATTAGCATCAGAAGTGGTGACATCATTTTCAGTGGGCAGTATGGGTGTGTCACCCATGCAGTGAGATGTCTGACCACAACCTGCTGTGTAGACAAAACAGTGGAAAAACTGTTAGTTACTCTTGGTGTGTGCAACAGACTTGGTAGTCTAGGAGAATGTGTCGCCGTAACTTGAGAGTTACTTTGTTTAGGCCAGAGGATTTGGCTGATGTGTCTGAGTTTTCGGGCAACAGCAATGACCATTATTTGGAGCATTTTAGATGATCACAGTGTAATCTGCTTGGGGATTATGCACCATGTGCTGAATCAGTATAGTACCTTGTTTTATGTGCCACCATTTTGTTCTTGTTGCGAAGCACTATATGTAATCTAGATAGATGATGATCAGGCACAATAATATGTTGTTTGTTCTTCAGTTTGGTAATTAATGATTGGTTAAAGAAGTAGCACAATGAAGAGCAAGCAGATGATATGGACTTATGGAAAAAGCTTGCAGTGACGAATGATGAAATCGCATTACTCTGAGCATGAAACCTTGTAACATATATATCAGCCACTAGCCTAATTAGCCACTGAAAGGTAGTCTGAGGAGTTGGTGTTCGTAGAGAGCCCAACAATGTGGGTGGGCATTGATGATTGTAGCAGGAAGCCAAATTATATCTGGCATGAGAGGTAAAAGCCTCTGTAAGATGCATGGAAGCTCAGAGGAAAACAGAGATGTTTGAGCACTAAAAACAGGGGCTCCTGCACAGATTCAGAAGCAGAATAGTTCGAGATTCTCACAGGAATGGTTTGTTTTGTTTTGTTTTATGGTGCAAAAACAATTAGGATCATGTGCACCTTTGTCAAAACTCTAGAACACGAAGGCAAAGAGGAGTTAAAAACAACTACATCTCAATCCCTATCGATGGAAGAGAACACAGGTAAAAACATGGACATGGAAAATGGTTGGTTAAACACACCATTGAGAAACGGATGTCCAGAACTAAAAATTAATGGCTTTCACCATTTTGCCAAGACAGATAAAGAATAAAACGTGGCTGACAGCCCATGCGTTGCTCGCTAAAACAGCTGATAACGCAGACGGCAAACACAAACGAGAATGTAACCAGTTAAAAAAGGGCACTCCATCAGGAAATTGTAGACCGTCAGACGTTGAGCGCAATGTACACAAAGTGGTAGGGGAGCACCACTTAAACAGTGATGGCTAAAAAGACAATGATCAATACGCAACCTAGTTAAAGTGATCTCCTCACGGTGAGAGAGCTGGGAGGAGGTCGTCCAAGCCACTGGGAAAGACTTAATAACCTGGAGCTTGTTCACATGAAGGAAAGGATCAGTGATGATGCCAAAGTGATATCACCTGCTGACAGACAGCAACACACAGATCTTTGGAGGGAATGCAAGAACTAGCAGGCTGAGGTATGAGAGCTGCAGCCTCGGCAGCAGCATCAGTGGCCTCATTTCCTGTCAGAGCAACGTGACCAGGAACTGACACTGGAAATGGTTGAGTGCTATCGAAAGGAGGCAGGGGGAAGACAGAGGATCCTGCTGACAGTGTAAGGAAACTGAACATATATACATATGAGCTGGATTGAGTAAACACGTAAATGGAATTTTGCAGCAGGATGCCAAGCAAAGGGAACTCAAAGAGGCTTGTTACTGGATATGTCAAGGGTGTGCACACGAGTACTAAGGACCTCCATTCAGCTCTTAGATTACGATGGAATGTGAATAGATCGATGTGTCAAGGGATGTGGCATATTCTCTGTGAATGAGATGTGGGTGTACAAAGCACGCACAGCAACAATGCTGTCAAGATTATACAGAGAGGAAGGAAGCAAACATTAAATATAAGAGGGAACCTGAAGACCACTGGAAGCCATTCCTGTTGAAATAAGATGCAACACGTACACATGCAGAGGTATAATGAGCAACAGTGTGTAAGGGAGAGGAAGTGTAAGTTTTTGTTGGATCCAGGGGCACATGTGTCAGCAACCAGTAGTGACCTAGTGGGTCAGAGGTGCACCAAATTCCAACAGAACATGAGCATCAGTGTACTGCAAACCACACAGAAATCCTTAATATTTACATTTCTGAAGTAGTTTATCAACCAGCAGTTGGCTATGAGATAACAGAAGAGAATAATAGTCCATGGGGGAAAGGAGTATCACCGATTGGTTGATTCGGGAGAGGGAACCAAACAGCGAGGTCATTGGTCCCACTGTTTTCGGGACAGGTGGGGAAGGAAGTCTGCCTGCCCTTTCAAAGGAACCGTCCTGGCAAAAGGCCCTGAGGTTTGAGTACCCAACATAATTGGAAACTAACCATCCCCTCTAGCAGTTTACAAAGTACATTCGTTAGGCTAATCGGGTGGTAGCTGTCGAGAGATGACATGTTCTTCCCGGGATTAAGAACGGGGACAACACTGCCTTGCCAAGAAAGTACCTGTGAGCCAAATGCAGTTAAAGACCCTGAGCAGATATTGCCTCTGGGTAACATCCAAATATTGAATCATCTGGCTGTGGATGGAATCCAGGTCTGGAGCTGTGTCATGTGGAGAAGTAAGTCACTAGCGGCCCAGGTGGCTACAGAGCTTGGACCAAACCTGTGATGAAGAAGCATATATCAAATGGCTCTGAGCACTGTGGGACTTAACATCTGTGGTCATCAGTCCCCTAGAACTTAAACTACTTAAACCTAACTAACCTAAGGACAGCACACACGTCCATGCCCGAGGCAGGATTCGAACCTGCGACCGTAGCGGTCACGCGATTCCAGATTGAAGCGCCTAGAACCGCACGGCCACACCGACCAGCAAGCATACATGCCCAGGGAAGAAATGTAGTGGTCCCAGCATTCCTTTTTTGCTCACCATCATAAGGCAACGAGTCTTAGAATGGAGACACTCAACATATTCTATGCCTATTTCTATGCCATCAGTGTTTGCTAAAGTTACTGAAAAGACTGTGTATGTAAGGATAATTGATCACTTTATATCACATAATTTGCTATCAAATGTACAATTCGGCTTTAGAAGTGGTTTAACAACTGAAAATGCTATATCCTCTTTTCTCTGTGAGGTACTGGATGGATTAAGCAAAAGGTTTCGAATGCTTGGCATTTTTTTTTAACTAAGGTATTTGTTTGTGTTGATTCCAAAATATTGCTCCAGAAGTTGGACCATTATGGAATACAGGGAGTAGCTCACAATTGGTTCACCTCTTACTTTCAACAGGCAGCAAAAGGTCATTATTCACAGTGATGAAAATAGCTGTGATGTGGGGTCTGATTGGGGGATTGGTCAAATGGTGGGGTGGGGGGCGCAGCAGAGGTCAGTGTTGGGGCCACTCCTGTTCCTTATTTATATAAATGAAATGCCCTCTAGTATTACAGGTAATTCTAAAATATTTATGTTTGCTGATGGCACTAGCTTGGTAGTAAAGGATGTTGGATGCAACATTGGCTCCATTTGTCAAAGTGCAGTTCATGACATAAGTTCTTGGCTTGTATAAAATAAATTAACGCTAAATCACAAAACGACACAATTCAACAAAACCCGATGTTTTAATTTGGCAGAATGCTCATATGATTAGTGAAACTGAACAATTCAAATTTCTAGGTGTTCAGATAGGTAGTAAACTGTCATGGGAAGCCCACATTCAGGATCTTGTTCAGAAACTTAATGCTTCCACTTTTACTATTCGAACAATATCTGAAGTAAACGATCATTCTACACGAAAATTAGTCTACTTTTCTTATTTTAATTTGCTTAGGTCATATGGTATTATATTCTGGGGTAACTCTCCCCATTCTCAAAGCATATTTTTGGCTCATAAACAGGCAGTTCGGCCAATAAGTTGTGTAAGTATGCGAACCTCTTGTCGAACCCTGTTCACTAGTGTTCAGCTTACCATGTACCTACATGTTTAGTTTGACGTTGATACTACATCCGAATATTTTATGATCTGAAGATGTCAGTAGCCGAAACAGGTCATAGTGAACTGTAAAAAATTATGTAATCAAGGTGGACCTGTAAAATAAAGTGCAAAAAATTTAGCATCTGCCATAAAGCCTTTACGTCACACTGAAGAACTGCTGATACTAATGCCTACAAAGAACGTGACAATGAGTGAAGACAAATAGAGTGACAAAACCACAGGAGGTGGCAACTGTGAATCAAATGGGTTACACTTTTTGTCCAAAGGGGATCTCCATAATTTTGTTTTTAATTTCAATTTGTCAGAGCAACAGCTTAAGCTTTTGGCTTCTTGATTGCAAGGAAAGAACCACCTCCGAGTGTTGATCATAACCACCATTCTCTTTTTCTGAGTTTTTCCCCCGGGGAAAACAATTTGGTTTTTCATAACGATATAGAGTCTGCTATGGAGAGACTCAGCCATAACTTAAGTCTACAGGAAAGGAGCCTGTTCATCGATTCCAAAAAAGTTGGCCTGAATGCAGTAATTCTCCACAATGGGAACAAATTTCGCTCTGTTCCAACTGCTCATGCAGTTAATCTGAAGAGGCATATGAGAACTTTAAACTGCTAGTCTCACTTACCCAGCATGAGAAATGTAAACGTTTACATGTGGAGATCTCAAGCAATTCCAGTTCTTCTAGGAGTGCAGCTTGCACATACAAAAAACTGCAAATTTCTACGAGAGCTGGACAGCAGAGTCACTAAAAAACTCCATTAGAGAGAAATATGCCCTGTTCAGACTTACCTATTCTCTGGGCAGAAGAATGTGGTGCACACATATCTTGTTGATCCCAAAAATGTGTATCCACATTAAACTGGGTCTCATTGAAACCTATGTGAAAGCTGTGGACTAAATTTCACATAGATTCATTGACATATGAGAAATGTTTCCAAGGATCAGTGAATCATAAATAAAGGAGGAATATTACCAGGCTCACAATATAGAGAATTAAAGTCTGATGAACATTTTCTTGATTTGTTGAGTAATGTTGCAAGAATGAAATGGCTGTCTTTCACAAGTGTCTGCAAGAACTTTTCACGAAACCATGGGGCAGCGAACTAGCATGATATTGTACAATAACTACTGAGATGCCTTAGGGGGTGTAAAATGTCACTTAAACTAAATTTTGTGAATAATCAATTGGGCTCCTGTTAGGATAAACTAGGCACATGGAGAACAGTTCCACCAGGCTATTTCTCAAATGGAAAAGCATTATCAAGGCAAATGGGTACAGTCATGCTGCCTGACTACTTGTGATCCTTATGAAAAGTATTGCAGGAAATCACAAATGAAATATTTTTAGGTATGAATCTTTACTCTTACAGTACTCATTCATTTCTTCACTATCTATGTGTACTACAGTTTTTTTTAAGTGTTTAGTGGGAATGCCATTTTGCTAGATATATATAATGCACAGGCTGCCATAAGCATTTACAAAAACCATTAATACAAACTAAATTCTGAAACTGAAATTACATTGGGGTTAAGGGGCACATTAATTTCCAAAAACACTAAACTAAAAAAAGATTCGTTGGCCAGTTTCTACACCTACACTTCGCAAGTTCCCTTGTGTTTGTGTTCGTGGGAACTTTGAGTAACACTGTCACTTTCTCCCCTTTCACGTTCTAGTTATGAAAGGTTCACAGTAAGGAAGACTGCAGGTAAAACTGTGTGTGGGCTTGAATCTCTCTTCATTGTCTTTTTATAAGATATACATATGAGGAAGCAATATATTCAGCGACTCTTCTGGAATATATGCTCTTGGAATTTTAACAGTAAACTACACATAATGCTTAATGGATCTCTTTCAGCACCAGCCACTGGAGTTGAGAGATCATCCCCATGATGTTTTTGTGCTGACTAAGTGAACTTGTAATGAAATGTGCTGCTCTTTTTAAGTCAACACCAACCAGCGAAAGCTGTGGTGCTTGTGACAACAGCAAATTTTTCTTCAGCATCAGCAGCAGTAATAATGGCAGCAGCAACAGCATAAATTTTGGCAACTCTAGGTACTTTGCACTATTTTATTACCTCTGTTTTTGAAGTTTTTGATGGCAAAAAAGCAACTGTTGTGAGTATCTGATAGCCTAACATCTTCAGGCTATTAGCACAGAGCTTTTAAGTAGAAAACTATTCCCAGTGATTTAAAAAGAGTATCCATCATAACTATATATATAAAGAAAAGGCAGCAGAATTGATGCACAGAACTATCGTCTCCAGCCAGTTCTACTGCGAACATCAATCCAGAATACAGTTGACGTTTAGATAAATAACTAAAGCAAAATGAATGACTGTAACAATCAGGTTGTATTCCAAAATGTGTAGAGGAAATTGTGATGCAAGAGTCTGATGTGTCCAGTTTTAAAGTGTTATGTAACAACTGGATTACTTAAATTGCTTTATGGTGGCACAAAAATGACTGCCTGGACCAATATTATTTAATGAGCTGCCAGAGAGGCGAGGTGAATAAAAGCTTATTTTAAGAAATGAAAATAAATAAATAAGAAATACTAACAACAGTTTTTGCAACACTGATCTCTAGTCTTTAGTTTGAGGATTAGTAATTTTCCTGGTTTTAGTAGGAACATCATAATGTCCTAATATTGATTTGTAATAAAATTTTACTTATTAGATTTTTTTTTTTTTTTTTTTTTTTTTTTTTTTTTTTTTTTTTTTTAAAAAAATCAGAGAACATTGTACAACCTACCTGGTGTTAGACATTTTCTCGTCAACCACAAACAATAGCACTCCTGGTTAGTAGAATTGAAAAAGTTTCTATATTCATATTATCTTCCCAAAAAGAACACACATACTCTGAATGTGGTTAGATTATACGAAATGAAAGCAGTCCACCAATACCTACATCATGTCATCGAAAAGGGTTGTAAGTACTTAATGTCCCAACTCAGTAGTTACAAATGCTAATTTGCCACTGCCAGAGTTACCTTTCTATAGCAACTAACATGGAAGGGGAGACTAACAACACTATCCATGACCTACTTAATACAGCCAGTTTTCTGGATTCACATGTTGAAACACAGAAATAGGTGATATTTCCTTCAAATGACCTGTGTTGTAGTCTACCGACTGTGACCACTGACATTAATTTCTCAATTTTTTACCAACACTAAAAAGCCTATTCATTTTCTGCCTGGATTCAGCTGCAATTTCTTATTTTACTTTCTTTCTTGTATGCACTTAATCCAGTTGCTTCCAAAAAAACTGACTGAAATGGCCTTGCTGTTAACTTCAAAAAGCACTTCTGTGTGCAAGATTCATCTACAAGACAGTGGCCCATACATTGTATCTTGCCACATTCATGTAGAATATCTGATTTATCTGGGACAAGTCTACCTTCTGCATGTTGGCCTTGCAACACAGCACTCCCACTTTTATCCTTCACCAGACAGGGTAAGAGATCTCACTGCCAGAGGCAGGCTCTGCTCTTGGGGCATATCTCCAGTTTTGCCATCCATTTCCTCTATGTGCTTGTGATAGGCAAGCACGAGGACCTGCATTCTCCGAATGAAGCTTTTCCTGGATTGGAGGTGTCTTATCAATGGGCTGTGATCTGTGCATTCAGGGTTGGCTTCCAATTTTATCCTCTCACCACTGACACCATGTCCTGTTGGGTGTGAAGGGGGGGTGAAATGTCACTGTGCGAATAGAAATTCTGTACTAGTTCTGGCTTCTTATCCCATCACAATCCACACTGACTCACTTACTGCAGTGTCTGCCTTCTTTGCATTTGGAGATGTGCTGCACACGGGTACTGTTCCTGTTATATCTTGGCTTTGGGTGTTTATGTAGCTCTGTTTACATATCATTGTGAGATCAAAGTTCTAAACTAGACATTTAAGCTGTGAGCACTGCTAGAGTCTTTCACCTCATTAGCTTCTCACCATGCTGTTATTGGAGTAAAAAATGCTGACTGCATCTTGCTGAGGTTTGATTTCAGACAGTTAGCATCTTAATAGACAAGAGGGGTATTAAGGTTTAGTGTCAACATCAAGGTCATTAAAGAGAGCATAAGCTTGGATTGGAGACAGAAGCTGGTCGAGCTCTTTTGAAGAAGCCAAACCAGGATTAAGTGATTTATGGAAACAATAGAAAATCTAAATGTGGATGGATGGACAGAGATTTGAGTCATTGTCATGCTAAATATTAGTCCAATGACTTAAAGAGCACACACTTTCACTTGGTATCTTAATACTGTGTGTGTGTGTGTGTGTGTGTGTGTGTGTGTGTGTGTGTGTGTGTGTGTGTGTGTGTGTTTTTTCAATAATTGTGTCAGTTTCTCTTCTACTTCTGAGGCACTCTAATGTTAGGTTGCTATTACTGTATTGTTGGGGTAAATGAATTGCCTGGTACAATTTGATGCCGACTTTTCCTTTACATACATGTTGTACAGTATCTGCGTCAGGATGCTTCCTTTTGTGCTAAGCCATTCTTCTGATTCCTCTACCCAATACCCCTCTGCTCTCCCATAGAGACTGACTATACAGGATCTCCTGCTGTTGAGAATGGTTCCAACCAAGTATATCAGACAGTTCCCACACATCACATCACATCATGGGCCTATAATCAGCAGCTTTTGATGGTCAACAGTTTCACATGAAGCTGTCAGGTTGATGACTGTCATTACAGTAATCTTTTTGCTTAACTCCATCCTTAACAAGTAGTCAGTATAGCAGCTGGCCAGTTGTTACCACCATCTTCAAATCTGCAAGCAATTTGAGGTAAATCAGGGGGTCAAATCTAACTGTGTTTAGAATGCTGATTTGAAGAGCTATTTCAATAAACTACAAACAGTATCACAGTACACTTCCTGTAGTAGTGTGAAGATGAAAGACAGATGGTAATGCATATTCATTCTGTAAAGAACACCATTGAATCACTGTGTAGTCTGACAACCTGGACAATGTATACTTTTGAACACACTTAAGTTTTCTCAGTGAACAAAAAAGTATTTCCCATTGGTCTTTACTTGTCAGATGATTTTGTAACTGCCTTATCATTCAACACAGCACTACAAAATTGTGTTACACCAATTATTGAAGCTCAAAGTAACAGTAGTAAAACTAAAGCCTACTGTGGGTCTAAGAGCTCAAAGCAGTTGTTACAATGACTCACTTCCTCAATTAAAAAGCTCTAGCTATTGACTGATTAAAAAAACTTGTTTTTGATTTTAAAAACTTATTTCTGACATGGAGTGTATTTGTTCAATAACACGTTAGTAAGCATATGCATTGATTTGAGAAATACATTATCTTCATATTCTCCCATGTGATTAATGGTACAACTCGAATTATTGGTAATTCTGGGTTTGCTGAGTCAGTTATTGTTTTCTCTGATAGTTATTTATGGAGTTCAACTTCTCTCGGAAGAAACTGAAACAATCTGCATAATGCCGAAGTGGGTAGTTTCCTGACCCCTTCCATGCCACCTGAACAATTCTCAACCAAAGTAACACCTGTCTGTGTTACAGATCAGTACATCACCACAACCTAAAATCCAAAACATTAAAAAGAAACAACAATTTTACAACTTTATCACCCCTTGAGGTAACCGAATGACGCACACCAGGTACCCAACGAACACACATCACAAAAATTGTACAGTTCAAATCTTCTTCTGAAGGAACCAAGGCATATACTTTCGAATTCAGAGACGTTGCTACACCCTGGTCATGCTTCTATGAGTTGCTGTTACGAAACACTGAGCAATGTAGCCCACATTGCTGCAAAGTTTTGATGTTTATACAGTTGAAATGAGAATTGTTACAGAGAACAACCTGACATCTAGCACAGGGGTCAGGTCAATTAATTATGCAAACAAAGGCCTTATATCTACTCAGTATTACAAACATTCATCTGATAAGTACCACTGAACCTAGCCTTGAAATCCTGGGCAAACTTCACAAATGACCGTCAACGAACCGTATACGCAAATATATGGTTCTTATTTTAGCAGCACGTTTCAACACATTTAGTATGTGGTGGCTGCAGGTGCGGTTGACAGCTTTATCATACGGGTGTACTTCACACAACACAGTGATCTGCAGCATCTTAATGTAATTTATTTTTGGACAAACTCTCCACAAAAACATGAAGCATTATAAACCCGCGTCGTGTTGTCATACATACTGCAGACGACAAATATTTTCGAAATATCTTACATCGTTCTCAAATTCTTCCGCTGGGCGCGATAGTATTCCAGCTCCCTTTAGCAGTTCATCAGCTCCCTAAAACAAAATAAATGAGAAATCATCATCTTCAAAAATATGGTAAGGAATGAAATAAACAAATCCTTTCAATACACAATTATATATTACACACCACATTCCCCGACACTTTTGCCATTGCTCCTCATTTATATTGCCGCTTCCATTAACCAGTGTGTGACAATACTTCAGCGTCTCGTCCAGCTGAATTTCTTTGCATGCCGAACTGACACTAAAACCAACACACAATTCACGCTACTTACCAAAGAGGTAGAATCTCTATATCTTTGGTATTACAGTGGGTTTTGGTAATTTTCCCTTTTTGCAGATAAAATTAAATAAGCATAAAATATCAGAATATTAAAAGAACCAGGAATTCGATAAATATTTAACATTCTTGCTTTGTGGAATCATCGTAATAACGAATACTGCCATGCTACTACATTGTAAGCTATGTTACTGTTTTTGTTTGCTTATCCGTTGTAAATGGTCTACAACATAGTATGGGGAAAAAAACTGGTTTTTCTTTTTATTTGACCCGTAGATCGCTGTGTTAGTCAGGGCCGCTGGGAGACAGGACTGGGTCTGGGGCAAGATGTGTGTTCGGACCTTATCTCTAAATATAGCAAACCAATTTTATTGTTATTTCAAAGAACGTCTGACACCATTAGAGCGTAACGCAGTTCGGGGAATATTGGATATACGCAAAAAACACTTACTGGGACGAAATACAGAATAAATATAATTTCTTACTAAACGCTGAACATAAATGCAAAAGACGCGTACATGACAGTGACCTGGAGATCCATGTATTGTAGTAATGGCTGCTGAGAGCCAGTACTGTGCCCGGTGAAAGATGTGTGATGGGGCCGTATCTCTTGACATACTGGCCCAGTTTTATTGTTATTTTAGAGAAGGTCTGGCATTATTTAAACATAACAAAATCCAGGAAATATCGGATATACATACAAAATACTCATTTGGACGAACCATATAATAAATATAATTCCTTATTAAACATGAAGTAGATCTTCAAAACCGCAAACAGTTCATACACATCAGGCCATGGTACCAATATGTTCCAAAAGCCGCACTCCTCAATGCAATTTTTCAGGGGACCATATTTCGGGTTATATTGACCTCAGACAAAAGAGATCAACTGTTTTGCATATCAATCGGCCTAGCGACCATTTCGACAACTATTGGAAGAACTGCTATCCTACAGTACAGGGTCAAAGTTTAGATTAGATTAGACTCAGTTTTCATTCCATATACCCAAAAATGACATGATTCTCGTGGGTGTGGAATAAGTCAGAAAGTATAACATAAAAAGGTAAAACAGTTGAATTAATGCTCACTATTCTGATCATTTGTCAGGAGATTTCCAAAATAGGTGATAGGTTACAATGAAGTGGAACTGCTAATATATGTAGAATTAATATCAAAATGAAACATAGCTATGCACTTTTATAAATATATCACACACAAAATACCTAATCTTGACTGTTGTGGCCAAGTGATGTCAAAACCGAAATCTAGCAGTCATGTTTCAGTAAGCTCGGTAACAGTCCCTGTTAAGATATTCATCTACAGACTACAAGCATTTGCCAATCAAAAATTCTTTCAGACCCTGTTTAAACAGGGCTTTATCTTAAACCAAATTTTAATGGTTGCTAGAAATTTATTGAAAATGTCTTGGATCCCTTCATGGACCAAGGTAAGTGATTTTAGCTCTTTATGTAGATTGTTCTTATTAGTAGTATTGATACTATGTATTGAGCTATTGGTTGGAAATAGATGTATACTACTAAATTTCATTAAGAAATAAATATACTGAGAAGCAGGGGTTAGAATGAAAAGTTCCTTGAACAGGTTTCTGCATGGATGGCGTTCTTGAATTTAAACAAATGAGTCTTATTTCGGACGCTAAGAACTTCTGCTCATTTTGACGTGTTACCCCAGAATATGATCCCAAATGGTATAATAGAACAAGAGTAAGCAAAGTATGCAATTTTTTCATATTTATATCTCCTACATCTAACATCATTCCCACTGCAAATACAGACTTGTTTAGCTGCTTCGGCAGTTTTGCGGTATGCCCTTTCCAACTGAATTTATTGTTGAGTTGCAATCCCACAAATTTAACACTGTCCACCTCTTTGATTTGCATGTCAACATGTTAAAAACATTCGGGAAGGAAATCTTCTACCAGTTCTGAACTACATATAATGGGTCTTTTCAAAGTTTAATGTCAGCGAATTAGCTTTAAACCATTTATTAATGTCAGTGAAAATTTGATTAGCAGTCATTTCCGAATCTATACTTGACTAGCTACTTATTGCAATGTTTGTATCATCTACAAACAAAACAAACTTAGCGTCTGGCAATGTAACAGACTAGAGATCATTAGTGTACACAAGAAAAAAGAAATGGACCGAGAATGGAACCTTGAGAAACGCCACATATAATTAATTTCCAGTCAGATGAAGACTGACTGCTTGCTTCACAGTTACTTTGCAGTGACACTCTTTGTTTCCTGTTAGTTAGGTAAGACTCACACCATTTTGCAACACTGCCAATGGTACCATAATATTCTAATTTACTTAAGAGAATGCTTGGGGTTCACACATTCAAAGACTTTTGACAGGTCACAGAAAATGCCAGTAGCCTCTAATTTGTTATCTAATGAATTAAATACACTCTCATTCTATGTGGAAATAGCTTTCTCTATATTGGAACCCTTAAGATACACAAACAGTGAAATATTTGCAGTCAAATGCTCTAGGGGATGTTTGAACACAAACTTTTCAAATATTTTTGAAAAAGCCAGCAAAAGTGAAGTTTGTTGATAGTTTGATGGCATCTCCTTAACCCTGTTCTTGTAAACAAGCTTAACTTCAGCATATTTTAGCCAGTCCAGAAAATTTCCGCCGATAAGAGAGTGATAACACTAATAACTTAAGAAAAAACTCAGCCCAAATGAGTAATCTTTGACTAACAACGTTAATATGCTTTGTATTTTCATTCAGAAGTACTCTAAACATCTACCCACTTCATGTCTTTGAGCAATCTCCTAAATTTCTCAATTTTTGATTGATTTATTACTCTCCTGTACTCATATTGAATAGGTCTTTTATCCTCACAAATTTCAACATGTAACACTAAATGCTCCATGTCATGATCAGATAGCCCATTTTTAAATGGTTTTGTGACAGGACTTTTTTTCCTAGACTTGTCTACAAAGTTCTTATGAATAGCAGTCTCAGAGCATTTACATACCCTAGTTGCAAAATTCACTATGGGAATAAAATTGAATGACAGTGTTACTGATTGGCAGCACAGGGTGGCCGTGCAGTGTGAAGTGCCTTGTCACAGTCTGTGCGGCTCCCCATGTTGGAGTTTCGAGTCCTCCTCAGGCTTGGGTGTGTGTGTTGCCCGTAGTGTAGGTTCGTTTAAGTTAGATTAAGTAGTGTGTAGGCTTAGGGGCCGATCACCTCAGTAGTTTGGTCCCATAAGACCTTACCACAAATGTTACTGATTGCAATAATTATTCACTGACAGAGCTTTTCAATAAATCCACATTAAAATCACCAACAACTACTACTTCCTTGTTTTTTACTGTGAGATGGGACATCAGTCGATTTTTTATGAAGAGATTGAAGTTTCATAAAGGTGCTCTTTAAATTACTTGCTATTATAAAGGACTTATTGTGAAATACTACTTCTGCTGTACAAGCTTCTAAGTACCGCCCTCAACAAAATTTATTAATATCAGTATTCTTGAAATCAAAACAGTTTTTGGCAAATGTGGCAAAAGGCTAACCTGCATCCTGTAGCATTTAACATATCTATACCGGTGGTCACATAATTTTCAGAGAGACATTGTATCAACTGGTTTGCTCAACTCTAATTCTTCAACACAAATAAGCAACTCATTAAGCTTTTCCTTTAGCCATCACATATTCTGATGTAATAAGGATAGCTGATTTTGTGCACTGGCTGAATTACAACTGGATGAACCTAATTCTTCTGTTAGTTTTTTTAATGTCTCCAATTTCAATCAGAGGCTTTCTGCATTAATGGTGTATATTAAAATTTGCTTTCTGGCTGCCTGTTTTATCAATGTGAATGCCATTTTCAGCCTGTCTCTGAACATCTTTTGTTTCTGCCCTCCCAAAACTAAAAATTGCTGTTCTGTAACTTGTAACCATTGGTACTTTACAACTTGTGATTGTGACCCCCATTAAGTGTTTTGCTATTAGCCCTGACAGTTTCCCCTTCCCTATCCTGTTGCGGTGAAGACCATGCCTAGTATAGTTCTAGTTATTGATAGAGTCAACAGGAACCACACTGATATGGGGAGACTCCATACCTTATCCAAGCAGCCGCTTCACCTCTAAATTAACTCTCATACCAGATGAGTTTAAATGAGGCCAGTCATAGCACCTCTGGACAGATATGAGGCCAACATCAGTATGTCTCTTTGCTGAAGCTATCTTTAGCTGTCACCCTCAATTGAATAATTAGGGTCCTTGTCTATATTTTTGCTTCTTCCACCCAAACTTTCCGTGATGCCTTCCTTTATGAAGTTTTTGCAAAGTGAATCTACATCCTCCGTCACCTCACCCAGAGTTGCACTAGGTTTAAAGAAACTTGTGACCTGGTAACCTGACCATAGTTCATCCTGCAACCGTTATCCAACACCTGCTACATCAACATCAATACTCTGCATACCACCATAAGGTGTGTGGCAGAGGGTACATCCCATTGTACCAATTATTAGGGTTTCTCCCTGTTCCATTCACATATGGAGTGCAGGATTAATGACTTATTGAATGCCACTGTGTGTGCAGCAATTATTGTGATCTTATCCTCATGATCCCTAAGTGTGCAGTACGTAGGGGGTTGTAGTACATTCCTGGAGTAATCATTTAAAGTCACTTCTTGAAACTTTGTTAATAGACATTCTCAGGATAGTTTACAACTATATTCAAGAGTCTTCCAGTTCAGTTCCTTCAGTATCTTTGTGACAATCTCCAATGGATAAAACAAACCTGTGACCATTTGTGCTGTCCTGTGAGCAACCTAACAATAAAACTTTCTTCTTCTCATAACTTTTTCTGTCTTCTAACTTCTCAAACACTTTTTGAAAGTTTGATGTGACCTGCCTACTCCTACATCGACTTGTGGTTTATCAGTTTTCAACTGTGACAACAAATCAAACCTACTGATTGAACATTACACACTTTCTCCAGCCCAGAAAAATTGAACAAATCGATTGCTTCTTTTGCAGTAGGTGTGATCTAGTGTGGACCTTAACCATCTTCCAAAAGCACCGTTTGTTCATGAGCGAGTCTTCAGAAAATAACAAAAAAACCACAATTTTTTGGTCCAAAAAGTACCAATTCTGGGGATGACCACTTCTAAAATTTCTATTCATGACAGATTGTCACAAGTTGTACGATATTGTCTTATGATATTTCTGAGAAACTTTGAAATTTTCCTTGATATTACTATCCTTTACCGATGCCCAGAGGTTCAAAGTTACCAAATACGTTTTTTTTGTCATTTTTGCACAATGGGTCACAATTAGCTAAATAATTAACCATAGCAATCGGCTCAAATTTTTACTGTAGCGTTTTTTTTTTTGTATTTGTATCTTATTCAACTTGTAACATACATTTACATATCATCTGATCATACTGTACAGGAGACATGTCAATTTCAGCCTTACGATACACGTAATTCCCTAACACCACTTTTTACCAGTACAAGTTGATATTGGACATAGTAATATTATTAAATTGTTTTTTGTATGATGTAACAGTACATTATTGTTATATATGAATACAAAATTATACACAATGCTATAATATTAAACGGTCACAATATACAAATGACAGCCATAGTAATATTATTAAATTGTTTTTCTGATGATGTAACAGTACATTTATATGTGTATACAATATTATACACAATGCTGTAATATTAAACAGTCACACTATTCAAATGGTGATGTCATCGTTCATAAATTCCTCAGTTGAATAGTAGCGTTTTTCCACCAGGATATCACATAGTTTCTCTTCAGCGAACCTATCTACATGCTCAGTACATCTCTACCCTTGCGTTTATTGTAAATTTTCATTCCCATGTACAGGGGTGTTTGTTTATATAGTTTTAAGTGGGGATGTAACTGAAAATGTAAACATTTATAAATGCACAAATCTAAATTTTTGCATGTGTAAAGCAAAAGAGAAATTTGAATTTTAATTTTTCTTATTGTCTTTTTTATAAAAATCTGTAACTTAGTTTCAATCATATAATTAATGTGAAAATTTTATTGTAGTGTCCTGAGAAGGTTATAAGACCACTGAACTACAGTCATTAATTTATGTTACAAACTGTATCATTAACAGAGTTTTTAATTTTGGACATTCAAAATTGACTTATTTTTCTACAAACAGCCATACAAAAATCGAAATGAATTTGCAGGATCTCGTGTTTTTAAGTTTCAGGGAGTCAGCAACACGCTGTGAACAGTTCCTGAAAATTTCATAGCATTAGTACATATACATTAAAGCCTTCTAATAACATAAAAAAATGTGAAAATGAGGTTCAAAGATTTTCTTCTCATACTTCTACATTCAATAAGCTTACTTCAATTTTAAAATTATCCATACTGATACTCTTCATCCTTCACGTCTCTCTTCTCCCCTCTTTGGAACTGCATGGCTGTATTGGCAGGTAAGGCACTGATCTGTTAGCTTTATTGATCCTGCTCTTAACGATGATGTAAAATGCTTTTGTTGTAAACACACCAGGAGCTATACCCACTCTCTTCAGCACTTCAATTCTGGGATTATTTCCGTTATTATAGTACAAAACTTCATCATAGACACATATTTTCAGTACTTCAAATCCACAGAATGTCCTTTTTGAGTATCTAATCTAAATTAAATTACTGTGGCTTTCATTTGCATTTTGTGTCTTTCTGTGAAGACACTTTTCAATAAATCAGGGTTTGTAAGAAACCAGAATGTTGGCTTAAGTGCATTCATCACAGGTTCTGGTAATGAGTGTTTATGTGAATACATTTCATTTCTGTTGTTGAACCTACACCAATCGTCTTTCATACACAGATTGTGCATTGAGGTCTGTTGGAAAAAAAATTGCTCACACAGCACACCTCATTGCCTCTAAATTATGTGTATTTTTCCTGATAGCTCTCCCATAAAATAACTGAAGAGATTCAATTTCTTTCAGAGTAAGCCTGCCTTTTCCTCCTAGTGGTTTTCCATCTCCAGGTACTTCACCTTTCTTCTCTTTGAGCTAGCGACATAGCCTACCACCAAGACTCTTTTGAATGTGGCCAACACATTCCAACTTTTCTGTTGTTGTACTGTATGTATTTTTATCTGTTACAGCTTTGAACAAAGAGGAATCTCCATCACCAAGGAATTTAATGTATCTAATACCATACTGGTCCACAGATCTGGAGAACATCGTCACAACTGCAGCAGCCTCCATGCCCCCACATGAGCCACTATAATTTTTAGAGCATGTTACTGCATGCTTTTCTTTCCACAGTTTCTCACTGTCTTCTTGCACTGTCATGTTGCACACTGGTGGCAGTATTTAGACA
The DNA here is from genome assembly GCF_023864345.2 of Schistocerca serialis cubense. Classification (NCBI taxonomy): domain Eukaryota; kingdom Metazoa; phylum Arthropoda; class Insecta; order Orthoptera; family Acrididae; genus Schistocerca; species Schistocerca serialis. The sequence continues at coordinate 1,003,568,919 of NC_064638.1, read as the reverse complement.
TAATTTTTACATCTAAAACTTTACCTGAGTCAATACCAATAACAGATGAAAATCCATACAGAGATGTGTGACCTGTTTTCATCCAGGTCCCATCTACAGATGAACACAGGTAAGTAACATTTGTAGGGGATTCACTGTCATGCATATCTACCCCAGGACCTATTTCGTTTTGGTTTTTATTTCCACCAATCCCTCCACTGCTTTCTTCATAGAAACTTTGACAGTATCGCATACAGTATCAGACATTTCTTTATTTATTTCTTCAAACCTTGATGGAGGTCGAGGCATGTTTAGAAAACCACACAATAAATTACCTCCTTCCCTGCCCTGTCCAAGGCATCTCAGAGTATACGCTAACCTAAAATTACTTTCACAGAGACCAGTGTCAGTTTTTTTTTTTGAGGAGGAAAATTAAAATTTAGAGCCACACAAATCACAAATTAATTTCAAAACACAAGGCACTCCCACTCGTCTTCCTTCAACAACATTAATGCATTCCATATTTTTACAGCTAACACATGAACATGAAAACTTTATAGCCTGCAAAGAAGGTCTAAATGAATAATTTTGAATCCAGTGGAATCCATATCAACATCACTCGCCTGTACAGTTCTTCTGTCCTAAGTTTTGATGCTGAAGCTGAGAACTTATGTTCTTCATTTCGAGCTGCTACCTCTTTTTTGTTGGTAAGCCGTTTTGCATGCTAGTATGTGTTAGTATTGTGAAAACGTAAATAAATCACGTAACGTTAGCTCCATTCAGCAAAACTAAACAGTCCTCCAAAGTAGTACGTTCAGTCAACGATTTAACAATTGCAAATTTCAGGGAAAGCCTGCAGCAGTTAGACTGGGATGAGGTGTACTGTGAACCTGATGCCAATTTAAAATATAATTTATTTCATGACATTTTTGTAAATGCATTTGAAAACTGCTTCCCCAAGAAAATAGTTAAATATACTCATAAGAAACCTTGTAACAAACCATGGCTTACTAAGGGTATAAAAATATCTTGTAACCGGAAAAGGGAAATGTATCTGACAGTAAGAAAGAGTAGAGACCCGGAAACTATCAAACATTATAAAAACTACTGTGTTATATTAAGAAAAGTTATTAAAAAATCCAGAAGTATGTGTATCATGTCTGAAATCAGCAACTCTGATAATAAAATTAAAACAATTTGGAATATTATTAAAAGAGAAACAGGTCAACCAAGAGCACAGGGAGACAGTATTACCATCAAATTGAATGAAAACTTTACGAACAAAAAGTCAGAAGTTGAAAATATTTTTAATAATCATTTTCTAATTGTTGTGGATATAGTAGGATCCAGGTGTTCATTAGAATATGCTAGGCTGTTAATGGAAGAGGCCATACCCACGCAATTTGATACAATTGAAATCTCACCCACTTCTCCCTCTGAAATTGTTGTTGTTGTTGTTGTTGTGGTCTTCAGTCCTGAGACTGGTTTGATGCAGCTCTCCATACTACTCTATCCTGTGCAAGCTTCTTCATCTCCAAGTACCTACTGCAACCTACATCCTTCTGAATCTGCTTAGTGTATTCATCTCTTGGTCTCCCTCTACGATTTTTACCCTCCACGCTACCCTCCAATGCTAAATTTGTGATCCCTTGGTGCCTCAAAACATGTCCTACCAACCGATCCCTTCTTCTAGTCAAGTTGTGCCACAAACTTCTCTTCTCCCCAATCCTATTCAATACCTCTTCATTAGTTACGTGATCTACCCACCTTATCTTCAGCATTCTTCTGTAGCTCCACATTTCGAAAGCTTCTATTCTCTTCTTGTCCAAACTGGTTATCGTCCATGTTTCACTTCCATACATGGCTACACTCCATACAAATACATTCAGAAACGACTACCTGGCACTTAAATCTATACTCGATGTTAACAAATTTCTCTTCTTCAGAAACGCTTTCCTTGCCATTGCCAGTCTACATTTTATATCCTCTCTACTTCGACCATGATTAGTTATTTTACTCCCTAAATAGCAAAACTCCTTTACTACTTTAAGTGTCTCATTTCCTAATCTAATCCCCTCAGCATCACCCGATTTAATTTGACTACATTCCATTATCCTCGTTTTGCTTTTGTTGATGTTCATCTTATATCCTCCTTTCAAGACACTGTCCATTCCGCTCAACTGCTCTTCCAAGTCCTTTGCTGTCTCTGACAGAATTACAATGTCATCGGCGAACCTCAAAGTTTTTACTTCTTCTCCATGAATTTTAATACCTACTCCGAATTTTTCTTTTGTTTCCTTTACTGCTTGCTCAATATACAGATTGAATAACATCGGGGAGAGGCTACAACCCTGTCTCACTCCTTTCCCAAACACTGCTTCACTTTCATGCCCCTCGACTCTTATAACTGCCATCTGGTTTCTGTACAAATTGTAAATAGCCTTTTGCTCCCTCTATTTTACCCCTGCCACCTTCAGAATTTGAAAGAGAGTATTCCAGTTAACGAGCTTTCTCTAAGTCTACAAATGCTAGGAACGTAGGTTTGCCTTTTCTTAATCTTTCTTCTAAGATAAGTCGTAAGTCTGAAATTAGGAAAATAATAAACTTGCTTAAAAGCAAAAACTCAAATGGAACTGATGGCATTTCCAGTAAAATACTGAAAGCTTGTTCTCAACAGATAAGTAAGATTCTCAGCCACCTGTGTAATAGCTCTCTGGAACAGGGCATTTTCCCTGATAGACTGAAATATGCTATTGTTATACCTTTGCATAAAAAGGGGGATAGATCTGATGTCAACAATTACCGTCCAATCTCCCTTCTAACAGCTTTATCCAAAATTTTTGAGAAAGTAATGTATTCAAGAGTAACTTCACATATCTGTAAAAATGAAGTACTAACAAAATGTCAGTTTGGTTTCCAGAAAGGTTTTTCAACAGAAAATGCCATATATGCTTTCACCAATCAAATTTTGAATGATCTGAATAACTGAACACCACCCATTGGGATTTTTTGTGATCTCTCAAAGGCTTTTGATTGAGTAAATCATGAAATTCTGCTAGGCAAGCTCAACTATTGTGGCATGAGTGGGTCAGTGCACAAATGGTTTAATTCGTACCTAACTGGAAGAGTGCAGAAAGTTCAAATAAGTAGTTCTCATAATATGCAAAGATCAGCACATTCCTCAAACTGGGGAACTATCAAGAATGGGGTTCCACAAGGGTCAGTCTTGGGTCCTTTGTTGTTCTTAATATATATTAATGACTTGCCATTCTATATTCATGAAGAGGCAAAGTTAGTTCTCTTTGCTGATGATACAAGTATAGTAATCATCACCTGACAAACAAGAATTAACTGATGAAATTGTCAACACTGTCTTTCAGAAAATTACTAAGTGGTTCCTTGTAAACGGACTCTCACTGAATTTTGATAAGACACAGTACATACAGTTCCGTACAGTGAATGGTATGACGCCATTAATAAATATAGACCTTAATCAGAAGCATATAGCTAAGGTAGAATATTCCAAATTTTTAGGTGTGTCCATTGATGAGAGATTAAATTGTAAGAAACACATTGATGATCTGCTGAAACGTTTGAGTTCAGCTACTTATGCAATAAGGGTCATTGCAAATTTTGGTGATAAACATCTTAGTAAATTAGCTTACTACTCCTATTTTCACTCATTGCTTTCATATGGCATCATATTTTGGGGTAATTCATCACTGAGGAATAAAGTATTTATTGCACAAAAGCGTGTAATCAGAATAATAGCTGGAGTCCACCCAAGATCATCCTGCAGACATTTATTTAAGGATCTAGGGATATTCACAGTAGTTTCTCAGTATATATACTCTCATATGAAATTTGTTATTAACAACCAAACCCAATTCAAAAGTAATAGCAGTGTGCATAACTACAATACGAGGAGAAAGGATGATCTTCACTATTCAAGATTAAATCTAACTTTGGCACAGAAAGGGGTGAATTATAGTGGCACTAAAGTCTTTGGTCACTTAGGCAAATAGTATCAAAAGTCTGACAGATAACCAACAAGTATTTAAGAAGAATTTAAAATCATTTCTGAATGACAACTCCTTCTACTCCATAGAGGAATTTTTAGATATAAATTAAGAAAAAAAACAAAAAATATTAAAAAAATAAAAAAAAACACAAAAAATAAAAAAAGTTGTTATATTAACTTAAGTATGTTGTTAAATTAACTTAATTACGTCATGTATTGGAAAATTTGACTCGTTCCACATCATTACGAAATATCGTATTCATGATCCATGGAACTAGTATTAATCTAATCTAATCTAGCCCCGGACATTGCACAAGACCCGGCCATTCAGCCTCGACATCAAAGTCGTTAGTGCCACAGATATGCCAGTCATAAAAACAAGGGAGAAAATCAGTAATTTGTACGAAATTCAGTTTCTCCGGTACCATTGTGAAAAGAGCGTACTATTAAGGAAACAGAATCATGTACATTGAATATGTTAGTTGAAAAATCATCAATAAAAACAAAAATAAAATTGGTATCCATACTCTTTTTTACTTCATGGGCCTTCGTCTGCAGTATACCAGAAAACCTGATATTTGTTAACTGCAGTGAGTGTCAATTTCCATCAACTCACTTAGTGTAAGAAATTCTGTTGGGAGTAACGTCAAGGATGCAGTCTATTATCTCGATTGTCTATAGTCAGTGTTGTGCATAAACAAGCCAAAATCGATGTCTTGATTACCTCATCAAAATTAATGAATATAAGAGTGAGACAATGTATATGCGCGTAAAGCAAACAGTCAGACATTTATATATGTGACATACTTCATTAGTATTTGCATGTGGTATTGGTGGATTTTTACTTGTGAACTCTTGTGACTACTTGCTTATTGCAGGCACGAGATTGCTTTGAGACCTTCTTTTGTGTCTGAGATATTTATAGCTGTCTGTTGTTAAACATTTTTATATAATTTCGTCAGTGTCATTCAAACCCATCTTATCGTACTTTAATGTCTGCTAGATTTCAGTTTTGACAGCAGTTGGTCACAACAATCAAGATAGGTATCTTGTGTACGATAATTTTATTGAAAGTGCGTATCTATGTTTCATTCTGTTAATATTAGCATTTCCAGTTAACTGTATTGTATTCACACAGTTTGACAACTTCCTTATAAATAATCAGGGTCGTGAGTATTCAAATGTTTTGTTTTCTATTTCACACTTTCTGACTTGTTCTACACTCATGAGAATCAACTCATTTTTGGGTCTATGGAACGAAAACTGAATCTAATCTGAACTTAATAATTGGGACGTGGTTGAAAACATTTTAGCAGAATGGAACGGCATGAAACAACTACTAAATGGCGTTTTTATTGCCAAAACCAATGTTCTTGATTGCATTGCTAAATTCTTTTTACACCCTTAAAACTTTGCAGCGAAACTGTGTGAATCATACACACAGAAAGTTTGGGTTGCACTGGCAGCAATACAGTGATTTGGCTCCCCTGCAGAACTTCAGTCAAAATTTGTATTTTGTCACATACTGTCTAAATTCTGAAAGTTACCTCTCAGCTGCTATGTTGCTCTACATTCTCCAAGTTATTCTCATTATTCTCTTTCTGATTGTGCTACATAAATATGCCGCAAGCATTGAGGTTACAGTTTTCAGTTTGGTTTTACTTTTCACCACACTGAGGTCTATTCTTGCGAAGCTATTCACCTAAATACCGAGTACTTGTGTTTAGAGAATCCGGTGTAAGTTCAGGTGCTGTCATTTTCACCTACATTTTCTGTAGAAGTTGCTGTCACAGGTGAAACCAAGTCAGCGAGGGAAATACGTAAGCGTCCGATCCCACACGTCTGCTTTGACCCATGACGTCACAAATATGGCGGACACGACCATAAACCACGAATCGAATATGACGCATATAAAGTCGTTACGTAAACATTATAAAGAAGAAAATACATCGAAAAACACACACACGTAACACAAAAAGCCTAATGACACTAACAGTACATTCGTGGGAAATGGGGGCTTTTTGGGTGGGCACAAACTAAATATAAACAAATTTAGACACCCACCCCCATACAAAAGCAGAGACAAAGACGAAAATAACCGACAACACAAAACTTCCCAAATTTCACTAAACACAATATCATCAGGAATCGGACACCTCCCTTGACCTATATAGCTGAACAGCAGCTACCGATCCCATAAATTAGGATCGAACACTTCCCTTGACCTATATAGATCAACAGCAGCTCCCGATACCACAAGTTTGAATCTACCACTTCCCTTACCTGTATAGCTAAACAGCACTTATCGATCCCATAAATTACTATCGAACATTTCCCTTGACCTATATAGCTCAATTGCAGCTCCTGATCCCACAAATTGGGATCGAACACCTCCCTTGACCTATATAGCTCAACAGCAGCTCCCGATACTACAAATTAGAATCAACCACTTCCCTTGGCCTGTATAGCTAACCAGCTGATCCCAATACCACAACTTAGAATCTACCACTTTCCTTCACCAGTATAGCTAAACAGCACCTCGCGATCGCATAAATTGGGGCTGAACACTTCCCTTGACCTATATAGCCCAAAAACATCTCCCGATACCGGAACACCAACAGCCACAACCACTCGTTATAATGGAACACTTCACTAAAAACAAAAAAATAAAAACTTACCACAACAAAGTTCCAGCCACCACAATCGCACACAGGCGCACGCGTCCCCCCCCCCCCCCCCCAAACACATACCAACGAAAAAAAAACCAGCCAAAAGAATGACCCAACCCACCCCCACCTCATCCCCTCCCCAACCAACCCAACCTCCCCCTCCCCCACAAACACTCTAAGACGAAATAAACCCCCCCCCCTTGAGTTACAGCCACCCACCCACCCTCCCAAACCACCATAACTAACCATTTTCGGGCTATACATTTTACTAAAAGCCCTTTAAAAAACCCGAAAAAAACAATAGCCCTCAGGGACGCTCTTCCGCCAACAGTACTCATCTAAATGAGACTGAAGGTTGGAAGAGCGCCTCTTCCCCCTCCCAAGAACTGACTTAACAGCCCCCACGTCCCCTCTATAGTATTTGTACAAGCTCCCGTATCATAATTTTTGAACTCTAAGCTATGGTTAACAATTAAATGATTGAATCCCCTCTCACCCAACCCCCTATATGAAGAAAATGCATCTGAAACTACTATGGACCCTGGTTCTATATTCTCCTCAATTAACCCCACTAATTCCGCCTTAGACCTCCCTTCCACAACCCTGAAAACACATTCGGAACACCAACCCCCCAGAACAACATCCCCCCACACCCAGACACCGACCACAGAATTACCCCTCCCATACTTCCTTTTCCCAAACTGCGACTCGTCCACCTCCACAACAACCCCAGCCCCCCCCCCCTCCCCAAAGTTACCCCTGTACTTAATAAACTCAGAACATACTTCACAACTAAATGAAAACCAGTCAAGCACACTCCTCTCACTCACACCAGTCTCATGCGCGCAAAAACTATGTGAGGGTCTATAACAAAAATAATACCTCATCAGTACAATCTCGTGCATGCCGAACCTACACTTATCGAACAAGGAACCGCGCCGTATGGAACGCCAAATGCCATTGTTTCGGTAGCCACATATAACCATCCCTGGTCCGAGATGCCGGAACTTTAGCCAATCTCATTTCTTGCCAACAAAATGAGCACTTCACGATCTCGGCTAGTAACCCAAAAAGCTGTAAAAACTTAATCAGCTCCAACGAAGAATTTCCCATCATAGCATGCAGATGAGTGCTGTTAATCTTATCGATCTTATCGTTCATATCCATACCTGAACAAAAACAACAACCAATTAATTTACTCAAATTAACACACGACCTACAGCGAACAGCACTACATTAACTTTCACACAAAACCACTAAATCGTTTGCTCACTGAAACGAATTCTGCTAGAAACACAGCCAACACTCGAACAATTCAGTACAATGAGCAAGACCAAACTGAACCCATTACACCACACAAACGAAAGCCCTAAACACACCACCAGAGGGCACAACAAACCACAACACAATGACATCTACAAGCACGCCACACTCACAAACCAAACTCTGTGTCGTCATGATGTCACACACCACAACAGCCTTACGTCAAGGGTCAAAGCCGACGGGTGGGATCGGACGCTTCGCTCAACCCTCAGCAAGTGTTCAGTTTTGTAATACCTGCCTTCCATGTAGAAAAGCAAGGATACTTATTTAATGCTCACACCTGAAAATACTTAAATTCTTCTGCACTCTTGCATGACCTTTATATGCATTGCAGTTGCATGATACTGACTTGAAATCTTTGTGAAACAAGCACTGTTTTTTATTGTTTGCTGTAATATAATATTAGCCAATGCCACTGTGCTTCCTGTCATTGTATATTCCATAATGTGAATGTGACATTAATTCATTAATTTCACTAACAAAAGTGCTGATGATTGAATGTGAGGGAATATTGGGTGGCACAATGTTAAATAAAATCTATAATACAAGTGTAAATTTCCTATGCCGTCCTCATCCCTGGATGAATAAATACAACACTGCAACCATATGAACAGTTTTAAGTATTTAAAAAAATAATAATTTCATGTCGATATATGCACCATGCAGACAAAATTGGAAGCAGCAGATATGCAGACTTACAACATTCTATGGACGTCACCAGGTGACAACACACTGATACGAGTATTAACAAAGGTTCCACTGTACCCCAGGAGACCTCGACTGCTGTCCAACAACAGCCTGGAGTAGGGAGGGAAAAGGAGTAGCTGTTGGAAGTGAGGTCATGTTATCTAATAATGTGAAGCTCTATTAATTTATTTTCCTATGAAAAAATTTCCATTGCTGCACCTTTTTACTAGAATCACAATACAGTCCTTGAACGTGAGACATATATGTCTAAAATTCATTGTTTCTGAATTTGCAAACTTGTAACTTTCCACAGAGTTGTCATGTACCTCTAAAAACTGGCATTTTTCACCTCTTACCGGGATCATTGACTGTAGCAAATCAGGGATGTTTAAGTTGAAAATGTTTTCTTTTTGTGTTGTTTACAAGGATGATCCATTAATGCACAATTGTTCATCACATTCTCTCAGAATCAAAGAAATAAACCTTCCTCCCCCCCCCCCCCCCCCCCTGCAAAGTTATTTTATCTAAATTAGGTTAGTTCTGCTGAGTGTCAATATTTGCTCTCTTAGCAGCTACCACCCACATAACACTGATCCAAATAATGTTTTCCACCATTACAGTTTTTATGTAGAACAAACTCAGAAAGCCATTATGTTACTCACTATTATTCATTTGCATCCACAAGGGCTCTTTTCACAACAATGTAATAACACATGTCCACATTTGTGTAATTTTATTATGTGCACTAAGTTTTGTTTGTGTTGTCAGAGGATTCATTTTAATATAAATTTGACACCATGAGAATAGCAAGCTGAAGTTTCAGTGTTGACAGATTCTCCATGTAAAGTAACTAGATAGATTGCTCTTTCTCCATTCACCTACATATAACTAAACCAAATTACTGAAAAACTATGTGCATGTGTTTCTTTCTTCTATATACTCCCTCAGAAGATCACTTTTTAGATGATGTTTTGTTTCCTCTCACCTCACACTTTCATATCCCTCGTGTCCTCGGATTTTTTGTTCCATTTAACCTGTCTCAGGCAAAATCATTCACTATGCAGCTGGGTGTGAGGTGTTTTTCAAATATTAATGGAAGAATGAAATATCCTTACTGGTGATCACACTGTTCTAGATAATCAGGTACCTGCATTCAACTCCTGGCCAGTTCACAATTGTGATCTTCCATTAATGTTTCAAATAAAAATCTAACAATGGAAAGTCAATAATACTATGAAAAGGATAGATTGATACTCTTCGTAAATATACATATAAGCTTTTCGCCAGTGACCTTTTCAGAAAAGAGAAACGCACACACGTTCACACAAGGTAGAACACCTCATACACACAACTGCTACCTCCACCCATACTGCAACAGAAACGTGTTGAACAGAAGCAATAATCCAGATCAGGGCAGGGAAGGGGGAGGGACAGTGGAATATGGGTGAGGAAAAAGGAATCTGTCCTTCTGGCAGGGCACGCAGGAACTAGAGGGGGCAGGATACGGCAGACAGGTGCTGCATCGAGAAGCTGTGTGGAAGGGAGAAGATGGGGAGCAGAAAGGAGAGAAGCAGAGAAGAAAAAAGACCGGTGGATACAATGATTGAGAACAGCACATGGTGGGGGTGAGAGGAGCCAAATTGTGAGGTGACAGGACAGAGGGGGCTGGAATCAGTTGGGTAGAAGATGCAGGGTCAGTAGGTTAGCTTAATTTGAGGAGGATATAATTTCAGGAGTGGAGAATTTGTTGTAAGGATGACTCCCATTTGTGCAGTTTAGAAATGCTGGTGATGAAGGGGATGATCAAGATGGCCTGGGTTGTGAATCAGCTATTGAAATCAAGTATGTTATGTAAGCTGCTTGCTGTGCTACAATGTGGTCCACTTTGTTCTTGGCCACAGTTTTGTGGTGGTCATTCATCCTCACTGACAGCTGGTTGATAGTCATACCAATATAAAAATCTGAACAATTACTGCAGCAGAGCTGGTATATAACACAACTACTTTCAAAGCAGGCCTGGTCTCTTCAATAGGTTAGGATAAGCCTGTGGACTGGAATAGAAAGTACTGGGCTAGTGAATTGGGCAGGTCTTGCACATGGATCTTCCACAGGGATATTACCCCTATGGCTCGGGGTTGTGATTGGGAGTGACATAGGGATGCACTAGGATACATAACGTATTTTGAGAAAACTTTACTTCACCATGTTAAGCACTCAGCTGCTTTACAAATGTGTGTGTATGATGACTGTAGCATGCAAAAAAGTTTATTTTATAACAGTGTCCTGTAAGGTTATCCACTGGCCAGATGCAGAAGTTGACACTAGATGGCAATAAAAACTCCAGAGATTCTAAATGGAATTTTATGCAGAATCAATACTCACAGGAAAACACTTTGCCTACCTCATTAATGCAAGGTACCCCTCTCGTGCAAAGAATCTTTTAGCTTTGTTTCCTAACAGTTAAATCGTAATTAAAAAAAAACAGTTTAGAGTTCCCATGTCTTGCGTGAACATACCAGCTGAAGACACATGAAGATGGAAATTATTCTATGAGTTTTCACATATCTCCATCAGACTTTCAAATATTATAAACTGTTAGCTGCATAAGGTCCAATATTTTAATTTTGAAAGGGCACTCACCACACACAAACACAACAAAAAGACTGCTATACATGTGAGCACTTTTGGCCAAAAGGCCTTGTTCATGGCCAGACACAGTGCTCGTTTGTGAGAGAGTTGTGGTTGCATGAACGTGTGTGTGTGTGTGTGTGTGTGTGTGTGTGTGTGTGTGTGTGTGTGTGTGTGTGTGTGTGTGTGTGTGTGTATTTTCTACATTAGAAGAAGGCCGTGAATTTTTGATTAGCCAGAAAGAATCCTTTTGATGAAATAATCTTGGGTGTTCAGTGTAGAACTGCACATTGAGAACTGAGCTGCTCAGGGGAACACAATGGTAAGCGCCATCGCCGTGTATTTTGCGGTAGATGGCTAATGACATCACCTGTGGGATGCACAATGCAGTAAACTTACTAGTAGTTCCAAATTCACTCAACAGATGTCAGGGCGGGTCTTAATGGTAAGCGGCACTATCCGTCTGTTGCGGAAACATAATGGTAAGTGACAGAGAGAATGGTGGCAAGTAAAATCATCTCCCAGAATATGGCAACAGTGAACATGGCAGAAGACGAGGAATATACTTCCAATGATACTAATATCTTCGAGAGGGATCCAGAATACATTCCTAATGATTCAGATGCCTCAGAGGTATGTTATTTTGTAAATATACTGTCTTTAGTATGTTTCACGAACATAATGGTAAGTGCATGTACATACCATTATGTTCCTGAAGTATGTTAATTTTGAGATTATTTTAGAATGGCTACATTTTCTTGGCTATGTGGTGTGTGACTGCGCATGTCTCATTTATATTGGTACATGTAATAATAATAATCGTAACGGTAGTAGTAGTTTTTGTTGTTACACAGGTTAATAGCGAATCAGATCATATTGCCCACCCCAGGACAAATGCGGCAAGCATACCGTACGTTTGCATGCTTACTCTGAAACTAGTTGTAACCAAATCAGGGAACACATCGACAAAATACCGAAATACGAGAGTCATTACAGACGCTCAAACAATCGTTCCAGATTGTACCTGGGCACAGATGCAACAATCACCTCCTGTTACGAGCGCTATAAGAGTGTTTACTGCAAGAGCCTGTATCTACAGACAAGTACAGGTGAATTTTCAGTGAAGAGTATAATACAGGAGTAAAGTCACCAAAGAATCATACGTGTAAGACTTGTGACATGCTCAAAGTGCAAATTGAGAGCACTGATGCCCCCCCAACTGAAAGTAAGTCTGGAGCATCAGTTGGAATTACACCAACGTCTGGCAGAAGCAGAGCAAGGTAACATTGAAATCCAGACAAAACGAGCAGAAGCAGACAGTAATCTACATGTTGTGACTTTTGACTTGCAGCAGACTCTCCCAGTTCCTAAGTTAAGTTGTGGTCCAGATTTTTACAAAAGGAAGATTTGGTTGTATAATCTCAATGTTCATGATTGTGTCAAGAAGAAAGGGCACTGCTTTTTGTGGAATGAGACTACTGCTGCCCGTGGATCAGAGGGAATTTTTAGCTGCCTTTTACGTTACTTTGAGGAAAACGACATAAAAGGAGAGACTCTCATTGCAATATCTGCTAACTGCTGTGGCCAAAATAAGAACTGGAACATGGTACTGTTTTGGAAATATCTAATTTCAACTGGTAGATTTCGTGTGATTGAACATCACTTCCCCGTGAGCGGGCACTCAATGTTGCCTTCCAATAGAGATTTCGCGACAGTTGAATATTACGTTCGCCGACAAGTACAAGATGTGTACTGTCCAGATCAGTGGTGTGAGACCATCAAGAAGTCGGCTAAGAAGAATCCATTGCTTGTATATAATATGAAAAGAGAGGATTTCTATCAAATACGACGTTCTAAAGAAGCGTTTGTCTTCAGAAAGAAGACAGTTGATGGTCGAGATGTCAACTTAAGGAAAGTATGTAGGTGGAAGGTGACCTCCGAATATCGATCATCTTTATTCATCAGCGAGACATTTTGTCATGACATTTGGCATAAAATAAGATTCAGGAAATGTGGAAGGCAAGGACCAGTTCCTACGCTTCGACTTAAATACAATGGGCCAAGGCTTATTGTAAAGAAGAAAGTTGCTGACGTCCTGTCGTTCCTAAATTACATACCTCCTGTCCACCATGGATTTTTCCTATCTCTAAAGCCAATAGTTTTGGATGAAAAAGACATTAGTAATGAGAGTGATGAATGATTTTGCAGTTTCAGTAAAGTGTTCAAGACTTACTGTAAAAATTAATATGTAATGTTCTATTACTATGTGCTGTTAATGGTGTATGGTAATGTAATAATTTTTGTATATTTCATTTGTTTCAGTCATTTCTGAGTTTCATTTACATCTGTCCAGTAGGAGATAGATGTTAGAATCACTACAGGATAAAACGACCGTTCAAAAAAAATTATTCAGATTTGCAGATCAATTGAAACTTTAGATGCGCTGTATGTCGAAACTGTGATTTTGGTGCTTACCATTTTGTTCCTCCGAGCAGCTCAACTATGTACAGCACAGACATCATAAGATAGCACTGACAGTTGTCAACACTAGTTCACAACTCAGGCAGCCACAGGTACTGAGAAGGATATACGCAGCACATTATTAAACAGCCGGATTTTTGTGATGGTGAGAGCTGTGACCATGCATTGTGTATTGACTGAGAAGCAATGCAGCACCATTTGTAAGGTGTATATCACTACGTAACATTGCTAGGATGACCATTTCATTAACAAATACTTATCAAGTGATGAGCTTTTAATGGTACCCCTTCATTTCTCCAATGGGTTATTTCAGTTATGTTAAATGGACAAGGTAATCAATAAGAAACAAATTCTGTAAGGATATACTTTTATTGACATCTGACAGACATCTGAATAAAACAAATAAGGGAATAAGCTGTAAGTGACCAACTGTCAGATATCTGTAGTTCAAAATAGTAAATCAAATGCTTACTAAATGAAATATTAAACTCTGAACACTTCAAGAAAACAAAAACATTTTCCCCACTACATCGAAAATTTAAATCCTCCTCAAAAGCTTTGAAACAAATAACGCGATTCGGTATGATTACTGTTTCAAGGAGCCAAATACTTTAGTTGGTGAAACAGATAATAATTTGGTTGAAACATATTACAGTACTCATGGCTAAAATTATCTAAAACTGAAAAAAAAAAACAGTATTTGCTTAGCTTAGTAATGATCACACAAAACAACAAAGTATCAGGTAAACACAAAAAATAAAAAAAGAATGTACTGTGTACGTTAAATTAGTTGGGTGTCACAGTGTAATAAATTAGGATAGGGATAGGACATCACATGGGCATTATGTAAATCAAATCAAAATACTGAATACGAAAAATATAGTAAATTAGGAATAGGATCTGCAAATACATTGATTAAAACATGAGACGTGAGTTATCACATTAACATTCATTCATGTGCAATGAAACACATACACTACAAAAGCTCTCACAGGGACACTACTGACTTCTTTTGGACTGTCACAACAGCCTCAATAAATCTGAAGGAGAACATTATTCCACATGCTGTATTTCATATTACATTGTGGAATAGTGCAACTCTTGCAAATGTACTTCACTTTAACTGCATCACCTCTTCAGTGCAAAGGAAATAATGCCCAACGGCAATATTAATAATTTAATAGCCCTAAGCTACTTCCAGGATGGCTACTCAAACATGGAAAAAAAATTCCTGGGAATTCAAGGTGTGAGGAGCATGAACGTGTCAATACGCTGCTGATAAAGTAAAGGTATGAGGGGAAGGTAGGGTGGGGTGGGGAGGGGAGGTTGGGGGGGGGGGCAGGATACCACAATAATGACTTTTCCTTTCTCTTAGCTGTACTATATACCAGCCATAATCAGTAGTTTAATCAATTTTTGAACATCACTAATTTATATGGAATAATATTCGTATAAGTAACACATTTTCAAATACAAGTTATTTTAAAATTTGCAATTTATAAAACTCAATAAAACTCAGTTTCAATGCTACAGTTAGATGTAGAATTCCTTGTGATTTAATAACATTCCCGAGTTTTCCCTGGTAAAATGTAGAATAACATCTCATAGGTACTCCGCAAGCCACTGTACGGTCCACTGTGGAGGGTACACTGCACCACTACTAGTCATTTCCTCTCCTGTTCCACTCGGCAGTAGAGCGGCCACCACCTTGTACTTCTTAGCAGCTTGTGTAATTGCAACATTTAAAACGAGTGCTTTTAAGGGTGAAATTTGTGGAAACGATTACAATTATTGAAGACTCTGAGGCAGCATATTTCCACAGTGCACCCACAGTAGTTGAACAAAATTGTATCTCATGTTACAAATAATGAACCTTCATGTTCCTATCAGTGCTACAAATGTGACAAAAGTTTTACTTGAAAAGAAGTTTAAAACACCACCAACAAGATGTTCATGGTGTAATGAAGCAGCAGAAGAGGTTGAAGTGTATGATATGCACATTTGAAGCAGAGTCAAATATGTGTGAAATCTGAAGTTTTCTAGTGAAGGTGAATTTTTGAAGTGGAAAGAGAAAATTGAACATACTACACAATCCAGATTCATCAAACACCGTGGCATTAAATTTGTTGATGATTGCTCAACCTGTAAGTATGTTTGCCATAATTCAGGTCAGTTTCCTTCCAAAGATGAAGGTATGAGACACCTCAAAATGGCAGGTAGTAACAAAATTGATGGAAAATGCCCTGCAGAGATTAAAATCCTCTATAACGATGAAAAGTGCCTTGTTAATTTTGTGTTGACTCATGTTGGACCTGATCTAGACTTTGTCATTTGAATCCAACACCACAAGAACATGAGACCATAGCTGCAGAAATTGCTGTAGGAAACCTGTTTCCCATTGTTCTTGACAAAATCTGATCAACAGTGCAGGATTCAAATTTGGATAGAGTACATCTCGCAACATTACAGGACCTGCATAACATTGCAGCTTCTTATAATTTGGCTTCAGAGTCAGTCTGACATCAAAATGATGCCATCAGTGTCAAACCTTGGGTACAAGAAGTTAAGCAAAGTGATAATTCGTGTGTATTATTTTATAAGCCTCAAGAAAAAATCGCTGACCAGCACCCGGAATTGAGAAGCGAGGATTTCATGTTAGTGATAATGAACACTGCACATGATGAATTATTGGCATAATATGGAAGTGATTATATTTCTGTTGATGGGATTGATGGTCTAAATGGCTACAATTTTGAACTTAGCACAATACTAGTACAGGATGATATGAGGCAAGGATTTCTATCCACTTTCTCATTTCCAACAGAAATTACAGTGATTTGTTAAATATATTTTTCAACTACATAAGGACTCAAGTTGGACATATCTGCCCCAAGGTATTCATATCAGATCTGGCAGAAACTTACAGTACTGCTTGGAACAGAGCAATGGGGCCTCCTAAAAAGAGACTTGAATGGCACCTGGCATGTGGATGGAACATGGAAGAACAACATTAACAGTAAAGTTTTGCATAAGGACAAGAGAACTGAGGTGTACAAGCTTGTCAAGACATTAATGAAGGTAAGAGATGTTGCTGTATTGGAAGAATCACTGCAAAAAGCAGTCCATAAGCTGTATAGTAATCCAGATACATCCAAATTTGGTCATTAATTCAAGACCTGTTATGAAAAAAATGCAAACTGTTTGGCATATTGTCACAGGATGCAAGATGGACTCAATATAAATATGCACCTGGAGGGGATGCACAAGGCTTTGAAATATGTACATACTAATGCAAAGTAAGTGAAAAGTCTGGACAAAGGTATATCTGCACTGATGTCATTTGTAACTGCAAAGCTGTTTGATAGGCTTATTGTGATTGTGAAAGGAAAGGTAACTAGTACAATAAAAGACATTCATGCTATACACAAGTCTATTTTAACAGATGACTTTGAGTCTATTCTAATGAATGACTTCATTACTAAGGAAGACAGTGGTTGGGAAGTACTGTCTTCAAAATCAAACGATGTCTGCCTTGTGAAAGACAATGATGTTTTGCAAGTGTAAATTAGTGTGCAGTAAATGTGAAGTGTGCATTCATCGGTATTCTTACACATGCATTGATTATAGGATTAAATATGTGTAAGCACATTCATATCGTTTGCCAAACAGAAAAGAAGGGCAGAGGTGAAGTTCCCCTTCAAAATCGTGTAGTGTCAGATGCACTTGTTATTGATGATGAAGATGTGTCTGTAATTGATGAGAGGGAAGCAATCTTGGCCCAAGTAAGCACAAATGCTAGCCCAAGAAGCATTGTCAGATGAAAAGAAAAAGATAGTGTCAATGTTTTCAGAAGTCATTGCTGGCAAAAAAAAAGGTAGCTCTTTCATCAGCCCAAAAAAGATCCATTGGTGAAGCTTTGTACCACTAATTATCAACCATTTCATGGTAATATTTCAATACCTCAAATATTCATGTGCTCCATTCTGGTTCAGTAAGATCTACACCAGGATATATGTACATTATCAGCCATGTAGCCATTAACATTCTCTCAAAGTTTAATTTAAAATTTATTTTCAGTGTCCAACAATGACGTTGATGGCATCATTTTGATGTCTGACTGTCTTTGAAGGCAAGTTATAAGAAGCTGCAATGTTGTGCAGGTCCTGCAATGTTGTGTGCTCTCTCCGAATTTGATTCCTGCACTGTTGCTTGGGGATAACAGAAGCATCCGATTCAACCCCTCTGCTTTGACCAATGACGTCACCCCTATGGCGGAAATGACCATTCACAACAACTCCCATACCGTTCCTATGACATCATCATGTAAACATCACAACAAACACAAAAATAGATCGAAAAACCACCAAACAGATATTCCTCCAAAAAATATAATGAAACTAACGGGACAAGCGGGGGAAATTGGGGGTTTTTGGGTGGGGACAAACTAAATACAAACACACACCACTACACCAAATGACGAAAAACACTAAAATAACATGAGCCCACAACCTCCTCTACACACAAAAATCCACTGGAATTGATCACTTCCTTTGACCTATATATGTCAACAGAAACAGCCGCTACCACACTATAAATCTCAAAAATTTCACCACCACCACACTTAATCGTACCACAAAAAACACCTAGAAAATCAAAATTGTAATTAAACACTTCCCTTGACCTGTTATCCTTACGGCATCTCCACATATAGCTGTCCCTGGTCTGAGGCGCCGGAACTTAAGTGAGCCTCATTTCTTCACAACACACTGAACACTTCATACCTTCAGCCAACAGGCCGAATAGCTGAAGAAATTTTATTAGAGACAACGCACTGTCCCCCATCATTGTCCAACAACTGAAAACTCTTGACCTTGTCAGTCATATCCATACCTATCAAAGACATAAACAAAGCAATTTACCAAAATTCACACAAGACAAACAGAAAAAAAATTACTATAACGTTGACATGACAGAACCAAAATTGTTAACTCACTGAAAAATATTCCTCTGAAAGCACAGTCACCACCGATACCACACATGTGCAACGCTACCGCGCAAATGAAACCCAAACACCACTTTACGCGCTACCCATAAACACACCACCAGAGAGAACCACCGACCGCAACAATATGCCATCTACAAAAACACCACACATGCAAACTAAAACAAAAATATCACCTAAAACACGACACATAAACACACCACCAGAGAGCACGACCGATCACATCAAAACACCTACAAACACGCCACTCTCACAAACTAAACTCCGCACCTTCGTGATGTCACACACCACAACAGACTTACTTCATGGGTCAGAGCTGACCGGTGGAATTGGACGCTTCCTTTGACCCATAAACAGTGCCTGAAAGGCACAGGTGTTGATTCTCACATAATATTGAGCCAGAAAAGCACCCTGTATCCTTAAACAATTTGTGCACTGTCCCACTCATACCACAATACTTAAGCTTCTCTAGAAGAATTCCATGATTCACACAGTCAAAAGCCTTTGAGAGATCACAAAATATCCCAGTGGGCGAGGTTCAGTTATTCAGATCATTTAATATTTGACGGTGTGGAGTATACCAGAACAGTGTGGAATATAGTAAATAAGGAAAGAGGAGAGAGAGACAATGCAGTGTGCAATAACATAAGTGACAATGAAAAATTGCTGAGCAACCCAAAGGAAATATGTGAGAGATTCAGAGACCAGTTTAGTAAGATGAGTAGGGAGGATGTGATTGATCCACCATAGGTGCTAAATCCCAGAAATGTCAGTAATTCGTTCTTCCTGAAGTGTGTTACAGAAATGGAAATTTTGAAAACCATTTCCAACTTAAAAGCTAATACATCCAGTGGCCTGGATGACACCTTACCGAAATTCCTAAAAGAATGCAGTAATGAATTAACAAAGTCACTACAACATTTTATAAACAGCTCTTTCAGTAAGGGGTCATTTCATGAGCTCTTAAGTCACTGAAATAAGACCAGTGCGTAAAAAGAGAATAACTACAGATATACAAAATTATAGGCCTATTCCATTGACATCAATACACAGTAAGCTGTTGGAAAGACTACTTCTTGATCAACTTGAATCTTTTTTCTGTAAGTGCAATCCATTAAAAAAAACTGTCAGCATGATTTCAGGAACGTCCGGCCTACAAAAACAGCTGTAGCTTCATTTTTGCAAGTGGTATTAAATAAACTTGATGATGGAAACAAAGTTATTGCACCTTTTTAGAGCTATCCAAGGCTTTTGACTATGTAAGTCATTCTGTTCTTTTATATAAATTCGAAACCTATGGAGTTAGAGGAGTAGCATTAGATTTGTTAAGATCCTACCTTGCTGACAGGAGACAATGTGTAAAGCTGTAGTATACAACTGGGAGACATACACAAACAGTAAAATCATCTTATAAAATTCTTAACTATGGAGTACATCAGGGAAGCATTAGATATAGGCATTTTTTGTTTATTGTGTTTATCAATTATATAATAATTCCACAAAATTCAAACCTAGTAAATTGTGCTGATGATACCTCCTTCATAAGCTGGGGCCCTACAAAGTAGTTAGCAGTGCAAAATAATGCATAGAACATTAGCCTCATCACAGAATATCTCACCAAAACAAATTGGCACTAACAGAACCAAAGCTATCAGTTGAAACAGTTGTTAAACATAAAGTCCTTAGTATTATAGTAGATGAACATCTTAAATGAAAGGAACACATCAGCTACATTTGTAAAAAAAATCTCCTGTAACACCTACTTGCTAAAACACCTTCCTAGCATAATAGCACAACCTGTTTTAAGACAAATCTATTTTGGAATTGTACACTACCACCTACAATATGGTATCGAGATTTGGGTTGGCACCAGCAATATATATGGATAGGGCTTTTAGAGCCCAGAAAAGAGCAATTAGGATAATAGCTAATATTAGTAAGCATCAGTCCTGTACAGAATATTTCATTAAGTATAACATACTAACAGTGTATTCATTGTATGTTTTCAGAAATATACTGTTTGTAAAAGAAAGTATAGAGCATAGTGTAATCAATGGTGAAATCCATAATTATAATACAAGAAAAGGAGAGGATTACTACATAAAATTTAATAATAAAAGAGCAACAGATCATAGTCCATTTTCTACTGGAAGATATTTTTATAACAGATTGCCAAATAATATAAAATTGTTAAAAGGAAACATATTTAACACAAAATTAAAGCAACTGTTAATTGATAAATGTTTGTGTTCCATCAAGGATTTTTGATGTTATTGTGTATAATTTATCTTTACTGCTAAACCTTTTTTTATGTTCTTGTGTTTGTAAACTATGTCCATGACTGTTAAGTTATTATGGACAAATAAACCATTTATTATTATTATTATTTTCATTATTATTAGTGAAAGCATATATATAGCATTTTCTGTTGAAAAGCCTTTCTGAAAACCAAACTGACATTTTTTTAGTACTTCATTTTTACAAATACATGAAGCTACTCTTGAATACATAACTTTCTTGAGAATATTGAATAAAGCTGTCAGAAGTGAGATTGGATGGTAGTTATTAGCATGAGCCCTATCGTCTTTTTATGCAATGATTTGACAATATCATATTTCAGTCTATCTGGAAAAATGCCCTGTTTCACTGAGCTTCTACATATCTGGCTGAGAATTGTACTTATCTGTTGGGAACAAGGTTTTAGTTCTCTTTTGGAAATGTCATCAATTCCATGTGAACTTTTACTTTTGAGTGAATTTATTATTTTCCTAATTTCAGTAGGAGAGGTGGGTTGGATTTCAGTTTTGTCAAATTGCATAGGTATTGCCTTTTCCACATATAGTCTTGCATCTTCTAATGGCTAGCTGGATTCTCTTTTCTCTGCAACATTTAAAAAATGATTTTTAAAAATATTTTCTGCTTCTGACTTTTTGTTAACAAACGTTTCATTCAGTTTGATGTAAATAGGTAGATAAAATCTACTCACCAAGCAGTGGCAGGGAAACACACACATACAGAAGGATTTAACTTTCACAAGCTTTCAGAGACAGTGGCTCCCTCTTTAGGCAGAAGGGTTGAAGGGGAAGGAAGAGTGGTAAAGGAAAAGGATTGGAGAGGTTTAGGAAAAGGGTTGCAGTTCTGAAAAGTCACCCAGGACCTAAGGTCAGGGGAGACTCAATGGATGGGATGAGAAGAAAAGACTGAACAATCAGTCTTTCCTTCTCATCCCATCTGGTAAGTGTCCCTTGACCCAGGGTTCTGGATGACTTTTCTCAACTGTACCCCTTTCCCTAAACCTCTCCAGTCCCATTCCTTCACCCCTCTTCCTACCCCTTCAATTCTTCTGCCAGAAGAAGGAGCCACTGGCTCTGAAAGCTTGTAAAAGTTAAATCCTTTTGTGTGTATGTTGCCCTGCCACTACTTGGTGAGTAGATTTTCTATCTATCTGTTTACATTACATTATCAATAACTGATTATTTTCATTAAAATTGTTTAATTGGATAGATAAAAAATCTACTCATCAAGCAACAGCAGAACACATAATAAAAGATGGTTATAATTGGCAGGCTTTTGGAGCCAGTGGCTCCATCTTCAGGCAGATGTGTTGAAGAGGATGAAGAGGAGTGAAGGAAATGGACTGGAGAGGCCTAGGAAAAGGTGTAGATTTGAGGAAAGTCACCCAGAACTGCAGATCAGGGGAGACTTACCATACAGGATGAGAAGGAAAGACTGATTGTTGGGGACTGCATCGAACGAGATTTGAAAACCTGAGAGCTTAAAGCTGGAAGACAGGGTAATATGCAGAGAAAGATTATTGCTTAAACACCATGCACGAGTTAATAAGAGTGAAAAGCTAATTGCATTGTATGTAACATAGGTTGGAGGGGGTTGGTGAAAAATAGACAGGAAAGACAATGAAAGATGTAGAAAAATAAAACAGAGTGAAACAAAGTGTAGTTACAGTGAAGAAATGCTGAGATGGAAGAAATTAAGTCCAGGTGGGTGGCAAGAACCAAGGACATGTTGTAGTGCTAGTTCACAACTGCAGAGTTCTGAGAAACTGGTGTCTGGGAGAAGAATCCAGATGGCACATGTGACGAAACAGGTGCCGAGGTCATGAATATCATGTTGTAGAGCATGCTGTGCAACAGGATATTGTGAGTAACCAGTATGCATCCTCTGCGTATGCTCATTCATCCTAATTGATAATTTGGTGGTAGTCATGCTGTTTTAGAAGGCTGCATAGTGTTTACATAACATCTGGTATATGACGTGTCATTTCACAGGTGGCTCTCCCTTTGATTGTATATGCTTTGCAGTTACAGGGCTGTAGGAGGGTGCATAGGACAAGTATTGCAGTGGGGACAGTCATAGGCGTAAGAGCCAAAGGTTAGGAAGATGAGAGCAGAAGGAGTATAGGGTCTGACAAGAACATTGTGGAGATTCAAAGGGTGATGGAAAGCTATTCTACATGTGGTGGGTAAAATTTCAGACAGAATGGATCTCATTTCAGTGCATGATTTTAGGAAGTCATGACCTCTTCTAAATAACTGATTTCCAGACCAGGATAATACTGAGTCACCAATGGTGTGCTCCAAAGCTGTCTTTTGGAAGGATCAGCAGTACCAAGATCAGATGTGATGGCCTGGGAAGTCTGCTTTTTAACTTGGCTGGTGGGCTAATTATGTGCAGTGAAGGTTGAGGTGAAAATGGTGGTGTATTGCTGTAAAGAGTCTGCATCCAAACAAATACATTTGCCTCGGATGGCAAGGCTATGTGGGAGGGAAAGTTTGACATGGAAAGAATGGCAACTGCCAAAATGTAAGTAGTGTTGTTTGTTGGTATGTTTACTGCGGATGGAAGCTGGCCTTCAGTGAGGACAAGATCAACAGCAAGGGAAGTGGCATGGGATTCAGAATAGGACCATGTGAAATTTAACTGGGAGAAGGTATTCAGAGATTCCAGGAATTTTAGCAGGTCAGCCTCATATGAGTCCTTATGGTAAAGATGCCATCAGTGTATCTAAACCAAACTAGAGGCTGAAGATTTATGGATCCCAGGAAAGCCTCCTCCAAGCAACCCTTGAAAAGGTTGGCATAGGGAGGAACCATCCTGGTTCCCATGGCCACACCCCTGGTCTGTTTGTAAGCCTGCCACTCAAAGGTGAAGTAGTTGTTGGTAAGTATAAAGTTGATTAAGTTGAGTAGGAAGGATGTCATAGGTTTGGAATCAGGTGGACACTGACTGAGGAAATGTTCAGCAGCAGGCAGATCATGGATGTAGGGGATGTTGGAATAGAAGGAGGTGGTATCAATAGTCACAAGCAAGGTGTGTGGTGGGAGTGGGATGGGCATGGATTTCAGATGATCTAGGAAATGGTTGGTATCTTTGATGTAGGAGGGGAGTCTTTGTACTGTGGGTTGCAGGTGTTGATCAGCTAAGGCAGATTTATATTTGGTGGGTGCTTTGAAGCCAGCAACTGTGGGATGGTTAGGGGTTTGTGGATCTCAGGAAAAAGATAAAAGGTGGGGGTGCTTGGTTTGAGTGGGGTGAGGAGTTCTATGGACTGAGATGTTAGCCCTTGTGAGGGGCCTGAGGTTTTAAGGAGGGACTGCAGGTAAGTTTGAATCACAGGGATGGGATCTTGATGGCAGACACTGTGTGTAGAGGTGCCAGACAGCTAGCATAGACCTTCACTAATATACTACTTTCAGTCAAGTGTTACAGTGGTAGATCCTTTGTCTGCTGGGAGGATAACGATGGAGTCATCAGGTTTTAGGGACTGTGGAGCCTGGAGTTCTGCAGAGGGCAGGTTATAGTCATGTTGTAGGGACCTGAGGAAAGGTTGTGAACCGGAGATGATCTTGAGGTAGTGGTGGTGGATCAAGTTGGTATGGTAGTCTGAACTGTTTGAGGCAAGTTTCAATGTCAGGTTTGCTGTTGGAAAGGTTTTGGGATTAGGTTGCAAAATGATATTTGCAATGTATATTATGTGTGGCCCTTAGATGACACAAATAATTCAGTAGGGGAGAGTGCTTTAGATGAGAGGTTAAGAACGCTGTTCTGTTGTGACTGGTTCTGGGATTACGGGTTATTTTTTGTCTAGGCGGCAGTGATGAAGGCTGTGGGATGTTAGGGAGGATGGCCAAGTTCGGTTTGTAGGAGAGGAGTGGTGGTTGATGGTGTGGCTGTTTAGGGAGCTGCAGAGAAACAGGAAGGGAAAAACCACTGTTTGGGTAGTTTAGGAGAAGGTGGGATAGCTTTTTGATGTGAAGTCTGGCATGTTGTTGCAATTTGACATTGGATTGGCGGATGATACCATTCAAGGAAACATGAAAGGCAGATAACTGCAGGATGAAATGGGATTCATCATGGCAAGAGAGGACAGTTTGGAGAGTTAGAAATCATTGGAGTGGCAAAAAATAAAAAATATAAAATAAATAAATAAGCAGAGGTTTTTTTTTTTGAAACAACTGGTTCCCTGGTGAAAGTCTGTTGAGTATCAACTATACTTACATCTACCTGGGCCTCTTCCTTAGTCCACTGAGGCAGTGGGGCAAATCTGTCACTTGTGCCATTGATGAAACTGTCAGATACTGTTCTCTTTCTGTGGCCCCTGTTCCTTGCCACCACTTCCCATCTGTCTTCACACTTCTCCCCCCCTTAACCTCATCAGTTTCTCCTTAGCACTGTTCAGTTCAGGCTTTATCCAGCTCAGCCTTAAGGGCTCTAATCTTCCCTTCCTATTAAAATCTTTTCGTATTCCATGAACATACTCTGCAATACCATGGAAGAGACTCATTTACATCCCCAGACCCCATGCCACTACATTCCCCCCAATGTTACCATCTGGCACAACACCTGTACAGAACCCCAGAGCTTACTTTCCTATGGCAGCTCAAACACTTATTGCTTGAGGTTGGACTACCCTATTAGCTATATTAGTTATGTTACGTTCCATGCCTTTCATAACAACACTTGTGTCATCAACTAAGCATGTGTCAGTGGGACATCTGCTATGGCAATGAGGAATAGGAATGGAAAATCAAGATAGAAAAGGATGGAGGACAGAATCAACTATTTGAAAGACTGAAGACTTAAACATAGAAAGAAAAAGATATACTCTTTTGGATAAAAGTGTTATTGCAAGAAACATGGAACACAATATAAAAAATGTAGCTGCTAGAGTAGTCAACATTGTATGAAAAGATAGATTGCTACTTCCTGTAGAGATGGCTAATTAAGTTGCAGACAAGTGAAGCTAAAAGACACTTGCACGTAAGCTTTCAGCCACAGTGTTTGTCAGAAAAAGAAAGAGAAACATGGACCATTCATCCACACAAGCAAGCAACATTCATGCGCTCATGAGTGCCAGCTCTGGCAGCTTGGACCAGAATGTAACTATCATATGCAATGAAAGCAGCAATCTGGAGGAATTGTATTGTACTGTATGTTAATCGGGGGGCCTATAAATGATGGAGAGGCTCTGTCCCCGCCGCAGCTGCAGTGGTCCACAACCCCACGATGACTACCGCAGGCCACTTCACCCCTCCGCCACCCCACACCGAACCACTCTTTCAGGGTGGTTGTGTGGTTCAGCCCCCGGTGGACCCCTGCCCCCCCCCCCCCCCCCCCTAGGGAACATCTCGTACCAGACAAGTGTAACCCCCTATGTTTGCGTGGTAGAGTAATGGTGGTGTATGCGTATGTGGAGAACTTGTTTACGCAGCAATTGCCGACATAGTGTAGCTGAGGCTGAAAAAGGGGAACCACCCCGCATTCGCCAAGGTAGATGGAAAACCGCCTAAAACCATCCACTGATTGGCCAGCTCATGGGACCTCAACCAAAGACCGCCAGGTGGATTTGTGCCGGGGACCAGGTGCTCCTTCCCAATCCAGAAAGCTGTGCGTTAGACCGCACGGATAACCGGTTGAGCTTGCTGTCTGGCAGATTATGCAGGGATTAGACTGCAAACAGGAGCAGTGTCAGAAGGTTGTGGGGCAGGGAGCTAAAAATTAGAGGGGAAAGATGGGCAGGTGGATTGGCAGAGAGTTGCAAACGAAGAGGGAGGGAGATGAGAGGGGGGGAAGGTGATAAGACAGAGGTGTGGAAACTATTGGATGGCTGGTGTGGGGACAGTATGTTACCATAGATTAAAATTGTGATAATTATGGGAGCAGAGATGTGTTGTAAGGATAATTCCCATCATCACAGTTCAGAAAAGCCGGTGGTGGAGAGAAGGATCCAGATAGTTTGGATAGTGAAGCAGCCATTAAAAACAAGCATATTATGTTCAGCTGCATGTTGTGCCACAAGGTGTTCTACTTTGCTATTGGCCATAGTATGGCGGTGGCCGTTTATCGTGGTGGACAGCTGGTTTGGTAGTCAGACCATTATAAAAAGCTGAGCAACGATTGCTGCAGAGCTGGTATATTATGTGGGTGCTTTCACAGCAGGCCTGGTCCCTGATGGGGTAGGACAAACCTGTGAGAGGACTAGAACAGGAAGTGCAGCATGGACAGACTGCTCCTGGGTCTTCCACAGTAATATGGTCCTTGTGGCAAGGTGGTGTAACCGGGAGTGGCATAGGGATAGACAAGGAGTTTGTGGAGGTTAGGTGCGTGATGGAACAGCACTTTAGCGGGGGTAGGAAGGATCTCTGGTAGGATGTAGTTCATTTCAGGGCATGATGATAGGTAATCAAAGCCCTGGCAAAAGATGTGGTTCAGTTATTCCAGTGTTGCATAGCATTTGGTGATGAAGGGGCCACACTTTTGTGGCTAGTTCTTGGGGGTAGTGGGAGGACAGGGGGTGTGAGGGGAAATGGCATCATATCATTTGTTGATGTTTAACTCACTTCATATTTGACTCATTTAATATGCTTCGAGAGGAGTAAGATTTACAATACACTTTTTACTTATCTTCTTTTTTTGTAGTTGGCTCCAGTTCTTAACGTCTAGGGGTTGATTCTTGCTGCTGAAATTTTTGACATTGAAGGTTCCAAATTACATGATACTGCTGAAGTAAGCCTACTCCATAATTTATGTTTCTGTAATTTTTCTTAGTCTATCACATTTTTCTATATCACACTGTCTTTATAATTTGCACTTTAAGAACAAAAATTACATTGTTATTTCCAAAATTAAAACCACATCAAATCACATTAGTGGCATGCCCACTACTACTCCATTCCACAGTACTAACAATATTCTGAAGAGTTTACAAATTTTCTTGGCAAATGACTTTTTATTAATTTCTATTATAATTTGATAAATGAATCCACAAGTAAATTTAATAATTAGAATCAGATTGCATAATTAATAAAAGAAATTTTAAGTGTGCCAAATATTTTGTAGTTTCAAATGTTTCAAAAAGGAGAGTAATTTTAACTGTACATACAGAGTTAGTACATATCAATGGTAACAAAGAAAATAAAGAATTTTTTTTTACACATTTTAGCCTGAAATTTAATACATTGTATACAAAATCATATGGCACTCTTTTAGTTAAAAAGGTGAGATAATATTAATCTGTTTTAAAAGGTAAAAAAGTATTTTAGGCGTCGATAACTTCTGTTGAAGATAAAAATCAAACAATGGAAAATCCAGGATATGTGAGTGTGTATATGTGTATGTGTGTCTACTGCTGACAAAGGCCTTAATGGCCAAAAGCTTTAATTGTTACAGTCTGTTGAAGATAAGTAATGCTAGGGGAGGGTGTCCATTTGCACATGGGATACCTCTTTCCAGACAAGGTCTGGGGGATAGGGGCTGTCTATGAACACCTCCATGAAACCCTCAGTGTACTGGGCAAGCAAGTTCTTGTCACTGCAGATACACTGCCCCAGGTGACCAGTGGACATAGGTGTGGATGGAGCTATCAAAGAGTAAGAGGTTTATGTCTAGAAAGGAGGACACTGGGTTGAAGAGTGAGGCATTTGCCTGCTTTTTTTTTTTTTTTTTTTTTTTTTTTTTTTTTTTTTTTTTTTTCCTCAGTGTTGACATACTGCATTGCTATACTGACTGAAAAATAGGGGTGGAAGATCAACACTGACTACTTTAAAAGATGTAGCTGACAGTTGCACATTTGCATTTCACAGTTCTTTCCTTTCACTGTTCACAACCTCCCCCCCCCCCCCCCCCACCCCCCCCCCCCCCCCCTCAGTAACACATATGGCTAGTTCAATACTGGTAAATGTTGATAAGCCGCATTAACAATTTGCAGGAATACATCAGCATACTGCTACAACAGTTTACTGTCGAACATCTATGAGCAGTAAAAACCTAACCACACAGTTCTTGCACGATAATATGATACATATTGAACAGATACTGTCATTGTTTTAACACATGGCCTATTTGTCATACACTTATTTCATGGTTAAGTTGATGCACTGTTGTTGATCTAATTAATACGGGTTCCTCATCTGAAACTCGGACGTGGACTGACCGTCTTGTGACCAAAAGTTTGGCCTTTATACATCATCACAAAAATAGACACTGAAACTACACATTGTTAAATGTTTAAGGTGCAGAAATTACAATTAAAACATAACTCATTAAATTAATTGAATATATCAAAAAACTGCATTGTTCTAACAGTTTCTTCTACTACGAGGGTTAAGCCATATTATTTGTTTAAATGCTGAAATTAGCAGATATAGCTACGCAAACAATACTTTTGACAAAACTGGTAATTACTTTGGAATTAATTGAGAGCTGGCTTTGCTAACATGTTTCCAAATAGAACCAAATAAATATGTAAAGAATACTATTAGTTGTTCCTCCAAATGTTTATAATTAGCACAGAATTTTGTTTGTTTATAAGTCAATAATAAAATTTAAGTTATGAAACAATTATTGATTTCACCCTATAATAAAAGATATTAACTAGGAGCAGTCGAAATAAATCAGGAAATTAATTACATGTACATAACTAAGCACAAAATTTGATCTGGTGTTACATTCTTATACCATATGTTAATGTTAATTAGTTGAAAATAAAAAAAAAAAAAATGAATTTAAAGAGGCAGATGGCAAAGCAAGAGGAGAAGTAAAAAGATCCCAGCTTGCTTTGTCACATCAACCCCCATTGGATTGACCAGATAGATGTTGCAAATAGTTAACTGGGGAATTCAGTGAGTACAAGTGACCCCAGAAAGTGGGTTAAAATTCTACACACAAAAGAATACTACATAAGAAATATTGTCAAAACCTACAGTACATAATTTTTTTAAACTTTATACTTATATAAACTGGCCATACGAAAATCCCCATACAACACATTTACATATAGTGTATTGGAATGGCACAAAATATCCATGAGTTATACTTTTAATATAAATAAGCATCTTCATCATGAGTGACGTACTTTTTGGGTAGGCAAAGATTACATTATAAGATACATATCACTTGATACAAGTCCTGTCTTGCTTCAAATGATAAATCCTCATGGGTTGCAAAAAGTTAAATTACACTGCACATTGCAGTTCACTTTTTTGACAGAAAATTTCACTTGCTTGGTGTTTAGTATTTTTCACAAGCACTTTCACTCTTTTAATGAGCTTTAACATGCTTTCTCTCCATGCCCGCAACAGGTCCAAGTGACAGTTAGTAAGGAAATGCTCTGCTGTCAGTTCCCTTGAAAGTGGTTTTCCTCTGCCAGAGTACATGAAAAAAAAAAGGAGATAAAATTATCCCACGTTAGTACACTTTTTCTTCTAACTTAAGTCTAAGAAAAAAATGTATAACACTAATGGCATATGATAATCATTACATCATAAATAAATACATTACATAGTCCTCATGACATCACAATAATGAGCACTAAAATTGACTGGAGTACGAAAGGTGGACTAGTAAAATTTTAAAATCAAGTGCACATTGCACTACAAAACATTACTCTACATCATAACTGTCTGCAATTGGTTAAACCTGAAAGATTTGGGTCTCTTTCCCATTTGCAAAATAGCAAAAACTGATGATGTGCAGTAGCACAGAATTACTAATCATTACATTATGAAAAAAGAATAGAGTCAATGTCACATGACTTAATTACTACTCAAATCAAATTAAGGGGATGGAAGTTGTATTAGATCATTGCCGTACTTCTCCACTCAGTTCTGAGTACTACTCACATTCAACCAGAAAATAAAATCTTCACAAAATCACAAAATGTTACCAAATAGTTGACCTGTCAGAATATTCACATCACTCTTGAACCACAGTTATCAGCTAACCAGCAAAATTACTTTTCTTGGTTCCAGTATTACTCCCTTAAGCTCAAAATTCTCCAGAACACAAACAGAAGTTTTCAGATAACCTATAGATCCAATAATGCGGCGTTCTATGACTTGTACCTCATTA
The DNA here is from genome assembly GCF_023864345.2 of Schistocerca serialis cubense. NCBI lineage: Eukaryota > Metazoa > Arthropoda > Insecta > Orthoptera > Acrididae > Schistocerca > Schistocerca serialis. Next base: position 1,003,537,763 of record NC_064638.1, on the reverse strand, counting down.
AAACATTGCTCTTTCTGTTAAGCTCTCATTCCCAGCTGCAGTGTCACAATTTGCACAATATACACAGTACCCAATGTTGCCTAGTTCAAAATTAGATCACCATTATAGTCACACTAAATTTGTTTGTATACAGTTATCTTTTTCATTAATCATGTCTGTCAGCTCCATTATTTTACTTACCTGTCTTACCTCATTAGCTAGTGAAGTGCATTCTCAAAAAATATCCCTACTGCAGAGACTGGCTCCCTAACCATTAAGACCCAATCATTATTCATTATTTTATTATTTCATTATTACTTCATTATGTAATAAATAAACACCTGCTCTGCTTATCCAATGCAAAACTGATTCTACTGAAAAACACTTCACAGTAACAGATCCTTATTCTGAGGCAAACGTAACTCTCATTACTAATCAGACAAAGTTATCACTTAGAAAAACTATTATTTCTCTGTATTCTATCAAACTGGTTAAGGTTCTAGCCTGAAGGAAGATATACATACAAATCTGGCTTATTCTTTCCACAGATTACTGCAGGCAACTATGTTTAAAGTTTTGTTTTCTTAATGTGGGAAGAGGCTGTATGATGACACTGCTGTGGGTAGATAGTTACCTCAGTATCCTGATGGAGTTGAACACAAACACTTCTCTTATACCACAATTGTATTAAGACCTAGTGTTCAATATGATTTTTTCTGCACATTGCCTCTGCTGCTGCCGCACTCATGAGCTGATTACTTCAGAAGTTAATTATAGTTTTCAGATAATCTGCACCTTCTCCTCTACCTATGCTGGCATCTTTCATTTTCAGTTTACCTTACCTCTTTGTTTGACAGAAATTTTTTAAACATGGTACAATTTACTTTCTTCCACCCTCTTATGAGTCCATGCTTCTACCAATACGGTAGAAGAGTTAGAATGCTTCAGGAAATACGAAAAATATGACAGACAGCTGGAGTAACCATTATCGCCACATAATGAATCCAACAAAGAATGTTGAGCTCTCTACTTGCTTGTAGGTCTTACTTCTGGTTCAATGCACATAATAGTAAGTTCCTCCTCTCTTTTTACAGTATAAACATTGATACCCACACTATCATTCAACATCTCACTAGAATTAGGAATTACACTCATCTTGCTACTGTCATTTACATTACCCTTACCTGTAAGTACAGGACATTTATATACAAGTGGCTCTTCATCACTACTGCTCTACTACAAGCCAAAACTGGAGCATTATCTAGTTTAAATGGTTTGATCCAGAATTAAAGTCATCTCCTCCATTTCTCGTACTTGAATTTCTCCTACAATTTCCGTGCCTATTCTGGCTCTCCTCCACCCAACCATCCCTTGAATTTCTACTGTAATTAGTCCTGTTTATCCTATTTACCTGAAATTCTCTCCCTGATTGATTATTGTCATCAAAATTCCTCCTACAATCTTCCACTGAGGGCTTGAGTCTCAACTTCATCAACATAATTCAAGAAATCATTAATATTACCCCTAGGGCAGGGACAAGAAATTCTCTAACTTTCTGAGGCAACTCAGTTCCTAATCCCATAATTATTGATTCACTACCTAGCACTTTGTCCAAATATTTCAGTATGTTTATCCAAAGCTGACAGAAACCTTTCGCAGTACCCTTACTAGAGTCAAATCTCTCTCCTCCCCAAAATTCACTCAAAATTCTCTGGTGCTTCTCTTTGGACCAATATTAATCTAAAAATGCTTTCTCAAAGCTTTGCCATGAAGTACAACTATCAGCTACCTGAGCTGCCCATCCATAAGCATCCCCCTTCAAAAAACCTCTAACAAATGACATTTTCTCTTTGTCATTCCATGTTTCAGGCAAATCATTAAATTCTCTAATGAAATCAACTGGATGCACTTCCTCATATGGTTCAAAATTATTGAATTTCTTACAACTAACAAATGAAGGACTGTTTGGGACACTACATACTCTATGCCTTCGATTTTGTACCTCTTCCATCTTTTTCTCTATTTCAACCAATTTTGAATCTACATTTTTATTTTCTGTTATGAGTTTTTCCTCTACCACTATTGCACATTTGGTTGCTACCTCTGTTTCTAAATCATTTTTAATCTGGTCAATTTGATTCTCAAGTTTAACCCTGTTTTCAGCACAAAATTTCCCGGCAGCTTTGACTTCATCTTAACACTGTTTTTCAGAAGCCTCCACCTTCCTACTGTGGTCATCACAAAGGTTCTTTCTCTCTTCTACACATTTACTACTCATTAATGTTAATTTATCATTAGTGTTACCACGATCTTTAACTACCACATCAAACTTCTTATTTAATTCTAAGAGATTAGGGCTGACTACCTTAATCTCCTTTTTAATTTCTTTCTTCAGTTCATCCTTTAATCTAACCATGTCATTTCTAATGCTATCAGTTTTCTTTTCCACCCTATTAATATCTTTCATCATACTACTAATGTCTTCTTTCATACCACTAATGTCTTCTTTCATACTCATATTACTCAAACAACTCAAACTACTCATAATTTGCCTTAACATCTCTTCCAAGTTTCCGTCTGCCAAAAACTGTTGACCTTGCTGGCTTCCGCTACTAGATTCCTCCTTCTTAACCTTAACAATCTCACTCACCTCAGTATGTTTTCATCCATTTCGCTCACATCACCACACAATGTAGATGATGCTTTAATCATTTCATCTTCAATAGGACTCTTGTCCCCATCATTCAAAGTTACATTCACGTCTGATTTATAACCACCATTGTCTACAGAACCAGTCTCCTGTTGTACCTTCACACTGTCATGTTCATTAAGGCCACTCATTATATATCACTTATTATAAAGTGGCTTTTGCTATGAAATACCTTATTTTACAATCACTCATCTCCTGCTGCTGTTGTTGCTGCTGCTATGGTTGTCATCTTGTTCCATCATCTGCATGGCTGCAGGAAGTTGTAATTCTCTCGGTGAAGCTTCTTGTTTATCCTGGTCAGCTGTGTCCCCCTGCCTGCTGACTGGCTGCTCCTGTACTCAATAGCTACTCCCATGGAACCTGCACACTAACTGGCTGCTGTCAAACTGTGGCCATGAAACCCTAGTGCTGGTTTTCTGTTGCATCACTGCACTGTAAACCACTCTTGATTTCACTGTGCAAAGTTCACGAATCCTAGTTTATTGTGCTCACATACAATATTGCCCATGTGGGGCACCAAATGTGACAATGTTCCCTGCTTTATTTCTTTGTTTGTTGTCCTTGGTGTTGATGTACTGCATTTCTACAATGGCTGAAAAATGGATTGTGAAAATACAACTCTGACTACTTTAAGTGATGTAGTTGACAGGTGCACATTTGCACTTCACAGTACTTTACTTTCACTGTTCACAAACCCCCCTCCCACAATAATACACAGTTCTATGGCCAGTGCACTGTTGTCAAACTTTCGATGAGCTGCATTAACAGGTTTCAGGTGAACATCCACATTCTGCTGAATAGTTTCGTGTTGAACATCTACAAGCAGTAAAAAAGTAACCACATAGTTCACAGTTCTTTTGGAATAATCAGGTACATGTGGAATGGTCGCTGTCATTGTTTTGACACACAGCCCAATTGTGTTACACTTATTTCACAGATATGATCTAACCAATACAGGTTCCTCGTCTGAAACTTGGCCATGGACTGACTGTCTCAGGACCAAAAATCAGGCCCTTATACATCCTCACAATAATAGGTGCTGAAACTACACATTGTTCGAAGTTAAATTTATAGAAATTACAATTAAAGCTTAACTCATTAAATTAACTGAATACATTGAAAAATTCGTTCCTTTTAACAGTTTCTTCTGCTACAAGGGTTAAGCCGAATTATTTATTTAAATCATGAAATTAACATATAGAGTTTTGTAAACAATACTTTTGACAAAACTGGCAATTACTTTGGAATTAATTGAGAGCTGGCTTTGCTAACATGTTTCCAAATAGAGCCAAATAAATATGTAAAGAATATTAAAAGGTTGTTCCTCCGAATGTTTATAATTAGCACAGAATGTTGTTTGTTTATGTCAACAATAGAATTTAAGTTGTGAAACAATTACTGATTTCACCCTATAACAAAAGATATTAACTAGGAATGGTTGGAATAAATCAGGAAATTAATTACATATACAAAACTAAGTACAAAATTTGATCTGGTGTTACATTCTTTAAAACTGAGGGCCAACCTTTCTCTTTTATGAAAATGAAGATTATACTCATATATGTTAATAGTAATTAATTCAAAAATGAAGAAATGAATTTTAAGGAGGCAGATGGCAAAACAAGAGGGAAAGTAAAAATTATCCCAGCTTGCTTCAACATAACTTGATTTCGACCTCCATTTCTAAATCATTTTTAATCTGATCAATTTGGTTCTCAAGTTTGGCCATGTTTTCAGCATAAAATTTCCTGGCTGCTTTGACTTAATCTTTACACTGTTTTTCAGAAACCTCCACCCTCCTACTATAGTCATCACAATGCTTCTTCCTCTTGTCTACACATTTACTACTCTTAATGTTAATTTCTCATTAGTATTCTGTACTATTTTCTTTATAAATTCATCACAATCTTTCCCTACTGCCTCAACCTTCTTATTTAATTCTGAAATACTAGAGCTAACTACCTTAATTTCATTTTCACTTTCTTTCTTCAGTTCATCCTTTAAGCTAGTCATGCCAGTTTTAAATCTATTAATGTCTGCTTTTACACATACTACTGATAATTTGCGTTAACATCACTTCCAATTTTCCATCTGCTATAAACTGCTGCCCTTGCTGACTTTCGCTACTAGATTCCTCCCCCTTGTACCTTAACAATTTCATCCACTTTAGTACTGTTTTTGTCCATTTTGCTCACCTCACCATACCCTATAGATGACACTTTTATCATTTCATCTACAAAAGGACTTTTGTCCCCATCATTCAAAGTTACACTCATGTCTGATTTATAGCCACTATCATCTACAGAACCAGCTTCCAGTAAGTCTTTCTGTTCATTTAAAAACTTAGTCTCTACAGCTTTGTTTTCACTCGCACTGTCTTGTTCGTTAAGGGACACCATATGTATCACTTAGTATAAAATGACTGTTGCTATGAAATTACTTTATTCTTATTCTCTTTCCTCCTCCTGCTGCTGCTGTGATTGTCATCTTGATTCATCGTCTGCACAGCTGCTACAAGTAGTAATTCTCTCAGTGAGGTGTCTTGTTTATCCCAGTTGGCTGTGCTGATTGGCTATTCCTGTTCGCAATGGCTGCTTCCATATAACCAGTTCGCTGATTGGCTGCTGTCCTACTATGGCAATGAAACCCATGTGCTGATTGGCTGTTGCATCACCTTCATTGAAACTGTAGTGTATACAGTTCTTGAGTTCACTGTTCAGAGTTTGCGAGTCCTAATTTATTGTGCCCATTTACAATAGTCCTCATCAGTGAGGGCACCTTATGTGCCGTTTGCCTGCCTTAATTTTGTTGTTGTTGATTATCCTTGGTATCGATATACTGCATTGCTATACCGGCTGAAAAATGGGGAGTGGAAGTACAGCACTGACTACTTTAAACGATGTAGCTGACAGGTGCACATTTGTGTTTCACAGTTCTTTACTTTCACTGTTCTCAACCCCCAATAATACACAGTTATATGGCCAGTTCACTACTGGTAAATGTTGATAAGCTTCATTAACAGTTTGCAGGCATACCTCAGCATACTGCTACAATAGTTTACCAATGAATGTCTATAAGCAGTAAGAACCTAACCACACAGTTCACAGTTCTTGCAGAATAATATAGTACATATTGAACAGATACTGTCATTGTTTTAACACATGGCCTATTTGTCTTACACTTATTTCACAGTTAAGTTGATGCATTTTTGTTTATCTAACCAATAAGGGTTCCTCGTCTGAAACTCGGCCGTGGACTGACTGTCTCAGGACCAAAAATTCATATCATCACAATAATAGGCACTGAAACTACACATTGTTAAATGTTTAAGTTGCAGAAATTACAATTAAAACATTACTCATTAAATTAATTGAATACATCAAAAAATTGCTTCTTTCCAACAGTTTCTTCTACTGCAAGGGTTAAACCTCATTATTTGTTTAAATGATGAAATTAACAGATACAGTTACACAAACAATATTTTTGGCAAAACTGGTAATTACTTTGGAATTATTTGAGAGCTGGCTTTGCTAATATGTTTTCGAATAGAGACAAATAAATACTTAAAGAATACTATTAGTTGTTCCTCCAAATGTCTATAATTATTACAGATTTATATTTGTTTATAAGTCAACAACAGAGTTTAAGTTATGAAACAATTACTGTTTTCACCCTATAACAAATGATATTAACTAGGAGTAGTCAAAATAAATCAGGACATTAATTACATAAACAAAGCTATGCACAAAATTAGATCTGGTGTTACATTCTTTAAAACTGAGGGCCAACCTTTCTTTCATGGAACTGCAGATTATACTTATGTATGTTAATTGTAATGAGTTAAAAATGAAGTAATGAATTTGGGGAGGCATATGGCAAAACAAGAGGAGAAGTAAAAATATCCCAGCTTACTTCGTCACTAGAGGACCTGGTGAAGCAGACGAGAGAGAAAGTATAGAGGTTGTGATGGAATAAAGGTAGAGTGTCTTGGTCCTGAGTCCAGATCAGAAGATCTTGAAAGGAGAAGTAGTTGTGGGTTAGGGTAAAGTTATTAAGGTGTACGAGAAACAAGGTAGTGGGTTTCGAGTCTGAAGGATATTGGGAAAGGTAGTGTTCAGTAGTGATATGACCATGGACTTGAGGGATGTTGGTGTGTAGGGAGGTGGTATCAACAGTGTTGAGTAGGGATCTAGGAGATGAAGGGGTGGTTTATGGTGAAGAGTCAGTGAAGGAAGTCATTGGTATCTTTTACATGGGAGGCTAGATTATGGGCATTTGGTTGGAGGTGTTGGTCAATGAGGGTCGAAATTATTTCAGTGGGGGCACAATAACCAGCCACAATGGAGCATCCAGGATTGTTGGGTTTTGTGGATTTTGGGAGCATGTGGAAGGTGAGTGTGTGTGGTGTCATAGGGCAAGGAAGGAAATGAATTCATGGGAGAGGATGTTGGAAGAGCTTCAGGCTTTAAGCAGTGATTGGAGGCTGTGTTGGACTTCCAGGGTGGAATCAATCTGGCAAAGTTTATAGGTGGGAGGAGTCACATTATTGGCAGAGGCCTTATGCCAGGTAGTCACTGTGATAAATAACAACAGTGGTGGAACCTTCATCTGCAGGTAGGATGATTAACTCAGGATTTGTTTTGAGGCTGTATATGACTACCCTTTCTTCTGCTGAAAGTTTGGTTTTCTGGGGAAGGGACCGAGGGAAGGTTGTTGAGGCCATGTTGTAGGTAAGGAACTCCTGGAAGGTGACCAGGAGCTGGTTAGGTGTGGGAGAGGAGGATAATGGCTGGATGGCGATGTGAACTGGAACAGGCAGCGTTCAATGTTGGAAATTAGGTTGGTTTTGGTTGGAAGGATTGGTGTCAAAGAAGTGTTTTTTTTTTTCAGATATTGTGAGAAGAAGAGTAGTTTTGAGAAGCCCAGAACAGTTAAATTGGGGTGTAAGGCTAAAGATGGGTCCTTTGGATATGACTGAAACTTCTGTGGAGCTGGGGGTTTTGGTGGAAAGGTTAACAACACTGTCACAGAAACGTTTCAGCTCTAGATTTGGTGGAGTGTTGATAGGGAGTTTTGGGCCCTCTAGCAAGTTGATAAAATCACATAGGCAGGGTTTAGGTGCTATTAGGGGTGTTCTTCAGCACCTAGAGGAGCGTTCCAGACACCACCTCCATAAGTTATTGAACCTGCTAACATCCTACTACTGCCTCAGGACACAACATCCAACACCTATCAGACCCACAGTGTTTTTCTTCATCCATCCCTTATTGCACAGATGGGAATTATACTTATAACACATTCTCTGCTCCTGTGATTATCCTGGTCTTAATCTACAGTAACATACTCTCCCCACACTCTCCACCAAAAGTTTCCATCCACTCTGTCCTATCACCTTCTCCCCATTCTCATTTTCCACACTCTTTGTTTGCCACTTCTGCCAATGCATCTGCCTATCTTTCCCCACTCCTTCCCTTTTTTGCTTCATTTTCCCCACCTTTCCTGCCCCACAACCTCCTGATGCTGGGTCTTTTGGCAGCCTAGTCCCTGCATCTTCTGTCAGGTAGTGCTCCTCTTCCCCCACCCATACACTGCTATCCATTCCCCTTCCTCACCCTCTCCAGATTTCTGCTTCCATTCCATGTTATAGTTGCCTTCTGGCCTGAGCTGTCAGAGTTTGCACTTATGTGTGTGAATGTTACTTGCTTGTGTGAAAGAATGATGTGTGTTTCTCTTCCTTTTTCGGACAAAGGCTGTGGCCAGAAGCTTATGTGTACGTGTCTTTTAATTGTATGTGTCTGCAACTTAATGTGTCATCTTCATGGTAAGTAGCACTCATCTTTTCCTACATTATTGTTGTTTCAATCTGGAGTTTCTGCTGTACAATAGGGTAGACAGTAAAATTCAGCTTTCAGAGAACAGATTAAGGGTCATATATGTTTTTCTGCATACTTGAGTTAACATTTACCAAGAAAACATGATTACAGAAATAAACAAAATTTGTAGAAAATAAACTAATTTATGTCAAGGAATATAATTTTGAAATTGAATTTTTTTAAAGTTTTGATTCAAATCACATTGTTAAAACACCAAATATCTCATACTTTTTTTCCTTGTGACAGGTTTCTGTGAACACTTTAATTATCTTCTTTAATTATCTGACACTGAAATGTTATTAGAAAATTTGTAAGCAAATATTGCATAATGCAAAAACAATGGCAATCACAGTCAAATGAAACAAATGGAATTTATATGATAATTAACTTCCTCAAATTCAGGGATAAAATAGTATTCAAAATATTACAGGAAATTAAAAAACATGAACTATCAGGATTGCAGATTTAGATAAAATGTATCTGAAAAAAAAGGGAACTGCAAATTTAACCAATCAGGACAGGTATTGCAATATGCTGTTGATCAAAGGTCACTGTAAAACCAATTCATTATAGTATATACAGGCCATTTTGCATCTAACTGACATGTACACAGACCAAGCCCCAGGTATTGTTAAAATGTGTGTGTATGAGTTTGATTTTCTATAGTTACATTGAGAATTTCATTCTATACAGACTCAAGTAGGAAGAACCAATACTTTTTTTCAATGCTTTGGTAACACCTGTAATGGTAGGCACATATAGGCGTGTTAGTCAGCTGCCTAGAACTGATATGAGGTGAGGTGAATTTATTTATGCAGCTGAATGCTAGTGGATGGCCTCAGGGCTTGATGTGTAGCACAACAGGGCCAGATAGAGCAGATAATCCTGGTTGGCTCAAGTACAAAGGCGATCAATGAGTAGCCAAAAATTGGTAAATCTCAAAGCTGGGAATTTGGATAGTAGTTACCTACATAATATTTGTGCAGGAGATGCACCAGAAATGGCTGAGTATGAGACAGTCTGGAATTTGGCTTCTTGCAGCTCCTAGAAAATCTATAACAAATCACAGTTATGTAATAAAGCAAATCTGAATACATCAGTGATCTCAGATAAATGGGGTGCATCCAAAGAACCTATAATATTTTCAGTATCTCTAAAACTACAGGAGTTAATATTTTATAGTGACTATTTTCATTGTGAACTTAAGAATCAACAACTTTCAAATGCTTCATGTGATTTCATCAAATGATATCTCAGATGACAGCATCATCCCCGAAAGCTACATATCTGTAATTATTTTAATAATTGAGTTATTGTGTCTTTAGATCTTATGCAAATGTCTACCAGAACATCATATCCTCTACAGTAACACAGCAACTGAATGCGGTGTGAATACCTCATATCTTGTTGTAGTTGTGTAACAATTTAATGAGTATTTTACTGTTTTAGCAGCAAATTTATTTAAGAGTTGATTACGATTTAAAAGTGGTCAGTTGCCATGTGTTAACTGTCACCATCATTGAAAAAAGAAGAAAGACACTTCTATTGATCAGACAGAAATAATTATTGAAACCATATTTAGCAACATTTTGCTGTCTTTTAACATGAACACATTGGAACATAAATGTTAGCTTATTTATTTATGAACAAACATTTATTTATATTTGCTGTAAATGTTCTGTGTGTGACAGAATGTTTACAACATTTCTTTTACGTAAACATTGTTATAATATTTTAGTTAAGTGTGGAAAGTAGTCAGGTTGAGTCAGGTTCATGCATGTAGTACATAAGAATAATGTATTTGTGGTGGAATGGCCTTCAGCCAGTGAGAATTAGACAGTTGTGGAATAGTGCTGGAATCAAGCGAAGACAGACAGTTTCTGAATGGTGCACTCAAGTTGTGACAGCGGAAGATTGTGAATGGTGAATGGCCACTAAAATACTTTAACTTCCTATTGGACTTTTACTAATGTGATGTCTGAATGTGCTCTGGTGCACAATTTTTAGCTTTTCCCTTTGCATGTTTGAACTGAGAATAGACAGAGTATGAGTTCCTATTTATTATCTCTTGTGTGTTAATGTGTAATTCATCATGATGAAATCTGAATTACTTTTAGCTGGTGAATATTTTTTGTCTCGTGACCACAAAATTGACTTAGTTTTTGCATGTCTTTGATGACAGTTTAGCTCTGGGATTCTGCTACCATTCTCATAATACCCTCAATGCAACTTTATTGCATGAAATAAGGTTATATCATTCTGTCTGAAATAACTGGTTACCATAGGATCTCTTTCTGTTTATTTGAGATATGCGTTCTTGAATAAACATTATTCAACAGAATTCTCTGATGTCATCTACATCAATTACTGACATTACAATAGTACCCTTTTTATTAATTATTCTTTTATCTTTTATTAAATGTGTCTGTTTATTTCAGTAATTTGAAATTCTAGCCAGTCAAAGACTCATTGACTTCAGGACCACACATACAGTCTATTATTTGCAGTAGATTAGCTGTTGGGTATGAAAGCAGATTTATGTGACCAACTCTATCATGTTACTGAGCTATTCTTTTTAAACAGAGTGGTGTATAGCCCAATTATCTAGATGCAATCAGGCAAAGCTGCTACTGGTTTGCTTGTATGGAATGCTGGTAGGAGAAGCTACTATGCATCAGAACATCCATGAGGTAACATCACAAATCAGTGGTGTATCCTTCGGGTAATACATAAATAAAATTATTCAAATACCTTCACCCTTCCACCAAAATAAGTCTGATAAACTAAAATATCTTGGTGTTTTTTAATATGTAAACACCTAGCATATGATGCAGTGTTATAATTTATCAACTTGTAATTCACATTCTACTGATACTTAGTTTAGTTACAATATCGTTTTCCTTAGCTAATAATTTTGCACAGGATTTGCTGGTGGCATGAGGGAGGTGGGATGTGGACCTGGGGGTGAGCAAAACAATTTTGGTTAAATAAGAAGAAAATATAAAAACTGACTGAAGGTTTATTCCAGTAAATCTAACCTAATAGGAAGACAGGTGTAAAACAGTGGCTAGTTGGAGGCCACCGACAACCAGACCGAGGGCCATGGCACTCGAATAAGAAGAAGCATGAAGGTATGTGTGGTTGGGTTGAGAGCTGGCTAGCAAGAGAGTGTCTTGGCAGTGTCAGTGCACTGTGGCTAATTCACCTTGCATCCCTCATGTGACCATCCACAGTCCTCTGATTGGCTGCTGGAGGCCACTTTGAAACTGTGGCCTAGTCAGCAACACTTTAGTAAAGCATTACCTTGTCAGTAGTACCTGCTACGAGAAAGATATTCTACTCATGTGGACTGAGTGTGGGTAAGCAGCAGTATCTAGTGACATCTGGTGTTGCACTGACTCAAGCCCAGCCAGAACCTTGCAGCAAGATGCATTTCTGTTGCATTGGAAGAGTAAAAAAGAAAAAAAAGAAATTTTGTACTAATAAACTTTTTCCACCAGTCTGACAATCTACCGTGTAAATTCCCTCCACCTTCTGTAGGATCAGCTTACTAATTTTTAATAATTTGACATTATGAAAACTGATTAAGAATATTGTCTAAAACATATACTCCGTTGGATAGGTTGCACTGACATTTGAAGGGGTTATAGTCTAATGGAGAGTGATATCAAATAGCCAAATCTTTAAAGTTAATGGAAAAGGGCAAGATAATCAGTGTAGTGGCAACCGCCAAGCCAAGAGGACGTGCAGCAGCAGCACTTGTCTGATAAACAGTAAATAAACTTAGCTTTGTATTTTCCATGTGCTTCTGCAAAGAAGTGAACTATATGTATGTATTTTACTGTGTAGACCATTGGTTAGAAAATTAATAGTAGTTTTTGTTTTTGCATAAGTCCTGTGGATATCCTTGTATAGGTTGGCTTGCTAGTGTAAATTTTCCCATCACTAGAAACTCCATCACGCCACAAAGTTTTAATTTTGTGCTAGTAGACAGCATACAGTTTAGACCAGTGCCTTCTAGTTCGCATATTTATCTCATGCAGTAATGTTTCGATAAACAGGATCTCTAATAGCAGGTATCTATAAATACATGAACTTCAGTAGAGAAATTTATTTCTGTTTAATAGCTTGCAGTTTCAAAGTACAGTGAGAAATTTGGACAGCAACTTTCAGTGTTACTTTATTCTCTTTTGGTATATTTTGTATATATTTCAAACTTAGTAGCGCCATTTGAGACATTATATCTATTTTACACACAGTACAATATGGCTAGGGACTGTGTTTGTTGTGAGCGGACACAAGGAGATTTGGCCACAGTCTGTAAAGTGTTGGAAACTGTGTTGGCTACTATTGACAGGCTTCTAGCTAATGCTCAAAGTTGCGGTGATGTCAGGGTGCCAGTGAGGAGAACTGCAACACCTTTGGTGCCACTGGAATCCCCTGGTGACGCAGACATCGCTGCGCCTTCTGATATGCAACAGTTGACTGGTCCATCCTCACTCCAGAGTGGGTGGCAGACATTGGTGGGTTCATGTGTCACTGGGTGGAAGGTGAAAGAGGGAGCAGGCTGTGTGGCTGGTTCCCTATGTCTTAGCAACAGGTACGAGGTGCTACCCAGCGTTGATAACTCTGAGCCAGCACAGGATGCCTCTCCTGTTGGGCCAGCACTCGATTTTCCTGCCCAGTCCAGACAATTACAGGGGGTGGGTATGCTTGTCATTGGGATCTCCAATGTTAGGTAGGTGATGGAGCCCCTCAGGGAGATGGCAGACAAGGTAGGAAAGAATTCCAGTGTGCATTCGGTATGTTTGCCGGGAGGTCTCATCTGTGATGTGGAGGAGGCCCTGCCGGCAGCTATTGAGTGCATTGGGTGCAGTGGCTACATGTAGTGGCACATGTTGGCACAAATGATGCCTGCAACTTGCGTTCTGATGCCATCCTCAGCTCCTTTCAGTGGCTAGCTGATTTGCTGAAGGCAACTAGCAATGCACGCATGATGCAGAGTAAGCTGTCTATATCTAGCATCGTACCCAGGGTTCATTGCAGTCCTCTGGTTTGGAGCAGAGTGGAAGGTCTAAACCAGAGGCTCATACAACTCTGTGACGTTATCGGATGTGAATTTCACGACCTCCACTATCGGGTGCAGAATTGTAGGCTTCTCCTTAACAGGTCAAGCGTGCATTAGATGCAGGAAGCGGCTACTAGGGTGGTGGAGTATGCGTGGCATACACATGGGGCTTTTTTAGGTCATAGAACCCTTTCCTTCAGATCAAAGATGATTTTCTTGTTAAATCAGCCAGTGATCTTAGAGAACCTTGGTCCTCACAGATCAGAGATAGGAAAGATTAATATGATTTTAGTAAACCTCAAAAGCATCCAGGGAAAGGTCTCAGAATTAGTATCACTTACTGCAGGTTATAATGCACAAATAGTATTGAGAACAGACAGCTGTTTGAAACTAGACATCGAGGACAGTGAAATCATAAGTTCAGATTGGAGCCGCATGGGGTAGCTGTGTGGTCTGAGGCATCTTGTCATGGTCCACACAGCTGTCCCTGTCAATGGTTCAAGTCCTACCTTGGGCATGGGGGTGTGTGTCATCCTTAGCATAAGTTAGATTAATTAGTGTCTAAGCTTAGGGACCGATAACCTCAGCAGTTTGGTCCCATAAATCCTTATCACAAATTTCTGAATTTCAGATTGGAATGTTTATTGTAAGGACAGGTTAGTCACCAATGGTGGCAGCGTGTTTATTGCAGTAAAAAATTTGATAAGATCTAGTGAGCTTGTCATGGGTTCCAAATGTGAATTAATCTTGGTGAAATTGAGTATCAAAGAATGGTAAAAAAGAGGCGATCAGATGCTTCTCTAGACCACCTGGGTCAGGTTCTGTAGTTGTAGAGCACTTCAGACAGAACTTGCAGAATATCATTAGTAATTTTCCTGATCGTGCCGTTGTAATAGGGGTTGACCTCAACTTACCAGGTATAGATGGGGAGTGTTATGCCATCAAACCTGGTGCCAGAGGCAGGGATTCATATGGCATTGTTCTGGATGTCTCTTCCGAAAATTACCTTAAGCAGATAGTTGGAGAACCAGCTCGTGAGGTAACGTCTTAGAGCTCCTGGCAACAAACAGACCTGAACTTCTCAAATCAGTTAACGTAGAGGTGGTTATCAGTGATCATAAGGCTGTGACAGCATCTATGACGTTGGGTCCTACAAGGAATGTTAAGAAAGGTAGGAAGATTAACTTGTTCAGTAAGGGTGACAGGATACAAATTTCAGAATATCTCAGCAGTGAGGACAAAGTTGTGGAGAACAAATGGAAAAAATTCAAATGCATCATTCAGTATGCCCCAAACAAGTATATTCTGAGTAAGGTTTTAAGAGATGGGAAAGATCCACCATAGTTTAATAGCCATATTAGAAAAGCTCTAGGTAAACAAAGAGCACTTCATCTCAGCTTCAAGAGAAATAAAAAGCTAGCTGACAAAACAAAAGCTGGACAGATCGAAAATGAGCATAAGGAGATCAATGAGAGAAGTGTTCAATGATTTTGAAGGTAAGATGTCAATGGACCTGAGTAAAAACCTTAAGAGATTTTGGTCATATCTAAAATCAGTCAGTGTGTCAAAATCATCTATTCATTCTCTCAGTGACCACATTTCACTGAAACAGAAGCTAACAAGAAAGAAGGTCAAAATACTGAATTCGGTCTTCTGAAGCTGTTTCACCGTGGAAGAACGTAACACCGTCCCTCCTTTCAGTAGTTGTATGAATGTTGAGATGCCGGATATTGAGATAACCAATTGCGGAACTGAGAAGCAGCAACAATCGCTTAGGAGAGTAAAGGCATCAGGACCAGATGAGATACTTAAAAGATTCTATAAAGATTAAGTGAAAGAACATGCTACCCTTCTAGCAGTAATTTATTGTAGATCACTCAAGCAATGAAAGGTACCTAATGACTGGAAAAAAGTGCAGGTCATTCCCATTTTTAAGAAAAGCCATAAGACAGATCCATACAATTATAGACCTATATTGTTGGTGCCAATCTGTTGTAGAATTATGGAACATGTTTTATGCTCAAGAATTATGACGTTTTTGGAAAATGAACATCCCCTCTATAAAAATCAACACGGATTCCACAAGCAGAGATCCTGTGAAACTCAGCTAGCCCTGTTCCTCCATCAGATCCACAGTGCAGTGGACAATGGCGCTTAGGTTGATGCATATTTCTTTATTTCAGTAAGGCACTCTGACACCATCCCACATTGCCGTTTGATGAAAAAAAAAAAGTATGGAAATATGAACTTGCGGAGTATCGGAGTAGACTTGTGATTAGATTCAAGACTTTCTTGCAGATAGGTCATAACACGTCACTCTTAACAGAACAAAATTGACAGATGTAAAGGTAATATCCGGAGTACCACAGGGAAGGTGATAGGACCATTACTGTTTATAATATACATGAATGATCTAGTAGAAAGCGTCAGATGCTCTTTAAGGCTATTCGTAGCTGATGCAGTTGTCTATACCAAAGTAGCAGCGCCAGAAGATAGTAAGAATTTGCAGAACAACTTACAAATAACTGATGATTGGTGCAGGCTCTGGCAGTTGACCCTGAATGTAAATGAAAGTAACACACTGTGCATACATAGGAAAAGAAATCCACTTATGTGCAGCTACACTATTGATGACAAACAGCTGGAGACAGTGTTGGCCGTAAAATATTTAGGTGTAATTATCCAGAGTGACCTTAAATGGAATGACCACATAAAACAGATGGTGGGAAAAGCAGATATCAGACTCAGATTCAAGAATCTTAAGGAAACGTAACTCATCTACAAAAGAAGTGTCTTATAAAGCACTTGTTTGTCCAATTCTTGAGTATCGTTCATCTGTCTGGGATTGCTATCAGGTAGGACTAACAGACGATGATGATGATTATGATATTTGGTTTGTGGGGCACTCAGCTGCACGATTATCAGTGCCCGTACAAATTCCCAACCTTTTCTCAGTTGAATCTTGCCACTTTGCAGGAATGATGATGGATTTATGAGGACAACACAAACATCCAGTCATCTCGTGGCAGGTGAAAATCCGTGACCCCACTGGCAATTCAACCCGAGAGCCCATGCTCTGGAAGTGAGGACTGATTAGAGGAGATAGAGAAGATCCAATGAAGAGTGTTTCATCATGGGAGCATTACGGAGATACCAAATAAACTCTACATTATAAGCGAGGTATTGTGCATTACAGAGAGATTTACAATTGAAATTTTCGGACAGCACTTTTCAGGAGGAGTTGGAGAACATATTACTTCCCCTACATTCATCTTGAATACTGATCACAAGGAGAAAATTTGAGAAATTAGAGCCAATACAAAGGCTTACAGACAGTCGTTCTTCCCATGCACTATTCACGAGTGGAACAGTGTTGGAGGAATCAGATGGTGGAACTGAAAGTACCTTCCACCACACACCATTAGGTGGCTTGCAGAGTATGAAGTACAAGGGTAATCCCAAAAGTAAGGGCTCCTATTTTATTATTTTTTTTTTTAGTGCGTAGACCTGTTTATTTCTACAATGGTTTACATCAGTTTACAGCTTGAACATTTAGCTATCTTTCGACATAATCACCGTTTCTGTCGATGCATTTTTGTAGATGCTGTGGAAGTTTTTGTATGCCCATGTCATACCAGCTTGCCGCCATGCTGTTCAGAAAGTTATGAACCTCTTCTTTCACCTCATCATTGGAGCTGAATCGCTTTCCGGCCAAATGTTCTTTTAACCTAGGGAACAGGTGATAGTCACTGGGCACCAAGTCAGGATTAGGGTGAGTGGGTGATTATGTTCCACAGAAACTGTTGCAGGAGAGCAACGGTTTGCTGATCAATGTGTGGGCGAGTGTTGTCACGAAGAATGTGTACACCGTTGCTCATCATTCCTCTTCTCCAGTTCTGAATTGCCCGTTTGAGTTTTTTCAGAGTCTCACAGTACCTGTCTGCATTAATTGTGATCCCAGCGATTCAGCTCTGATGACGAGGTGAAAGAAGAGGTTCATATCTTTCTAAACAGCATGGCGGCAAGCTGGTATGACATGGGCATACAAAAACTGCCACAGCGTTTACAAAAATGTATCAACAGAAGTGGTGATTAAGTCAAAAAATAGCTAAATCTTCAAGCTGTAAACTGATGTAAACCATTGTAGAAATAAACAGGTCTACGTACTTACAAAAAAATAGGAGACCTTACTTTTGGGATGTAGATGTAGACCTGTAGAAGCAGGATGTTATGTGTGGTTGGGTAGAGAGCTGTCTAACAAGAGAGCATCTTGGTGATGATGGTGCATTGTTGCTAGTCCACCCTGCATCCTGCTGTGACCATTCAGACCCCTCTGGTCGGCTGCTGGAGGGCACCTTGCAAATGTGGACTAGTCAGTGACACTTAAGTAAAGCACTACATCAGCAATACTCACCATGAGAGACCTTTTCATGTGGACTGAACGTGGGTAGGAGGTGATA
Source organism: Schistocerca serialis cubense (assembly GCF_023864345.2). Taxonomy (NCBI): domain Eukaryota; kingdom Metazoa; phylum Arthropoda; class Insecta; order Orthoptera; family Acrididae; genus Schistocerca; species Schistocerca serialis. The sequence continues at coordinate 1,003,519,673 of NC_064638.1, read as the reverse complement.
TCCAGTGACATCCGGTGTCACACAAGCCCAAACCTATCTGGAAACTTACAGAGAGACACAATTCTTTTGCATTGGAATGAAAATTAAAAATAATTAGAAATTCTAATTTTCCAGTCACTCTCACAATACAATGAACAATTCAATGTTAACATGTGAAATACCACATTGTCATCGATATGTGGTTCTTTACAGTTTAGTTTTTAACCGTCGTAACTGTCGTCTGCTTCACATCTACTGTGCAGCGAGCTACGTTAATTTAAGTATTAACTGTATTTTTCTTACGTGTCACTTCTTCTTCCATGTGTTTTTACTTTTAGGAAGCTTTAATTTTCGAGTACTAGTAATAGTGTTCCACAGATTTCGTGTTTGTTTTGAATACAGAGAGATTCCCTTTAGTCAGCTGTAGTGCCAGTAGTGCTAGTGCTTGTTTTGAATACAGTCCAGAGACAGGTAGTGCTTATTTTCATTGTTTTCAACAAGAAGTGTCTAGTAACCACAGTTTAGTCAGCTATCAGCCGCCTTTAGTGAATTAGCAGTCTAGTTAAAAGTTGATTAACTCTCTACAGTAAATTGATTTTTTAGGATGGATAGGATGTGTGATTGCTGTGTACGGACGCAGGAGGAGCTGGCCACTGTTCGCGAACAGCTGAACTTGCTGATGGCCACGGTCAGCCATCTTCAGGCTGCTGCCCCGGAGTGTAGCAGCAGTGGGGAGTCTGGTGCATCGCATAGTACACCCCAGGTGTTACATGCTTCGCCCACAGTCCCTGCTGTTGAGACATCTTTGCGGGTACCGAGCACAGTTGGGCCACCCTCTCCCCAAGGGGAGTGGCGAGTTCAGCTGCGTTTGCAGCACACGAGGCGGAGGGTCAATGTGGAGGCTGGCCGTGTGGCATCGCCCGCTCTGCCTGTGAGTGGACATGTGGCCGCTCCTTCAGCAAGGTCCAAGCAGGCACATGGGGGGAGGGGTTTATTAGTGATTGGGAGCTCCAACGTTAGGCGGGTGATGGAGCCCCTTAGGAAGATAGCGGAAAGGTCACTCTGTCTGCTTGCTGGGGGGTCGCATTCGAGGTGTGGAGGAGGCCCTGCCAGTGGGAATAGAGAGCACTGGGTGCACCCGACTGCAAATTGTTGCTCATGTCGGCACCAGTGACTCATGCCGTCTAGGTTCAGAGGTCATCCTCAGCTCCTACAGGCGGTTGGCGGAAATGGTGAAGGCGGAAAGCCTCGCTCGTGGGGTGGAATCTGAGCTAACTAATTGTAGTATTGTTCCCAGAACCGATCGCGGTCCTCTGGTTTGGAGCCGAGTGGAAGGCTTAAACCATAGGCGCAGACGATTCTGCGGAGATCTGGGGTGCAAATTTCTCGACCTCCGCAATCAGGTGGAGAAACGTAGGGTCCCCCTGAATAGGTCAGGTGTGCACTACACGCAGGGAATGGCTACAAGGGTAGCAGGATACGTGTCGAGTGCACATGTGGGTTTTTAGGTTAGAGAATTCCCTCCCTAGGTCCGACAAGACGCCTCCTGAGATGCGACAAGGTAGTAGTAGGCAAACCACAACAGGGAATAACAATATTAATGTGCTAATAGTAAACTGCAGGAGTGTCTATAGAAAGGTCCCAGAACTGCTCTCATTAATAAACGATCACAATGCCCACCTCGTACTAGGGACAGAAAGTTGGCTGAAACCAGATGTAAACAGTAATGAAATTCTAAACTCAGTTTGGAATGTATACCGCAGAGACAGGCTGGACAGTGAAAGGGGAGGCGTGTTTATAGTGATAAAAGTACAATAGTATCGAAGGAAACTGACGGAGATCCGAAATGTGAAATAATTTGGGTGAAGGTCATGGTTAAAGTAGGCTCAAACATGGTAATTGGATGTCTCTATAGGCCCCCTGGCTCAGCAGCTGTTGTGGCAGAGCACCTGAAGGAAAATTTGGAAAATATTTTGAGTAGATTTCCCGACCATGTTATAGTTCTGGGTGGAGATTTTAATTTGCCGGATATAGACTGGGAGACTCAAACGTTTATAATTGGTGGCAGGGACAAAGAATCCAGCGAAATTTTTTAAAGTGCATTATCTGAAAACTGCCTTGAGCAGTTAAAAAGAGAACTGACTCGTGGCGATAACATATTAGACCTTCTGGTGACAAACAGACCCGAACTATTTGAAACAGTTAACGCAGAACAGGGAATCAGCGATCATAAAGCGGTTACTGCATCGATGATTTCATCTATAAACAGAAATGTTAAAAAAGGTAGGAAGATTTTTCTGTTTAGGAAAAGTGACAAAAAGCATATTTCAGAGTACTTGACGGCTCAACACGAAAGTTTTGTCTCAAGTACAGATAGTGTTGAGGATCAGTGGATAAAGTTCAAAACCATCATACAATACACATTAGATGAGTGTGTGCCAAGCAAGATCCTAAGAGATGGAAGAGAGCCACCGTGGTACATCAACCGAGCTAGAAAACTGTTGCGGAAGCAAGGGGAACTTCACAGCAAACATAAACATAGCCAAAGCCTTGCAGACAAACAAAAATTACGCAAAGCGAAATGTAGTGTGAGGAGGGCTATGCGAGAGGTGTTCAATGAATTCGAAAGTAAAGTTCTATGTACTGACTTGGCAGAAAATCCTAAGAAATTTTGGTCATATGTTAAAGCAGTAAGTGGTTCAAAACAAAATGTCCAGACACTCTGTGACCAAAACAGTACTGAGACTGAGGATGATAGCCTAAAAGCTGAAATACTAAATGTCTTTTTCGAAAGCTGTTTCACAGAGGAAGACTGCACTGTAGTTCCTTCTCTAGATTGTTGTACAGATGACAAAATGGTAGATATCGAAATAGACGACAGAGGGATAGAGAAACAATAAAAATTGCTCAAAAGAGGAAAGGCGGCTGGACCTGATGGGATACCAGTTCGATTTTATACAGAGTACATGAAGGAACTTGCTCCCCTTCTTGCAGCGGTGTACCGTAGGTCTCTAGAAGAGCATAGCGTTCCAAAGGATTGGAAAAGGGCACAGGTCATCCCCATTTTCAAGAAGGGACGTCAAACAGATGTGCAGAACTATAGACCTATATCTCTAACTTCGATCAGTTGTAGAATTTTGGAACATGTATTATGTTCAAGTATAATGACTTTTCTGGAGACTAGAAATCTACTCTGTAGGAACCAGCATGGGTTTTGTAAAAGACGATCTTGTGAAACCCAGATCGCAGTATTCGTCCACGAGACTCAGAGGGCCATAGACATGGGTTCCCAGGTAGATGCCATGTTTCTTGATTTCCGCAAGGCGTTCGATACAGTTCCCCACAGTCATTTAATGAACAAAGTAAGAGCATATTGTCTATCAGACCAATTGTGTGATTGGATTGAAGAGTTCCTAGATAACAGAACGCAGCATGTCATTCTCAGTGGAGAGAAGTCTTCCATTCAGGTGTGCCGCAGAAGAGTGTCATAGGACCGTTGCTATTCACAATATACTTAAATGACCTTGTGGATAACATCGGAAGTTCACTGAGGCTTTTTGCGGATGATGCTGTGGTACATCGATAGGTTGTAACAATGGAAAATTGTACTGAAATGCAGGAGGATCTGCAACGAATTGATGCATGGTGCAGGGAATGGCAATTGAATCTCAATGTAGACAAGTGTAATGTGCTGCAGATACATAAAAAGAAAGATCCTTTATCATTTAGCTACAATATAGCAGGTCAGCAACTGGAAGCAGTTAATTCCATGAATTATCTGGGAGTAGGCATTAGGAGTGATTTAAAATGGAATGATCATATAAAGTTGATCGTCGGTAAAGCAGATACCAGACTGAGATTCATTGGAAGAACCCTAAGGAAATGCAATCCGAAATCAAAGGAAGTACATTACAGTACACTTGTTCACCCACTGCTTGAATATTGCTCACCAGTGTGGGATCCATACCAGATAGGGTTGATAGAAGAGATAGAGAAGATCCAACGGAGAGCAGTGCGCTTCGTTACAGGATAATTTAGTAATAGCGAAAGCGTTACGGAGATGATAGATAAACTTCAGTGGAAGATTTTGCAGGAGAGGCGCTGGAGCTCTAGTCTGACTTACGTGAATATTATAATTAACTTTTGTTGACACTTGCAAAAGATTCTGTCTCTCAACCTCTCTATAGTGAAAATGTTAAATAATTGGACAAACCTAGTGATAATGACTTAATCAAAATATGTCTACTAACTGTAAACCTTCCTTCTTTAGTAACCTAAATTTTGCTACTTTTAAGCAAAGATCAAATTAACCACCAAGTCAGAGGTATAATTTTAGTCCCTTCTTTATTACTGATCAGTTTCAAACAGACATTTTTCTTTATTTCTTTTCCCATTATGAAAATTACCATCAAATATTTTTATGTCTCTCTCACCTGTACTAATTAAAAAAAATATTTTCCACTTTTATTCTTGTCCACAAAACAGTGTTTGATAGGTTATACCATCTACATAGACATAATACATGTAAATTGTATCTCTGGAATGTGCTCTCTAATATGGCTAACAGAAAATTACTACTAACTTTGCTGTCTCTTTTTTATATATTTTAAAAATTTCTTTTCTTTAATTCTTTCATTCTCCAGGACTCAAGATTAATTCAGGGTAAATTCTACTTGCTTCATGAAAATCAGGAGCTTAGTTTTAATTTTTTGACTAATCAAAGTTTTATTTAATTTATATTTTCAAACAGCAAGTTATTTTCAGCCGTGGATGAGTGCCAGAAAAGCTAGTTCCCCAAAACAGCAATAAATAAATAATAAAAAAAAAAACAAATGCAAACAAAAGACTCCTCAGTGCAGCCACCACCTCAGACCCTGAAGTTGAACAATTTAATTACAGTTCCATGTCTTTAGGTGCTGTCCAATGCATCCCACTAACTTTTCCTTACGTAATGGTCACCCACCACAATAATTCTGCATGTAATGATAATTCTGCGCAAGCTCACAGTAATGGTTCCTTTAGAGTACAGTTACTTAATAATTGAGGGAAATATATTTACAAATTTAAGTGCAACACATGCTGTACGACCAGAGCAAAGTTACGTTTTAAGACATCTACTACCTGTTGAACAAAAAATCTTGCAATTGACTCAGTACCTCACTCAATCCTCAGCACAAATACCATTATCTCAACAGTGCTATCATGAATTTAAAACTAGTTCTGACAATGATAATCAGAACCCGCTCTATCATATTTTATTGGTAGAAACCTTGAGGAACTACAAAGCTTCCTGGTAATAACTTTCTCTAGAATTGACTTACTACACCTGAAAACTCAACCCTATGTATGGACTCCCATATGTATACAGTCAGTACCTACTCTGAGCCACTACTGAGTGAGGTTAGGACACTGGACTTGCATTCGGGAAGACGACGGTTCAAATCCGTGTCCGGCAGTCCTGATTTAGGTTTTCTGTGATTTCCCTAAATCGCTTCAGGCAAATTCCACCATGGTTTCTTTGAAAGGGTATGGCTGACTTTCTTTCCCAACCTCCCCCGATCCGATGGGACCAGTGACCTCTCTATTTGGCCTCTTCACCATATCACCAACCAACCAACTCTGACCCTGTGAGTACCCAAAGCTCAACTACAGCTGCCCTCAAGACCCATTTTAAACCTTTTTGAAATGTTAAAGCAAACAAATGTGCAGCACTACCAACACTTGTAACAACTGCTATATTCTTTATTTACATTTCTGTCACAATTGCATATAATTTATACAGTTGACTTTTTTTGAATGCAGCCTTTGAAGTCAGATTTAGGTTAAAAGTGCTTACCACAGCAAAATTCCGCCAACACACTTGGGTAACATCCACATAACACTGAATGCAGTTTCATCTGCTGAACGTATGAAATAAGATTTTCTATATCTTTTGTATGACTTTATGTTGTGTGGACATAACCCAAGTAAGTCAGTGGAATTTTGCTCTAATAAGCACTTTTAGTGCAGGACTGGTTTGAAAATGACCAGCTATGTTTTAAACAGTGACAGAAATTTAAATAAAGAATTATCAAATCTGTGTTGCTAGTCCTTCCCCAACAAAATTTTGGAACCAGGTAAATTACTATATTATTAAGGATGGTTGTCAGTTCTTCTTTTAATGACCAGTTGCCATGTACCGTAACATCTTTGCCACTTAAGATGCTGTTGTGTTCTAGGCAATTGATCAGTTTTGCAGTGACACTCTACAACATACATTTTAACAATGACACACAAGCAGACATTTATAATTAAACATGATTAACACCCCTCCCATGACAATATACATCCACGTGCTGAGGCAACAATTTAAGATGATAGAGTTATTGTGATACCAAATACTACCAAATCTTTTGATCCATCACAACTGCCAGCAGAATGGCTTGCTACAACAAGCTACCACACTTCAGTGACAACCAAAAGTAAGTAATTTGCACTCAGGAGATGCTTATTTGAACAGTAATGAAGAATTCACAGGTAGCCAGGGTATAAATGTTGCATAAGCTATGAAGCTAATGGACATATGAGATAAATTTCTAGGCAACAGTGATATTGTCTAGCTTTGACATAGTGAACTGAACTAAAAGTGCTTTTGAATTTCAATAAAACCAAGAGTGTGGGATCAGCAAAATGTATATTACTACTAAAAGACATCACATCATTTGAAAATTCTGGGAAACAGTCTTACCAATCATTCCAGTATTCAGAACACCATAGGCTTCTATGCTTATGAAATGTCCAAAGATAATGAAAAATAAGTCATAGTCAAATATCATGTGATTGGGGCTTAGCTGTTATGATCTTTATCACTATCTGGCTCAGAGTTGTGTAGTTTTCTGGTAACTTGTTGCAGGGTTGTTATGCAGTAGCTAGTGACATACCCACAACAATGTCAGGAGACATATCACACAAAGAATGTGCAACACTTTATTGGATTTTTTCAACAAGACTGTCAGCTCATAAAATCCACTCTCTACAATTTTACACATTTCATATCTTTTGATTCACTTGAAATTGGGTCTATGGAACATGAAAAATAAATAAATAAATAAATAAATAAATCAATTATGACACATAATTATCTGCAAATTCCCACAATAATGTACTGCAAATGTCATGTTCAGACTGTGGCAGTAAACATGAGTGTCGTTACTGTCCTCACCCTGATATCACTTGTTCTGCTTACAGCAAGACACATTTAACTGTTGTCCATATTCATTTGCTCCTTGCCATCACAAGGGTTCCTGCAGCAGTTAATGGAATGTCCAGTAAGCTGATTCTTGCCCTCAGAGCTATAACTGGTGCGGTGGACTACAAGTAGGCACAGGAGCCACCATTTCTAACTAAGATGGACACCAACAAGCAGCTTGGCTTTGCTCCACTTCAGTGGTGGGTAGTATCCCATAGGTAGAAGATGATTTTCAACTGCAGTTTAGGTCACATTGCAAGTTAAGAACAAGAGAATAGGTCACCAACTAAGTTCTCCTGTTCTCAGTTCAATGGTAGCAACTAATATTTTTCAGCATGGAAGCATTCACTCTCTGGGTGAACATGTCTTATTTCAACTTCCATTCCTTTTAGTGATATAAAAACTTTATATTCAAATTATCCACAGTCCTTTGTACTAACATTAGGCTGTGCTAAGAACTTTAAGGCTAACATATAATTTAAAGAAGCACCACAAACACACATCTTTAGCATATGGCCCCTTATTTTATAATTTGCAAATCAAAGCTTCACTGCTTTCATTTTGTGAATGGGGAATGATTACGGCATGCTGAATTTTTATCTCCATTTGATTATTATATTGAGCATTGTAAAACTAATGAAATTCATCATGCTAACTGTTTATCAAGGTTACTATTACCTTGATAAATTGAACCTAATGAGAATACTGTACATCTGTGTTCACTCATGCCCAATAGTGCCCATATCACAGCTAAACAAATTTCCAAAGAGACTGACAAAGATAAAATAGTGTCTGTTGTATTGAGCAGTGTCAATAATAACAAATTACCAAATAAAGTGCAATATGTTCTTAAGGTCATTGTAATGAGAACCATACTCTACTGATCATAACTTTATTGTGTAGGGAGAGAATGTTACAATCTCCAGTAGTCTAAGACCTCGTCTTAAAAAAGTAAGCCCAGGTCATTTGGAAACCACTAAAATGGAGTCTGTAACTCAAAGTTTTATATGGTGGCCTAATAAATAAAGAAATAGAGAAAGAAAAAGAAATAGACAAAGATACTCTAGAGTCAATTGTGCTCTAACTAAGAACCCTTTCCACCCATGACAATGGCCTAGAGAACTTTGGGAGAGTCTTCATACTGATTTTGTGAAGTTTCCCAAGAGAATGTATCTGGTTGTAATGGATACCTACAGTAAGTGGCCAGAAGCAATCAAAATGTCACATTCTACAGTCACTTCTACCATAGGGGATGCATTAATTCCTTTGTTTCCTCAGTATGATCTGCCTGAAATGATTATGTAGTTTGGAAAGACTGTGTCTTTTTGTGCAAGAATTAGAACATCAAATTGAGTAAGATGCCCAAAGATTTAAGCATGCACTGAAAATTCACAAGTCTGATGAAATATCCAACCTGGTTCTGGGCTACCGTGATGTAGAACATGGATTCATAGGTTAAAGCCCAGCCTTGCTTGATTGAGCCTGAGGGAGAAGTTCAGGTTAGTTACACCAAACAACACCCATTTAACAGTAGTTCATTTATTCACCTAAACACATCAAAGGCTTACAAAGAACTGACATGGTGGAACCGCAAAAAGATTATGCTCAGCATCCAAAGATGATGCTCCGAGTCCAGAGACAAATGTATATCGATGCTGGTGTCGACCTCATCAGCACCACATAGACCCCCCCCCCCCCCCCCCCCCCACAGTATGGAGTACTCTTGAGAGGCTGGGGGTTGACTTAATTCGTCAGCAGGGGTGGTCCGCGGGAGCCTGACCACGGTCAGCTCGACAGCAGCGTTGTTGGGGAGCTGCGTGGGTAGATGTTGTGAAGGAAGGTTCGCCCACCTAACCTGGAAGTTGTTGAAGAGCACCAGGCATCGTACTGGGTGTGCTGGTCATGCGGCAACAGGTAGCACTGGATGAAGGGAAACACACGACGAACAGTGTATAATAACGCAGTATTATTGAGATTTTGTGGATGATGTCTGGGGGGAAAGGCACAAACACCTCGAGCAAGGGCACGTTCAAGATGGGGGGGCGTGAGAAACCTCGACAGGGCAAGGCAGGCGATGGTGGAGAGGTCAAAGGGACCGGCGAAGGGCCCGGTGACAAGGGTGTGATCGTAGGAAAGCTCGATGTTGGGAGTATGTGGTCACTTGATGGAGTACGTGAGACCGGAGTAGAGGGGGACGTCAGAGGAGAGCTTGACGATTGGAGCTGGAAGACACTCGATTGAATGTGTAAGTCTGACGTGGAGGGAGTGGTCGGAGCGTCGAGCCAAGACAGTGAGTGAAGTGGGGGGTAGAAGAAGGCTTGCATGAGCAGGCTTAAGTCTGTTGAGAGAGACTGTAACAGCTGAATCTTTCATCTGGATGTCATAGGTGTTGGCTGAGCGTCAGAGAACTCGGTACGGGCCGGTATATCGAGGTTGGAGGGGAGCACGGACAGTGTCATATCGGAGCATGACATACTCGCAATTGTCCAGAGATTTTGGGACGTGAACCTTAGGGTGGGAATGGCTGGCGGGCGGAGTGATATGGAGGTTGATGAAGTGACATCTGACGTGGTCCACGAAGGAAGGTAAGTCAGACTGAGGGAGAGAAACGGAAGGGCTCACAAATTCCCCAGGGAGAACAATGTTCTGGCCGTATATGAACTTGGCTATTGTGCCTTTGAGGTCTTCCTTATAGATTGCACGAATGCCAGGTAGCACAAGGGGAAGGGCCTCCATCCATAGAGAGTCGTGGCATTGAAGAGCTGCCTTGAAAGTGTAGTGCCAGTGCTCGACTAGTCCGTTACTTTCGCAAATTTTACAAATCTCATTGAACAGGGATGACTCAAATTGTCTGTCCTCATCAGTCGTGATGATAGCTGGACATCCGAAATGCGATTCCCACGACTCGACGAAAGCTCAAGCAACAGTTTCTGCCGTAATATTTGGGAGGGGGACAGCCTTGACCCAGCGAGTTGTTCGTTTGATAGACGAGAGAACATAATGAAAGCTGTTAGAGGGGAGGAGAGGGCCGACAATGTCAATATGAATATGCTAGAAACGCCCAGGAGGGATCGAAAAGTTGCAATTCGTTGAAGACAGCTCGAAGGAGCATGGTTGGGATGAGGGGGCGTAACGTGCCCGTACTGTCATCGCACCAGATCTCACCAGAAATGCCAGGGAAGGTGGTGCGGACGAAGTGTAGTGAAGAAGTAGAGTCTGAAATCAGGTTTTATGTTTCCTCATCGGCAGGTTGGAGGTTAGGCAGTTCAGAGAGGTCTAACAGTGAATGAATGGCATTGACTCATGAAAGGAAATCAGCAACTATATTGTCAGCACTCCTTATGTGTCTGACATCTGTGGTGAACTGAGATATGAAGTCCATGTATCTGAAGCGGCGAGGAGGTGGGTCAGCTGGCGGGTTTGTAATGGCCACAGCCAGGGGTTTGTGGTCCGTTAAAACATAGAAAAGGTGTACTTCAACGTCAGTCTTAAAATGCTCGATCGCTTTGTAGGCCGCGAGCGACTCCCTGTCAAACGCGGAATATTTCCGCCACTGGATTAATGTTCCTGTGAAACTCAGTACTCGGCGGCGGCGGAGTGAGAACACGTTCACTGCTGTATGAAGCATTGATATGGTTAAAATCATCTTCTGGGGTGGGTGAACAAGCTGCAGGCACGATCGAGTAGTGAATGGCCGGGCGGTAAGCGTGCATAGTGTCGGCGAGTTGTTGACAAGATGCGGGTGCGGTAGCCATGGTGGGATTGTATGTCTCACTGCTGTTTGTTTTGACTGGGTCGAGGTCAGTGAGCCAGCAGGCGGTGGCTGTGACGTCGCTGTCTGTCGGTAGCGGTCGAGCAGAGTTGGTGCGGCTCGGGTGCTGTGTAGAGGGAGGCATGGTACGTCCAGTGTTGCACTGAGAAACAGCCGGCATTGTCGTCGGTGTAATTGGTGCATTGTTGTTGATTGGTAGGTTGTCCTTGATGAAATTGTTCTTCTGAATTCGACCAGGCATGCGATTTAGCCATAGTTCGGAGTTCGTGTGAACTGGGATTTGCAACATAGTCCCCATTTGTTGCAGCCCATCATTTGGCATGATTGTCCAATGTCGAAGCACTGCACAAAGTTAATTCATTACACAAAAGCAAGTCAAAATTGTCCAAATTAATTGGCGAAGGAGCACTGCACTGTCCAGAAGTGAAATTACAAACGGATGACGTGTGCGCCTCGGTCGCATTGTTGATGTGTGAGAAGGTGATGAAAGTTACCAAAAAGCATGACTCACACAAGAGTCAGGAATTTACACACTAATTACACTTCTTGTACACTGCATCCAGATGCAGCGCGATGTGAAGTGGATGGACGTAGAAATCCGACAAAGGGTTGCTGCATTGTTTGTCCATGGCAATGTTCCAGTACACATTTCTGGTGTCATAAGCGGCATTCATGAGCGTCGGGGTCACCAGTGAGGGAGAAGTTCGGGTTAGTTACACCAAACAACACCCATTTAACAGTAGTTCATTTATTCACCTAAACACATCAAAGGCTTACAAAGAACTGACATGGTGGAACTGCCCAAAGACTATGCTCAGCATCCAAAGACGATGCTCAGAGTCCAGAGACAAATGTATATCAATGCTGGTGTCAAACTCATCGGCGCCACAAGCCTAATCAAATTTGTTGACATACAGCCAAACAACAGACCCAAGTTAATAACTGATATGAGTTGTTCATTCAATGTACGTGGTTTTGTGTGCTTGAGAAATGACATCAGCATCAATGTACACTGAAAGAGCATAATGGAAAAAAGAAAGATATATTATATTTCCTTATAATTTAATGGCAGGCTGCGATTTTTAGGAAACAGGAAACCAAATCTTATCGTCATTCAGTTCTAGTAGGAACCTCTGAACCAATGCTATGTGCACAACAGGTGAGTAATGTCAGTTGAGGTACCTGAGTACAGGAGATAACTAGGCCATGGGCTTTTTTCCACAGAATTTTACTTCAAGCAGTTGGCAGCACTGAAGGACAATGGTATCTCCCTTCAACACTAAGTCTCATCTTTCAAAGTGTTATGGTTTTATGTGACTTTTTTTCAATTTAGATTTCCATTGTAGTGTGGTATCATCTCGAATTCATGAAATATCTACATGTTCGCTGTAAGTATTATCACTCTTACAAGTAACTTAGCATAAAGTATAAGCATTACAGAGATTTGAAATGTTACTTGGAGCCTGTGTTCTCTTTTAGGTTACAAGCTTGAGGGGATGGCCCAGTTACCTCCAAAATCTTTCAAAATTGGGGTAAATGGACAAGGTTCTTGAGGTATCCGGCCCCTCCTCGAACCTGTTTACTCCAGGTGCATTAATTATTGTTATCAGTATTCTTTAATTCGTTTTGGAAGCTATTTTGTTTATTTTTTCTTGTGAATTACTATGTTAAATTAATTTTACCTGGTATCTGATATCTGAATTGGAACTGCTAATTTATAATATAACCTTAATTTAATCTAACCTAAACTTTTTTCAGATGTTTATCATTTTTTCCTAGGTCATGGTGAGAACAAACATTGGACAAACGTAGAAGTGAGCTGTTGAGCTATCATAAACAGGATTTAGGAATAGCCATTGGAGATGTTAGGAGTGGAAATAGGAGAGCAGCTACATTCTAGAAAATTTCTAGGCCTACATTAAAACACCATATTCTCAGTACATGTGGTGAAGGAATCATTAAAACACCATATTCTCAGTACATGTGGTGAAGGAATCACTTCAAGAGACAGTAAGAGCAGTGGTAACATTGAATCATTCATGTCTGCTGGTGAAGAAGAATTGATAGTGAACTGTTTGAAAGAATAATAATAATAATAATAATAATAATAATAAAGACAGAGGATGAGATGGTCAGATGAAGTTAACCGACACCTCATGTTCTGTTATTACCAAGCAACAAACTTAGGAACGAACACAACTGGATATAGATCACAAGTATACACAACATTTATTACCAGATACCCAGAATTAAAATTTTTAACAGAACAACGACTAGCTGATCAGATCCGTGTAATAATAAATAATAACAGGATACCCCAGTCAGAATTAGAAAACTTCAAACAACAAGTACAACAAATACTGGAACAAAATAATGTGCAATCAGAAGAAGAAGAAAATACAGTAATGGACTCAAACATCCCAGAGCAAACAAACAAAGAACAACACGCATCAATTACACAATCAAAGGAAAACGGAATCTTAAGACAGCCACCAGAACAAGCACAAATAGAACACGAAGTGACACACATTTTAGATATAGAAGAAAAATATCAGCTGACATATATAGAGTACAAAGACACAAATACAGACATTAGACCATTCTTGCATAGACCACCAAATAACCCACAAGTCGAAACAACAATAACAACTATCAACACAATCATACGCAACAAAATAAATGAAAATACAACTATGGAAGAGTTACAACTACTGGTTTATATAGGAGCACTCACTACACTAAATGTACACACTAGGCAGAGATCGGAACCAACCAACACACAGAAGAAACCCACAAAACCAGCATTGCAACACAGGCTACAGATCAGAATAGAAAAACTGAGAAAAGACATCGGACAGCTAACACAATTTATAAGAATTGAAATGTCAGACAAAAAACGTTAGGTAAAATCTCACAACAAGAAACGATAGAACAATTAGATGAAAAGAAGCAGAAATTACAAGCATTGGCCAAACGATTTAGAAGATACAAAAAAAGTGAAAATAGAAGGAAACAAAACCAAACATTCAACACAAACCAAAAGAAATTTTACCAGACAATAGATAACACACACATTAAAATAGACAATCCACCAAACATAACAGACATGAAACACTTCTGGAGCAACATATGGTCAAACCCGGTACAGCATAACAGGCATGCACGGTGGATACAAGCAGAAACAGACACATACAAGATGATACCACAAATGCCTGAAGTGATAATTTTGCAACATGAAGTCACCCAAGCAATTAATTCTACTCACAATTGGAAAGCCCCTGGAAAAGATAAAATAGCAAATTTCTGTCTAAAGAAGTTCACCTCAACACATTCACATCTAACTAAATTATTTAACAGCTACATTGCAGACCCATACACATTCCGTGATACACTTACACATGGAATAACTTATCTGAAACCTAAAGATCAAGCAGACACAGAAAACCCAGCTAAATATTGCCCCATAACATGCCTACCAACAATATACAAAATATTAACTTCAGCCATTACACAGAAATTAATGACACATACAACACAGAACAAAATTATAAATGAAGAACAAAAAGGCTGTTGCAAAGAAGCATGAGGATGTAAAGAGCAACTGATAATAGATGCAGAGGTGACATATCAAGCTAAAACTAAACAAAGGTCACTACACTACGCATACATTGAGTACCAAAAATCTTTTGATAGTGTGCCACACTCATGGTTACTACAAATATTGGAAATATACAAAGTAGATCCTAAATTGATACAATTCCTAAACATAGTGTGGCATTGAGCGCCATAAATATCGATATTTGTTCTGTGCGTAAGTGTGCTATCTTTGAGGAGAGGGCTTTGGGCAGGATGTTGGACGCTAACGGCAGTTAGCCTCTGGACTTGTATCTGTGTAGAAGCTAAGTGTGAATAAATCTGTATCTGAGTGAATTCTAGTTGTTTACCTACAACTATTCAATATTCCCTCACTGATGACCCCGTTTTTGTGTAATATGCATCCGAGTTACTGCCCGAAGGTTATTTACGCGCCTACCGCGTCGGGTTTCTCCGCGATCGCGAGGGCCTTTGTTCAGCTCCAGACAATGGCTTCTCAGCATTCACCGCCGCCCAGATTCCAGCAACATCTCTCCAGCACTCCTGCCTTCATAGTGGACATGCCGCAAGAATCTTCGGAATCCTTCAGCCAGAACATGCAGTGGAATTCATCGAGTGCTGCCAGATTCTTCCAACCGCCAACGGCCGTGGACTCTGGCTTTGTTAGCCTGGACCTTCCCACGTGTTCTCCACATAGTGTTGGTCGGAACATTCCTACTCCTGTGTCGAACACACAATTCAATACAGTTCGTGGCGTCGAGCGAGGTTTTGCTACTTTGGAAAATCCAGTAGTAAATTCAAACTCGAATCAGTTCTCGCCACGTGTGTATCCTTCTGCGCCGGCTAGCCAACAGGTGTTCAATGCTCGACAAACAGCAAATATCACACCGAGTGTGCATCTTAGTGGATGTGTGTGGGATCCTTGTGTTGCTTCTAATCAAGTCAACAATTCTGTGCTGGACAGTAATTACTCCAACATCTACAACCAGCCCCACCACTCACGGTCGAGTGAATACTGTGTGCATAAGGGTCATTCACCGGCGTACTTAAGCACTTGTGGCTTCTCTCCGAGCTACCACATCAATGAGAATGCACATTTTCACTACGATCCTCACACTGTTCGAGCGTCCGTCGCTTCTCAGCCGCCCCCCCAGCGTCAAGTGAATTTTGCGATTCCCGCATTACGGGACGCCAATAATTCGGACTCGCAATCTTCTGCATGCTCTACTTCCGTCCGAAGTAATAGGCGCACCTCCGCAGTGACTGCAGTGTCGAATCTGCCAAAATTACCAGACTTCAAACCCGCTCACCCGGAGTTCTGGTTTCACCTGGTTGAGCAAACATTCAATGTCTGTGCTTTGGACGACG
The DNA here is from genome assembly GCF_023864345.2 of Schistocerca serialis cubense. Taxonomy (NCBI): domain Eukaryota; kingdom Metazoa; phylum Arthropoda; class Insecta; order Orthoptera; family Acrididae; genus Schistocerca; species Schistocerca serialis. The sequence continues at coordinate 1,003,503,732 of NC_064638.1, read as the reverse complement.
ACGCACGCTTTGCCTGCCTCATGAACCATCTTCACGACCGCGTCGATTTAATTTACGATCTGGTCAAAGCACCCCCCCTAGCAGGGAAGTATGCTGTGGCGAAATGGACGATACTGGAGGGCGTCTCTAAAACCAGGAGAGAAAATGTGCAACAGCTCATCTACGAAGAGCGTCTCGGTGACAGGTCTCCGTCCCAGCTGTGGCGGTGCATTCGTCTTCTCGTCGATGAGCAAGTTATGCCTGATGACACGCTCGCAAAAATCTGGACTGAAAAGCTGCCTTTGCCTGTCCAGACTGCAATATCTGCGTATGAAGCTAGGCCAGTAAATGAACGTTTACGCGCCGCCGACAGAGCATACTCCGCCAGGCAATGTGAGCTCCGTGCACTGCATTCTGGACGTGACCCCACTAAGACGCTTTCTGACGCCACGCCCTTGTCTGGTGCTGCTAATAACAAGTTTGTTAAACTAGCCGCCCTGCCTGCACCTTCAACTCCCCGCAATGACAGTGCATCGGCCTCTGTGGAAGACTCTGGGGCACATACTCCATTACCTAGCAACTACCCACAGGAGCACAGGCCCGACCAACCTTACTGTTTCTTCCACGCGAGATTCGGGGAGCAAGCTCGCAAATGCCAGTCACCGTGTTCTTACCCAAACTTCAACCACAGGTAGGGTACAGTGCCATCTCCTGCGATGTAAACAACGGGCACCATCCCACATTGCACTCCGTTTTGGACAATAACAGTAAGTGTGGTCGAGTCTATGTTCGCGATTTACGATCAGTTGTATGTTTTCTGGTAGACACTGGCGCAGACGTCTCTTTGCTGCCGGTTCGCTTAGCAACCAATAAAGTGCAACCACACAAAACAGTACTTCGTGCAGTGAACTTGTCTACGCTACAGTGTTCGGGTTCCACTTTGTATACAGTGAAACTTTCGCCCGAGTGCAAGCTGGAGTGGACGTTTCTAGTGTCAACAATTGAAGAACCTATTCTCGGAATTGATTTCCTCAAGCACTATCAGTTATCACTAGATTTTGTGCAAAATACTGTGTTTTATCCTCCCCCCCCCCCCCCCCCCCCCCTTAACAAACATATTCACATATTCCTTTCGTTCGCTTCGCCGAGTGACAGTTCGGCTAACACCAAACATGTGTGCTGTGCTAAGAAGTGTGTAAACCTATCCTTGGAGCTGCGATCTTGGACAAACAAGTGGCTAGTGGAGTGCGCTATGTCTTCGAAGTTGCGGATGGAACGTACGGAAATGCTGCTGCATCTCTGCGACATACACCACGAGTTGGTCTCCACACAACAACGCCTCGCGGCACTACAAGCAGACGACTCGTCGGCTACAGACAAGGTCGGTCCATGCCAATCTGGTCTTCCTGTGCCCACGCACGTTAACGACAATGTCGTGAACTCTGTAAACTGTGTCAGCACCCCCTTTTGTAATGATAGGGTATGCCCAATTGCTCATGCTCCTTGCATTCCGAATGGACAATTAACTTGCCAAGCTCGTGGCAATGAACTACGGCCATCTGCTGTTTGGCCACGCCCACTCGTGCCTACAGCGCTCGTAGCGGCACGGCCTGCTACCAAGAACCAGTGTACCAACCTCGCCCATGTTAACACGTGTGCAGCCTTTACGCTGCCTACGAGCGGGTGGCACACCTGTACTTCCGTGCCCTCAGCGCCACAGCTTGGCCCATCCGCCACTGCCTGCTCCGCTTCACGGACATCTGACTGTCGTGCCCCGCCGCGTATTGCGGTAGTCACTAATGGCACAGTTCGTCAGTTACGTCTAACCGATGGGCCACCCATATCGCAACGCCCACACCGCCTCAAGCCGGAATTTATGAAAATAGCAAAAGAACAATTGGATGATCTGTTTCAAAAGGGAATAATTGAACCTTCTTCCGGTTGCTGGGCTAGTTCTATCCTGTTTGACCAAAAGAAAGACGGTACTTGGCATATGGTCGGAGACTATAGGCGTTTAAATGCCCGCACCATCATTGATAAATATCTGGTCCCACACATTGCAGACTTCAATCATGCACTCGCAGGTGCAAAGTACTTCTCTGTTTTGGACTGTAAGCACGCATTTCATCAGATTCCTATGGCTCCGGAGGATATTGAAAAGACTGCCATAACCACTCCCTTCGGGCTGTTCCAATACAAATTTATGCCGTTTGGGTTGAAAAACGCCCCCCAAACGTGGCAGTGTTTCATCAGTCAAACTTTATCCCATCTAGACTTTTGTTTCGTATACATGGACGACATATTGGTTTTTGCTTCTACTTTGGAACAGAGTGAGGAGCGTGTTCAAGTCGTGACAGATATTTTAGCACCACTGGTATTGAACTGAACAATAAAAAGACTCAATTGCACCAGTTATCCATCACTTTCCTAAGTTATGTTGTGTCATCGGACGGTCTGACACCACCACAGGACAAGATCAAGCCTGTTCTCGAGATGCTACGCCCTCAGACCTATAGGGAATTACGCAGGTTCATCGGAACAGTTAATTATTACTGGAAACATTTGCCAGCCGCTTCTGCGGTGCAGGCTCCTCTCACAGATGCTCTCACTGGCCCACAAACTTCTGGCACCCGCCAGGTACCATGGACACCAGACATGGACAAGGCATTTAATGAACTCAAACAGCTGTTGGCCTCCACTGTCACTATTGCTCACCCACGGGCGGATGCCACAATGTTTATCACTACTGACGCTAGTGACAATGCTATCAGCACAGTACTGAGTCAGACATACAACGATGTTACGACCGCCCTGCAGTTTTTCTCAAAAAAGCTAAACAACGCGCAGAAGAAATACTCAGCATTCGACAGAGAATTACTTGCAGTTTACGAGGCAATAAGACACTTCAGAACTGATGTTGAGGGACGAGATTTCTATGTGCTCACTGGTCACAAGCCGTTGGTTCCTGCCATAAAAAATCCTGTGGCTGATCCGCCCCCACGACAATTTCGTCACATCGATTACATCTTGCAATTTACAAATGACATTCGCTACATCCGAGGAGCGGACAATGTGGTTGCTGATTTTCTCTCACGTGTTGGTGCTGTCACAATCTTAATTGACTTAACGGACCTACCTCGGCTGCAATCGACAGACCCCGATACCATGCAGTTAATTTCAGACCACAGCTCCTCTCTCCAACCGGTACGCTCTACTTTCCCTGGCATATCTGACTTAGTGTGGTGTGATGAATCGACTGGTACGTTGCGGCCATTCATTCCTAAGCCCCTTCAACGCCAGGTCTTTGACAAACTACACACATTAGCACACCCCGGTGTCAAAGCTTCCACCCGTCTGGTAGCTGAACGGTTTGTCTGGAGAGACATGCTCCGTGACTGTCAGTCTTGGGCAAGGGCATGCATGGTGTGTCAACAGAACAAAGTTTCCAGGCACACTTCTCCACCCCTTGGCTATTTTGCCCAACCGCCAGGCCGGTTTCACCATGTTCATGTCGACCTCGTAGGCCCTTTGCCCCCCTCCGAGGGTTAGATTCGTGGATCTCTAGATTTGGCTCACCTGTTTACCTCACCACTGACCAGGGGCGACAATTTGAGTCTTCAGTTTTCTCTGACTTATGTAAAATATGTGGTATCGTCAAAATTCATACTTCTGCATACCACCCCCAAAGCAATGGGCGTGTCGAGCGATGGCATCACACCTTAAAGTCTGCCCTGCGTTGCCATGACTCACTATGGACAGAGGCACTGCCCTTCGTGCTTCTTGGCCTTCGTGCGACTTTCAAGGAAGACCTCAAGGGTTCCGTAGCCGAGTTTGTGTATGGCCAACCTCTGGTTTTTCCTGGAGAATTAGTCACTCTGACCCCACTTCCACGGCCCTCTGAACTCCCTTCACTTCTCGAGCAGGTGCGCTTGCACTGCAGCAAAATTCAGCCGCCACCTCCGGCTGCTCATACACCTCCGCGCGTGTACGTACCGTGCACGCTAGACTCTTGTGAGTATGTGTTTCTCAGAGACAACGCAATCAAAGCCCCGCTTCAGTTGCCCTACACAGGTCCTTACAAGGTCGTCAAACGCTCTGAGAATAACATGGATCTCCTCATAAAAGACTCTGTAATCACAGTCTCACTCAACCGAGTGAAACCAGCTTTCATTGAGCCTCAGGTGAACCTCCCTGATTATGCCCCTATTTCTCCCACTCCTGCTTCGAGCGGCCATCCATCTTCCCACACCATGCATTCGGGTATTGATTCTCCACAGCGTGCTTCTCTGCCGAGTACTGCTCCTTCTCCGCGTTCATCTAATTCGAGTGGCCAATCTTTTCGGGGCTTCACTCCTCAGAGCCCTCGCAGTCGAACTGCCAACCACTCGGATTCTACCATTGTGTTACCATCTTCATGTGACAGCTCTTTGTCATGCTGTTCAATCCACACTGGCTCCTCGTTGCCTTCGGTCACGCTCCCTCGTCTGTAAGCTGATCGCCCGATGTTGTCTCCTGCGCAGTCCAGTGCAACTGCCACCCCCCTCTTAGCAGATGCTTCCCCCTGCCATGGCTTTCCCACACCTCCCTGCCTCCCTACCATTGCTTGTACAGGTGCCATCCAAGAATTCACAACACATGTGCACCCTGATGACATACATAAATTATCTGTTGTCGTAGATGGCGATACGGTGTGTGTGGTACTCGCGTGTGACAATATTGAGGGAGGAAGTGCAGAATCTCGTGTGGTGCGCCGCTTTAAATTGAGCAGAAGTGCTGCGTGTGGCAATTTGCGTGCCTTTGTTAGGCCTTCTGGCAAGGTGATTCTCCGCCTGCTGGCTGACTAAGTGCTACACCTCCACTCCAGGACGGGACGTCATCTTCAGCCGCCGGCGTCGCTTGCTGACTTCACCGCCGACGTACCGTGTTTCACCCCCCCCGGTCTCCTACCAGTCGACCGCTTCCGACTGACGCAGAAGAACTGTGTGTTACCTTCCTAACTTCTTACCCCCCCCCCCCCCCCCCATTCACAGGGACGTACTCCATACTGTGCGGGGAGGGGGGGGGGGAGGGGGCTATGTGGCGTAGAGCGCCATAAATATCGATATTTGTTCTGTGTGTAAGTGTGCTATCTTTGAGGAGAGGGCTTTGGGCAGGATGTTGGACGCTAACGGCAGTTAGCCTCCGGACTTGTATCTGTGTAGAAGCTAAGTGTGAATAAATCTGTATCTGAGTGAATTCTAGTTGTTTACCTACAACTATTCAATATTCCCTCAATAGTAATGAAAAATTGGAAAACCACACTTAATATCCAAACGAATTCAAATAATATCACATCACGGCCAATACAGATTAAGCGTGAAATATACCAAGGAGACTCATTAAGTCCTTTCTGGTTCTGCCTTGCTTTGAACCCACTATCCAACTTGCTAAATAATACAAATTATGGATACAATATTACTGGAACATACCAACACAAAATCACACGTTTGCTATACATGGATGATCTAAAACTACTGGCAACAACAAATCAACAACTCAACCAATTACTAAAGATAACAGAAGTATTCAGCAATGATATAAATATGGCTTTTGGAACAGACAAATGTAAGAAAAATAGCATAGTCAAGGGAAAACACGCTAAACAAGAAAATTACATATTGAATAACCACACTGACTGCATAGAAGCGATGGAAAAAACAGATGCCTATAAATATCTAGGATACAGACAAAAAATAGGAATAGATAATACAAATATTAAAGAAGAACTAAAAGAAACATATAGACAAACACTAACAAAAATACTGAAAACAAAATTGACAGCAAGAAACAAGACAAAAGCTATAAATACTTATGCTATACCTATATTGACCTACTCATTTGGAGTAGTGAAATGGAGTAACACAGATGTAGAAGCACTCAATACACTTACACGATCACAATGCCACGAATATAGAATACATCACATACATTCAGCAACAGAAAGATTCACATTAAGCAGAAAGGAAGAAGAAAGGAGATTTATCGACATAAAAAACCTACATTATGGACAGGCAGACAATTTAAGAAAATTCTTTCTAGAAAGAGCAGAAACTAGCAAAATACACAAGGCAATCACTCATATAAATACATCGGCTACACCACTGCAATCTCATAACCACTTCTACAACCCTTTAGATAACATAACATCAACAGATACGAAGTATGTAAATTGGAAAAAGAAAACACTACATGGCAAGCATCCTTATCATCTAACACAGCCACACATCGATCAAGACGCATCCAACACATGGCTAAGAAAAGGCAATATATACAGTGAAATGGAAGGATTCATGATTACAATACAGGATCAAACAATAAATACCAGATATTACAGCAAGCATATTATTAAAGATCCCAATACCACAATAGATAAATGCAGACTTTGCAAACAACAAATAGAAACAGTAGATCACATCACAAGCAGATGTACAATACTAGCAAAAACAGAATACCCCAGAAGACAGGACAATGTAGCAAAAATAATACACCAACAACTTGCCATACAACATAAACTAATAAAACAACACGTTCCCACATACAAGTATGCACCACAAAATGTACTGGAGAATGATGAATACAAATTATACTGGAACAGAACCATTATAACGGATAAAACAACACCACACAACAAACCTGACATCATACTCACCAATAAAAAGAAGAAATTAACACAACTAATCGAAATATCCATACCAAATACAGCAAATATACGGAAGAAAACAGGAGAAAAAATTGAAAAATATATCCAACTGGCTGAGGAAGTCAAGAACATGTGGCATCAGGATAAAGTTGACATTATACCAATTATACTATCAACTACAGCAGTCATACCACACAATATCCACCAATACATCAACACAATACAGCTACATCCAAACTTATATATACAACTACAGAAATCTGTAATTATTGATACATGTTCAATTACCCAAAAGTTCCTAAATGCAATGTAACATATACCGTACAGTTACAAGGAAGTCACGCTTGATCAAGGTCCATGCCACTTTCCATTTTTAACCAGACATAACGTCTGAGAAAGGAAAGAATAATAATAATAATAATAATAATAATAATAATAATAATAATAATAATAATAATAAAAGGTCTCGCTTATTTCGACAAGAAGTTTTGGATCTCATTCAACTTTACATCAGAGAAAACATCTCATGTAAATTCAGATACCAGAGACCTGATGTAGTTTTAGAACTAGGCATTGCTTGTCACTCAAGAAACCATGAAGCATTGAACATGTAAGGTTTGATCAAATCAGTCCATCTTTGAAGTTTTAGCAACCACCATAAAGGAACTGAATCTTCAAGGAAAAACAAAGAGGTGTTTCAGTAGTGATGAAACATCATTCTGCAATGACCCACCAAAAACCAGAGTTATTGCAGTCATTGGTGCAAAAATTAAATGCTAGATAAGTACATTTGGGCATGAAAACACACTAGTGCTGTTATGCTGTACAGTGATAGAGCAAAGGCTTCTGCTATTATGCATATTAAAAGCAAAATATAAAATGGAGAATTGGATTTATCAAGATTCTGCATCCCAAACTGCAGTTTGAGCAAGTTCATGGTGATGGATGGAAACAGCTTTATTCTTCAATTGGTTGTGTGATGTGTTTTTACTGCATGAAGGTGAAGGAAACCAGCACTATTAATCTATAATGATACTACAACTTATATTTCAATTTAATTATTATTTTTGTCCAGCAAAATAAAGTCACTGGTTTGAAGCTACATCCCTGTCACAGCCTCTCGATGTGTCAGTTTTTGAAAGCTTCAGGAGCAAGTGGGATGGTGAACTGTGTAAATGGCAAAGAAAAATTCCATGCAAAAAAATCCCTAAATAGAAATTTGTCTCACTTTCAGGCAAACTGGCTGGCCTAAGATACACATAGAACAAATACGGGGCGAAGCAAATAAAAGTGGCCTGGACAATTGGATATGATTGGACATGAATGCATGAAAATAACCACACCTTGTGAATGGCACACCACAGGTACATGCACCATGTGATCCACAGCAGTTCAGAGTGTAGTTCGGGATGCATCAGTGTGAGTGGAGCAGTGCAAAGGGGACAATTGTACTTACAGTGGAGCACCAGGTGCTCATTCTGGAAAAATTACATGACAATAAAGTCATTAAAATGGTATCGTCAGTTGTTTGCCAAGACATTTAATGTGTCAAAGTGCCAGCAAATAGTGTCAGGAAATGCTTAGTCTGATAATGGCATTAGACAGGATCTGTTTTGAAGTCAAAAAACATTTTGAAACATGCCCGCACACCAGAAAACAGAAAATGTGGCTGCAGTTTACTGAGAAATGCTTCAGAGTCCTACCAAATCAACCCGACACCTGTCACAAGAGACCGGCATATCATGTCCATCATGCTGATGAATATTACACCTGTACCTGGATATGTGCCTGTACCAATGAATTAAAACCAGCAGAAATTCCTCAGTGGCTCCAGTTTTGTGAGAGGCTGTTCTCTGAGATAACAATGATTGGCTTGGACATGGATCTATTCTTTATGTCTGTTTTCACCTGAGCGATAATGTCAACTCAAAGAATCACATGTTTTGGGCAGTGGAGAACCTGCACAACTTCCAAGAAACCCGCTGCATGACAGGAAGGTTAAGATTTGATGTGTAGTGTCTCCACAGTACATTATTGGTACCATCTGCTTCCATCAGAAGCTGACTTTGATGTGTAACATTGCCTACATTTTGAAACCATTTGTGGCAGCATTAATGGAGGAGGAAAAGACCTATAGTTACTTCCAGCAACTGCCCATAGAGCCAGCTGAACCTTGGAGTACATTTACACAATCTTCATGCCTGACAGAGTTGTTAGCAGAGGTCAGTCTGATCACAGTCCTAGCTGGCAACCCAGGTCACCTGATCTGTTAGTGTGCAATCATTTTGTATGGAGAAGCCTCAAGTAAGATGTATCACAACAACCCTCATAGTGTTCAAGAACTGCAGCAGAATATTTTGGATGAGATTGCAGTAATTCCAGCAGTCCAGCTTCAATCCATCTCCAGCATCTTTCTGAATGGGGCCCAAAAATGCCAAGAGATGAATGGTGGTCACTTACAACATGTGCTATAGTCAGGTTAATACCGTATTTACTTTCCTCAGCTGTTTTTCGTTGTACCCTGTAACTCTGTTTTCTGGACCACATTTACTTGCCCCACCTTGTGTTATTGATGGATTTAATACCACTGGAATTTATGATTGGGAAGTACAGGGGGTCACAAAAAGCAATCCTAACTTCAGTATTCAAAACAATTGATCTGGAGAAGCACAAAAAAAGAAAACAAAACACACAGACACTGTGCCATTGGAAGTAGTTGCTACCTCTGCAGTCACAGTGCCACAAGAACAGTCTCCTGCTGAACAGGTGCAGTGACACTAGAAGTGTCCACAAAGGCGAAGTTCTGGTGCAAGCTCAACAAGCAGGTACATCCCCAGGAGTATGTCACAAAAGTTTTGAAGACCTGTTATTAGACATGCTTAAACTAGAAAAAATACCTGAAACTGTTGATAAAAGGCAGAAAAGACTTTTGTCAAACAGTGAGGTTATTACATCAAAAGTAAAATCATGGCCCAGATACTCTAACTAACCATAGTTGATATAAATTATGACCCTGAAATGGAGAGTATTCCTGAGACTGAACCCTTCTTGACCCCGTTGTCTGTGGCCATCAAAAATAATGAATGACACTAATTGTTCAGCAGATAGTTCGGTCTAGCTCAAGGATTATTAAAACTCAGAGAGACCTAATCTTAGATTGTCCCTATCTTAGATTGGATGAGGTGGTATGATTATTAATGAAGTTGGTAGTCTGTTACCTTAGTTTATATCACAATGGTGTATACTTTCTATGTTATTTGCTTTGTTGTTTTCATCGGTGAATGTATGTGAAGAAACCTGTCATACTTATTCCAAAAGAATTAAATATTGTGCTAAGCAACATAGCTTTCAGCAATATTACAGAGTGCAGTATCTGAAGAAGAAGTACATAAAGCTATATAACCATCATCAGGAATAAATAAATAGATGAACCAAATAACAACTACAACTCATAAGAAAATTGTTCCTGAAAATCAGGAACATTACAGTACCCACCATAAACTAAGTTGAGTATCAGTACCATATTAAGGGTAGATTGCCAATATGCAGCTATATATTAATTTTCCTCACACAAGCAAAAAAAAAAAAAAAAAGAGTTACTTTGAAAACTCCTTCTGCTACCTTCATCATAAAGCTAACCTGTATCTACTGCTTCTAGTTATAGCCTGTATGACTATATGGTTGTTTATCACGAACTACAGTTATCTACCAGTTTAAAATGAACATTACTACTTGTCATACAAGAAACAGAAATACCCAATCCATATCTGTTTAAATTTGACCTGCCTCCAATCTGCTAATGCCCCCCTCTCCCACATAGCTTATCACCTCTAGCAACCCCAACGTTGATGGTATGTTAGGCCAACACATTCCTCCCTTATTTTGCTAGTGCCCTCCATCGCATTCTGCCTTTCTCTCATTCTCATACCACAAAGTGCTGTTCTGCTATTAAACATAGTGTTCTCAGCTGTGCAATGGTCTTACAGTGCTTTTTATTTATGGGTCATGATAGTTTACTGTGGCAGGAAGTATTATGACAACAATGAACTCAACAATCCCATAAACTATTTACTATTTTCTTGAGTTATTGTTGCTTTCATATGAATATATGGAGCTTACAGCTATAGGAGCATTGTCATCATTCAGCAACTAAGCAAAAGTGACAAACAACTCACTGTGGCATTCATGTAGCCTACCTTGCTGACAACACAGAAAATTGGGATTATAATGTCAGCAATGGATTTGAAGCTGTCTCTTTCTAAATATGGGGAAACAGGAAAATTTTTAAGACACAGTCACATCAACTTTCAAGGAATTGTAGACAAAATTACATTTCAGATACACAAAGACAAAGGAGAAAGATGGAAGGAATTAAGATAAGCAGAAAGGAAGAAAGTGTGAAGTTTAGAGTCTCACAGACAACGATGTCATGAAAGTTGAAAAGGTCTTGTGTGAGATATGGTCCCTACATAGTTCTCATATGAGTAAGAGGCAGTAAATTTCTATCTGATAATGGTTTTTTGGAATGGTCTTCTGCAATGTCTTTTAATAATGTCTTCCAGTGAACTAAATGAGTGCAATATGAAGAACCCCTATTAAGAGCTGCTGTATCATGAAATATTATTATTCACAGAACAGGAAACTGATTCATTGATGTGACCCATAGCCAGTATTTATTTGCTACCAGCAGAAATAAACTCTCGGGCACTGATCTCATTCAGGTGACAAAGCAGTCTCACATGCCTCATTAATCAGTGAAACATTCCTTCCATCAGGACATCAGTCTGTAAGTGGTAACAGTTATTTCTGGAGCAGTTCTAATCAGAGAGACAATGGGTGCAGTGGTAACACCAGTTCCCATCAGATCATTAAAGTTAAGTACTATTGGGGTTGACTAGCTCATAGATGGGTGACTGTCCATGTCTGTCAAGCAATGTTGGAAAATGGGGTGCACTCAGGCTTTCTGAGGTCAATTGAGGAGCTACTTCATCAAGAAGTAGCTGTTTCAGTCATGAAAGCTGACAAAAGCTGGGAAAGCAGTGTGCTTACCACATGCCCTTCCCTATCCACATCCAGTGACACCTATTGGCTGAGTATGACATGGCAGTCACTCAGTACCATTAGGGCTTCTGAGGTCTGTTTGACAGAGTTTGAGAGAGAGAATTCTAATTAGAAAAGTTATTAGACAGATTCAATCACGAGCTGGTGTATGTCTTTGTTCGGTAGACATATGTACCAGACCACATGCTCTTACTATACAATATATTACACTTTGTCAAAATTATGCTTTGGTCACATTGAAATAGTGACACCAGCGTGTAATAGAGACCACTGGTTATGGTAGCCATGGTGCAGATTGGAGGGAGGGAGCAGGGCTGGATGGAGCTCTTGGAGGTCACAACTCTTCCATCACTAAAGAACAGTTCTTCAGACAGTAAGTTACACAAGTTGTCCCACAATATCACAATTGTGTGGTTAGATAGATGCATTGTCAGACTAGAGTACATATTCTGTGTTTCCTGCAGACATAGTTCTGCTGTGGTATGGATAAAAAATGCATTACAGTATAGTTCTGAATTGGTACAGCAACTGGAAATGTACTCCAAAGCTGAAGTATGAGCAGGATAGGTTTAAGGTCGAAGCCATGTAAGCCACCACTTGGGGTGCCATGCTGAGAGGAGTGCCAGAGGCTTCACAGCTGTAAGATTACAATACAGGACATATTACAACTAAGAGAAGCTGCTTCAAGTGCCAAGCTGAGTGGGTCATCAGATTCACTCATGTGCCAAGATCTGTATACTCTGAGTAACAGAATTAGTAGCAAACACTGACACAGGTGAAACTGTACTGAGGCAGAGTTGTTTGAGTGGATAAATTTTCTCAAACAGTCCATGAGTATGCAGGGTAGTGTGATTCCTGTGGGCGAAACATCTAAATTGTACGCAGATGAAATTCTAATCACAAGTGGACCAAATGCACTGCTGCATCCAGCCTTAGTGAAATGGTGCTGACAATTTCACTAAGGCTGCACAAATATGGGTTATGCCTCATCGGGATGTGCAAATCTTGCACCATGAAATTTACATATTTTCAGCAAGCTGAAAATACATCTGAGAACATTCACAATGCAGTTCTCGAAAGGCTCCCTGACCAAAGACGGGATTTTTGTCATCAAAGAATTGAATGATTCGTGGAAAGTTCGACCATTGTTTACAGAGACTTGGTGACTATGTTGACAAATAGTGTCATATATTTGTGTCACTTTGAAGTGTATTGCACATTCAATAACAGTTCTTGGCCAACCATGATAATTTGTAACTTACCTTTGGAAGTACCCTCTTGAAGTGTTAATGGTTTTACACATATCAGTTTCTCAGCTAACTTTGTGCCAGTTCACACATCTTTGCCCATCAATAGGTTTGTGACTGTCAATGGGATGCATGTCATGCATTGCTGGGAGGACGATGGAGCAACCAGGATGGTTGTTACATGGAGCACCATGGAGCCATAACAAGCAAGTGTGGGCTGTATGTGCAGCAGGACATATCCAAAAATGTTGTAATAAGTGGGGCTACAGTAGTTGGTGTTCTGTAAATGACATGGAAGCCTCAAGTGATTACTGTGGTTAAATCTGTGGAGAGTTTGAGGAACTGCCATCGGAGAGAAATGAGGCCCATATAGCATGGACATGATGGTATGTTGCTTTGATGGAACATGGTAGATGGGAGCAGCTACCTGTTCTGTGGTACGGCTGGATCGAGTCAAGGGATTGTTACGTGGTAGGCCTTCTGAATAATTCTATACTAAAGAGAATTACAAGTACAGACGATTTTGGTGATAGTTTGACTATTGAGTATACTGCGAGTTTTTGATATTACCTCATTTTCAAATAACTGTGGAGTGCTAACCTTGTTATTGGACCTCACGTGGATTTTTTTCGTATCTTGCAGGGCAGCAGAAGCTGTATCCTATAGTATCTTTGTTTCAGATGAAACTTAGGTATGGACACTACCAGTTATCTGTGTGGACAGAAAACAGAAAGCCCAAACAACTGACAGTGGTTAGATGAGTGGAACTGTTGACACTAAAATCTGTGTTGGAATGATTCTCAGCCGGGCTCATTTTGGAGCCATATAGGTCTTGTTAGTATTACAGGGTTGTAATTATCGCTATGAGATGTGAGATAACTTATACATTTGGAAATAAGTGTTAGAGAATTCTTGTGGCGTTGCTTTCAAATTTAAATGGAGTTTAAGCATCATGGACTTTACTGGCTTTCTGCTATGATTTGTTGCCTATAAACTCTTAACACTAGGTTCAAGAATCATAAAAGAAGGTTGTGTACATGGAAGAATCCTGGAGATGCTGACAGGTTTCAGATAGATTATATAATGGTTAGACAGAGAGTTAGGAACCAGGCTTTAAATTGTAAGACATTTCCAGGGGCAGATGTGGACTCTGACCACAATCTATTGGTTATGAACTGTAGATTAAAACTGAAGAAACTGCAAAAAGGTGGGAATTTAAGGAGATGGGACCTGGATAAACTGACTAAACCAGAGGTTGCACAGAGTTTCAGGGAGAGCATAAGGGAACAATTGACAGGAATGGGGGAAAGAAATACAGTAGAAGAAGAATGGGTAGCTCTGAGGGATGATGTAGTGAAGGCAGCAGAGGATCAAGTAGGTAAAAAAACGAGGGCTAGTAGAAATTCTTGGGTAACAGAAGAAATATTGAATTTAATTGATGAAAGGAGAAAATATAGAAATGCAGTAAATGGAGCAGGCAAAAAGGAATACAAACGTCTCAAAAATGAGATTGACAGGAAGTGCAAAATGGCTAAGCAGGGATGGCTAGAGGACAAATATAAGGATGTAGGGCCTTATCTCACTAGGGGTAAGATAGATACTGCGTACAGGAAAATTAAAGAGACCTTTGGAGAAAAGAGAAACACTTGTATGAATATCAAGAGCTCAGATGGAAACTCAGTTCTAAGCAAAGAAGGGAAAGCAGAAAGGTGGAAGGAGTATATAGAGGGTCTATACAAGGGCAACGTACTTGAGGACAATATTATGGAAATGGAAGAGAATGTAGATGAAGATGAAATGGGAGATATGATACTGTGTGAAGAGTTTGACAGAGAACTGAAAGACCTGAGTCGAAACAAGGCCCTGGGAGTAGACAACCTTCCATTAGAACTACTGACAACCTTGGGAGAGCCAGTCCTTACAAAACTCTACCATCTGGTGAGCAAGATGTATGAGACAGGCGCAATACACTCAGACTTCTAGAAGAATATAATAATTCCAATCCCAAAGAAAGCAGGTGCTGACAGATGTGAAAATTACCGAACTATCAGTTTAATAAGTCGCAGACGCAAAATACTAACGCGAATTCTTTACAGACGAATGGAAAAACTGGTAGAAGGCGACCTCGGAGAAGATCAGTTTGGATTCCATAGAAATATTCGAACACGTGAGGCAATACTGACTCTACGACTTATCTTAGAAGCTAGATTAAGGAAAGGCAAACCTACGTTTCTAGCATTTGTAGACTTAGGGAAATTCTGAAGGTTGCAGGGGTAAAATACAGGGAGCGAAAGGCTATTTACAATTTGCACAGAAAACAGATGGCAGTCATAAGAGTCGAGGGGCATGAAAGGGAAGTAGTGGTTGGGAAGAGAGTGAGACAGGGTTGTAGCCTCTCCCCGATGTTATTCAATCTGTATATTGAACAAGCAGTGAAGGAAACAAAAGAAAAATTCGGAGTAGGTATTAAAATCCATGGAGAAGAAATAAAAACTTTGAGGTTCGCCGATGACATTGTAATTCTGTCAGAGACAGCAAAGGACTTGGAAGAGCAGTTGAACAGAATGGACAGTGTCTTGAAAGGAGGGTATAAGACGAACATAAACAAAAGCAAAACGAGGATAATGGAATGTAGAATTAAGTCAGGTGATGCTGAGGGAATTAGATTAGGAAATGAGACACTTAAAGTAGTAAAAGAGTTTTGCTATTTGGGGAGCAAAATAACTGATGATGTTCGAAGTAGAGAGGATATAAAATGTAGACTGGCAATGGCAAGGAAAGTGTTTCTGAAGAAGATAAATTTGTTAACATCGAGTATAGATTTAAGTGTCAGGAAGTCGTTTCTGAAGGTATTTGTATGGAGTGTAGTCATGTATGGAAGTGAAACATGGACGATAAATAGTTTGGACAAGAAGAGAATAGAAGCTTTTGAAATGTGGTGCTACAGAAGAATGCTGAAGATTAGATCACGTAACTAATGACTAGGTATTGAATAGGACTGGGGAGAAGAGGAGTTTGTAGCACAACTTGACAAGAAGAAGGGACTGGTTGGTAGGACATGTTCTGAGGCATCAGGGGATCACAAATTTAGCATTGGAGGGCAGTGTGGAGGGTAAAAATCGTAGAGGAAGACCAAGAGATGAATACACTAAGCAGATTCAGAAGGATGTAGGTTGCAGTAAGTACTGGGAGATGTAGAAGCTTGCACAGGATAGAGTAGCATGAAGAGCTGCATCAAACCAGTCTCAGGACTGAAGACCACAACAACAACAACAACAACAGCAAACTCTTCTTGCTCCAGAGCGTAACTGTATTATGATTTCTATGAAGGTCTTGTTGTGAGAACTTTGGTAGCATACCAGATAAATGTATTGTAATATTAATGTTTTAACAAATGTCATTCTGTTTTCATTTTTCGAGTTTAATTTGAGCAGTTGAAGTTTCACTGCACAACTTTCGTAGAATGAAACGAAATTGTGTCTAAAAAGCGAGAAATTCTAAAAATTAGAAACTACGTGTAACATACCGGTAGGATACTTTTTAACGGTTTTTGTGAGGGCTTGCTAACGTCTATGGGCTTAATACCTAACCACCTGCAGAGAGTTTCCAAAACAGGTAAGAGGACCCATTTAGAGCCTGACCGTACCTGCTGTCAACTACAAATCCGGCACGGCAGGAAGCTAAAAAACGCAAGATGGAAGACTCTCCACTAAGAAAAAAGTGAGAGACCGACTTCTCGAATATAGGCAGAAGCGAGTGAAAGAAACAGTATGCTCTCATGGCCATGGTCTGCAAACTTTGGTTTACAGTAGTAGCGCTTATCGAACGGCCAAAGTGGCCGCTTGGGGCGCCAAGTTGAAACGGGCGGTAGAGGCGACAAATTGCAAAATTTGTATACGGACTGTATCGTAATTAACAGCGAAAACTGGAACGGGTAACAGTAGAGGAAAAAAAAACAAAAACGTTCCAGTAAACATAGGGCCACAAACGACCCATTTGCAGGCTACAGGGATTGGACAGAACTATGGGAACACCCCCAGAAATGCATGCCTGAACATAAGGGTACATGGTAGCCAAGCCTGTAGGTTGCACTGTTGTATTTGACCACGAACGGCAGCTGTGCATTGTTCTCAATACGTTGCACGGGGCAGTCGCTGTCAGAACGTGTTCTGTGTAGCCGTGAGTGCATTATGTCGGAGCTAAGTCAATCCGAACTTGGACAGATTGTTGGTGCTCATATAGTGTGCTTTGGTAACCAAGATAGTCAAAGTGTTTGGTGTTTCAACGGGCATCATATCGAGTATTTACACCACATACGACAAAAGTGGAAAAACGTCATTCGCTAAGTCACAATGCGGACGAGAGCTACAAAAGTCACTGCAGAGTTGAACGTCGCACTCACAAACGCTGTCAGCAACAAAACAACACGTAGGGAGCTGAATAAGTTGGGAACTGCAGAGTTTGCAGGAATTCCAAAACCACGCATCAGTGATAAAAGTGCCCATAACAGTGAAATACAGTGACAAAGTCAGTAAAACCTGGTCTATGACGCAATGGAAGAACATTATTTGGTCGGATGCGTCATGTTTCACACAGTTTCCTGCTTCTGGCCAAGTTTACATCCCAAGAGTGAAACATGGCGAGGGTTCGGTGACGATTTGAGCAGCTGTATCGAGGTATTCTATGGGCCCCATCATTAATCTGCAAGGCAACATTACTGATAAAGTTTATGTGACCTTATTGGCTGATAGGTCCATTCCATGGTGTAATGTTTGTTCCCTAATAGTGATGCTGAATTCCAAGACGACAGCGCCCCCATTCTCAGAGCTCGCATAGACCAGAACTGGTTTTGTGAGCACGAGGATAAATTGTCGCATCTCCCCTGACCACCACAGTCATTAGATCCCAATATTATTGAGCCTTTGTGGTCTATTTTGGAGAGAAGGATGCGTGATCACTATCCACCTCCATCATCGATACTTGGTATTGTCACTATTTTGCATATTTAGCCATGTGTGTGATTTTCATGAGCAATACAAAGGGTGGAAATGACTTTTATGTTGAACTCTATTCCAACTTTCTGTATAGGTTCCGGAACTCTCGGAACCGAGGTGATGCAAAACTTTTTTTGATGGATGTAATTTAAGGTGAGTTTTTTTCACGCATAACATACAAGTTGCATAGTTAAACAGTGTCTTCTGTTTAACATCTCTATTTGTATTTGTGACGTACTTTTCCCGAAGTGGAAAAAATTGTAAATTGTCTATTAAAAAGTTCCATAATAACCTAAAAAGAAATGAAATTTTGCATTTTCCTTCTTTCTACTCTGTTTATTACACAGCACATTTTTGTTGAAGCTAGAGCAATGCCGTACAAATACACTCCTGGAAATTGAAATAAGAACACCGTGAATTCATTGTCCCAGGAAGGGGAAACTTTATTGACACATTCCTGGGGTCAGATACATCACATGATCACACTGACAGAACCACAGGCACATAGACACAGGCAACAGAGCATGCACAATGTCGGCACAAGTACAGTGTATATCCACCTTTCGCAGCAATGCAGGCTGCTATTCTCCCATGGAGACGATCGTAGAGATGCTGGATGTAGTCCTGTGGAACGGCTTGCCATGCCATTTCCACCTGGCGCCTCAGTTGGACCAGCGTTCGTGCTGGACGTGCAGACCGCGTGAGACGACGCTTCATCCAGTCCCAAACATGCTCAATGGGGGACAGATCTGGAGATCTTGCTGGCCAGGGTAGTTGACTTACACCTTCTAGAGCATGTTGGGTGGCACGGGATACATGCGGACGTGCATTGTCCTGTTGGAACAGCAAGTTCCCTTGCCGGTCTAGGAATGGTAGAACGATGGGTTCGATGACGGTTTGGATGTACCGTGCACTATTCAGTGTCTCCTCGACGATCACCAGTGGTGTACGGCCAGTGTAGGAGATCGCTCCCCACACCATGATGCCGGGTGTTGGCCCTGTGTGCCTCAGTCGTATGCAGTCCTGATTGTGGCGCTCACCTGCACGGCGCCAAACACGCATACGACCATCATTGGCACCAAGGCAGAAGCGACTCGCATCGCTGAAGACGACACGTCTCCATTCGTCCCTCCATTCACGCCTGTCGCGACACCACTGGAGGCGGGCTGCACGATGTTGGGGCGTGAGCGGAAGACGGCCTAACAGTGTGCTGGACCGTAGCCCAGCTTCATGGAGACGGTTGCGAATGGTCCTCGCCGATACCCCAGGAGCAACAGTGTCCCTAATTTGCTGGGAAGTGGCGGTGCGGTCCCCTACGGCACTGCGTAGGATCCTACGGTCTTGGCGTGCATCAGTGCGGTCCGGTCCCAGGTCGACGGGCACGTGCACCTTCCGCCGACCACTGGCGACAACATCGATGTACTGTGGAGACCTCACGCCCCACGTGTTGAGCAATTCGGCGGTACGTCCAGCCGGCCTCCCGCATGCCCACTATACGCCCTCGCTCAAAGTCCGTCAACTGCACATACGGTTCACGTCCACGCTGTCGCGGCATGCTACCAGTGTTAAAGACTGCGATGGAGCTCCGTATGCCACGGCAAACTGGCTGACACTGACGGCGGCGGTGCACAAATGCTGCGCAGCTAGCGCCATTCGACGGCCGACACCGCGGTTCCTGGTGTGTCCGCTGTGCCGTGCGTGTGATCATTGCTTGTACAGCCCTCTCGCAGTGTCCGGAGCAAGTATGGTGGGTCTGACACACCGGTGTCAATGTGTTCTTTTTTCCATTTCCAGGAGTGTAGATATAGTTCTTACTGCTTTCACTAAAATCGTTTAAAGGTATCAAGAATTGATCTGAATGGTAACGAATAGTTTCTTATTTTAATATTTATCACTTGAGAGGAATATCCAGGAGGACTTATTTTAAATGAAAAAAAAAAAAATCATTTCCATGAACACTTGACTGAGCTTTATTGTCAAAGGTCTTACCGAAAGCCAAGGAGAAGCAACGAATGTCTGAGGGAGAGTTGAAAGTGAAGGCTGGGGGTGTAAGGGGGGGGGGGGGAGGGAGGGGAGTGCGACAAATGATATGTCGCTTGTGTGGAAAATTGTTCTAGAACCCGCCCCCCAGTAACCCACTGATAATAGCGGATGCACATCGATTTTACTGAGCAAATTATGACGTTGTCAAAATTGAGAGAGTTTTGTTTTATTGTTGTTCTTAAATTTATTTGAAGTCTTCACAGATTTTAGGACGAATTGTTTTCAAATGCTGTATTTTTCAGTACTGAATTTTTTCCGAAGTTATGCTAAAATAATGTGCTAAGCACTGACGCAAAAAACTAGATCTGGGTGGAGGAGAGAGGTGGGGGGGGGGGGGGGAGGTATCGTACTGTGACCTCCCCCCTCCCCTCTCCCCTTCCACAAACTGAAACCTGGATCTGTGCCTGACACATCAGATGCAGTGCTCGACATAAGGTATGTCACCTTCTTTCTTTGTTTAGAAATTCTGTAGGGAAATCAGGTCACGACATGTTCACTATCACTCGTGAAACCAATGGATGCGACCTGTGGCTGACAATTGAAATCGGCGCGGCTTCGCTGCGTGGAGTTCTGCTGCCACGAGTACGGTAATGAAGAGTGATTTATTTCTCTTTGGGAAGACAATACGCACCAAACGCGCCGACAAAAGAGAGAGGAGATGAAACGAGGAGCTGCCGCTCTGGCAGTCAAGTGAAGGGGCGTCTGCAGCGGACGAATGAGGCGCGCAGCCGGGTAAGCAAGGGGAGGCGGGCGCGCGAAGACAGTGGTTGACGTTATCTGTTATATTACGTGTAGCGGCAATACGGTCTCCGCGTTCTCACCCCGGCCGGCGCGGCGGCGGCGTGTGCGCGTGCGAGTCGTCGCTGTGAGAGGCCGGAACTAATTTGAAGTTGGCGGAAGGATACATTTGTCATACGGTCCCCGGTGGGCCATGATCGGGTCGGATGAAGTTATGAGAACTCGAGTGCCGTAGATCACCGCGTTCGGGCGGCAGGAGGAGCAGCGCTTGCCGGGGGAGGGCGGGGGTGGCGGCGACGGCTGCGGGGGCGACGGGGGGCGGCGGGGGCGGCGCGCGCGAGGGGTGGCGGCAGGAGACGCGCCCACCCCAGGCCCCCGGCAAGAGGAATGGTCAGAGGGCGGGTCGCCGAGGAAAGGGGCTCTCTCCCCGGAGGGCCGACCCGGCAAAAATCATCTCCGTAGCCATTTCCCAGCAAAAATCATCTCGTTCCTTTCTCGGCGAGCCTGGAGGGGAGACAGGTAGATTGAGTGGAAGAAGGCGCTCTGCTGGCCGGGCCTTGTCGGCGCCAGTGCCGGCGTGCGCGGGCTGCGCTGCTGCTACTGCCGCCGAAATAAAGACGAGGTGACGCACGGGTGGACACCGCTAACGGACCGCCGAACAGCTGCTTCATGCTCTGGGCGCATGTACATTGTAACGCATTTTTGAAGATGTTCAATTCGCTTGGGACTGAATGGGGATATAAGATACATCTTGGCGTATAACAAAGTAAGCTTAGAATGAATTTCTTTTTTTTTTCGCCAATGATCACAAACCCTTTGGTCCTTAGACTGTCGGTTTCGGTCAACAATGACAACCTTCAGATCTGTTTTGCAACTTGTCCTAATATAATAAAACTTGTCCTAATATAATAAAACCATAGTGGCATCGCCACAAAATATACACAAAATCAGCGTAGCATTGTCGCACATACACTATGTGATCAAAAGTATCCAGACACCTGGCTGAAATGACTTACAAGTTCGTGGCGCCCACCATCGGTAATGCTGGAATTCAATATGGTGTTGGCCCACCTTTAGCCTTGATGACAGCTTCCACTCTCTCAGGCATACATTCAATTAGGTGCTAGAAGGTTTCTTGGGGAATGGCAGCCCATTCTTCACTAAGTGCTGCATTGAGGAGAGGTATCGATGTCGGTCGGTGAGGCCTGGCACGAACACAAACGTTCTAAAACATCGCAAAGGTGTTCAGGTCAGGACTTTGCGCAGGGCAGTCCATTATAGGGATGTTATTGTCGTGTAAACACTCCGCCACAGGCCGTGCATTATGAAGAGGTGCTCGATCGCGTTAAAAGATGCAATCGCCATCTCGAATTGCTCTTCAACAGTGGGAAGCAAGTAGGTGCTTAAAACATAAATGTAGGCCTGTGCTGTGATAGTGCCAGGCAAAACTACAAGTGGTGCAAGCCTCCTCCATGAAAAACACGACTACACCATAACACCACCCCCTCCGAATGTTCCTATTGGCACTACACACGCTGGCAGATGACGTTCACTGGGCATTCGCCATACCCACACCCTGCAATCGGATCGCCACATTGTGTACGGCGAGTCATCACTCCACACAACGTTTTCCCACTGTTCAATTGTCCAATGTTTACGCTCCTTACACCAAGCGAGGCGTCGTTCGACATTTACCGGCGTGAAGTGTGGCTTATGAGCAGCCACTCGACCATGCAATCCAATTTTTCTCACCTCCCGCCTAACTGTTGTAGTACTTGCAGTGGATCCTGATGCAGTTTTGAATTCCTGTGTGATGGTCTTGATAGATGTCTGCCTATTACACATTACGACCCTCTTCAGCTGTCGGCAGTCTCTGTCAGTCAACAGACGAGCTCGGCCTGTACGCTTTTGTATGTGTCCCTTCACGTTTTCATTTGACTATCACATCGGAAACAGTGGACCTAGGGATGTTTAGGTGTGTGGAAATCTCGCATAAAGACGTATGACACAGGTAACACCCAATCACATGACCACGTTCGAAGTGCGTGACTTCCAAGGAGCACCTCATTATGCTCTCTCACGATGTCTAATAACTACTGAGGTTACTGATATGGAGTACCTGGCAGTAGGTGGCAGAACAATGCATCTAATATGAAAAACGTTTGTTTGGGGGGGGGGGGGAGGGGGTGTCCGGACACTTTTGATCACATATTGTATTTACAATATGGTGTAAACTAGACCACAGTTCTGGGAGAGTCATACTGTGTCCACCGCTACTGTTCATAACAGACTCCAGGCAGTTCTGTCATTGGTAACCAAAAGTTTTGTGATCGCCGGCGGAAGCAAAAGAAATTCCTACTGCACTCCCTGGATCGCTGTTTTAAGATTAAGATCGGGTGATTTAGCGGAACAGTCGGAAGAATTGGAGTGTCTGAGTGTTCGTCAAACCAGGAGCTTATGTATGCAGCCCTGCGAACACGTCTGTTGTCGTCTTGGAAGATGGAAGTGGACACAGCATACTTACTGTTAAGATGTAGAAGTGAAGTCAACAGTTGATCACCAAGGGTCGCAACTTGTGAAAGTAAGCTTACTAATCAAGATATTAATCACCACTTAAAAGAGTACACTGATAGCTTTAGAGAGCTGCAGATGGTGTATAGCTGGTACCAGATATGGTCATCTGATCCATACTCTGGCGTAAACCATGCCAGTGAAGGTGGTGGTGTGACGTGCCAATCAGTTATACAGAATCATCTCAATAAGGCAGATAGAGGTAGAGAGACGTGATGAAAGGCAAAAGTGAGCATGATGCAAGGAGTCAAGTGGACTGACGGCCCGACTAGGTGTTTAGCCCACAGGGTGTGCAGGATTTAGATAATGCCGGAGGCGGTTCCATAATACATTGACGGGCTTTCAAATAATAAATGATGATGAGATGATGTGGTGTGGCCCTTAATTACGTACCCTCCGACTCAGGGGCGGATCCAAGGGGAGGGGGGCAATGGGGGCAATTGCCCCCCCCCCCCCCTGGTGCGTGACCGATCTTTTTTTTCTGACTGCTTTAGGGGCTGATTGCGTCGGCCTGTCTAGTATGTTTTACTTGAAGTCGAAGATGTAAACAATGGCACGCAGTTTGATGTAACAATTCAAAAAGAGACCTTGAAACCTCTTCCATTCAGCGAATAAACTACAGAAGAAACAACTATACTTACGAATAAAATGATAATATTCGCTAAGGCATGAGCGATCTGTGTCCCCGCAGTGCGTATGTAAGATTTGTTTCTAGTGGCAACTTGCAAAGAGATGGTGTTGATAATCAAGCGATGAACACCGAAGGAATACTTGAAAATATTCTCATTAGTTGCGAGTAGTGAGAACCTTACGACAGTCCCTTTTATTCTGCAATTGCACGTTTTCGATTTGGATGTACGCTTCTCCCCCATTTTGGCTTTCTTCTCACTTTTGATGAGGAATGTGAACAAACAATAATGAGCCAAATGTAATAACGTACACGAAAATAGCGTCTGTGGATTCATTCACAATCCATTCTCTCATACTGTAAGAATATAAATGTTACGGTCAGCAGATTCAGACAGATATGAAATCTAGAAAACTCAGATTCATTTCTCTTTCTCCAAAGTGCAGAGGGCAACTCTGCCAAAGACTGAGGAAGGTGCGTTTTCCTCATCAATATAATTTATTCTGAGGTACTAAGCGTATGCTTCTATCGCAATCTGAAAAAAGCATGAATTTCATAACAGTGTTAGTGTCTCCAAAGTTGTGGCTTTGCTCTAAACTGTTTGCTTATTTCGGAAGTCAAATCTTGAAGAAGCAAACTGGTGTTTGCAAATAGTCAAGGAAACTGCCGGAGTAGAAGGAAGAATCTGCTTATTTAAGAACATCGATGAATGAAAACCGCCTCCTTGGTCTTTCACTTATGCATATTCTTTACCAGATTCCTGTAGACGTAGAAAAAGTAATTACAAGATTTTCAAAAAGTGGGCGTAAAAGGAGACTAGAATTTAATATTTAAGAGCAGTATTGTGAATATACATATTTAATATTAAATTTCATTTTATTTATACTTTTGCATTTTTTTTATTTCTTATTTTTTTTTACACGAAGAAAGAAAGAAATTTCTTATTGTTAGTATTTACATTCATGAGAAAAAACAGCTTATTATGAGCATAAAATGACGTGATTAACAATATAAGATGATTTCCTGAACACAGTCAAATACCCTATTATAACTTTTCGCAGTCGTATCGTCATTGCTGCGTTTAAACACATGCGCGAATTCGATGGCAACATTCTGTCAAATGAAAGCAATTGGTGAACTAATTTCGAAGATTTAAGAATGGAAACAAATGAACATTAGCACTTTTATAGACTATTTTACATTAGCAGACAAACACAGAGTTTTTCAAGTGCACGTGTCGTCTTTGAAGAATATGTTTTAGGTAATGCAGTAATTTATTTCATTAAACACACTTAACACATATCAATACACAATTAAGCTAAAAACAGAGTATATATATATATATATATATATATATATATATATATATGTGTGTGTGTGTGTGTGTGTGTGTGTGTGTGTGTGTGTGTGTGTGTGTGTGTGTGTGTGTGTGCGCGCGCGCGCGTGTATAGAGTATTAATGATTTTATTTGGAATTAATTTTTTGGAAAGCAGGTACCAAAAAATTTGCCCCCCCCCCCCTCCCCTGACCGAGATCCTGGATCCGCACCTGCTCCGACTCAGAGTTGGAATATTAAAAGTTTTGGCTGGTTTCGTTGTCTATAGGCTGGGATACGTAATTGCCGCATTACAAGCCAAATACTGCTGAGTCCACAGTATACAATATGAATATACACATGAATCGAATGGTCAAAGGTTCCTGTCACTGGGCAATTGCGAATGTAACGTAGACATTTATAAATGAAAGATTGCAGTTAAATAAAATCTGCAGGTACTATCGTAACGACTTTAAATGTTTAGTATGATAGTAGAAGTACTGTTGAAATGGTTCTAATGGCTCTGAGCACTATGCGACTTAACTTCTGAGGTCATCAGTCGCCTAGAACTTAGAACTACGTAACTCTAACTAACCTAAGGACATCATACACATCCATACCCGAGGCCGGATTCGAACCTGCGACCGTAGCGGTCGCTCGGTTCCAGACTGTAGCGCCTAGAACCGCACGGCCACTCCGGCCGGCAGTACTGTTGAGAATGCGTTATATTTCTGCCAAACACTTATTGGTGTCGATGGCCCAGCAATTAAATAAAATATAAGTTGAATAACAGGGAAACAATAGATTCCTACTGCACGTAATTAGTTACGAACAACAACATAGCTCGTGAGATATTCACTTCTAAACGCACACTATGTCTTCACTGTAGAAGTCACGAAAATCTCACAAGAGCACAATTCGGCACTCCAAAGTATTTCTATCTGCCGTGACCACGCGCAAACCGCTCCACACTCTCCAAGTCTCTCCTGCGAGCGTACGTCCTTTGCACCGTCGCGTCCGGCACCTTCCGTCCTGACGCGTACTGTCCCTTACACTGCACTGTTCAGAACTCTCCCTCCATTCACCTCGGTAGTCGCCTCCCTTAGTAAAGAGCGCTGCGACTGGCGATAGCGCTCCCGTCATGTCTCCAAACCAATGCACCCTCACAAACATTTTGAAACACATTCGAAATACTGGATTTACATTTAAATAATATGAAATTAAATAAATATTCCTACGGCTGGACCATAAACACGCTCTAACACACATTATTTAATGCGTAAACAAATTAAATAAACATATACCAAAGGAATAGGAAGCAAAAGTAGGCCAAGGGCCTAATGTCTCTGTCCTTTCTAAAACACGGTAAATATTGGAGCAATTTCTTCATGAATAGTATATATAGGATATGAACAAAGACACAGATGAATAAACATTTTTATAAGCATGCTGCTACCGTTTTTTCGTGTAACTGTGGAGTACTTATGGCCTGAGACGATCGATAGTAACCGGCCACTTTGACCTCCAATAACTCGTGTTCTATTCGAGTTACATGCCTGTAATTCATACCAATTTAGGTTTACATTAATAGCTTTTTAAAGACACGCCGATCGACGAAATCAGATGAACCGTTTAGATTTTGGAAATTCATTTCTGGGTGTTACTTGTATAATTTAAACTGTCAGATACTAAACTTTAAACTAATAAAGGTATTGAAAATCTGATTACACAATCAGAATCGTTGTGCAAATAATGGTAATGTACACGTTTCTTTATGAGGTATCATGATTAATCTAGCTACTATTAATTTCTATACGAACTGTGAAATATCTGCCATGATGGTTTCACAAAGTCCACCATCTTTGGCACTCTCAGAATACAAGTCTCTTTCATCGACACAGCATCACCATGGAACTGCCAGCCATGTGGTCCATGGACCACACACTGGGGCCACCCCTCATGCTCAGCTAACGTTCGGTACCATGTGGTTGCGGCCGGGCCGCGGCCCGCCGAGACGCCCCCGCGCGGCCACGCCAACTCCGAACTTAGAATATTTCCAGGGCGCCACAACTCGCCTGTTACCTCACAACGTCAGGGGTATTTTTCGCACCATGGCTTGGGCCCACTCATCTAGGTTATCGTGAAAATGAACCAGGATGTTTATTTCATCATTCTTGGTGATCAAATCTTCCCCTTTCTTCTACATCTTCATGGTGAGTAAGCTGTGGAGACTCGGACATTTCCATGATGACAACAGACGTGTTCGCAGGGCTGCGTGTATATGCTCCTGATTTGACGAACATTCAGGCACACTAACGCTCGTGACTGTCCTGCTAAATTATCAGATTATAATCTCAAACAAAATATCTGGGACTATTTGGAACAACAGATGAAACATAGCGATCAACATCCCCGCACTTTGGCAGCTCTGTGGTATCTTATCATCAATGAGAGGTTTCTGGTGGGCATGGCGCATCTGAAGAAACTTGTGGACCCTAATCCTAGCAGAAGAGAGATTATTGTAATGGGAAGAGGCATATTACACTTTAGTAGCTTGGTTTCTCCCGGTGTGACTAATTTCTGTCCGGCATGGTTATGAGTAATCAGTGTTCTTACATCAGTGGGTTACCAAGGCAATCGCTGTGGTTATGCACTGATACGCTTATACTAATACAATATGGAATCTCACCGTACCGTAGCTGTAGTACTTACAATGTTAAGCATTAAGCTGTAGAGGCGACGTACATTGGCAAGCAAATCTTTTACGCCATCATGAAAATCTTTAAGAGTAGCATGATTGGGAAGCGAAAGGGAAGTCATGGCTTGATTTCCACGCTAGGTCGAAGCGGAAGATGTCTGATAGTGGTGTAGATGACGGATGTCCCTACAAATACAACTTCCGTGCAGATTAAAACTATGTACCTAACCCGATGTAGAACACGATCCTGAAGCCATGTGTTTTGCGGGCAATTCTTTTACCAACGCATTTAACCTAGCATCACAGATTCTCTCTCCTGCTTTCCAAACTTTGTCCTTAACCTACGCTTTCTCCATTGAGTGCTAGTCATGCAAGATTCGTGGGAGACAGTCTTAGGAGTCTCTTGAGTATGAGGGTACTGGCAGAATGAAGCTATCAAGTGTGCATGGATGTGCTCAGTTGGTAAGAGGATGTACGCTGAGAAACTTCACATGATGACATGCCGAATATAATTCGCTTGTTAAGATGTCATACTCAGCGCTCTGTCGGCGTCTGCCATTCATACACACTATCTGGTCATAAGTACCCAGGCACACCTATGTAATGGGGAATTGGCCACTATATGTCAAGAGAAGCGGATCCGCCAGTGTAAAAGGAAGCGGGTAATACTGTATTGTCAGTACAGAAGTAGTAACAGCAGAATGGGTTGGCCAGGAAAAAGCTCAGAATGAGATTTAAAACTTTCCCGGCGTACATATTGTACCACAAAATTTCGGGAGAACTGCCTTATATTTGTAATTTCCTTCCACAATATTTCGGCGCAGTGTCTTCTGGCCATCTTCAGGTGATACTGGCGAATACGCTCTGAGCTCTGGTATTTAATGCCCCGCCGGCACGTGCGTGGTGGATTCACTTGGCGTTGCGAGTGCGCTACTTGGGCGCATACGATTCTGCTGCGCCGCGCGCCGCCCGTGGTGAAAACTCGCCACATCGATATCAATTCGATTGTCTTCCTGCGGTTCCATCACAGAACTACGACGGCTACGGAGGATACGAAGTTTTTCAACCATTGGATTCTATGCCGAATTCAACTGAAAACCGCCGTCTCGATTACTAAGAGACTCACCGTCGAACACGCTCAAGTAGCGCACGCGCAACGCCAAAGTGAATCCACCACGCGTGTGCCGGCGGGGCATTAAATACCAGAGCTCAGTGCGTATTCGTCAGTATAACCTGAAGATAGCCAGAAGACTCTGCGCCGAAATACTGTTGTAGGAGGTTGCAAGTATCCGGCAATTCTCCCGAAATTTTGTGGAACAAAAGCTCAGCGACTTAGAACGTGGACTAGTCATTGGGTATAACCTGAGTAACAAATCCCTCAGAGTCATTTCAAGCCTTGTAAGGATGCTCAGGTCGACTGTTGGTGATGTGCCTGCTAAGTGAAAACCGCGCGAAGGAATAACGAAAGGTAAACCACATCCAGGCAGACATCAGGTATTGGCAGCAGGGACCGTCGAGTATTGTGGTAGGTGGTGGTGAAAAATTGCATTAAATATGCGGAAGGAATCACTCATGAGTTCCAAAGTGCTACAACCAGTCCATCTAGCACAGTAACTGAGCTTAGATATTCAACGAGAATTGGGCATAATGGTCGAGTTGCTCCTCACAAGCCACAAATTTCTGCAGTCAGTGCTAAGCGACGCTTGCGGTGGAGTAAAGAGCGGCGTTACTGGACAGTGCATGAGCGGGAACAAGTGATTCGAACTGATGAACCCCGCTACATCCTGTGGCAGTAAAAAGGGTGGATGTGGGTTCAGCGAACGCTTGGAGAATAACATGCCATCAGTGAAGTACGGAGGAGCTGGTGTTACGGTATGGGGGTGTTTTTCATTGTTAGTGTGTGGTTCCCTTATTGTGCTTTAGGAAGCGCTAAATGCGGAAGGATATGAACACATTTTGCAGCATTGTGTACTGCATACAGTAGAGGAACGGTCCTGAGACAATGATTGTTTCTATCAGCATGACAATGCCTCTTGTCATAAGGCGGCACCAGTGAGACGATGGTTTTTGGACAACAACGTTCCTTAAATGGAGCGGCTTGCCGAGAGTACCGACATGAACCCAATGGAACACCTGTGTGACGAATTAGAATGCCCAGTTTGCTCCAGACCCCTGTGTCCAACATCACTACCTTCTCTGATTGCCATTCCTCCACAGAAATTCAGAGCTTATTGAAAGTGTCACCTTGCAGAGTTCAAGTCGACATAAAGGCGTACGGTAGACACATCTCATATTAATTTCCTCTGATAGTTGGTCCAAATGGCTGTAAGCCCTATGGGACTTAACATCTAAGGTCATCAGTCCCCTAGACTTAGAACTACTTAAACCTAACTAACCTAAGGACATCACACACATCTATGCCCGAGGCAGGATTCGAACCTGCGACCGTAGCAGTCTCGTGGTTCCAGACTGAAGCGCCTACAACCAGTCGACCAGCGCGGCCGACGCTGATAGTGGTCTGGACACTTTTGATCAGATAGTATATATCAAAAGGGTCGTGTGGTCGGTGTTTCAAATTTGTCACTTCAATATCGTCTCTTATTGCAATGGGAATTATACAGGGTTTAGCAAGTATTCTGACCCATTAGTGAAAAAATTTTGGGAAATAAACAAAAGAAAGTCAAATGAAGACAGAATAAAGACCATCAAGAAGGAATAATTAGAATTATAAAGAATAAAATTGAACGTGTCTAATGACAATACAAATAAACGATTTTAAGATAAAGTGATATGGAACTGTCGGCTGGAAAACTCCAAAGTTGTGTGTCACTGACTAGGGCCTGAGGTGTTCTTCAGCCACTTAATTGGAAACACTTTTCTTCCTCGCACACATGACACCTTTCGTTCGCAAAGTGTGAATCTTGTAGCTTAAGTGAATCTTCAAGAGCGCCGGCAAGTTTCACATCCCCATCCAAAGGACGGATAAACCTCATGGGTGTCACGTGCGCTCTGTCTATTAGCCACCTCTGAGAGGTTTGAAAATTCACCCAGGACAATGAGCCAACTTCCCCTCACTCCCATTCCCCTTGTAGACCAAATACCGACCATGAAAAGCTCTTCCACCACCAGGAGTCGAAACCTGCTACCTCCGAGTCGACTGCAAAGTACGTTATCACCTTAGCTCCGGCGCCAGATTAACGGT
This sequence comes from Schistocerca serialis cubense, assembly GCF_023864345.2. Lineage (NCBI taxonomy): Eukaryota > Metazoa > Arthropoda > Insecta > Orthoptera > Acrididae > Schistocerca > Schistocerca serialis. The sequence continues at coordinate 1,003,472,577 of NC_064638.1, read as the reverse complement.
GGAGTTTTCAGTTAATACATCATCATATGGGAAAAAAAACTCCTACCTAGTAGACCACACAAAGCTATAATACGCCTTACTTGGTGGCCAATGTGAAGCATTTTATGTCTTATTACGAACGATGTTATTTTGTTGACTTTTGTATTTTACTGGTACTGACTTCAGTTGCAAACTTCTCGGTCAGTCACCAACTGCCCTTACATCTCGGGTTTTCAGTCGACGATGCATTGGTCCTACAGAAACTGGGTATGTGCTGTATAGCACAGAAGACTTCTTCATCTGGATGAGTCGTTTTTGTGTTGAAATACCATAATCATAGGTCTACTCATGAACGAACAAGGTTTCGTACTTCATAGCTTATGAATGTATTATAATTACCGCAGTGAAGAAATTTGTGTTAACGGAAACTGGAGCTGATGACCAAGATACGCCATAACAGTAAGCCTGTCATCTTTTTATAGGGCGGTGCTTCATAATGCATGTAAAACAAAGTCGTCACCTTATTGATATGTGATCGACGCTATAACCAAAGATGAGCAAAGGTCATCGACAAAGCGAACTATTGTGGACCATTCCACGTTTAGTTATATTCACGCTTCAGTCAGGTGGATATAAGAATGTGCGTTTCGGAGCATCGTACTGGCCTATAAGTAGCAAGATGCCGATGGGTATCATCAATGATTGTGAGTACAGCGAACTGTATATAGATAAACGGACTGTCAAAAAAAAAAAAAAAAAAAAAAAAACAACTATATATGAGAGGCATGCTCGTACAGGTAATACAGCACGCTTCTGGTACTACATTTCGACAGAATAATGAGGATACGCAGAATATTCATGTTTAACATATTTCTTGTATCTTCCGTGGCCAGCATTGTTACACTCTAGACAAATATCGCTTGTCTTTACTAGGCAATGGTCCAGCAGTAAGCAGGCTACCAAGGAGTTGTGGACTCGTAGCGAAATAACTTGGCAGCACGAATTTAACGATATGTAAAGCGCCGCTGTAATTCCATGACCCAAGTACAGGAACTCTCATTCAGCTAACGAATACTCTTAATCTGGAAATGAACTGGTCAGTTGACTTATCAACATTAATTTTTTGTCATATCAAAGTCATTCACTTCTGATGATGCATTTTTTCCCCTCTGAAGGATTCATTTAAATATGATACCCGCAGATTACACGCAGGAGTGACTGTGATGCAAGTTGTTCATTGGAAATGTAACGCAGTATTACGCTAGTTTGTTTTTGGATTCATATTGGCTCAGAAGAAGGTTAAATGGGAACACGTAGATCGAACAATGACAGATGTTGACCTTCCCGATACTTTCATCCAGGCTCACTGTCTGAAATACACAAACAGTAGCCCTCCGATATTTTAAGAAGGAGAAACAGAATACGTCCCTGTGGCATTTAGTAAATTCCTAACGGATCAACGTGAACCGAAACAACGTAAGTTGAGTGTGAACGACTTCTAAAACACTGTGGGGGAAAATTGCAGTGATAAAAAACAAATAATTTGCTCTCACTTGCTGTAAGTCTCATTCGTTGTACTGTGTTTGTGTTACAAACAAACAAGACAGCATTGTTGTCTAGGAAGCGACCATACAGAGAAAATATTGCTGGCGTGAGCCCAGCGTCTTCTCAACATCTAACTGTGATTATCATGTCACTTCGGTATGGCGCAGATTATTTAAGCTCTACACGAAGACCGAAGCATAAATATAAGACGTGTTTGCCCTGGTTTAACGCAGCTGTTTATTTGTAACTGCGGTAATGAATTATTGGTGCTGCTACGAAATCAAAGAGAAATACGTAAAAGAAGGAGCAGTCACTGACGAGACAAGGGACAAATGAAGGTGGCATTATCAGAACGCATTGTGGACCCAACAGCACTGATATTGGAGCCCGAAGCAATGACGGAATGTTTACTTGGCAGAGGAATGCCTTTTTAGTTTGCACCCTCACTCTTCTCTCGCTTTCTACTGGATGCGAAGTCATAGCCACCATAGTCATTAGAACATCGCAGATAGTCGTTGAGTCCCGGCATGGGGAGACATGCTGAATGGGCGTAAGTATCTTCATATCATAATTGGTGGTCGAAGGTACATCGTTAACACTCGTACATACAGAAATGACGTACTGTAACCACATACGTTAGTTTCCATAGTTTAAGTTGTTTGTATACCTTTTTCGTTTTCCAAATGTTAGCCCCAATCGAGCTGCTCTGGCAGATAAAATGCTGATACAATGAGATATTAACCATATGAACAAACCAGTGACGACCGCGGATCTGACCAGTGTCCAGCTTGTATGAGATGTATTACAGAAATGAAATGCTGTCTACCAGGCGCTTCCGGCACATCTCGACCTACACTCAAACACTCAAACTGAACTCACGATCGCAAGTGAAAAAGCTGCAGATGTAGAACGTCGCTTTCACAGGGAAGGGGTCGATTATTAATAGAGTTATTGAACCACCAAACATAGTAAGTATGTGCGACGTCGCTACCAAGTATGCTCAGCGGACAACATATTAAAAGCAGAGATAAAAGCATACACTTTGACACCTGACCCTCCATCACCGATGCAAGTCATAGTAGTGACGTGGTGTGTATGTGCCAGCCGGTTGTATGGAATCAGTGCAATAAGATGCGTCTATGTGTTGCAGTGATAGAAGCTAGCATATTTTGATTTGCCCATATCCACACCGCGAGTAAAGTTGCTCAATATCCCCACAGTTGGACAGCTCCACGGGATTTAATCAGCAGTGGGTGGGTTTAACTATAAAAGGCATACGAGAAGAAAAATGTGTACTACTCCTCTCCGAAGAGTGGTCTTTATGAGCGTTAGTGACAGTGTTACTTGGTGTCGTCGTGAATTCTACTTGGAGTGATAGCTTTTTGACTGGTTTTCTTAGAATAGATGGTGGTCTCTGACATGGTGGATTCAACGCAGAATGGAATTTTCAAGTTATTGGTCTTTGCGTTTAGTGCTGATATTATGACGTAGTAATCGTTGCTTCAGTGGAATTTTAAGGAAGGACATAACTCTACATAATTGTGGGTGCTAAGAAGGGTGTTCCTTTTATCAGCTGTATCTCTGAGAGCCTAGGAAGGTTGGCCGACAGAAAGTCTCCTGGGAGGTGCAATGTGAGACGAAGATCCCTGTTTTGGAGTTTCTGGAGGCGTTTGACATGCACCTCCGCTGCGTTGCCCCAAACCACAGCGGCATATTCGAAGAGTGGTCGCAGTAGCGTGAGGTACGTAGAGAGCAACCCTAGGCACAGTGGCAGCTTCGTCGTTGGGTCTGAGAATAGGTAAAATTGCCTCAGACAACCTATAGCTTTAAGACTAAGCTGTCCACGTGCCGTTTCCACACGAGTATCCTATCTAATGTCACTCCCAGGTATCCGGCAGTGTTGCTCCAAGGAACAGCAGCTCCCCTGACTGTGAGATGTGGTAGGTCTGCTGGCAGAGGTCGTCTGGCTATGATGACTGTTTGCATCTTGGCACCTTGAAGCAAGACGCCACTGTGATGCACGTTGAGTAAGGACATCTGATGCTCCCTATAGACGATGATGGAGATGGACAGCATTCATGCTACAGGAAAAGAGCGCTGTGTCATTGGGATAGACGACTAAGGGCGCCCCGATCCATCTGCAGCTTATTTGTTATGTAGATAAGGTACAGCAGTGGGCTGAGAATAGAGCCCAAGGGCAGCGGTGGGTGTGATGAATGTAAGACAGCCCTTTAATCCATACATGGAAGCTCTGACTTTATAAATAGGACTTCAGGAGGAGAAATGAGGCAGAGGCATCCCTAAGTCCAAGAGCATATATAGGAGTCCTTCGTGTCATATGGAGTCAAATTCCCTCGAAACAATATAGAATACTGCTCCAACATACTCCTGACATTCAAAAGTGTTTAGCGCTTCTTCAACAAAATAGAGAACTTGGTGAGTCAAGACATAACCCTTGAGAACTCCATATTGTTCGTCCAAGTGTAGATGTTTAGCTCAGACATGTTGCAGAAGTGATACAGATAAACCTGCTCGAAGGCCTTGTTTAATACCAGAAGCAAGGTACTCAGTCGATAAGTGGCCAGCAGAAGTGGATCCTTCACTGGCTTGTGCATGGGGCTCACCTCTGGGTTCATCCACTGTGTTGGGTACCTACTGGAGCAGAGAATGCCATTAAAGGTCTTTGTGAGATGGTCCACCATTGCTGGTGGCATTTGATGCGAGAGTTCACTTGTGAGCTGGGCAGGATGGCCAGCCTTGCCAGTGTTGAGGTGATGAAGTTGTGTAGCAACCTCTTCAGCATCAACTTCTTCGGTATGGCCTCACCACCATCAGCATCCAAGAATGGCGGCAGGAGTTGCTCTACTTGTCAAAAGTGCTTCAAGGCTATTTGGTCTGCCACCGATGTGTAATTGCTTTCGAAAACGTCAGCTATGGCGTTTCCTTTGTGCTCTGGGTCTTTGGCTGCATATTGGTCAACTAGAAGGATCAGAATTCTCTGGCGCTGTTTTTGGAAGGACCGTGTTGCTTTCCAGGTGGAACCATCAACCACGCAACCACCTGGCAGAATAAAAGTGTATGCTGGACCGAGACTCGAACTTGGGACCTTTGCTCTTCGTGGGCAATTGCTCTACCATCTGAGCTACCGAAGCACGACTCAAGACCCGCTATCACAGCTTCAATTCTGTCAGTACCTCGTCTTCTATCTTCCAGACTTCACAGAAGCTCTTCTTTGAACCTTGCAGAACTAGCACTCCTGGAAGAAAGGAGACGAGGTACTGGCAGAATTTGTAGCGGCGGGTCGTGAGTCGTGGTTTGGTAGCTCAGATGGTAGAGCACTTGCCCACGAAAGGCAAAGGTCCCAAGTTCGAGTCTCGGTCCGGCACATAGTTTTAATCTGCCAGGAACTTTCATATCAGCGCACACTCAGCTGCAGACTGAAAATCTCATTCTGCACTCATAGAGTAGCTAGAGGCTTTGCCTTGTAACCTCCCCACAAAAATTTAAAATAAATAATATAAATAAATATCCTCATTCAGTATAACCTCCCCACAAAATTCATTTACATTTATAACCTCCCTATAAAATTCTTTTCACATTAACCTCCACACAACATTCTTTCTGATTTAATCTAAGCTCAAAATTCATTCACATTTAGCGTAACCTCAAAACAGAAAAATTTCTAAACCTCTCAATAGTAAAAATTATAATTATGTCGTTCAGATTCAGTGTAACATCCCAATAAAAAAAATAAATTCAGTAACCTGGTGATAATACAATGTAACTAACCTCTCAATTAAATTGTCGCTCACTTATGACTTTTCAATAATTCACTGTGAATTTAACCTGGTAAATTTTGGACGACAGCAGTGCTGCGTCATGGCCATGAAAGATCATTCTGAATAAAAAAGGAAAAATTCTTACCTCAATGAAGTCGCCAGATGTATCTGCTCTTACAATAAATTTATCCGGCACAGCTCTGTGCAATGCTGGCCGACCTATCTGTCATTTATGAAAGGAAGCAACTGATTTTTCTATTGGAATAATCGGGATGATCATGGATGGGAGAAATTAGTAAATTCTTTAAATTGAATGAATGGTTTTTAAAAGTTACTTTTTATGAGGAATATTATTATTACGGGAGTTTTAAAACATTTACATGTGACTTGAGATAACATTAATACATATGCGGGACGCTGCTTTTTACCTTATACAATAACACTCAGGCTCCAGCATCGCTGCACCACGACGGGGCCAGCCAACACGATACACCATACCAGACCAGAGCAGACTCCAGACTAGCAACAACTACACAGTTCCTACTGCAGTCAACACTGCTCTCTGGTCACAGGCCCTGCATATCGCAGGCAGCACATGAGCAATACATCGAAATTACATCTGCTCGGACCTTTTATATAACCCTCCACTGGGGGGCAAAAATTTGGCAGCGATGGTGAGTCAATTGGACTTGCCATGAGCAACAAATTTTTCTAAAATCTACTTAATTAACTAAGTTTACAGACATAGAGTATATACATATATGTAAGTGCAGAACATGAAATAAAATAGAGTGCACATGCACTGAGTTCAGAACATATCAAGAAATGACAAAATGTATACACAATGAATACAAAACATATTAACAAATGACATGAAGTGCACACGCACTGTATATATCTCTACCATTTTACAAGAACTAGGATACGAAAGGGAAGGATTGCATCATGGTTGTAGCACAGTAGGTTGCATGTAGCTGCACTGAAAGTCCATATCTTTCTACAGAAGCACAACACCAAGTGAGACAATCTGAAGTTATCTTCCCTGAAGTATTAATCAGTGTAGCCAAGACACTGAAATGTCGTATTAATATTCAATTTTATCACTTTAGTAGTACATTAGGTACACCAAACAGTGGGACCATAATAACATCTCCATTGTTCAAGGTGATGGACAGCATGATGTGTCAACACCACATTCTTGTAAGGTACATCAACGTAGAATTAGTGCAAAAACCAAATATAGTGCTCCATGATCATGAGGATAGACAGGACAAACGGATATTGCAGTAATTTCTGGTAATTAGGTCAGAAGGTGAAGGACATTAAGTCTTATGCTAGTCATCATTGAGAATTACACTAGTCTATCAACTGATTTGAGTAATTGTTGGCACTCATTGCCTAGTTACTAGCACTCATTTCCTAGTTACTAAACATTTCCGTACTATGTATGGAGTACTACAGAACATTATTCATAAGTCATCTGATTACACTAAATATTGACACTCATTGACCAGTTACAAACCATTTTTATGCATTATTCAGAAGTGATCATTCAAAGCAAGAGTTAATTAATGGCATACCATTTACATAATTCATCTAGTTATAGTAATCATTGGCACTCATTGGCCAGTTACAAACCATTTTTATGCATTATTCTGAAGTGATCATTCAAAACAAGAGTTAATGAGTGTAGCATCAAGCTACCTGTATTCATATATAATAGCATGTAAGTGACATAAGACAAATTTAAAATATAAGAAACAGTGGCATTCATTGGCCAGTTACAAAGTATTCATATAGTTTTATAAAACATTATTCAGTATTATTCAGAAGTCATCATTCAAAATGAGAGTTAATTAGTGGCATAGCATTTACAGAGTATAACAAAAATATTATTTACAGAAATTATTGGCATAGAATTTATGCATTATTACAAAACATCATTCAGTATTACTCAGAACTCATCATTCAAGTGACATAGGTCATATTTAAAATGTAACACACTATAACTATTACTCAAGGTCTGTGGTTAGAAAACATCATTCAGTATTACTCAGAACTCATCATTCAAGTGACATAGGACATATTTAAAATGTAACACACTATAACTATTACTCAACATCAGTGTTCCAATAATACATAGATATAATGGATTCAATACACCTGACAAATCTGCATTATATTTAGTACTATAAATATCTCTTAAACTAGTAGCATTATTTGGGACTGGTAATACATTTTTTTCTGCCAGCAATGCATTGCGTTGGGATCGATAATTAATTGCTGGGGCATGAAAATATTTGCTTTTAACTTATTGCTGCAAATAAGGATTAGTAATGTCATTCGTCATGAGTCAGCTGTAGCAAGGTTATGAAACAAGTAGAGTATATGTGATCACATTCATGAATAACACACACAAATGGGTAATAAAAAAATGCAAGTACTAGAACAGGTTTAATAACTAACTGCTTATAGCACATTAATTTCATGAATAGCTTCTCCTGGAAAAAAAATACAAAATGGATTATTGAGCTGAAAGAAGAAACGCATATTATGCTGAAAATTAGTGAACTTCGAATTAACAGGAAATGAAACGTGTACTCAATATGTATGTACTCTAGCTGTCCTTTCCAAAACATTCAGTCATTATACCATGCGATATAAGACATACTGTCAAAACGAACTGCAACAAATACTTAAATAACTACTAACATTAAATATAAAAACTTCATCATTATCCTCATCTGCAAAGAAAAACTTCATAATTCATATTACCATAACTTCATCACTATCATCAGCTGCAAAGAAAAACCTCATTATTCATATTAGCATATTCTTCATATAACTATTCATCATCATTCATTATCATCTGCAAAAAGATTCTTATTTCTAGCATATTTCATCACTAAAACTAAGATGTGTAGTTCTGTCTGACAGCCTGCATCAATCGCCTCGTATTCTGGAAGAAAAAAATTAGTTAAGACTGCTATCATACGATGTGTATAGTATATTCTTGTTAATGCTTGTTAATTATGATCCATTTACTCTTCATCACAAGGTATTTCATTTTCTTTCGTTCATTCCGAAGATCAAATTCCCATTTCATAGTAATCCACTGTGGTTTGTTTAAGTTATTTCTTTTACGCGTTATTGCTTTCTGAAAATGATGAATAAGGATTAATATCTTGCATTTAAATCATATACCCATTAAATGAAAACTGGTTTCTAGTGATATAATTAAGCATACAGCATAGCATGACAGAAAACGTATCATGTCAAAAACATAGAGAGTGTTCAGGTGCAAAAAAAAAAAAAAAAAAAAATGTACACAGAGTGTCATAATTTAGTAGCAAAAAATGTAAAATATTCAAGCTGTTGAGATATCATAAGGCAAAGTGTCGAAGTCAACTGGTGTTTGTTATATCTTAAAGATTTCGTAGTGCATACAAAAGAGGAAAACAATCATACATAGACGAAAAATGGAAAATGTGCACGATCTGATATATAACGACAAGAAAAGCGACCTGCTAACCTTACCTTGCCGGGCACTTGCCAGGAAAAAATATGATAATCTTCAGTAAGTAGTCATATAAATATAATTGCATAAGTGGTCATACAAAAATCAGGAAATGGCATTACAGTGTGACAAATCATAAAGTAGGTTCATTTAATAAAGGGTTTAATATTGAAGACATGGTGATTGCCTTTACTTTTTCTGGTTCTCAGAATTTCGACGTGTACTACATTGGGGTGAGGAATGCTGCGAATTCTGTATGGACCTGCGTATAGAAGCTCAAATTTACTGCATTTACTCTTTCCTCTGTTGGATAAATAATGTGTGCGTACTAATATCTTCTGTCCAATGTGAAAGTCACGGTGTGTACAAACCTGTTTTTGCTGTCTTCTCCGGCGCTCTGCGGCACGTTTGATGTTGTTCAGCGCAATGTTAATTATTTCATGGTGTCGTAGTCGACGAGATGTAGGAAAGGATACTAATTCTTTAATTTTGTTAGGTGGTTCAACATTTTTCAGTATAACAGTCGGAGATAGCATAGTAGATTCATTTGGTATGGAATTAATTACATCCTGGAATGACAGTATGTGTGTATCCCAATCAATATGTTTTTTATGGCAGTATATTCTACATAGTTTACCAATTTCTTTCATTAGTCGTTCACAAGGGTTCGAAGAAGCGTGATACTTGGATATATAGATCGGAGAAATGTTTCTTGCTTGTAACATGCGTGTCCATAACGCAGATCTAAACTGTGGTCCATTGTTGGAAATTACTTTCAGTACATGCCCTACATGAAATAGAAAATGTTTTACAAATGCTTTCGAAACAGATTTAGCAGTAGCTTTGGGTAACGGAGTGAAGGTAACAAATTTTGAAGTGAGTTCAACAGTGACAAAGATCTAACAAAAACCTCTATTAGTTCTGGGAATCGGACCAAAAATGTCTACTGCGGCCATGTGTCTCAATTTAACAGGTACAATGGGATGTAACGGAGGAATATGTGAACTCGTGTCTGACTTAGCTTTCTGGCAGATTTTACATGACGCTAAAACTCGTCGAATACGTTTCTCCATGTTGGCAAAATAACAGTTCTGTCTCAGTATAAGAAAACATTTTCTGGCTCCATAATGTGCGTAACTTAAATGAGTATACCAAATTAATTTGTTAACAAGTTCGTCAGGAATGCATAGTAAGCAATTGTTGCTGTCAGGGTGAGAGCGGCGAAACAGAATGTTATTGCGTACAGTGTAATGGTTTCTGATGGTAACATTATTCCTATCTTTCCAAAGGTGTTTAATTTCTTTCCATACGTTGTCTTTACTCTGCTCTTGTGCTATGTCTCATAATGACGCCGAAATAAAATTTTCAAATGCAACTTGTTGAATATACATGACGCTAAAATTTGCTTGGCAGAAGATGGTTGCGATGTCTTGCTGATTGTTGCTGAGAGAACGGGATAGTGCGTCTGCTACAACATTTTATGTACCGGGAATGTGAACAATTGTAAAATTAAATTCCTGTAAATAAAGTTTCCATCTGCTTAACCTGTCATGCGTAAATTTTGCGGAAAGTAAAAACTGGATAGCTCTATGATCTGTGTAAAGGGTCGTATGTCTTCCATAAAGAAAATGCCTGAATCTCGTAAATGCCCATACAACACATAATGTTTTAAGTTCTGTAACAGAATAATTGCGTTCAGCATGTGACAGAATGCGACTCGCAAAGGCGATGTTTTTAATTACTGTAGAACCATCTTCTTCAATTTCCTGAAAAATGTGTACGCCTAAAGCGGTGTTAGAACTGTCGGTGGCAATGGAAAAATTTCTAGTAAGATCTGGGTGTGATAAAAGAGGTGCATTCAACAAGGCATGTTTCAAATAACATTTTTGTAAACAAGATTCTGTGTATCTGAAGTATTGCTTACGTTGCTGGAAGATGCAACCTGTTCTGTATCTAGCCAAATTCTTTCTGACGTGCTGTTATTTGCGGGAGGATGCTGTGGCATTTCAACTATTTGTACTGTTCTGTTACTTCGTCCTGACGTATTACGTTCGGGATGATACCGACTGTCGGGTTCATTCATGATAATTTGTTTTTGCGGATGATTCTGCTGCTGGTAAGACCGACTGTTATTAAACGTACGCTGAAAATTGTGCTCATTACTTTTACGTCTGTCATGATAGTCATTTCTATACGGTGCATTGCGATATGAGTTGAAATGGTGTGTTTTCTGTACGTACTGATTTCCTTGTTGCTGTGCGTTACTATTTGGTGGAACCGACGTTATACGTGTAGGCGGCGAAACATTAAAGCTTGGTTGACCTTGCACATTACATTGTTGGTTAGGTATGCTAACCGGCTGGTTTTGTTGTTGTTGGGAAAAACCTCTATTGTTGCCAAAATGCGTCTCCGATAGCTGAAAATTTTGTACATACTGATGATTATACTTTTGTCTGTTATTAAAATTATGCTGGTAGTTCTTGCCATTTCGGGAGTGTCTAATGAAAACTGTCAGTTTCGGTAAAATTTGTCATATCAGATTTTCTTTACACATTTCTAATCATAGATAGATCAATAGTTGAAGAGTTGTTTTAATAGATATAAAGGATAGTAAAAGAAAAGGCAGCAGTGCAGAAAACTAAAGATGAAATAGCACTACTATGGCTCGGAGCCCTGTGCACGCTATGGCACATATTCATTGAAGTGTAATGAAACCCCTGAGGTCACTTACACGCTGCAAATAAATTTTAGTTTCTGCATTACAGGCAATGCTGGTGAAAATTCAAAAGCAAATTGTTGTATCCAGGCCAATTCTAGTTTCTGCATTACAGGCACTGCTGATGAAAATACAAAAGCAAATTGTCGTATCCAGTCCAAAGCGTGTACCTGTGCTTTGACATTTTTAAATACCGTAGATTTTTTTACGAATAAAAATTGCTTGTAATCAAAATTATCGTCTCTGTATGTCTGAACAGGCTCAGGATTGTATGATAATCTGTTTGTCTGTGACTGTTCGGAATCTAACTCACGTACTCTCTGTAAATTACCTAAGTTACACTGGCTATGTGAGTGTGACAAATGTTCGGAGAGTGGCGTATGCTGTGATGTGTTAGAGACTGAAATATTTTTCATTTCTGTCACTTTAAAACTTTCGTCAATTTGGCTATTCTGTTGTTCAAATTTCTTATCGACTTCTGTATCCAGAGTGCGTGAAACTTCTGCTGACATTAATTTAAACTCGTCGCGTATCTGTGTTGCGTTTTCTGAACATTGTTTAGCGACTGCACTACTTTCATCTCTAAGTCATTCTGTTGTGGCTGCATGTGTATTACTCAATTCTTGTGCAACAGATCTAATTTCTTTACTACTGTTACTAGCACAAGCCTTAATTTCCTCACATAATTGTTCTTTAGTATCATGGCGTTGCAAGGTAACGGCTGTAATCTGTTCACTAAGTTGGTTGTTCTGTTCATTAAGGTTGTCGTGTTTTTCGTTCGACTGTTCGAAACTTTCATTAAATTGTTTGCACGATTCATTAAGTTGTTTGTAATTATTGTCTAGTTTTTCATTAAGTTGTTTGAAATGGTTGTCGAATTTTTCATTATGTTGTTTGTACGATTCATTAAGTTTGTCCTATTTTTCATTGAGTTGTTTGCACGATTCATTAAGTTGTTTAAAATGGTTGTCGTATTTTTCATTGAGTTGTAGTAATAATGCAATAACTTGATCCCAGCCAAAATTAGCGACTCTATTTTCTATGCTGTGTGATGGTGTATCTGCATTTGTCACGTTTTGTGTAACCATTTGGTCACTGTCTGATTCACAAAAAGGTTTGCCAATTGTATGTGCACTGTTGGTCACTACACTGGAATCAAATAAATCTGACGTACTTTGAGTACATTGTTCACCTTCGTTAGAAACAATTATCTGTTCGCTACGTAAATTTTGCAAATCAGGCGTGTCAAACTGGACAGCGTTCATTGTAACGTAACGTGCCGCGTCATCAATTGTTACATTTACTATGGACATAATTGCATTTGTTTGCTCATCATTAGGATCAAAATCAATATTAGTGATCGGCATGCACTGATTATCTATAATTAGGGGATTATCACTATTAGACTGAGTGTCGTTAGTATTATCTGTCAAATTATTCGAGTCGGCTATTTCACTCATTGCACATCGCGATGTACTGTTAACAGTTTTTCGCGGCATTTTCCACAAATAAAAATTAAGCACAAAATGAAACAAAGACAAAGCAAAAATTGAACAAACAGAATTACAACAAAGAGCAATAAATTGCCGATGATCTGTGAAAGAAAGCGTGACAAATTAGTAAATGCGTTGCGCTGGATGCAAACTACATTTAAGTAAATAAGAGCAGATATATGACTACTTCTCAGAGATTCACAAAGAAATGCGATCCTGGCAGGGTCGCCAAGTGTAACCTCCCAACAAAAATTTAAAATAAATAAATATCCTCATTCAGTGTAATCTCCCCACAAAATTCATTTACATTTATAACCTCCCTACAAAATTCTTTTCACATTAACCTCCACACAACATTCTTTCTGATTTAATCTAAGCTCAAAATTCATTCACATTTAGCGTAACCTCAAAACAGAAAAATTCCTAAACTTCTCAACAGTAAAAATTATAATTATGTCATTCACATTCAGTGTAACATCCCAATAAAAAAAAAATAAATTCAGTAACCTGGTAATAATACAATGTAACTAACCTCTCAATTAAATTGTCGCTCACTTATGACTTTTCAATAATTCACTGTGAATTTAACCTGGTAAATTTTGGACGACAGCAGTGCTGCGTCATGGCCCTGAAAGATCATTCTGAATAAAAAAGGAAAAATTCTTACCTCAATGAAGTCGCCAGATGTATCTGCTCTTACAATAAATTTATCCAGCACAGCTCTGTGCAATGCTGGCCGACCTATCTGTCATTTATGAAAGGAAACAACTGATTTTTCTACTGCAATAATCGGGATGATCATGGATGGGAGAAATTAGTAAATTCCTTAAATTGAAATGAATGGTTGTTAAAAGTTACTTTTTATGAGGAAGATTATTATTACAGGAGTTTTAAAACATTTACATGCGACTTGAGATAACATTAATACATATGCGCGAGGCTGCTTTTTACCTTATACAATAATACTCAGGCTCCGGCATCGCTGCACCGCGACGGGGCCAGCCAACACGATACACCATACCAGACCAGAGCAGACTCCAGACTAGCAACAACTACACAGTTCCTACTGCAGTCAACACTGCTCTCTGGTCACAGGCCCTGCATATCGCAGGCAGCGCATGAGCAGTACATCGAAATTACATCTGCTCGCACCTCTTACAGCCTGGTGCTGAAGGTAATGAGTATCAACAGTGGCTTTGAAGTCCGTGCTGTGCGTCTCTTCGTGGCGGCGTTTCTCGTCGTCTTTCATTCCTGGAAAAGGCGATTTTTTGTAATGTTGGCCTCTAGAACATACAGAGGAAGCTGCCTGGACCTATCAGGTGAACTATTCCTAGACGGTGCAGTGACAAGTTGCACCGCTTGGAGCACATTCTCAGTGAATTAGCGCACGCTCTCGTCACTGCCTATATTGTCAGCTGCAAGGGCCTGGTGAAATGCTTCCTCCAGCTATGTCCTGTAGTGCTGATAGTTGGAGTTGTGTGTAATCAGTCCACAGTGGTCCGTGGGGATCCCATCGATGTAAACGCCATAGATCATGGGAAGATGGTGTGATGGTAATTCTGTGCACATTCTTTCCGTGATAATATGTGGCACACCTTTGACTAGAGCATATGTCGAGATCCTGTGGCTGTCTTCTACTGGTCGCATACAAAAAGTGGTCAGTTGAGCCAATGATGATGGTACCTCGCTGTTTCCCTGCCCGAAAGTCGCCGTTCTTTGTTATTCATCAGACGAGAATGCCAAGCAGTATGCGTGGCATAAAAGTCGGTCCCAAAAAAAGTTGTTGCTGGGAAGTAACAACACTGCTGTAAAATCAACAGGGTTGAGGACGCCTGTCAGTGGTCAGTATCCAGCCACAAACATAATGCGCCATGGGAAGTGTCACTAGTGATGGCGGTGACATTCATCCTTTGCAATGGTGGTAGCTGGGTTGGATGGAGCGCAAACGATGTTTATATATAGGTGATGGTGTAGCTGTCAACCACGAGTGTTCAACCTACAGATGGCATAATTGGCAGTGCACACACTGACACCGGGTTTTAACTGTGTCTCCGACACTAAACAGACGTCGACAGCTTCATCCCTAAGGAACTGCAGGAATTCATCATGTTGTGCACAGATTCCATTGGTGTCACACATGCACACTGCGACGTCTCGCTGGATATGGACCATGAGGAGCTATTGTTGGTCCGTTTGATAAAATTGCTTGAGTGACTGACTTGACTGTCGCTTCAGTATACTGTGGGATGTTTCCCTTCAGCTTCCGAACAATTTGGAGGAATTCCTTCAACATGGACACACCATGGATGCCTCTGAGGTGGTACTGGAGCTGCTGTTGGACGCTGAGAGTGGACTTCCACATTGTTCTACTGAAATCTGCTGAAGGTGTGGGAGTTGTGTCCCTCCTCTTGTCCACTTCAGTTGGTACTCTGATGCTCCACTGTGGTGCCACATCCCTTGGTCGATCGGCCCCTCCTTGTCCCTTTGGTAGACGTTTGGTAGAGGTTGCATACCACAGGTTGGTGTACTTCCATTGGCAGTCACAGCTCCACCAGCATTTGAAAAGCTCATTCCAGGATGGATGGGCACAGGTCCCTTAATGGTGGCACCAGGACTCTGGTCACAACTTCTTGCCGCTGCCCTCTTCAAGCTGGTACAAGCCTGATAAAAAGCAGTCTATTTCTCACCACAGTCAACAAACATGAATGGTCCCTTTGTGTTCTTCCTGGTGCAGCTGCAGCTGGCAAGTGCACCCATTGCACCCATGCTGTGGGCACTGTGCTGAAGCATGTGTGTGGCCAGTTATCTGGCAACTGAAGCATTGTGGTTTCCCATGATTGGCTCACAGCTTCTCTGTTGTGATGGGAGTCGCTATAACCTTTGTGACCTGCCAGAGATCACGATTGTGTGGGGTTCACTTGTGACTACTAGTGCAAGTGGTGTCTTCCTCCTGATCGTGGGTGAGGACAAGTGATTGACGAAACACAGGACATGGCCATAGGGCATGTCTTCTAGTTGTTGCTGGACGTGGTCCCGGTTGCACTTGCGCGACAGGCCTCAGAAAACGACCTTTAGCGACTTGTCTGCTGAAGACAGATACATGTAGAAGAGCAACCATAGCTCCCTGAACCTGGCAGTGGCTTTCCTGTGATCCTCCGTTGTCTTCAGTGTCATCTTTTAATGTTCAGTTCCTGAAGGTCTGATGATGACATTGTCCTGACTAACAAGTTGTATCAGAATCTTGTAGGACCATGGTAACTGGCGGTGAACTGTATGACGATTGGTGCTGATTTGGGTTCCTTACTTCCAGGTTGTTCCACCTCCTCCTCAAGCTCTTCAAAGCTGTTGGTCATCAGAACCGGTGGTGCTGACGAAATCTGTGTGAAGCAAGCGAGGTGTTAGGTGAGTTCGAAGCCATCGGCATCTACTACCATCGTGCGTTTTGCCTTTTTCCTCCTAGGCGAGGTGCGCACATTTTCTAGAGCAGCTGCCGCCATCCTCTTGGCCTTACTCACTGATCTGGGAGACTCCTGTTTTGCTGCAGATTCATTTTCCGATTCTCGCAGCAGAGTTTATGCAAGGTCCAAATCGCAGTTCACATCCGTGTCCGCATTCTTTGCCTTGTCCGTTATAGAGGGGTGGTCGGCTGCTACAGCAGACGAGCCTCATACCGTCGATTGTTGAGCGATAGCTGGCCCACCGTGTGGGGCCATAGCTCTGCTTGCAGCGCTAGCGATAATCTTCTTTCTCAGCGACATGGTAACTCTCACTAAAGTGATGATACTTGCACGACGATGTCGTAATTTATCGCGACGAGGCGTTGGAGTTTGCATGCGCGGAGAGGCACTTACAACTGGATGAAAGTAGCGCTCACAGAGCCCCCTGCCGGAGCCCAAGAGAGGTCTTCCGCGCGTGGGCACTGTGCGATGACTGTTATCTGAACTCCGTCCTTGTGGCTGGGAGTTCGCGTGTCTCACCTTTAGAACACAGAGAGGAGAAGACAGTATTAGAGTATAGTAGTCAGAGGACCGCCTTCAGCCGTCCTACTCTCTGAAAGAGTTTATTTTGTGGCTGCATTCTTCCATCGTCGCAGACGTGTACAAGAACCATCACTCCGACGCACCGGACGCAGTGCATATGGTGATATTGCTAATTGCTTCGGCTTATTAGGGGTTTTAAGGCTAAACAGCTGTCATCAAGTAGGGTTTATTTCCACTGACGTTGCACTCCACTGTAGATCATCTTTAAAAGTAGTGTCTTCTTGTGTTTGGTACATAGATGATGTCAGTCATTTCGCGTTATTTATATTAGATCGCGCAGTCATAATAAAAGGGTAGAATTGTTCAATGGATCAGTAATTTTAGGTAGGAAATATAAGCATTTGTAATAAAAATTGTTTTTAATATACAGTAAACTTATAAGCAGCAACAACATTTATCATGTAGTATAATTAGTTTCCTTAATCATTCACTTCTGTTTAGGATGGAATTTATATGTTAAAGAGCATTAAGAGATCCTAAGATCTGCTTCAGGGGGTAGTCAGACAGGGTCAAATCTTCATTTTAGCGTTTATTGTTTTCCGTTGCTCACTTTCATTTTACACCCGTCTGGAGTAGCATCTTGAAACAGCACTGCGTATGCACGGGAGGCCTCTCTCCGACTCCTGGTAGGGGGCTCTATGAAGCTACTTTCATCCAACTGCAAGTGCCTCTCCGCGCTTGCGCTACTGCTTCAGGTCCCGGTAAATTTCGATGCCGCCTAGCCAGTTTCTCCAGCAGCGTCTTAGCAGTGAACACAGCAATAACCATCAACTGAAGAGGTCGAACAGTTGTTTCGATGAAATGTGGAGGCACTTGTACAGAAAAACCCCAGAAAAATGATTCTCTAACGTTATTGAATAGGACGTAGGATGTGGACCTGGTCAGGACACGCTAAGGAATGAGCGTTCTTAGGGAACGTCTAAGGAGAAAGTGACGAATCCCTTCCAACAATACTTATTTATTACAGCATGGGTTACTAAAGTACTTGACCAAGCAGACTGCATCCACTCTTAATGAGGCGAGGAGATAGTAAATTGACTGAATGCATGGAACGTAGGTCCATCCAGGGGTGAGGAAGGAAGTACACTCTAAGTAGCTGGATGCCACCAAAAGAGAGAACGGGTGGCCTGAGCTGACATGCCTTAGCGGCTCCCAGTAACCGCATAGCAGTCCTCCCTAAACTTCCCTATGGAATGTATTCTTCTAGTGCATACGGGGTGGTTACTTGGCAGCGGTTTGGCGGAACAGCCACTAATGAGATGGCAATGTTACCTCGATACATAGGTCACAAATATCTGTAAAATATGTAAAAGGAATTTTGAAACTACCGTTGATTGGTTGGACGACCTATACATTGTATTTTTCCACCATGTAGTGACTTTTTCCGCATATTTTATTCCTCGTTAATTAGGGTCACGCGTTGTGTATTATCTGGTGGCATGATAACGACTTATGGCTGTGCTGTACAGAATTCGTAATGAAGGACCGAACCCAGAATTTGGAAGGAGTGCTGGGTTATCAGAATAAATAAGGTATTCAGACATTTTTGTTAATATTGTTTCAGATAAGATCTAAAGTAAGAAGAAGATGGTGCGTTGTCTCAGATTAGTGATCGACAAGATAATTCGCTGATTTTTATTGTAGATATCAACAGCATGACATCAGGTATTGCACAGTTTAGGAGTGAAATGTGAGACAGCAGTTTTCTGTTACAAACTGTCTGATGTGACTGTCCTGACTATACACACCCACACACAAGAAGTTTTGTATCACCCCAGTTCCCAGAACTCCTGAAGATAGACGTTGACTGTGGATATTGTATCACAGATACAGTCCCTTTGACTTTTCAGAGATGTAACTAAATCCGCCTAAGGACGTAAACAACCATGCACGAGCAGCGCCTATTAGACGAGGGGGTCTGACAGCCGATCAGTTCCAGTCATTCCACCAGGAAGGAGGTACACGGCTCGAGTTGTCCGTAGTTCAACCATGCCTAGATGGTCAATACCTCGGTTCGATCGCGTCCGCATTGTTACTTTGTACCAGGAAGGGCTCTCGACAAGGCGTCTCGGAGTGAATCATAACGATGTTGTTCGGACATGGGGTAGATACAGAGAGACAGGAACTGCCGATGACATGCCTCGCTCAAGCCGCCCAAGGGCACTACGGCAGTGGATGACCGCTACCTACGGATTATGGCTCGGAGGAACACTGACACCAACGCCACCATATTGAATAACGCTTTTCGTGCAGCCAGAGGGCGTCGTGTTACGACTCAAACTGTGCGCAATATGCTGCATGATGCGGAACTTCACTCCCGACGTCCACGGCGAAGTCCATCTTTACAACAACGACACCATGCAGCGCGGTACAGATGGACCCAACAACATGCCGAATGGACCGCTCAGGATTGGTACCACGTTTTCTTCAGCGATGAGTGTAGCATGTGCCTTCAACCAGACAATCGTCGGTGACGTGTTTGGAGGCAACCCAGTAAGGCTGAACACCTTGGACACACTGTCCAGCGAGTGCAGCAAGGTGGAGGTTCCCTGCAGGTTTGAGGTGGCATTATGTGGGGCCGACGTACGCCACTTGTGGTTATGGAAGGCACCGTAAAGGCTGTACGGTACGTGAATGCCATCCTCCGACCGTGCAACCATATCGGCAGAATATTGGCGAGGTATTCGTCTTCATGAACGACAATTGCGCCCCCATCGTGCACATCTTGTGAATGACTTCCTTCATGATAACAACATCGCTCAACCAGAGTGGCCAACATGTTCTCCAGACATGAACCCTATCGGACATGCCTGGGGTGGATTGAAAAGGGCTGTTTATGGTCGACGTGACCCACCAACCACTCTCAGTGATCTATGCCGAATCGCCGTTGAGGAGTGGGACAATCTGGACCAACAGTGCCTTGATGCGCTTGTGTATAGTACGTCATCACGAATACAGGCATGCATCAATGCAAGAGGATGTGCTACTGTGTATTTGAGATATCGGTGTGTACAGCAATCTAGACCACCACCTCTGAAGGTCTCGCTGTATGGTGGTACAACATGTAATGTGTGGTTTTCATGAGCAATAAAAAGGGCGGAAATGATGTTTATGTTGATCTCTATTCAAATTTTCTGTACAGGTTCCGGAACTCTCGGAAAAGAGGTGATACAAAACTTTTTTTGATGTGTGTAATTGAAATGCAGACATGGCCTGAAGGACCAGTTACTGATGGTTAAGCAGCTCCCCAAATCCCACCTGTTCAAATATGTTATGTTTCCAACCGTGTCGTTTGCCTTCTCAAGATCGATAAGCACTCTTACTTGAAGTTTCTTGCGCGGGAAAGGGTGCTATTTGGTTTCCCCCAGCTTGGCCAAGTTTTAATAGTGGGATGATAGCTCGCAAACTCCCACTCGAATGTAGATGGGAGCCTCTGCATTCGAAAACCACGACAAGGCAGCAGGTCACTAAGTGTCCGAAGTTGTTTTGATATGCTGCTGACGACAATACTACAATAACCACTGAGGCTTGCATGGTTCTTACCCGATTTCATGAGGTGTGTTACCATCGCAATCATTCAACACATGGAATCGCCTGTCTCTGGAATGAGTTGAATGGGACGAGGGAGATCTACTTAGCTGCCCCACTGAGGCGTCGCTACACGACGTGGTGGATCCGCTCGTGACAAGATAGTTTTGCGAACCGCAGATAGTGCAGAATCCATCTGCCACACAAAACAGTGGCAATCGTGTAGTTCATTGTTGAAGGAACGGTAGTCCCCTCTGCTCCGTTCAGCAAAAGACCTATGATGGCGGAACGCTTGTTCCTGGCCCTTGGTGATCATAAGAGCGAAGTATTCCTGTCCCATGAAGACGCCCGATCATGTGCCTCAACAGTGAGGTCACTGACTGTGAGTGTAAGTAAATTTTATACTGTCTTCCAATAGCAATTTGAAAGCCTTCTGACGGACTTTTCTTGCCGGGCTTCTTTATTTTTCGTTAGTTAATATCGTCTATGTAAGATGAAATACGTAATAAGTATTGTACATGCAAACTGCCTGGATAGGCGCTTGCATTAGTAAGCTGTCTTAGCGATTCGAGAAGATTCCCGGATCGAATCTATCCTGCGAATTACAGAAGTGGACCGGTACGCAGGCCAGCCTGCATGTGGTTTTTATGCGGTTTCCCATATCCGACTAGGTACACACGTTCCACCTCAGTTACATGGTTTGCAAACTTTTAGAAAACGTTCGCACACTTTTACATGGAATAGAATATTTATTTAATCGTATGGCTAGGGCCCCCCGTCGGGCAGGCCGTTCGCCGGGTGCCGGTCTTTCAATTTGACGCCACTTCGGCGACCTGCAGTCGATGAGGATGATAGGATGATGATAAGGACAGCACAACACCCAGTCCCTGGGCGGAGAAAATTCCCCGACCCAGCCGGGAGTCGAACCTGGGCCCAGAGGATTGACAATCCGTCCCGTTGACCATTCAGCGGACACATGGAATAATACAAGACGGAGACAGTTATGGTACACACATTCCGTTCGTGGAGAAAATGGGAGTTGACGGGAAGAGTATCCATCCACCCTGTACCAGTAACATTGCCAGCTCCAATAAGAAGAAGAATCCTAAGGAAATGCAATCCGAAAACAAAGGAAGTAGGTTACAGTACGCTTGTTCGTCCACTACTTGAATACTGCTCAGCAGTGTGGGATCCGTACTAGGTGGGGTTGATGGAAGAGATAGCGAAGATCCAACGGAGAGCAGCGCGCTTCGTTACAGGATCATTTAGTAATTGCGAAAGCGTTACGGAGATGATAGATAAACTCCAGTGGAAGACTCTGCAGGAGAGACGCTCAGTAGCTCGGTACGGGCTTTTGTTAGAGTTTCGAGAACATACCTTCACCGAAGAGTCAAGCAGTATATTGCTCCCTCCTACGTATATCTCGCGAAGAGACCATGAGGATAAAATCAGAGAGATTAGAGCCCACACAGAAGCATACCGACAATCCTTCTTTCCACGAACAATACGAGACTGGAATAGAAGGGAGAACCGATAGAGGTACTCAGGGTATCCTCCGCCACACACCGTCTGGTGGCTTGCGGAGTATGGATGTAGATGTAGATGTAGATGTAATACGCCGACCACGTGAAAATACGGGATAAGGGCTAGGAAAAAGACGAAGAAGATTGTCCACAAACCATTGTCTCACAGATGTTATTTTATAACAGATGCATTAGCAGGGTGAAATAAACAATTATCGTCTCCCAACTGTTCAAATACACAGTACTGTAAAATGTGTTCATATCCTTGGGCATTTAATGTTTTCTTAAGCGCTATAAGGGAACCACTCCTTGACCACTAGAAACAGCCCCAAAACGTACCACCACATCCTCTGTACTTCACTGCTAGCATTACACATGATGGCAGGTAACGTTCTCCGGACATTCGCGAAACCTAAACCCTTCCATCGGACTGCCACAAAGTATAGCGTGAATCATCACTCAAATCACTCGTTTCCAGTCAGCCACTGTCCATTGGTACCGTTCCTTTCACGTCAAGCGTCGCTTAGCGATGGTGACAGAAATGCCTGGGTTATGAGGAACTACTTCTTTTTAACCATCTACGTACAGTCATTGTGCTAATTTGACTGCTGGTGGCACTTTGGAACTCACGAATGATGCTTCCTGCAAATTTGCTGTGATTTTGTACAACTACTCTCCGCAGGGCTCGATAGTCCTCGCCCGTCAGTACACGATGGCTTGGCTTGGTTTACACTTGATCACTCCTTCGCGCTTCCCCTTCATAATGACATTACCAACAGTCGGCTTGAGCAGCTTTAGAAGGGATGAAACATCCGTGACGGATCTGCTCCTGACTGACCTAATCTGCTGTTACTGCTTCTCTACTGACAACACTATATTCCCCATCTCCTCTTATACACGCGGATCAGCCTCTCATGACGTTTAGTGGTCAATCCCAGGTTACATAGAAGTTTCCAGATACTTCTGATTAGATATGGCTAGTGAAATTTGAAGATACAATTGGTGCAACCAGGAACCTATATCACTTTGCTAATTTCTCAGCTAACTTTTTAACTGTAACGTAGTATGAAAACTAAGATTCAAAAATGGCAAGGAATTCTAGAAATTACAAGCTATCTTTAACTCAGGTGGAACTAGCAAGCACAGAATGTTGAGTTAGGCGAGATAGAAAAGGAATGAATCACCAACATGAGTTAGGTGAGATAGAAATGGTATAAACCACCATCAAAGAAAAAGAAAAAAAAAGAATGACTCCCTGAACTTACGCAGAAATAACTGAAAGAATTGGCAATCCCCATTTTACAACACGTATTAGATGAATATGTGCCAAGCAAGATCGCAAGAGATGGGAAAGAGCCACCGTGGTACAACAACCGAGATAGAAAACTGCTATGGAAGTAAAGGGAACTTCACAGCAAACACAAACGTAGCCAAAGCCTAGCAGACAAACAAAAATTACACGAAGCAAAATGTAGTGTGAGGAGGGCTAAGCGAGAGTCGTTCAACGAATTCGAAAGTAATGTTCCGTGTACTGACTTGGCAGAAAACCCTAAGAAATTTTGGTCTTATGTCAAAGCGGTAGGTGGATAAAAACAAAATGTCCAGACACTCTGTGACCAAAATGATACTGAAACAGAGGATGACAGACTAAAGGCCGAAATACTAAATGTCTTTTTCCAAAGCTGTTTCACAGAGGAAGACTGCACTGTAGTTCCTTCTCTAGATTGTCGCACATATGGCAAAATGGTAGATATCGAAATAGGCGACAGAGGGATACAAAAACATTTAAAATCGCTCTAAAGAGCAAAGATGCTGGACATGATGGGATACCAGTTCAATTTTACACAGAGTACGCGAAGGATTTTGCCCCCCTTCTTGCAGCGGTGTACCGTAAGTCCGTAGAAGAGCGTAGCGTTCCAAAAGATTGGAAAAGGGCACAGGTCATCCCCGTTTTCAAGAAGGGACGTCGAACAGATGTGCGGAACTATAGACTTATATCTCTAACGTCGATCAGTTGTAGAATTTTGGAACACGCATTATGTTCGAGTATAATGATTTTTCTGGAGACTAGAAGTCTACTCTGTAGGAATCAGCATGGATTTCGAAAAAGACGATCGTGTGAAACCCAGCTCGCGCTATTCGTCCACGAGACTCAGAGCGCCATAGACACGGGTTCCCAGGTAGATGCCGTGTATCATGACTTCCGCAAGGCGTTTGATATAGTTCCCCGCAGTCGTTTAATGAACAAAGTAAGAGCATATGGAATATCAGACGACGAATTGACGCATGGCGCAGGGAATGGCAATTGAATCTCAATGTAGACAAGTGTGATGGGCTGCGAATACATAGAAAGAAAGATCCTTTATCATTTAGCTACAATATGGTAGGTCAGCAACTGGAAGCAGTTAATTCCATAAATTACCTGTGAGTAGACATTAGGAGTGATTTAAAATGGAATGACCATATATAATCAATCGCCGGTAAGGCAGTTGCCAGACTGAGATTCATTGGAAGAATCCTAGGGAAATGCAGGCCGAAAACAAAGGAAGTAGGTTACAGTACACTTGTTCGCCCACTGGTTGAATACTGCTCACCGGTGTGGGATCCGTACCAGAGAGGGTTGATAGAAGAGATAGAGCAGATCCAACGGAGAACAGCGCGCTTCGTTACAGGCTCATTTAGTAATCGCGAAAGCGTCACGGAGATGATAGATAAACTCCAGTGGAAGACTCTGCAGGAGAGACGCTCAGTAGCTCGGTACGGGCTTTGTTGAAGTTTCTAGAACATACCTTCACCAAGGAGTCAAGCAGTATATTGCTCCCTCCTACGTATATCTCGCGAAGAGACCATGAGGATAAAATCAGAGAGATTAGAGCCCACACAGAGGCATACCGACAATCTTTCTTTCCACGAACTATACGAGACTGGAATAGAAGGGAGAACCGATAGAGGTACTCAAGGTACCCTCCGCCACACACCGTCTGGTGGCTTGCGGAGTATGAATGTAGATGTAGCTGTAGATTCTCGCGTGGGCGGAGTTTTCTGACTTGTGTTCACAATCGTAGCACTAACATAAGTGAAATTTTGGTAATGGCGAGAGCTCGTAAGCTAAGACGCAGTCGAAGTTGTCAGAGTTCGTTGCTATTGTATTTTCAGCATCAGTTCCAAGACACACGTACTGTTTTAAATTTTTGGAGGAATGCTTTTCAAATGCTGCAATTCTCTGAATAGCAATATGTCAAAAGCTGTGCTAAAGCGATGTACTAAGCACTAATGTGAACAAATTATTATTATTATTATTATATTATTAAATGTCGAAATGTATTACGTACTTCATTGTAATTAAATAATTTACTTGTTTTACATTAAAACTTTTTGTACCTTTGTCGTTATTATTTTTAAAATCATAGGTATATTGGCACGCTGAAACTGTCGTTGATAGCGAGTTACATTCATGAGGGAGAGGGGGGCGGCAGACAGCAACCGAAATCCGTACCTTCCAGAATCGAAGCCTGGATCCCAGCCTGATGCCTGATGCAGTATGAGGAGCTGCCATCGGATGATTAATGGCTTCTCACAAGGCTCGACGCTGATAAAGTATAGTTTTCTGTCTGCACTGTAGGTATTAATGAGACTTGAGCACAGTTGGTACGAGACTTCCCCATACTGCATGTAGCGCTCCACTCTGTGCGACGTTGCCCTTGCTGATACAAACTGCACAATTACGCATCAGCAAAAGTAAATGATGATGACCATGGCCAATTTTAGAATATTCAAGACAACCTGTGTCAAAGTATATAATTCCAAGTTAGCTGTAATTTTATCAAGTATTTTTCGAGTAATTCCACGTTTCCATAAATTTTGAAGTCTTTGCAAAAAATGACAAACGTGATATTTAAAATACCTTCATTATTTTCCATATTATTCAAAAAAATGTAATTTTCTGCTGTAAAACATGGAAATGTGGCGGGTTAACTAACATTTAAAATTGTAGTACGATATAGAAACATTTACAACTAAGAAATTAATAAAGCTGTAGCTTATCTAACAACTGAACCTACAATATTTTAGGGTACAGTATGAAACGTACTGTATTGGAGGTGAGAGACTATGATGACCACAGTTTTTAATATTTTATTAACTGAATTTAGTAAAGCAAAACGAAAGTATTTTAGTGTAACAAAATCCCATATGTGAAAGCTTTAAACGATTTAAGAACGAATCGGAAGCTAACCTGCATCACGCCTTGCCGTAGAGGCGTGCTTCCCATGCCATCCAAGCCCAGATTCGCACGTCTGTAGGATTACTGGAAAGAGGTGCGTTAGTGTCCGTTAACAGTCTCATTAGATAGTCTGTCAGCCGTCCTAGTGTAACAGTCTGTGTTCACGACAAGCTATATGTGAGCTTGTCTGATTCTGGAAAATTTGGGTTCGGTACTCCGTCATCAATACAAGCAGTAGTTATCTTGTTAAATCAAATGAAGACATTTCGTACCATAATACAGATTTAAACGCATTTATATCTCAAGTTTGTGAAACAATAGTTAGTTATTTTCCACCACAGTACGTAAAATGTTAGCAAGTGGACAGTAGATCACAGGTAATTGGTTTTGGCTATTTTGGCATTACTCACAAAAGTAGTCAGTTGGTCCTTGTTGACAGTCATCATTCTTAAAAGCCGACGGCGACGACGTCTCGCATAAGTGGTCCTGCAAACATCTGTGATCACATGAAACACTTGCCAATGATCATTCTTTACAAAAACTTCTCTTTTAATAGTTAAAATGTGTGGCCCGTTGAGTGCAATTTTTGACCGCTCCCGCCCCATCGTTGCCCATGAGCTTACACGACATGAGATAACAACAAAGGAAAAATTTCCTCCAAAGCTCTTCTTATTGGAGATAATAGTCCTCAGCCCTTCTATAGCTTCAAGAAAGTTTAAGCCTTTTTTCACTGTTTACTTCTTTTTTTGACGCGACAGGTTCACTTGAACTCTGTGTGCTTTCTTGATAATAGGTACTGTAATTCAAGAAATATGATAAATTTCCGAGTATTTTCGTGGATGTTTCATCTAAACGGGTGCCAATAACTTGCCGACTTTGGAGATTCTTAAGTCTACATCGCAGTATCACAAGTGATCTTGGACGTACTGGTGTCTCTCAAGGACTTCATAGATGCTATAGAACAAGGGAATGTAAAGTAAAACATAACATTGGCCCGCTCGGTTGGCCGTGCGGTCTAACGCACGGCTTTCCGGGCGGGAAGGTGCGCCTGGTACCCGGTACGAATCCGCCTGGAGGATTTGTGTCGAGGTCCGGTGAACCGGTCAGTCTGTGGATGGTTTTTGGGCGGTTTTCCATCTGCCTCGGTGAATGCGGGCTGGTTCTCCTTATTCCGCCTCAGTTACACTATGTCGGCGATTGCTGCGCAAACAAGTTCTCCACGTACGCGTACGCCACCATTACTCTACCATGCAAACATAGGGGTTACACTCGTCTGGTGTGAGCCGTTGCCTGGGGGGTCCACCGGGGACCAAACCGCACAGTAACCCTGGTTTCGGTGTGGGGCGGCAGAGGGTTGAAGTGGACTTCGGTAGTCGTCGTGGTGTTGTGAACCACTGCGGCTGCGACGGGGACGGAGCCTCTCCGTCGTTTCTAGGCCCCCGGTTAACATACAATGCAATACATACAATACAAAACATAACATTATTATTATAAATAAAAAAAGAACTTCCGGAAACGAGACATTTATGCCATAGAGTTTATATTATTTAACTGAACGTCTGTATAATAGCTTCCTGTGTATTTATATACTTCTAGATTTAGAAATTCGCTAGTAACCTCGGGCTGGCGAATTTACAACATTTTAGCGATTTACTGGTCGTCTGGAAAGATCTCTGACCTCCCCCTTCCGCCTCCGCCGCTGTGCCCCAATTTTAATGGTTCAAAATAGCCAACATGACGTATGTAAAGCAGGAGGAATTGAGTGGGTGACAGAATCGCCGCCAACAGTTCAAATATCTGCCAGTGCCTCCGGGCTGTTAGTGGCGCCAGTAATGCATGTACCGGCTATTGCATAATCATGTATGCTAATTCGCCGGCTGCGGCGGCCGTAAGTGGGGGGCGGCGCGGCAGGGTAAAATTGAGACAGGCGTGACCCGGTAGGGGGCTGTGCGCTGCGGTACCGTACGGTACATGGCCACATGGCCTGCCTCGTCACGGCCCGCTCTGCTCTTGGCCCTCCCACGAGGGCCGCCGTGGGACGAGGTGCGACTCAACATTCCGGACTGAAGCCTACAAACAACCATACAAGATCACGAGTTATCGACTTAGCAAATACCGCAGCGGAACGTGTACTTGGGCATCTATGTTTACAATTTCTCTCCACGAGGGCATCTGAACTCATGGAACATGAAGAGTAAGGGCCGTGTCTGCGTCTATACCCACACACTGCAAATCAACGTGAAGTGACAGCAGCGGGTATGTCCCATTTTACCGCCGATATAGGCACCGCGGGAAGAATGACTGTTGCAGTGTCTCAGTGCTCTGCAATTACTTTCATCTTGTATGACTGCATGGTCTCGCGACGATGTAAACATTTACAGTGTCGAGCTACCAGGTGTGGTTATTCATCCTCGAGCTTTTGGTAGAACATTACGTAGGAAATCAGCATACATTGCACCATTTAGATTGCCATCGATAAAATGTGGGCCAATTATCCTTCCTCCCATAATGCCGCACCATACATTAACCCGCCAAGGTTGCTGATGTTCCACTTGTTGCAGCCATCGTCGATTTTCCGTTGCCCAGTAGTGCATATTATGCCGGGTTACGTTACCGCTGTTGGTGAATGACGCTTCGTCGCTAAATACAACGCGTGCAAAAAATCTGTCATCATCCCGTAATTTCTCTTGTGCCCAGTGGCAGAACTGTACACGACCTTCAAAGTCGTCACCATGCAATTCCTGGTGCATTGAAATATGATACGGATGCAATCGATGTTATGTAGCATTCTCAACACCGACGTTTTTGAGATTCCCGATTCTCGCTCAATTTGTCTGCTACTGATGTGCGGACTAGCCGCGACAGCGGCTGAAACACCTACTTGGCCATCATCATTTGTTGCAGGTCGTGGTTGACGTTTCACATGTGACTGAACACTTCCTGTTTCCTTAAATAACGTAACTATCCTGCGAATGGTCCGGACACTTGGATGATGTCGTCCAGGATACCGAGCAGCATACATAGCAGACGCCCGTTGGGCATTTTGATCACAATAGCCATACATCAACACGATATCGACCTTTCCCGCAATTGGTAAACGGTCTATTTTAACACGGGTAATGTATCACGAAAAAAATACCGTCCGCACTGGCGGAATGTTACGTGATACCACGTACTTATACCTTTGTGACTATTACAGCGCCATCTATCACAAAGCGAAAAAAGTGGTCCAACTAAAACATTCATATTCCTTTACGTACTACACGAATATGGGGGTTCCTGTTTAAAAAAACGCAGTTGATATCCGTTTGAACTATGACAGCGCCATCTAGCGGGCCAACCATAGCGCCATCTGGTTTCCCCCTTCAACAAGCTAGACGAGATTCGTTCTTTGTAGTTTTTTCGTTTGATGCTTATTTCGCGAGATATTTTGGCGTGGTCACCATCAATGGAGAGAGAGAGAGAGAGAGAGATAGAGAGAGAGAGAGAGAGAAATGGAATACCACACATATTAAAAACTGGTACTTCCACTCAAGGTCTTCGTCTGAAATACGCTGATTTAAAAGTTCAAGTGTGTCATTAGGCAGGAGCGATAGCTTGCTGTCCTCGACCTCAATATGTCGCTGTTTGATACCACTGCTGCCAGTGCTACTGTTGCTGCTGGAGCACTTCATGGTGATGATACTAGCAATGCTACAAACAGGCTAAAATGAGATATGGGCTGCTGGTCCACCTTATACAGTTGCAGTCATGGAAGTGATGAAGCTAGTAAGAAATGGTCAGTACCAGTGTACCATTCATCTAGGATGGATGAAGCCGCCGTTTTATTGGGTAGGTTACTTCTAGGGGTGTTGTCAGCTCCTGCCATGAGCACTACATGCGTGTCTGTCTTGTTAAGAATTAATTACAATTGTTAAATTCACTCGCATCATATTTCATGTTTGCTTTCCTATGCGTCTGAAGCGCAAGTATGATAAATCTGATGTTTTAATAGTCCATGATCATCAGGTTGCAGTTGGAAGTAGAGAATATTCAAAAAGTTTCCATGATCTGAAATTTAAAGGCAACTGGTGTACCAGCAGCTAGAATTTTTAAATGTTTCAGGGACTCCTTGTTGGTTACAGATGTATGGGGCATTTTCCAAATTAATTTGTCAAGCAAAATCTTGTTCTCTCCAGTATTGACACCTCCTTCCTGGATATCTGCATTACCATCAGTTCCATTTCGTACCAAAATGAGTTTTTGCTTTACATTGATAAGGGTTCTTTTTTTGTCTTCGAAATATTCTGTCAGCATACTGAGAGATATGCATGCGCTAAATTGTTTGTTTTCGTCTTTTGATGTTGATTTTTCACCAAACAACCTGAATTTTCTAAACTTTTCAAGTCCGACTTTGATGTGGAAATATAAGTTTTTAAGGTTGATGTGATACCTACATCCGAGTACGGTCAATTCCCACCCACTTCTATTTGTTTCTTATTTCCTGATACAAAAATGTGAATTCATTACCTATAAAGTGAGATCGTCTGTAGGAATTCTATCTGCCATTTTCACAAACTTCCCTTCCAAGTATAAGAAACTCTTGTTTGGAATATCCTGGTGCTGGATCCCAGTTCTGACGTCATCGTTGTTATTAAACGTTGCTGAAGCAAACGGTGAAAGTGAGAAGTATTTTTGATGAATCATTTGGTCATCATATTTGACTGAAGCTGTTATATTGAGTGATTACATTGGTCTTGCGTGGTTTCAAGCCCAGAAACTTAGGGAACTGAGAGTTCTTTGCTGATGAAGTACTGTACTGATCGATATGTCTGCTAGTTTTATGCTGTATACCCATCCTATTTCAAATATAGTAATATTACAATTTCTTCACAGCGAAAGTCAATGAGACAATCATCTTGGTACAGAATATTCAACTCGAGATGATACAGTGTTTGAACAGTCATTGCAAGGTAAATGACGTAGGTTGGGATTTTTATTTTCTAGGCAAGGGATCTGGGAGGTCGGTTGAGTGGAAGAGATAGTGTCTTAAAAGTAGGTTATAAGATGAGTGTCAACAAAAACAAAACAAGTGTGATGGAACGTAGTCGAATTAAATCAGGTGACGCTGAGCAATTAGATTAGAAAATGAAACACAAGAGGTAATAGATGAGTTTTGTTGTTTGAGAAGCAGAATAATTGACGATGGCAGAAGTAAAGAGGATATAAAATCCAAACTGCCAGCTGCAAGTAAAGCTCACATGAAAAAGAGAAATACGTTAACATTCGAATATAAAATTAAGTGTTTGGAAGTCATTTCTGAAAGTATTCGCCTAGAGTGTAGCCTGGACGATAAAACAAGAAGAATATAGAAGCCATTGAAATGTAGTTTTACAGAAGAATGCTGGAGATAAAATAGATAGGTAGGATAACCAACGAAGAGCTGCTGAATCAAGTCGAGATGAAAAGTTCTTTGTGGCACAATTTGATTAAAAAATGGTATCGGTTGATATGATACATCCTGAAGCGTGAGGGAACCGTGAATTTCGTAATGGCTGCCAGTAGGAGGGAGGGAGGGAGGCTATAAGTTACAGAGGGAGACCGATGTTCGACTACAGTGAGCACGTTCAAATGAATGTCGGCTGTAGCTGTTATGCAGAGATAACAGAAGAATAAAACAGCAAGTGAGGAACATGTGGTTGGCTCCTCACTTATGATATCAATGGATGCGCCAGCCACCCTGCTGACATAATGAAATCTATTATTGGGTTAAAGGGCAGAAGCGACATGGAACAATGAAACACGTTTATCACATATATTTCATATGTCTTCTAAGTGTGCATATATAAATTGAAGCCCACTGCCGCAGTTCTGTTCGTATGTTCAGGCTAATCTCAGAAATTTCTGTAGCCATTTTGAAACGTTTTCACTAATAGGTAGACTAATTTACGAGGAAGATTAGTCTATATTCGTGCAAATTGGGTGAAATGTGATGAATTCCAATCACGTGGCACTATGAGAACGATGTCATTGCCGTCTAGCAATGAACAGCAGAACACCTTGGCCTCATGGTATCTCGCTCAGTCTGGCGCTGCTTTCCGAGGCTACCAATCTCACGTGGCAGAGCGTGCTTTCTACTAGTGTTATGTGGCGAAGAATGCTTCGTGGCGATGTGACGTAGCACAGGGAGCTCCGTACCAATGTTGCTGGGCTTCTTACCAATTCCGAGAGGGAAACAATGCTTCGTACCAAAGATGGGTGGCAGAGATTGCTTCATATCAACGTTGCATGTAGATGAATTCTTCGTGGCAGTGCTATATGGCAAAGGGTACGCTGCACGAGTATTACATGACAGAGGGTGATTCGTAAGGATATTGCATGGCAGGGATATTTTGTACCAGTATTGCGTGGCAAAGGGTGCTTTGTACCAATGTTGCATGGCAGATCGTGCATCCTACCAATGTTGGATCGCAGAAAGTGCTCCTTACCACTGATGTGTGGCAAATTTTGCTGCGTAGTGATATTATGTTGCAGACTGTGCTTCATACCAACACTTTGCCGCAACGGGTGTATCGCGCCGATGTTGCATGGCAGAGAGTGCTTCGTATCATTTTTGCTTGGCAAATGGTGTTCTATAGCATGTTGCATGATGGTAGGTCCTTCGTACCACCTGTGTGTGGCGGAGGGTGCTTTATATTGATGTTGTGTGGCAGAAAGTGCTTCATACTACT
Organism: Schistocerca serialis cubense; assembly: GCF_023864345.2. NCBI lineage: Eukaryota > Metazoa > Arthropoda > Insecta > Orthoptera > Acrididae > Schistocerca > Schistocerca serialis. Next base: position 1,003,439,525 of record NC_064638.1, on the reverse strand, counting down.
GCTTTGTGGCAGATGGTTCATTCTATCATTGATACATTGAACAGGGTGCTTTGTACCAGTTCTGCGTGGGATACCATTGATGTGTGGCAGAAGGCCAATCCTACCAGTGTTATGTTGAAGAGGGTGCTTCATACCAATGCTGCATGGCGGAGGGTGCTCCTTCCCAATTTTACAAGCAGAGAGTGCTTCGTAATGATGTTTCACAGCAGAGGGTGCTCTGTACTAATGTTGCATACAGGGTGCTTCAGACTGATGTTGTGTGGCTGAGAGTGCCTCTTACCATCTTGCTAGGACGAGAGTGCTTTGTGATAACTGTGCATGAAAGAGGGTGCTTTGTCCCAATGTTGCATGGCAGAGGGTCCTCTGTACTAATGTTGCATGGCAGAGGGTGCTTTATACCAGTGTTTCGTGACAGAAGTTGCCTCCTCTTGATATTGCATGGTAGAGGATGCTTCATAGCAACTTTACATTGGAAAATGCAGCAAAATATCAAACAGAAAATATAGCTCATAGCAGACTGGCACTGTAGTCAGACAGCTGGCAAGTGGCTGTAGAATGCACTCTGCACAGTGGCCCATAAACAAAATTACTGCTATATTAAATGAGTCATCACTTAGCGCTGTCAGTGTAAGGCTCTTGCTTTTTTTTCTTTATTGCAATTTGATTCCCCTGACCAATATGGGCAGGGGGGGGGGGGGGCTGGTAGCCGGCACATTCCGACGCTCTTTAGCCAAGTGACATTAAAAATAAAAAGATGAAATCATACATACAAAAGGCGATAAACAGGGAGACAGAAGAACATAATGAGGGGAGACAATGGGGGGTTAAAATACACGGAGACATTCACTCTGGTAGAGTTAAAAACAGTCCACATAAAGATGAAAAACACAGTTGGCGATGTGCGTAGCACGTAAAATTCACTGAAGTCACACGCACAAGTTAAAGGTTGGCCACAGTATTAAAACACATCAGAAAGACGACACATAAAAACCATTTCACGAGGCAGAGCACACACGACAAAGAGTAGAAACTGCTGGGAGGGACCTGCCAAGGGAGGGGAAGGTTGAGATGAGGGAAAAGAGGGAAGAAGAGGGGGCAGTGGTGGAGGAAGGCTGAAGGGGATGAGATAAAAAGAAAGGGGGTTGGGAGGCACATCAAGGGGCAAGAGATGGGGGGCGGGGGGTGGGAGAGGGAGGGGAAGGCAAGTCAGGAAGGAGTGGAGAGACATGGAAGAGGTGCACTGGAAAGGGAGGGGAACAGGAAGGAGGAAAAACTACTCAGGGGAAAGGAAAAGGAGGGGAGAGGGAGCCCTGAGGAGGGGGAGGGGGAAGGTGGGGTTAGAGTTTGTAGGAGGGATAAATACCAGGGTGAAGCTCATCATTTGGGAGGGGTAGGCGCTGGAACGTGCATTGGTGAAGGAGGTGGAGGGCATAGGGAAGGAGAGAGGGTGGGACAAAATGGTAAATGCACGGCAATGGGCTGGGGGTAGGGAGGATAGGAGACAGCAGGGGGTGATGCGGATCGAGTGTGTGGGTGGTGTACAAGGTGCAGATGTGTTCAAGTAAAAGAAGAAGATTTGGGAAGGGGATGAGGTCATAGAGAATCCGTGTGGGAGACGGGAGGCGGATAAGGAAAGTGAGGTGGAGTGCATGGTGTTTGAGGATTTGGAGGGCTTTATAGAATCTGGGTGGGGTGGAGATCCAGGAAACACTGGTATAACAAAGGATGGGATGGATAAAGGGTCTGTAAGTGTGAGAAATGGTGGAAGGATACAGTCCCAATGTATGGCCAGACAGGACTTTGAGGAGGCGGAGACTGTTGTGGGCTTTGTGTTGGATTGTAAAGGGATGGGGAGTCCAGGTGAGGCGATGGTTGAGGGTGAGGCCAAGGTATTTTAGGGTAGGAGTGAGTTGAATAGGATGATCGTAAACAGTAAGGTAAAAATCGTGGAAATGGTAGGATGAGGTGGTACGACCTATGATGAGTGCCTGGGTCTTGGAAGGGTTGACGCAAAGGAGCCACTGGTTGCACCAGGCAGTTAACTGGTCGAGTTGGGTTTGAAGGGTGTGTTGAGACCATTGAAGGGTAAGATAGAGGGCGAGGAAGGCGATGTCATCAGCAAATGGAGGAGGTGAATAGCTAGGGAAGGTTTGGGTGTATCTGCAGCATACAAGAGACAAAGGAAAGGAGAAAGGATGGAACCTTGGGGCATGCACATGGTGGGATAGAATGTAAGACATAGGAGGGACGACAGGAGAGGAAGGAAGGAACGAGATGGACGAAATTGATGGGAAGGGCATAGGTCTGGAGTTTAAAGAGGAGCCCAGATGCCAGACGCTGTCATAGGAATTCTGGAGATCGAGGGAAACAAAGATAGCAGAATAATGGGAGTTAAGTTAGAGGGAAAGAAGATTGGTAAGGTTAAGGAGATGGTTGTCAGCTGATAGTGGGGGCCAGAAGCCACACTGGGTACGGGGATGGAGGTGGTGCTTGTTAAGGTGGCGATGTATATGACAGGAGACTCAAAGATCTTACTGAAAGTGGAGATGGGACGATAGAAAGAGGTGTCAGAGGGGGGTTTGGTGGATTAGAGACCAGCAGGACATGGGAAGTCTTCCCCAGGTTAGAGTGAAAGCCAGTGGAGAGAATGACATTATACAAGGCGGGAGGACTCCTTGAGGTGGTGGTAGGTGACACCATCATGACCAGTGGTGGTATTGCGTTTGGAGCAGAGTATGATTTTGATGTTGTGTGCTGTGATGAGTGTTTATGTCTGACAGGGTAGCTGATCCAAGTACTGAAAACAGACAGTGAGAGACAGGTTGGAGGTATCAGAGTATTCAAGGACTGTGGGAAAGAGAAAACGTGGGGATCGTTGGGAATGGAGAAGACCTTGGAGAGGTGAGAAGCAAAATGGTTAGCCTTACTGAGGTTGTCAGGGAGGGGACGGTCGTCATGGAGAAGGGGGTAATGTGGGGCGGGATGGCTACCAGTAAGACGGTGGAAGGCAGGTCAGTACTTGGAGGAGCTGAGAAGGAGAGCAGAGTTGACTTGTGTATATGTCTGGCGCCAGTCCCGCCGTTTCTGTGCTGTTAAGTGGTTGTGGATGTGCCATTGTAATTGCTGGTGGCGAAGGAGTGTATCACAGTCATTCACAGAGAAGGACGGCCTCTGGAGGAGAGTAGGACGGTGAGGGTAGATATATTTGATAGGAATGTCAGTGATGGTCTTCTGGAGGAAGGACGAGGCATGGATGACGTCAGCAGAATATTGAAAGGTGAGTGGGTGACTTTTGACCTGTGAGGCAATGCATTCCTAGTAGGTATCCCAGTCGGCTCGACCGTAATCATGGACGGACTTTCGAGGGGCAGCAGGCCAGGGGCAGGAGGTGGGTGATGAGCTGAGGAGATGGTGAGAAGGACTGGGAGGTAGTCGCTACCAATGGGGTCGAGGATGTTGGCAGCGATTTGCCCCCAACCACCTGCATCTGACCCTTCATGAATGACAACATCGTCGGCAGTGCCATCACCTGCACCATTGAATACACAGCTTGCATCAATACCCGGGCCTTTGTCAGCAGCAACACTACCACTGGCATCCTCAACACCTGAAACAGCATGAAGTGAGTGGTGATGCCATAACCATAACTGTGCCTTCAACCTGTCTCCAGCACTTGGACTGTCTCAAACACTGGCACCAGGACCATAAACATCTGGATGGATACACTGGAGTTTAATACAATCGTACATTGGCCAGCAGCAGTTTCTCCATCCTTCCTGGTAGCAAGGATGAGGCTCAAGTATGTCACACTACAGCTTTATTGTATTCAATGATTTTAGGGCGTTTGAAGATAGGATATAATTTGCCCACATCAATAATACAGTCAGGAAACACGACTGTATCCCTTACCTAAACACATGCCTATTCATTTTGGAAATGGAAATTTCCAGGACTGTGAATAATATGTAGTATCCTGCCATTAAGTGTAGTGCTATGCTGTGAGTTCTTTCTTTCACTGAAACCTGAAGGTGTTTATGGGTACTCCATCACGCATAAGCGAGGTAAAAATTGCATATCAAGGCTCAGTTGCTGAGTGGTTTGGAAAATCTATCTGAATTTCATACAGGCCAAATTCTGTGGAGTCCATGAAAACGATCCTGGGGAATGTCTTAGTAGAGTACTGTATTCGGACATTAGTATATATTCGTTTGATTCAGTCTGTTGGGGATGTTTTTATACATTTTTTCAAAAGGCTACAACTGATGAAAAGAGAATTATTACTATCCAAAATTACAAGAGCTATTACTTTGCATGCTCGCATCTAGCTTCTGAGAGAAATTACAAGAAAGCTGCAAGGAATGCAAGTAAAAACCAGATGGACACTATTTGTGAATATTACAAACACGGTACTATTGATTCCCCATAAAACTCTAGGATGCTGTTAAATTAAAGAAGCAGAATCCCTGTACATTTGTAAGTTTTCGGTCTGGATGAATGCAAGTCAGATAAGCACAATGATGATGGTGTGCGGAATAACGTTAAGCATAAAGTTGTTGGACCTCTTCACTTTTTGCTGCTCAGTGTGTGACGAATGCAGATTTGTTGTTAATCTCTCAGGGTGAGAAACTACACTGTTGCTGGACGACAAATATATCCCACCAATTCACTTGAGTGAAGACTGTCATAAATGGCGTTTTTGTCCTAGTTGCCTGAACCCGTTTTCTACAAGGGAGTCATAAAAATGCACTGGATTCCTCTACACAGGATCAGGTACATATATAGATGTCTACTGAAGTGAATGACATCTTAAAGTTTAAGAATTTTCTCCATGAGGAGCGAGTATCCTCTGTTGTAATGCCGACTTCGAGTGCCTTCTCGCTGCTGTAGCATGTTGTGAGGGTGATCCCACTGCTTCACATACTTCTCTCACAGAACGACATGTACTTTTTTTGGTAGTGTATCTGGTTGTATGTGCATATGACTCGAGTCATAATTATTTGGATCATCCATTGGGGAATCTCAAGCAAGATTGTTTCTCTCAGAGCTTGAAGAACTTGCAAACAAAGTTGATGTGGCTCATCATACCATCGTTCCTATGACCAACATGAAGGAAGATGCGTTACTGTATGAGAAAGCAGTTGATAACTATAATTAGTTAATATAGCTGTGACAATGGACACTCAATGAGTGTTTGGCCGGAGTTCAACATCTTGTATGACACGTATCTAAATTTCACACGTACCAGTTCAATTGAGAGTTAGGAAAAACTGGGCTAGTTAATGCTTTCAACACAACTGGATATGCAGCTGATAATCCTTATGGCGTAAAGCTAGCTAACAATAAGGTTATTATCTTGATGAACGATGAGGCGAAAGGGTCGCTCTCTGCTCATAAATGTATGTGTACAGAGACAGGTAACACCTTTAGATGGGCTAAGGATGTGCAGTATGCGGCCTCAGTGGCATTCATGCTAATTGATCACTTGAGGCACCTGCGTGGTGATGTTGGTGACACTATGTGTGGCCATGTGCTACATTCTATGTTCAAATGTGTGTGAAATCTTATGGGACTTTACTGCTAAGGTCATCAGTCCCTAAGCTTACACACTACTTAACCTAAATTATCCTAAGGACAAACACACACACACACCCATGCCCGAGGGAGGACTCGAACCTCCGCCGGGACCAGCCGCACAGTCCATGACTGCAGCGCCGTAGACCGATCGGCTAATCCCGTGCGGCTACATTCTATGTCGCACCTAAAATTGATCTGTCATATCACGATGATAAGTAGATCATTTGTGAGTATGGGATCAAGAACCCTCCTTACTCACACTACTCACCTGAGTGATAGAGGGTGGAGTATGTGTTGTATGTCTAGAGGAGATGGATGTGTGTTAGTGGAATCATATGACTCACTTTTCATACGGAGTATATACGTGTATAGGTGTGGACATACACACACACACACACACACACACACACACACACACACACACAACCACACACGTTTGTGTGTGTGTGCTTGCGCATATGTAGGTTCACATACTACGTATGTGAGTGCATACCGTATATGTTAGTTAGAATGACTGTACGCTGTATGTGTGAATTAAATTGTTTACATACTATGTACGTGAGCTAGTGTAGTTTTTCCTGCTGCTGGAGCTACAAAGTAAGATCGTATTTTTTTATATTATATCTCACAGAAAACTGTAAAGTGTAAATATTTCATGTCATTTGTTACAACGTTGATGTTAGACTTATTTTTACACTTTAAAATTGCGTTATAACATTGTAAAGTGTACTATGACAATTCCAAACTGTAAAAATAGGTTCAAGATGCTGAAAACATGTAAGTGCTTCAATCTGTAAAAAACATGTTAAGCTGTTCCAACATGTGATCTCTATTATGTATAATTTTTTTGTACACTGTTAAATATTTTGTATATATTGTAAAACTTTGATAAATATTGTACACAGTTTTGTGCTTTCTTTTCTGTAAAAACATGTTATTTGCACCATGAATTGTATGAATTGTTATATGTGATATATATGCAGGGCATTCATTTTAACTGAAGTGACAGAAATATCCCGAAAATAATTTAACAATTTCAATTTGTTTGCCTCGGAGAGTGACATCCAATGATACTACAATCGCCTCCCACAACACCTCATGCGTCAGTGGCGGGGGGCAACTTTGAAATCTTGGATAGAAACCTCCGTTTCTTTTGTTTAGTTTTGCAGATTACGATTCTGCGACAAAATATACATCCGCTTTGTCTGAAGCATTTTCTTTCTTTTGTATCAGATGGGGCTGTAATCGGAGGAATAGAAATGGGTACACATTCGTAATTTACAACATGCTTCTTATTGACCCTTGAATATCCTGTGGCACATAGGACCCTACCTCCATGTTTCGAGGGTAGGACAGGTCAGTATTTCACAACTTCTAACCGGAAACCCCATTCGCAACGTTGTCTCCCTCCCACATATCGAACGGGGTGTTGCTCGATGCGCCATCGTGCTTGTGGCTCCAGACAAACTCTACTCTACTTTTCCAATTAGAGTACAGTTATTTCATTAGCGTCTCCTGTAACACGTTTTCTTCACTTCCTTTTGCCGGTCTATACGCTGCCATCGGACATAAAAGCGTACACAACCTTGCAAAAGAGCGAACGAGAGCGAGCTTTCTCTGGAAAACGTTTGGCGTACAAAGCACCAGCAGCGGCAACATTTGTCCTACGTTCTCTGTAAATCAGGATCGTTTCAATTTTTTCTTCTGTTATTGCAACATTCATCGCCTACTTGTATTTCTTTTCTCCAAATGACAGGTAGGTGTGCAGGCAATAAACACTGCGCAAGTATTGTAATGTATAGAGCCGCTATCCGTTCTACGTGTTCACGATATGTGGTCTCCCGTCGCAGTGAACTGCCTGTTATGATACATCGTATTTCGCTACATGGCCACGGTGGCGCATTTAATAGTCTCCTGTTCTGTATATTAGAGGCATACAACATTGCGAATGGGGTTTCCAATTAGAAGTTATGAAATACTGGCCTGTCCTACCCTCGAAGCATGGAGGTGGGGTCACACATTCCATAGGATATTCAGGGGCCACTGAGTAGCATGTCGTAAATTACGAATGTGTACCCATTTCTGTTCCTCCGATTACAGCGCAATCTGTGGCCACACGAAGAAAATGCTTTAGACAAAACGGACGTAGATTTTGCTGCAGAATAGTAATTTTCAGTAAAAAACGGGGGTTACCATTGAAGGTTTAAAAGTTGCCCCCGTCACCCATGGACAGGATGGGGTGCGGGCCGAGCGTGGTATCGGTGGGTGGTCTCTCTCGAAGTCAGACAAACTGGAATTATAACTTTTTTGATTAGATGTGTAGCTCTGGAGTTATTTAGTGTCTTCAGTTGAAATGAACACACCGTTCATTTAAAATTAATCATTTACAACAACTGAATAGAAATTGCTAGGCCATACAATGCACAGCTATATCTCCATTACATGCTTATTTTCTACTAGAAGGGGCCCATTTATACTCATACTTCATTAACAGTGTTGTTGGGTTGCAATATGTCATTTTTTTATACTTAGCACAAATGACCTAGGTACTGTGCCATGTGGTTAGAACTGGAAACTGTCTTATAGTTCATGATATAGAAACCATACAGGCTGTGTCATCTATGGAATGTTTGTACATCCACACACAATAAAAAATTTTTTTCATCGCCTCAGTTCCCAGAACTCCTGAAAGTAGACGTTGGCTGTGGATATAGTATCACAGACACAGTCCCTTTGACTGTTCAGAGATGTCACTAAACCCGCCCAAACATACACTCCTGGAAATTGAAATAAGAACACCGTGAATTCATTGTCCCAGGAAGGGGAAACTTTATTGACACATTCCTGGGGTCAGATACATCACATGATCACACTGACAGAACCACAGGCACATAGACACAGGCAACAGAGCATGCACAATGTCGGCACTAGTACAGTGTATATCCACCTTTCGCAGCAATGCAGGCTGCTATTCTCCCATGGAGACGATCGTAGAGATGCTGGATGTAGTCCTGTGGAACGGCTTGCCATGCCATTTCCACATGGCGCCTCAGTTGGACCAGCGTTCGTGCTGGACGTGCAGACCGCGTGAGACGACGCTTCTTCCACTCCCAAACATGCTCAATGGGGGACAGATCCGGAGATCTTGCTGGCCAGGGTAGTTGACTTACACCTTCTAGAGCACGTTGGGTGGCACGGGATACATGCGGACGTGCATTGTCCTGTTGGAACAGCAAGTTCCCTTGCCAGTCTAGGAATGGTAGAACGATGGGTTCGATGACGGTTTGGATGTACCGTGCACTATTCAGTGTCCCCTCGACGATCACCAGTGGTGTACGGCCAGTGTAGGAGATCGCTCCCACACCATGATGCCGGGTGTTGGCCCTGTGTGCCTCGGTCGTATGCAGTCCTGATTGTGGCGCTCACCTGCACGGCGCCAAACACGCATACGACCATCATTGGCACCAAGGCAGAAGCGACTCTCATCGCTGAAGACGAAACGTCTCCATTCGTCCCTCCATTCACGCCTGTCGCGACACCACTGGAAGCGGGCTGCACGATGTTGGGGCGTGAGCGGAAGACGGCCTAACGGTGTGCGGGACCGTAGCCCAGCTTCATGGAGACGGTTGCGAATGGTCCTCGCCGATACCCCAGGAGCAACAGTGTCCCTAATTTGCTGGGAAGTGGCGCTGCGGTCCCCTACGGCACTGTGTAGGATCCTACGGTCTTGGCGTGCATCCGTGCGTCGCTGCGGTCCGGTCCCAGGTCGACGGGCACGTGCACCTTCCGCCGACCACTGGCGACAACATCGATGTACTGTGGAGACCTCACGCCCCACGTGTTGAGCAATTCGGCGGTACGTCCAGCCGGCCTCCCGCATGCCCACTATACGCCCTCGCTCAAAGTCCGTCAACTGCACATACGGTTCACGTCCACGCTGTCGCGGCATGCTACCAGTGTTAAAGACTGCGATGGAGCTCCGTATGCCACGGCAAACTGGCTGACACTGACGGCGGCGGTGCACAAATGCTGCGCAGCTAGCGCCATTCGACGGCCAACACCGCGGTTCCTCGTGTGTCCGCTGTGCCGTGCGTGTGATCATTGCTTGTACAGCCCTCTCGCAGTGTCCGGAGCAAGTATGGTGGGTCTGACACACCGGTGTCAATGTGTTCTTTTTTCCATTTCCAGGAGTGTATAAACAACCATGCAAGAGCAGCGGCTACTAGACGAGGGGTCCTACAGCCAATCAGTTCCAGTCATTCCACCAGGAAAGAGGTACACGGCTCATGTTGTCTGTAGTTCAACCATGCCTAAACGGTCAATACCGCGGTTCTATCGCGTCCGCATTGTTACTTTGTGCCAGCAAGGGCTCTCAACAAGGGAAGTGTCCAGGCGTCTCGGAGTGAACCAAAGCGATGTTGTTCGGACTAGGAGGAGACACACAGAGAGACAGGAACTGTCAATGACGTGCCTCGCTCAGGCCGCTCAAAGTCTACTACTGCAGTGGATGACCGCTACCTACCTACTCGGAGGAACCCTTACAGCAAAGCACCACGTTGAAAAATGCCTTTCGTGCAGCCACAGAATGTTGTATTACGACTCAAACTGTGCGCAATATGCTACATGATACGCAACTTCACTCCCGACGTCTTAGGCGAGGTTCGTCTTTGCAACCACAACACCATGCAGCGCGGTACCGATGGGCCCAACAACATGCCGAATGGACCACTCAAGATCGCATCACATTCTCTTCACCGACGAGTGTCGCATATGCCTTCAATCAGACAATCGTTGGAGACGTGTTTGGAGGCAACCCGGTAAGGTGAACGCCTTAGACACACTGTCCAGCGACTGCAGCAAGGTGGAGGTTCCTTGCTGTTTTGGGGTGGCATTATATGGGGCCGACGTACGCCACTGGTGGTCATGGAAGGCGCCGTAGTGGCTGTACGATACGTCAATGCCACCCTCCCACCGATAGTGCAACCTTATCGGCAGCATATTGACGAGGTATTCGTCTTCATGGACGGCAATTCGCGCGCCCATCATACACATCTTGTGAATGAGTTCCTTCAGGATAACGACATCGCTCGACTAGAGTGGTCAGCATGTTCTCCAGACATGAACCCTATCGACAATGCCTAGGATGGATTCAAAAGGGCTGTTTATGCACGACCCGAACCGCCATTGAGGAGTGGGACCATCTGTACCAACAGTGCCTTGAGGAACTTGTGGATGGTTTGCCACGACCAATACAGGCATGCATCAACGCAAGAGGACGTGCTACTGGGTATTAGAGGTACCGGTGTGTACAGCAATATGGACTACCACCTCTGAAGGTCTCGCTGTATGGTGATACAACATGCAATGTGTGGTTTTCATGAGCAATAAAAAGGACAGAAATGATTTTTATGTTGATCGATATTCCAATGTTCTGTACAGGTTCTGGAACTCTCGGAATCGAGGTGATGCAAAACTTTTTTTGATGTGTGTATTACACTACGTTTCTGCGGTGATGTGTGAGATTGCCGACCACTGCCCACACTACACACCAACTGTCATGCAACAGGCTGTGAGATGAATAACACATGTAGCCTACCCTCTTGGCAGCACAGCATCCACAACCAGCATGGCGGTGGCTGTTTGCTGCAGAATTCAGAACCTCTATGGTGCACACAGGCACAGGGATGGCGAGGACAGTGGGGGCTCTTCCTGCTACAGCATTGCTTAACTAAAGATACAGTTGTTTCTATCCTGTACTCCTATACACACACCATAAATGTTTAAGTATCACACAGTTTAAGTTTAGGACATTTTGGCTTGGGGAATTAGAGTCGAGCTTTTTAAACTTAGAACATGATTCTAAACTTAGAACAAGTGGCGTGGCAACCATGTTGCCTGCGGCAGTGAGCTGGGAAATCTGATAACCATTCAGGCTGTACCAGTATACCCACATCCATCATGTTAGATCACCATCTTGGATTCTAAACTCAACAATGCAGGATGCGCTGGTATCCTCAGCTTTGTTATCTTGATCACTGTCTTGTATTTAGCTGATCTTGCAACCGTAACGACCGTTTCCAGTATCCTCAGATCCACCTCTTTGATTCTAAGTTAGAGCCATGCAAGCTGTGCGAGTATCGTCAGGTTTGCCATCTTCGATCGCCATCGTGGATTTAATTAACCTGGCGGCAATGTAGGCTGCATCAATATCCTCAGGTCCAGTATTCTTGATTGCCATCTTGCATTTGAGAGACACGGAAATCATACAGGCTGTGTCAGTAACCCTAGGTCCACCATCTAGGATTTTCCCACACTTAGGACAATTGCTCATTTGCCATTTTTGAATTTCCACCGTTTTATACATAGCACAAAAGGTATGTGACTTGAGATCGGTGGGTGAAACACAAGTGGTCTGTTACATCAGACGGGTTGGTGAAACCCTATAGAATAATTGGACTGTTTTTAATTTCCTGCCATTTTCTGAATTTCGCGCCGTTTTGTACTTAGGGGAGTTCGCCTAGGGGAGGGGATTGTGAGGACGGGATGGGGGAAATATAACCATCCCAGTAATGGTACAACCCCTTACTAACGGCAACTAATTTGTATAGTGTAGCTTAGAATCGTGTTATTCATGTGAATTAGAAAGAAGGTTGGGAGTGACAGCTTGTGCCGGCTTCATCTGAAAAGCACTGTTCTCGATGAGGTCAATAGAGATGGATTCAGACCAGCTTTGTCTGCTGCTCTAACAACTGATCTAGCACTTTTAAGTGACGTGAGTTACACACTGCAGTATTTGTTAAACATGAACAATAGATCCTTATGTAAAAGGCTAAATGAATCATAATGTCACTATCGTACTCTTTTGGTAATGCAATGATTTCACTGGCATTCATTTTCTGATAATGAAGATTTCTTTGGAGGAAAATACATCTGCGCATTAACATTTTCGTTTGTGAAACTTGTGTGCACATCACAGAAACTACTTAGCTTTTTTCCTCCAAAACACATTTAATATTGATTCCGCTACAGTTAGTATTCGATTGAAACTTCCTGGCAGATTAAAACTGTGTGCCCGACCGAGACTCGAACTCGGGACTTTCCCGAGTTCGAGTCTCGGTCGGGCACACAGTTTTAATCTGCGAGGAAGTTTCATATCAGCGCACACTCCGCTGCAGAGTGAAAATCTCATTCTAGTATTCGATTGTTTAACTGATCCATTTAGTTTACTTTTTAATAACAACATGTGAAAACTGTTCACAACACATCGCCAAAATAAGGACAGTACCTAAGTAATCTGTATGTATTTTCATTCTTTAGACCTCTTGTGAAAAGCGAGATGAGTCACTGGAAGCTGCTGCCAAGTACCTGCCAGAACGTGTTTGATCGACAGCAAAGGGAATGTGCCCGGTTTTTACTTGACGTTGGTTCTGGTTAGAATAAAAACAAGTAAATGAGTGATGTAAGTTTGTAACACGCCCGGGAGTACAAATGGGTGGGGGTGGTACCTTAAACTGCTTGTCGTTTAGTGACCGTTTCTTTTCTTGACCGTGCGCCCTGTACACACCACGTACCTGGTAATCCCGCGGCGGTCTTACTGTTCTGCTCCACACTGCTGCTGGCTTGCCTGCAATTATTTATCGAAATATGCAAGCGAATAAGGGGAGCCACTCAACGTTAAAACACAACACTGTTCGACGTCTGGTATGAACAACTACATTCTGAGACGATTAAAGGAAAATCGCAGGTTGCACTGTTTACATTTCAATTCAGAAGTGTTATCCCAATTAATGGATGATTAAGAGTCCACAAAATATCATTTAGACGAGCGTACGCGTAACCGACACGACGCGGGTGATTGTTGATGATGCGGAAGCCGAATGATCGAACGAAAGTTCTTACGCTCGTCACACATACAGATACCTGGTAATAGTCCTCCTTGTACTAGTAATGATATAACACTGTTAGTAAAGTTAATTTTTCATTTCTCAGTTCTCACTTGTACGAGCGTGCGCGTAATCGTCGCAGGGCGGCTGATTGTTGATAATGCGAAAACGTGATGATCGAACACATGTCCTCACGCTCGCTGCAAGACACTGCACTCTTCTATAGTAAGTAATTTTTACTGATTCATATTGGTTCATTCTGGGAGACCGAACACGGCGCGGATGATCGATGCTGTGCGACGCGCAACGAGGGGATACATAAATACGTTATCGACGGCACTGCTCATTTTTTCATTACTTCTTGACACACTTTCCTCTGAATCACTTCCATATTTCATCGTTTTACTGTAACAGCACTTGTAGCAACACTTCAACCTGAATACTAAAAAAAAACCCTACACACTACACAACATAACAGTACCGTTTCCCGCGTTCGACTCACTACAGTCGCGGCTGCCTGCAAAGATACTCCAAAAATAAGCCAGCGATATGACAATACGCTTACAGGTTTATCAACAAAAGCAAAACAGGAGTAATCCAATGTTCCTGAGGGAATTAGAATAGAAAATGAGAGGCTAAAGTTGTAGATTAGTTTTACTATCGGGGCAGCAAAGTAACTCACAGTTGCCAAACTAGAGAAGATATAAAATGCGAAACGGCAGTTGCAAGAAAGGCAGTTCTGAAATAGAGATGTATTTTAATAATAAATATTAATTCAGGTGTTAAGAAGTCTTTTCTGAAAGTATTTATTTGGAGTGAAGCTTTGTACAGAGATGAAACATGCACAATAAATAGTGAAAACATGCAAGTCATAGTTGGTTTTGTGGTGCTACAGAAAAACGGATAACTCATGAAGATGTACTGATCAGAATTGGGGAAAGATATATTTGCGTCTCAAACAGTCTGAAATAAGGGATCAGTTGATAAGACACATCCTGAGGCATCAAGGAACAGTCAATTTCATCAAGGAGGGGAGTGCGGCAGGGAAAAACTGCAAGGTATAGCAACAATAAGCAGGTTCAACTGGATGTATAATAACAATCTTGCATTTGAAGACCTCAAACGGTTCTGGTAGCATTACGCGACAGAGCGAACCGTATACACGGCCAAAGCAAGAACAAAGTGGATCACGTGTCTAGGTACAGTCTCATTTCAGTTCAAAATAGTGCGCGTTGTTACCGAGCAGTCAAAATACGTAAAACTATCGCTACGTGATTCAAAATGTTAAAACTGTGTAGGTCGATGATCTGAAAGTTATGGGAGGAGGAATACAGTACTTAGTTGGTTTCAAACATTTACCTCAAGGTAGAAGAAGAAACGGCAAAGCGACCGCTACAGTCCTGTCTCGGGCATGGATGTGTGCGATGTCCTTTGGTTAGTTAGGTTTAAGTAGTTCTAAGTTCTAGGGGACTGATGACCTCAGAAGTTAAGTCCCATAGTGCCCAGAGCCATTTTTTAGAAACGGCAAAGCTGACAAAATAAATATGCCATTGACGGTGTGGATAAATGTGTTGTTACTCAGCAATTTATTCAGTGTTGTGAATAATACAAAGAAATACCAACTTTGCGAAATCTCCGTTGCCTTTATCACAAAGAAAATTAATGTAGTTCAGAGTTAACAAAGAAACCCAATTAAAGATGGTCTGAATGTGGATTTGATTTTAAAAGATCCAAGGATAAAAGAGACATTATTTGCGAACGGGATAAAATACTTTCAGAAAAGATGTACTACATCAGATTAAAAAAATAAATAAATAAACAACTAAACTCAAATTTCCAGTGGTTTAGTCAGACGAAACTTGGATTAATATACATTACATTGTGAATAAATGTGGCCATAATGATACTGTACGGGACGTATTGTCAACCAAATGAGCTCCTCAGTTTTAATTGTTGTGCCATGTTAAGTATTAACGTATAGCCGTGTAGCATTTGACAGCTCTCCACTTGTTTACACTGTTACTATTCTCCAACTATGAATCTCGGGTGTAAACACGATTGTGCTGCCACCCTTTACCGGATCTGCATTTCGCTCCGCCGGATAATACTTGACTTCAGCGGCGAGTAACTGCACACCTCTACGTTCCTAGTACACTGATCGAGAAAGTGTCGCAATTCCAAACAATAATTTATGTACAGTAATGAAATTTGGGTAGTACATTTGTCTAGAGCCGGCCGCGGTGGTCTAGCGGTTCTGGCGCCGCAGTCCGGAACCGCGGGACTGCTACGGTCGCAGGTTCGAATCCTGCTTCGGGCATGGGTGTGTGTGATGTCCTTAGGTTAGTTAGGTTTAAGTACTTCTAAGTTCTAAGGGACTTATAACCTAAGATGTTGAGTCCCATAGTGCTCAGAGCCATTTGAACCATTTGTCTAGATAACGCTTGTAAGTGATTAATACGGAAAGATCACAGGTAAATGTAAGCGCAAGACAAGCCACTGAAAACGTAAAATGCTAATACGTCAATAACCGATATAGCCATCAGAATGCTAATGTGCATGCATTGCGATGTACAGGTGCAGGATGTTAGTTTGTGGGATGGCGTTCCACGCCAGTTGCACTTGGTCGGTCAATACAGCGTCGGTTACTGCTGTTTTTGGATGAATTGGAGTTGTCGTCCGATGATGTCATATGTGCTTGACTGGAGACAGACCTAGTGATCGAGCAGGCCAAGGCAACATGTTGTCAGTCTGTAGAGCATGTTCTGTTATAACAGCTATATGTGGGCGAGCGTTATCCTGTTGGAAAATGCCCCCTGGAATGCTGTTCATGAATGTCAGCACAACAGGTCGAATTACTAGAATGAAGTACAAATTTCCAGTCAGGGAGCGTGTTATAATTACGAGAGTGCTCCTGCTGTCATACGAAATCGCACCCGACACAGTAGCTCCAGTTGTAGGTCCAGTGGGTCTAGCATATAGATAGGTTGGTTGCAGGCGCCCTCAACTAGCCTCCCTCTAGCCAACACACAGTCATCACTGGCACCGAGGCAGACCCAGATTTATTCAGAAAACTCAACAGACCTCCATCCTGTCCTCTAGTGAGCTGTCGCTTGGTGCCACTGAATTCGCAAATGGTGGTACTGTGGGGTCAGTGGAATACTCGCAACGAAGCTGTACTTGAAATATTTGTACAGTTTGTTGTGCCACTGTGGTAGCAACTGCTGTTCGGTTTACTGCCGCAGATGCTGTGCGATGAGCCGGAACTGTACACCGAGCACAATGGTCTTCCCTCTCGGTAGTGCCACGTGGCCGTCCGGAGTCCGGTTTTTCGCTGCAGCAATCATGTACAGTGGCTACTTTCCTACCAAGTCTGTATGCAGTATCGCAGAAGAAACATCCAGCTTCTCGTAGCCCTGTTACAAGACCTCGTTCAGATTCAGTGAAGTGTTGATAATGGCGTTTTTTGTCGCCTTGAAGGCTTCTTGACAAACTTCAGTTCACCACATCCACTCTCAAACGCAACTGACGCTCACGACCGTTACAACATGTATTTAACTCAAACCTGATTTGCTTCCTCGTAGTGTTGCTAGCGCCACTCTCATGCGACTGGAGTGAAATTTGAATAGACGTCATCTTTCAGACGTAGAAACACGCTCAACAACTTACGTATATGTAGCACAACTCTTTCTTGATGTTGCAATTTTTTCCCGTCAGTTTAAATGGCGGTAGTACAGGGTGTCGTAAAATATGTGTTCGAAAGTGTTTGTCTACTGTGGACCTATTGTCATGGTGAGACGAGCCTTCAACAGTCAATTTGATCTAAGAACAGCACTATTCTCAGTCACTTCTCTGTGAGATTACAGTACTGAAAAAAGTCCAATTGTGATGACAGAATTAAGCACCCTACGGTAAGGATTTTGTGTAATGTTTTTTTACATGTTTTTTAACAGGTTTATCCCCACATGACTCAATGAACGACCACCCAGGACCAGCCTCAGCTGAAAACCTGCAAAATGTGGAACGAGTGAGAACCCTGTTCAGTGAGAAGGCCACAACATCTAAAAGACATACAGCACAGTATCCCAGGGTGTCACAACTGTTTCTTAAACTTTTCCCATTCACGTTCCACATGTGCCAACCTCTGAAGGACAATGCTGAGGATCAACGATATTCTTTCGAAAATGAGATCACTGAGGTCTGTAAAAATGAAACAGTCGTTAATGACCAAGTTTAATGATGAGGCACACTTCTATCTCCATGGGGACGTCAACAAACAGAACTGGCTCCACTGGGCTACTGTGAATCCACACGTTCAAGCTGCTGGGCATGGAGTGGAATGGCCCCCTTATATCCCGATCTCAAACCATACGATTATTTTATTTGGGATTACGTAAAGGACAGAGTTTTCGAAGATGCACCTGCAGCACCCCAGGACCCTAGTAAGGCAATTTCCAGAAATATTCGTGCAGCTGAAAATGGCGATCTTTAGCAATTCATCAAGGAATTCAGTTAAAGACTCTGCACACTCGTTGTTGCAGGAGAAGAGGACTCTGAAAACCTTTTCTATTAAGTTTCAGGTTGTTCGTCGTACATAATTTTAAAACTAGGGCAGCTACAGCTAAAGTAGTTATACGTAATTGATTGACCAATTCATAGAGTGTAACAGGTGTTTACATACAAGTGTTAAAACTATTAAAATATATAACTGAATGAAAAGTCCAATAACGTCCAATAGCTTCGCGACCATAATTCCTTAGCAGAGCACTAGCAGCGCGCTTCTCTTACGTGTTGCCCGCGTTAATTCGATTTCTTTAACCATTTCGTTATGCGGACGGCAGGCACCGCACACGCTCCGGCAACACACTGGACACCTGGTAGCTTGTGTTGTTTGTCAGCTGCTACGATTACTATTATGTTGGTGACAAACACACATCAGCCTGTCGGCTTCTGTTAAGTTTGACCGTCAGCATAGGCTTCTTACTTTCGATCATTGGTGCCCCCCCCCCCCCCCCCAACAACATGCTAAAACTAATTTTTCATTGTATTTATATACATCAGTTTTAATAATCTTCATCCTTAACTTTATTTTATTCTTCAATCATGCCAGGACACAATATTTTCCCGGATTACATTTACGGGGGCATCGTCTGTTGCTTGACACAGGCCCACATACACATTTTAATCGGCAAATGATGACAGTTCGTGATATAAACAGAACTTAGCCCCTTTTTTGACAATTGTTCCAAGTTTCATGGGGACGGTTCCCATCTCTCTTTAACTTTAGTGCTTCACTGTTTTTAATCAAGGATCAGTTTCTGATTCCTAATTCTATTCCTTGCTTTTTTTAAACTGGACATTCATCACTGATGGTGGTTTTTATCAACTGAGGAAGACTGGGAACTTTTCGCAGCCACTCCAACTGTTTCTCTGCGGCGTTCTGTAACGACTCCCTATGCCATAACACTTGTAATAACCTTCTTTAGGTACGAAATTACAAATTTTATTTATTAAATACATAGAGATTCGTTCTTTATACGGCGTGTGTGATCCACACCTTGTTTTCTAACTAGATGCGTACCATTTTCTTCGTTGTCTACGTCTACTCATTCAGTCTTTTAAGGCATCTCAGATAACTTCATTTCTCCATTATCAAAGTACTGATTTACAAAAATTTTCTGTAAGAATATACACCAGAAGATGCCGCTAATCGACTTAAATAAACACAGCTACAGCGGACTATCAGATTTTTCATTCAGTTTCATGTTTTAACAGTTTTAACTTCTGTACGTAATACCTATTATACTGAATGAATTCGTCAATCAGTTATGTATGGCTGCTATAGCATGAATATGATAACAAGAATATGTCACCAGATGTTATGTCGTAGGAGCCAAAAATCTAATAAAACCTTTTCCGCGCCACGCTGTAGGACCTCTTTCGGTAATCAAACCAACCGTGTGTGTGTTGTGTAGTGAGAAAAATTGTAATTGCCTCGTTAGCTGTCTCGCGAATCTCTGTATGCCTTTAGGAAGCACGGAGTCACTGGCATCGGTGGACGTGGTGTCCACTGCGAGGATGAATATGAGACGCGAACGGGCCTCCCTCCTTTCTCTGCCCGCCCTTCGAGCCGAGCAGGAAATAATGCAGGAAGCTGCCGTTCGTTGCGGCTCGTGGCCTGTGTAATATTGAGCCGGTGGCGGACCGTGTGTTGACCGCAGCCGGTAGCTGATCTTACCACTACTTTGCTCCGACAACATTTGCCGCCTGTGATTGCCGCTGCATTATACAGCCGCTGCGATTACCTGATTCACAGCGCGTCACCTTTCCAAACAACTTTGTCACTTCGTCGGCGGCCGGCGCGGCCGCCCTGAATTGCATCTGCAATGTGCGCACGAGGCCGCTTCTCGGCGCCGGGGTAAACTTCCCCATTCGGCAAACGAGCGCATCCGGTGGGCGCAGGACCGCGCTTTGTTACAGCTACGTAGCTGCCGTTCAGGCCGCGATTTTGACAGCTGATGAATCTTCCAAGTGACTAGGGATGGCTAGATAGTTGCTCAAGTGCGTTGACACAAATGGGCTAATACAGATGGAATACTTCTCCTTGTCTCCACAAAGAACCTGCCTGTTCTTCTAAATGAGAGACCATTCTACAGACACGGAACTATTTACGAATTAAAACTGAATTCTAAGCCGGAACTCGACCAGTGACTCCTGATGTAACCCTGCGGTACTGAGCTATGGAGACCCAACTCACAGCCGGCCGCTGGTGGCCGAGCGGTTCCAGGCGCTTCAGTCTGGAACCGTGCGACCGCTACGGTCGTAGGTTCGAATCCTGCCTCGGGCATGGATGTGTGTGATGTCCTTAGGTTAGTTAGGTTTAAGTAGTTCTAAGTTCTAGGGGACTAATGACCTGAGATGTTAAGTCCCATAGTGCTCAGAGCCATTTGAACCCAACTCACAACTAACCGTCACAGGTTCAGTTCTGCTAGCATCTCTCTCCTAATTTCCTTGCTTTGGAAGCTCTTCTGACCTACAAGGGCACTGCTTGCAAAAGGGAGGAGTCCGCGGTCGTGGTTTAATTTGTCAGGAAATTTCGAAAGAGCGTACAGCCCTCTGCAGAGGGCAATATTCACTCGGAAACAACGGCGACGCTCAGCTTCTTTCTTCGATTGTTATTTTTCAATTATTTCTCATGTGTCGCTGAACCACCTCAGCTATACCTACTCTGTCATGCAGCCAGTAAACCTTTAATAGCCATTAAAATTGCAGCACCATGAAAGCGGCATGCAAAAAAGGTCAAATCGGCATGAAGTGTAGGTATTGCGTGCTTAGATATGCAAATGATTAGTATTTCAGTGTAACTAAGTACATTGCTTGACATTTGCTAAGGAACAGAAACACTGTTGGATAGGAATAATCATAGGCAATAATAGATGACATGAAACACTTAATTAATGGAGGTGGAGTGGTATGTATAACTAAAAATGGTGCAGATTTCAGCGCATGGGAAAGCAGTATAACAGACATATTTAACGTACGTGTTTGACATAGGTCAGACTCCCAGCATAAATGTCGATATCAGACTCTCAGTAAGGAATGTGTCCTCCTCGGGCATTAACGCACAATTTGCATCTGTTATTCATGTTGGTTGCCAAACTGTTGAAAAGTCCTTGAGGGGATATTGTCCCACTCCTCTCCCGAGGCGGTTCTCCGTTCTTGCACGGTTCGGGAAGGAGGGTTTTCGTTTGTTTATTTATTTATTTATTGTTCCGTGGGATCAAATTAAGGAGAAGTCTCCATGGTAATGGAACGAGTCAATACTTGAAATTATAACACGATATTAGAAACAGATAAAATGAAATATAGCCGGCCGCGATGGTCTAGCGGTTCTGGCGCTGCAGTCCGGAACCGCGGGACTGCTACGGTCGCAGGTTCGAATCCTGCCTCGGGCATGGGTGTGTGTGATGTCCTTGGGTTAGTTGGGTTTGGGTAGTTCTAAGTTCTAGGGGACTTATGATCTAAGATGTTGAGTCCCATAGGGCTCAGAGCCATTTGCACCATT
The DNA here is from genome assembly GCF_023864345.2 of Schistocerca serialis cubense. Lineage (NCBI taxonomy): Eukaryota > Metazoa > Arthropoda > Insecta > Orthoptera > Acrididae > Schistocerca > Schistocerca serialis. The sequence goes on along the minus strand of NC_064638.1, from coordinate 1,003,418,006 downwards.
TTTTTTTTAAATGAAATATAAAAAAACATATTCAGGTGACAAGTCGTAAGTTTAAATGAAGAAAATCAACAATGTAACACTGGAATTTGCTTAATTTTTTAGCTCTTCCAGGAGCTCCTCGACAGAATAGAAGGAGTGAGCCATGAGGAAACTCTTCAGTTTAGACTTAGAAGAGTTTGGGCTACTGCTAAGATTTTTGAGTTCTTGTGGTAGCTTATTGAAAATGGATGCAGCAGAATACTGCACTCCTTTCTGCACAAGAGTCAAGGAAGTGCATTCTACATGCAGATTTGATTTCTGCCTAGTATTAACTGAGTGAAAGCTGCTAACTCTTTGGAATAGGCTAATATTTCTAACAACAAACGACATTAAAGAAAATATATACTGCGAGGGCAATGTCAGAATTCCCAGATTTTTGAATAGGGGTCGACAAGACGTTCTCGAACTTACATCACATATAGCTCGAACAGCCCATTTTTGAGCCAAAAATACCCTTTTTGAATCAGAAGAATTACCCCAAAAAATAATACCATACGACATAAGCGTATGAAAATATGCAAAGTAGACTACTTTTCGTGTTGAAGTGTCACTTATTTCAGATACTGTTCTAATGGTAAATAAAGCTGCATTTAGCTTCTGAACAAGATCCTGGACATGGGCTTTCCACAATAGCTTACTATCTATCCGAACGCCTAGGAACTTGAACTGTTCCGTCTCGCTTATAATATGCCTATTCTGTCTGATCAAAATATCGGTTCTTGTTGAATTGTGAGTTAGAAACTGTAAAAACTGAGTCTTACTGTGATTTAGCATCAAATTATTTTCCACAAGCCACGAACTTATTTCATGAACTACATTATTTGTTACTGTTTCAATATTACACACAAGATCCTTCACTATCAAGCAGGTGTCATCAGTAAACAGAAATATTTTTGAATCACCTGTAATACTAGAAGGCATATCATTTATATAAATAAGAAACAGCAGTGGCCCCAGCACCGACCCTTGGGGAACGCCCCACTTAACAGTGCTCCATTGGGACTGAACATCACTACCACTCTCAATATTGCGGAGAATTACCCTCTGCTTTCTGTTCTTAAAGTAAGAGGCGAACCAATTGTAAGCTACTCCCCTTACTCCATAATTTTCCAACTTCTGCAGTAATACACTCCTGGAAATGGAAAAAAGAACACATTGACACCGGTGTGTCAGACTCACCATACTTGCTCCGGACACTGCGAGAGGGCTGTACAAGCAATGATCACACGCACGGCACAGCGGACACACCAGGAACCGCGGTGTTGGCCGTCGGAAGGCGCTAGCTGCGCAGCATTTGTGCACCGCCGCCGTCAGTGTCAGCCAGTTTGCCGTGGCATACGGAGCTCCATCGCAGTCTTTAACACTGGTAGCATGCCGCGACAGTGTGGACGTGAACCGTATGTGCAGTTGACGGACTTTGAGCGAGGGCGTATAGTGGGCATGCGGAAGGCAGGGTGGACGTACCGCCGAACTGCTCAACACGTGGGGCGTGAGGTCTCCACAGTACATCGATGTTGTCGCCAGTGGTCGGCGGACGGTGCACGTGCCCGTCGACCTGGGACCGGACCGCAGCGACGCACGGATGCACGCCAAGACAGTAGGATCCTACGCAGTGCCGTAGGGGACCGCACCGCCACTTCCCAGCAAATTAGGGACACTGTTGCTCCTGGGGTATCGGCGAGGACCATTCGCAACCGTCTCCATGAAGCTGGGCTACGGTTCCGCACACCGTTAGGCCGTCTTCCGCTCACGCCCCAACATCGTGCAGCCCGCCTCCAGTGGTGTCGCGACAGGCGTGAATGGAGGGACGTGTCGTCTTCAGCGATGAGAGTCGCTTCTGCCTTGGTGCCAATGATGGTCGTATGCGTGTTTGGCGCCGTGCAGGTGAGCGCCACAATCAGGACTGCATACGACCGAGGCACACAGGGTCAACACCCGGCATCATGGTGTGGGGAGCGATCTCCTACACTGGCCGTACACCACTGGTGATCGTCGAGGGGACACTGAATAGTGCACGGTACATCCAAACCGTCATCGAACCCATCGTTCTACCATTCCTAGACCGGCAAGGGAACTTGCTGTTCCAACAGGACAATGCACATCCGCATGTATCCCGTGCCACCCAACGTGCTCTAGAAGGTGTAAGTCAACTACCCTGGCCAGCAAGATCTCCGGATCTGTCCCCCATTGAGCATGTTTGGGACTGGATGAAGCGTCGTCTCACGCGGTCTGCACGTCCAGCACGAACGCTGGTCCAACTGAGGCGCCAGGTGGAAATGGCATGGCAAGCCGTTCCACAGGACTACATCCAGCATCTCTACGATCGTCTCCATGGGAGAATAGCAGCCTGCATTGCTGCGAAAGGTGGATATACACTGTACTAGTGCCGACATTGTGCATGCTCTGTTGCCTGTCTCTATGTGCCTGTGGTTCTGTCAGTGTGATCATGTGATGTATCTGACCCCAGGAATGTGTCAATAAAGTTTCCCCTTCCTGGGACAATGAATTCACGGTGTTCTTATTTCAATTTCCAGGAGTGTATTTTGTGGTCAACACAGTCAAAAGCCTTCGTTAAATCAAAGAAAACACCTAACGTTCGCAACCTTTTATTTAATCCGTCCAAAACCTCACAGAGAAAAGAGACTATAGCATTTTCAGTTGTTAAGCCATTTCTAAAACCAAACTGTACATTTGACAGAAAATTAAGTGAATTTAAATGCTGCAGTAACCTTGTATATACAACCCTCTCGATAACTTTAGTAAACACCGATGGCATAGAAATAGGTCTATAATTGTCAACATTATCCCTGTCTCCCTTTTTATAAAGTGGCTTCACTACCGAGTACTTTAATCGGTCAGGAAACCGACCACTCCTAAAGGAAAAGTTACAGATATGGCTGAGAACTGGGCTAACATACATAGAACAATACTTCAGTATTCTGCTAGATACCCCGTCATATCCATGAGAGTTCTTGGTCTTTAGTGATTTAATTATTAACTCAATCTCCCTCTTGTCAGTATCATGGAGGAGCATTTCAGGTAACAGTCTCGGAACACTTTTTTCTAAGAGCGCTATATGATTCCCTGTTGGGACTAGGTTCCTATTTGGTTCACCTGCTATATTCAGAAAGTGATTATTAAATACTGTACATATATGCGACTTATCAGTAACACGGACATTCCCACTACGCACTGATTCTATATCCTCGACCTGTCTCTGCAGACCAGCAACTTCCTTTACGACTGACCATGTGGTTTTAATTTTAACCTGAGACTTAGCTATTCTATCTGCATACCACATACTTTTTGCCTTCCTAATAACATTTTTAAGCACCTTACAATACTGTTTGTAATGGGCTGCTGCATTTAGATTTTGACTGTTTCTAACGTTTTGATATAATTGCCACTTTGTTCTACAAGATATTCTTATCCCTCTAGTCGGCCACACAGGCTGCCTGTTTGTGCTAGTACCCTGTTTTAAACGTTCTAACGGAAAGCAACTTTCAAAGAGCATGAGAAAAGTCTTGAGAAAAGCATTATATTTATCGTCTACTGTATCAGCGCTATAAACATCTTGCCACTCTTGTTCCTTTATAAGGTTTACAAAGGTCTCTACAGCAACTGGATCAGCTTTCGTGACAGATGATGACTATGTTTAACACACGTTGTAGCACAAAAATCTTTTAAAGTTAAAATTTGTGCATCATGATCTGAAAGGCCATTCACCTTTTTGCTAACAGAATGCCCTTCTAGTAATGAGGAATGAACAAAAATGTTATCTATGGTTGTTCTACTGTTCCCTTGCACTCTCGTTGGAAAGAATACGGTTTGCATAAGATTATATGAATTAAAGACGTCTACCAGCATCCTCTTCCTTGCACAATCACTTATACAATTAATATTGAAGTCACCACATATAACAAACTTTTTGTATTTCCTATAAAGTGAACCAAGAACCTCCTTTAGCAAAAATGTTGTGAAATCGGAGTCTGGAGATCTATAAATAACAACAGTTAGAAGTTTAGCTCCGTTAAATTTAACCACACCTGCACAACATTCAAACACCTTTTCAGTGCAGTACTTTGAAACATCAATTGACTCAAATGCGATGCCGTTTTTCACATACATGGCTACTCCCCCACACCGCAAAGAGCTCCTCGAAAAGCTGCCAGCCAACCTGTATCCTGGTAAAGGAAGCCTCTGAATTATCTCCTTATTTAAGAAGTGTTCAGATATACCAATAATTTCAGAGTCAACATCTATAAGCAGTTCACTAACTTTATCTCTAATACCTTATATATTTTGATGAAATATACTAATTCCCTCATTACTCGGATACCTAAGCTTTGTCAAAAGTGATTCCCTTGTTAGAGAGACTTCCCTTAAGCAGGAATACCTATCAGCTGACTTCAATCTAAAAAAGGTGCAGCTCTAACACCCACTACTGCAGGAATTTTCCTATGAGTGACCCCACCTATGCTGTCACCTATAAGCTTTGCCAACCTCCCCTTCCCATACCTGTTGAGATGCAGGCCGTGTCTAGTGAAACCCGTCCTGCTGATAGACTCCGACACCACTGAAATGTGACCCAAGCTTTCTGTCATCAGCGCACCCCCAAGTCTCATGTTATTACGCCTGACGGCTGTATTAAGATGAGGCCGATCGTGGCGCTGAAACAGTTCCACGAAATGCACATTCGTGTTGCCAGTCTGAGTGGCTATCTTTTCCAGGTCACCATCTATGTTATACACCCCATCCTTATCAATACTATTACCAGCCCCACCCACAATCACTACCTGATCCTCTTTAGTAAAATCCCTACATAACCCCCCTATGTTAACAGTCACCTGAGCCAACCCTGCATTAGGCTTCACAATGCTGGTGACCTGGTACTCACTCCCCAGCACTTCCTGCAACTGCTGGCTTACACCTCTGCCATGAGAACTATCTAACAGCAGAACCTTCTTCTTCCTCTTCGACTTTGCAACTGTTCTAGGCACAGTAACTACTGAAGTCTGCTGCATACTTCCTACATCTACAGCTACTAGAGATTCCTCTCCACTAGACTCTGACAGTTGGTCATATTTATTGTAAACACCAATAGTAAAACTATCTGAAAATCTTCTTCTCCTAGCAGATTTCTTGCCAACAGCCAGCTCCCATTCCCCAACCCCCTTCTCCCTCCTCATCCTATCTAGCTCCTCCTGTGCGTTTTTCAACTGCACCTGAATGGCACAGATCTTACGCTCCTGCTCCTCTATCAACTTACTCTTGCTACATAACCTGCAGTTCCAGGAGAGGATCTCACCAGAATGCCCACTGGCTTCCCCACTGCCTTCCCCCCCGTGAAAATACTTCGAGCAAGTCTCACACCGCAATCCACTACTCACGAACCTACGGCAAAGCCCACACTTCTCACTCATGGTAAAAATTTACTTTTTCTAAGTTCCGCTACTACAATAAGAAGATGTTAAAAACCTGACTACAATAATCACAAACTTACTCTACAAGGGAAGTAACTACTATTATTAACAGTATTAATAAACAACAAATGTGAATATAACAAAAGACTAATACAGAAAGAGAAACACGTCTGCATCCCATGCATGCTCTATAGGGTTTAGCTCCCGGGAGTACGCAGGTCACTTCATACGTTCAATATCTTAGCTTCCCAGTGTGTACGACACCTCAACTGTTCGCTGTGCCCGGGCATTGTCTTCCATAAACAGAAAATCGGGACTAACGCACCCCTGAATAGACGAACGAGATCCAGAATAATCTCCCTGCAGCATCGCTGTGGTATAACGGTAACTCGCGCAAAGATATGAGGCGGTGTTCAGCCATTGAGCATAATGTCTGCCCACACCGTAACCTCTTCGCCATACCGATGACATTCATGAACATTATGTGTAACGTGTTATCCTCTCCCTCCACAATATCTGGATGCCAGGACCAAATGCTACAGTGAAACGGGATTCGTCGGAGAACACCACTCTGGACCACTGTTGCTAACCCCAACCAACATGCTCCCTACACCAGCGAACAGTTTCTCGACAATGGCGTCCTTGAAGTGGGATGAATTTTTCAGGCTTCCTAGCATACAAAGCAGCCAGAGTTTATGGCCACGGAATGGTTCCGGCAGAGACACGTGTATTGGTAGCAGTTGCGAGTTCTGCAGCGATCTGCATAAGAGTGAGAATTCTGTTTCTTTTCGCCACTTGGGCTATGTATAGATCCTCTTGCGGTGTGGTGGTCCATCTCCAACCACCGGCTGGTATTTTTTAATCGCAACTCCTATGCACATCCATTACTGTGACCACAGAAGTGACGCTTTGACGGACTTCGAGCCGTCCGATTGCTCGTCCAAGGGCGTAAACACTGAAATGATGTCTTGCAGACATGTTGCCGTACCACATGGAACGCCGCTGTAACCGGTTCCACAACATCCTTCTCAGACACCGTACTGCATGCACTGTCGAACTCATATAGAGCGTTCGTGCATAGGCTTCGCAGCAGTTAACACGTAACACAATGAAGGTAGGAGTATCTAAATCGACCTTAGATAAATAAGGAAAGATAACTCAACAGGTTTCTCATTCAGCAGTCGCATCTGAAAGTTGTTTGTCCGGAGGAAGGATGTGTTATGCGTCGAGGAATTCGATAGCGGCTGTATCATGGCCTATCGCGATTCCGGCTTATCATATCGCATTATTACTGCTTGCGTAGGTCAGGGTTCCGTGACTATCATGTAAATGTGGAGTCCACGGGTTTATGTAGGCCACATCCAACGCCATGTACGATTTCAGCTGCTCTACACGACCGGAGCTAGAGAGGACACACATACTGCTTGAGTGTCCGTGCACGATCGGACAGCCAGGTCTTATACCCCGAATCAGGAAATTGGTTTGTTTGCAGAAAACAAGGTATCCACACGTACACAAAACAGGTCCGAACGCTGTTGCAGAGGCAACGGAAAAAGCATGCGAAGTTCAGAAGAACGCGAAATCCCGAAGATTGGCTAAAATTTACAGACGCGCGAAATTTGACACGGACTTCAATGCGAAATGCCTTTAATAGGTTCCACAACGAAACATTGTCTCGAAATTTGGTAGAAAATCTGAAGAAATTCTGGTCGTATGTAAAGTACACAAGCGGCAAGACGCTGCGCAGTGCCGATGGTACTGTTACCGACGACTGTGCCACTAAAGCGGAGTTATTGAACGCAGTTTTCCGAAATTCCTTCACCAGGGAATGCGAATGGAATATTCCAGAATTTGAAACACGAACAGCTGCTAGCATGAGTTTCTTAGAAGTAGATACCTTAGGGCTTGCGAAGCAACTCAAATCGCTTGATACGGGCAATTCAGGTCCAGATTGTATACCGATTAGGCTCCTTTCAGGTTACGCTGATACAACAGCTCCCTACTTAGCAATCATATACAACCGCCCGCTCACCAGTAGATCTGTACCTACAGATTGGAAAATTGCGCAGGTCGCACCAGTGTTTAAGAAGGGTAGTAGGAGTAATCCATCGAACTACAGACCTATATCATTGACGTCGGCTTGCAGTAGGGTTTTGGAGCATATACTGTATTCGAACATTATGAATCAACTCGAAGGGAACGATCTATTGATACGTAATCAGCATGGTTTCAGAAAACATCGTTCTTGTGCAACGCAGCTAGCTCTTTATTCGCACGAATTAATGGCCGCTATCGGCAGGGGATCTCAAGTTGATTTCGTATTTCTTGATTTCCGGAAAGCTTTTGACACAGTTCCTCACAAGCGGCTTCTAATCAAGCTGCGGGCCTATAGGGTATCGACTCAGTTGTGTGACTGGATTCGTGATTTCCTGTCAGGAAGGTCGCAGTTCGTAGTAATAGACGGCAAATCATCGAGTAAAACTGAAGTGATATCAGGTGTTCCCCAGGGAAGCGTCCTGGGACCTCTGCTGTTCCTGATCTATATAAATGACCTGGGTGACAATCTGAGCAGTTCTCTTAGGTTGTTCGCAGATGATGCTGTAATTTACCGTCTAGTAAGGTCATCCGAAGACCAGTATCAGTTGCAAAGCGATTTAGAAAAGATTGCTGTATGGTGTGGCAGGTGGCAGTTGACGCTAAATAACCTTAAGTGTGAGGTGATCCACATGAGTTCCAAAAGAAATCCGTTGGAAATCGATTACTCGATAATTAGTACAATTCTCAAGGCTGTCAATTCATCTAAGTACCTGGGTGTTAAAATTACGAACAACTTCAGTTGGAAAGACCACATAGTAATATTGTGGGGAAGGCGAGCCAAAGGTCGCGTTTCATTGGCAGGACACTTAGAAGATGCAACAAGTCCACTAAAGAGACAGCGTACACTACACTCGTTCGTCCTCTGTTAGAATATTGCTGTGCGGTGTGGGATCCTTACCAGGTGGGATTGACGGAGGACATCGAAAGGGTACAAAAAAGGGCAGTTCGTTTTGTATTATCACGTAATAGGGGAGAGAGTGTGGCAGATATGATACGCGAGTTGGGATGGAAGTCATTAAAGCAAAGACGTTTTTCGTCGCGGCGACATCTATTTACGAAACTTCAGTCACCAACTTTCTCTTCCGAATGCGAAAATATTTTGTTGATCCCAACCTACATAGGTAGGAATGAACATCAAAATAAAATAAGAGAAATCAGAGCTCGAACAGAAAGGTTTAGGTGTTCGTTTTTCCCGCGCGCTGTTCGATAGTGGAATGGTAGGGAGAGAGTATGATTGTGGTTCGATGAACCCTCTGCCAAGCACTTAAATGTGAATTGCAGAGTAATCATGTAGATGTAGATGTACAATGTGATTAGGTCTGGAGTACCACGAACTGTCAGAACGGTGGCCATCTTGTCGGCTTCTTTTGATGGGGAAGCAGAGACAGACGCGTCGACAATGGTGCGCCCAACGATAACACTGGTCGCATGAGTGCCACTGTGGTGTCACCGCCAGACACCACACTTGCTAGGTGGTAGCTTTAAATCGGCCGCGGTCCATTGGTACATGTCGGACCCGCGTGTCGCCACTGTGTGATCGCAGACCGAGCGCCACCACAAGGCAGGTCTCGAGATACGGACTAGCACTCGCCCCAGTTGTACGGACGACTTTGCTAGCGACTACACGGACGAAGCATCGCTCATTAGCCGAGCAGATAGTTAGAATAGCCTTAAGCTAAGTCAAAGTCTACGACCTAGCAAGGCGCCATAGCAATTGATAGTTTGATAGTTATCGTATGAAATGTCTCATCAAGAACGCTGTATACAAATGGTGGATTAAAGTTAAGTATTCCAGTAGCTACGTACTTTTCTTTATAGCATTCATAAGTATCCTGTTTCAGACCATCAAGTCCGCCTGCTTGCTTAATGGCCGCCTCCCTTAAATAATGTGCGTAGTGTTGGCAATCTGTCAACACTACAGCCACCATGTCGTCTTTCATACGTTTCCCGCTTCTGAGTACAGTATGATGATGGACATATCCGTGCGTGGTGGATACGAGGAGAAAGAACATCGCCAGATTGCATTCATCATCGTCATACAGGTGCAGTATCTAACCTTATGCCATGGGATGCCATTGGGTACACCATATGACCACATGTGGTTCACTTATCTTGTGATCTGGACAGGAATCCTTTCTTCGAAGTTTCAGTGTCATCATCTTTCAACAAGATAACACAAGACCATATTATGCCTGTGATGTTCTGACGTATCTCGATAAAGAGGGTGTTCGACTGTTGCCCTATCCAGCACGCTCTGCAGATCTATCAACCACTTAAAACATCTGGCCATCGGTTGCCGAGAGACTGGCATGCCTGTACCCGCTACCCATACCACTGATGAACTCTGGCATAGCATGGAAAGACACGCCTGTATCTCTCACCCAATCTCAGATCGACTCGGCGCCTAGACACTTGGCAGCTAAATGTACCGAATTTCACGCCCAGCCAGCTCCTCTTGGGGCCCTGACGAACCATTCAGTGCCGACCACTCACTGTGTCGTCCTCTACCAATGGTGTCATACAGATGCAATATGAAGGGGTATGCGGTCAGGCCTAGGAGCCGCTACTTCTTACTCAAATGGCTCCTGAAGTGGCACAACGAGGCTGAATAAAGCTCGTTCCAGCCCTCCCAGAAAACAACGTTAAGAGCATGTAGGCGAGCAATTTGGCCACTTCGAAGTAGTATGGGGGGCTGTGAAATTGTGTGGCTGAACACTAGTGGGCCCAGGACTCAGAGGGCAACGCAGCAGTTCCGACAACGTCTCCGGTACGGGCGAGTCCAGGTATAAAGAGAAGCAATGTCGCCGGATATTGGTAAATCGCAAAGCTGGAAATTTTGACAGCTGTCGCTCACATTCCTTTTTTTTAATGCTCCAAAAATGGGGAGCGTCAGAAAAGCTGAAAGATGACTTCTTACAGCTAAATGAGAATCCAAAATAATGTATAGTCAAGTATTACAGCAAATCTGAATACATTTGCGATTTCAGAAAAATGAGGCGCATCCAATGACACAACAATAATTTCAACATCTTTAAAACTACGGAAGTTTATATTTCACAGTGAATAAATATTTTCACTATGATCCTCTGAATTAACAACTTTTATATGCTTCATGCGATTTCAATGTACAATATGTCAGATGACAGCATTGCACTCTAAAAGTCATCTCTGAAAACTATGTATCTGTATCTATTTTACTACTTGATTTATTATGTTTTTTATATATCTTCATTATGCAAATGTTTATCGGAAAATAATGTCCTCCACAATTACACAGAAAATGAATACAGCATGAATACCTCAAATTTTGTCATACCTACATATTTATTTAATGAAGAGTTTACTATTTTGCTAGTAACTTTATTCACATGTTGATTGCAATTGCTATTTAAAACCTGTGCTAATTTAAAAGTGATCAGTCGCTTGTGTTAGATGACACCACTTGTAAAAAGAGTGCCAAAAGACGCTTCTGAGAAGCAGGTCTAAAATTAACAATATTTAACGACAATTCGTTGTCATTTAACGTGAACCACTTATGTAAGAGTACTGGGTTATTTATTCATGAACAAACCTTTATTTGAAATTATTGTGAATGGTCTGAGTGTGACCAAATGTTTATAATATTTCTTTATCTATACATTGTTGTACAATATTAGTTTAGTCCCAGAAGTGGTCAAGTTGAGACAAATATTGTCTGTAGGGCGTATGAACGACGTATTTTTGGTGGCGATGGCAGTCAGCCAATGGAAAAGCAGACAGTAGCGGAACATTACATGAGTTAAGTGGAGGCTGGGACTTTTCGAGTGAAGAGGTTAAGGGAGCGATTCTGCACACTTTTACGTTTATGCTTGAAGGATGCAGCCCTTCCAGCGGTAACGAGTGGTATTCGGTCATGGAGGTGTTTGATTCTGAGTGGTGAGCGGTCGCTAACGTACTTAAACTTCTGAAGGGGCTTTATATTTCGACAAGTCTCAATGTACTCCAGAGTAGGACTCTAGCTTTTTCCGTTTTTGTTGCGGATTGACAGAGTGTGACTTACTATTCTTTGTACCGTTTGTATGATTCTGTAAATCACCTGTTGAACTCTGAACTCTTTTTAGCTGGTGAATATTTTGTGTATTGTGACTATAAAGTGGACTTCGTTTTCGCGTATCTTTGATGACTATTTAGTTTGGGGATTTTGCTACCATTCTCGTAACACTCGCAACGTAACTTTCCTGCATTTGATAAGGGTATTTTCTGTCTGTATTTCAATTAAATATCGTAATACAACATCCCATTTATTTGAGATGTTCTTTCTTGAATAAGCATTATTCAACACGAAACTTCCTGGCAGATTAAAACTGTGTGCCGGACCGAGACTCGAATTCTGATTATTCAGCATAATTGTCTGTCGTCTACTTCAACTGCAGACGTTAGGATAGAACCTTGTTATTAAATTAATCATTTAACTTTTATTTTGTATTTCTGCGTATTTTGCTAACTCGTAGTTGTAGCCGATGCACCGTCTATTTGACTACACGCTCACAGCTGCAGGTTATTATTTGCAGTGAATTAGCTGCGGGTCATGAAAGCAGACAGGCGCGGCTCGACACTATGGTTATATCGAGCTATTATTTTTAAACAGAGCCGTTCATAGCCCAAGTACCTGAAATACAAGTAAAGAATCAATTAGTTTGATCGTATGGGATGTGGGTTGGAAGAGCAACTACACAAGTAGCAACAGTTAGGTACCGCCGTAAGCTGCGAGAAATCTCTGCCAATATCGGGAAATGGACCTGGCTCCTCCATGACAGTCAGACAAGCTGACCATGGAGCTATGGAAACGAACAGTTTTGGGCCCCTCTATATCTCAAATTACCTACCAATTTCAACATCATCATCTACCTACTACGCTGTAGGTTCACAGTAAGTATTTTTTTGGATCCCTCTTGGTATTGCATTTTTAACGGCCAGCAGTGTAAGTAGTCGAGCATCGACAACGTCTTATTACCACCTCATATATACAGCAATGTTCGTAGTCGGCACCCTCCGTCCTCTTGAATAGGCACATCGATGCTCACGTATGCACTGTAATCCTTCTGCGTCCACAGTCGCAAGTTCCTAAATGCTTGACCACTGTAAATAACTGATAAAAAGTGAAACCTCCCCTTAGAAAAATTTATGAATTACTGTGCTGGTAATCCCCTTACGTTATTTGATTTTGAAACAGATGAGCAAAACTGAACGTACTCAGACATTACTCTCTTTACTTATTCTGATCATCACTAAACTGACACACAATATTTTTGGCGCAACGCAATCTGACTTTCAATAATCCCTACAAAAGAATGGCCTGACTAACAATAACCTATACCTTTCATGAATCACTTACCTCACAAAAATTTTCGTTACTCGAACTACTGCAATACAACGAGCGCCAATGCTGCCAGCTAAATAAAAGATTCTATCTACTGAATGCACTAACTACTGATAGGCATAGTTAGCAAATGAAAGATTTTGATAGAGAACAAACAATGTATTTACCTTAATAATGTTCTAGAGTCAGTTCATGATATCCAGATTACAAATTTACTTTTTCTGATGGACACACGTCCAGATCGTCCGGTCTCAAAATTATGCCATCTCTCTTGCCACATCCACCACTGCTGGCGGCTCACCTCCAACCGCGCAACGCTACGCGCTGTTCACATCCAACTGCCCAACACTACAATAGTGAATATTCCAACAATGCCAACCAGCCACAGACTGCACACAGCACAGCCAGTGATTTTTATACAGAGCGCTACGTGACGTTACCAACATAAAAACCTAAACAGCCTACTTACAAAAGCTTTGTACCGTCAGCATGTCTGCGCCAGTGCATGGGCTTAGATTCAAGAGATACAGGGAATGAAACATAAGCCTCACGAAAATAAAAGAAAGTAGCATAATTAAGACACGAAAACTGAACAATAAGAAAACTCGTAGTCTGTTCGCAAGTGTTCCTCTGTGAACACCTGTGAAAACCAAAACTGCTGCTGGGAATATTCAGTAGCGTGTTGTTTCACCCCCATGTATTATAACATGGCTAGATCCTCATTTACATGCTTTTCACAGGGCAGTTGATACATTGTTCCTCAAGGTTGTCACAGTTTCCGACAGCTGCAATCCTGGGGTCATCCAAAGTACGAGGAGAGTTCCTACGAGGAAGCACTGGAATTTTCAACTGGATCGAAGCATGCTCAAACGGCTTCACGTCAGCAGAATGCGCAGGCCATTCCATTCAGTTGATACCTGCTTCCTGGAAAAAGGAATACAAAAAGTGGACGCTGCGTGTTGATGCATTCTCCGAAATGTTGATTGTAGGGCCGGACAATAAGTTCCGTGGTCTTCTACTAACACTTCACAATTCTCAGTTCATCTGCGACAATGATGAAAGCGTCCGACATCCTCCAAAAACGTGACTGGCCCTGCTGAGGCCATGGGACTGTGTGCCCGAGAAGCGCATTGGTATAGTGTCGTCGTTGTTCCACCACAATTATCAGGCGTCGGAGAAACCCTGCACTCTTCAGTAAAGAGAGCCCTACACCAATGATGTAAGTTCCATTCCAAGTGTTCCCTTCGCCCTCTTCCTTCGCATAAAGTTATGCTGGGGGGGGGGGGGGGAGGGGAGGGGAGATGAGGGGGGTGAGCTTTACCCTTGTTTTTAACGGACGCATAGAGCCAAGATTAATTATTTGAAGGGCAGACAAAGCCTTCCCAGTTGTCTCCTAAAAGGCAGAGCACAGTTCTGTTACGTTCTCCTCAGGATGCCAACAAGCCGTAATTTGTAGGCAGCAGTCATCAGCTGTTGCTGTTGACTACGGGCAAGCATGAAGAGACAGATCCTCAACGTTTGTGTCTCAGGGTAGCAGATGAATGTTTCTATGAGGTCGTTGTGGTGTATGCCAGTTCGATGGGTAGCTTTCCGTGCCGATAAGCCTGCTAGTCATATAGCAACAACACGCTGGCGGCCTAACGCATACTTGAAACAACCTTTCGAGGCATGTTGACTCACTGGAAAGTGTACACAAGCCGCGTTGTCCCGTCCGTGACTGGAGGCACAGAGTGCTCTAATCGACTGCCGTGCTCTGAACAAAACACCGAGTATCTAAACAGATTTGTGACTGGAAACAGCACTTTACTGCAAACAGAATGAAACCGAAAAATGTAAAAGGTAACTACAGGGGTAGCCTAACGGAGTGATACAGGGCACCATTATTTACAAAAATGGCTCTGAGCATTGTGGGACTTAACTGCTGAGGTCATCAGTCCCCTAGAACTTAGAACTACTTAAACCTAACTAACCTAAAGACATCACACACATCCATGCCCGAGGCAGGATTCGAACCTGCGACCGTAGCGGTCGCGCGGTCACTATTTACAAGTTATTTTAATGATCTAGTGGATAGCGTTGGAGGCTTCATAAGGTTACTAGTGGACGATATCCATATGAAGGTTGCAACGCCAGGGAATCCTGCAGAAAGTAGACGACTGGTGCATGGACTGGCATTTGATCTTGAACGTAAATAAATGTAACGTATTTAGCACAAACATGAGAAGAGATCCACTACTGTTCGATTACATTATTGGCGACAAATAACAGGAAACAGTAACTATTGTAAAATTCCTAGAAGTGACCACCCGGAATGGCCTACAGTGAAATGAACACATAAAACAAATAGTGGGGAAAGCAGAAGCCAGACTGGGATCCACTGGAAGAATCTTAAGGGAATGTGACTCTTCCACGAAAGGCGTGGCTTACAAAACACTCGTTCTACCGATTATTATGTACTGCTCATCACTCTGGATTCTTACTAAGTAAGATTAATAGGGCGGAGCCTTAACAAATAGGACTCATAGAACAACGGAGAAGATCCAACGAAGACCAACGCGGTCTGTCACGCGATAATTTACCCGCCACGAGAGCGTGCAGAGATAGCTACTCAACAAACTCAAGTGGCAGACGATACAGAGAGGTTTAATGTTGAAATTTTCTAGAGTGTTCGTTCCAAGAAGGCACTGTAAAAGGTTGTGTTCTACGTTCTGGCCCTAAACGGCCCGACAGAACGCCGTGTGTCATCCTCCGTCAACGGCGTATCGGATGTGATATGGAGGGGCATGTGGTCAGCACATTGCTCTCACAGTCTTTGTTGGGTTTCTTGACTTTGTAACCGCTACTATTCGGTCGAGTAGCTCTTCTGTTGGCTTCACCTCTTTGAGTGCACCCCATACCAAACCTTGCACCTAGAAAAAATCTTTAGCAGTACTGGGAATCGAACCTGAGTCCCCCACATTGCAGATTTTTTCCAGGGGAGCATTCGCGGCGCCCAAATGGAGGGGCGGGGCAAAGTGAGCAGGGGTCGCAATCCGAAGCCTGGCCAGCATGTTCCGTTCTGTCCCCCAGGGGTATATCAACAACCTTGTTCACGATTTAGTTTCGTCGAAGCCAAAGGCTGAGGTTTAAGCTTCGCTGTTGAAAAGATGAATTCTTCTCCCTCGAAATAGTGTTTGGAGTAATTAGCATGCTGTTTTTGCTTGATATTTCTCCAAAGAAGGCAACTTCAAGTTTTGTAATGATGTGGAAAACGTTAAAGAGACTCTCGGCCATGATTTCAGAGTAAATGAGTGGCGCTTGTTCATAGATTTTAGCAAAGTTTGCCTGAAAGCACTACGTCTCCATCCTGGTAACAAAATTTCTTCCGTTGCGATTGCTAAGGAAGTTAATCTGCAAGAGATATGTGAGACCTCTACACTGAACTCAAACTCATCCACTACCATAGCCTATGCGATTGGGATAACAGAGACAAGAAGAAGTAACTACTGCAGGAAAATATAGCCTTCTTGGAAAGAATTACTGCTTGGACGGAAGAATATGAATGAAATTTTCACGCTGCAGCGGTCATAAAACTTCCTGGTAGATTAAAACTGTGTGCCAGACCGAGACTGGAACTCAGGACCTTTGTTTTTCGCGGGCAAGTGCTCTACAGACTAAGCTACCGAAGCACGACTCAGGACACCTCCTTACAGTTTTGCTTCCGGAAGTACCTCGTCTCCTACCTTTCTGACTTCCGTGCGAAACTTACAAGACTAGCAATCCTGAAAGCAAGTTAATGCAGAAATATGACTTAGCCCTCGAGCATACGGGCCGGCGCAAAGAGTGCAACAAATTTCTATAATCGGCGTATCCAACGTGTTGGCAACAATGGAGACCTTTTAAACTTGACGTATTCCTTCATTATTGTTCTGACGACTGTTATGCGCAGTGCAGTAATCGTCGGTGCTAAGGAATTTGTTAAATGGAGCATTTAATATAGCGCTTTAACTTCTGACGCACTCAGTGCATCGCGCGACTGGTCATGTAAGTAATTTTTTACATCTTCGAACATAGTGGTTATTTTACTTACAATATTCCTATGGCCCATGTTTAAAATAACTTTTAATTTTAGGGCAAGAAAGCGTTTAACTAACGAGAAACTCGAATGTCTCTTTACGAAAGATGTAGACACTATATCGGAAGATGATACTCATGAGGAAGTGAGGTAATTACTCGTAGTGATCATGACACGGAAAATGAACAGGAGTATGAGTCAGACGAAAATGAAGGCAATAATTGCCCACCAGGTTCTATTGGTGATTGCTTTGTGGGAAGAGACAAAACTTCTAAATGGAGGAAAAGTGCTAGCTCTGCCACAAGCAAAGCGAGAAGGAAAAATATTGTAAAATTTTTTCCTGGACCCAAGGCTATTGCCAGGATGTAACAACCGAGATTTCTGGATCCCTCAAGATAATTAACATGGAAATGATCGATACTGTTGTCAAATATACAAGCAAATATATCCAGCTCGAACCAGAATTTTCTGATTATAAAAAACAAACGTCGAGAAGTGAAACACTGGCAATCCTTAGGTTACTGCATCTCTTCGGAATGAAGAAATCTAACCACACGAATGTAATAGAACTGTTGAATACCGGTGAATCAGGAAAATGGAAGAGCTGTGATGAACTACAAGCGGTTTCTATTCTTGCTGCGTCGAATTCGTTTCGACGATAAACGCACAAGAGGAGTGAGGAGAAGATCTGGTAAGGTGGGCGCAGTACGTTCGATTCTGGATGAGTTTGTAACCAATTGCAAAAATATGTACAGCATTGTTGAGTTAGTAACCACTGATGAGAAACTTCAAACTTTTCGTGGTCGATGTGCATTTGTGCAATATATCCCCAACAAACTTGCCAAATATGGAATTAAGGTATTTGCACTCTGCGAGGCGAAAACATTTTTTACGAGCAACCTTGAGGTATGTTGTGGAAAGTAGCCCGAAGGACCTTATTCAGTCTCATATTCAGCGTCGGAAACAGTTCACAGACTTGTGAGCCATCCAACCGGAATATAAATATGGACAAATGGTATACAAGTTGCCCCTTGGCTATGTCGCTATTAGGTAAGAGGCATATGTGTATTGGGACACTCAGGAAGAATAAACGAGGAATTCCCTTGGAATTCCTGCCTAAAAAAAAATCGAGTACCTGGTTCATTTCTCTTCGGATATGAAAACAATTTGACGTTGGGTTCGTAGGTACCGAAGAAGAACAAGGCGGTTTTTTTGTTGTCAACTATGCGTGATTCAGGTACAATCGATGAAGATTCTCGAAAGCTAGAGATTGTGTTAGATTACAATGCCAGGGTGGCGTTGATGCAGTCCACTAGATGTGTGGCACACAGTCTGTGACTCGTATAACGAGAAGATGGCCTTTGGTAACCTTTTCCACTCTAATGTACATTGCTGGTATCAACGCCCAGATCCTTTTTTTTTTTTTTTTACTCAAATGGACAAAATCTGAAGGTTGCAAGTAAAGTATTTCTGAAGAACCTGGCTTATGACCTCATCAAACCACATCTAATAGAAAGAGCCAAAATTCAGAGCGTTCCCAAGGACACATTGCTGTTCCTTCAAAGGTACCGGACATCAGAGCAAATTGGGAAACATTCAGCTAAGAAACGGGGACGCTGTTTTATTTGTGGCAGGGCCAAGAATACTAACACAACAATAAAACGTGATTCTTGTAGTAGTTCTGTTTGCAGTAAACATACGAGTGTCAGTTACACCTGTGATAAGTGACGAGTTACTCCTGCAGACTCAGATGACTCGTGATTTGAATCTTGACATCTCTTGAATTACGAAGTAGTTATAATATGGTTTCCGTAGGCATTCACTACGAATACATTAATTTTCAACGCTGACAGCGAAATATTTTTTATTTTATTTTTTAGAACTATGTCAGTTCTGTGTTAAGATGTATATCAACTTTTCTAACTAAAGTATAATTAACAGCCATGTTAAATAATGAAACATTATTTCCCACTGTAAGTGAGCAACAGTGTATAGACATTTCTTAGCTAGATATGTAACATCGTTTCTTAGTATTGCCCACTGTGCCCATAATAAATTATTTATATTAATTGCACAATAAAATTTGTTATTTCAATATTATTAATAACATTTTGAGTGATACTTCATCTACCATTAAAACAATAAACTAATTAATATGAATACTAGCGCGAGAGAGTATCAAAATAATAACTACAGAACTGAGCAGCGAAAGTGGCGCACAAAATGCGCCGCAACTGCTAGTGCAATAAAAAAACGCGCGCCTGCCGGAGGTCTTTGCTTCCGTCAGTACCTCGTCTCCTACCTTTCAGACTTCACAGAAGCTCCCGTGCGAAACTTACAAGACCAGCATTCCTGGAAGAAACTTAATGCAGAGATATGGCTTAGCCACAACCTGGGATATGATTCAAGGTGAAATTTTCACTCTGCAGCGGAGTGTGCTCTGATCTGATACTTCCTGGCAGATTAACACTATGTTGCTGACCGAGATTCCAACTCACGGCCTCTACCTTTCGTGGGAAAGTGCTCTACCGTCAAAGCTAACAGAGCACTCTCCACGACCTGACCTTACAGCTTTACTTCCGCCAGTACCTTGTCTCAGAGGACGGTGGTGAGTCGTGCAACGGTCCAGAGTTCGAGTCTCAGTCCGGCACACAATTTTAATCTACCATAAATTTCATATCAGCGCACACTCTACTGCAGAGTGAATATTTCATTCTGGAAACATATCACAGGCTGTGGATAAGCCGTGCGTGTGCGGATCCTTTCTTCCATGAGTGCTAGTCTTGCAAGTTCCGTAGGAGAGCTTCTGTGAAGCTTGGAAGGTAGCACACGAGGTACTGGTGGAAGTAAAGCTATGAGGACGGTTCATTAGTCATACTTCGGTAGTCTAGTCAGTAGCGCACTTGCCTGTGAAAGGCTATGTCCCGAGATCGAGTCTCAGTGCGGCACACAGTTTTAATCTGCCTAGGTGTTTCACCTTTCCTCTTGTTGGTACACAAAATGCGTACATTAAAGTGGGCATCGCCAAAAACTCTGTGAAACACACGGACAGAAGTTCAAATGGATGCACGTACTTGGGAGAGAAGTTTTCAAGGATCAATGAAGTAAAAATAAATGGGTTTTTGTTGGACCGCAAATTAGGGAGTTAATGTTGATAAACATTTCCCTAATATGTTAAGTGATGTTGAAAGAATGCCATAGCTGCCTTTCACAATAACTTTTAAGGTAACCACACGGCAGAGAACTATCGCGATATTGTACAAAAATTATTTAGACTGTATCATGTTACGGGACGTATCACGTCTCTTAAACTACATTTCCTAAATGATCGTTTAGAATGCTTCCCCGATAACTTGGCGTCGTTAGGACGATCTTGGGGAACTGTTTCACTAGCATGTTTCTCAAACGAATTGTCATAAATTTGTCCTTACAAATCGACGTTGACGAGGCTAATTACAGCAGGAAATCAGGAAGGAAATATTTTAGGTATGCTTCTCTACTTTCCTATTCTCCTATGTAACTCATTTAGTTGATTCTCTTGCGTGCTGACAGATTTTGTTGTTGTTGTTTGTGTTTGGAAGTCTAGCAGCGAGAGCATGTCATTCTTCGATATATATCTCATACATAGACTGCGGTACACAGTTGCAAAAACAATTATTGCATGAAAACTGAGAGTAGTACAGAAATTTCGCAATTAGATCTGGATTCAGGGGCGAATTACCTTCCAGAAACCGTGTATATTGTTCTTGTAACAGAAAAAAATTTTGTTGGTCGGTGTAATTATCAGGGCTTCAATACTGCAGACTATGATGTTTAATAACAGCGATTTGTCAACAACAAAAAGTGGGCGAGCACATGCTAGAAAAGTAGCATCAATGTACACAGAGCTTAATACTTATCGACCAAACACTACTGAAGCCTCACAAATCATGACTGTGGATTTCCTCGCGTATTAACTGGATGAACGGGATACAATCGATAGGTGTGCAGTAGCCGCATAACACGCGACCGGTTGATGTTAGTATAGAGGGGAAGTGTCCGTAAGATAGATGTGATTTATCCGATAAGCCTTCAACACAGCGTACTGACTGCGACCGTTTGTCGCTGAATGGTCTTGTGAAGATACTGATGAAAACTACTGTCAATAATGTTTTGCAATTTTGGAGAAACAAAGATATTCGGAAGTAAAAAAAAACTAAAAGGAAAAGTAATTTGCACTTCCCTCTAGTAAATCCAATTGAGTGTGTCATTGCAGAAAGTTACGTAAGTCACTTTAAGCAAATTTTAAGGAACGACAAAGGACTGTTTTGCTTTACCAAGGCAGGAGACCGCGGCGTCGAGACAGATACCGTTTTCATTGATAGGCATTCAATACAGTATCGCAGTGTCCCCTAAATAACAAAATATGAGAGCACGGGATATGAGACCAGTTTTGTGATTTGAGTGAAGAGTGCACATAAAACAGAACACGTCATATCGTTCTTAACGAAAAGTAATCTTCAGACGCGAAAGTTGATTTTGGTGTACTAGAAAGAATTTTTAAACTGCCGCTACTGTTCACCGTATAGGGTGTTTCATAAAGATGCAGCCAATTTCCCAAGAGCTCCACATGAATGAAGACAAAAACATGGGGTGAATTTTATCTTATGAATCGAAGCTAAAAGCTTAGCTCGGCACCAGTGCTAAGATGCGGTTCATGTGCCTCCTGGTAAGGACCTCTCTGCTGCAGCTGGCCGGCTATCTCCCTCATTCCTTGCACAGTGTACGCTGGCCGACAAGGCTGTAACACAGCACCAAAAGGCGTTTTTTGTTCTCCATTTCACCAGGTGCAGTTCAGTTATAACCGTGAGGAGAGAGTTTCTCCGAGAGTACAGCACTGCACCTCCTACAGCTCAAAACATTCGGCGATGTCACCGGCAGTCTCAAGACACTGGTTGTTTAGGTCAGGGGAAGTTCGCGGGTTGCCCGAATCGCTCATACAAGACCTCAGAAGTCTACTCCTCGTGCCAGCCGAGAAGTACCAATTCCTCATGTACCTGTTTTGAAGCAAAATTATGGAATTTCTATGTCAAATACTGTGTAGTTTGCGATCCCGTCGTCAGTTGAGCGAAAACTGCAATCCTTTTTTTCGACCGTTATAAAGTCAAGTATTTACGAAAATTCTGTTCTTTTCCATATAATTTCGTAACATATTGACACATTTTTGTATCTATCAATGTAAAAGTTTTTGATCATAAAAATTCGTTAGCACATAGATGCCACTTTACATGAGCTATAACATATGCCACGTGGTTCGAATATATTTTCAAGTGTAATTTACGTAACACTTCAAGGAAATTTATTATTCACTAAACTGAAAACTTCTATTATATCCTAAAAATACTCTTAACTTTTTCGTAAATAATTCAGTATTTTTGAAAGCGAAATATATACTGTCGCTTATACGTGGCAACTTTATAAAATAACTTTCACCGTTATTTTATTCCTTTACAACAGTGAAAAAGGTAAGTTTACATAAAATTGTTAGCGCTAAAACCGGATGTCATTATAATCATTAATTTGAACAAAACAGCTTTCAGAGCAAACTAGACGTTCGTGTTTCAACATGTAGAACTGAATACGCCTCAAATTATCAGTCAGTAGCTGGCAGTCAGTAAGTGCATTAGATTTTGTTTCAGCGCTCCTACAGCATGTTTTTTTTTCTCATGAAGGCGCGAATAAAAAGCTTTCTTTAGAGCTAAAAAGCTAGAAGTTTTTTTCTGTTGCGTCGTATTAAAATGTGAAATAAATGTGCTATGATATCGCGAGAAAGTGTCTTCACTTTGTAGATAAAAAAAACTGGAGGCTTGAGATCATCTCCTGAGAAAACGACGAGCACTGCATTATGGATAAACATGAGTACACCTTTCTTTGCATTTTAATTCATCGACATTTGTAATAAATTATTTGTCTTAACTTTAACTTTAAGAATGTACTACGTTAGTAATTTGTCATGCTAGCCGACTACACGATTTCGATACAAAACTCAAAGAGCTGTTTTCATGTAATTTTGGAAAGAGAACCAGTTCACTGTCCCGGGTGTTCTCCGAGGGCATTAGTGTTTAAAACCATACAGTATTCAACTGATGAAACGCCTTCATGATTCTGAAACACAAAAATACGCAGAATTTCATGGATTCATTCTGGGCGAGGAGCTGGAAGATAACAATTTCCTGAGTACTGAGTGATGAGGCTACGTTCCATTTAAGCGTAAAAGTAGACTACCACAATGTAAAAATATGGGGAACACAGTAGTCACAAAGCATAACCTACAGCGAGAGAGACTCTCCAAAGTTCCGCGTACAATGCGGCCATTCCCGAGAAAATATTTAAGGCCCGTTGATTTTTCTGGTAATTATTGTTGTGACTTGGCAAGACAGCCAAGCCACTAGGAGATAGCCGAAAGGCATGCGTTTAAGCTCACGCAGGCTGGCGTGAGGTCTGGAACAGGTAAAGGAAGTTATAGTAGCAATGAACGTACGTAGCTGCGGGAATACTTAACTTTAATCCATAATTGGTGAATATCGGTCTGACGGTACATGCATCACAAGATAAATAGCAAATGATAATGGCGCCTTGCTAGGTCGTAGCAAATGACGTAGCTAAAGCCTATGCTAACCATCGTCTCGGCAAATGAGAGCGTAATTTGTCAGTGAACCATCGCAAGCAAAGTCGACTGTACAACTGGGGCGAGTGCTAGGACGTCTCTCTAGACCTGCCGTGTGGCGGCGCTCGGTCTGCAATCACTGACAGTGGCGACACGCGGGTCCGACGTATACTAACGGACCGCGGCCGATTTAAAGGCTACCACCTAGCAAGTGTGGTGTCTGGCGGTGACACCACAATTATGGTTACAGGAATCACATACTTTAAAATGTCGAATATCTGGCCTTTTTGACAACTGCGAAAACACGATAAAAATTTCGTTTTACAAACGGGTGGAGCATGTAAGAGCATTTCGCAATAATGAGCTGTTTGGTATTGTTTCGGATATAAGGAGCGTACAGGTCTCGCACTACGTCATTGGCCTCCAAGATCGCCTGATCTTTCGACATGTGAGTTTTTTTGTCGACGAATGTCAAAGACTCTGCCTATGTGCCTCTTCTGGGTCAGACGCTACTCCGCATATCAATAGCAGCTACCGCAGTAATTCCGGACATCTCCAGCAGAAGTGTGAGACGAGTATAAGTATCGTCAGTACGCTTGTCGTTCATCCTGTGGAGGACACACTGAACGTTAAATTGTAAAAAATACCGCAAGATTCTATGCTGCATATGGAAAAATATGTACCTCGGAACATCATATGATTCTTTCGAAAATAGAAACTTCGTAGTCTTATTCCTAGCTTGGAATCCATTCCATAGTTCTGTCTTCGTTCATTTAGAACAAGTAGTCTTGCGAAGCCTAATGAATCTTCATGAAACACCATATACTTCATAGCGTTATGGCTTCTCTCTATACAATAGCATTCATTAACTGCGATATGCGGTGTGTTTTAAACTGTTTACGACAAACGTCTGAGGGTGATGGATCACAACATGGGAAACAGATTTTGTTAGAGAGAGAATGACTGCTGACGCCTTGAAACTGGCTATGCCCCTGAGAGAGGACGGGATGCAGGCGCTCTGCGGCGTTCTTATGCAGTGTGTGTTGCCTATCATCCAGTCATCGACTCCACGTGACAGGCGGTAGGTCAGTCAAAATTGAAGCTCCTGATTCTCTCCCAAAATGTCTTTCTCCGCTTAGGAACATTCATTTATATGGTGTTGAAAATCACTCTATGAATTTACTGGGGCAGATACTATGCAGCACACGTGATTACTAGACCCTGTTAGGTCGAAGAAATCTTGTCGTTTCGGTCCAGATGAATACTAAAGGACGCCTAGCTTCGCTGGGAAGTGTCACCAACATTTCGCATTGTAGCAAAATGCAGGACGACTTGCAGATGATTGTCACTTGGTTTAGCGATTGGTGTTTGACTCTCAATGTAAACAGATATAATGTACTGCGAATAA
The DNA here is from genome assembly GCF_023864345.2 of Schistocerca serialis cubense. Taxonomy (NCBI): domain Eukaryota; kingdom Metazoa; phylum Arthropoda; class Insecta; order Orthoptera; family Acrididae; genus Schistocerca; species Schistocerca serialis. Next base: position 1,003,392,980 of record NC_064638.1, on the reverse strand, counting down.
GTATGCCGAATGATCCGTTAGTGCTTGACTACACGATGCCGAACAATTATTGGAAACAACTACACGCATAAAAAGTACTGGGAAAATGTGTATGGAGAGATTTATAATGGAACGACCACATCGTGGGTAAGAGACACTACAAGAGAGGCGTAGTGCATTAGTATGTACTTTACTGCTAAAGTTCCGACAGCATAGCTTTGTCGAGGAGTCAACCAACATGTTGGTTCCTGCTACGTGTACTGCTTCGTTAATGGAATAAGAAACTTGTGAGATGGAGTGGTATACAGAGTTCCCTCTGCCACACACTGTAAGGTGGCTCACGGAGTACAGATACAAGCGCAAATCTTAGAACACTTTGTTTCTGCTGTTTTTGTTGTTGTTGTTGTGGTCTTCAGTCCAAAGAGTGTTTTGACGCAGCTCTTCACGCTGTATAACCCTCTTCATCTATGCATAACTACTACAGCCTACATCCATTTGAACTTGCTTGCTGCAGTCAGCCTTGGTCATCCTCTACATATTTAATGCCCAAACTTCCTTCCATGATCAAACTGGCGATCAGTTGATGTCTTAGGATGCGTCCTGTCAACAGATCCCTTCATTTAGTCGAGTTGTGCCATAAATTTCTTTTCTCATCAATTAGATGCAGTACCTCCTCAATAGTAATTCCAACTACCCATTTCACTTTCAGCATTCTTCTGTAACACCACATTTCAGAAGCTTCTAACTGTTTTTCGACTAACTTTTTATCGTCCACGTTCCACTTTCGCACAAGACTATACTCCACATAAATACCTGCAGCAATTATTATTCTAAAATTTAAATGTATATTCGATGCTAACAAATTTCTCTTTTTCAGATATGACTTCTGTACTCTTGTTAGTCTGCATTTAGTATCCTCTCTACTTCGGCCTCGTCAGTTAGTCTTCTGCCCAAATAGCAAATATCATCATTTACTTTTAATGTCTCATTTCATATTGTAATCCCTTCAGCACCAACTGATTTAATTCGAATACATTCCATTGCTTTTGTTGATGTTCATCTTGTAACCTCTTTACGAGACACTATCCATTCCATTAAACAGCTCTTCCAGGTCCTTTGCCGTGTCTGACAAAATTATAAAGCAATAGATATTCTCTTTCCAAATTTATCATTGATTTTCTTTACTGTCTTTTCAGTGTACATATTCAGGAACATCCCGGATAGACTACAAATCCCTCACACCATCGTCCCGATTCCTGCTTTCTTTTAGTGTGTGTAGATTCTTATAAGTGCAGTACGGTTTCTCTAAAAGTTTTACTCCATGTGCTATTGCTGCTAGTTTCATAATTTCAATGACTATACTTCAGTGAATATCATCAACAGTTCCCTCTGAATCTACATATGGTAAAAAGTGTAGATTTGTTTTGTTTTTCTACACTACAGCTATTCAGAAAGCGTTAACGAACGTGAATCAATGAAGTAGTTGAACGCCACCTTCGTCACATGCTGGTCGCTTTCGTTTCCGTTCGAAAATAGCATCATGGCTACCTGGACACAGGAAGATGAATGTACTGATAGATGCAGTTAATGAATAATGTCTGTGCAACGTATAAACTACAGATTATCACGATAAATATCGTCGCGTGGGGACAGTATCTCGTGTCTTTGACAAAGTGAAAATTTAATTTACGCTTATTACTTGAAGAAATACAATAGCCAGCCATTTTTAAGTATTTTTATTTGTAACAATATGCGTTTTGGGCTTTCGAAATCTTCAGATAGAGTAACACGATTACATATTGAATTGATGATGGTCAAGATCCCGAAACGCTTATTGGTTTAAATAAGAATACATAAAAAGTGTCTGGTTGCTTTACTTCTTCAAGTAATATACTCCCCAGCCAAGGTCAACAATCGGTAAAATGGACAAATTAATGTAATTTACGCTTGGTAATTCTGAGAAGTAATGTGAAGTTCGCACACACCAACTGCATCTGCTACTTGCTGCTGGAGCACGCTGCTGTTGCACTTGATGTAGTTGCAGTCCACGTACCGTGTGTACAAGGCGGACCATTTTAGAGTAGTGTAGAGTAGTGTCGGAAGTTACATGCGGCTTTTCGCCGATGATACTGTAGTATACAGAGAAGTTGCAGCATTAGAAAATTGCAGCGAAATGCAGGAAGATCTGCAACGGATAGGCACTTGGTGCAGGGAGTGGCAACTGACCCATAACATAAACAAATGTAATGTATTGCCAATACATAGAAAGAAGGATCCTTTGTTGTACGATTATATGATAGCAGAACAAACACTGGTAGCAGTTACTTCTGTAAAATATCTGGGAGTATGCGTACGGAACGATTTGAAGTGGAATGATCATATAAAATTAATTGTTGGTAAGGCGAGTGCCAGGTTGAGATTCATTGGGAGAGTCCTTAGAAAATGTAGTCCATCAACAAAGGAGGTGGCTTACAAAACACTCGTTCGACCTGTATTTGAGTATTGCTTGTCAGTGTGGGATCCGTACCAGGTCAGGTTTACTGAGGAGATAGAGAAGATCCAAAGAAGAACGGCGCGATTCGCCACAGGGTTATTTAGTAAGCCTGATAGCGTTACGGAGATGTTTAGCAAACTCAAGTGGCAGACTCTGCAAGAGAGGCGCTCTGCATCGCGGTGTAGCTTGCTGTCCAGGTTTCGAGAGGGTGCGCTTCTGGATGAGGTATCGACTATATTGCTTCCCCCTACTTATATCTCCCGAGGAGATCACGAATGTAAAATTAGAGAGATTGTAGCGCGCACGGAGGCTTTCCGGCAGTCATTCTTCCCGCGAGCCATACGCGACTGGAACAGGAAAGGGAGGTAATGACAGTGGCACGTAAAGTGCCCTCCGCCACACACCGTTGGGTGGCTTGCGGAGTATAAATGTAGATGTAGAACATGGTGGGGACGCGTCACCAGCATACGCATTGAGTGCCACGTTCCGTGCGGAGGTGGCTTCATAGTCAGTATTGCCTCACATGTTCCTACGTTCCTCCGAAATCTAAATTGATCTTCCCCCAGGTAATCTATCAGCATTTTTTTCCAGTTTATTAAGACAGACCATTTCTATTCATTTGAAAGTTCGAACGCTGTTTTGAATGTCAGCAAGGCTGGAACACATGTGCGTTAGACAGTTCGTTTGCAGAAACGACTGTCGCGAAGAGCACAGATCGTAAGTTTACGCTCACAGCCCGGATAGAGTGGAGCGCTAGAAAGCTGCAGCAGGGAGAGAGAGAGAGAGAGAGAGAGAGAGAGAGAGAGAGAGAGAGGAGGTCCTCGGTGCAGAGTCGCCAGGCAGTCTGCGGAGCCTCCCCCACTTCTGGCGCAAATGAGGAGCGCCGCAATAAACGTATAAATCGCATTTTTATGGTTTTATAGTCGCGCCACGCAGTAAGGGCAGGCAGCAGGCGGCAGGCGGCTGGCGCGCAGGGCGTCGTGCGGAGAAAGGGCTGAGGAGCGTTGGGGGCGGGGGGCGGAAGGCGAGAGACGGGACAGCGCGCCGGCGGGCGGTCGCAGCCGCTGCCGCGGTCCAATCTGGGGAGAGATGTTCCGGCGTGGCGGCGAGAAACATGTTCCGCAGGCGGCCGGCCGGCCGCAGGACTCGCGGGACCGGCCCCGGCTGGGGCTGGGGGCGGAACACATCTCCACTCCCACCTCCAAACTGCCCTGCCGACTGCCCGCCGTCTTAGCGTCTGAGCAGCTGGAGCTGCGGTGCGGCTGCCACCGAAACATCTCGCGCAACAAGCTCTGCGTGGAACAGCTCACCGTTTCACCTTACAACAGTGTTCTACGGAAGGCAGACAAAGGCAGACAACACGCCAGACGCGCCATGCTCCTGTGAAGAGAACATGCTTCCAAGATACTGCAGCTCAACGAATGTATCGGATGATCATAAAGTCAGTATAAATTTGAAAACTGAATAAATCACGGAATAATGTAGAGATAGAGTTACAAGTTGACACACATGCTTGGAATGACATGGGGTTTTATTAGAACCAAAACAATACAAAAATTCAAAAAAATGTCCGACAGATGGCGCTTCATCTGATCAGAATAGCAGTAATTAGTATAACAAAGTAAGACAAAGCAAAGATGATGTTCTTTACAGGAAATGCTCAATATGTCCACCATCATTCCTCAAAAATAGCTGTAGTCGAGGAATAATGTTGTGAATAGCACTGAAAAGCATGTCCGGAGTTATGGTGAGGCATTGGCGTCGGATCACGATACACTTGCGACTTCAGGCAACCCCAAAGCCAATAATCGCACGGACTGAAGTCTGGGGACCTGGGAGGCCAAGCATGACAAAAGTGGCAGCTGAGCACATGATCATCACCAAACGACGCGCGCAAGAGATCTTTCACGCGTCTAGCAATATGGGGTGGAGCGCCATCCTGCATAAACATCGTACGTTCCAGCAGGTGTTTATCAGCCAGGCTGAGGATGATGCGATTCTGTAACATATCGGCGTACCTCTCACCCGTCACGGTAGCAGTTACAAAACCAGAATCACGCATTTCCTCGAAGAAAAAAGGCACGATGACGGTAGATGTGGTAAACCCAACCAATACCGTGAATTTATCGTCCACGACAGTTCTAGGATTTTCGGTAGCCCAAATTCTGCAGTTGTGGGCTTAGACAGAACCTCGGAGCGTGAAATGAGCTTCGTAGGTCCACAACACGTTACTCAACCAAACGTCATCTTCCGCCATCTTTTGAAACGCTCACACCGCAAATGCCCTCCGCTTCACTAAATCGCCAGGTAACAGTTCATGATGCCGATGGATTTTGTACGGATAGCATCGGAGGGTACGCCTAAGCGCCAACCAAACACTGTATGGAATGCTGGTGCGACGTGCGACCTGTACGAGCGCTGACTTCCCCGTGCATAGACGAACCCGCTACAGTCTCCATTTCTTCTTGAACTGTCTCAGCAGCATTACGCCTTGTGCTCGGTCGGCCACTACGGGGTCTATCGTCTAAACAACCCGTGGATTCGAACTTCGAAATCATTCTCGCCACAGTTGCGTTTGTCAACGGACCTTCACCCGTTCGAATCCCCTTCCTATGGCGATAGGATCGTAACGCTGAACTAGCACATTCCCCATTCTGATAATAGAGCTTCACTAAAAGCGCCTTTTGAGGTAACGTCAACATGTTGCGACTGCTGGAGCATCTGATTCTCTCTCTCATTACAACTCCTTTTATACACGATTGTCATGCGCAGTCACTGACGTTTTGCTGTCCAGCGCCATCTGTCGGACATTTTGTGAACTTTGTTGTTTTTTGGTTCTAACGAAACCCCATGTCATTCCAAGCATGTGTGTCAATTTTTACCTCTCTATCTACATTATTCCGTGCTTTATTAAGTTTTCAAATTTATACCGACTTTTTGATCACCCGGTACATTACCACTCATTTGTCACTAGCCTTCTTTTCGACTGATTTGATGCTGAGCTCCATCTGACGATATTTTCGTGATTACCTAGGAAATAGAGAACAAATAAATGTGTCTGTTCTGTTTCCGTGAACCTCCTGTCAAATTCTTTCAGAAGAGCGTATTTCAAGCTGTTGACCGAGTTTAACTTTGGAGAAAAGAATTTAGAAATGCAGGTGACCCACTGGTTGTGACATAGGTTCCCTTGACAGATCTCAACTCAAATGTTTTAAACTATGATATGTTCTTCCCTTCTTTAGGATTCAGAATTTTCAGGGACTCAGTCCGAGTAACAAAAACATTGCTGGCAATATTTGACTAAACAGAAGAAAAAAAGTCGTACTGTCATGTAGAATATGAAGGTCCAATGCACTCTCAAGTCAAGCATGATTTTAAAGTGTTGCTTTTAATTAGGCGCTCTGACGGTCGTCAGCGTTAGCTAACTTTGAGACTGGACGTGGTGAGTTGCTGTTAGCGAAGAATGTCTTTAACTTTGGAGAAAAGAATTTAGTAATGCAGTTGACCTACTGGATGTGACATAGGTTCCCTCGACAGTTCTCATCTCAAATGTTTTAAATTATGATAGGTTCTTTCCTTCTTTAACACTTTCCAGCTCTTTAGGATTCAGAATTTTCAGGGACTAAGTACGAGTAACAAAAAAATTGCTGGCAATATCTGACTAAACAAATGAAAAAAAAGTCGTACTCTCATGTAGCATATGAAGGTCCAACGCACTCTCAGGTCAAGCACGATTTTAAAGTTTGTTTTCGTTTTTTTTTTTCAAGGATTCTTCTATGTTTTTTCTCTTGTCTCAAATCATTACTGGTGTTTAATGGGAATTTCTACGAACCTTTACAGTTTCTCTAATCTTCTTAATCGTCGTACACACTGATGGAAAAAAATCGCAAGACGATAAAGGCGTAATTTGTGTTTCTACATTCGAAAGATGACGCCCATTTAAATTTCGCGCCAGCCTCATAAAAATGGAGCTAGTAGCGCTACTGTGAGGAAGCACATCAGACCTGCTTTTAATTAGGCGCTGTAATGGTCGTCAGCGTTAGCTAACTTTGAGACTGGACGTGGTGAGTTGCTGTTAGTGAAGAATGTCTTTAAAGCGATAAAAATACTGTTATCGACACCTCATTGGGTTTGAACGAGGCTTTTAATAGGGATACGAGAAGCTGCATGTTCCTTCTGCGATACTGCAGAAAGACTTGGCAGGAACGTAGGCACCGTACATGATTGTTCGCAGTCGTGGTCACGGAAATGTGCGCTTGCAAGAAGACCAGACTCGGACAGCCACGTGACACTACCAATAGGGAAGACAGTTGTTCTCGACGTATGCCTCTGGTGCATCGCACTGCGACTCCAGGAACGAGCACGGGGTCCCGGGTTCGATTCCCGGCGGGGTCAGGAATTTTCACCTGCCTCGAGATGACTGGGTGTTTGTGTTGTCCTCATCATTTCATCATCATCCAGGAAAGTGGCGAAATTGGGCTGAGCAAAGGTTGGGACATTGTACGGGCGCTGATAACCGCGCCGTTGAGCGCCCTACAAACCAAAACATCATCATCATCAACACACTCCAGGAACGATTCGAGCAGCTGTTGGCACCACAGTGACACAACGAATCGGTTACTTCAAGGACAGATCCGAACCAGACGCCCTGTAGCGTGCATTTTAGCTACCCCAAACCACCGCCATTTGCGACTTCAGTGGCGTCAAGTGAGAGAGCATTGGAGGGCAGGGTGGAGGTCTGTTGCGTTTTCTGATGAAAGCTGGTTCTATCTCGGTGCCAGTGATGGCCGTGTGTTTGTTAAGAAGGAGGCCAGTTGAAGACCTGCAACCGAGCTATCCACATGCTAGACACAATGGATCTACATCTGGAATCATAGTCTGGGGTGTGATTTTGTGTGACAGGTGTGATTAGCCCACGCACAGTAACTGCCAATTTGTACGTCAATCTAGTTAATTGACCAGTTGTGCTGCCATTCATGAACAGCATTCCAGAGGGTGTTTTGCAACAGGATAACGCTCACCCACACACCGCTGTTGCAACTCAACATGTTCTACAGAATGTCGATATGTTGTCTTGCCCTGCTCGATCAACAGATCTTTCTCCAGTCGAGCACATGTGGGACATCATTGGACTACAATTCCAGCACCATCCACAATCAGCATTAACCGCTTTGTACTGACCGACCAAGTGCAACGGGCATGGAACTCCGTCCCACGAACTGACATCCGGCGCCTGTACACAACAACGCATGCACTTTTGCATGCGTGCTTTCAACATTCTGGTGGTTACACTGGTTATCAGTCTACGAGCATTTCAGATTTGCAATGGCTTATCTCACGCTTGCGTTAACCTGTGGTGTTACAATGTTACTCACTTAAATACAAGTAGGCTATGTTGTATGTTACCTAGACAAATGTATTCTCGAAATTTCATTATTCTATATTAATTATTTTTTGGCGTTGCGACTTTTTTTCAGTCAGTTTATTATAATATGATGCTACAAATTGTAAATGAATCTTGCTCTTGTTAAATTCAATTGACAACATGTGTGAGAATTAAGCGATTATCTACAGTTATTGTATAGGTACATATAAAATATAAGTATACGATCAGTAAACGAAATATGGATCGGTACTTTTGGTATATTGATGGTATAGCATCGATGAATGAATATCGTTATTTCTTATACAACATATCGATATTTAGGGTGTGCGCTTCCATCTACACTCCTGAATGCGGTAGCAAGTGAAACACTTGTAAACCTGAGTCTTTTCCGTGATGTTCCACACACATGTGGAGAAGCGTCAGCAGCCGTCCAGTCCATTCCCATACAAAGAAAGAGTGTTTAATTACGTAATAATCACGTTTTTCAGTCACTGTTTCATACAGTATAAGTAATTACAATTCCAAGAATAATAAGAAAGGACCTATTGCATAGTTAACTGACAAGTTGATGAACTTAACAGGCAAATTTGTTTGTTAAATCAATTTCCCTCGTCTCTCTGGATCTACTGATGTTTTGTCTGGGAATAAGTCGATCAGATGGTGAGGGCGGATCATTTTTAATATATATTAGTTAAATTAAGAAAGCAATAAGATGGCTTAAATCACTAAGATTCGGGACCGTTGCGTTCAAATTTGGGCTGCAGAGTCGCCGACGCGGGTGTAGACGCTTTTCTCTCGCGGTTGCTCTTGTGCCGCCACAACGACCAAAAGCCGAAGGAATCGTCTTCTCCGAGCACCATTCGGTTGCGCATCTGAGACGGTATCACTTCATTATACATCTTACGACGACAGTGCGACAGGTTCTGCTACTTTTATTTGAGACGAACTGGATTCCGTCACCTTGGAACCAGGGTTATAAAGGATATTTCATAATTCATGTTACACAGGTCTAGAGGTTGTAGAGGGGGACGTAGTAGATCAAGTTTTAAATAGGAAATTATGTGCAGAAATGTCATCCAACGACGCTACAGGGCGTCAAAGTTACAGGCGCTGGTGCCTGTAAATGTATGTACACTATGTGACCAAAAGTATCTGGACACCTGGCTGAAAATGACTTACAAGTTCGTGGCGTCCTACATCGGTAATACTGGAATTCAGTATGGTGTTGGCCCACCCTTAGCCTTGATCACAGCTTCCGCCCATGCAGGCATACGTTCAGTCAGGTGATGGAAGGTTTCTTGGGAAATGGCACCCCATTCTTCACGGAGTACTGCAGGAGAGGTATCGATGTAGGTCGGTGAGGCCTGGCACGAAGTCGGCGTTCCAAAACATCCCAAAGTAGTTCTACAGGATTCAGGTCAGGACTCTGTGCAGGTCAGTCCATTACAGGGATGTTATTGTCGTGTAACCACTCCACCACAGGCTGTGCATTGTGAACAGGTGTCGATCGTGTTGAAAGAGGCAATCGCCATCCCTGAATTGCTCTTCAACAGTGGGAAGCAAGAGGGTGCTTAAAACATCAATGTAGACCTGTGCTGTGATAGTGCCACGCAAAACAAGAAGGGGTGCAAGCCCCCTCCATGAAAAACACGAACACTCCATAACACCACCGCCTCTGAATGTTACTATTGGCACTACACACGCTGGCAGATGATGTTCACCGGGTATTTGCCAAACCGTGCCATCGGATCGCCACATTGTGTACCGTGATTCATCACTCCACAAAGCGTTTTTCCGGTGTTCAATCGTCCAATGTTTACGCTCCTTACACCAAGCGGGTCGACATTTACCGGCGTGAAGTGTGGCTTATGAGCAGCCGCTCGACCATGAAAACCAAGTTTTCGCACCTCCCGCCTAACTGTCATAATACCTGCAGTGGATCCTGTTGCAGTTTGGAACTCCTGTGTGATGGTCTGGATAGATGTCTGCCTATTGTACGTTACGACCCTCTTTAATTGTCAGCGGTTTCTGTCAGTCAACAGGCGAGGTCGGCTTGTACGCTTTTGTGCTGTACGTGTCCCTTCACATTTCCACTTCACTATCACATCGGAAACAGTGGACCTATGGATGTTACGTAGTGTGGAAATCTCGCATACAGACGTATGACACAAGTGACATGCAATCACCTGACCACGTTCGAAGTCCTTGAGTTCAGCGGAGCGCCCCATTCCGCTCTCTCACGATGCCTAATGACTACTGAAGTCGCTGATATGGAATACCTGGCAGTAGGTGGCATCACAATGCACCTAATATGGAAATTGTATGTTTTTGGGGGTGTTCGAATACTTTTGATCACATAGTGTATATACAGGGTGATTCCGTGATGATGATACAAACTTTAGGATGATGGAGAAAGATAAGTGTATCAATTTGAGGTAAAAGTCCCTGTACCGGAAACGAATGAGTCGAAAGCTATAAGCGAAAACTGTTCTGATACCTCTGACAGTGGACGACATGCACTGGTACTCTTGTTGCTAACACTGTGAGGTAGACAACTTTCAGAGATGGCAGTATGGACCAAAAGAAGAGATACGTCCAGTAAACATGGGCTCTAAAATGCACACCTTAGGAGCTATGAGCACTTGTACAATAGAGGGGATGTGTTTCACTGTAGCAAAGATGATCAAGTGATCATAGACTGGCTCCCCAGGTAAGCATTTTAGAGCTCATCCTCAGGTATCATTTTACATCCATGTTTACTGGAAATTTTTTTATTGTTTTGGTCGAAACTACCACCTCTTAAATTTGTCTACCCCACAATCTTAGCAACAACGACACCAGTACATGTATTCCACTGTTAGAGATATTAAAACGGTTTTCGCTTATAGCTTTCGACTCATTCGTTTCCCGTACAGGAACCCTCACCTCAAATTGATACATTTATCCTTCTCATTTCATCCTAGAAGTTCTGTAACATCATCACCTACATTTACATGCACCGTCGCCTATAATTCTGAAGCACTGTAGCGTCGCAAGATGACGTCCACAACCTCAGGAAGTGTGTAACGTGAATTGTGGAACACTCTGTCCGTACATTTACAGGCGCCGGCACCTATGAGTTTGACGCTCTTTAGCGTCATTAGATTATGTTTCCGGACATGGGTTCCTGTGTAAAACTTGATCTACTAAGTACCCTCTACAACTTCTAGAAGTGTGTAACATGGATTGTGAAGCACCAGTATAGATTCAGATCAGTAGCAGGTAGACCCCGTCGCGATAGTTCTTTCGTCGTTATTATCGAATATGCAGCTTACGCCAGTAACGCGCGTCCACTGATGCTAATGTGGTTAAGAATTGTCGCGCTGCCCTCCTTTGTATTTCTACGCTGTACTTCTCATAGCCAACTACCTTCTCTTCTCATATACTCCAAATAGATCGATCATCTTGTTTCACTGAATATAGCTCTCTACGTACTGGACGATCTATAATTCTGTGTTTTATAGTGTTACTTGTGTTGTTAATCTTTCTTACCGAAGAAGCTTGCTGACGAGTAATCCAAAATTGTGGAATAGTGTGACAAGGCTACCACGCTGTTCATCTGTTCTTGATGGTCCATAAACATTGATTCCGTTAACTGCTTGCGTGTTACTTATTTGAAGCTTCCCCCCTCCTTTTTTAACATCATACCTGTGACACAAAAGGGAGTCAGATATCTCCATGATAAGCAGACAGAAAATCGGCAGGTAGAATTTTTTTTACCTGTTAACAGGGAAATTGTAACAGTCGGTAAAGTTCATTTACTTATTTTGTATCTCGACAAAATACAAACTCAACACAATCTGTCTATTCTTTTGATAAGGATCTTACATAAATTTCATTACTCGCCTTTTACTATTGCTTCATTTCGTACTGTGTCAGGCTAATTCGTAACATTGTCAGGTAGTAAGTACCACGTTCGAAATGCTTCCAGTTTCCTCCCCTCCGGATTACCGATGCCTGACGTTTCACTCCCATATAGTGCAGTGTTCCAGGCGTACACATTCAACAACTTCTTCGTCATATGCATATCAATATCTGATACCGGTAGAGCCCTTTTACTGAAGAAAGTTTTCTTTGCTTGTAATATTATATTTCTGGTATCGATCACACTTCGGCCATCGCGTGTAATCTTGCTTTGTAGATAGGACATTCTTTCATTTCTTCGACTAATTCGTCTTTGCTAATTTTAGTATTAAGCAAATGATTATTTTCCTTTCTACGACTCTTCACCACCTTCATCTTTGCTCTGTATATCCTTAAGTCGTATTTCCTGGTTGATATGGTATCCAATTCTTTCGGCAGACTGAACTCGTAAGGGCAGTGGAGGATAGTCATCATTTGTGTGGACGGCTGTTATCCTCTTGAAGAATGCTCTATCCTTCCATTTGTGTGAGTTGTCTAGCAGTCGAACTCTTTACCTCTCGAAAACTGATGGCACCTCGTGCAAGCATACATGGATCTTATTGCCGTTAAACGAGTCCTCGGTTCTTCTGATAACTGAATTACTGGCTACTTAAAATTGACTTTTTCTTAAAATTCACAAGTTATTTGGTTCACAGTCAATGTTACTTCTGTGATACTTTTTTTGACGTAACCGTCATTGTCAGCTGCGAGTGTAGTTTGCCGTCATGATGCCGGCATGAAGCTTATTACATCTTAATCATTGAAACTCGTGCTTTTGTGCACAGTTGGTTCGCTGGGAATTGAATGCGTCTTCCAACAGTGGAAAAGAGTAAGAACACATGCTGACAAGTTTGATATTGCACGCATTATTTTTCCCAAAGTTAACTTCATTGAGATGAAAGCGTGAATTGATCCGCTCAGGAAATCTGGATAACACTCCCTTACATGTACAAGTGACTGCAGGGATGTACGAGTATATCCATGAACGCCGCTCCTCGAACCTCGTCGCAGCGCACACATTATGCACTCTGTTTCAGTCTTTTCCAGCCACATGTTACTGCTCTATGGCGAATCTGACGAAAGGCCTTACAGGAGGAATGCCTGAATCACGGACTTTATCCAAATAGACGAGAACCGACAGCCATTACTTTCAGGAGTGTGCAACAGCGTGTTATTGAAAACAGCTCACTATGATGAAGAACACGGCCTTCTACAAAACACATAGCGCCTTATGATCGTAGTCGAGAGATTGTGTGGTCTGCAATTCTACATACTACAGCTCTCACACTAGCACAAACACCTGGACTTTATGCCATTAGTCTCGTGTCTCTTATGCCATTTTACCCTGTTCAGCCATTTAATACGCAAGGAGATGCAAGGAAAGGATTTTGACGGTTGGGCGGCTTTCTGTCTGTCGATTTACACAATGTGAACGACACATACGGGGTGATCAAAAAGTCAGTATAAATTTGAAAACTTAATAAACCACAGAATAAAGTAGATAGAAAGGTAAATTTGACCGACATGCTTGGAATGACATGGGGTTTTATTAGATACAGGATGCAGGATGGCCCTCCACCCCATATTGCTAGACGCGTGAAAGATCTCTTGCGCGCGTCGTTTGGTGATGATCGTGTGCTCAGCCGCCACTTTCGTCATGCTTGGACTCCCAGGTCCCCAGACCTCAGTCTGTGCGATTATTGGCTTTGAGGTTACCTGAGAACGCAGGTGTATCGTGATCGACCGATATCTCTAGGGATGCTGAAAGACAACATCCGACGCCAATGCCTCACCATAACGCCGGGCAAGCTTTACAGTGCTGTTTCACAACATTATTACTCGACTATAGCTATTATTGAGGAATGATGGTGGACATATTGAGCATTTCCTGTAAAGAACATCATCTTTGCTTTGTCTTACTTTGTTACGCTAATTATTGCTATTCTGATCAGATGAAGCGCCATCTGTCGGACATTTTTTGAACTTTTGTTTTTTCAGTTCTAATAAAACCCCATGTCATTCCAAGCATGTGTGTCAATTTGTACCTCTCTATCTACATTATTCCGTGATTTATTCAGTTTTCACATTTATACTGACTTTTTGATCAGCTGGTACATTATCCTATTTTGGGCCCAATTGGAATTCAGAACAATGGTATCATTAATCGCTACAGCATGTGCTTTTTACTCCAAATAAACTTAGGGTAACTCAGACAGCTTTTCAGGTGAAGAATAGAACATTGTAAATCCGGAGCAGTAGAAATCATGGGTTATTGCTACTCACAGGAAGCAGCTGCTCTGGTAGCGGAATAAACGCACAATTGTTTTTTAGACTAGTTGATAGTCTGACGTCCTCTGACGAACGCTCGCCAGCCATTTCGCAGAGAGAAAAATCAAATGGCATGCAAAGTAGAGGCAATTTTAACAGTAAATTACTGAAGCTTTACCGCCTTCCAGGAAAGTTGTCACGCTAAAATTACACACGAACTGAGAGCTGGATGAAACCCGAAGTAGAAAACTCCGAAATATTTAACGAGACATGGAACGTACATCGAAAAGCCAATTTAGACACCATAAGAGGAGAGTGTTCATTATAGTCGACAAAAATATTATGTATATCGCGGTCAAAATTGACTCTGACTACGAAGTTATCTGGGCGCGAGTAACTGGCGTAAGTGCAGTGAAAATAATCATCGAAAGTTTTTGCAACCGCCCGACTACGCTTCAATAGTAGAATCATTCAAAGAAAGTATACGCTCAGTAGCGCCAAAATACCCCGATCATTTATTATTAGTTGGAGGCAACCTTAAACTACCGAGTATAGGCTGAGACGATTATGTATAATAGACAGTCCCGCAAGATATTTCTGAACACTTCCTGAGGGTATTTTCGTTCTGTCATTGCAACTGCAAGAAAGTGAGTGGTTTTTTCCGTCAGGGATTATAAAGCACACACGGGCAATATGGCCACACAAATGAAGAGTTAAGATTCTGAACACATTTTCGGGAAACCATCTTGGGCAAATGCTTCAACAACCCACCTACAATGGAAATATCTTAGACCGTGTAGCTGCATACAAACAGGCCTGACCCTATCGAGAGTGTAGCATAGAGACAGGCAATAGCGATCACGATGTCACTATGCTCAAGATGGTTACTAAAGTTACTAAATCCATCAAGAAGGCTAGGAGAGTTAATGTACTGAAAACAGCAAGTAAGCGGATGTTAACAACCTACTTAGACAGTGTATGGATTTCATTTAGTTGCAATATGGCAGACATAGAGGAATTATAGGCAAAGTTTGAACTGAATGTAAATCGCTCATTGGAGAAGTGTGTGCGGAATAAGTGGATGAAAGACAGAAAAGACTCATTGTGGTTTAATAAAAACATTTGAAAGATTATTGCACTCTAGGTTCACAAGCGAACGTACGAACGTAGAAATGTCAACAGGCAAAAGTAAGGAAATTTTGTGCATCTATAGAAAGATCAATGCGCGAAGCATACAACTCCTACACGTTAACCAAAGATCTTGCTGAGAATCTTACAATATTCTGGTTCTACCTAAAATCGCTACGGAGATCGAAGGCGTCTATTTCAGTAACTCTTAGACCAGTCTGACAACAGGAAACAAAAAGAAGATGAAGTTTTGACACCGCTTTTAAAATGTCATTCATGCAGGAGGATCGTACAAATAAATCGTCGCTTGACCGTTACACAAACTCTCGTAAGGAAGACTTACAGCAGGGCATCTCTGGCCTTGAAAAGTAGCTGGAAGAGTCAAAACAAATAAGTCACCACGTCCAGATGGAATTCCAATTCGGTTTTACAGAGAAAACTGTTCGGCATTGGTCCCTAACTCAGCTTTCATTTATCACGAACCTCTTAAATAATTATAAGTTCAAGCGACAGGAAAAAGGTGCAAATGACTCCTGTGTTTGTGAAGGGTAAAGAACATACCCGCAAAATTACATTCTAGTATTTTTAACATAGATGTGCAACAGAATTCTTGAACATGTTCTAAGCTCGAATACAAAAAGTTTCCTTAAAATTGAAAGGCTTCTGTCTACAAATGAATAGAAAAAACAAACTTGCTCTTTTTCCTTACGATATATCCTGCGAGCAGCAGACGAAGGCCAATGGGCAGACTCCATGTTGCTAGATATGTGGAAATCTTTTGACACAGCGCCGAAAAGCAGACTGTAGAGAAGGTCCGAGCGTACAAAAGAGATTTCCAGGTGTGTGAGAAGCCCGGTGGCATTTTAAGTAATTGAACATAGTACTTCATTGGAACACTTGGGAAGCGTAGCTTACCTATGAAGAAGACAGCGTACAGAACACTTATATGATCGGTACCTGATAATTGATCGAGTGTTTGATTACGCTACCAGATCGGATTAGAGGAAGATGCAGAAGCAATTCAGAGGCGTGCTGCTAAATTTGTTATCACTAGGTCCTATCCATAAGCAAGTATTGCGGAAATGCTCCATGAACTGAAGTGGGAAACCCAGGAAGGAAGAGGGCGTTCTTTTCGCGAAACATTATTGAGAAAGTTTAGAGAACAGGCAATTGCGACAGACTGCAGAATGATCCTACTGCTATCAACATACATCCTGCGTAAAGACTACGAAGACAATACACGAAAATTTGCGGCTCGTACAGATGCTTATAGACATTTGTAAGTATATCAGGAAAGGAAATGACCAACGATGGTACAATGTACCTTTCGCCATGCGCCGTATGATGTATGTAGATGTAGAGGGTGCCAGTATTCACGGATATGACAGGACCGATAATTCGAAGCAAAAAAGTGCAGTAAACAGGGCCTCTAAAACTCATACCTTAAGAGCTATGAGCACTTTAGGAGATGTGTTTCACAGCAGCGAAGATGAACAAATGCTCATAGCTCTTAAGGCATGTACTTTCTAGCCCATATTTATTGGGCATATTTTCTTGTATTGGTACATACTGCCACCTCTCAAAATATAGAAAGCAAGTAGTTTGCAATAGAACAGATTCGCTTCACTGCGTTGAAGATGAAGAAGTGCTCATAGTTCTTAGCGTGTGCACTGTAGAACCCATGTTTGCTAGACATTTTTGCTTCGAACGATCGTTCCTGTCATATCCCTGAATATTGACCATTCCTTCTGGGTCACCCTGTATACGCTCCGTAGTCATGTAACTGGAGCACGCTGCTTGTAGTTTTTCCAAGATGAAGTTCCACCATTGTCGGAATATTGGTTACTGCTGTACAGCTGCGTTGTAGGGTTTCAACATATGGAGAGGCTACTTAATTCACTTGCATTATACTATCAGAAAATAAAACTCGTCGGCAGAGATAACCTTCTCATGCGATACACGTTTCCTTCTTCCTAGCCGTTCTTCGAGATTAAGAAACTGAAGAACGCCACATGTGGCAAATCTGTGGTGGTTGGCCAAATGGTGCAAAATTTCGAAGTCCAGTTGGTGAACATTTGCCTTAGGGGCGATGAGGGAGTATGCACGGTGTCCTGGTGCAAGAGCGCTGCATATCAATATTCCTCGTTTCTGTTCCAAATCACAACGAAAGAACTTGAAGAACTTGTGTTCAATACTCATCATTCCACAAACCACCAAATTGATAAATCATTCGGAAAACAATTTTCTCGTTTCTTGGTGCGCTTCAATCCTCACCACTCTACTGTTGCGAGTACAGTTTTTTTCTCTTGTCGTGTAATAAAGTGTCCATCCTTGTTTTGCAGTCATATAAAAATGCTTAAATCCTCCAGATTTTGCTTCATTTTTTCCAAACACAAAAGCCACGGAAGTACACATACTGTACATATTACTATAAAAAAAGTAAAAATCTAAGTAGCTGGCATGACTTGCGCTTGAGCGTATACAGGGTGACCCAGAAGGAATGATCAATATTCAGGGATATGACAGGAATGATCGTTCGAAGCAAAAATGTCTAGCAAACGTGGGTTCTAAAGTGCGCACCTTAAGAACTATGAGCACTTCTTCATCTTCAATGCAAACTATTGCGAACTATTTGCTTTCTATATTTTGAGAGGTGGCAGTATGTACCAATACAATAAAATATGCCCAATAAATACGGGCTAGAAAGTACATGCCTTAAGAGCTATGAGCATTTGTTCATCTTCGCTGCTGTGAAACACATCTCCTATTCTAAAAAAGTGCTCACAGCTCTTAAGGTATGCCCTAAAAACACATCTGCATCTGCTACAGTTGTCAGAATTGAAACTTATGATGCAGTTATTGTTTTTAATGATGGGAACGTCGGGAAGATGAAGGTATTACAAAGAATGGGCTTCAAGATAGGAAATTGTACTCAAGACATTCTAAGAAAAATAGATTTACAGCGCGTCTCTACAGCTGAAAAGTCAGTTGAAGACCTGGTAAAGGAAAAATGGACAACAAGAAACCAGAAGAGAAGCCTTGAAGGGAAAGACGACCTAGAATACAAATGTGATGCCTTATGAAGAAGTGACATAAGAAAAAAGTTAGGTTGAACTTTGAATTGCGTTTCTTGAAAAGTTTGGTTTTTAAGGTTTGTGTACCTTTTCCTCAGATTCTATGAATGATAGAATTATGAAATTTTGTACACATATTTCTGTAAACCTAATAAACGTTGTCTCAAGAGAAAATTTTGAAATTCTGATTACAAGCTGAGATATGGGGCAAGGTGCTCGGAATTTTGCATTAATTTAAAATTGTACTTGTGGAATTATAATTAAAAAATTATGAAAATTCTCCTATTTGACCTATTCCAAGAACTTCATGAGAGAAGCTTACAACATATGAAGATATGAAACAGAGAAATTTTGGTAGAAATCTCTTGAATACTTTCTGAGAAAAGGGAACACACATTATTTTTTGAAAATAAAACTTCAAATTTCAATCAAAAAATTTGAATATATATAATGAAAGGATTTTATATTTAAATGTTTTACTTTCATGTAAAGAGTGGTACAAAATTTCATTGCCATATCTCCAAAACTGTGGATTTGGTGCATTTTTGAAATAGTGTGTGTTTTTCATCAACTTCCCCCTTAAGCCGTTTATAAGTTATTAATTTTTAAAGAAATTAAGGGCATTCATATCTTCCATCGTTAATATCTAAAGTACAGGCTGAGTCAGCGTTATATGACATCTTTGATTCAAGCAGTAGCAGGCAAGTCAGCGTAGTGGATGGGTGAGCCAGGGCTTTTTGTTTTCCCCTACTACAGCAGTTTAGTTACAGTGGAGATGTGGACTGCCCAACACTATGCGTTCGTCGAAGAGAGTTTCTTCAAAAATGCTGAATCTGTGACAACCACTCGTAGGAAGTTCCGTCTCTAAATCAATGTTGCACGTAATGGTACAATTCCAACTCACAATACCATTCTACTATGGGTTATGAAATTTCGTGAGACGTATTCTGCAGTGAAGAAAGAACTGGAAGGCAGTGGAAAGAAGGCAGTGCAAAGACGGCCGAGTCACATGAAAGCGTTGAAGTTGTGCGTCATACAATTCAACAGAGCTTTAACTGATCTGCAAGACAACACACACAGTCTTTTGGATTATCAAACTCGTCCGTTCGACGCATTTCACACGGTCTACGTACTCATCCTTACAAAACTGCGATTGCTCAGGAGTTGAAGCCTCAAGATTTTGTGAGAAAGAGACGTTTTGCTGCAGTAATGAAAGAGATGTTGGAGGAAGAACCTGGAGTTGCGATCTTAATCTCAAACGAGTCTCATTTTTACCTAAATGGCAGTGTTAATAAAAAAACTGTCGTTCATGGTGTCCAAACAAGCCTCAGCAACTGCACCAGTGCCCACTCCATAGTGACAAATATACAGCGTGGGCTGCAAGAGGAGGAAGAGGTGATAAGTGTGTAACATCCCGTCGACAATGAGGTCACTGGAGCCGGAGCACGAGCTCAGATTAGGGAGGAAACCGGCCGTACCCTTTCGAGGGAACCTTAAGGAGAGGTTTACTATCTTTTGCCGAAAAAAGCATGTTCTCCGAGAATTTTTTTTCTCGGGATATGTTATAGATATCAATGTCAAATTTGGTCAAAATGTTTATTGATATTTTCTCTACAAACTGGATTTTTTTCGACGGGAAATGGCGGAAGTGCTGTCGGAACGAAACAAAATTTCGATGTAGACCTACACGCGCGGTACGTCACAGGTCAGCCCGCTCGTCTGAAATCAGAATTGAGTTGACGTTAGCGAAGAATATAAGATTCTTTAGGAACTGTACCTCGCTTAAGTTATTTGGACCATGGAAACAAAATGGCGGCCATTTAAAAAAAATTGGTTTTTTCAAAGATTTTTTGACATCGTCGGCCAAGTAAAAATATTTATAGTTGATAGATCGGAATAAAAGTGGTACAACTCCTAGACAATATAGTTAGCTTTGTCGGAAACAAAGAATCATGCCAATCGGTTTAGTATATTTGAAGTTACCATACCGCTCGATAAAAAAAGTCATTTGGAGAAAAACTCGTTTGAAGTTTTGACTACATATGCAACTTACGTTCAATCTGCTATTCCGGCTCCATAAGCTAGCCCTTCCTCATCCTCATAGAGGGCGGTCTACTCGATCCGGGCCATCCTGTGCTGCTCCAGAGCCGCTCCTACGGCCGGTGACAAGCGGTTTTCGGCCGCTTGAATCCGGTGGTCGTGCTTGGCGAACTGCGTCGAATAGAGTCCCAGGGTGATGTCCATCGTTGTCATGGTCTTCAGAATTGCTGAATACCCTTCGTTGAAGCTGCTCACTACCAGTCGGTAGTCGCAATCTCCACACAATGCAAATGCTTGGGGGCTAACTTCCAAACACACGCGTTCAAACTTTCATTTGAATTTTGTGTGTTTCCTCCCAAGCACCGGTACAATAACTCGTCCTCCGAAAGAAAAAAAACTGGTGCTCAAAAAAGGCCGAATTTAGGCAGGTGCTTCGTTTTGTTCAACCGCGAATAACAAATATTTCCGTTCCGTATTCGGAAAAACCGTTTCATGGGTGGATTCTAAACACTTCTACGGATCCAAAAATGCAATTAAAAAAAAAACAATTTTTGTACCGAAAGATAGTAAACCTCCCCTTAAGTGATTTAGGGACATCACGGAAAACCGAAATCAGGATGGTCGGACGCGAGTTTGAACCGTCGTCCTCCTAAACGTGAGTCCAGCGTGCTAATCACTATGCTACCCCGATCAGTGTGGGCTGGATTAGGGAAATTTAGTGTCATACGGCCTTATTTCTTCAAAGAAAATGGGAGAGCCGTCAGAAAGAACTCGGAGCGTTATTTGACCACGTTACATCAATTTCTCGTCCCAGAACTTCGTCGCAGTAACATAACTCGTCAAAATGTTTCGTTTCAGCAAGACCGTGCGGCAGCTCACACTTCCAGTTTGTTTATGTCAGAATTAAGGAAGTTGTTTCCGGGGAAAGTGAAATCCACCGGTGGAGATGTTGACTGGCTGCTCTGCTTTCCAGACCTTACTCCATGTGACTTTCTCTTGTGGGGCTTCCTCAAGAACAAAGTATACGTCAATAACCCACGTACTGTATTTCAGATAAAGGGTACCATTGAGCGAGAGATTCATGCTACATCCCTTAACTTGCTGGAAAGAGTGATGACAAACTTCGCGCAGAGCATCAGCGAGTGTGTCGTAAAAGAGGGCCAGTACTTAAACGACATTATCTTTCGCAAATAATTAATTTCTGTGAAAATTAGCATGTAAGATGTAAATTGTCATTCACTGTGTATGTTTGGAAACAAAAGAAGTTGCTGTATCATAAAATGTCACTGTGTTTTATAAATTCAAAAATCATTAGATATCGCTGACACACCCTGTGGTATTGTATCTACAAGGTAGGTGCTTAGTTGTGCTCCTTTCCCTCGTTTCTCTCTTTCATCTGGTTGGGTATGAAATAGAACTAGCATGTGAGGACTTTGATAGGGAAGGCGAATGGTCGACTTCGGTTTATTGGCAAAATTTTAGGAAAGTGTGGTTCATCTTTCAAGGAGACCGCAAATAGGACGCTGGTGCGACCTATTCTTGAGTACTGCTCTAGTGTTTGGGATCCGTACCAGGTCGGATGAAAGGAAGACATCGTAGCAATTCAGAGGTGGGATGCTAGATTTGTTAGCGGTAGGTTCAAACAACACGTAAGTGCTAAGGAGATGCTTCGGGGACTCAAATGGGAATTCTTGAAGGGAAGACGACGTTCCTTTTGAGGAACACTATTGAGAAAGTTTAAAGAACGGGCATTTGAAGCTGACTGCCGACCTATTCCACTGTCGCCAACAAGGACCACTAAGATAATATACGAAAAATTAAGGCTCATTCGGGGGCATAGTCGTTTTCTCTCGCTCTGTTTGCGAGTGGAACAGGAAAGGAAATGACTAGTAGTGGTACGAGGTGCTCTCCGCCAAGGTGGCTTGCGGAATATCTAAGTAGATTTCGAGGCTGCTGTCTGTGTCTTTATTGATATAGATTTAACTTATGCGGCGATCTTGAAATACCTTGCAACCTCTGAGATTTCGCCATGGCCGCTCCCTCACACAACGTGTGGACCAGCAGCAGCCACTCACCCAGGGGAAAGCAGTCCTTAGCAAACCTCTAGACTACCTGATGTCCATAAGACAACCGACGTATTTCGTGGCAGATATGTTGTCTGCTGATCAGTCGACTCGAACGCTGCCACCTCTCTAGCTCTGCGCACCTGTGACGGGTCTCTCACCACGCCGTGCCACGTGACCTGTGAAGCCAGCGAGCGTCATGGCACGCAAGTCTCTCATCTCACACTGCCTTTCTGCATTTTGTTACGATCATCCTGTAAACGAAAGTCGTAAGCGAAGAGTCTTATAGTGTTGCTGCTCTGGTCTTATAAATCGTTTATGTATAATGAGAACTTCTGTGGTCCTACTACATTTCCCTGAAGCACACGTTTCTGTAGATAATTTGTCATCTGGTCTAACGAACTGAGTTCTATTGGTCAAATTCTCATCGAGCCGATGATATATCAGCCAAGAAACTCCGTATCATAGTACCTTGTTTATCATAGTAGTCGACAGTGTAATATGGTGTGGAACGCCTTTCGGAAATCCTCTCACCTGTATCGACCGTTTCCCAAATTTTACAGGATGTCGTGTATGAATAAATCAAACCGAGGGTCACACGATTTGTTTTCCCTGAATCCGCGTTGATTCTTTATGGTAAGCTAGTTTTTCTTCAAGAATGCCATAATGTTTGAGTCTAGGAGATCCTCTAGGATTCTCCAAAGGACTGGCACTCAAGATATTGGTCTCTAATTCTGTACGTTAGATGTGTCACACTTTTTTGAAATAGTAGTTACGCAAAACTTTCTCAACAAATGAACCAGCCAATCACTGTAAAATATAACTGGAATTCCTACAGAGCATGATGCTTTGTTTACTTTACTAGGAGTTGTAGTTGTTTTCCAATACCTGGGATCCTAATATCAATGTCTCTCATTACTGAATCTGTGCGACGATCCAAGTTTAAATATAACCTGAACTTCCTATGATTTTCTGATAGATGGTATGTGGGCATATGACTAAAAAAAGGAATGCGAAACAGCGGTAGGGGATTTTTCTTAGTACATTCGAAGACGACAGTCAACACTTGCGAGAGCAATGCTTGATAACACTCTTGAATAAAAACGAGTTCTGTAATTCTCTGCTTTCAGATTGTTTCACGTTATAAGAGTTGATAAGGATGACAAGTTTTGCATGAAGCTTTTTTTCCTACCTTTAGACAAGTGAGTGAATGTTATTTTGTGCTTCTTCTCTTTTATCCTTAGATGAATTTTTTCTCTTGCCCGTCTCACTAGAAATGGCTCTGAGCATTATGGGACTTAACGTCCTAGGTCATCAGTCCCCTAGAACTTAGAACTACTTAAACCTAAATAACCTAAGGACATCACACACATCCATGGCCGAGGCAGGATTCGAACCTGCGACCGTAGCAGTCCCGCGGTTCCGGACTGCAGCGCCTAGAACCGCACGACCACCGTGGCCGGCTCTCACTAGAAGGATCGCCCAACGACCATCTGTTATTTTGTTCCACTGGTAGTGAGCTGCCATATTCAGACAGTGAAACGCAATTACTCTCACCAAGCAGATATGTTATCTTTGGGTTACATTCGTCCCGAATGATCTCGATGGATGATACACACTGCCTTTAACGGAATGTTCCTTATCTTTTTACTAATCAGGTTGATTACTTCAAAACCCAACTTGGCTTTAAATTTTCGTTTCCAATAATCACGTATTTGGACAGCAACAGTTTGATTGGCAGATTAACAATGTGCAAGGAAGCACCTAGGAGCGAATCACCACTTTAGGATACTCGAAAAACACAAAGATTACCAAGACTTCAAAAGCTTCATAAATTTCATCTGCAATTCTCTTGTAATTTCATCTACTTTTTTACATCGTCACTTTGACACTATAGCATTCGTTGTAGCTCGACAACAGTTGAAGTAATTTCTCCACGTAATATGGAGCAACCTGTTAACTCACTCGCTTGGAACAACCTCCAGATTGCATATCTAACATGGATATATTCCACCTAAAACACGTTACAGTAAGTGCAACGAGGTAATCGGTAAAGTGAATCTCGTCTGCGGCAATAGTTAACAACGCTATTAGCGTTAGCATGATAAAGGGTATTGAGGAAAGCTTGATATCAAACTTGACAGACATATTTAATTTTTCTCTCGTTAATGGGTTATGGTCCACCCGACGGAAAAGAAGAGTAGTCCGACCTATTGCTAAGAAAGAAAACCCAAAATCACCTTATGATTACTGGCCAATTAGGATCTTACCAGGTAAGTCCAAAGCCCTGGTGTTTATTGTTCACAGCTACATTACTCAATGCTAACGCAAAATGAACTTATGTAACAAAGATCAGTCCAGTTTTCGTGGACATCAATGCATAGACACTTAATTAAGGCAAATGATGACCTGAAATACACCATACACAGCCGTGAGGCCAAGATGCTGAAATTTCCAGGCAGAGCGTTGAAGAGGTTTGAAAACAGGCAGCAGATTGTGTCTGTGGGAATGAAACTTCTGCCTCAAAGGATCCACATCTACATCTAACAAGGGAACCTCCCCATCGCACCCCCCTCAGGTTTAGTTATAAGCTGGCACAGTGGATAGGCCTTGAAAACTGAACACAGATCAATCGAGAAAACAGGAAGAAGTTGTGTGGAACTATGAAAAAAATAAACAAAATATACAAACTGAGTAGTCCATGCGCAAGATAAGCAACTTCATGTAGAGCGTAGACTCACGAGCGCCGTGGTCCCGTGGTTAGCGTGGGCAGCTGCGGAACGAGAGGTCCTTGGTTCAAGTCTTCCCTCAAGTGAAAAATTTACTTCTTTTTTTTTCGCAAAGTTATGATCTGTCCGTTCGTTCATTGACTTCTCTGTTCACTGTAATAAGTTTAGTGGCTGTGTTTTGCGACCGCACCGCAAAACCGTGCGATTAGTAGACGAAAGGACGTACCTCTCCAAAGGGAACCGATAACATTTGATAGCAAGGTCATAAGTCAACCGATTCCTCCACAGGAAAACACGTCTGATATATTCTATACGACACTGGTGACGGCATGTGCGTCACATAATTGTCTGAAAATGAAAAATTAAAATATTCATTCGAGGGATGATTTGAACCAAGGACCTTTCGTTCTGCAGCTGCTCACGCTAACCACGAAACCACGGCGCTCCTTGATGTTGCTTATGTAGCACATGGACTACTCAGTTTGTATATTTTGCTTATTTTTTTCATAGTTCCACACAAGTTCTTCCTGTTTTCTAGATTGATCTGTGTTCAGTTTTTCAAGGCCTAACCACTGTGCCAACTTATAACTAAATCTGAGGGGGGTGCGATGGGGAGGTTGCCTTGTAAGACTACTCTTCAGTTTACAGTTCAAGTGTCCGGCAGAGGGTTCGTCAAACCACTTTCACACTATTTCTCTACCGTTCCACTCTCAAACACTGCGCTGGTAGAACGAACACTTACATGGTTCCGTGCAACCGCTGATTTTTCTTATTTTATTATTACGATAATTTCTCCCTATGTAGGTGGGCGTGAACAGAGTATGTTCGCATTCGGAGGAGGTCTCGCAGCAACTAAAAGCGTCTTTGTTTTAATGATTTCTACCCCAACTAGAGTATCATATCTGTGACACTCTATCCGCTATTTCACAATAATACAAAACGAGATGCCCTACTTTGAACTTTTTCGATGTTCTCCGTCAGTCCTGCTTGGTGAGATTCCTTAACGCACAGCAGTACTATAGCAGACGGTGGACAAGCGTAGTGCAGAGAGTCTTTTTAATAGACGGCTTGCATCTTCTATACGATCTGACGAGAAAACGCAGTTTCTGTTTCGCCTGCCCACAATATCATCTACGTGAACGTTCTAATTGAAATTGTTCGTAATTGTAATCCTGTGTATATAGTGAATTGACAGCCCTTTGATTTATGCGAATTGTGTAACTGATATTCAATGGATTCCTTTTAGTACTCATGTGGATAATTTCACACTTTTCATTATTTAGGGTAAATTTACACTTTTCGTGCCATGCATATACATTGTCTAAATCATTTTGCAACTGGTTTCAATCTTGTGATTACACTACCAGATGGTAATCATCTGCTAACACTATAAGATGGCTGCTCAGATTGTTTGCTTAATCATTTATATAGATTAGCAACAGCAGGGGGTCTGCAACATATCCTTGGGAAATGCCACAGATCACTTCTGTTTTACTCGATGACCTTTCTGGCAGGAAATCACGAACCCAGTCACACAACCGAGACTATATTCCATAGGCATGCAATTTAATTTGAAGCTGCTTGTGAGGAACTTTATCAAAAGCCTTTTGGAAATCTAGAAATTGGAATCAATTTGAGATCTCTTGTCGAAAGCACTCATTAGCGAAAAAAAAAAAAAACTAGTTGCCTTGTGCACCAGCGATATTTTCTGATTCCGTGCTGACTGTGGGTCAGTACATCGTTTTCTTCGTGGTAATTCGTAATGTTACAACACTGTATATGTTCCAAAATAATTGTTGCAGATCGACGTCAGTAATACGAGCCTGTAATTATGCGCATTACTCTTACTTCCTTTCTTAAGTATTGGTGTGATTGTATATGTTTGATATGTATGGATCTATTATATTATCATACTCTGAAAGGAATGTAATTGATTCTCTCAGGAGTGGCATAGGGACAAGTTTTAGGCCCACTATGGTATTGTTCTCTTTGTGTGTCAATGACATCTCGTTGATTCGTAAATATCATTTCTAGGCCAACGACCCACAGTTTTACTTCAGACCTGCAAATATCAGTACTGCCATCATCCAGATCAATGACGATCTGTCTTCCGTGGTCAGAAGGGCGCAAAGCCTAAGACTTAAAACAATTGCAAAGGAGTTTTAGTTTCAACACTATGGGTACGTACAGTAGACTTCCTCTTGCCTCTATGACTTCCAGAAATTTTGAAACATATTTCCACCGGGTATTAAACGTACACTTGCACCAACGCTTGTTCACCCGAACCTACACTATTTCGATGTAATCCAAAATTGGACGAGTGGTGAAAACTATTAGAACTGACCCTGAATACTTGCGTGAGTTAAAAAAAAAATATGGCTCTGAGCACTAAGGGACTTAACTTCTGAGGTCATCAGTCCCCTAGAACATAGAACTACTTAAACCTAACTAACCTAAGGACATTGCACACATCCATGCCCGAGGCAGGATTCGAACCTGCGACCGTAGCAGTCGCGCGGTTCCAAACTGTAGCGCCTAGAACCGCTCGGCCAACCCGTCCGGCGCGTGAGTTACATCTGCAACACTCAGCTGTGTGATCATGCCAGTATCTCATACTGAAACTGGAAAGATACGGAGAAGATTAGGATGAGTCCTGCGCAAGGATGAGTTCCTCGGTAGTGTACTGGTTAGCATCACTATCTGTCACACGGGAGACCCAGGTTCGATTTCCAGCCGGGGGATGGTTGCAGCCAGACAAGTTACGTAACTACCATACGCTACGTCTACTTCATCGGCTCCTTTACGTACATGCATTCCAATAACTAGCATGAGACCACATGTACCTGCCATCACACCGTAATCACAGCACAAAGTCTCACTTATCTAGTATGCTAGCTGTGCCGATCCGCAAACTTCTTCTCTGTTATTGCTCTCCGCCTCTGGAAGAAGCTACCCTGCACTCCGCGGACAATTTAATGGCATGAAAGTCGAAGCACTTCCTTTTGTCAACGTCTCAAGTAGTCTCTTAAAATTGACACATATTGCCAGTTATCTTTCTGTCAAATGGAAAAGCAAATGCCTCCACCTTCCCTCAATTCTTCTTCTTTTTCTTTTCGCTTCTCGGGCAGTCACGCCACTTTTTTTCTTCCACTCTTCATTCACTTTCTATCACGTCCTCTTTCTCCTTCTCTACCATACTTTACATCACGTCAGTTGCAGTCTATGCTCTTCACTGAAATCTACCTGGTTGTGCTCAGCCTTTTTTGCTCTACCTTTCATGAACTGATATAAACTCAGCTTTTCTTCCTATAGCTATATTAGTTTCACTATTTAAGCTATAGTTACTTCTAAGCGTTGTATTCTTTGTCAAATGTACATCTTTGATAACATCTGTGTCGTTATTTGAAAATAATGAAAATGTAGAACGCCTGTTAAATGTAAGAGATGGGCCTGATCTTGTCAGGCTAACATATTAAAATGTACCAAGTGTAGTTTAATATTCTCGATAATTATAACGGAATTTTGCTGTAAAAGGTATTATTCTTTCGAAAAATCAGCGATATTAGTCGCTGTAATTCTTCTTTGTGTTGGAGCAGTCACGGTATCATATTTCTACATGGAGAATTTGGCTGGGATTCCCAGTACCGTCAAGATTTAACATGGAGGGAGAGGTGGAAAATATTCTATTCTAATTCTTGAGTATATCTGAGGGCAAGTAGTACAAAGGTAAGTAGAGGACAGTGCTGAATGTCGACTTTGACGTCCGAGAAACCCGTATGCTGACTACACACCCTCTCAGTAACGTCGTCCAGTTACATCATAGACAGAGGATGAAGAAGCAGCTTGCCTACGGACATAGTCTCATAACGCGATAGCAATATGTCTTTCATCTTAGTTCGTCATCCATGGAAATTAAATTTTCTGTCATAACGTCGAATGAGATGCCGAACACCATACGGCGAGCGACGTAGGAAATTTATGCACCTTCAGGATTGGATCAGCTTATTATTCTATTCACTAATCGACTGCTGGATGGGCCGGCCGGAGTGGCCGAGCGGTTCTAGGCGCTTCAGTCTGAAACCGCGAGACCGCTACGGTCGCAGGTTCGAATCCTGCCTCGGGCATGGATGTGTGAGATGTCCTTAGGTTAGTTAGGTTTAAGTAGTTCTAAGTTCTAGGGGACTGATGATTGGTTCAAATGGCTCTGAGCACTATGCGACTTCTGAGGTCATCAGTCGCCTAGAACTTAGAACTAATTAAAGCTAACTAACCTAAGGACATCACACACATCCATGCCCGAGGCAGGATTCGAACCTGCGACGGTAGCGGTCGCTCGGTTCCAGACTGTAGCGCCTAGAACCGCACGGCCACTTCTGCCGGCTGGGGACTGATGACCTCAGATGTTAAGTCCCATAGTGCTCAGAGCCATTTGAACCATTTGAACTGCTGGATGTATAACTGACGGAACGCCACCCAATTTCTTAAATTTTACAGCCTTGGTCAGTATATGAAATGCACATTGGAATATATCGCACTTTTCCTCAGAATTTCAGGGATGAACGATCTTCGGAATCTCCCTTGCAACAGTGAAATAGTTCTGCGTGCAAGTTGTTGTCTAGATTTCATGGGGTGCGAAGACGTTTCAGGTTAGCAAAGAAATGAAAATTTGGCACAACCACATTAAATTTGTGATATGGTCAGAAGTCGCGTTTCGAGAAAAGCCGTCATCTTGAGGTAAGATATATAAGAATCACTACCTGTAGGTAAGAGTCTAGTCCTGAAACGCGTCTGGTTATGTATGATCTTATCATGAATTTTACGTAATTGAGCCATATTTGAATATTTTACAAAATATTTTTCAACCACGACCACACCTCCAGATGAAACGGAAAATTCTAAATTGCTTTTTAACTATTACACACCATAAAGATTCGATATCCTATCCATGTAGTCGAAGGAGCTGCAGGTATTCGGTCACAGTGGTTTCTCAGTTTCTTGTCACCAATATACACTGTCCGACAGAGAAACCGATGCACCTAGAAGGGAAGGAGGAAACGAGTTGAGATGGTATGAAATGTTATGTCAATGATTACAAAACTGAGTCAAATTTACGAACTTGGCAGTACGACCCACTTATTAGTATGACGTAGCACCTCCTCTGACCTTGATGCGTGCACTAATTCGGGTTGGGAGGGTGTTATAAAGACGTTTCATCCTCTCCTGAGACACGGTGGCCAACAACTGATGTAACTAGTCAGTGATACCAGGGATAATTGCACTGGGACGGAGTTGACGTCTGACCTTGTCCCGCACATGTTCTATCGGGGACAGATCTAGCGACCTTGCTGGCCAGGCGAGTACTTAAATATCTCACAGACAGTACACAAAGACACGTGACATGTGTTGACGAGCATTGTCCTGTTGAAAAAGGCCACCATGATACCGTCGAATGAGAGGTACCGCGTTAGGACGCAGGATATTCGTGACGTACCGTTATGCTGCAAGAGTTGCCCGTGCCACTACGAGTTGGGCCTGTAGTTATAAACGATGCTCTCCACGTTATGACGTCATGAGTAACACCAGCAGGCCTCTCCAAAACACTGGGAGAACTGCACCTCTCGCCAGGTCGCCGAAGCACTCGCCAACGATGGTCATGCGAATTATCGCTGTGTTCATTGCTGAATACAGCGGAACGCCATTCATGAGCAGTCCTTGCTTCCCCGTAACGGCACCACTTCAGACACAGTCTTTTGTACTCTGATGTTAATGGCAGCTTGCAGATGAGACAGTAAGTCCCCAGTCCGGCTGCTGCTGCTCTCCGACCAACAGTGATGGATGACTCAGAATGTTGCAGGGATTCCGTTGCTTGTTCTCGGACGGTAGGCGCAGCTGTGAAGGGGTTACGATGTACTTGGAGCACAGTGTGGCAATTCTCCCTTATACGGTATTGCAGTGTCTGTTCTGTTAAGAAGAACGATGCACAGTTCCTTTAGATATACATCCATATCAGAAGGAACAGGCACTGCGGCTACTACAGCCGTTATGAAATAGATGAGGTATATTCGCAGCTTCGAATACGAATTACCATCAGCTGTGAAAGGGAATGACGATAGTGAAAATTTGTGCCGAAGCGGAACTCGAACTTAGATTCGCTGCTTCACGCGAGCGGCCGCTTTAATCGTTTGGCTACCCGTGCACGACTCACGGCCAGACTCTAACTCCCATACGATATTGCAGTTCCTGTGTTACGCCGAATCACTACGCAAACGAACATGCACTTCGACGACTACAGCGTCATGAAATACATAAAAAATGTCATTGTCCCTGCGTCACAACCTGTGCTCGTACACACATTATGTAATTCCCATGCATGAGAGGACATTTTAACTGAAAGTCACTGCTTTTTATCAGCTGATAAATACGATATGGCAGTGCCTCTGTTGTTGAGAAGAACGATTGAATGTTGCTTCGGACATGCACGTATTTCATAGCGGCTGTAGTCGCCACAGTGCCTATGTCGAAAGAGGCATTGCACCCTTCCTCTTAACAACACAGGCACTGTGATATCGTGTTTGTCCGGCGATATCAGGAAGCGAGTTTCAATTAAAATTTTCTCCTCTGTAGGAGAGTTACATAATGTGGTACGCGTGCAGGAACGATGACATAGGGAAGTTTTTGATCTGGCCGTGAGTCAAGCACGGATAACCAAAGCGGTTAAGGCGACCATTCGGGAAAAGTGGGAAATCAAGATTGAAGTCCCGGTCCGGCACAAATTCTCATTGTCGTCATACCCTTATATAGATGATGGTTGACACGTATTCTCACCTGTGGTGGTCAGACCTTGTCAAGTGGTACCCCTAAGACGAATATTCCTGCCGAATCGGCCAGCTTGCCAGATGGAGACGAGCAACGAGGCTCCTTCCATACTCTGTCAGACGCTGACATCACTGTGTCACACGAGCATGCGGCATCTCCGTGTCCTTCACAGTGATCACTCACCTGCCTAATAGCCTGTATGTCCAACCATGGCACGCATACAACGGCGATACGTCGTGGCATGGAAGCATTGAGGCCTTTGGTAGGTCGTTGGAGGGAACTGGCACCACATCTGCACACGCAAGTTACCTAATTCCTGTAAATTCCGGGGAGGGATGTGATGATCTCTGACGCCATGTTCAGTCACGTTCCAGATGTGTTCGATCACGTTCAAATCTGGAGAGTTGGCGGACCAACACATCAATTGGAACTCGACACTGTTCTCCTCAAACCATCCATCACACTCCTGGTCTTGTGACGTGGCGCATTGTCTAGTTGAAAAGTGCCACTGCCGTCGGGAAACATGATCGTCATGAAGGAGTGTACGTCGTCTGCAACCAACCCTCTTGGTGCCTTGCACGGCCTCCACTGAATCGATGGATCTCCCCGTGAATGTTCCCCTGAGCATAATGGAGCCGCAGCCAGCTTGTCACAGTCCCGCAGTACAGGTGTCAAGGAGCTGTTCCCCTGGGAAACGACGTATTCGCGCCCTCCCATCGGCATGATGAAGAAGGTATCTAGATTCATCACATCATGAAACTCTCTGCCACTGCGCCAGCATTCAGTGCCGATGGTCACGTGCCCATTTCAGCTGTAGTTGATGATGTCGTGGTGTAAACAGTGGCACATGCGTGGGTCGCCGGCTGCAGAAGCCCATCGTTAGGAGTGTTCGGTCCACTTGTAACATCGAAAATGCAGGATGCATGGCACCTGCTACGTATATATAAATTTGTATGCTGAATTGTATGTACATATTTGTAATTTAAATGCTTTCTTTTAATAAGTAAGGACATTCCTTCACCGTATGTGAAAATTTAGGTTGAAGTCTGTTGACATTTCATTGTATTTGTGTGTTTCTTACTGTGAAACTTATAAGCTCTGGGAAAAAGCCAAAGGAATTGTTATTTGCATCGAATAGCAACGATAATACCTGTAAAATCTTTGTGTAGGGGTTGTTGCACGGAGCGCGTGGGGACACAGAGAGACGGGTTCCAGCACTTGTAGTGTGTGAAAGTGTAGTGTTAACGCTCTCGCAGTAGAGTGTACCATTTCGGCGGCATTATGTAGGCGCGCCGGGCAGATGTCTAGTAGCAGGAGTAAGGACAGTGGAAGGACGGAAGAGGTTGTATTAATTACGATTGCCCGTTCCTTGCTCCACAAGATGTTTCCATCTTCAACAACAGCAGCAATACAGATTCGTCGTCGCCTCCGAGTTTCGTCGTATGCACAGCACTGAATTAAGACTGCTCATTGGTAGAAAATATTAACGGCTAACCCAGCAGAACAACTGAATGTGATTTGATTGATAAAATTTATTTAAATAATAATCAGTTAAACTCAGGGCGGTTCTGTCCTCATTGTCCTCACACGTTGTTACCAAGAAGGGTCCTTATTCGCTTTTTTCCTTATATGCTAACCGAGTGTCATAAGAAACAAATTGAATAGTTAGAACCAGTTTATTAATGAATAATTTCACATTTAGGAATTTTAGCCTCAGTCTACTTTCAATTAACTGTTGTACAACGGAGGTTTCGTTATATGAGCAAAGTAAAGCAATTTCATTTTTCAAGTTTGAGAATCAATCACTAGAAAAAATCCAAATCTAAGGTTCAAAAATGGTTCAAATGGCTCTGAGCACTATGGGACTCAACTGCTGTGGTCATCAGTCCCCTAGAACTTAGAACTACTTAAACCTAACTAACCTAAGGACATCACACACATCCATGCCCGAGGCAGGATTCGAACCTGCGACCGTAGCAGCAAATCTAAGGAAATGCACAAATTAAGAGTGCAGAAGTTTTATTTATTTTACACATAGCTTGGAGCACATGGCTGTTTGGTTTGGTACGTATTCTACTATTTATTTCTGTTGAAGTCAGTAAAAAAGGCTCAGTTGTTCAGAGAAAACTTGAAATCCAAGTTGCAAAATAAGTAACTGCAAAGTGAAAGTGCTTGCTTTTTTTCTAAATTTCTTTGACGACGTTACGTTGAGGTCACTGAAAGTCATTGTTCACGTGACGAAGTTCAGTACTAACAAACAGTTTAACTGCATATTTTCAAGTCATTACTCGATTTTTCTTTTTTTAAAAAATTTAATGAAAAACATAAGATAAGAGTGATTTAACAGTTTTCTTTATCATTACACACTCACTTAAAATTAGCGTAAAAAAAGTGACAACCTTCAGTTGCCACGTCAGTGTTTAACAATAATGTTTTTCTTTTCCATCATCTTGTACAGGATTTTGGATGTAAATTGCCCTAGTGGGTTGACGACCGTTAATTATTTCCTTTTCGTTCATTAGTGTAACTTTTGGATTCATGATCAGTGGTACCCCTTTTCGGTTCAGTGTTGTTCGTGAGTGAATACACAAATAACTTTCATTTTTCCAAATTATAACCCTGCTCGGTTTAATTACTTTTTATTTTTAGTAGACTTTTCCATCAGAAGGGTCTGTTGTACACTTTCCTCCTACTTATCGGTATTATTTCTTCGGGAAAGATAGCTTTATACATTAGGCATACACGCGATCCACAATCATATTTCACATCGCAAGCAGGATAGGCCGATTGGTAAGGGGGAGATTGCACTCTCTGTGTTCAAGCACACTTGTACTCTGCCCTGAATTAATCTGGTGTTAGTTCCGTCACAGTTCACAGCCTGTTCTGTTTTACTAATCTGCCCAGGCTACAACGTCCGACATGTGTAATGAGGAGTGGCCGCCACGTGTTGAAAACACACACGACAGTACTCCTAGAACATCCGACAAGTCGTGCGGTTTCCGAAATGCTTGTTATGAGCCTCTGGACCGTCACATTCTACCCTCGGTCAGACCCAGACAGATCGCACGCCTTCCCTATTCTATAACGGACAACACCTTCACTGATGAACACGCAGAATGCATGTGTCTGGTTAGCAATCATTCCTCGCAAAGTGACACTGCTATCCCCTGGACAGGTTTATATCGATATATCGATAGTAGGTCGGTAGTCATAAGGCTGATCAGTGTACCTTACCAGGCCTGATAACAACACTAGCGCAATCTGGCAGCCGTTCTACCTTTCTCAAAGAATTACAATTCTAATCTTTTAGACACCCATCGATTGTGTGTAAGCGTGTGTGTAAGACGTTATATTCACATACGTCCATGCCTTGATGTCTTCCTGGTGCTTCACTTTTTTATTGTCAGCCAGTCAATATTGGCGTTTGAAGGTCGATACAGGTATAAACAATGAATATTTCTGCATCGAGAGAAACAGCTGAAGATGCAGTAGACGGGGAGGAGATGACGGCGTCCAGAGTGAGCTCGCCGCCGTGTGAGTTGGGAAGCGTGGCGCACACCAGCCGCTGTTTCTCTCGGCTTTCTTCTTTTCCCCGCCCAGCAGCTCGGCTGATGTTTTCTTCCTCGCGCATTGTGCCTGTCTTGGCGCCGACATTAGCCGTGCAAGACGGCAGGCCACCATCTCATTTAAATTCACAATGCGTTGCTCGGGATTAAAGTGAGTATGTAGCCCGGGGCGTCGCGATTGAGAGCTGGGGCAGAGTCCGGGGGTGGTGGTGAGGGAGAGGGTGAGGATGGGGGATGGGGGTGTAGATTGTGCCGCGCCGCTCCCGTGGGAGCAACGCCCCTTCTCTCTTCATCCAGTTCATCGGCCGCCCCTGCAGATGAGCTTTCACGCCTTCCTTTTCCGCTTCCTCGTGTACACTGTGGTGTACATTCCCCTGCGCTATGATGTAAGCGCATTTACGAGCACGCCAGCGAACACACGTACGCGGTGCAAATACGGAAACACAGGTTTCATTTCCGGCCGGTGGTCGTTCGCTGGTCCTCGTGTGAGGGGTTAATCTCAATCTTGACGAGCTGAATGTTATTTTATTTTTGTGCACTCACACCCATGTAAGCATACGTTGGAAACCGAGTGCACAAAAAACATGAAAAATTCAAAATACTTTTAAAGAATTTGTGTACAATATATTTTCGATTAGTTTAACAAAATTCTAGTCCTATCTTGTGACAATTTTTGCATTTCGACGAATGTGCTACCTGCAGCATTACCTATTACTTCCATAATATATACTCATTCTTAAGTTTTTCCAGTTCACGCTGTGGTGTCAGCGCCAGACACCGCACTTGCTAGGTGGTAGCCTTTAAATCGGCCGCGGTCCGTTAGTATACGTCGGACCCGCGTGTCGCCACTATCAGTGATTACAGACCGAGCGCCGCCACACGGGAGATCTAGAGAGACTCCCTAGCACTCGTCCCTGTTGTACAGCCGACTTTGCTAGCGATGGTGCACTGCCTACAGACGCTCTCATTTGCCGAGACGACAGTTTAGCATAGCCATCAGCTACGTCATTTGCTACGACCTAGCAAGGCGCCATATTCAGTTACTATTCTGAACAGATAATATTATGAATCATGTACCGTCAATAGCGACGTTCTTCATTAATGCATTAAAGTTAAGTATCAAACTCATTACATCCGCTTTCTGAATTCTAATTCCTTGTCATGTTCCAGACCTCACGTCAGTATAGTTCTTCCCTCCTCACGCCACCCTGGGTGAGGTAAGACGCGTGCATTTCGGCCTCCTCTAGTAACACGGTGTTGGCTCTTCAGCCAACACAACACATGCCTCTTGCATTTACAAGGTACCTATTACTTGTGGCTTTAGTACGTACCCCACAAACTGGTCATTTCTCCTGATAAGCGCCTTCCACATACTTCTTGTACTGCCTGTTCTGTCTAAACAGTCTTCATTTCGATTTGACCGGCTGCTTAATTTTTAACATCGTTCTGAAGCTTCAGAATTTAGTCTTTTCTCAAAAATTTTCTATAGTTTAAGTTTTACATCAGTGCTCCAGATCTGCTCTTGTAGAAATTGCAGTCCGCATACTTATTTTTAACATGAAAGGTGGAGCACAACAATGAGATAAAATAATTAGTTGCAATAAGAGGGGGCTTACTGCAAACCGCATTTTGTTGAAGAAACGAAACAAAGGTAAGTTAAATAGCCGAATCAATTGTGCAATTGGAGTGATATGGGACTCCAGGTGTGTCTAGATCGTACTCTGACAGGTGACGCGTCCGTTCAAATGGTTCAAATGTCTCTAAGCACTATGGGACTTAACATCCGAGGTCATCAGTTACTTAGACGTAGAACTATTTAAACCTAACTAACGTAAGGACATCACACACATCCATGCCCGAGGCCGGATTCGAACCTGCGACCGTAGTAGCAGCGCGGTTCCGGTCTGAAGTGCCTAGAACCGCTCGGCATCCTGTCTGATCACCTGGATTCATTGATGCACAGTGTGCATTCCGACAGACTTGGTTAATTCCAGCAGGACAATGCGACACCCCACACGTCCAGAATTGCTACAGAGTGGCTCCAGGAAAATTATTCTGAGTTTGAAGACTTCCGCTGACCATCAAGCTCCCCAGACGTGAACATTATTGAGCATATCTGGGACGCCTTGCAACGTGTTGTTCAGAAGAGATCTCTACCCCCTCGTACTCTTACGGATTTATGGACAGCCCTCCAGGATTCAAGGTGTCGCTTCTCTCCAGCACTACTTCAAACATTTGTCGAGTTCATGCCACGACGTGTTGCGGCACTTCTGCGTGCTCATGGGGCCCTATACGATATAAGGCAGGTGTACCAGTTTCTTTGGCTCTCCAATATATATCTCAGTTTATTACGTCTTTATAAGTTCTGTGACAAGTTATATCTTTAAGATTCTTTGACTTATTCTACATCTGTGAGGACCATTCACTTAGAAGTTATAGAGTTTTTTGTAACTGTTCTTATGTATTCTTGTTTTATGACATGTTCTACATCCTTGAGAATCCCCTAACTATGGATCAGTGGAATGGGAAGTATATACGATATAATCTAATTGTTATAATTGCTCCATAGATTCGGGAAACGAGACGTTCTAGAGGGAAGAAAGATTCCGATACGCCACGGATTAATGTTAAGTGTGATGTGCGAGGAATGACAAGTCAACGCAATTAGCATTCAGGTCGAATGGTGTGCGGCCGCTACCGTGCGTGGGGGGCAGTGGAGCAGGTACTGGCGTGAGGAGAGTCGTTTTGATAACACGCTGACACCCCGCGCACTCCATTTCGCCCTTCGCCCCCTGCCGGCGACACGCCAGCAACGGGCAATAGCTTTTTGCGAGCGGCCGCCGGTGTCCAGGGAAATACTTCGAGTGTCGCAGCGCTCCAGCCAGAAATATACAGTTTCAAA
The DNA here is from genome assembly GCF_023864345.2 of Schistocerca serialis cubense. Classification (NCBI taxonomy): domain Eukaryota; kingdom Metazoa; phylum Arthropoda; class Insecta; order Orthoptera; family Acrididae; genus Schistocerca; species Schistocerca serialis. Next base: position 1,003,354,593 of record NC_064638.1, on the reverse strand, counting down.
CATGACTTTTAAAAATCTCATCAAAATACATGGCATCTGTGGGATTTGGTATCGATTTGTGGACAAACTTAATTAAGCTCCGTTATGCATGATGAAATTTTTTTGCCGGCATTAATTTAACAATTCGTATGCGGGGGCGCGCTTCTGCTCCGCCGCGAGCTGCCCGCCACTTGTCACATAAAGCCAATTGCGCGTTTTATTTCATGATGTGGGCGCGCGCGAGCCCGGGGTATCATTACGGATGAAAAATACGCGCATTAATTTGGCCGTTTGAAAAGCGATTTGAACTGCGTTGCGGTTAGCTGGCCTCGGCCCTTCGTTATCCCGACGTGAAGTGTGTGCTAAATCCTGGTTGCCTACCGACCTCTTTGTTTAAGTGTTCATTCCCTGTCGCCATATATGTTACGAGCGGCTACGAGGTCCGTGTACTTGGAAACATGGTTTGATTGGTTTACCTATGTCGTTTAGGGGGAGATGGAGTGGAGTATTACAATTTGACGCCCCGTCGACTTCGGAATCATTAGCGATGGGCCTCGGACTACAAACGTAGGAGGGAATCGACTGTGGACGTACTGAAGCAACAGTTCTGTCATCAGCGTAAAGCGTTTTAGTGAAACCTAAAGACATTTCTCTCCTTCTGCATATCAGTATGTTATCTTTAACCACAATGTCTCGGTACTTGGGAGTAAACCGAAAGCAGCGACACATGTTTCTAACGGCATAAATTAATTCATAAAAGAAACTTTATTTATTTTCCCTGTGAGCCCGTTAGTATCCGATTTGGACTACTAATTAATCTAGAAAACTTACTTTTTCTAATACCTAAATACATCTTTTATTTATTTCGTTATTTTGCTTAACAGTTGTAAAATCACCATCTTGGAATCTAAGATCAGTCGTAAATTTCAATATTCGTTCATGAAATATTTATAAACACATGCCAGTGAAGATGTACACACCGGATGGTTATAATTAAAGTACAGCTACTCATTGAGATCCAGTGTGGATAGTAATTATCGTAAGCGTTACGGAAATGTTTAGCAAGCTCAAGTGGCAGACTCTGCAAGAGAGGCGCTCTGTATCGCGGTGTAGCTTGCTGTCCAGGTTTCGAGAGGGTGCGTTTCTGGATGAGGTATCGAATATATTGCTTCCCCCTATTTATACCTCCCGAGGAGATCACGAATGTAAAATTAGAGAGATTCGAGCGCGCACGGAGGCTTTACGGCAGTCGTTCTTCCCGCGAGCCATACGCGACTGGAACAGGAAAGGGAGGTAATGATAGTGGCACGTAAAGTGCTCTCCGCCACACACCGTTGGATGGCTTGCAGAGTATAAATGTAGATGTAGATGTTCCTTTTCCACCTGCCCACTATCCCTCTACAACTTCCGCTTGCATCTCCCTCTCCCTCCCTCTTTCTGTCCAGTTCCTCCTCCCTCTCGCTTTATCCATCCCCTCCTATATACATCTCAACCTGTCCACAGCCATGATCATTGGCACAATTAACCTCTGCAATAAATTTCAATAAACCAAGCCAGTACTACTCCTATGTTACACCTATCATGGAGAGCACACTACACATCAGTGGCTTGAAAATCATTTATCTGCCATTGATGTAACGTACAGGTCGTCCACTCTTATTAATCCACCTTGGCTCTTGTACATATTGTATATTACACATGTCTCCCTATAGCTTACCCCTATTTTTCCTCAGAATTTCGAACATCTTGCACCATTTTACATTGTCGAACGTTTTTTCCAGGTAGACAAATCCTATTAATGTGTCTTGATTTTTCTTTAGTCTTGCCTTCATTATCAACTGCAACGTCAGAATTGTATCTGTGGTGCCTTTATCTTTCCTGAAGCCAAACTGATCGTCATCTAACACATCCTCAATTTTCTTTTCCATTCTTCTGTATATTATTATTGTCAACAACTAGGATGCATGAGCTGTTAAGCTGGTTGTGCGATAATTCTCGCACTTATCAGCTCTTGCTCTCTTTGGAATTGTGTAGATAATATTTTTCCGAAAGTCGGAATGTATTTTTCCAGACTCATACATTCTACACACCAACATGAACAGTTGTTTTGTTGCCACTTCCCCCAACGACTTTAGAAATTCTGATGGAATATTATGTATCCCTTGTGCCCTATTTGATCTTAAGTCCTCCAAAGCCCTCTTAAATTCTCATTCTAATTGTGGATCCACTATCTCTACTAAATCGACCCCTGTTGCTTCTTCTGTGACATCAGACAGATCTACCCCCTCACAGAGGCCTTCAATGTAATCTTTCCGCCTATCCGCTCTCTCCTCTGCATTTAACAGTGGAATTCCCATTGCACTCTTACTGTTACCACACTTGCTTTTAATTTCGTCGAATGTTGTTTAGACTTAATACTGAGTCAGTCCTCCCGACAATCATTTCTTTTACGACTTCTTCACATCTTTCCAGCAGCCATTTCGTCTTAGCATCCCTGCGCTTCCTATGTGTTTCATTCCTCAGCGACTTCTATTTCTGTACTCCTGAAATTCCCTGAACGTTTTTGTACTTCCTTCTTTCATCGATCAACTGAAGTATTTCTTCTGTTTCCCATGGTTCTTCGCGTTTACCTTCTCATTACTTATGTTTTTCTTTCCAGCTTCAGTGATTGGTCTTTTTAGAGATGTCCATTCCTCTTCAACTGTACTGCCTACTGAGTTATTCCGTATTGCTGTATGTATAACCTCAGAGAACTTCAAGCGTATTTCGTCATTTCTTAGCACTCCCATATTCCACTTCTTTGCGCACTGATTCTTCCTGACTAATCTCTTGATCTTTAACCTGCTTTTCATCACTACTAAATTGCGATCTGAGTATATGTCTGCTCTTGGGTATGCTTTACAATCGAGTATCTCATTTCAGAATCTATGTCTGACCATGATATAATCTAACTGAAATCTTCCTGTACCATCCGTCCTTTTCCAAGTGTACCTCCTCCTCTTGCGATTCATGAACAGAGTATTCGCTATTACTGTACTATACAATACTATTTATACTAGAAAAAGAATTATCTCCCTCATCAGTAAATAGAAATGTATAAGAATAATCATACTACGTCTAAGAAGTGTCAGTATCATGCTGCTGCTTCAAATCCAAAGTGGTGTCTTGGTGAGAATTGATTTATTGAGTGTCGAAGTAGACATGTTGTTAAGAAAATTGTTCCAATAATTACGTGGAGACCATGGAATCTGAAATTTGTTACAGAACTCAATTAGTCTTTCTCCTCTCTCATTCCTTGTCACAAGCCCAAATTCTACTGTAACTTCTACTTCTTCCCCCTACAATCACATTCCAGTCCCCCATCACTATTAGATTTTCATCTCCCTTTACGTAATGTATTACACCTTCAATATCTTCATATACTGTCTCTATCTCTTCATCTCCAGCTTGCGATGTCGGCATGTATACCTGAAATATCGTTGTCGGTGTTGGTTTGCTGTCGATTCTGATAGGAACAACCCTGTCATTGAACTGTTCGCAGTAACACACTTTCTACCCTAGCTTCCTGTTAATTATAAAACCTGCTCCCGTTATAACATTTTCTGCTGCTGTTGATGCTACACTCCTCTGTCATCTTTCCATTTCACTTCACTGACCCCTACTATTTCTAGATTGAGCATTTCCATTTCCCTTTTCAGTTTTTATAGCTTCCCTACCACGTTTAAGCTTCCGACATTCCACGCCCCGACTCGTAGAACTTTATCCTCTCGTTCATTATTCACGCTTTTTCTCATGGTCACCTCCTTCTTGGCAGTCCGCTTCCAGAGATCCGAATGGGGGACTATTGCGGAATCTTTTGTCAATGGAGAGATAATCGTGACATTTTTTCACTTATAGGCCAGATTTCCTGTGGATACACGTTACATATATTTAATGCCGTGCTTTCTATTGCCTTCTGCATCCTCATGTCACTGAACATTGCTGATTCTTCCGCCTGTAGGGTAGTTTCCTACCCAAAGGACCAGAGCCCTGAACCTCTCTCCGCTCACCCGCCCTCTTTGACAAGGCCATTGGCAGAGTGAGAGTAACTTCTTATGCCGGAAGTTTTCGGCTGCCAATGTTGATTATTAATTACAGATGAAGTGGTGCGGGATTCCGAACTTGGGATCCAGGTTCTTTTGATTACTAATCAAAGACGCTACTCAAGACCACGGGTGGAGGTCCATTTGAATATATAACACACTAAAAATCAACTGCTGTTACACCAGCTCGAAACCCTGTAACTTGTACCTGTAGATAAGCTGCAAACATATTCACTGCTAACCAGTTGTTGAGTGTGTATACTCCCCAATGTATCCGTGTGACAAAAGAAAAGAAAGGCGATTAGGGCTCAACAGCCCACCGATGATGATGTCGATAGAGACGATACACTAGCGTGGACTGCAGAAGGGCAGTGAGGAGAAAGTGTTCGCGTATGTCCTTTTTCAAGACAACTGTCACATCATTTGTGTTAGGAGGTACTATGGAGGAGGTAGATGACTGGACAGGACCCTGAATTGCCCCTTCTCTGAAAGTGAGCGCATGTCATAAAGACAGTGCTCGGCCTCATGTTCAATGATGTTCAACTGCCATTGCACAGTTATTGACTATTGTCTACTTGATTTTCACATATGCTTCCTTGCGTGAGAGGGAACATTATTTACAGTCAAACCTCTGTCTCGCCCTCTCCCCATCCTTACTCATAAGCAATGAGTTAATATTCATTAGCGAGATCTCCTGTTCAATTGTTGACACGAACACTGCTTTACATGATTAAATGTGTGGAAGAAGGTATTGACAAAAGCACAAATGAAGGAGGAACATGGCAGTACGTAAGGAATAGGTCAGAGAATTTATCGTTTTACGTGCATTGCAAGACTGCACTGGACTTAGGATTTGTTTTGGATGGTGACACGCGACTGTGAGTTACCGCCCTGACAGCAATCACTTTAACCAGCAAACCCTATGGTCTGCTATATTGATTTTGCCCTTCAATTGTGTTCGTTGTTGATAACTGCATTAGAGGCTATCACAATTATCAGATTCTAAATGGACTTGAATGATGAAATATTATTAATGAAATGGTGGCTCTGTAATTATTTTTGTCAGTTGTAGATGTGTGATTAATATATCAACACAGGACTGATCTTTTATAAAAATTATAGCACAAATTTGTTGAGTAATAATTGGACAAAAATACATGTTAAGTGTGATGACAAAAATAGAACATGACCTGACGGAATCACAAATATGCAACAAACAGTTAACAACCCTGTTTGGTGGCTAGTTGGCAAAGACTAAGGTTTGCCTGATTGAAGTATTTACTCTCACTCAAAAATATAGATAACGCAATCTGAAATTATCTAACACTGAATAGATCTTGATGGATTTATTCGATGAAGAAGTTACACTGCATTGGTGCAGCTGAGAACAAGTGGTTACCTAGCTGGTACAGGAATACAATAGCGCTTTTCTCATCTCGATTTCGGCGCTGCCTCAGGTGTCGGTCGTGGTTCAAGCGTCTGTGGAGCAGCGATGTGCGGCGCCTGTAATACCCTATCACGGATATGAAATATGCGAAGTCGCGGCTAGCGATCTCTTACATGGATTGCAGTTGCCCTGAAATCTCAGCAGATTCCAACATGAGACTCTCCTATTGGCTGGTCAACCACGGACCAATTTGACTCACTTATATGGCAGTACACACAAGGAGATCAAACGTCAAAGCAGCAGACCTGTCACAAATAAGAGTGCTCTCGGCACGGTGAGTTGTCCGAGATTCCAAGTTCACTGAGGTCTAAAACTGTTGGTGCAGCTATGTCCTCACCATACGCTCTCTAGTCAAGACTTTGCGCAGTCACGCTTAGGACAAGTGTCCCAAGTGAACCCCACTCATAAAATAAGTCAACACTAGTATCCTCTCCAGACTGGAGTCTGAATTAGAAGATCCACATCAGACAGCAGTGTCAACTGGAAGACTCCACGATCTTCATGTCTCCCCTCTAACTCATCTGCTCTACTCATCGCCCAATCCTAATCAAAGTTAATTATATTCTTGTCTTTTCAAGAGAAGAGGCCAATCACTGATGCACAAAAACCCGCGCAGAGACGAGGAGACTTTGGGCTCCTGGCATTTTTTTTTCTCGGCAACTTCTCCTCACTTTCCATCAATCCTCGGTAAACTCTTCAAAAGCACTCCCGCAACCAGCCCTCACAAGAGTTTCGTGCCACTCACAAGATTCCACGATCTTCATGTCTCCCCTCTAACTCATCTGCTCTACTCATCGCCCAATCCTAATCAAAGTTAATTATATTCTTGTCTTTTCAAGAGAAGAGGCCAATCACTGATGCAAAAAAACCCGCGCAGAGACGAGGAGACTTTGTGCTCCTGGCATTTTCTTTTTCTCGGAAACTTTAGGCAGCATGTTATTCTGAGTTTCCGTAAAGCTCTAGAGTGAACAACACACTTATCGTGGAGATAATTATCTGGATGGACTGAACGTTACAGCGTGTCTGGCTAAACCAAGAGAAGTGCTTTTGTGTTGTACCATACATCGTTTCAGGGCCACCATAAATGTTGCATTCCTTCTAAAATTGTTTTGAAGGACTGAGACTTCAACTCTGCAGGCTGAGGGAGGGCATCACCCGACGGCTCCCTCAATAGCGTTCTCTCCATGGCCAACATATAAACCCGCGAATTTTTATGGTTGCCATCTCAGTTCACAAAGAGTGTTTATGACGCTGTCGCAACGTGTTAGCTGGGCCACCCAGATTTCTCTCATGCCCCCAACCTTTGGTGTGCCATGAGACACCTAACAGGTAGGTCCAGGTAGACTGTTTTTCAGCACCATCGACGGAACACATTGTCTCCATACTGAGGGAGAAATTCTCGGGCCCAGAAGTAAGCACTTCGAGATGTTCCTTTCCCTAACAGCAGCATGTTGCTTCAAAGCCCCAAAAAGCCACTGCAAGATTTACTGTTAAATGACCAAACTGCTTGCTTGTTCTCAACTCCAGAAAAATACTATTCGAAGGAGAGCCACCACAAAGACCCCTCATGCATTAACATTGTAGACACTTGCATCACTGTCTGCTCATGCTGACAACTTCCTGTCGTCATATAAACACGATGACTTGGGTGAAAAATTAACATTAAATAGTACCCTTGAATATGGAGAACGTGAGAGAGTGACTCGTCCTTTCTCAGCATATATGGACTCATGCTACGCTCACGCATTTTTACCCGGAGCGGTATTGTTCGTCAGTCTAACGAAATAAGTTTCGATCAAGATTCTAGGGAAGTTTTCCTTTGTTGCAACGAAAACACCAGAACTGGAGATACTGCTAATTGGAACTTCCTTTGTTCTACTCCCAGCATGGTGAGATATGGTTAACGAGAACCAAGACATTTTCACCGCTGAGCCCTACGTCCTTGTTGGTAGTGAATGTGAAGAAAAGCGAATAACTGCTGCCGGAAGATCCACACTTTAAAGAAAGACAATTTAGATCAATATATTTGGTCCTACCTTTCCTAAACTAATAATAATAGGATCATTGGCATTGAAAACTGGCAAACCTGCAATCACAGCCATGTTGTCTGCTCTGTGGATGAGCTTAGTAAATCATTGTAATCTGCTGGTGGTAAATGAGAAGGAGCCAGTTATCTTGGTGATGGAATAAGCTCTCACAAATGTAACTTAATCGGCACTGTGGCTAGATATGCTGCCACATAGTTCTAACTGTTCAACTTCACTGTAGCAATGCCTCCTGGCCAGTACTTGCCCTTGTCTTGCCTCTGTCACCGATGGTGAGTCAGAGAACCATGAGGCCAGCCAATACGTATGTTGACACAGCAACACTGTACAATCTTGAAGTAAAAATGAGAGAATTAAGTTTACCACCAGGAAAAACAATCGAGTTGCTGTTTTCGAACACGTTAAACAGTTTCTAGGTATTAAAGGCATTCGATGCCTAAGAAATAAAATAATGACATAGTGCGCCCCTTTAGAAAATATAAATACCACGTTATCTTTGATTTAGTACTACGATTTCGTTTAATCGTCTGTTTAAGAATAGTATCTCATACACTGAAGTATTTTCAAGCATTAACAAGTAGACTACGTGAATAACTATCAACATTTTTCAGAATTTGTACTTGAAGAAAAAGAATGCTATAGCTTCCTCTGCCGGGTGTTAGTTGCAGTCAGTTAGCGACATTTGATGTTTGAGGAAATTGTGTAGCTAGCTTCTATAGCACAAAGATGTACTTTGTACAGATAAGAAATGAAGTGACCTTCTACGAGAGAAAACTTGATATGTGCTTTAGAATAAATATGTAAGAATATTAAATTTTTAAAATCAATCCTACAAAATGGTTCAAATGGCTCTGAGCACTATGGGACTTAACTTCTGAGGTCATCAGTCCCCTAGAACTTAGAACTAGTTAAACCTAACTAACCTAAGGACATCACACACAACCATGCCCGAGGCAGGATTCGAGCCTGCGACCGTAGCAGTCGCGCGGTTCCAAACTGTAGCGCCTAGAACCGCTCGGCTCAAGCCTACAGAGCAAACATCATTCAGTGAACCAGTTAGAATACTCAATAAGTGTCAACACATGTTTATACGCAGATCTCATGAAAACACATAATGAAACAGTACAGGATTTCATATGAAAAGGCATTATAACTATTAATTAAATTCCTCTGATACTTTTGGATTTGAATTAAATGATTGCTGTAGGAAGCTGCGCATTGTTCTCTGAAAACTTGAACAGTGTTCTGTGGGAGCTAGTTGTGTAATGAACTCAACTGCAACTTCATACCTGCTGCTGTTGTTGTTGTCTTCAGTCCTGAGACTGGTTTGATGCAGCTCTCCATGCTACTCTATCCTGCGCAAGCTCCTTCATCTCCCAGTACTTACTGCAACCTACATCCTTCTGAATCTGCTTAGTGTATTCATCTCTTGGTCTCCCTCTACGATTTTTACCCTCCACGCTGCCCTCTAATGCTAAATTTGTGATCCCTTGAAGCCTCAGAACATGTCCTACCAACCGGTCCCTTCTTCTAGTCAAGATGTGCCACAAACTCCTCTTCTCCCCAATTCTACTCAATACCTCCTCATTAGTTATGTGATCTACCCATCTAATCTTCAGCATTATTCTGTAGCACCACATTTCGAAAGCTTCTATTCTCTTCTTGTCCAAACTATTTATCGTCCATGTTTCACTTCCATACATGACTACACTCCATACAAATACTTTCAGAAACGACTTCCTGACACTTAAATCTATACTCGATGTTAACAAATTTCTCTTCTTCTAGAGAGAGAATAACAAATGGTTTACATCTCTGACCGACTCACTGACACAGTCACGCAATGGCGGTGCATTTATATTGGTTCTGTGTAAGCGAGGAGGAAATGCCCAAATCTCGTCCTGCAAATTGTGGTGGTGGTACATCTAGAGTCTGGATAAACTGTCATCATATCTTGGGCGGCATGGTAGATAGTACCTCTCTGCTTAGTGTCTTTTCCGAAAGAGTTTCGACGTGTTCCACTGCCCTTGCCATTCGCTCCCAATTCTCGACAACAGGCAGATATAAAACTACTTTATTTAAGCTTAATACCAAGATACAACCCGTTAACGATTGTCTCTTTTGTCGGTTGACCAGCCTTCTCATTATCGATTGTTTCACTGTGGTTTTTAACTCACACTATTTCACTTCTCTGATTGCGCTTTCTACATTCTATTTTCAGGATCTGGAATAATTTCCCTACTGAGGTCTGTGCCCAAAAGAATAATCCAATGGGCTTCACCTCTAATTTTTGATCTGTTTGTGTAAACTGAAAACTACCCTATCCACTGAAATTGCAGTGTTACCGAATGATCGTGTCGTTTAGACTGTTAGTGAGAGAACACCTCGTGTTCCTGCTGCTAATAAGGCGAGTACACCGTTCGTTTGTTATATATTTTTACGAACTTCCAACAGGAGCGACTTATTTACATTTACCTGTGTAGTTACTAGATTATTGTTGTAATTTCTTGCGTGTTCGAGTGCTTACTAGGCACAAGCTTTTATTTTAGTAACAGCGTAGTGTACAGGAACACCGTTGTTATCGACCCTCATATCGTATAGGCTGATTGGCTCTGAGCACTATGGGACTTAACATCTATGGTCATCAGTCCCCTAGAACTTAGGAGTACTTAAACCTAACTAACCTAAGGACAGTACACAACACCCAGTCATCACGAGGCAGAGAAAATCCCTGACCCCGCCGGGAATCGAACCCGGGAACCCGGGCGTGGGAAGTGAGAACGCTACCGCATGACCACGAGCTGTGGACGTATAGGTTGAAATGACTCCAAGCACTATAGGACTTAACATCTGAGATCATCAGTCTCCTAGACTCAGAACTACTTAAAACCTAACAAACCTAAGGACATCACACACATCCATGCCCAAGGCAGGATTCCAGCCTGCGACCGTAGCAGCAGCGCCTAGAACCACTCGGCCACAGCTGCCGACGTATTGTAAAGGCTTTTGCTTGTTTTGGTTAGTGTAACTTAGTGTCATTTAAACCATTAAAGTGCGCGTCATTTATGTTGGCGGCGGAGTTTAGGTTCGTTCTGCCCATCTGACATCACAAAACACAGTCAGCCAATGAACAGAGAACGACGTTGCCAGATCTCGACTGCAGTGCATAGCGTGGACGAGTGTCTTCAGTTTTAGAAACGTTCAGTCATAAATAAAGTAATAGAACAAAAGCAATGTCTTGATAGCAGAAAGTTTGGAAAAAGCATTATTTATACCAATTGCTTCATATTCTATCAATTAATTAAACCAAACAAGCAATAAGACTCCTAATTCAGGCGATAGCAAGGAAAGGTGCTTGTATCAATTTCACGAACCACTTTTTCGCAATAAAGAACAGCGGTAATTGTTTATTTCCTATTGTACTTCGCCGAAGCGTGAGTAATTCGTAGTCATACCAACAGTGTTTGTCAGTATTTTGCGTGACATCATACAGTCCTCATGACTTCCTTTGTTCAGACGAGCTGCGTTAGCGTAACGGTTAAGGTGTTGGGCTTCTAAGCGAGAGGTTATGAGTTCAACCTTGTGCACTGCTTAATATTTTCATTATTTAAAAAAATTATCGAAGTGCCTTACTTCACGAATTATGTTCATTTGAATGCAATTTTTTTGAAATTTCTAGTGCTTTGTCTCTTCATTAACCCTTTCGCTGCTGCAGACACGTGCTCCCATCACTCCGCGCTGTGCGCGATTTTGTCATCACTGCACTGCTCGCCTGTGCAGACACATGGTGTTCCTACTGCTTTGACACACTTATCATTCGATTTCACAAAAACTATTTGGCCCAAAAATACCTTCCCCCCATAAATGACTTAATTTTGTTTCGATGTTCAACGCAGTTATTATGCAGCATTGCATCTAGTAATTTTATATGAAAATTAGGTATCTTGTCCACATTTCATTCTCAACATCGTGGCAACTAAAATCGACCATACGGAAAGTATACTCTATGGAATTTTACCTCTGCAAACTCTTCAAAATTTCGTGCAATGGTTTACTATATTTAACCCCCCTAAACGTAAGCTTGCGAACTATGCTATACTATGGCGCTGCTTCTATTGGCGCGTGCGTCGTGTGCAACTGGCAACGCAGCCATCTCCCGCGTCTGGGCGGGCATGCGCGAGCCGCCAAGATAAAAGAATTGAACTATAGTGATAGAGCACTTCAAATGCCTGCTGCTAATAAGCCTAGTACACTGTTCGTTTGTTACATATTTTTACGAGCTTCAAACAGGAGCGACTGCGGTAATGGATAGAAACTGTGATTGTTGTGTACAGATGCGAGCTGAGTTGGCGACACTTCGCTCACAACTCCAGGCTGCGTTGGCTTCCGTCACACAGCTTGAGGCTGCTGGCAATGGGCGTCACTGTGGGTGGTCGGATGTGGGCATGTGAGGGACGTCGAGTACATCCCATGTGTCCCCTGCTGTGGCCGCTGCGGGTACTGCCTGCACTGATATTGACCCCTCACCCAAGGTCGAGTCTGAGATCATTCCAAAGTCTGGCAGGCAGCGAAAAATTTTCCTAGGGACCGATTCTAGGGCCTCCCCAGTGACGAATAGATTTTGGGCGTTATCTGAGGCTGACGATGTCTCTGAACTGAATGCAGTCGTTCATCCTATTCCAGAGGAAGCTTCTCGGCCTGCAAGGTCTGGGCATTCACAGACGGTGGGTTTGCTGGTAGCTCAAACATTGGGCGCGTAATGGGGGCCCCTTAGGAACATGGTTGCCAAGGAGGGGAAGGAAGCCAGGGTGCACTCCGTGTGCATACCGGGGGGGAGTCATTCCAGATGTGGAAAGGGTGCTTCCGGATGCCATGCAGAGCACAGGGTGCAGCAAACTGAGTGTGGTGGCCCTTGTCGGTACCAGTGACGAGTGTCGTTTTGAATCGGAGGAGATTCTCTTGGGCTTCGGGCGGCTTGCGGAAATGGTAAAGACGGCCAGTCTTGTTTGCTAGATTAAGGCGGAGCTCACCATCTGCAGCGTCGTCGATAGAACCGACTGTGGTGCAGAGCCGAGTGGAGGGTCTGAATCAGAGGCTCAGGCGGTTCTGCGACAGTGTAGGCTGCAGATTCCTTGACTTGCGCCATCGGGTGGTGGTTCAAATTGCTCTGAACACTATGGGACTTAACAGCTGTGGTCATCAGTCCCCTAGAACTTAGAACTACTTAAACCTAACTAACCTAAGGACATCACACACATCCATGCCCCAGGCAGGATTCGAACCTGCGACCGTATCGGTCACGCGGTTCCAGACTGTAGCGCCTAGAACCGCACGGCCACTCCGGCCGGCTCGGGTGGTGGGTTTCCGGGTTCCGCTTAATAGGTCAGGAGTCCACTACACACAGGAAGCGGCTACACGGTAGTGGGGGCTATGCGGAAGGGTGTGGGCGGGTTTTTAGGTTAGAGGGTCTCAGGGAACCACAGAAAGGGCGTCCTTGTAAAAGGGTACTGGTAAAACACAGTAAGTTAGTTGTAGAAACGATCGGTATTGTAGTTGTAAATTGTCGTAGCTGTGTTGGGAAAAAACCATAGCTCCAAGCCCTAATAGAAAGCACTGAAGCTCAAATAGTTATAGGTACAGAAAGCTGGTTAAAGCCGAAATTAAGTTCAGCCGAAATTTTTTCAAACGATCTAACAGTGTTCAGAAAGGATAGATTAAATACAGTTGGTGGTGGAGTATTTATTGCTGTCAGAAGTAGTTTGCCTTGTAGTGAAATTGAAGTAGACAGTTTCTGCGAAATTGTATGAGTAGAAGCTGTACTTGACAATCGGACTAAACTATTAATTGGAATGTTTTACCGAGCCCCCGACTCAGAAGATATAATTGCTGAACAGTTCAAAGAAACCTTGAGTCTCATTTCACATAGGTACTCCACTCATACAGTTATAGTCGGTGATGACTTCAATCTATCCTCGATATGCTGAATTATTATTCGTTTAAAGCCGGCGGCAGGCATCATCCGAAATTGTACTGAATGCTTTCTCAGAAAATTATTTTGAACAATTAGTTCATGACCCCACTCGAAGCATAAATGTTTGCGAAAGCATACTTGACCTCTTAGCAACAAATAATCCTGGACAAATAGTAAGTATCGTGACGAATACAGAGATTAGCGACCACAAGACAGTTGCTGCTAGGCTGAATGCCGTAACACCTACAATCATCAAAAAGAAACGCAAAGTATATTGAAAGGTGGCTACACTGAGCCACTGCGCCAGAGATTGCGCCAAAGAGTATTATTAAGCCGCCTCCACAGTGCTTGGGGAGAGCTCGTAGTTGTCAGTGCCTGTCGAGGACTCGGGGTAGTCTGTGCTGAGATGTCGTAGTGAGGAGTGTTTGTTGAGATGTGCTAGTAGGCAGTGCTTGCTGAGATGTGATATTGGAGAGTTCTGGTTGAGATGTGGTAGTAGCGAGTCGGTGTGGAGAGATTGTAATGTTTAGAGTGCTTTTCATCAATATAAATTAAGGTAACAAATTACTTTTCTTTTTTTTTTTCATTATTTCAATGTCCTGAATAATGTGTCATTACAGGTTCAGTCAACAAAGCATCTGGCTTGTGTTCTTGTATTAGAGTGTAATTCTGCTTTCCTTACGCAATTATAGTATTTCTATTTTTTTATCACGTCAGTATAAATGATATTTAAAATTTCTTGTCTTATTGAAGAAGAACCGTGCCAGATGTGTACGTTGAGTCATACTTCCACACACAGAACAATTACACTTGTGCTTTGGTTTCGTAGGTTTTATAGTTGCTAGGGACTTAATTAATTAATTGTGTTAACGAAAATTTTCATTTCATTCTTTGTTGTTGTTCTATGCAGTCAGATTGCGTAATAATACTAGTCAGGGCCAACCGATTACGAGACACAGCGTAATCGGATATACAGCTACTAAAAATATTTGCATTGTATTTAATTAAGCCCCCATGCAATATCTATTTAAAAAAGCTGATAAAAATGCTCTTAATGTCGTTTTAAGAGACAGTTTTCACTTCTTCAGATCTGATTATGAAAGCGTAGAAAAGTTGTGGAATGATTTCAAAGAGATAGTATCGACAGCGATTGAGAGATATATACCACATAAATTAAAAAGTGATGCTACTAATCCCCCATGGTACAAAAAACGGGTCAGATCGCTATGGAAAGTAGAGAAAAAAGCATGCCAAATTTAAAAGAACGCAAAATCTCCAAGACTGGCAAAGTTTGGCAGACGTTCGAAATATAGCGCGTACTTCAATGTGAGATGCTTTCAATAATTTCCACAACGAAACTCTGCCTCGAAATCTGGCAGAAAACCCAAAGAGGTTCTGGTCATACATAAAGCACCCAAGTGCCAAGACGCAATCAATACCTTCATTGTGCAATAACAATGGTGAAGTCACTGAAGAGAGTGCCACAAAAGCAGTGCTATTAAAAACGGTTTTCCGAAACTCCTTCAGCAAAGAAGACGAAGTAAATATTCCTGAATTCCAATCAAGAACAACTGCCAAGATGAGAAATATAAAAGTAGATATCCTCGCTGTAGCAAAGCAGCTTAAATCACTTAATAAAGGCAAAGCCTCCGGTCCAGATTGTACACGAACAGGAAGTAACGGTTCCTCTCAGAGTACGCTGATAAAATAGCTCGATATTTAGCAATTATATACAACCGTACACTCACAGAAAGATCCGTACCTAAAGACTGGAAAATTGCTCATGTCATACCAGTGCCCAAAAAGGGAAATAGGAGAAATCCGTTGAATTACAGGCCCATATCACTAACGCCCCCCCCCCCCCCCCCCCCGCCCCCATGAACCATGGACCTTGCCGTTGGTGGGGAGGATTGCGTGCCTCAGCGATACAGATAGCCGTACCGTAGGTGCAACCACAACGGAGGGGTATCTGTTGAGAGGCCAGACAAACGTGTGGTTCCTGAAGAGGGGCAGCAGCCTTTTCAGTAGTTGCAAGGGCAACAGTCTGGATGATTGACTGATCTGGCCTTGTAACAATAACCAAAACGGCCTTGCTGTGCTGGTACTGCGAACGGCTGAAAGCAAGGGGAAACTACAGCCGTAATTTTTACCGAGGGCATGCAGCTTTACTGTATGATTAAATGATGATGGTGTCCTCTTGAGTAAAATATTCCGGAGGTAAAATAGTCCCCCATTCGGATCTCCGGGCCAGGACTACTCAAGAGGATGTCGTTATCAGGAGAAAGAAAACTGGCGTTCTACGGATCGGAGCGTGGAATGTCAGATCCCTTAATCGGGCAGGTAGGTTAGAAAATTTAAAAAGGGAAATGGATAGGTTGAAGTTAGATATAGTGGGAATTAGTGAAGTTCGGTGGCAGGAGGAACAAGACTTCTGGTCATGTGACTACAGGGTTAAAAATACAAAATCAAATAGGGGTAATGCAGGAGTAGGTTTAATAATGAATAAAAAAATAGGAGTGCTACGAACAGCATAGTGAACGCATTATCGTGGCCAAGATAGACACGAAGCCCATGCCTACTACAGTAGTACAAGTTTATATGCCAACTAGCTCTGCAGATGATGAAGAAATTGATGAAATGTATGATGAGACAAAAGAAATTATTCAGGTAGTGAAGGGAGACGAAAATTTAATAGTCAAGGGTGACTGCAATTCGAGAGTAGGAAAAGGGAGAGCAGGAAACATAGTGGGTGAATATGGATTGGGCGAGAGAAATGAAAGAGGAAGCCGTCTGGTAGAATTTTGCACAGAGCATAACTTAAGCATAGCTAACACTTGGTTCAAGAATCATAAAAAAAGGTTGTATACATGGAACAATCCTGGAGATACTAGAAGGTATCAGACAGATTATATTATGGTAAGACAGAGATTTAGGAACCAGGTTTTAAATTGTAAGACATTTTCAGGGGCAGATGTGGACTCTGACCACAATCTATTGGTTATGAACTGCAGATTAAAACTGAAGAAACAGCAAAAAGGTAAGAATTTAAGGAGATGGGACCTGGATAAACTGAAAGAACCAGAGGTTGTACAGAGTTTCAGGCAGAGCATAAGGGAACAATTGACAGGAATGGGGGAAAGAAATACAGTAGAAGAAGAATGGGTAGCTTTGAGGGATGAAGTAGCGAAGGCAGCAGAGGATCAAGTAGGTAAAAAGACGAGGGCTAGTAGAAATCCTTGGGTAACAGAAGAAATATTGAATTTAATTGATGAAAGGAGAAAATATAAAAATGCAGTAAATGAAGCAGGCAAAAAGGAATACAAACGTCTCAAAAATGAGATCGACAGGAAGTGCAAAATGGCTAAGCAGGGATGGCTAGAGGACAAATGTAAGGATGTAGAGGCCTATCTCACTAGGGGTAAGATAGATACTGCCTACAGGAAAATTAAAGAGGCCTTTGGAGGTAAGAGAACGACTTGTATGAATATCAAGAGCTCAGATGGAAACCCAGTTCTAAGCAAAGAAGGGAAAGCAGAAAGGTGGAAGGAGTATATAGAGGGTCTATACAAGGGCGATGTACTTGAGGACAATATTATAGAAATGGAAGAGGATGTAGATGAAGATGAAATGGGAGATATGATAATGCGTGAAGAGTTTGACAGAGCACTGAAAGACCTGAGTCAAAACAAGGCCCCCGGAGTTGACAACATTCCATTGGAACTACTGACGGCCTTGGGAGAGCCAGTCCTGACAAAAATCTACCATCTGGTGAGCAAGATGTATGAAACAGGCGAAATACCCTCAGACTTCAAGAAGAATATAATAATTCCAATCCCAAAGAAAGCAGGTGTTGACAGATGTGAAAATTACCGAACTATCAGTTTAATAAGTCACAGCTGCAAAATACTAACACGAATTCTTTACAGACGAATGGAAAAACTAGTAGAAGCCAACCTCGGGGAAGATCAGTTTGGATTCCGTAGAAACACTGGAACACGTTAGGCAATACTGACCTTACGACTTAGAAGAAAGATTAAGGAAAGGCAAACCTACGTTTCTAGCATTTGTAGACTTAGAGAAAGCTTTTGACAATGTTGACTGGAATACTCTCTTTCAAATTCTAAAGGTGGCAGGGGTAAAATACAGGGAGTGAAAGGCTATTTACAATTTGTACAGAAACCAGATGGCAGTTATAAGAGTCGAGGGACATGAAAGGGAAACAGTGGTTGGGAAGGGAGTAAGACAGGGTTGTAGCCTCTCCCCGATGTTGTTCAATCTGTATATTGAGCAAGCAGTAAAGGAAACAAAAGAAAAATTCGGAGTAGGTATTACAATTCATGGAGAAGAAATAAAAACTTTGAGGTTCGCCGATGACATTGTAATTCTGTCAGAGACAGCAAAGGACTTGGAAGAGCAGTTGAATGGAATGGACAGTGTCTTGAAAGGAGGATATAAGATGAACATCAACAAAAGCAAAACAAGGATAATGGAATGTAGTCTAATTAAGTCGGGTGATGCTGAGGGAATTAGATTAGGAAATGAGGCACTTAAAGTAGTAAAGGAGTTTTGCTATTTGGGGAGCAAAATAACTGATGATGGTCGAAGTAGAGAGGATATAAAATGTAGGCTGGCAATGGCAAGGAAAGCGTTTCTGAAGAACAGAAATTTGTTAACATCCAGTATTGATTTAAGTGTCAAGAATTCATTTCTGAAAGTATTCGTATGGAGTGTAGCCATGTATGGAAGTGAAACATGGACGATAAATAGTTTGGACAAGAAGAGAATAGAAGCTTTCGAAATGTGGTGCTACAGAAGAATGCTGAAGAATAGATAGGTAGATCACATAACTAATGAGGAAGTATTGAATAGGATTGGGGAGAAGAGAAGTTTGTGGCACAACTTGACCAGAAGAAGGGATCGGTCGGTAGGACATGTTCTGAGGCATCAAGGGATCACCAATTTAGTATTGGAGGGCAGCGTGGAGGGTAAAAATCGTAGAGGGAGACCAAGAGATGAATACACGAAGCAGATTCAGAAGGATGTAGGTTGCAGTAGGTACTGGGAGATGAAAAAGCTTGCACAGGATAGAGTAGCATGGAGAGCTGCATCAAACCAGTCTCAGGACTGAAGACCACAACAACAACAACATCACTAACGTCGATTTGCAGTAGGGTTTTTGAACATATACTGTATTCGAACATTATGAAGTACCTCGAAGTAAACGATTTATTGACACATAGCACGGATTCAGAAAATATCGTTCTCGCGAAACAAAACTAGCTCTTTATATTCATGAAGTAACGAGTGCTATTGACAGGAGATGTCAAATTGATTCCATATTTTTAGATTTCCAGAAGGCTTTCGACACCGTTCCTCACAAGCATCTTTTAACCAAACTTGTGGAATATCGCCTCATTTGTGCGACTAGATTATTGATTTCCTGCCAGAAAGGTCACAGTTCGTAGTAATAGACGGAAGGTCGTCGAGTAAAACAGAAGTAATGTCCGGCGTTCCCCAAGGAAGTGTTATACGTCCTCTATTGTTCCTGATCTATATTAACGTTATAGGAGACAATCTTAGTAGCCGTCTTAGATTGTTTGCAGATGATGCTGTCATTTACCGTCCTGTAAAGTCATCAGATGACCAAAACGAATTGCAAAATGATTTAGGTAAGATATCTGTATGGCGCGAAAAGTGGCAATCGACCCTGAATATAGAAAAGAGTGAAGTTATTCACATGAGTACTAAAAGAAATCCACAAAATTTCGCGCTAAGTCACACAAACCTGAAGGCTGTAAATTCAAATAAATACTTAGGGATTACAATTACAAATAACCTACATTGGAACGATCACATAGATAGTGTTGTGGGTTGAGCGAACCACAGACTGCGATTCATTGGTAGAACACTTAGAAGGTGCAACAGGTGTACTAACGATATTGCTTACACCACGATTGTCCGCCCTATTCTGGAGTATTGCTATGCGGTGTGGGATCCGCATCATGTGGGACTGACGGATGACATCGAAAAAGTACAAAGAAGGGCGGCTCGTTTTGTATTATAGCGAAATAGGGGAGATAGTGCCACAGACATAATACGTGGAGTGGCAATCATTAAAGCAAAGGTGTTTTTCGTTGCGACGAGATCTTCTCATGAAATTTCAATCACCAGTTTTCTCCTTCTATTGCGAAAACATTCTGTTGGCACCCACCTACTTAGGCGGAAATGATCGTCACGATAAAATAAGAGAAATCAGGGCTCGCACAGAAAAATTTAAGTGCTCGTTTTTCCCGCGCGCCGTTAGAGGGTGGAACGGTAGAGAGACAGCTTGGAGGTGGTTCATTGAACCCACTGCCAGGCATTTTATTATGAATAGCAGAATAATCACGTAGACGTAGACGTTACCGAGATCTATTAAAATTCTGTCTCATATTGTATGAGTTAAGTCTGTAAACGTTAGATAGTAATCACTTACATACACTGTATGAGAGGTTCTCTGGGCAAATGATTTTAAAAGATACTTCCCCACCATGTACCTCTGATACAATTTTGTTAGATTTCTGCAGCTTCTACTCTAGCATTGTGTGGATACAAATGCCAGTACTTTTACGTTAGATGGGTGTTCAATAATAGACAATCTGTAAAGGAAAACATTTATCATATGTAACAGAGTTCAGAACCATGTAAGGTTGGGTTTTGTTAATTCTCTTCTTCGAAATATTACAAGCAAAGAGTTTCCTGCTGATGTTGCTTGTCTGTTGTTGAACAGCTATTGAACAGTGTTCTTCATTACACTATTTAGATCTTCATCTGCTTGCTGTTTCGAAGGGCGACTAAAGGGATGCAGGCGATAACTGCATACTGAAGAATGTGGACCATAGCTGAGACGAAGAAGTGGTAGGGATTCTAAGTGCTCCGAACTTTTCTGCCAATATATTCAGTTGTACATTGCCATAAGCTCCATAACATCCAGAAAGGCCGCCACAACATCATTGCTTTGGAGAGCAGAACTGATGTCCAGGTTTAATACAGCTAGTTGTCTATGGTTCCCCTTCTTTTTCTGAAAGCTTAATGCGTTGCTGGAACCTCTCCAATGTCTTGGTTTAGCTATAGGAGTCGTAATTTGAGTTTTCTATAACAGAATAGTTCTTGTTTGCACCATAAAATTTTTAAGCAAGATAAGTAGTACTGGTGACACCCCATTAAAGATTCAACCCTTCTCAGAGGACATCATGGGACTGCAACCAAACTGAATGTGATCACACGTCTTTGGAATGTAACACAGCCATGGGCACCTGCAGACAGGCATCTCTGGTTCCTCATGCGTGCCTCCAGGCACCAAAGTAGCAGAAGAGCCTGTCTGCAAGCGCTTAGGACTCCATCACAGGTTAGACTACACAGGAACGTTTTTAAAGTGCTCAGTAAAGCTGGGTGGATGGCACCAAGAGTGTTGCTAAACTGCAGAGTTTTAGACAGACCCTTTACCGTTTTATTTTCACACGTCTCAATGTCGACCCCCCTCCCCTGTGAACATGGCACAGGAGTGTGCGAAACAGGAAGCTGAAAAAAGCCTAAGCACCCTTTGATGCTTCGATTCACGTTTATATTTCGTCGAATGGTTTTGAACGGTTTTTAGTGAACACTAGAACAAAAATTGTGGTAACGTTGCACTCCAAAAGTTTCAATCGGGTCGCGGGCCCATGATTCATCAGAGAAGGGTTGAATCGCCGTCAGCAGCGTCAAAGGTTGTCAAGAAAGACTCATCAGACTGCGAACTATCGTTCTCGACAGTGAAATGTGTGGGAATCGACGCCCAAAGCAGGGGGTGGTTTCATTGATGCTCCGGGGCCTTTTAGTTTCAGCTCTGAGCTGTGGTGTGTCTGAAATGTTTGCCTTGGCAACCTATAATAAAACTGCGTTATTTCAACTATGGGCGTCGCGGTTTTGCCCTCCATCGCAGGGGCGTCAAAAGAAGGGGTGAAATGTGGATAAGAGACGTGACGACCCTACCATCGTGTGGTACGTCCACGGTGACCAGTTTTGATTAAATTTGGCGCCATTGTGACGTCATTAACCCACCTTACACCTCACTTGAACTTATGAGCTCTGGCTTTTTTTTCCGCATGTGTCGAAGACTTGATGTTTGAAGCGTCTCCGAGCTAGAAGGTGACGTCGCAGGCCTTTTGCATCATTACAGAGGAAGGCTGTAGGCATCTTTGAGCAAAATTTTAAACTTATGGGTCGCGAGTGGAGACAATTACGGGGTTTCGCAAAAGTGACCCTTTAATTTTGCTGCGCATTGTATCTATTCATATAAAACCATCGGCTGTCCTCAGTATCATCTCAGGAAGCAGATGAAGGAACACGGGATGGGCTATAATTGTCCACGTCTGATTTGTATCATGATATCTGCTTACGCTAGAAGTAGCTGTAGTGGGAAGAATGTCGTGGTGACTCTCCCTTACCCCAGCAAGTAGTGCGAATACACAAGTATCGATGGAAGTTGGTTTGGCTCACGGATGAATGATTTGTGGCTGCCTTGTCAGTGGCAGCGATTACAATCCCTAAATGTGACATTAGTACGGAATAATCTGGATACTGCATTATCCGACCAAACAGCCAAACTGAGATTTATAATGACGCCCCTTTTAAACTCTACCATGTGCTCATAACCCTGTCTCACACGAGTACGTAGCATCTGCACGTCCTTCACAGTGATCTATCGACATCTAATACAATCACGCCCCTTGTATACCCTACCAGTCGTGGTAACAACACCAAACTACACCCTGCTGGCCGTTCTATCTGTCACAGAGAACTGTAATTCTGGTCATTTACACATCCGCTATTGGTGTCTTTGCGAACGAAGTTACTTCAGTATCCGACCATGTGTTCTGGGTGCTTCACTGTGTTTGCCATGCAGTGTAGTTTCATACCAGGTAGTTGATGAGCTGAAACTGTGTATTTGCAACAGCGGGCATTGTATCAAAATGCGCTGCTCTCCGTTCTATTCATGCTTCGAGTCAGATAAGAAGAGGAAAATAATCGTTCATATGTTGCAAGAGATGCCCAAAGGGCTTTCTCTGCACGGCGTTGTTACATTTTTGCTTTTGAGCGTGAACGGGAATCCAGTCAGTTGATCATTCGCTGATTTCTTTCAGTCAGCATGCTGCATACCTAAACGTGTGTGGATGGTTGTTCGTCAGGGGTGCTTTCAGATCGTTTGATGGCTCTGAGCACTACGGTACTTAACTTCTGAGGTCATCAGTCCCCTACACTCAGAACTACTTAAAACTAACTAACCGAAGGACATCACACACATCCATGCCCGAGGCAGGATTCGAACCTGCGACCGTAGCGGTCACGCGGTTCCAAACTGAAGCGCTTAGAACCGCACGGCCACATCGGCCGGCTCAGAACGAGTCAACGTCACGACAAATAGGGGCGCTTATCGAAGGGAGAGGCGTCTTTACCCAATATCGATTCTGGGCATTTAATACTTGACAAAAACCAATTTATTTAAAACACACACCGAATTGCTGGTTTCAAATCAGTACTACCAGTATCAATTTATTTATTTAAATCTTCCTCCGCTGTCTTCCTCATCATAGCTGCTACCCGTAATGCAATGCATGCTTCACGTAGTTGGCTACCGCTAGTTGAGTAATTCTCCTTAAACTGAAACATCTGGTCAGATACTCTCGGTACAGACGCAGAAAGTCTTCATTGTATGAGAGTCATTTGAACGATGGATTATTTTACAAAACATATGAAATTAATGATAAAGAAAATTTGAGAATGAGATCCAGTAAGTTAATACTATTGAAATTTTCGATGTAATTGGTATATGAAATGAAATATTGTAAATTTTCGCCCATTGAAACTGTTACACACATTATACCCAAAATTATTAATACTGCGTCATTGTTACGTAAAGTTGCTGCTGTATGCCACGTAACGTGATAAAAATGATATTGAATAACTTCTCAAATATAACAAAACTGACGTCGTAACGAAATAAATACTATCGCAGGAAGATAACAAAGACTGTAATCAATTAATATGATCTGCGAATGTAATTGCAATCTCTGTTCTTTTGCAAAAGTATCGCTCTCTCTTACCTTTTGTTTATTCGTAGTGTAAGAAGCCATTTTGTGACGAGGCACGAAAACGTGTAAGTTCCATGTAATATTTAGTCTAAATATAATCGAATATTACCTATGTAAAGTGTAGTAAAATTTTATATGTACTAACTCCTATATTCAAGAAGCGGCAAAATCAGTAATTTTAAGCGAATTTCATGGGGGAACATTGGTGCAGAGGTCAGCGCTATTGTTCTAAATGATAACGGCCCAAGGTCGTAACAAATTTCTTAATATTTGTTAATCTCGACTAATAAAACTAAATGTAAATGTAGAAGAATTCCCTTGATTAGCGGTGTTTCTTTTTTAGCGTATAGTAGCTTTAGTAAAGTTTCATAATCTACGCCTAACAATACATGAAAACATCTCATCACTGCGTGTCAGGTGTCTTTCAATATAAAAACATCGCGTCCAGCAAACTAGCTGCGAGAAGTGCCACAACTGAGTCACTAACGTAAATAATTTTCCAGTTGTGAAGCAGTCAGAATAACACTAACTCCAACTTTTCATAATACATTAATTGCAAAACATAAAAGAACCACCACATAGTTCGTTTAATGTTTTTTTTGCGTCGCTATGATGTTTGATACAAATTAACAAGAATGATGCTAGAAATTTGTGTACTTAGAAAACTAGTTAGTGGTGTTCGCCTTCTGCTGAATTTGCTCCATACACGTCTGGAGTCGCAAATACTACTACTCAAAACGCCTGTGCATGTAGTTTTTCGTGAAGCTGTGCAGAAGTTCCTAATTTTTTCCTTCTTACCCATAATCTGAAGTCGATGTCCACGCTTATTTTCCCCGTGCATATTTCGCGTGGTTTCATAGCAGCAGCTCAGGTCTGCTGTTCGTCTTCCAGCGCATCCGGCTCCGGAACAAGTATCTCCGGACATTTATTTGACGAAAGGTACATTTTATGTAAACAGTGCTGCATAACTTGAGTATTTTTTAAGAACTGTATCACGAAGCCACCAAGAGCTGCTGTAATGTGTATTTATTTACGGACAACCAGCTTCAGGCAAGCGACCAACTTCAAGTCGTGGATGCCATTGCATCACGCCTGACGAAGGTTCCTTGATTTGATTATCAGCTGCAGCATCAGACACTTATTCGTGCAGCCATTAACTAAGACATTGTTCTGTGACTCAAGGATTGCACAAACTGATACTCTGTTGCACTGTTTATCATACTGTCTCATGAAAGTCATATCATGACAGATGTTACAACTGATAATGATTACGTACGTTACGCCAAAGAACCTCCGTGTAGCCTGATGAAATGGACCCGCGACATGAAGACGTCTCTTGACTGAAAACGGTTGCCCCTAAATGAATACACACCACGGCAGCTTTTGGGTGGTGGTTTCGTAGTATCCTTCTTTACATGTGTTACGTGAAGTGGTGGGCTAAAATGCTGAGGCCGGTCAGAAGCAAATATTTTACTTTTGGGTGTGGAAACGGAGGGAGCGCATGATTATGTCGCTATGTTTTCTACGGAGTCTGTGTTGCTCTACGTGTAAGCAACACTTCAAGTGCGAAATGCAGAAAAAAGTACGCGTTGTAGCCAGAGAAGAATGTCCTATGTCAAGCACAAGGCAAATTGAGCCCTTTTTTCTAGCTCTCACACGAGCCTCTAATTCATTTCTTTGCTTTAAACAAGTGTTATATCATCCAATACAATAAGATTCGCTGACCTAAGCTTAAGTTAATGAAATACGTGCAATTTAAAACTTGCTCTTCTACCTTCTTTCCAGCTGCATGAACCTCACTCAAAATAAATATGAACGAAGAGTAAAGCAGTTCGAGTTTAACGTTTCGGCGCATTCAAATGATATGACTTACGGAGGCCAAAGACAGCTTAAATTATGTTGTTTGTAAAGGGATTTAAGACTCGTTTGTCCTGCTGCTGAGTCTTACTCGGTACATTAAATGAGAAAACACGATGAGAAAACACGCATAAACATTCACACACACAAAGAACACTGACACTGCTAACCATCAAGCAAAATTCTACTGACGGAAGCCGAAGAAACTTCAGAAAGGAATCAACGAATGTTCTTCATAGCCCTGAAAGCAGCTATTCCAATAGAGACCGTGAAGATCAAATAATACAGATATGTATAAGCAGACGGAAACGATAAATGAAAATTTGTACCAAAGCCTTGATCGCTGGAACTATATAATTCCATTTGATTAAAATAATATTTATAACACAAAGCACAAAGGAATTTAAGGATTACCCTTCTTTATCAGTGAATGTAAATGGCAGAAACCTTAATATAAATACTATAAAGTGCGTACCCGGTAATGTTTCACAACAGTTTTCAGAATGTGAATTTATCTGTTCAGTGTGTAAGCCATCGCTTTATCTCGCCCGGTATTGATTGAACACGATCGATCCAAAAGGCCAGCGAATGTGAACAGAAAATGCAGATGGTGTAAGAGACCACAAAATCGAAAAACGGTACTGATAATTATCTGCGAGAAACTTAAACCATGTTTACGAAATAGTTTACATTATTATTCATATTAAAAGATAGTCTTATCATTTACTATATGATAATGCATGAAAGAGGATTTTAATCTACAATAGGAAACTGTTTGCCCCACCGGCGTGTGCTGAATAATCATTTTTCAGTGGTCCTCGTTCCAAATGATTTTGCCTTTTTATTACTATATGATGACATTGGCAGCTCCGGACTAAAAAACGTTAGCGATATAGGCCTTCTAAACTTTAGTAGCACTCTGTGTTATCACATGGCTACGGAAAAAACTGTTACTTGCAACAGCGTATCCCTGATTTAGCTTTGTAACACATTTAGAAACTTAAATTATTGACGCTTAGCTACTATCTTGTTACATATCGTTTAATTCCACGTCCAGCTCTCAAGCAAATAATCAAAATATATAACGCCGTTGCAAATTATACATCAGTGCGTATGCTGTCTGTCTTTCAGAAGGTTGGTGCTGCCGCCCAGCGACGGTTGTATCAGTTACTGCAAGGCTTTGCAGGCGTGCGATGCCTCTGTTACGGAACGTGTCATTTCTGTACCAGAAACAAGCCCTTTTTACAGGTGTCTTTTTGATTGTGGTTATCTCGATGTTTACATTAATTACAACAGTTATTGTACTGAACATTTCTGCACTAAGCACAATTTTCTTCTATTTTCAGTCGGAACATTTAATAACAACTGTAACACTTTAGAAAAGAATCATGATGGAAATATACCCAACAGAATTTAGAAGCGAGTGAGTAAAGTTATCAAAAGGATGTGTGTAAGTACCGAACATACTAATAACGATGAGGATTTAAGAGAAGGACAAACTAGTAAAGCTTAGTGAGAAGCGACATCATTTAATCAAGTGAATCAAGAAGGGAATCTAGTTTCTAAATCCTAATTTTCTTAACCCAGTTTATAAAGAGGTCTAGAGATACAGCCTCTAATGCTAAAAACCCTTTACACGTATCTGAGGAATACTCTGTAAAATGGTGCGACCGTTTTATGACGTGAAGTTGCAATCAAAATCACTAAGGAAATTGTTGAGACAGAGGAAGAAGAAGAAAAGCAAATACTCGCTTACCTGCATTATGCTGACCAATTCTACGGAAACATCAGTAGACTTCTACAGAAGTATGATATCCAGTGTATTTCACTCCCATCAACAAACATAAATTATTTTCTTTGTGACGCTAAAGACGTCATAGGTCCATGTGAGCGCGTCATGTCTTATGTGGGATAGACTGTAAAAAAAGTCGAGGTGAGATGCAAACAATATCAACGACATAGTTAACTAAAACTTTCAAGCAAATACGTTGTTCTCGAGTACTGCCACGAGTATAATCAGGGAACGAGCTATAACAAAACCAGTGTCATTCTTATTAACATTACTAAGGAGTCTTTCGAAATAATGCTGTAGGAAAATCTAATAAAGAGGGACGGAGATTTTTTATATTTAAGCAAGGCTTGGGAACAAGCATTCACAAAGGTTCAAATGGCTCTGAGCACTATGGGACTTAACATCTATTGTCATCAGTCCCCTAGATCTTAGAACTACTTAAACCTAACTAACCTAAGGACATCACACAACACCCAGCCATCACGAGGCAGAGAAAATCCCCGACCCCGCCGGGAATCGAACCCGGGAACCCGGGCGTGGGAAGCGAGAACGCTACCGCACGACCGCGAGAAGCAAGCATTCACTTTTATTAGATTTCACGGGGCATCTCATCCACCAGAACTGGAAAACGCCGAGAGAATGTGCGTTTCATGGAATAATAGAGCAGGCATCGAAAAACAAATGGGTTAAAACGAGCGTCAAAGGGCGTTGCGCTTGCTGGGAGTCGAACTGAGCTATAAATATCGGCACGATACTAATAATACTTCACAGTTATGCAGTAGTCCAAGCTGCGAGTAAGCGCAACAATACAGACCGCAACACCTGAACAGGACGACGGGTGCAAGACTAATCACATTTATATGAAAGAGTGCTTTTGAGACTCAGGACCGTAACGAAAGACACAGTAAACAATTTATAGGGAGAAAGTTCTCTTTTTTCCATTAACATAAATGCAGATACGTCTTTATGTGTTCAGCAGAACACGTCAAGAGAAGAACCAAAAGTTTAGACACTATATTTGAGTTTACGCTTGCTGTCCTTGCTGATTTTCTGTCTTCCTCTGCTAATACGTCACAACGAAACGTCTGTGATAATTTATCTGCAACAAAAAAATACAACAATGAAAGAAAATGATATAGCCACGAAGTTAGTGTTAATCTCCATTGTAGTAGACTGACAACTAGCATTTTCCCGTAGAGGAATCACGTTGAACCTCAACTGCAAACCCATGGAACAATCTGCAAGCGACTCAAAGTCATTTACCGAAAGTATGTGGTGGTTCGGCATACATTTCATAACACCGGAACATCGAAAGCGTGGTAATATCGAGTAGGAAAAATTGTGAAATACAGTATTAACTAAATTTGGCCAATATTAACTATATCTTTGTAGTTCATTACACTACAAAGGCCAAGAGAGAGAAGTACTAGTCCAGAACTACGTACAACTACGTATAATTACTTCATGAAGTATTAATGAGAAGCACGGCATAAAAAATGAAGGCAAGTAAGACAGACTTTCAGTAGCTAGTGAAGGAGTGATTACTTGGATTGGTTTCTTGTACATCCTCCGATAATTATTAAAATGTACTTACTAACAAAACATGAAATAAAGCTGTTTTCAATATTTACAAGTAGAAAAGAGCGGGTGTCACTTTGCTACAGTATACTGTTTGCGGTTATACTGAAAACTATCGACCGCCATGGCTTCACATGGATAGGACAAAGTACTGGATGGTTTAAAATTACAGTTCAGCTACTCACAGAGGTCCAAAGGGATCTCTAATTATCGCATGGCAACGAAACTTGATAGGTATTCGTATTCACATGGGAAAAATTAGTTCCAATTTTGGCCACCATGTGCAAATCGGCGTTATGAATGCAAGAAAAATGTCTAGAAATATCTACACATGTAGTTGATTAGGAACGAGATGAGAGCAGAAAGTTCAGTAAAGTGAGAAAAGTGTATGTTGATTTTATTATTAGCCACCACTTACACAATTTGTTCAATACAGGCAGCAGAGATATCGATGATGTGCTGTACAGTGCCAGATTTGCACCTGGTGGCCAAAATTGGAACTAATTTTTTCCAGTCTAAATTGGATTCACATTAACACATTATCATATCTGCCAAGTTTAGCTGGTACATGATAATTACAGCCGGCGTTAGACCACAGTGAGCAGCTGTGCTTTGACAGTAACCACCCAGTATTTACGGCTGGACAACTGGTCTGGTGTAGCAGTAATAAGCAAAGAGATAGGATACCAGAGTGAAGAAGATTGAACAACGCTGCGCCATGTTTCGGCCACTAGGTGCAAATCTGGCGCTGTACAGCATCCAGTGAGCGGCCGTCCCTTCCAGAGTCACATTCTCGCCGTAGGGTCCCTGTATCACTGCGTCGCCAAGTGCCCCGTGTCACCACTGTTGCCGGCCGGAGTGACCGAGCGATTCTAGGCGCTACAGTCTGGAACCGCGCGACCGCTACTGGCTTAAACCTAACTAACCTTTGGACATCACACACATCCATGCTCGAGGCAGGATTCGAACCAGCTACCGTAGCGGTCACGCAGTTCCAGACTGAAGCGCCTAGAACCGCTCGGTCACATATGTCGGCTGTCGATGAGAATTTCACTCTGTTTTGTTATTATATAGGGTGGCCAGCCCCGTGATCTAACAAGCTGAACTACAGTGTTGACAATAATAACATCGTTTGGCTCAAAACACCACTTTGTCGATTTGTGTATCCCTGAACTTCCCCAGCAATCCTATTGGTGAAAGAGAATCTATCATTTAACTTGGAAAAATAACCACATGTCGTTCCTGGTGAAGCTTCACACCGTTGAGAGGTGAAGTTAAAAGCAGACTGACAAATTTCGTTGATCCGACAGGCATTCGACCCTGCGGCCTCTCGGTTTGCAGTTGCACGCTTTAGCGCTAGGTCACCAGACCGATAATAATCGCTACCTCGTTAAGCGTCCGCTCTGCTTGACCGACCGCA
This sequence comes from Schistocerca serialis cubense, assembly GCF_023864345.2. NCBI lineage: Eukaryota > Metazoa > Arthropoda > Insecta > Orthoptera > Acrididae > Schistocerca > Schistocerca serialis. Next base: position 1,003,324,313 of record NC_064638.1, on the reverse strand, counting down.
GGCAATACCAGCATGGCGAGAATAAGTCGTGCCCTATACGAATACTTAGAATATTCACCAGAAACAGTAAAACTAGTTCCACAATAGCTACAGTAATTCTGTGTACATCTTTGAACTCGCAGTAAATGGACGATTCGAGGAAAATATTCTCACCACGTATGTACGTAATACAAATATTAGCAATGTTATTAATGTTTATACGTAAAGCGTTGTAACAAAAGTATTCGCAATGTCACACATCTTTTATAGACAAATTACATGCTAACTGAAAGAGAATGAAGTTAACTGTAAGATGAGCTTATGTAAGGTAATTTTGGAAAAGGGGAATTTATTATAATCAAGAATATTGTATTATAACGATCATGTGCAAAAGCAGACGTTCTCCACAGTTACACAAAATGGTTAACCTCTGCAGGAATTGTTTATGCTATTGTCTTTAATTATGATGTGCTTTAGTAGGAAAATTTTGTAATACAATATTACAAGAGCGCCTCTTGACTGAAGTAGTAGCGCAGAAGGATGAAGAAATAAGTTTTTAAATTGGCTAAGCTATTGCAGTTCTGACTTGTAACGTAAAAATGGTTCCCATATCTAAAATAAATAACTTAGCTATGTATGAAATTAATATGTGTAATAATGGGATGAAAATAAATTGTAAAGGTGTATCTTGTTTGTTTAATAATGCCACGTAACTAACAGGAATCAGCTGTCCTTAGACGCAGCTAGGGATCAACAAATATTGATTTAATCTCAAGCAAGATTTAGTGAACACTCAACTCACTTATAAGAACACGGAGCGAACTGGCTCCAGCTGGAATATGTATATACAGAAACTCCTAGAACGTTGATTGTCGATACATCTAGAAGGTACTAGAACTGAATATTCAAATTAAAATTCACAAAGATCGTATTTGTCAAACAAGACGCTTTACGTGACAGCCCAGCACTTGATCCGCAGCTCAATACTGACACTTGGTTCTTTGTCTTTATGTGGGACATTGCTCCCTCAAGAGAACAGCATCTCGATGTTACGTCGTCCTAGTCCGGGAAAGGGTTGTCAGTCCTGCATACTTCAGCTTTCAATGGCTGGTACCCGCTTTGGTGGGCGACTTCTTGCAACTTATGTCGATGTTTATAAACTTCGTCGTCTTTTAGCTTGTTGACGCGTACTGGAGCCACGAATGTATCCTGAGGCAATGGATTCCTACAAGGCTTCATTCAAAGGATGTTGAGCGTATCTTTAATCATTTGTCGTCTGATGTGGGGATTGAAAACTTCGATATCATATGTCGCGTCAGATAACTGTCGTACGATCCCGTATGATCCAAAGTGACGTCTGAGGAGCTTCTCGGACAGACCAGTCTTCCGAAAAGGAGTGGAGGTCCAGACGTTGTCGGCAGACTGGAACAGAGCAGGGAGACGACTCGCATCACACCTTTAGAAGTTCTTTTCATAAGCCTGCCGCTTGCGAAGTCCAGCTAACTGCCGAAATTCCTCAGCCCAGGTTAATAAAAACTTGGTCAAATCCAGACCACTCGACTAGTTATTAAAACGTAGGGCTAAATTTGTATGGGGCAAATCTCAATAAGAGTCGAGAGTTTGGTGCACTCTTTTAACAGGCTGTGGAGTGGGATGACTGACCCAAGGAAAAAACGACTCAGTTCAAGAACAATCATGGTCACTTATTTAATAAATCTATACTGCAAAATATATGAAGGAATTTCCTTTTTTAATTAAAAAATAGCAATCAACTTACTGAGGCAATTAAAACAACAGAAGGTATTATTCCAAAACACTTACTTTGAGTTTCTATTCTTTTCCTTCACACTAATTGAACCAGATGGACGTATCTTCTTTTCAATATCATCACGTTACGTCAACACTGAAGTTAACTGATTTGACAAATTAAAAAAAAATTAACATCAAGAACTTGGAATTAAATAACTTGGTAGAAGCATCAACAAATTACAGTTTTAGTATCTTAAAACCTTCGAATTAAATGATTTGCCAAAAGAATTATTCAAACATGAAATATCAAAATCTGATGTTAATATAATCATGTAGTGCTTAAATCAGCTGGTTAAATTATACCAAGCTCAGTACGAAGCAAGAGTAACTTTGCCGACAGGACACATGCTGACACTCGAGGTACAATGGCTGAGGCTGCGCTCCAAAGCAAGCTAACAACTGCCTGGGTCAGATAGGGCATTACAGAAATCTATAACAAACAAAACTAAAATTAGATGATACAGTTACTGGTCGAATAATGCACACACTAATATACAACCAGAAAGAAACGCTAGGATAGAGTTGCATGGTAGTAAAAGAAGCTTGGCTCGACTGCGCAAAGGCGAATTCTAACAGTAGATTTATTTGGCACTTCTCAATACCAAATACGTAAAATTTCTGTAAGTACTACTAAAAATAAAAGTTTGGTTTGCTTTTAATTCCTTCAGTAAAACTCATAGATTATTTTATAACATTCCAGGCTATTGCGAGCTTTAATAGCCGCTTTAAACGTTCCACAAACAGCGCTAAGTTTATAATAACAGCTTGTGAGAAATTTCAGGAAGCCGCTACTGCTGGGAAATAGGCTAGAATAATTTGGCCTACAAATTAATGAACTTCATAGCAAAATAAATAGTAAAGAGCAGGAAGAACTCCTGACGATGCTTACAATTAAAGCGGCACTACACTCACACCATGAGTTCACGATGTGACAAGCATACGGAGAGCTTGGTCACTGTGAATACTTAAGGTACCGTACCTTACACAATCATTCATGTAGGATGCTCGAAAGAGAATTACACGAAATTTGAAATTATCAAGGACTGCTCACTATAATGCGTCACCCACAACCCTTATCGCTGTACCAATCGAAATAGTAGGAAATCTTGTGAGCTCACTCGGAAGTTTCACTGCTAGTTGATTTTAACCCTAGGCTTAAGCTAAGATAACGCTTTCCATTTTTTCCTTTTTTTGGGGAGCATCTGGAAACAAATCGAACTTTCTGTTACAGCCCAAATATAAATAACACTTCAAAGCAATTTCTAAAAAATCGTGGTAGGATGCTTTGTTGCCAGATTGTGCGCAAATTAACAATCACAAGCACTCATCTAAAACAGAAAAGTCACCCTGTACTACTAAAAGGCACCAAAAGTCCGCAATGTAAAGCAGAGTCTCAAACTGCTCATCAAATGCGTAATAACAGGAACTGGCAAGGAACAGTAACTAATGCATGGTCCAAGTTGTCTCTTACCTGCTTGCTTCCCAAAACGTAGGTTGCCAGAGATGAATAGTGCTCGACTTGTAGTTTGCATTCAACTTATACTGGCTGGTCAAAACACAGTCCTTCCCCAACAGGAACACAATAGTTTAAAACCACCGACTCATTGGTATTACTTCCACATCACACTGCAGTTTCTATCAGCCCTTGCTGTTCAGAGCAATCTCCCTCAATTGACACACGGAGGCTCTCTGATCCTGCTCCCAAGCCATACTATGACAAAGTTGCACACATGACCATGCAATCGAGAGGTCGAAGCGAGCCGCACGGCTCAATTTTCCTTCGATATCCTGAGAAAAACTCTGATGACTCGCCCTGTACTTCATCTGTATGATGAAAAAGGACTTTCGAGTTACCTATAGGAGCTAGCGAGTATGAGGCTGGTGCTGTTGTGGTACAAATTTCAGATGGGAAAGGAAAGTTGATCGCATATGCTTCCAGGACACTTACAGAAGCCGAGAGAAACTACTCAACGACTAAACTGGAGCATCTCGCCGTTAATTGGGCGACCTGAAAATCCACATCTTGTCAAATTTTACTTGTTGTTCACATACCGCTGCTTAGCGATCCCCTCCAAGCATAAAAATACATTAGCCAAGGGTGGTGTAACCACTTGTTTGGGTCTTGGCCATTATCTCCAGGGAACAATGCAGGATGACTTACATGATGTCAGACCATTGGCGTCAGTTTTGTTATTTGCTCTTCTTCAGTCTCTGACAGACTCCATTCAGTAGAGAATGGCTCAAACTCTGGTTTCTCGCCATATAAACGAGGGTACTGTTGTTGCCTCATAGGGATCATGGTGTCATCAAGGATGTGTGTGATCACAAGTTCAGGTACCCAGGGTCTCCATCAGAATAGTGTCACATAGCTAACAAAAATCATGTCCCTTAGACATACCTAGGCGTTTAACTAACAGTGGTTTAAACTCAAACAAAGGTTTATTGAAACTTAACTCACACATACAAGAGCATGGCGTGACATGACTCTGGTTGGCACAATACACAGTATACTGGGTGAAGCGAAATTCACGCACTCGGACTTGGCAGCGCGACTCCTCACATGCCAGAAAAAAAAAAAAAGTCTCTCACAAAATTTCGTCCGGCGAATAGATCCGGCAGAAAAAGGATGTTAAAGAATGGCAATCTAGCAACGCGGTAAACACATGTATGGTAACTACCTCTGTCAGCGCATATAAGTCGTGCTGTGCAATTTGTAGAGTTTTGGATTAGCATGCAGGAGGTCGATGGTTCGATCTCCGTTGAACTATTTGGTTTTTTATTTGGTAAATGTAGTACAGGTGGTACGGTATCTGACATCTTAATCGTGAAAAGCGATTGCAGCTTGTCCTCTAGAAAACATTTGCACTACTATAATCGTAGAAATGGGAGGTTGGTCAGCTTTGAAAGAGGCCTTTTCCACATCGTGCGCATGGATTTATTCGCACCACCTCATTTACTAGGTGAAAAAACTTGTTTTCTTTGTACCCTCCTCCAATGGTCCCATAGATAAATAGAAACTATAATTCTTGCTGGTCGGGGTGGCCGAGCGGTTCTAGGCGCTGCAGTATGGAACCGCGTGTCCGCTACGGTCGCAGGTTCGAATTCTGCCTCAGGTATGGATGTATGTGATATCTTTGGGTTGGTTAAGTTTAAGTAGTTCTAAGTTCTAGGGGACTGATGACTTCAGAAGTTAAGTCCCATGTGCTCAGAGCCATTTGAATTTGAACTATTATTCTTGCCTCGTTCAGGTCCACTACATTTCGTTAGGGCTTTAGGTTACCAGTAGGACCAGCAAAGTGCTTTGCGAATAATGTCCAAACTCGATTACTGTTTGTATGTGTTATCACCAGGGTCTTACTAGTTATACCTTGCAGCGTTGAGTCTGGTAACCGCCTGCTGTTTAGTACGTATCTCAGTGCATTATTATTATTATTTTATTGTTATTATTAGTATTATTACTGTTATTGTTATTATTATTATTATTATTCTATCAATGGGATTGTGGATACATCACATCTATTACCGTTAGGGAAACAGTGCAATTCAAAACCGAACATTTCACAACTAGTGGTGTCGGGAGGAATCATGCAGAACAATGTCTGTCAGAGGGCTAACGCGCGTTAGATGGAACAGCACACAGGACAGACGGTCTGTTTATACTGTATGCGCTATCCAACAGACAGGGACTAGTTGCGACCGGAGTAATGCGCCCGTGACAGACTCCAATGTACATGCGTACACGTATCGGATTTTCGCACTGTAAACCTATAAACCAATGTAGCAGACGTATGGCATACGCAAACGATGAATATGTGGATATGCTTTTGTTCCTTGGTGCATCTGATGACCGGGATGTTGTTGCCGCTCGTGAATATGCTGCTAGATATCCTCGTCAATGCCATCCAGAAAAAATGTGTTTCGTTGTTTGGAGCTGCACGTTCGGGAGTCAGTTTCACTCCTTCCACCGTCGCGTGACAGAGGTCATCGACGGGCTCGCCGTACTCCAGCTATTGAGGAAGCTATTCTAGCTGCGTGTTTCGTAACGCACGGTCGTTAACGTACTGCACGAGCATGGGCTGTACCCTTATCATTATGCTTTTACGCAACACCTACGTCCTGCAGATCGCCATCAGCGGTCGCAATTCTGTGGGTGGTTCCAACAACAACAGGAAGTCAACGATGACTTCGTGAACACCGTAATATAGTCGGATGAAGCAGCATTCACACTTGAGGGTGTCTTCAATATGCACAATGCATTGGTGTGAAGTTAACCCGCACGTCACCCGCGACCGTGGATATCAAGTTCGCTTTGGTATCAACGTTTGGGCCGGAATATTGGGCGACAGGTGTTTGGGCCCCTACAAGTTGCCTGACTGGTTGACTACACGATGGTATCATGCATTCCTCTCAAACTATCTGCCTAATGCACTGGAAGATGTTCCACTACATGTTGGGCAGAGGATATTGTTCCAACATGGTGGTGCACCTCCACACTCTGGAATTAGTGTGCGACAGTATTTGGACAGAATATTTCCAGGGAAATAGCTCAGACCTGGAGGTCCAGTTCCAATGGTTCAAATGGCTCTAAGCACTATGGGACTTAACATTTGAGGTCATCAGTCTCATAGACTTAGAACTACCTAAACCTAACTACCCTAAGGACATCACACACATCCATGCCCGAGGCAGGATTCGAACCTATGACTGTAGTAGCAGCGTGGTTCCGGACTGAAGAGCCTACAACCGCTCGGGCACAGAGGCCGGCGGAGGTCCAGTTGTATGACCAGTGCGTTCATCTGACTTAAATCCTCTGGATTTATTCCCGTGGGGACACCTGAAGGAGAAAGTGTACCCTACTCCGCCGACAGATGTGGAAGAATTGGTAGCTCGTTTTTATGCTGCTCTGGTTAGTGTGGATGCATCTTTACTGCGAAGGATCCAGAGCTGTATGATCTGGCGGTTTCCACAATGTTTGGACGTGCAGGGAGGTCGCTTTGAACATCTGTTGTTCAGAGGGCAATGTGTTCTGTTGTGAAGGTCACGCGGTCATTAATATAGACATTATTATTGTCACTGGTTGCTAATTTGCGACATCTCAGCGCTCATATTACATGTAGTTTAAATGACAAGTAGATGTTATGTTATTTTACTGTGCTATCATCTTCAGCATTTCGAAATTGACATTATTTTTGTAGTTATTGTGTCCTATGACAGGTCATTTGTTTCAACTGCCCGTTTCTTATCTGTCTAACCACGTATTTGTTACGTTCAGCGATACAAAGTGTTGCAAATTTAGGATACATGTGACCTGAGAAATGGTGTATATTACAGTATGAAATGTCAGAATGAAATTAGCAAATAAAAAAATGCGTCCTAACCAAGGATCGAACCCTTTACCCCCTGCACCAACTGTAGAGGACAAATATGTGGGGACAGAGGTAGTTACCATACATGTGGTTACAGTGTTGCCAGAATGCTGCTCTTTAACGTCCTTTTTCTGCTGGATGTACTCGACGGACGAAATTCTGTGACAGACATTTTTTTTATAACTGGCATGTGAGGAGTCGCGCTGCGAAGCCTGAGTGCGCAAATTTCGCTTCATCCTGTATATGTAGATATAGAAACTTCTAGAACACAGGTTCTCGATACATCTAGAAGGCAAAAATTGTAAATAAGGTCAAATGTTGGTCCAGAAGTTAAAATATTGACGTAACTACAACGCGACAGTAGTGAGGAAGGACTGAGCTGAGCACGTTTAGTGGTCTTTTGTCGATGTCCTTCGTCTGGGTAAGAGTTTGTGCGGCCCGTGAAATGCCTGTGATAATGTGGTGTGCAGGTAGAGCGACCTTAGTCATGTGAGTAAAACAGTTTGCTGTCTTAGAAATGCTTCTTCATTGTATGTTAGTATGCCCAGTTGCTTTTTTTATTTTCAGAAACATTCAATAGACTTCAGTTAATTGAGTAAATGTAGGGAATTTGCTTAGATTAATGCCGCTGGCACAAATTAAATTTTGACTATGTGTGCTCTACTCGCTATAATTACACTTCTATAGCAAATCATATTTAATTATTATGTCCATTACCAGCCTTCGTAAGGCCACCATTCCATGTAACTTGTTTTCTTGTCTTTGAAGGAGGAGGAGGAGATTACTGTTTAACGTCCCGTCGACAACGAGGTCATTAGAGACGGAGCGCAAGCTCGGGGTAAGGGAAGGATGGGGAAGGAAATCGGCCGTGCCCTTTCAAAGGACCCATCCCGGCATTTGCCTGAAGCGATTTAGGGAAATCACGGAAAACCTAAATCAGGATGGCCGGAGACGGGATTGAACCGTCGTCCTCCCGAATGCGAGTCCAGTGTGCTAACCACTGCGCCACCTCGCTCGGTTTGTCTTTGAAAAACTGACATTGAACGTAATTCTGGAATCAGAGTACCACCTTGTCCTACGGACTAGTCCCACTTAATCTATTCTATATTTCACATTTATTTCGATTTTCAATCTATTCACTGACTGTTCTACAGGCTGCCCTGTTATTATTCAAAGAATTTCTGAAGACACTATGCAACAGCGTACAACTAACTAATTAAATGGTTGTGTGCTTTCTCACCAGTTGTTACGGAGCGGTAAATTGGTTTATCTGATAATTAAGTTAATTTAATTTTGTTTGCTATAAACCAGTTGTGACGTTGCAGTTGGTTATGTTTTGTAAGAAAATGAAGCATCAATAATGTACATGATGTTACAAGTAGATGATATTCAGCCACTACTTCCTCTTCTTCGTTTGAGATTTGTACCTCCGTAACTATTCCTTACATACTTCTTCTGCAGAACACTGTGACAGTTAGGTTATGACGAATTGTCTCATCTCATACACGTTTTACACTAAACGACATACTAATATTTTTTATGTGACATGCATCTTTATCTTCCTTGTGACGCTCTGTTTCCTGAAGTATCGGCAAAAGGTATTGATCCATCACTTCCCACAATGATATCAGTAGCTAACAGATAGAGGCTAAAGTGACCTAGCAAAAGCCGCGCGGGATTAGCCGAGAGGTCTAGGGCGCTGCCTTCATGGAATGTGCGGCTGGTCCCGGCGGAGGTTCGAGTCCTCCCTCGGGCATGGATGTGTGTGTGTTTGTCCTTAGGATAATTTAGGTTAAGTAGTGTGTAAGCTTAGGGACTGACGATCTTAGCAGTTAAGTCCCATAAGATTTCAAACACATTTGAACATTTTGACCTAGCAAAGGGAAAGGGAAGATTACTGTTCTGACGAAGATAACATTTATTTTTTTATTAATAATTGACCCTTCCTCTTGCAGCTCCATCGTAAAAAGACCATCAGCATGTTACGTATCATCAGAATAGTTAATGTGCCCTTGGACAGTCGGTTAATACATTGTAGGATAGAAGGTAGAGCCAGAGCTCTGGAAGACCTAGCACTGAATAAAGACTGGTGAAGTAAGAGCACTATACATAACTCTTGAGAAACTAGCTTTAGCCATAAATGTGTGGTTACGAAACCGAGATACATTCATGCTTGATGGTGGTTCTCTTCGAAAGGTAACAGTTGGTTCCTAGTGCCTGGGTGAAGGAACTAAAGAAAGAATTACCATGTATCGAATCCCCATAAAGAAACTGTAACCAATCCTCAGTGAAAAATACGAAAATTTACTGTAACTCACAAGCAATAGATGTAGTTAAATTCCGTAAAATTTGACAAACTTCTACTTAAAAAAATAAAAAAATCGTGTTGAGTGATTCCGAAACTGTGATGAAATTTTAATTTATCCTTTGTTTCACCGTGCCAGCTGCTCATTCATTTTTATGTTGACCAGTTTCTATTAATATTTAATCATTTTAAGATCTAACAATGAAACAAAGGAAAAGAACTAAGTGTGCAATTTTCATTACTTTAAATAGGCATTAAAGTGTTACAGATAACTACTGAAATTACTTTTATAGCTGTAATAACTATCTCTAGTGCTTTTCTATAATTGTAAAGTAATAGAAAGTAAGGAATAAATCTTCCGCAGTTACACATGGTATGAGGGCAGTATGAGAGATCCATACCTTATCTTCCTAGTTGGAGAGTACCCACAGTTTACTGTTTGATATGCTGTTACTGATTAATTACGTAAATGGCGCCGGCCAGAGTGGCCGAGCGGTTCTAGGCACTACAGTCTGGAACAGCGCGACCGCTACGGTCGCAGGTTCGAATCCTGCCTCGGGCATGGATGTGTCTGATGTCCTTAGGTTAGTTAGGTTTAAATAGTTCTGAGTTCTAGGGGACTGATGACGTCAGCAGTTAAGTCCCATAGTGCTCAGGGCCATTTGAAACATTTGAACGTAAATGGCCGTTACTAAAATTGTGAATAAAATAAATAAATAAAAGAAATTAAAACTAAAAAGCAGAAGACCACTCGTTCTTGGGTGGCGAGTAGTAGTATATAAGACGGTCACTGACCAGAAGCAACTCAGTATCTTTCTGAGGTACTCCCTCCTGGGCAGCATCGGTGATAGCATTACACAAATCTAAACCCTTTCCATTCTTCATATTTGCATATCTTCTTGCTACATAAATTGTTAATTGAAGCATTTCCGTTTCCTAATTAGTTTTAAATTTGCAAGTATTTAAAGTTCTAAGATTGTCAAAACTTCGTGGAAATAATAAGATTATGAATGTGTGCAATTTAATATTGTGGAAACACAATCCTTCTTAGTCAATAGCTGGTACACCATTTGAAAATGACAGTAAATTAAATAAACAAAATAAAATATTCACTTGTGTCCCATGATTTCCTGTGTCTGTTTTTTTCCTAATGGAAGGAGCGCTGTGCGGGCAGAAAAGTGATGCAGCGAGATATTTTAGGGCATCGTACTGGTGTTGGTCGGTGGACTAGCAACCCAGGACAAAAACAACCACAAGAGAGGCATGTCCACAGGAGTTGTGGATTTGGGATTCTTCATTGTTAGTGTAGGTTCATATGAATGCCATTTCATATAACCTGTAAGTGTACCCGAGAAGGACTCTTATTAAGCTGCGTTTTGCTGTTCCTTCCTGACGCTAATTTTAGTCATGGATGGCCACCATTACTGTGATAGAGCGCGAGGACAAGGTGAATTAATTCTGCAGCAAGAAAATACTCTAATGATATGGGTAATGGTCAGTACACTGAGCAGGGACCACTGCATGCCACGAAACTGGATGCAGGCGTCGTTACCACGCTATACATGCAAAGAAGCAAGCAATTAATTGCTATGGTCAGCACCATACAAATACTTGAAAGGCTCCTGTACAAGTGATTGAGCCCACCAATACTGGAATCAATATCAGACGATCAAGCGGGATTTCTATCCGCTAGTAGCCGCACAGACCAGGTACTGCCTCTGACAATCATATAGAGTCAGGCTGTGAAAAAAAAATCGATTTCTTTCATAGATTTAAGGGCAACTTTTGTCACTGTCTAAAAACACGGGCTGTTGTGCAAACTAATTCGGATAATTTCATACAGCCGTACCATCCGTCTCATTGATAATATACCCACAGGGAGAACTTTTAAAATGATTACCTGATAAAGGATTACCTCTGCCAAAATGCTCAACAACAAACTGTCGCAGGGCTCAGTCTTTGTCGCCCTTTTCTCCAATCTTCATATTACGAACATGACAAAGGCACAGTCCAAGTAGTTGGGCTACGGAGATTACAGGGCTGTAGCCGTATAACATTAATCATTCGATCTCTGTTGGTCCATCATGGCCAGGGGACATCGGCTGGTAAGTAATTGTCAATGTCAACAAAATTCACCAACAGCCATATACTTCAAGATATTATTTTATTTTATTCTGAAAGCAACCGGTTCCGGCATTTCATTATGCCATCCTCACACCTTCGTATGAAGCAGTTGTATAACGACTGGAATTCACGATATCCAGTGGTTTATGGTGTTATATGACAAGTTCGTTTATTTGGATAGAAGTGTATGGGGCCTAAAGATAGCATAATGGAATGTCGAAACTTTTTGCTTTCAGAATAAAATAAAATAATATCTTGAAGTATATGGCTGTTGGTGAATTTGATTGACATTGAAGAAATGAATTGTAGTGGGGTAGACCGACCGCATGGTGCAAGTCTTTTTAGTTGACACCACTTCGGCGACTTGCGGTCGATGAGGATGATTTGGTGATGAAGACAACACAACACACGGTTCCCGAGCGACACAGCCGGGAATCGAACCCGGGCTTCTTGTATGGCATTCCACTGCGCCGACGACTCAGCTATTGGGGTGGTAATTAATCATTCGAAGCCTCCGAAATTCTATGAGCTCTGAGGTAAAGCTGATAAATGACTATTTTCACAAATGGAGACTGCAGTCGAACCCAACTAAGACAGAAGTATCACTCTTCCACTTTTGCAACGGTACAGCAAGAAGAGGACTTAATTTCAACTTAGAAGGGAAATGTATGAACACTGAAAACTACCCTAAATACCTAGAAGTCGAGCTGGACACGACGTCCTCTTGCAAGGAGAACCTGACAATGACAGGTGAAGCGTGGACAAAGACTGAAATCATAAATAAAAAGTGAAGCACCTCTTGAGGCTCAAAGACAAATACTCGTACGTTTCGTACGTCAGCAGTTGGACTCATATATTCGGTGATGGAATACTGCGCCTCTGCATGGGTTAATAGCCCGCATGCAAACAAGACTGATGTGACACTAAATGTCACTATGGGCACCATCAACGGCACAATGAAATCCACCCCTGTCCTCCTTGAGTCATATACCACTACCGCAGCTGTGGCGTGAAAATACCCTGCTTAGAGAGTCCCGCAAGACTAACAATAAACCTCAGCTACCTGCACATAATGAAGTAGCTGACCTGGATCACAGACGACTAATATCAAGAAGAATAGCGCTAGTCACTGCTAAACAAGTGAAAAACTCAAACTTTGGCGTTCACAACACCTGGAAACAATACTGACGAGGGCGCTGCTCACCACAATGCCAATGTTTCACGATCAGGCCGAAGAATCCTGATTTCAACCAATCACGCAAAGTGTGTATGACATTAAACAGATTACGCCGAGGTCCTCCATAAATTGGGGAAGATATCATCTCTAAAATTTGACTGCGGAACCGAGAAGTGAACAACCCAACACATAGGGCACATAGTGGAAGAGTGTCCAAATCGACCCTACAAGGGACCCTTCGACAATATCCTTCCGGCTGAAGATGAGACAACTGATTATATCCGATGCTTGAGTGTTAATTTGTAATTAAGTTTGGTATCTAATATGTACGTGTGAAATGAACTATGTTAACTTTACTGTTATATTAATACATATAAACATCACGATGTATGCCATACGGTACCTAATTTTATACGAAGGGCTTTCATAAGAATGCAACCCAGTTTTTCTTTCTGAAAGCAGTGTGGTTGTCTTCAGGACTCCAATACACCATGTAATTTCCCACTCTTTTTGATACAAACCCCTATTTTCCAAAATAATCTCCGTTCTATGCGACGGCCTGCTGCCACTTTACTGGCAGGGCCCATGTGCTCGAATGGTACCACCCTACCTGTCGACGTTGGAGCCAATGTTTTGCCGCATCTATAACCTTCCCATCGTCCACTTACTGCTTCCCGTGGAATGCATCCGTCATTGGTCGGGCCAGATGGAAATCGGAAGGTGCGAAATCGAGGCTGTAGCGGGACTGAGGAAGAACAGCGCAATGAAGTTTTGTGATCTCCTCTCAGGCGCGTAAACTTGTGTGAGGTCTTGTGGTGTCATGGAGAAAAGAAGTTCGTTCACATTTTTGTGGCGACGAACGCGTTGAAGTCGTTTTGTTCAATTTCACAGTGTAGCACAATGAAAGGGTCCTGCCGACTTTCTTCCCCGTCCTTCTCTAATCCGATGAGACCGATGACCTCGCTGTTTGGTCTCTTCCCCCCAAACAATCCAATCCAATCCCAAAACACCGTCGCGACGACTTTAGCGGCTGAGGGTGTGGCCTTGAACTTTTTCTTCGGAAGAAAGGTGGTGTAGCGCCACTGGATGGACTGCCGTTTTGTTTCCGGTTCGAAGTGATGAACCAATGTTTCATCGCCTGTGACGATATTCGACTAAACATTGCCACGATCAGCCTCGTAATGCGCTAGCAATTCCGCAGAGATGGTCCTTCCTTGCTATTTATGGTCTTCTTCTGTTAGGTGGCGAGAATCCTAAGGGAGACACACCTTTGAGAATCTCAAATGGTGGACGAGTGTGTCAGCACTACCAACAGAGACGTCTAGCTGTGCGGCGAGGCGTTTGATTACGATCCGTCGATCACCTCAAATGAGTGTGTCCGCACGTTCCAGCACTGTGAGCGGCCGGCCGGCACGCGAGAAATCGGACAGGTTCGTGCGACCTCGTTGCGATGATGACAGATGGTTCAAAATGATTCGAATGGCTCTGAGCACTATGGGACGTAACTTCTGAGGTCATCATTCTCCTAGAACTTAGAACTACTTAAACTTAACTAATCTAAGGACATCACACACACCCATGCCCGAGGCAGGATTTGAACCTGCGACTGTAGCGGTCGCGCGGTTCCAGTATGAAGCGCCTAGAACTGCTCGGCCACTCTGGCCGGCGATGACAGATGCCTCGCCCAAAGATTCACAGTTCCTTTGTTCACTGCCAGAGTACTGTAGACATTCTTCAAGCGCGTACGAATAAGTGCGATGTCCTGCTTTTCCGCAAACAGAAATTCAATGACAGCTCTCTGCTTGGAATGCACTACGTTACAGGCGGCATTTTCATGATTATACATAGAGCCGCCACCTATTGCAACTTCATGAAACTGTAGGGGCTGAAGCGGGAATATTCCACAATATCCCACAACAAATTCCGTACTTTTTTCAAACCGAAATTGGCCGAGGAAAAAAATGTGTCGCATTACCGATTGAACGTCCCTCGTATTTTCACCACCTATCGGCCTGTTGAAGGAGCTGGCAGCGAGGACGGAGGGGCGCCGCGGTGAGCAGTAATTCTGGGCAGGGCAGAGGGAGGCAGCGCAGGTGTCGCGTCCCCTGCTGGCCGTCACTCAGGCCGCAAGTCCGACAGGGATCAGGCGCCTCCGGCTGCCGAATGCTAGGTCTAGGCTCGGCCGGCCTCCGTAAAATGTGTCCGGCGCGGCCGGCGCGGTAAATTGCGGCGCCGTCGTCTTGCAGGCCGCGCCGCCAGGTGATCCCGCCCACCGCGGCACCCAGAAGCCCCTGTCTGTCCGCCACACTCAATCATCTGCTTGCTCCCCTCGCAGCAGCAAAGCCTGCTATACCGAGGGTTGTGTGTTCCTTGCGGTGTTTGTGCGCGAATACCAAGGCTGTTAATAAATTAACCTCCCATCAGCTGTTATAAAAAAAAAAAAAAAAGAAAAGAAAGAAACTCGTGCATTGCGGGTTTTCACGGCCGGTGTTTGCGTTTTCGCTCGTACTCGTTTTATGGGCACTAGGCAGTGTGGTCCAAAGTCTATATCCCTGCCTAACTTATTTCCAACAGCTTTCTTAATGTCTTTGGTGTCGAAGGATTATGTAACACCGCAGCTCTAATGCTCTACTGATTTATATATATTTTTTGTTCTTTTTAATGTTACATTGTTGAATTTCTGTACATGTTTTTTGATTGAATCGATAACACAAAATTGTATACTCCTCTCTTTGTCAAAACTTTGATGTAATTGTTTGATTCTATGAAATGTAGTATATTTGTCGTTTAAATTCTTTGTCTCATGTGCAGGGAAAAAATCCTAATGTATATAATTGTACTTTTGTTTCAATAATTTTTTGTAGAAATGTCAATATGTGCAAATGTTCTGTTTTATTTAATACATTTGGTTGCTGTTATGTAAACCGCTGACCTTCACTTAGGGTTCTTAGTTATTTTGTATGTAAAAGGTGTTGTGGTTCCCCTCGGGAAGGAACTCTGTAGCGCGCGCAAATTGTGGAACAAAGAGTCAGTCGGGGATGAGCTACCAAACTATCAACTGCTCATGTAAAAGTTGTTTATTGTGCTGGTTCAAATGGCTCTGAGCACTATGCGACTGAACTTCTGAGGTCATCAGTCGCCTAGAACTTAGAACTAATTAAACCTAACTAACCTAAGGAGATCACACACATCCATGCCCGAGGCAGGATTCGAACCTGCAACCATAGCGGTCGCTCGGTTCCAGACTGTAGCGCCTAGAACCGCAAGGCCACTCCAGACGGCTATTGTGCTGGTCCCGAGAGAGGCTTCTCCTGACGCTTTCCAATGCCTCGGATGGAGGGATAAAGAGCTGGAACAATTCTGAAATTGGTATCTATCATCGCCACCAAGAAATGACAGAGTCCAGCAATTTTACCTGCGAATCCACCTACCAACTTGCATTCGCCACCATGTTGCGTAATCACTAGAAAGTAACCAAGGATTGTAAATATGTAAAGTGAAGGATCAGCTCATTGCATGTTTTAGAGTGCGCAAATATAAGTAACTTATACTCGAACTCTTATACCTACCTTGATTTTTTATCCCTCTGTCACATTTCCACTTAGTGTCCTTCCCATGCTAAAGTGATTATCGAGTCTCCTTATTGAAAGAACATTAAAGCCTAGTGTTTTAACTAATTAATGCCTCTTGAACATATTAAAAAAAAGAAAGTTAAAGTTAATGTGGCAAGAGAGTGAGCTAAAGTACATGATACTTGCTGAAAATGATTTTTCTATGAAAACTGCTTATTAATATGTTGTTGCGAACTTCAAAATTAAGAGTTCTTAAAACTGAGGCTTGTAAAGTTTTGCTTAGTAAATGATCACATTGCTGCCTGTTGTAAATCGCAAAAGGTGAGTCAGTTTCTCACAAATATGTCGTGTTCTACTGCAGTAAGAGTTGAGAACTAATACTGTTGAAGGTTACATGTTCATACTTGTTAAGGGCTTCTTTCTTTAGTGTATTGAAAGTGTGTTTAGTATGCTCTGCTACAGTGGTCAAGATTAAGGGCCCCCCTCCTTTGAAAGTAGTTCAAATGCACAAAGTTATTTACTTATAGCAAATTTCAATTACTCTTGGTATTAAAATGAAATTCTGTACAATATTGGGTTCCTGTTGTGTATTAAAAGTGCATATTAATGTTGTAACAGGATCCATATTTTGTCTATTGTGCTCATGCTACATAACGATTAATACAAAGACAACTACCCATGAAAACAGTAAATTCTTTATTCAAAAGACAGTGAGAAGTAATCTGTTAGCGAATTCCATTTAACCTTCATGCTAAATAGAAAAGTATTTAGCTGAGAGAGACTTAACCTGTGACCAGTTCATAAATATGCAGTGAACTACATTTACAATTTTATGTCAGCTAGGAAAATGTTTGAAAAGTAATACTGAACCTATGTCCAATTTATGATTCTACAGTGAATATTAATAGTAATGTCATAAAGACCATTCACTTTGGTTGGTTGGTTGTTTGTGGGAAAGAGACCAAACAGCGAGGTCATCGGTCTCATCGGATTAGGGAAGGATGCGGAAGGAAGTCGGCCGTGCCCTTTCAAAGGAATCATCCCAGCATTTGCCTGGAGCGATTTAGGGAAATCACGGAAAACCAAAATCAGCATGGCCGGACGCGTGATTGAACCGTCGTCCTCCCGAATGCGAGTCCAGTGCGCTACCACTGCGCCACTTCGCTCGCTCCATTCAATTTGAATAAGCCCTGAAAGTAATAGTGTGTTTTGTTATCTGTTATATTTATGCAAATAGCTTGTTCTGATCTGTTAGCTTCAACCTTAACGTGAACATACTGTATTCAGGTGCCAGAATTCATTGCACTCGCGTGTGGCAAAGTATAGGTTATGTTTGTCCGTTAAAGTTATTCATTGTCTTGCCTGATTAGGCTGGCGACCGTTTTCAGAATTTTTTGAACAGTGTAGATAGGTAAAATACTGTTTGTTACTGTTTAAATATTTACGTAATTCTGACTTTCACTTCCGATAAGCCACCTCCGTTAGGTATATCACGGTCAACATAACAAAGTTATTCTCAGAGGGTAACAGTGCTCTGCTTTTTTATGCTGTAATTGCTCTAGTAAAAATAATTTCATTATACGAACTGCCTCCAGCTTTAAGGTTATGGTATAACAGTAGCAACGGAAGTGTTATTACTAGAGTTTCTAAAATATCTTTTCAACGTAATATGCACAGTAGAAGAACGTTGCACTCAACATCGATGCTGCTCTCACATCTTTTGCTACTCACCGAGCTTGTTGTGGCCATGTGTTATATCTCGACCGGATGTATAGTGAAATACACTGAATCTATATCTCTGGCAATAGAAACATTTCAGGACTTTTATCAGTAAAGAGTGCAAGGAGAGCCGGCCGCGGTGGCCGTGCGGTTCTAGGCGCTGCAGTCCGGAACCGCGGGACTGCCACGGTCTCAGGTTCGAATCTTGCCTCGGGCATGGATGTGTGTGATGTCCTTAGGTTATTTAGGTTTAAGTAGTTCTAAGTTCTAGGGGACTGATGACCTAAGATGTTAAGTCCCATAGTGCTCAGAGCCATTTTTTGAAGTGCAAGGAGATCTGTGTTACAGAAAACTTCGTTAAGCGTGATAGGGGCTGTGCTTTGGATAATGGGTGAAATACCATCATTTGTAGCATTTTATCTCAGAGGAGACGACAGAATACTCCTAACCTCACAGCGTGCGGCAACCTATCACGTAGACGAATCTTGTAGCTTTATCAATGGTTCTGCTGCTTGTGGATGCTGAATTTGTTCTTAGGATATTGATGCATGTGCGAAATTCATATTGAGTGCCAATAAATAGTGTGACCTTAGAAGCTTCATGCAGTGCATGACGTCTCAAATGAAGATAACAGATGTCCAGTTGCTGTACCATGTTGGGCCGTAAAAGTTGGCTGGACACAATTCTGGATGCTCATCGAAACCCAGTAATTTGGAAAACCTTGAAGTCCACATATTTAAATTCCCTTGAGGTAGTCAGATGTTTGACCAAAATATCTTGAATTTTTTTTCCAACAATCCAAATTACGTGGATCGCCGTCACTATTTCACATGGTTAGTGAAATGGACGTGATGTTTACGGATTGCCACATTACACTGTGAATAGAGTCTCCATGCACACAATGCTCAGCAGTGTGCCGCAGGCAAATCTGCTTCAGTTGCACGACGATTCTTGGCATGTTCCTCCCTGTGACTGCACGTGCATATATTTTTAACACATGTTTTTATTTAGATGTCACTTTCATCATTCAACCTTTCTAACACACGTTATATAGGGTGATTCAAAAAGAATACCACAACTTTAAAAATGTGTATTTAATGAAAGAAACATAATATAACCTTCTGTTATACATCATTACAAAGAGTATTTAAAAAGGTTTTTTCTCACTCAAAAACAAGTTCAGAGATGTTCAATATGGCCCCCTCCAGACACACGAGCAATATCAACCCGACACTCCAACTCGTTCCACACTCTCTGTAGCATATCAGGCGTAACAGTTTGGATAGCTGCTGCTATTTCTCGTTTCAAATCATCAATGGTGGCTGGGAGAGGTGGCCGAAACACCATATCCTTAACATACCCCCATAAGAAAAAATCGCAGGGGGTAAGATCAGGGCTTCTTGGAGGCCAGTGATGAAGTGCTCTGTCACGGGCTGCCTGGCGGCCGATCCATCGCCTCGGGTAGTTGACGTTCAGGTAGTTACGGACAGATAAGTGCCAATGTGGGGCGCTCCATCCTGCTGAAATATGAATTGTTGTGCTTCTTGTTCGAGCTGAGGGAACAGCCAATTCTCTAACATCTCCAAATACTGTAGTCCAGTTACAGTAGCACCTTCGAAGAAAAAGGGACCAAAAACTTTATTGGCTGAAATGGCACAGAAAACGTTCACCTTAGGCGAGTCACGTTCATACTGAGTTGTTTGCCGCGGATTCTCAGTGCCTCATATACAGACATTGTGATGGTTGACTTTCCCGTTAGTGTGGAAAGTTGCTTCATCACTAAACACAATCTTTGAAACGAAAGATTCATCTGTTTCCATTTGAGCAAGGATAAAATCACAGAAATCGATTCTTTTAATCTTATCAGCTGCAGACAGTGCTTGAACCAATTTCAGACGATAAGGTTTCATAACTAACCTTTTTCGTAGGACTCTCCATACAGTTGATTGTTGAATTTGCAGCTCTCTGCTAGCTCTGCGAGTCGATTTTCCTGGGCTGCGAACAAATGCTTGCTGGATGCGTGCTACATTTTCATCACTCGTTCTCGGCCGTCCAGAAGTTTTCCCTTTGCACAAACACCCATTCTCTGTAAACTGTTTATACCAACGTTTAATACACCACCTATCAGGAGGTTTAACACCATACTTCGTTCGAAATGCACGCTGAACAACTGTCGTCGATTCACTTCTGCCGTACTCAATAACACAAAAAGCTTTCTGTTGAGCGGTCGCCATCTTAGCATCAACTGACGCTGACGCCTAGTCAACAGCGCCTCAAGCGAACAAATGTACAACTAAATGAAACTTTATAGCTCCCTTAATTCGCCGACAGATAGTGCTTAGCTCTGCCTTTTGTCGTTGCAGAGTTTTAAATTCCTAAAGTTGTGGTATTCTTTTTGAATCACCCTGTATAACACGGGTCTGCTCCAGGGTAAAAAGGCGTGTCGCGGGAAGCCTGCCTAAGGTACCAGCAGGTTAACAGCATTAACTTCGTACCGGGAACTTAAGAAATGTTTACAGAGACCTTGTGGAGCAATTTGTGTCAAACAGTTTCCATTACACAAATGCACGATCATCCTGACTATGATGAAATGTAGTAAACTATGAACTAATTATGTTGTCCAAGGAGATTAGCGGGAAATATACAAAAAATGCTTCAATTTTTCCAGGGAATGACCTAATGAAAAACCATCCATGATGGAAAGTTTGGCGTTTTCACGTAGGTAAGAAAGGGAGACAGATGACGCTATTGAAAATATTAGATAACAACAGACATATGGCATCGAATCCTAGTTTAATAGTAAATGAACGTATACAGATTCCTTTCACCCCTCTGTTAAATTAAGCTTCGTGTTAACTTCATTTGCGCGTGTTTGAAAAAACTAAATATTTACGACGCTAAGATTAAATTTTTTAAATTACAACTTCATGCCCTGACAGAGATGTACGAGAGGAAGTCAAAAAGTAAAGGGATTTTTAAGAAAAGGAATGTTTATTCTAATGATGGAAACATACATTATTTTCCTACATAATGTCGCTGCACTTCAACGCACTTTGTCCAGAATTTCATAATATTTTTGATTCTGTTAGAAAAAAAAAAGTTTTTTAGTTGCACCTGTAACCAATTTTGCAACGCACTAGTAACTTCTGCATCCGTTGCAAATCTTCTTCCCCTGAGCTTTTCCGGCCGGCCGGGATGGCCGGGCGGTTCAAAGCGCTACAGTCTGGAACCGCGCGACCTCTACGGTCGCAGGTTCGAATCCTGCCTCGGGCATGGATGTGTGCGATGTCCTTAGGTTAGTTAGGTTTAACTAGTTCTAAGTTCTAGGGGACTAATGACCTCAGAAGTTAAGTCTCATAGTGCTCAGAGCCATTTGAACCATTTGAGTTTTTCCTTCAAAGGTCGAAATATATGGAAATCACTTGGTGTCAGGTCTTTACTGTATGCCGAGCAGTTAGAATCCCAACTCCTTTATTGTTTAGGCCAACCGTTTGACAGAATGTGACAGAGGGTTATCTTGCTGCCGGATGACACCTTTTCGTAGTTTCCCACGACGTTTGGATTTGATCACAGGTTTCAAATGGTTCAAATGGCTTTCAAGACTGTGGGACTTAACATCTGAGGTCATCAGTCCCCTAGGACTTAGGACTACTTAAACCTAACTAACCTAAGGATATCACACACATCCATGCCCGAGGCAGGATTCGAACCTGCGACCGTAGCGGTCGCGTGGTTCCAACCTGAAGCGCCTAGAACCGCTCGGCCACTGCGGCCGGCGATTACAGGTTTCAGTTTAATTTCCAACACATCACAATAGTTCTCAGTGTTTACAGTTTCGTCTCGTGGAGTGAAATGAACGGTTACCACATCTTCCATGTCCAGAATAGCGTTAGCAGAATCTTACCGGTTGAACTAATGTTTAAATTTCTTAACTTAAGGTGATGATGAGTGTGTCCAAACCATGCACGCAACCTTACTTTCAGGTTCGTGATAATGCACATTTCGTTTACAGTAACGATTTGCTGTAAAAATCCAGCTAAATGTAAGGGACAGTTTTTCTGTTACTTTTGTGGACGCTAACTCATAAATAATTCAGTATTGTAAGCGAATAAAAATCTGCCTGAATTACATGCAGCACATAACGTAACTCTCTTGCAGGTTCTCTAATCTCACTTCAGTACAGTCGCATGACTGTACAAAACGGTTGACACGAGTGACCATTACAAAACACTACTCACTATAGCGAAAGCTCCAGGTGTAAATTAATACCACGATACTGCAAATATCAAGAAACACCTGAGACAGTCGGTAACGATTGTAAACTCAAATTTATTACAAGAAGTGACATTTATAAAATGTGACCCTCTTTAGCACCTGACACATACAATGACAGTAACTCTAATACATCAGACATTCTCGTATTCTTGATCTCTAAAAGATTATCCAAGCATGTACTGACCGACGTTCACTTGACTAGTGCTTTTCCATAGAGTAATTAATGAACTAACCGTTTAAGAAAGCCTTGAATAACGGCGTGAAACGCCCTATCGAAACCTCACCGTCAACATTGTATCACTGATAATTTCACTATACCCGTGATGGAACGTTGATAAATGTGCAGTTCGGAAACCACCTGACGTACTTGTTATCTAACGCAAAGTGACATTAAAATTAAAATTTATTTATATGTCGTGAGACTACCACAATACTAATCGTCATTGCCGACCAACCATAAAGAGGGGTGATATAACACATTTCTACCCACTGTCAGTTAGCAAATCTGAACTCTAAATCACATGAAGAAAATTTTTGTATTGAGCCGGACAACTATCCAGAAACTGTGGTCCTCGTTAACTAACCATGAAAGAAGTTAAATGTGGCTACAATCCCGAGTAACAAACTTGAAGTGACGTAATGTATGTGTGGGATTACGATTCGAGCACAGCATATAATCAGATTGTTATGTAAGCACAGAGAAAGGCAATATATCGAATTTTTTCAGCAGTCGCGAGATGTTTGAAACTGCAGTGACAACAGAATGAATAATTTCTGCCTTCCCGAGATTCGAACTGGGTACCTAACGCTGTTTTCTAGTCACGAGTGGACATTACATATGGGTTTCTTTTATCAGAAGCGATATGTGCGCATGTTTGAACTAGAAATGACGTGACTAAGAGTACAGTGATGGCCTGGAGTCGAGCCCGGCAAATATCGTTGTTGACTGCACAAGGAGACACTCTTTTTCACTGGTAGCTACAGGTGGTTTGTCTGAACCTGAAATGATATGACGAAAAGGCCTGTGTCTCTCTGAGAACTGAAATCGTCACATATCGTTACTGACTATGAATAAAAAGATGTTAACAATTCAAGTAAATTTCCATCAACAGTTAGGTGTGCTCATGATAAACCAGAAAGGACATTATGAAAATTTTTGTGCTGAACCACGATTCGAACCAAGACACGTGTCTTACGTGGAGAATTTGAGAAGCTGGGAACCTTGTGCAAACAACGAGTTGATGGCACTATGTGATAACGAAGGGATCAAATCCCGAAAAAACAAGAACCAATGTATTCAACATCTGAAGCTGATATAAGAGGTAGAACAAGTGCCCTGTGACCTCATATACCGTTTGGTTTTTTAAGTAAAATACACATGTTGCTGTGAGAATGGATACTGATGACAGAGTTTCTACATGCTGCCACCTACGCCTCTACCATGACCCAACCTAACATGTAGTCATTAGCGAATGGCCATCACGTTTAATGTGACTTTGTAACTGCGGTGGAATCGTATGTTCTTCATTTCGCATAATCATCGGAAAATAGGATCTACTAGCGCCTATTCAAAACCTTCTTCACAAGTGGGAATCGAACCTCGATCGTGTGTATACTAACCTAATATCAACCCCCAAGACGACCGAACTGCACGTTTGACTGAGTCATGATTTTGTCGTAGCACTGGTGCACCAGACAGGATGAGAATTCTGGCTTACTGACTCTCTGGAGTGAAGTACTTGATGTCGGTCGGCCGAGTGGTTCTAGGTGCTACAGTCTGGAACCGCGTGACCGCTACGGGCGCAGGTTCGAATCCTGCCTCGGGCCTGGATGTGTGTGATGTCCTTAGGTTAGTTAGGTTTAACTAGTTCTAAGTTCTAGGGGACTGTTGACCTCAGAAGTTGAGTCCCATAGTGCTCAGAGCCATTTGAAGTACTTGATGTTGTAATCACTGATGTAAAATCAAAAAACGGATATCTAAACACATTCCCAACACTGTAGGATGCTGAAGTTTCCACAGAAGTGTTGATTCCGCTTAAGCTGCTCTCCACGGAAAACGCCGTGCAGTGCAAAAGGAAAGCTGAGTTACTGAATCCGATTTAGTAAACAAGAATGCGTCCGTCTGCTAACAGTATCGACCTGTTGGAAGCTCAGAAATAATGTACTTCATTATTTAGCCCAACAGTAACAGTAAAACCTTAGGAAAACGTTTCCTTGCAGAACTCGTGGCTGTCTGTCATGGTCAGAACATTTCCTGCTCTTCCGGTATACGGCCTCCTGACGCTGGCCGGGGTCAGCCCAGGTGATCGCCACGGATCGCGGGCGTCTGTACCTTCATATTGTCAAAAATAAAATCATTTAATGTTGTAGTTTGCTATTCACCGTGAAATGTCTTCTATCAATAGTTTGTACACCACGCTGAAACAACAACGTAGTAACTAGTATTCTCGCAGCATATGACGTGAGAAGCACTAAGAAGGTAATTTACCATTGGGGGCAGCAGGCAAAATTTACCAGAAAAAAGAACATTAGCACATAGACTTTTGGCAGTTTGGACTTAATGGAAGAGGAAAGCATCTGTGCCCCGTAGGAAGTGAGTGTTGTCAAAGAAATGAAGTCGGGTAATAACTTTCTCGTGTGATGAAGGATGATTTTAAAGTGAATTATTTGCTACGTTCAGCAAGCCAAACCGCTGTAGCTGTGTCATATATAGAGTTAAAACGTTAGTTTCGTGTGACATTAGAACCTAGAACGAATGCATTTTCGACTTCGCAGTACGACATCGTTTCCTTTACCTACCGACCTACCGTAATTCGCAATGGAGACGAAATTAGTTGTAGTTTCTGCGTGGAATGACCTTCCTCGACTAAAAAAAAAAACATTTGATAGATGGCGCACCATAAATGAAAATCGTTTACAATATTTAACTGAAATGCGAAGACTATATCGAGTGAGTTAACAGGCTAATCGTGTGTCACTCCAGGAAGTATCTTTACTACCACAGGGTTCCAGACTTAATGTACAATGTTAGCAAGACCCAATCTTCCTCGCATCAAGAAGGAATACATCTGCACAGCCGCTGAGTTTCTTCAGCCGGCTAGCTATCCAGGAGTGAAGCTTGAGCTTCAAAGATGCAGTGGGAGGATCGCGCAAATGGGCAGATATCTGAAATTCGAAAAACATAAGCCAAAGTGTGTAACTCTGCAGAAACAGTATACATCAAGAGCAGGGGAAATGAACTGGATGGCCTTCCTCTTCACAGCTCTCGTTGCTTTATTTCTGTTTTAGTCTGTAGATTATCAGAGTCTTCATATGAGAATTATCGTGTGGTAATTGTTAGAATCAAGTTTAAATATGAAAATATCTGGTGCTTCTTCTAATGAAGGGCTTAACGATACAAGTCATAAAATAAAAAGAAATTAAATAAGTAGCAAGGAGTGACGTTTACAATAAGCGTATCTCTGCAGATACGATGCGACGACATGGATGGGCAAATGTTGTCATAATGATTACGGACTATCCAGAACCCGTTGTTGTATTATGTTAAAATATCAGGATTCATTATCAGTGTTCGTTGTCAACCAGATTGTTAATCAAACTTCCTCAACAATGTGTGAATGCACGGACTTCGAACGTGATCAGGTGACTGGGTGTCACTTGTGTCATACGTCTGGACGCGAGATTTCCACACACCCAAACATCCCTACGTCCACTGTTCCCGATGTGATAGTGAAATGGAAAAGTGAAGGGACACGTAGAGCACAAAAGCGCACAGGCCGACCTCGTCTGTTGCCTGACAGAGACCACCGACATTGAAGAGGGTCGTAATGTGTAATAGCAGACATCTATCAAGACCATCATACAGGAATTCCAAACTCCATCAGGATCCACTGCAAGTACTATGAGAGTAAGGTGAGAGGTGATAAATCTTGTATTTCATGGTCAAGTGGCTACTCATAAGCCACACATCACGCCGGTAAATGCCAAACGACGCCTCGCTTGGAGTAAGGAGCATAAACATTGGACGATTGAACAGTGGTAAAACGTTGTGTGGAGTGACGAATCACGATACACAATGTGGCGATCCGATGGCAGGGTGTGGGTATGGCGAATGCTCGGTGAACGTCATCTGCCAGCGTGTGTAGTGACAACTGTGACACTATCACAGCACAGAGATGCTTTAAGCACCTTGCTGCTTCCCACTGTTGAAGAGCAATTCGGGGATGGCTATTGTATCTTTGAACACGATCGAGCATCTGTTCATAATGCACGGCCTGTGGCGTAGTGGTTGCACGACAATAACTTCCCTGTAATGGACTGGCCAGTACAGAGTCCTGACCTGAATCCTATAGAACACTTTTGGGATGTTTTGGAATGCCGACCTCGTGCCAGGTTGACGTCGATACCTCTCCTCAGTGCAGAATTCCGTGAAGAATGGGCCGCCATTCTCCAAGAAACCTTGTAGCACCTGATTGAACGTATGCGTGGGAGAGTGGTAGCTGTCATCAAGGCTAAGGATGGGCCAACACCATATTGAATTCCAGCATTACCGATGGAGGGCGCCACGAACTTGTAAGTCATTTTCAGCCAGGTGTCCGGATACTTTTGATCACATAGTGTATATTAGCTTAGAGGACAAATAAATTAAGCCAGTGCGGATTACAATTCTAGCTGACTTTAACAAAATCAGGCAACTTACATGGGATGATTGTATTGTCTCAAAAAGCGAAAAAATCATGACATTTAACGAATTTCGAGTGTATCCGCTTATGCTAAAATGAGGAACTTTTATGTGCTGCAGTAAGATGACAACGAATATGTACACCCAGTAATTCTTGAGTATCAATGTGTCCACAGTAAAAGACACTTCGGTGTTCACTTTTTACTATTAGTTCTTAATCCCTGAACTTTTACAATGTTATAATGCAGTTCTTAAGATTCGTTTCTCCTGCGTTTCCCTTGCAAAACACTGGTTCTACCTTACATGATATATTTCTTAACAAAACTGCCAAAATCAGAGATGCGGGCCGATTTCGACGTTGTACAATCCTAGAAATATGGCTAAACTATCCTTACCATAGAAACTACTCATACCAAAAATTTAACGTAAGAGCTTTCAACTTTGAAATTATCATGACGCAATTATATCTTCATCACATAATTGCGCATATAAACATATAATAGCACAATTACTTTACTTAGATTTACAATGTTTATATAATATTATACATAGTCAGATAATTGTAACTATCAGGTGGAATCGATGTAAACTCAGTAATATATTCTGTAGGTGCACTGGATGGAGCCAGTAGCCCAGACATCTAGCAAAATTTGGGTAGGAGCACTAGGATGATATTCTGACAGCCATACAAAAATAGGTTTCTGTTGTTGGAAAAGTTGAGATTTCGAAATATCACAAGATTTGTTTGACAACTCTGTGATCGTCTACTTACTTTCGGAACTAGAATTGAATTGTCCTTCCAACTTCGCTGGCTACTGTTTGCAGTTTTGAAGAAACACTCTGAACGTAATGAGCGACAGTGAGAAAATTTAATTTTGTGGCTGCAAGAGCGTCATTTTACTCGTAAACTGCTATAATTTCTCTCATCTACCGCTTTGTGAACAGTATACTATTCTTTCTGGTTTAACTGTCACCACAGCACTGACAGAATGTTCTAATCATCGGCGTTTCATTAGCTCTGTGATGTGGCTTTTTTTTCTGATACGAATTCATCTTGTATTACGAGTGGAGCACCGCTGAAAAAGTGCAATATGTAAAGTCATTTATATTGTCCCTCCACTAATGCGCCTGGAAAGACCAGAATGAAATTTAGTAACGCCGTCTCAAGAAAATTCATGCTGCACTTTTTGTCTAGACTGAACAGGCAATTTTTTTATAATCATTAGCTGAACGTTGAAATGTACTAAACTTAATTAATTAGTACAAAATATCATTATTACTGTTGTTATTTGTTCGTTCTTAGAAAATCTTATGTCGCTTATTTTCGCTATTTTTTGAATGTTAATTTGCAAAGATAAAAGAATTTGATGTTCATCTGACGCGATAGTCTCCTTTACCTTTTCTGTTCCCTTAATTTTCAGACTAAAAGGGGAAATCCCGGTCATAAAAGCTGAAACAAGGCGACGGTACTCCAGGTTTAAAGCTGCAACGAGTTTGGTCATTTATCACTGTGACGACGAAGTAATTCACATCGGAGTAAGTTCCCTCACTATACAAATAGTAAATGCGCTGAAAATACCAGAAAGCCACGAACGTGCGTTTATGATTAGCCTAGAACGGTTCTCTGTTGTTTTATATGTTGGCTCGACTGGATTAACTGAAAATGACAGAAAAGTTTTCATGCCACAGGAATTCTGATCAGTTTGTAACGAAGAATGCAAAGATTGAAATAATGCGTTCCTCTGGCTTTTGGATCAAAGTTCTAGAGTTGTTGGCTAACAGTTATTCGTATGACGTATGATACAGAAAATAAATCGTAGGTCCGCTGGCAACCATGATTAAAATTTCTATGTGAATAGCCACAGTTGACGGATTTGAGAAACTCTGTACAATTTTATCTACAAGCCTGTAGGAACAAGTTAGCGAACAAGAAATTCTTTCCGATTAGTTTACTGTCCGTAGCTTAAATGTGATTTCACTAGACAACGGAAC
Organism: Schistocerca serialis cubense; assembly: GCF_023864345.2. Lineage (NCBI taxonomy): Eukaryota > Metazoa > Arthropoda > Insecta > Orthoptera > Acrididae > Schistocerca > Schistocerca serialis. The sequence continues at coordinate 1,003,295,314 of NC_064638.1, read as the reverse complement.
GAGCTGCCATAACTTCAGTATTCAGCAAGCAAGGAGCTTAGGATACGAAAGATGAATGGATTCATTTGTATACTGCCATTAATGATACTGCCATTAATGATAAGATTCTGAATTTGTCGTCTGTTCTCTAGTTGATGTGATGGTTTTCTGAGAATTATTTTAATATTGGCTGTCGAGGAGTTACTCTATAAAGCAATGCTTTTAAGAGTAAAGGATTCGTGGGTGATACAAAAGCCGATAATACCGTCTATACAGATTTGATTGGTGAAAATGAATAGATAATAAACTAATTCACTGGCCGCTTTCAATTCGGGAAATCAAGGAGTAGGTGGTTTACGCAGTCGAGAGTAGACAAGAGGTCCTAGTGCCCAAAGGGATCCAAGACTTGGTAATTATATTCGACAATATACGAATGTCGTAAGTCAGAAATATGAGATCCGTAAGGAATTGTCAAGCTTATTTCGAGCGTTGAAAGAAAGCAAAACTTTATTGTGTTTCTGTGTGTGAGATCATAATTTATGAGAAATCTACAGTGGAGGTTAGGGGTGAGCAGAGAAGTGGGGATGTACGACGTGCGCGATATTCTGAGAACCTGTAACAGTTCTTTATCAGCTCCAAAATAAGGTGTCTGTCTACGAAGAAATTAAATCGTCCACAGAAAGATGTCAGCATAGGGCGTTTTGTTGAGATTAAAGAGTATGTGAGAGATTTACATTCCAGCACAGTCTTCCCATCTATGCCATCGCATCACATCTCCAGGGGTTTCTGTGGGTCGCTGTGTGTGAACACCACTAAAAGCTACTTATTTAATTTCTTTTTATTTGCGGATTTGCCGTCAGTTAGTCCTTCATTAGAAAGAGAGTTAATTATTTTCCTATTTAAATTTGACTCAGCATCAGATTTTAGCAATTACTCTTCGATAACGCCCATATTCATATTTTGATAATCTACGGACTAAAACAGAAATAAAGTAAAGACAGCTGTGGAGAGGAAGATCATCCATTTCATTTCCCCCGCTCTTAATGTGTACTGTTGCTGTTGACTTCAGAAATCAGCGAATATATTACTTCAAAAGATTCAGTCATTTTTTCTATAATTATGTAGCAATATAGGTTAGTACAAAAAGGAGTCAAATACATGGGTACTCATATATTCAATAACTTACCAGAGCATATCAAAGGTCTTGTAAGTGATAAAGGTCGGTTTCAGAGTGAATTAAAGAACTTCCTGTTGGCCAACTGCTTCTACTCCATCGATGAATATCTTCACAAGGATTATAGATCATAGCACTGTCTGCATTAGAATTGTACAATATCCATATATCTGACAAAAAAAAAAAAAACAATTTGACCGTTTCCGCATCCTAGAGACTCCTCTCCAAGGGATCCATGGAAAACGATAAATGTAGTGTAATGTATTTCAAACACATTTTAACAAAAGAATAAGAGATTACTATATAAACCAATAAATAACATTTAATTTAAAATGGGCGTCTTATTATTTATTAATATACACTGGATATATATTAATGTACGACAGTATATTATATATATTAATGTACGACAGTAGTCAAGAAAGGTTAATATGCCGGGTATGCCTAACAACACTTAAATTGCTGACCCCAGACAAAAACTTCGAAATCGCCGGACATCTGGGTCAAATCGTATTATTTTCCCGGGAACAAGCATTCTGTAGACACTTTTTTACTCTGAACTCCAAAACAGTTACCAAAAACAACTTTAAACAACACCAAATTTTACCAATTTGTCGGTGGAGGACCCCATTCCATTTCACCCCCCCCCCCCGCCCCCCTCCATCATTAGCACCCCCTTGACCGACTTCTAGAATCACCCCTGGGGTCATTTGTCAAATGTATGTTTATTGTCCAGGAAGATCATTCCAGGCACAGAACTTAAAACTAATTTCGTCTTTGTTGCGAATTATCTCTCTTAGCTATCTGTAGGACTATGAGGAAGCAGTAAGGAACACGGTAGGTCAGGCGAAACGATGTCGTACTGCGCAGTTGAAGATGTGTTCGTTCTAATGTCACATGAAACTAACATTTTAACTCTTTATGTGACAGAGCTACAGCGGTTAGGCTTGCTGAATGTAGCAAATAATCCACGTTAAAATGATCCTACATGACACGAAAAAGCTATTTCCGACTTCATTTCTTGGATATGATTCACACCGTAGAAGGTACAGATGTTAGAGCATCTTTGATTCTCCCGTCTATTAAATCCAAATCACCCCAACTCTATGCATAAACCTCCGTTTTCCTCGTAAATTTCGCCCGCAATAGTAAATTACATTTCTTACGTCATATGCCGGCAGAATGTTGATTACTGCGGTGTTGTTATAGCATGGTGTACAGTTGTTTACAGAAAACATTTCACTCTGAATAGCAAACTACAACATTAAATAATTTTATATTTGCCAGTATGAACGTACAAACGTCCGCTGTTAATCACAAGGCGCAATCCGTGGCGATCACGGGGGCTGACCCCGGCTAGCGTCAGGCGGACGTGCCGGAGGAGCAGAAACTGTTCTGACCAGGACAGGCAGCCACGAGTGCTACACAGACACGTTTTACTAATTTTCTGCTGTTACTGGCAGGCTGTTACTGGCAGGCTATAAAACGAAGCAGATTATTGTTGAACTTCCAACAGATCGATATTGTTTGCAGACGGATGAGCTGTTGTTTACTAAATTACGGAAGAATCGGGTTCAGTAACTCAGCTCTTCTTTTACATTGCACGGCGTTTACCGTGGAGAGCAGCTTAAGCGGAATCAACACTTCCTGTGGAAACTTCAACATCCTACAGCGTTGACAGTGTGTGTAGATGGCCGTTATGTGATTCTATTTCAGTGATTACAAAATCTGGTAATTCACTCCAGGGAGTCAGCAAGCCAGAATTCTCACACAGTCTGGTGTGTCCTATGACAAAATCATGACTCAGTCAAACGTGCAGTTCCGTCATCGTGGGCCTTGATACTATGTTAATATACATAGGGTCAGAGTTCGATTCCCACTTGAGGATAAGGTTTTTAATAGACACTAGTAGATCCCATTTACAGCTGATTTTGCGAAATGAAGAACATACGATTCCATCGCAGTACCAAAGTAAACGTAATGTCCCATCCCTGCCGACTACAGGTTAGGTGGGTCATGGTAGAGGCTTAGGTGGCAGCATGTAGAAACTCTGTCATCAGTAACCATTCTTACAGCAATATTTTTATTTTACTTAAAGAACCATACGGTGTACAAGATCACAGGACACTTATTCTACCTCTAATTTCAGCTTGAGATGTTGAATACATAGGTTCTTGTTTTTGCGTGATTTGATTTCGTCGTCGTTTGCAAGACAACAACCATCTGCACGAACAATTCGACGACGTTTGCAGCAGCATGGACTATCAGCTCAGAGACCATGGTTGCGGTTACCCTTGATGCTGCATCACAGACAGGAGCGCCTGTGATGGTGTACTCATCGACGAACCTGGGTGCACGAATGGCGAAACGTCATTTTTCTGATGAATCCAGGTTCTGTTTGCAGCATCATGATGGTCGCATCCGTGTTTGGCGACATCGCGGTGAACGCACATTGGAAGCGTGTATTCGTCATCGCCATACTGGCGTATCACCCGGTGTGATGGTATGGGGTGTCATTCGTTGCACGTCTCGGTTACCTCTTGTTCGCATTGACGGGACTTTGAACAGTGGACGTTACATTTCAGATGTGTTACGACCCGTGGCTCTATCCTTCATTCGATCCCTGCGAAACCCCACATTTCAGCAGGATAATGCACGACCGCATGTTGCAGGTCCTGTACCGTCCTTTCGGGATACAGAAAATGTTCGACTGCTGCCCTGGCCAGTACATTCTCCAGATCTCTCACCAACTGACCAACTGGTATCGTGTTGAAGCTGCATGGGCAGCTGTACCTGTACACGCCATCCAAGCTCTGTTTGACTCAATGCCCAGGCGTATCAAGGCCGTTATTACGGCCAGAGGTGGTTGTTCTGGGTACTGATTTCTCAGGATCTATGCACCCAAATTGCGTGATAATGTAATCATATGTCAGTTCTAGTATAATATATTTGTCCAATGAATACCCGTTTATCATCTGCATTTTTTCTTGGTGGAGCAATTTTAATGGCCAGTAGTGTATATTGCTTTAACAGTACTATTTCCGCAGCATCACTCTGGAGGTTCCGAGATCTTCACATCCGCCTGCCTACCTGCACACATTGACTTGTCAATCTCTAAGGGGTCATTTGCTCTCCACTTCTCTCGACCAGGACGTACAGACATGTAATGTCACTCCTTCTCCCGAATATGTGTCCATGGTCTTACCTCTAAGCCACATCGCTCTGTCACATTTCCGAATTTGCAGCTGAAGAAAGTAAGGAAGATTACAATTTAACGTCTCGCCAACAACGAGGGTAAGCTATAATTGAGTAAATATGGCGGAGGAAATCTGTGGCGTCCTTCCAAAAGAACCTTTGCCTTCGTCGATTTAGGGAAATCACGAAAAACCTAAATCTGAAGGGCCAAATGCGGATCTGAAACGCTGTCCTCCTGAATGCTGGTTCAATCTCTTAACCACCTTGCCACCTCGCTTAGTACTTCGGAGATGAGTTGATGTAATTTTTCTCAAGTTTTTTCGACAGGTGACTAGGCAAGAGCTGAAATCGGTTGCTCGATGTTTCAACAACAGCTAGAGTATAAATAGATGTGCGGCGTGTCACCTTGAAACGTCCCCTTTGAACAATTATACATGACTGTGCTTAAACTAACACACAATATTTTTTAGCGCAACGCAATCTGACTTTCAGAATTCCCTACAAAAGAATGGCCCTGACTAACATTAAACTATACCTTTCACAAATCACCAAATCACTTACCTCACAAAAATCTTCGTTACTTCCACTACTGCAATACAGCAAGCGCCACTACTGCTAGCTAAATAAAAGATTCAAACTATGGAAGACACTAACTACTGATAGGGATAGTTAGCAAATGAAAGATATTAATAGAGAACAAACAATGTATTTACCTTGATATCATCATTTATAAATATAGCAGGTCATGACAAATTTCAAAACTCCGCCATCTCTCTCCCCACATCCACCACTGCTGGCGGCTCACCTCCAACTGCGCAGTGCTACGCGCTGTTCACAGCCAGCTGCCTAACACTACAATGGCGAGTATTACAACAATGCAAAGCAGCCACAGACTGCACACAGCACAGCCAGTGATTTTCATACAGAGGTGGCGTTACCAATAAAAAAACCTAAACAGCCTACTTACATAGCCCCCATGCTACCCAAAAAAAATTTTACAAATTTTTTTGGGCACTGGCCAATACATATTTGTTAAAATTTTTTTCACAATTACAATAACAAAGAAATCAAATGCACACACTTATTGATACAATGTTGGTCAAAAGCTAAAATTTTCTCACAGTCCATAAAGACAGTCCTGATCGTTGATCACACTAAAATTGCCGTGTTTTTCTCAAAGTCTGAGCAGTAAAAGACAATGCACACAGACGTAGTGGATTTCCATTCAGTCTTGAAGAAGTAGTGTTGTCTCACCTCCAACTGCGCAGTGCTACGCGCTGTTCACCGCCAGCTGCCTAACACTACAATGGCGAGTATTACAACAATGCAAAGCAGCCACAGACTGCACACAGCACAGCCAGTGATTTTCATACAGAGGTGGCGTTACCAATAAAAAAACCTAAACAGCCTACTTACAACCTTTCTAAAACGGCGATGGTTTCCAGGTGCTGGCCAGCCGTTCGCCATATCATAGTGATACGATTATTTTGATTTGGTAGGAAATCTTGTCAGTCTGAAGAGCAGAAAGTCTTCGGAGCGAACAGACTAAAAAACAAATAACGTTGTCAGCACTGGGAAACCGTCGCTGTTTTAAAAGGAAGCCCAGGGCACAATTAGTGGCCAGAGTGGGTCCGGTATACATCAATAATGGACGAACAAGTCATCTACTTTACACTGTGACACACACAAGAAGCTATACTGACAGACAGTACGCTTATACATTGCTGGCAACGGTAATGCGGCCCCAGGCGTAAATTAATGGTGGTTCCTTTGTCCCGGTTTCGCTTGTAAAATCCATCATGAAACCTTTTCTTCCGATAAACTCATTTTATTCCTGGCAGAAGCAGATTATGTACCTCTGTTATGAGATTGCAATTTCTTGATAAGAGTGGTGTAATACAACTGAAGCGCCAAAGAAACTGGTATATGCATGCGTTTTCAAATACAGAGTTATGTAAACAGGGAGAATACGGCGCTGCGGTTGGCAACGCCTATATAAGACAACAAGTGTCTAGCTCAGTTGTTAGATCGTCTGCTGCTTCTACAATGACAGGTATCAAGATTTAAGTGAGTTTGAACGTGGTGTTATAGCCGGCGCACAAGCGATGGGACGCAGTATCTCCGAGTTAGCGATGAAGTGGGGATTTTCCCGTAGACCGTCGAAACGTCACTTCGTGGACGACCAATGATGCTAGTCGCCTAGAATTTTGAAAACATTAGGAGAGCCTACGTTCTCAAAGATTCGTCATTATTTGTGCGATTTGAACCCTGCGTTGGCATAAAGGAGCAGCAATTATATTACATTGTTTATTTAGTTTCTTTTCATGAGGGTCAGAATGTATACTGTAAGAATCCAACAAAACTCTTATGTATTGCGCTGGATTTGTTTTACAATCATACGATATAGACGCAGGCAGTCATTCGAAGCTGATCCAACTTGTTCGAAACTAATAACCTTTAAGGAACGTGTATGCGACTATGAGAAGAAACTAAATAAATAATTCGTCAGTGTTATTAAGCAATGATCTTCCGATAAAGTTTATGAAATTTTTAGAATTTAACGATGACGGAGATTGAGCCTGCAATTATCTGAGAGAACGATTCTTTTGTGATATCTCTGCACGAGAAATAGGTCGTAGAATGGTGAGTAGTACCAAAGAGGATGCATTAACGTCCCTTATCTAATAGCAGAGAAGTCTCTTCTCAGGCGATAAAAGTGGAGGAATGAGACACCTACCAAATTGTAATCTCGTTCGTGAAGTATGAGAGACGTATGTGTCGTGATAGTTGCAATCGCAAGAAAGAGCCCTTCGGATTGGACCTAGAGGCCGAAGGAGGGTGGGGATTAAAGCCACTAGCGTCGTATGTACGGGACGCCTCCTTACATTTATTACAGAGACAGCTTCGGAAGTTGCGGCGTAAAACTTTTTAATGGGGTGCCCTTAGTGCGGCCCGTATTAAATCTTTCAAAGATAAATCTGGAAGCTCTGTTACTTTTTAATTCTCCGCACTTTTAAAGCTTTTTAAATTTTATTTTATCGTACGTTATTGCAACCTCAGGGAGTAAAGGAAGACGCTCGGCTCCAAGATGAGGGCAATCTGAGACTTTAACGGGCCCATTCGTGGATTTATCTGTTGTTCACGCGTCATTAAGGTGGCGCGGACCTTAAAATTAAGGCAGCGGAGCAGGGAAATATTTATCGCGCGGCGCGCCGGCCGGGAAGTATAACGCGGTGATAAAAGAGGGGCGCGCCGCGACCGCGGTAGATTTGTTTCAGCGCGCGCGCGCTATACGGCCGGGAGCGCAGTCCCGCGGGGCGGGCCAGCAGTGATTTGTTCCAATCGCGCGCGCGCCCTGGCGGCGGCGCCGGCGCCTGCGACGCTGCTGCCCCCACCCCCACCCCCACCCCGCAAGAAATACGGCCGGTCTGTCATTACCAGCGACCGCCTAACGACCGTACGTTAGCTCGCGTGATCGCGACATGACGCCGCGCCTCCTCACCCTGCTGCTTTCATCGAGAGCCCCCACTAACAACCACATCGACGCTCCGATCGGCCTGAGAGTCGGCAAATGTAAAAGGAACGCTAAAGTTCCGCAAATTTATATTATATTTATAGAATAAAAACCGTTGCAGTTTGCTAGTGATTTTCTAAACTTATTCCACGACCGGTTTTGAAGCTTCGAGTTTCATCTTCAGGTGTCACCAAATAATGTTTCAACAGCTGAAGTGGTTTTTTATTTTATAAATATGTTCCTCAGTCGTGGACGTTCATCTGATAAAAAATTCGTTTCATTTTGTTTTAAGCACGGGTGTCCACCATTTTACCTTACCTGGGCCACGCTTGGAGAATACGAGTACTTTTGGATCGCGCATAATACTAACAATAACCGCTGAGTGTAAAAAAATACATAAGTAAATTACAAATCATAGAATTAGAGTGATATTTTACTTCGAATTTGGGAAACTAACGTATCATTAGTAGATAGAAATATCTATCATAGTGCAAACACTACTATAATCTCCTTCACCACCATTACCTCAAATAGGGGAAATTGGAGTAAAAAATTGTCGCTTACACGTTTTGAATCTATATATTGTAAGACACCACACCAAATATTTTGAAGTAAAAACGAAAATAATATGTAGGAGCTGTATGGATATTTTTTTTTTTTTTTTGGAGGCTTCCGCGTAGTGTCCACTTTTCCCTACCAATTGGGGTGATGTAATGCCTGGTGAGTTTCCGGTATAGGTTAGTAGTACAAAAACGATGTGATATTTTATTCCCTTGGCTGACAGGGATACTAATCTCTGTAATTAACCCTCTGTAAATCCATAAAATCGCTTTTCCAATTCTAAAATGTAATCAATGATTTCTTGTTTCTGTTCTTCGTTCACCACACTCCGTAAGCTTCCCAGAATGTTTTTACCCACTACTGAATCTCTGTTTTCTCCTAGGACTCTTCTTTTTAGCACTAAATTGATTTACTGCTGTAGAAAAGGCATCTTCTCGTTCTTCACCACCTCAAACGCATTTTCCATCGTCACAGGATACCAAGTTTGTTGCTATGATTGCGGGATATATTTTGAAGGCATTTTCATGCCCTAGTATCAAAAGCACCAACTGGCTGCAGCGGACTTTTTTCAATCGGCTTCTGTACTAGAACAAATAGAACAGAGGTGGTTTTTAAATATCGTTAAATAACGAACGTTAATAACGTGATAAGCCCAAGTGTTACAATTAAAAATGAAGTTGGCCACTTTGGCCACTTCCTGCGAGGAGTACTGTGGCCACTTCTCCCGATTGGGCGCCTTGTCACCATTATTAGTGGTTCACAAATAGAACTCTCAAACCGAAAGCAACAACAACGAACTACATTTGTAAGCCAAAAAATATTGTTTAAAAATTGACATTGTAAGAAGTACTACTCTTCGTGTAAGTGAGGCAACAAGAACAATATAAATGACATTCCTTAAATCAGATAACTGAAAATCAGAAAAGTTTTTACTAAAATATAACGGAACAAACTTCCTCTTTCTAACTTACGACAGTGATGGTGTACATTAGAACTATTCTGATCGGTTCTCGGCAGGTAGCAGCACTGTTCACGGCAAAATATATGCAATGAACTCCTTTCCGATCACGGCTACATTATCCAACCTTCCCCTACTACTACTTCTGCTACTATTACTGTTGCTAGCTGTAGTAGTTTTATTCATCTTCAGATCACTTTTACAGGGATACTGGACATGTCATGGCATTAAAATTTAAGAATTAGAAAAATAACGTTACTCATATATATAGGCATTTACAAAGGTGCAGGTCTGTTTTGACAGGGGTGGGACAAGTAAGTCGTCCGTCGCTTTATGGTAGGAACCGTCCCTGCATTTGCCAAAAGTGATTTAGGGAAACCACGCGAAGCCTAAAACAGGGGATTGGATGAAGACTGTAGAATCCACAGTCACAAATACAAGGTCAGTCTATTTAAAACAGTCCTACCTCAGTCGGTTTATTCGTAGTATACAATGTCGTTTACAAAGAAGTCATTTAATAGTGTTAAAGCGACATGAAAGGGAAGCAATGGTTGGGAAGGGAGTGAGACAGGGCTGCAGCCTCTCCCCGATGTTATTCAATCTGTATATTGAGCAAGCAGGAAGGAAACGAAAGAAAAATTCGGAGTAGGTGTTAAAATCCATGGAAAACAAATAAAAACTCTGAGGTTCGCCGATGACATTATAATTCTGTCAGAGACAGCAAAGGACTTGGAAGAGCAGTTGAACGGAATGGACAGTGTGTTGAAAGGAGGATATATATGATGAACATCAACAAAAGCAAAACAAGGATAATGGAATGTAGTCGAATTAAATCAGGCGATGCTGACGGTATTAGATTAGGAACTGATACACTTGAAGTAGTAAAGGAGTTTTGCTATTTGGGGAAAAAATAACTAATGATGGTCAAAGTAGAGAGGATATAAAATGTAGGCTGGCAGTGGCAAGGAAAGCATTTCTGAAGAAGGGAAATTTGTTAACATCGAGTTTAGAGTTAAGTGTCAGGAAGTTGTTTCTGAAAGTATTTGTATGGAGTGTAGCCATGTATGGAAATGAAACATGGACGATAAATAGTTTGGACAAGAAGAGAATAGAAGTTTTCGAAATGTGGAGCTACAGAAGAATGCTGAAGATTATATGGATAGATCACATACATAATGAGGAGGTATTGAATAGAATTGGGGAGAAGAGGAGTTTGTGGGTCGGCCGAAGTGGCTGTGCGGTTCTAGGAGCTACAGTTTTGAACCGAGCAACCGCTACGGTCGCAGGTTCGAATCCTGCCTCGGGCATGGATGTGTGTGATGTCCTTAGGTTACTTACGTTTAATTGGTTCTAAGTTCTAGGAGACTGATGATCTCAGAAGTTAAATCGCATAGTGCTCAGAGCCATTTTTGGAGTATGTGGCACAACTTGACTAGAAGAAGGAATCCGTTGGTCAGAAGCCGATGAGGAGAGAGATGGTCGGTATCAGGGACATACCTCGTTATGGGCATGTAGAGATAGTTTCGGCGAGCATCTGGGAACAACTGAGTACATAGGAGCACATCTGAACACTTCGGAGACTGTGGGTCTGATTTGAAGGGTGGTAAGGGCATTTATGACGGACTGTTGGCCACTACCTCTCCAACAGCAGTACCCCTTAAGCCATTAAAAATAAAAAGAAAAGAAAAAGGCTGTAGCAGTTGGATATTGCGATTGAGTGTCTCTGACTTCATCTGTTCTGATATTTTTGTTCAGTCGGCCCTGAAAGAACCTAGCCAGAGCTGTAATGTTGCCCAACTTCTGCTGGCTACCTTTTCTCGCTTTATCAGCTCACTGAATAAGTTCTCTTGCACCCTGAATACGTTCAAAAATGGTTCAAATGGCTCTGAGCACTATGGGACTTAACATCTGTGGTCATCAGTCCCCTGTAACTTAGAACTACTTAAACCTAACTAACATAAGGACATCACACACATCCATGCTCGAGGCAGGATTCGAACCTGCGACCATAGCGGTCACGCGGTTCCAGACTGGAGCGCCTAGAACCGCACGGCCACACTGACCGGCCCTGAATACTTCTTCTTACTTTACAGGTGACTGGACACCATAATTATAGTACCTCTATCCCTATTATTTCATTTTTCTGCGTTGATGCCAGGCAGTTCAGTACTCCAGGCTAGGGCGTAGTGCAAAAATAAAATTATTTCAATGTGCAGCTATTCAGTACATATGAATACATCAGTCTAACAGCGCAGCTCTTAGAAAATATTTTAACACTGCTAGTACAGCTATCAGTGACTGAACTTTGTGGTGAACTGGTTATCGTATATAGTCTTCAATGAACTTATTGAACTCCAGGAATTTAATTCAGTTTGAGTGATTTGATGCACTCCAAATGCCTTTAGCTACATTTGTTACTGTCTGTGCACCCTCTGCATGTTCTGCTTGGTTAATCAGTTGATCTCTTATTGCTTTACTCTGTTTCTATGTGAGCCTGTGCAAAACCAACTTCGCGATTCATCTGAGTGAATTGAAAGTTAACTTTAATCCTGTGGGTACCTTTATGGACAATTCCATTAATAACTCCTTCATTTTATCAATCCATTTATTAAGTGTTATATAAATTTCTCTTATTACTTATTATTAAATTAATGCTCATTTTTAATGAAAGATGCTTCTATAATCACAGAGGGCAACCCCTAATTTACCAGTTAGCTTATACAAATTCACAGTCATGTTTACGCCCTCTGTTGGTTAGACAGCAAGAAATTTACTCCAACTGGTGATTAACATCACACAATTGCTTTAGTTACCAACCCCACCCCTAGTGAAGTGATACACTCGTCCCTCTCCCTCCTCACCACATATTTGTGATGTCAGTGAGTCTGTGCTACGTATCAATGATTAGTCAACAGTTTCAACGTGCTCACTAAAGGTTTCAGTTGTTGGAACAAGTCTTGATTTCTGACAAGTCTCAGCATGCTGACTAAGCACTTTTACTTGTTGGAACAAGACGCAACTTGTCGGAACACGGTTATGGCACGTTCTCTGTGAGCTTCTGGTGCTAGACTTAAGATCCAGCAGTTGAGCCTCTGTTATGCTGTGGCAGATACACAATGTCAGCATCTGATGTCAGAATATTATTTGAGACACCCAGTAACTGACACACATTGTCAAGTTATGATACATACCCACTAATATTGTGGCTTTACAACACACTTTCAATATCCAGTAGCTAGCGTCTACTCTCAAGGTATGTCGCAACTCTGTCAGCATCTGCTATCGGAAAACCATTTGAGAGTCGCAGTAGCTGACACCCACTGTAAAATCATGACACATATACTGGCAGTTTCTGATGTCAGTATATTAATTGAGAACCCCAGGAGTTGATACTTACTGCCAAGTTATCGAATGTACACTGTCAGACTCTGGTGCTACAATACAGTTTTAAGATCCAGTAGGTGACAACCACTGTCAAGCAGTGGCACTTACTTCGTCTGCTTCAGGTGTTAGAGTACTATTTAATTTCTGAATGTCTGTTTGTTTGCATCAACTATCACTGCTTTTTACGCTTAGTATTGTAGTTTCTACTGTGCTATAGGCTAAATTAGCGTTATCAGCAGAAGCTGACAAACGTTTTGTACTGCAGGATTAAGTTAATAAGCTAGTGTAGAGTTACTTTAATGTTTGGGTGACTTTCTAAGTAGTTTGTTGAAAGCATTGCACTCTGGTTTCTTACTATTGTTCAGTATGGTATTCCATCGAAGTATCATGTAGTTTTCAATGTGTCACAGCTTAAGTCAGCATTATCAGCAGAGTATGATAAATGTTTTGTACTTTGAGATAAAGTACATGTTTTTTGTAAGTGATACATAAAATTTAGATGTAGCAGTATTTCATTTCAGGGTCCATTGTGCCTTGAAAAGTCCGGTACACGTAAAGGACTTTAGTTGTTGACAACTGTGGCTCTAAGCGCTATGGGACTTAACATCTGAGGTCATCAGTCCCCTATAACTTAGAACTACTTAAACCTAACTAACCTAAGGACATCACCCCCAACCATCCCCGAGGCGGGATTCGAACCTGCAACCGTAGCGGCAACACGGTTCCGGACTGAAGCGCCTAGAACCGCTCGGTCACAACGGCCGGCTTGTTAACTGTTGTTAACTTACAAGTTTTATCAGTACAGCTGTTATGTGAGCCATGTGTATTTCTTAAATCTTACAGAGAAATAGGGGTATGAAAGCATTTCCACATGAATTTTGTAATCGAAATCATTATGTATTTTGAAAAGTAATTTCAATTTGATGCTAAAATTGAACTTTGGTTTGCAATTAGAAATTTAGTACCGTACTTGTATATACAATAAGCAACTTGCATTTATTTTGTACTGTAAATCTAAATAATTTTATTTTGGTGTAAATATCATATCTTTGAAGTCTAGCACTGCGTTCTCTTTGTGTGGAACCTTGTCCATTATTATTTTTGGCCGCATTGTATTGTTACATCTCCTATTTGGAGCATTAAGAAGTTATATTTGCGTATTACCAAATGTATAATTTAATTTATACAACTAATTAAAGTCAAAATCGAAACACCTTCTATCACAACTAAAATATTTCTTGGCCAGTCTGTTTGGATTTTGGTTTTATTCAATAGTGGATTATTTAAATACAGCCATCACGTGTATTAGAGTGGCTTGGCACCATACGTCTGGGTAATAAATGACCCAGTCTTCATCGAAAGTTCGTAATTCTACATAACCTCGGACACACTTAGATCAAATGTAATAAAAAACCATATCAATCACTCAGTATCATTGATTATATTTTCCCAGTATATAACACAATGCATATCGTTTTCCCCTTAAAAGCTGTGTCTCGTGATATGCAGTGTTACTGAAAAACTTCTCAAAATGCCGGGTGTCCATAATTTGACCTTTGTGATATGAGTAATACAACACCAAGTAAGCTTATCTTGAATTGTAAACATTGTAAAATGTCTATTTTACTCCATAAACTGTCGTCAAGCCATAGTCACTAAAACAATGACATTTTTAAAAGGTTACATAACTAGTTTCGACGCGGTGACTACTCAGCTACAGGATTAAAATCAACTATCAGTTCACTCAGATGAATCGCGAAGTTGCTTTGAATGATGGTCTTGAACAGGCTCACATAGAAACAGAGTAAAGCAATAAGAGATCAACTGATTAACCTAGCAGAACATGCAGAGGGTGCACAGACAGTAACAAATGTAGCTAAAGGCATTTGGAAACTGAATTAAATTCCTGGAGTTCAATAAGTTCATTGAAGACTATATACGATAACCAGTTCACCACAGTCAAAGTTCAGTCACTGATAGCTGTACTAGCAGTGTTAAAATATTTTCTAAGAGCTGCGCTGTTAGATTGATGTATTCATATGTACTGAATAGCTGCACATTGAAATAATTTTATTTTTGCACCACGCCCTAGCCTGGAGTACTGAACTGCCAGGCATCAACGCAGAAAAATGAAATAATAGGGATAGAGGTACTATAATTATGGTGTCCAGTCACCTGTAAAGTAAGAAGAAGTATTCAGGGCCGGTCAGTGTGGCCGTGCGGTTCTAGGTGCTCCAGTCTGGAACCGCGTGATCACTATGGTCGCAGGTTCGAATCCTGCCTCGGGCATGGATGTGTGTGATGTCCTTATGTTAGTTAGGTTTAAGTAGTTCTTAGTTATAGGGAACTGATGACCACAGATATTAAGTCCATAGTGCTCAGAGCCATTTGAACCATTTTTGAACGTATTCAGGGTGCAAGAGAACTTATTCAGTGAGCTGATAAAGCGAGAAAAGGTAACCAGCAGAAGTTGGGCAACATTACAGCTCTAGCTAGGTTCTTTCAGGGCCTGACTGAACAAAAATAGCAGAACAGATGAAGTCAGAGACACTCAATCGCAATATCCAACTGCTTCAGCCTTTTTCTTTTTTTTTTTTTTTTTAATGGCTTAAGGGGTACTGCTGATGGAGAGGTAGTGGCCAACAGTCCGTCATAAATGCCCTTACCACCCTTTAAATCAGACCCATAGTCTCCGAAGTGTTCAGATGTGCTCCTATGTACTCAGTTGTTCCCAGATGCTCGCCGAAACTATCTCTACATGCACTATCTCTACATGCCCATAACGAGGTATGTTCCTGATACCGACCATCTCTATCCTCATCGGCTTCTGACTTAGAGGTGGACACTACCGAAGAGCCAGATGAAATGTCCAGTCATCTGCAAATGGATTTGTCTCCCGCAGCGACAGCCAACCACCACAGGCACGTACAGTGCCTTCACATCATTGTGTGACTTTAGGTAATTGTTTCTTGCTAGCGGCTACGTCTCTCGTGGGACATCTGTTCAAGCTCAGGTGGGAGTGGCGTGGGCTCTTTGTTGCTGTGCACTGGTTCCTGAAGGCTTCCACCGATACTGATCATCGCTCAGGCGTGTACAAGCCTTTGACACTGATCAGGCTGGGGCTACAGTTTGTGTACCGTCCCTGTACTCCATGGCATGAGGTGGACACGATTCCAACGGTGACACTGCTTATGCACATCGTACCCAGGCAAATATGATGATTACAGTTCACTGAGCTCTGTGACCCACTATGTCATCTTGGCCTCTCTTACAGTGGCAACCACATCTCTGTACCTAACGTGAATAAGAATCTAATTTAAGCAGGATCGTCTTATTGGCGTTCCGACAGTTGTTTTGAGACACCGCGACCACCATCCTCAAGCCACGTCATTGCGAAGCGGATGGCATTAATTTGTGATCTTAACAGAGCTGCTTCCTCTGACACAGTAGAGGTCACATGCCCAGCCTCTACACTATTATGTCAATTATTTTCACTAAAAGGTTCGGCACAGGACCCTACCCCCATAGATACCATAACATTAAGTATAAATGTCCTGTCGCTACATTATCAACAGTGTCTTTTAAAATATTTATTTACCCTTCTATTCTTTCTTATTACTGGTTATCCTTTGTTTGACTTCAGAAATATAGCCTTGATGGGTCTTAATTCTACATATGTTTGTGTTTCATACATTTTACTCCTTTGTTCTTGTGCCTGAATCTGCTCCACAAGATCGCTTTGCACAGGTTCTACTTTAGCTAGTAAGCATTTCTCTAACCCATCGACCATTTCCTAAATTTCCTTTACCAATCTAACACTAATTGGAAATTTACTCTCAATCCCTGTGAATCTGGCCTGCAATTGATCTATTTTCCCTCAGTACTACTTCTAACTTTGATTCCATTTCTCCCAATAGTTCAGATTTTATACTCACTATCATTAAATACATCTTTTTTTTAAATTTACTGTTAAAATGAGATTTTATTTCCTAAGCTTTGACTCCTTAGTCCCACAGTTAGAGTTCATTTGTCCAATTAGCACACACACCTCATGGCACTCAAAAGTACTACGTATGGATCTTCTTTCAACCACTGAGTCATGTCTGACTTCTAGAGCTACCTGTCTAACTATCTGCACCCGCTGATCCGTAATCATTTCACTATCTTGTGATTTCGTCAGACATGACAGGCAATTCGAAAAACAGCCGAAAATGTAACTGGTGCTGTGTTTAACTAGAAATGTCTCGCACACTCCTACGGCGCAATATGACGCCAAAGACAACTCATTTGGGCACTCCTGCGATGATTGCAGTGTAAAGTATGTCCCCCTTTTAAATAAAAGCCTTTAATGCTATTTAATTCCTTTTTTACATGTATTTCATTACCTTCAAAGTCCCTTTAAAGTCTGTGGCTGTGATGTATCATGCTCATTTCAATGTCTACATGATTTGCACAGCTGAAGGTTTCTGGCAAGATTTTTGTTAGTTGTAACAACTTCTTAAACTCTGAGGTTGCAGGTCATGTTATGCTTCACTCGTGGATGTGTGTCCACGAAACATAAATCAATGACATGAGGTTAGATTAATATTTAAAAACTAATAGTTATATGAAATAATTCTCACTAGACAATTATTTGTATGATTCGTCGGACAATGAGTAAGAGCAGCTCATGAATTATAACTGTGTTAACGCATCAAATTGCAATGCCCAAAATGACAGTATCTACCAATGAGTTTCGAACACGTCTTTCGCAATCATAAGAGTAGAGCAGAGTCCCATTTTATTGATTCATTTTTGAGTAGGAAATTAGAGAACAGCTGGAGAGCAGCAGAGATAACATTACGTGTCTAAGTGCTCCTAACCACATTACCTACCCAACAGCTAGTGTCACCAGCAAATGCTATAAACGTCGTTTTGGCATGGACAGGCTGTGGCGTGAACGTGGCGGACCTGTGACAACTATGACACAGACAGGTGCGGCAAGAAACTTGTGGAGCAGAGTGTCCAGCACGGACATGTGACGGCTCTGAGTTTGATGCCGAAGAACAGTGTTATCGCATGTACTCCTTCCTACCACAGCACAAAATTGTGTTTCCACACACAACTGCACTACCACTACTGCTGCTGCTACTACACTGACTAAAGCTAGAGGCCCTACACTAACTGTCCATTCTTAACGCCTCGAAATATTTATTGGGACATCTGATTCTGGTATAAATGTTGGTATGAATTGCAACTACAGCCCCATGCTGGACGAGCGACCTCTGTCACATCACTATGGGGTTGGTAATTGGTAAAATGATAAATCAATTTGTTTCTGCTTACCCTGGAGGAGAATTAACGAGCTAAACATTTTTATCTGCCTCATCTGTAAATTGGGGGGTATGGTCACGCACTGTTTCTTTAAATCGTTATAGGGACTTTGATCTATCATGAGGCACATTAATTTAGCAAAGACAAGCAGAGACCATCAGTGAAAAGTTACATAACAACATAAGTTAATGAACGGATTAATAAAATAAAGGATATATTAAAGAAATAACCCATAAGGATAATGATGTAGCCTAACCATAGGATTAAAGTTCGCTACTTATTTATTCACATCACTGGTGATCTTACACAATCTGATATTTAAAGACAGTAAAGCAATAATAAATTAACTGAATGACTTATTAGGGCAAGCAGAGAGTTGGAAGACAGTTAGTTACTAATGTATACCAAAGGCACTGTTCAGAGTACAAAATAGCCAAACTTAATTAAATGCTGTAAGTTTAACATGTTTACTCCAGACTATACAGCAAGAAATTCACCATGGCAGAAGTTCCAGCACTGAATGCTATACTAGCAGTCACTGTTCAGATAATTAAGTCCCAAACTGGACTATTTAAACGTGAAAATAACATTGTTACACTTGACATAAACATCATGTGTGTTATCTTCTTCTTTCCTAAAGTAATACTCGGTCACATTTGCCTCATTTAGGTCTAAGATGAAACGTCAGCTGACCGTTTAGCATGTTATTTTAGAATAGCACAGGTGTTTTGTATAGTTGTAGAACAAGTCAGATGTGGAAATACTGTGGGATACACCCGTTATATTTTTTTAGACACGGAAGTAGCATTGTGCCACTTGACATGAACATTTTCTTGCTGACATATGTTCGACATACATTTTAGACACAGAAGTACTATACGTTACACTTTTTACATGTTTTGGTAAATAACACGAGTCGTTTGGACACATTAAAGATGATGCCAATTTATGTAATTTAGGTGAAGTTACATATTTTGCGCCGACCGCGGTGGTCTCGCGGTTCTAGGCGTGCAGTCCGGAACCGCGCGACTGCTACGGTCGCAGGTTCGAATCCTGCCTCGGGCATGGATGTGTGCGATGTCCTTAGGTTAGTTAGGTTTAAGTAGTTCTAAGTTCTACGGGACTGATGACCACAGCTGTTAAGTCCCATAGTGCTCAGAGCCATTTGAACCATTTTTTTTACATATTTCGATAACTAATATAAGCCGTTGGGATACTCTTAAACGTGGCGCAGAACTGAGGTGTGTGTGTGTGTGTGTGTGTGTGTGTGTGTGTGTGTGTGTGTGTGTGTGTACAATAAATTCGAGGATCCAGTTTGCGTTTCGCCAACTGTGTTACATTAATCGAACCAAGTTCATTGACATACGCCTCTTAACCTATAAATTAGATCATTAGTGCCAAGTTACTCTGGCATTATCAGAATATTCAGATATTTTTGACAAGTAATAGAGTGCTTTTGATCACGGCAGCAATTTACGCAAAATTAAGGTGAACCTGACATGTTTGTGATAGAAGAAGTGTAGTATTATAAATGTTTTTAAACGTTTTTGGTCACGATGCATATGTCAGATCATTTGCATACTTTTGAACTTGACACCATAATACCCAATAGCACAAATGAGCTCGGACATTTTTCTATTTTCTATTTTTTTTGCATCCCGCTAGCACAGCTGGATTAGTTCCACCATCTTGTATTTTTTTTAATTTGCTGCCATCGCTATTTTTAAGTTTTGAATTTCCTGCCAGCGCCAGCTTCGATTAAGCGATTGCAAATCTGCAGTTGCAGTTATGCTAGCGACAGTTTCCTGAACTGTGGGTAGGGTACTTGATAGCTATGCTATTGCCTTGTTATGCTGGTAATTTGAACATCTGAAATAAAAGGGAAACTACAGGTATTATTTTTCCTGAGGATATGCAGCTCCACTGTATAGCTTAATATTTGAGAGGTAACATAGTCCTCTACTCGGATCTCCAGGAATGGACGACCATGAGGAGGTAGTCACCAGGGAAAACAAAACTGGCATTCTGCAGGCCAGTGTGCGGGATGTTAGTAACTGCGTAGGTAGTTTAGATTATTTAAAAAGGGAAACGGATAAACTGACGTTAATTATAGTAGGAATTTGTGAAGTTTGGAGGTAGAAAAAATGAGACTTCTGTACAGGTGTGTACAGGGTTACCAACACAAAATTAGGTAGTGATAATGGAGGAGTAGACCTAATAATAGATAGGAAAATAAGAATGCGAGTAAGCTACTATGAACAGTGTAGCGAAAACATTATCATAACCAAGGTAGACATGAAGCCAATAATCAACACAGTTATAAAATTTAATATACCAACTAGCTTGTAGATGATGACAAGTAGCTCTGTAGATGATGAAAACATTAAAAGACTGTATCGCAGGGTAAAGGAAACTATTGAGATAGTTGAACGAGATGAAAATTTAATTGTGAGGGATGGCTGGGATTCGGTAGTACGAAAAGGAAAAGAAGGAGAAATAGTAGGAGACCATGGGCTGGGAGGAAGGAATGAAAGAGGAATCTGGCATCACTAAAACTTGGTTTAAGAATCATGAAGGAAGTTTGTATATGTGGAAAACTCCTGGGGACACTAGAAGTTTTCAGACTGATTACAGTATAATGGTAAGACAGAGATTTAGGAACTTGATTTGAAACTATAAGATATTTCCCGTGCCATATGTGAACTCTGTCCTCATTTATTTTTTGTGGTGAGCAAAGTAAAAGTGAAAAATCTGCAAAACACCTGAGAGTTTCAGAGGGAGCATTAGGCAACTTTGGAATGAAACACGGGAAATGTATGCAACAAAAGGTTAATGGGTAGCTTTGAGACAATAAATAGGAAAGGCAACGGAGGATCGCGTAGGTAAAACTAGGCCAAGCAGAAATTCCTGGATAACTCAGGAGATACTGAAATTAACTGACGGAAGATGAAAGAGCAAAAATAAAGCTGACGAAATGGAGTAAAGTCCTCTAAAAATGAGAATGAAAGAAAGTGCAGGATGACTGAGTAGGAATGGCTAGAGGCAACACATCTAAAAAAACCTGGAGGACAAGTGCAAGGCTGCAGGAGCATGCATAACTAGGGGAAAGATGGATACTGCCTATAGGAAAATTAAGAGAAAATGAAGAGAAGCAACTGTATCAATATCAACAGTTTAACAGTTTACACAGCAAGTCAGTACCAAGCAGAGAAGGGAAAACTGAAAGATAGAAGGAATAAGTATTTTAGAAATATAAGAGGAAATAGTTTAGTTGAAGAAGAGATGGAATGTATGATTCCCAGGCTAAAATTTGACAAATTACTGGAAGACTGAGTGGGAACAAGGCTGCTGGAATAGACAATATTTCCTCAGACTTACTAGAATCCTTGGGAGAGCTAGCCATGTCAAAACTATTCCAACTTGCGCACAAGACATATGAAATACCCTCAAACTTCAGGAACAATGTAATAGTAGCAAAGAAATGAGCTGCTGACAGATGTGAAAACCACAGAACCATCGTAGTCACAGTTGGAAAATACTAACACAAGTTATTTACAGGTAAATGTAAAAAACTATAAAAGCAGAACTTGGCATAACTTAATTTGTGTTGCAGAAAAATGCAGGAGCAGCGAGGCAATACTGATGATTTATTCTAGAAGATACGCAGAAGAAAAACAAAACTACGTTTATAACCTTTCTGAATTTAGAGCAAGCTTTTGAAAATGTTGACTGTACTATACTATTTGCAATTTTGAAGGTAGCAGGGATAAAATACAGTTCAAGATATTAGTCACAAATTGTACAGAAATCAGTTATAAGAGTCGAATGTCATGAGAGGGGAGTAGTAGTTGAGAAGGAAGTGAGACAAAATTACACTCTATCCCAAATGTTATCCAGTATGTAGATTGAGCATCCTGTGAAGGAAAGCAGGAAAATTTGGAAAGGGAATTAAAGTTTACGGAGAATAAATAAAAACACTGTAATTTTCTGATGACATTATAATTCTGTCAGATATGGCAGGGAATTTGGGAGAGCAGTTGGGTGGGATGGAATCAATAAAAATAAATCAAGGTTAATGGAATGTAGTCGAATTAAATCAGGTGATATTATAATATAATATTAAAGAATAATAGGCGAATTTTACTGTTTGGTCAGCAAAATAACCGATATAAAAAGGAAACTGTCAATAGCAGAAGGAATTTGTTAACATCTAATATAAATGTAAGTGTTAGGAACTCTTTACTGAAGGAATTTGCCAGGAAATGTCAGCTCAGTAAAGAGGGGAATAGAGGCTTTGGAAATGTGGTACTACTCTAAAATGCTGAAGATTAGATGGGTAGATCGAATGACAGATGAGGATGCACTGAATCGAACAGGGGAAAAACGAAATTTGTGGCACAGCTTGACCAAAGGAAACGTCTAGTTGATAGGACACTAAGACATCAAAGAATTATCAGTTTAGTAATGGATTTAGGTTGGACTAGTTATCCAGAGATAAGGAGGCTTGCACAGGATAGAGCAGCGTGGAGATCTGCACCAAACCAGTCTCTGGGCTTGAGACCGCAACAGAATGTCGGTTTTGCTTTTTTGGATGACAATATCGTCCTGAGCAGTTCCCATCTGGAGATACTAATGAGAGAACATTTTTCTTCAGAATTTTTTACCCAAGATAATACCATCATTATTAAGCCATAGTGTAGAGTTGTGTATATTTAGGTAATATAATGAGAGTACTTTCACTTTGCTTTAAATACTTGTTTTCAGTACCAACTTAAAAAAGCTTGTTGACTAATGTTACAAGGGGACATCAGTCAATCACCCAAACTGTTGTCTCTGCAACTACTGAAATGCTGCGGCCCTATTGCGGAACCATGGCTTAGTTAAGCCTCTTCACAGATATTTCTCCGTTGTGGTTGTAGTATGGCTATCTGTATCATTGAAGCAAGCAAGCCACTCACTTCAACTGTTCATGGGAGGGGGGTCTTTAGTTGGTAATCTAGAAAAAGTCAACTGTCATGAACTGATGTTAATAAAACGCAGGAAAATGACACTTTGTGTTGGATGTACAGACAAATCATAACGCCCTTCTTTGTGAATGCTCTGTATCTCATTTTTCCAATTTTTTCCTAGAACACTGAGCTGCTTTGCACAAGAGTTCATGTAAAAATGTGTGGGGGTATTAGCTACGGGGGTGTGTCAAGTCTGGTGGGTTTGAGTTACTGGATGGTGGGAGTGCCCACTACTATGGAGCTGGCTTTGTGACAGATTGCAGTTTTAAAATCCAGTGTCTGTCACCCCCCCCCCCCCCCCCAGTGGTTGATACCCATCCAGTAGCTGACACACACTGTAGCTGCTGCCCCCCTGTCCCCCAGTACTGACACCCCTCTAACTGACACCAACTGCATGTACACACTGTCAGCATCAGGTGACAGAATACTATTTAACATTGATATACAGTAACTGAAACCCAGCGTTAAGTTACAGTATTTACACTGTCACCATGCATTGAGGGTAATAGTAGTCACCATAATCGGTGTAATGACACTAATGGTGTCAACTGAATGTCATTACCCAGAGTAGTATCCAGCATGTAGCTATAATATAGAGGGCAACTGCTTAAAGTTTTGTTGTAACATGCAGCTTATTATAGTGGAAGTGTGCCAAAAGAAATCATAACTTACTTAGTCAATCATAGTGATTAGACTTGCTAATATTTGCATTTGCACATTGATGCATTCTGCAGCAATTTCATATTTTGTTGGGTCGAGATAAATGCACATGTCGGGTAGTCAGAGTCAACGTGTCAACTGGATGTCTGTGCCCCACCCAATAGCGCCGAAACACATCCTTTGGAAGATACACTACTGGAAACTGAAATAAGAACACCGTGAATTCATTGTCCCAGGAAGGGGAAACTTTATTGACACATTCCTGGGGTCAGATACATCACATGATCACACTGACAGAACCACAGGCACATAGACACAGGCAACAGAGCATGCACAATGTCGGCACTAGTACAGTGTATATCCACCTTTCGCAGCAATGCAGGCTGCTATTCTCCCATGGAGACGATCGTAGAGATGCTGGATGTAGTCCTGTGGAACGGCTTGCCATGCCATTTCCACCTGGCGCCTCAGTTGGACCAGCGTTCGTGCTGGACGTGCAGACCGCGTGAGACGACGCTTCATCCAGTCCCAAACATGCTCAATGGGGGACAGATCCGGAGATCTTGCTGGCCAGGGTAGTTGACTTACACCTTCAAGAGCACGTTGGGTGGCACGGGATACATGCGGACGTGCATTGTCCTGTTGGAACAGAAAGTTCCCTTGCCGGTCTAGGAATGGTAGAACGATGGGTTCGATGACGGTTTGGATGTACCGTGCACTATTCAGTGTCCTCTCGACTATCACCAGTGGTGTACGGCTAGTGTAGGAGATCGCTCCCCACACCATGATGCCGTGTGTTGACCCTGTGTGCCTCGGTCGTATGCAGTCCTGATTGTGGCGCTCACCTGCACGGCGCCAAACACGCATACGACCATCATTGGCACCAAGGAAGAAGCGACTCTCATCGCTGAAGACGACACGTCTCCATTCGTCCCTCCATTCACGCCTGTCGCGACACCACTGGAGGCGGGCTGCACGATGTTGGGGCGTGAGCGGAAGACGGCCTAACGGTGTGCGGGACCGTAGCCCAGCTTCATGGAGACGGTTGCGAATGGTCCTCGCCGATACCCCAGGAGCAACAGTGTCCCTAATTTGCTGGGAAGTGGCGGTGCGGTCCCCTACGGCACTGCGTAGGATCCTACGGTCTTGGCGTGCATCCGTGCGTCGCTGCGTCCGGTCCCAGGTCGACGGGCACGTGCACCTTCCGCCGACCACTGGCGACAACATCGATGTACTGTGGAGACCTCAAGCCCCACGTGTTGAGCAATTCGGCGGTACGTCCACCCGGCCTCCCGCATGCCCACTATACGCCCTCGCTCAAAGTCCGTCAACTGCACATACGGTTCACGTCCACGCTGTCGCGGCATGCTACCAGTGTTAAAGACTGCGATGGAGCTCCGTATGCCACGGCAAACTGGCTGACATTGACGGCGGCGGTGCACAAATGCTGCGCAGCTAGCGCCATTCGACGGCCAACACCGCGGTTCCTGGTGTGTCCGCTGTGCCGTGCGTGTGATCATTGCTTGTACAGCCCTCTTGCAATGTCCGGAGCAAGTATGGTGGGTCTGACACACCGGTGTCAATGTGTTCTTTTTTCCATTTCCAGGAGTGTAGTTACACTGGATAGATGTAACATTAGATAACTTGCTACAGTTTTGCAGTACCATGGAGGGCAACTTGTTGTAGTTTCATTGTAACATGTGGAGCATTTTGTAAGATTTTTCTGTAATGGAGAGGTAACCCTCGGTAGCTGACACCTCAACAGTTGACACCCACAGTAGCTGGCGCCTACTGCACATACACACTGTCAGTTACTGCTGTTACAACACAATTTTAAGATCCAATAACTCACGTCCACAGCCGAGTCATGTCACACACACTGTGAAGTTATGGCATGTATACTGTCAAATTCCGGTTTTAGAATACTATTTCAGTTCTAAATGCCTATTTTTTTGCTTCAACTATGACCACATTGTTGTATATCATTAACAGCATAAAATGACGAAAATTTGTATTGTAAGATAACATTCATAACTTAGCACAGAGTCACCAAAATGTCTGGGTGACTTTGAAAGCATAACAGCACTCATTTCTTACTTATGTGATTGTCTATTACTGCTGCTGTTTCATCGAAGTCTCATGTCTAGTTTCCACTATGTGATAGTGGAAGATGACAAATGGTTTACACTACAAGAAGAAGTTCACACCTAGCTTAGACTCACTGCAATGTTTGTCTGACTTTGATATCGCTTTTAGAGATGAGTTTTGGGTGAATTTAGATGTAGTAGTAACACTATTTGCTTTGGCAACTCTCATCAGCATGTGTACTTTAAGGTGGAAGTTAGCTCAGCAGTGCTCTTCACAAGTGTTTTTACAGAACAAATTTCTATGTATTTTTATGAATTTAGTCCATGTTATTAATGTGTGGTATAAAGAATGAACTATGCTCATCTACTAAATTATAAGTTGTTTCAGTAGTGCCAATAGGCAAGCTATATGTATTTTAATAAGTAATAGAGAATGCTTACATGTGGAAATATTTATAAATGAAAAGCGTAATATCTTGTATGTTCTATAAAATTAATTTATTATGTTAACCGGTTTTCAGCTTACAAGGACATCATCAAAGTATAATAATGATCTTCTAAGCTAAAAACTGGTTAACTTAATAAGTTAGTTCTGCTGAACATCCACAGTATTGTGCTTTCAATTTAAAACTACGTTGTTCTGCCAGGATGTAGTGGAAGAATCAGTTAACACTTAAATATTTTATTTGAAGATTATTTGTACTTGTGAAGTGTAATACAGTATTGAAATTCTGGTTGTCAACATTTGCCAGTACGCAAGACAGGTGGTTTTTTTAATCTTATACGGCACTTAAGTTACATCAGTATTGCTGTATGTGTTTTGTGCTCGAAATCTTATATATGTTGAGAAATAATAGAACTTTATTTTGATGTGAAGTTTGATGTTTTGTTCATATTCATAGATATGTGACTATACTTGCATATTATGGTAAGCAACCTGTGTGTGTGTGTGTGTGTGCGTGTGTGTGTGTATTTAGATCATGCATTTTGATTAGATTGTCGGTGTTATTTAGTAATTAAATACTGTCAGTAAACGTTTTAGTGGGCCTTGGCACCAAAATTCCAACTGGTAAATATTGCAGCCTTCCTCCAAAGTTATTCTTGTAAGTAATCTCAAGCAGGCCTAGTTCAAATGGAAAAAAAGAGCAGTTTTGGCCTGTTAATGTCATAGATTACGTTTTTATAGTGTAGACCATGATACATTGTCTTATTCCCCTACCGCATCCCCTAAACTGGTGCTTGCTGCGGTGGAACATTACTGAAAAAGTTCACGAAACTGTAGGTGATGATAGTTCATTCTATGAACGACCAATAAGTTAGCATCAGATTTGAATGCCAACATATTTTACGAATTTTAGACATGAATATACTACTGTAATACTTGAAAAACATCATAGAGCAGTACAGATGTGGAAATATTTGATTTGATGATCTGTTGGATGTGGAAAGATTTAATTTGATGGTCTGTTGTGCTTTATGCCTCGCGTAGGCCTTGAAATTAATCACACTCTTTCAGAATAAATTTCCTTTACTTCACTCCTATGGTAGCAAAATTTTTCTGCATCTACATCTACATTTATACTCCGCAAGCCACCCAACGGTGTGCGGCGGAGGGCACTTTTCGTGCCACTGTCGTTACCTCCCTTTCCTGTTCCAGTCGCTTATGGTTCGCCGGAAGAACGACTACCGGAAAGCCTCCGTGCGCGCTCGAATCTCTCTAATTTTACATTCTTGATCTCCTCGGGAGGTGTAAGTAGGGGGAAACAATATATTCGATACCTCATCCAGAAACGCACCCTCTCGAAACCTGGACAGCAAGCTACACCACGATGCAGAGCGCCTCTCTTGCAGAGTCTGCCACCTGAGTTTGCTAAACATCTCCGTAACGCTATCACGCTTACCTAATAACCCTGTGACGGAACGCGCCGCTCTTCTTTGGATCTTCCCTATCTCCTCCGTCAACCCGACCTGGTACGGATCCCACACTGATGAGCAATACTCATGTATAGGTCGAACGAGTGTTTTGTAAGCCACCTCCTTTGTTGATGGACTACATTTTCTAAGGACTCTCCCAATGAATCTCAACCTGGTGCCCGCATTAGCAACAATTAATTTTATAAGATAATTCCTCTTCAGATTGTTCCGCACGCATACTCCCAGATATTTTACAGAAGTAACTGCTAACAGTGTTTGTTCCGCTATCATATAATCGTACAATAAATGATCCTTCTTTCTATGTATTCGCAATTCATTACATTTGTCTATAGTAAGGGTCAGTTGCCACTCCCTGCACCAAGTGCCTATCCGCTTAAGATATTCCTGCATTTCGCTGCAATTTTCTAATGCTTCAACTTCTCTGTATACTACAGCATCATCCGCGAAACGCCGCATGGAACTTCCGACACTATCTACTAGGTCATTTATATATATTGTGAAAAGCAATGGTCCCATAACTCTCCCCTGTGGCACGCCAGAGGTTACTTTAACGTCTGTAGACGTCTCTCCATTGAGAACAACATGCTGTGTTCTGTTTGCTAAAAACTCTTCAATCCAGCCGCACAGCTGGTCTGATATTCCGTAGGCTCTTACTTTGTTTATCAGGCAACAGTGCGGAACTATATCGAACGCCTTCCGGAAGTCAAGGAAAATGGCATCTACCTGGGAGCCTGTATCTAATATTTTCTGGGTTTCATGAGCAAATAAAGCGAGATGGGTCTCACACGATAGCTGTTTCTGGAATACACGTTGATTCCTACAGAGTAGATTCTGGGTTTCCAGAAACGACATGATACGCGAGCAAAAAACATGTTCTAAAATTCTACAACAGATCGACGTCAGAGATATAAGTCTATAGTTTTGCGCATCTGTTTGACGACCCTTCTTGAAGACTGGGACTACCTGTGCTCTTTTCCAATCATTTGGAACCTTCCGTTCCTCTAGAGACTTGGGGTACACGGCTGTTAGAGGGGGGCAAGTTCTTTCGGGTACTCTGTGTAGAATCGAATTGGTATCCCGCCAGGTCCAGTGGACTTTCTTCTGTTGAGTGATTCCAGGTGCTTTTCTATTCCTTGGACACTTATTTCTACGTCAACCATTTTTTCGTTTGTGCGAGGATTTAGAAAAGGAACTGCAGTGCGGTCTTCCTCTGTGAAACAGCTTTGGGAAAAGGTGTTTAGTATTTCAGCTTTACGCGTGTCACCCTCTGTTTCAATGCCATCATCATCCCGGAGTGTCTGGATATGCTGTTACGAGCCACTTACTGATTTAACGTAAGACCAGAACTTCCTAGGATTTTCTGTCAGGTCGGTACATAGAATTTTACTTTAGAATTCACTGAACGCTTCATGCATAGCCCTCCTTACGCTGACTTTGACATCGTATAGCTTCTGTTTGTCTGAGAGGTTTTGGCTGCGTTGAAACTTGCAGTGAAGCTCTCTTTGCTCTCACAGTAGTTTCCTAACTTTGTTGTTGAACCACGGTGGGTTTTTCCCGTCCCTCACAGTTTTGCTCGGCACGTACCTAGTCTAATACACATTTTACGATTGCCTTGAACTTTTTCCATAAGCACTCAACGTTGTCAGTGTCGGAACAGAAATTTTCGTTTTGACCTGTTAGGTAATCTGAAATCTGCCTTCTGTTACTCTTGCTAAACAGATAAACCTTCCTCCCTTTTTTTATATTCCTATTAACTTCCATATTCAGGGATGCTGCAACGGCCTTATGATCACTGATTCCCTGTTCTGCGCTTACAGAGTCGAAGAGTTCGGGTCTGTTTGTTATCAGTAGGTCCAAGATGTTTAATTGCTCGAGGTAATTTTGTCATCAGATTACCGATTTCGGTCTATAATGACCGTCTTCTCATCTGTTTTGAACAGTACTGCTGCTGACAATATGACTTTTACATATGCTGTTGTTTATATATATTTGACGAAGCTGGCGCTGATTTTGTGTTTTACATTTGACGATGCTCCTATGGCTCCAGTATATTAAGACATGTTTTTACAAAACAAATCTGAAGATGGTCATTACAGACCTGAACCGGTAGTCTGATGACAAAAAATGTGTGTCTATAGACGTGAAGTAAAGAAATTTATTCTCTATTCGGATCACTGTTCAATTCGCGACCGTGTCGCAGCTTATGAATCTCTTTCAGTAGCTCGTAATTCAGAATGTCTATTTCTTTATGTCCTCTCCTGCTTAGCTTAGTATTTCAGCCATCATATTCATTCTGCATTATGTGATTTGCTGGAGTATTTTAGATGTGAAAAATACTGCACGTAACAACTTTCAAGTAATTTTTTGGGTATACACTTTTTGACGCAGAAAATTCGGTTCTTACAGATACTTTTGATCACAGCCAAGGTGGCGTATCTGAGTCAGCACTGTGATTTGATTTTAATGCCTGCTAAAACGTTGCGCTGTGCTTGGCTGTTTCGTTTTAATATTACGCTGACATTGCCTGGACAGTGGAGGTAGAGGTGGATAGGAAGGGGGAGGTAGAGTCGAAGGGTGCGGAATGTCACGTGATGATGATGACGTCATAGATAAGGAAGGTGGGGTTTATAACGAGAGGGATAATGGATTCGTGGCCTGTCGCTATTTTTGATTTTTGAATTTCCTGCCACCACCAGCGACTGCAGCACCTCGACAACAGTGCCGACTATTGGCAGAAACTGGAATTATGTATCAGTTAGTAGTTTAGTAGCCATAAAACTATCAAGCCAAGAAAAGTTGTAAATTTTGTTAAAAATATTCGGGATTAATTTTAAGTCTCATCACATGATAGTAATGGTGGCGACTGCAACACAGAGGATGAGTGTGGTGTAATATGTTTCAGCCTTCAGTATAAATTTAAATATACGGGCTGATTACAGCAAGGAGTACATATTGTGTTTTTGAAGTTTACCTTAATTGTGAGTAAAAGTGATAGTGATCGCGTTACAATATTTCTTAAAAAATATGAGCTGCCAATTAATCATCTGCTGTTGTAACATTATTTTATCGAGGATGAAGTTATGAGTGACTAAATTGTCATAGTCACACATACAAGTTTGTAAAACTTCTGTTAGAAGACATAAGAAAATTATCTCCGCTATGATGTCTAGAGCACAATGCGTTGAAGACCACCTGCCGTGTAATCCTCTTTTGGATACCGCATGGAGCGGAACAGGGTCAACAAAAGTCTCCCAGGATTCCAGTTGTCGGAGCCACTGCTTCTCATTCGAGTAGCTCCTCACTTGGACTCACAAGGCTGGGTGCAGACCGTCCCAATCCTCCAGCTTGGATAAGACCCTGACAGTATGGGAAATTGAAAGCAGCTCTTCCGCACGGAAGTCAGACGCGTTGACTGTTATGGAGACACAGGAACGCTTTATTCATTTATAAAGTTGTACCACATGACGGCTGCCAATATATGCATAGGTTGCCGCTACTGGACTGAGTCGAGAATCAATGTCATTACTACTGACAAGTATGAACTGAAGCATGCAGTTTATTTGCAAATGGTGTCTCTGAGTGCAGCCGGCTCCGTTTTACAAGTCTCACTTATATTGAGGACTATTGATGTTACCTAAGTTTAGGACAACAGTTGTATCGCATTTTTTGTACTGTTCTGAAATGGTGATGATAGGTGATAGGCTATTTCTTTTATTAGTTTGAAACCGTGGCAGTATATCGACCTCACTGTTGGCATCATTTGCTAAATGCCACATTTTTATTCTATCGATGTTTTCGAAGATCTTAAATGTGCATTGAGTGTTTTTATCTCTGTTTCTGATTGTCTCTGTCCATCATCGAACCGAAAGGCACCTGCTCGCACAATGTCTCCGCTGAGACATGTGCTCATCTTACCAAATTTCTTCACTAATATGCAGTTGCCATCGTATAACGAGCTTAACGATAGCTGAAGCAGGCAGTCAAACAGAACGTGGTCTATATTAGTCTTGCGACATTATTTCACGAAACTGAGAAAGCGTGCTACCTTTAGGAACGATTAATTCGTACAACAATCATATAGGTGATTTTTAGACGATTATCTACTCTCGTTTAAGTGCACGTTTTTATTTTTCCAATTTATAGTTCTTCTATTCTATTCATAAAGTTAGCTAACACGGTTGACGCTTCATTAGACTTACACGTTTTATTTTAAAAATTAAGCTGGCTTAATTCTGCTAAGATTAGATATAATTAGCTACTGAAAAATATATTAATTAGTGTCGTATTTTTTAAATTGAAGCGATATATATGATGATTCAGGAGGAAGAGATAATGCCTTGAGTGGTAACAGTATTGGTCATTCTGGACGAAATAGAAAACTTTAAATGAACATATGCTCTTTTCTTAACCGTATCCGACATACAGCTGTTTAAAAATCACGTGCGTGATTCTAATTTCCTCCCTCACCAACATTCACATGCGAATGCAACCAAAGTGACATTAGGCTACGTAGTGTTGTCTTTACTGACCATTTCAATGCGCAGTAGACTTGCGCATGGCAGGGCCTTCGTATTTTATATGCGTGCGTTCAAGTAAATACCGTACGAATGAGCTCAGAGTAGCAATGCAGCAGTTATCTACAAGAGCTGAAAAACGTACTGCAGTTGCCGATGGACTTTTTGGACGTATTGTTATGAGGAAACGAAAGTACACTCCTAAACAAAATATTGGATCATGCTATTTGATTTACTGTCACCTGCATTTGTCCTGTTCCGCATTGTTTTTATGTTACCTCGTAAACGGTTAAGAGCAGAAAATATGTTCAAAACAGTTATTTTGTTCAGAATTGCTAATACTAGCACCCCTCAGACCATATAGCGGTATTGTTGATTCTGGGCCAAAAAAGCTTCAAATGAACATATTCTCTTTACATCAAATCGATATAGTGTGTTTGAATGTGATAACAATAAAATATTTACTTACTACCACCTTTCAAAGCATATATTTTCCTCCTGACTCACCCTGCATTGGAGAAATACAGAGTCAACAGTTTATTTCATCAACATAGCTGGCTCTTTAATTACTATTTACTGTTATTGTATCCTAACACATGCTTCAGAATCACTCAAACTAGTCAAAACGTCTACATTTATCTACCATCTAGTAGGGAGAAATTTAAATACGTTGTTGCTCCCATACTCCTGCAACATCTGAGGACGTCCGATATAAGTTATGAGATGTCAAAAAGTTTTGATTATCACTTCGTTAAAATGAAATTACCCAATTAATATTTTGTTGGTTCTTAGATACACGTCTACAGTAGAGTGACAAGACATCCCATATTTTACGGGGTCGCCCCTTATTTAGCTTAAGTGTCCAGCTGTCCCGATTAAATATATCCGAGACGCACATTGTCCCGTTTTTCATTCACCGTCGAATATATTTTGAAATAGCGTGGTTTTAAGTAAGGTGTAACATAAGCAGATGAAGAACAAATGTGGTGATACCCACAGAATAAAGGAAAAAAACGCTGTTATAGGGTAGCAGTGTATGTTCTGGTACAGAAATTTTTTTTCGAGAACATACGAATGCACTGATACCCTGTTCATTGCTTAATTAAACCAAAATGAACACGATCCATCATTTTCAACTTACTTAAATCTCAATACATCTGATGCAACAATTTTCAGCTCATTCCTACGTTTGTGCTAGCTCTAAGAGGCTCTAATGCTGCTACACAAAGTATGTTCTCTATCAAAAATGCTTTATGGACTGATGAAAAGAGCAGGTTTAGCGTGGATATTGCTAAGGAAATAATTATAACTAATATTTAGTTTCAGGGTAATTCATGTTGTTTTTTATAAAATTCTATTTGAAAATATGAAACTCCTGAATGATAACAAAAACTTTTTTCAGAAACTACGCACGCCTAAACTCCCAGACCAGCTGAATGCAAAAAATAGTTAACCTATGTAAATAACAATCGAAAGCTCTCACTACATGAAAGTGATATATTGTGTTTGAATGTGACAACAATAAAATAATAAAATATTTACTCACTTAGTAATGGAAAGTACTTTGATGTTTTTTTGTGCGTGTTTTAACAGAAAGGTACGATTAACTTCGTAGTTGTAACATAAGACAATACTTTAACACAAATCTGCGACATACAGTATAAACGGAACTTTCCACAAAATGTCGATTCATTTCATCTTCTAACTCGTGTTCCAGGTTTTGATTTTGGAAGTCTGCTCACCCTAACGTACATTCCTGGTACACATTAAAATCCGCGCGCTACAGTAGTGTAACAAGCCATTAGGAGCACCAAAACAAAGTGGTGCGTCCCGTTGATAAAGCGGAGTTTAGTGCAGTAATAGTTCTCTGCCTTCAGAGGGGTAAAGTGCTTCAACAATCTACTCACATTTGGTGGAAATGTACAGTAACAATGCACCACTATATCACACAGTGGTTATGTGGCGCAGGTTTTTCCAGAATGGACAAACAAGTTGCAATGAAGAAGAGGGATGTGGCAGACCTCTCAATGTAGAGTCGCAAAGAGAGGTGGAGGCCCTTATGCTTGATGATCGGCCTATCACATTCCAGGCGACATTTTAGACGCGATAAAGCTCGCCACTCGGTAGGATCCCCGAGTGCTCACACCCACTCAAAACGTCCACTGAATCCAGACAGAAGCGGAAACGTAACAGCTGTATCAAAAGAGTCGAGGTGATTTCACTACCCACTACATCAACATGGACTAGTTTTGGGTGCAGCACTGTGGCCCTGAGACTAAAGAGCAAAGCAAGCAGTGGAAACATGTAGATTCATCAGCCCCGATAAACCAAAGGCACACACATCATCACACAGGGCGATGCTGGGTTTTCGTCGGACTACAGTCCTGTGATACTGATATATTACACTCATAAGGAGAAAAGCGTCGCAGGAACATACTATCGAAACAGAAAAAATAGGGTCGTTAAGCTGCCCCTACCGAGGTCATTTTGTGCAACCCCTAATGTTATATCTGGCCTTCAAATACAACGCACGATATACACTCCTGGAAATTGAAATAAGAACACCGTGAATTCATTGTCCCAGGAAGGGGAAACTTTATTGACACATTCCTGGGGTCAGATACATCACATGATCACACTGACAGAACCACAGGCACATAGACACAGGCAACAGAGCATGCACAATGTCGGCACTAGTACAGTGTATATCCACCTTTCGCAGCAATGCAGGCTGCTATTCTCCCATGGGGACGATCGTAGAGATGCTGGATGTAGTCCTGTGGAACGGCTTGCCATGCCATTTCCACCTGGCGCCTCAGTTGGACCAGCGTTCGTGCTGGACGTGCAGACCGCGTGAGACGACGCTTCATCCAGTCCCAAACATGCTCAATGGGGGACAGATCCGGAGATCTTGCTGGCCAGGGTAGTTGACTTACACCTTCTAGAGCACGTTGGGTGGCACGGGATACATGCGGACGTGCATTGTCCTGTTGGAACAGCAAGTTCCCTTGCCGGTCTAGGAATGGTAGAACGATGGGTTCGATGACGGTTTGGATGTACCGTGCACTACTCAGTGTCCCCTCGACTATCACCAGTGGTGTACGGCCAGTGTAGGAGATCGCTCCCCACACCATGATGCCGGGTGTTGGCCCTGTGTGCCTCGGTCGTATGCAGTCCTGATTGTGGCGCTCACCTGCACGGCGCCAAACACGCATACGACCATCATTGGCACCAAGGCAGAAGCGACTCTCATCGCTGAAGACGACACGTCTCCATTCGTCCCTCCATTCACGCCTGTCGCGACACCACTGGAGGCGGGCTGCACGATGTTGGGGCGTGAGCGGAAGACGGCCTAACGGTGTGCGGGCCCGTAGCCCAGCTTCATGGAGACGGTTGCGAATGGTCCTCGCCGATACCCCAGGAGCAACAGTGTCCCTAATTTGCTGGGAAGTGGCGGTGCGGTCCCCTACGGCACTGCGTAGGATCCTACGGTCTTGGCGTGCATCCGTGCGTCGCTGCGGTCCGGTCCCAGGTCGACGGGCACGTGCACCTTCCGCCGACCACTGGCGACAACATCGATGTACTGTGGAGACCTCACGCCCCACGTGTTGAGCAATTCGGCGGTACGTCCACCCGGCCTCCCGCATGCCCACTATACGCCCTCGCTCAAAGTCCGTCAACTGCACATACGGTTCACGTCCACGCTGTCGCGGCATGCTACCAGTGTTAAAGACTGCGATGGAGCTCCGTATGCCGCGGCAAACTGGCTGACACTGACGGCGGCGGTGCACAAATGCTGCGCAGCTAGCGCCATTCGACGGCCAACACCGCGGTTCCTGGTGTGTCCGCTGTGCCGTGCGTGTGATCATTGCTTGTACAGCCCTCTCGCAGTGTCCGGAGCAAGTATGGTGGGTTCGACACACCGGTGTCAATGTGTTCTTTTTTCCATTTCCAGGAGTGTATTTATCTTTTGTCGCTCACTACGTACAAACTATTAGCCCTGCAGAAAAAAATGAATAGGGCCTTTTTGTTGGAAATTTGTTGCAGTTAGCTTTAGTACTGAAACTTCCTGGCAGATTAAAACTGTGTGCCGGACCGAGACTCGAACTCGGGACTCTTGCCTTTCGCGGGCAAGTGCTCTACCAACTGAGCTACCCAAGCACTACTCACACTTCGTCCTCACAGCTTCACTTCCGCCAGTACCTCGCCTCCTACCTTCCAAACTTTACAGAAGCTCTCCTGCGAACCTTTTAATCTGCCAGGAAGTTTCATATCAGCGCACACTCCGCTGGAGAGTGAAAATCTCATTCCAGCTTTAGTACTGGGCTGTAATTTACGAGTTATTCAAGAAAAGCGGTCAAAGTGACCTTCAAACGCATCCTCCCTCCCACACTCAGCCCCAATTGGCCACGTTTTGTTCACGGCTCTCCCTCTTATCAATGTACAAAAATTTGCGTCTGTACGAATTATTTCCCACATTCGACCTATTTTCGTCTTTAATGACTGCGATTATTGAGCCACAAGTTAAGTTGGGCACTTACAAATTGTGAAATTTAGGTTTGTGTAAATTTTACCTTGGAATTTTGTGAATTTTAATAGCATAAAATTAATAATCGTATTCATTAGACGTTCTGACTACGAAACTACTGTGCTTGAAAGTTTGGATGGAATTGTCAACGTAATTAGTTTTATAGTAATGTTTACAAAAGTCATTTAGCTTTCATTACTCCTCACGGGCACGTTTAAATTAATGATGTTAACGAAATAGCCGACTATAATGGTGGAGACCAAAAAATGTCGAAAATCGGGAAGAGTTGGTGTAGAAGGAAATTTTTGTGCAGTGGTAGCAGGGAGAGCCACAGACAACAAATCCCGACTGTTGAGAGAGTGGAGGCGCGTGTGAAGGTCACTTTTGTATCTTTTTTCTTATATAACTCTAAAACCGTGGCCTCCAGCGAAAACGTTCCCCAGTTCAATATTTAACTACATGAAACTTCCTACAAAGAGATCATAATCATTTTTTTCTGTAAGACTGATAGTTTGCGCATGGGGAGCGAGGAAACATGAAAATCTCGAGCGTGGTTTTTGAAGGCTAGACGTGATACTGGGGGTTGCATAAAACCACATCGGTAGGGGCAGCTGTGTACTGGCGGAAATCCTACTGCTCCTGCCGCATCCCGCATCTCAGCCTCCATAATAACCTACTTTGTCTGTCTTCAGCGGTCAAATTTCTGTTGGAAATATTCCTTTCTACCCATTGAATCCATTTAGGTCGTGGTGTTCTTCCACGCCTTCTGTTTGTCGGTCTGTATATGATACATTTTTGGGTATTCTTACTCGTACCATTCTCATTAACTGTCCACACCAGGAGAGTTGACTGCGTTTTTTTTCATTCTTTGTGGTATCTGTCTTGTGTGTTCCCCTCTCACATCCTAATTTGTTCTATGTCCGAAATGGGATATCGTTTATACTCGTCTCAGAAATTCCATTTCTACAGCTTGTATCCTCTTGTAGTTCTTCTCTGTAATCGTCCAGCACCCCGGACTCCGAGTTCGTGATCTGTAAACAAAACCTAGTATATACGGATGTAGCCATTACTGAGCCAGTTACCATCTATGATTCGGAGTCCTCTACGATTACGGAAAAGAACCGCAAGAAGACTTGAAAAGTTGTCCAAGGTGGTGTTTTTTGCGCCATCCAAAGGCCTGTGATTACTCTCCACTGGACACAGTCACACTCGTAATTTCTTTAGGGTATCAAATTGTGCCTCAACCCTCGTATTCTGCAACATGGATGCAGTAACTCCTTCCATTTTCCTCGGACGAAGAAAATATTGCTTGTTAGGCATTATCAGAATGACGACGAAGTGACTTACGAGGTGGAACGTTTCCTGAACTGCCGAAATGCAAACTTATGCAACCAAGTCATCAGTGTCGTGATAAATATTCGAGAAATGCATGATACAAACTATGATGTCTTACAACACATTTATTCATTACCGGTTTCGATCATGGACCATCTTCACAGTGGAAAAATATCTGTTGTGAAAATTGTCGCATTGAAGGGTGAGGACGAAGAGCAGGATATAGCTACCGTTATACTCTCGTTACTCCCCATCTCGTAGATCTCTCCTTTCTCTGTTATACATAAACGGTAAGTGGTGTGGACCGGGAAATTGAATTTAACAGACTTACACGAGGGTTTAAGCTGATAATAACCATTTACTGTTACTGGTAGCTTTCGCCACTATAACTAGTTTCACAGAGCACTATATGCCTCTGCCTTCAACTGAGTCGTCTTATCAGCAATCAAATTAAATCGTGGGTCATTTTGCGCGTCCATCTACAATTTTAGGAAACTGCCTCATTATTACGATACCGCGGTGCCTGTGTTGTTAAGATGAACAATGCAATGCATGCATGCATGTCCGAAGGAATATTGCACCCTTATTCTTTACGAAAGACGACGTATGGAAGTTTGGGTATGGCTACGGGACGTGCACGGATAGCGGAAAATCCGGAATCGGTCCCGGTCCGGCACAAATTTTCATTGTCGTCATTCCCTTATTCAGCTGATGGTTGTTCGTATTCACAGCTGCGAGTACATTTCAAGTGTTTCTTGTTATTAGCACGTGAATAGTTTTGAAGTCTCGCGCCCGATCCGTACAAACATTCTGGATGGCAGCCCTCCACCAACACAGCCGATCGACTACCACTCCCCACAGCGGTAAACAAAGGGCAAACAAACTCACTCTTGTCGCGAGAGGTGCAGAATTTCTTATTCTTACAACGCTATTGGTCGCTACGATCGTAGGTGCACAGAGATCTATGCACTAGTTGTGAGAACAGCAACCTTGCAAGGACTGACATCAGGTTCTACGGTAAAAATTTGATTTTTCTTGGGCTCAGTTAAAATGTTTTGTCTACTTCTCGTATCTTGTTGTGACTGAAAATCTATATATTGCATTTCATTGTTATTTTATCTCCAGTCATCACTTTTGTTACTATTTGGTATTAACACTAAAATTTTAGTATTTATCGCAAACAGAAAAAATAAATACAGCGTGTTGGAGATAAAATAATAATAATAATAATAATAATAATAATAATATGAAACATCCTACAAAGAGATCATAATTATTATTATTATTATTATTCCCGTGGAGGCCCGGGAAAAGAATAGGCCTCCGGTATGTTCTGCCAGTCGTAAAAGGCGACGAAAAGAACAAACCACTAATAGGGCTAACCCCCCTTTTAGTGTGATTAGTTGGTTCAGGACAGAACTAAAGAAGCCTCGGACAAGCGCCGTCATGGTCGGGGACGACGCTTGAACCCTACGCCCGCCCACAATGGTAACGACACTGCTAGCCAACTGGAAAATGATTCAAATCCAAATAGAGGTGTTTTGCAGGATATGCTTCCTGCAACCACCCTAGAAGGAAAACAAAGACAGAGGATGAGATGGTCAGATGAAGTTAAGCGACACCTCATGTTCTGTTATTACCAAGCAACAAACCTAGGAACCAAAACAACTGGATACAGATCACAAGTATACACAACATTTATTACCAGATACCCAGAATTAAAATTTTTAACAGAACAACGACTAGCTGATCAGATCCGTGTGATAATGAAAAATAACAGGATACCCCAGTCAGAATTAGAAAACATCAAACAACAAGTACAACAAATACTGGAGCAAAATAATGTGCAATCAGAAGAAGAAGAAAATACAGTAATGGACTCAAACATCCCAGAGCAAACAAACAAAGAACAACATGCATCAATTAAACAGTCAGAGGAAAACGAAATCTTAAGACAGCCACCAGAACCAGCACAAATAGAACACGAAGTGACACACATGTTAAATATAGAAGAAAAATATCAGCTGACATATATAGAATACAAAGACACAAATACAGACATTAGACCATTCTTGCATAGACCGCCAAATAACCCACAAGTCGAAACAACAATAAAAACTATCAACACAATCATACACAACAAAATAAATGAAAACACAACTATGGAAGAGTTACAACTACTGGTTTATATAGGAGCACTCCCTACACTAAATATACACACTAGGCAGAGATCAGAACCAACCAACACACAGAAGAAACCCACAAAACCAGCATTGCAACACAGGCTACAGATCAGAAAAGAAAAACTGAGAAAAGACATTGGACAGCTAACACAATTTGTAAGAAATTAAATGTCAGAAAAAAAACGAAAAAGGTTAGGTAATGTCTCACAACAAGAAGTGATAGAGCAATTAGATGAAAAGAAGCAGAAATTACAAGCATTGGCCAAACGACTTAGAAGATACAAAAAAAGTGAAAATAGAAGGAAACAAAACCAAACATTCAACACAAACCAAAAGAAATTTTACCAGACAATAGATAACACACACATTAAAATAGACAATCCACCAAACATAACAGACATGGAATACTTCTGGAGCAACATATGGTCAAACCTGGTACAACATAACAGGCATGCACGGTGGATACAAGCAGAAACAGATACATACAAGATGATACCACAAATGCCTGAAGTGATAATTTTGCAACATGAAGTCACCCAAGCAATTAATTCTTCTCACAATTGGAAAGCCCCTGGAAAAGATAAAATAGCAAATTTCTGGCTAAAGAAATTCACCTCAACACATTCACATCCAACTAAATTATTTAACAGTTACATTGCAGACCTGTACACATTCCCTGATACACTTACACATGGAATAACTTATCTGAAACCTAAAGATCAAGCAGACACAGCAAACCCAGCTAAATATCGCCCCATAACAATTTACAAAATATTAACTTCAGTCATTACACAGAAATTAATGACACATACAACACAGAACAAAATTATAAATGAAGAACAAAAAGGCTGTTGCAAAGGAGCACAAGGGTGTAAAGAGCAACTGATAATAGATGCAGAGGTGACATATCAAGCTAAAACTAAACAAAGGTCGCTACACTACGCATACATTGATTACCAAAAAACTTTTGATAGTGTACCCCACTCATGGTTACTACAAATATTGGAAATATACAAAGTAGATCATTAATTGATACAATTCCTAAACATAGTAAGGAAAAATTGGAAAACCACACTTAATATCCAAATAAATTCAAATAATATCACATCACAGCCAATACAGATTAAGTGTGGAATATACCAAGGAGACTCATTAAGTCCTTTCTGGTTCTGTCTTGCTCTGAACCCACTATCCAACATCCTAAATAATACAAATTTTGGATACAATATTACTGGAACATACCCACACAAAATCACGCATTCGCTATACATGGATGATCTAAAACTACTGGCAGCAACAAATCAACAACTCAACCAATTACTAAAGATAACAGAAATATTCAGCAATGATATAAATATGGCTTTTGGAACAGACAAATGTAAGAAAAATAGCATAGTCAAGGGAAAACACACTAAATAAGAAGATTACATATTGGATAACCACAGCGACTGCATAGAAGCGATGGAAAAAACAGATGCCTATAAATATCTAGGATACAGACAAAAAATAGGAATAGATAATACAAATATTAAAGAAGAACTAAAAGAAAAATATAGACAAAGACTAACAAAAATACTGAAAACAGAATTGACAGCAAGAAACAAGACAAAAGCTATAAATACTTATGCTATACCAATATTGACCTACTCATTTGGAGTAGTGAAATGGAGTAACACAGACCTAGAATTACTCAATACACTTACACGATCACAATGCCACAAATATAGAATACATCACATACATTCAGCAACTGAAAGATTCACATTAAGCAGAAAGGAAGGAGGAAGGGGATTCATCGACATAAAAAACCTACATAATGGACAGGTAGACAATTTAAGAAAATTCTTTATAGAACGAGCAGAAACTAGCAAAATACACAAAGCAATCACTCATATAAATACATCGGCTACACCACTGCAATTTCATAACCACCTCTACAACCCTTTAGATCACATAACATCAACAGATACGAAGAAAATAAATTGGAAAAAGAAAACACTACATGGCAAGCACCCGTATCATCTAACACAGCCACACATCGATCAAGACGCATCCAACACTTGGCTAAGAAAAGGCAATATATACAGTGAGGTGGAAGGATTCCTGATTGCAATACAGGATCAAACAATAAACACCAGATATTTCAGCAAGCATATTATTAAAGATCCCAATACCACAACAGATAAATGCAGACTTTGCAAACAACAAATAGAAACAGTAGATCACATCACAAGCAGATGTACAATACTAGCAAATACAGAATACCCCAGAAGACATGACAATGTAGCAAAAATAATACATCAACAGCTTGCCTTACAACATAAACTTATAAAACAACATGTTCCCACATACAAGTAAGCACCACAAAATGTACTGGAGAACGATGAATACAAATTATACTGGAACAGAACCATTATAACAGATAAAACAACACCACATAACAAACCTGACATCATACTCACCAATAAAAAGAAGAAATTAACACAACTAATCGAAATATCCATACTCAATACAACAAATATACAAAAGAAAACAGGAGAAAAAATTGAAAAATACATCCAACTGGCTGAGGAAGTCAAGGACATGTGGCATCAGGATAAAGTTGACATTATACCAATTATACTATCAACTACAGGAGTCATACCACACAATATCCACCAGTACATCAATGCAATACAGCTACATCCAAACTTATATATACAACTACAGAAATCTGTAATTATTGACACTTGTTCAATTACCTGAAAGTTCCTAAATGCAATGTAACACATACCGTACAGTTAAAAG
Organism: Schistocerca serialis cubense; assembly: GCF_023864345.2. Taxonomy (NCBI): domain Eukaryota; kingdom Metazoa; phylum Arthropoda; class Insecta; order Orthoptera; family Acrididae; genus Schistocerca; species Schistocerca serialis. The sequence goes on along the minus strand of NC_064638.1, from coordinate 1,003,252,198 downwards.
GAAGTCACGCTTGATCAAGGTCCGTGTCACCTTCCATTTTTAACCAGACACAACGTCTGAGACAAGAAAGAAATAATAATAATAATAATAAAAATATAATAAAAATAATAATAATAATAGAGAACAAATGAGGGCTGAGCACCATAACAGCCAAAAGCACGGAAACAAAACTTTGAGATGCTTGCAGAAATCACTTTGTAGGCAGTTTTGACTGTTTTTTTGCCAAGTATCCTATATTTCCTATAAAAATAATTTACTCAATTTGAATTGTTATTTTATCAATATTTAGATTTATTATTATTAATATTAATTCATAAAATTTTCGAATATTGACTACTGTCAATAATTTCTTTTCGACTGTGGTATGGTTTGTTATTAATGTGAAACTGAAATCAGAACAGATAATAACTACGCCACACAGAGAATTATGGCCTATCACAACGCTTCATGGTCCTTGTTATCCTCATTTTCTTCAAGCATGTTCGCTGACTCTCCGTTGATTGTTTATTTCTTTCGCTACTGCCTTTATCCCGCATTGTGGGCAGGGTCGGCACGGTTAAGGACGGATTTGGCATGATTAAGTTAAGGGGTGGCCGGATGCCCTTCCTGCCGCCACCCCCACCCTCCGGGACGGAATTAGTGTACCCCAGCTGTCTGCGTCTAGTGTAAATCGTGAAATAGTGTGAATGTGTGTCAAATGTCTGCGAGTCGTGTAACTTCAGGCCGGATGTGGGGACCAGCCAGGTATTCACCTAGTACGATGCGGCAAACTTAAAAACCACATCCAGGCACACCGGCCGCCGTCGTTAATCCGCCTACCCGAGTCCAGGAAGCAGCGCGTTAGTGTTCTCGGCTATCCTGGCGGGTCTCTGCCTCTCCGTTGATATCAGGCACGAAATATTGTAGTTTCATTAAGTCTATTGTTTCAAATTTGATCTAGTAGTTTTGTTAAGTCCTTGTGTTTCAAGATTCCTATTCGCCTTTCACCTACGTATCTGTGTACTAGATTTTGCAAGGGAAATCACAAATCGTCGTCTGCCTCGATGTGAATCAAAGAAAATTGTGACCTCCACGATTCCAGTGAAGAATATGTTACTTTAATGGCAACCTGTTGAAATCTTCATGACAGCAAATTTTCTGGAATGTACATTTTTACCAGAACATCAACTTTTGGTTTGGTGCTGAGGTCAGTAACACAAGTTTTGAAACCCTCAGCATTCATTTTAAACAATTGAATGATGAAATCATGGAATGTGAGGTTGTGGTGGGACATTTCTTTAACAGCTTCCAGCTTTTATCAAGAAACAGGCGTCAGTGTAGCCAGTTAGCGTTTCTAAAGCAATGGAAATTTGGTCTCTGGGCCCATATATACATCTACATCTAAATACATACTACGCAATCCACCATACGGTGCGTGGCTTAGGGTACCTCGTACCACAACTAGCATCTTCTCTCCCTGTTCCACTCCCAAACAGAACGAGGGAAAAATGACTGCCTATATGCCTCTGTACGAACCCTAATCTCTCTTATCTTATCTTTGTGGTCTTTCCACGAAATATAAGTTGGCGGCAGTAAAATTATACTGCAGTCAGTCTCAAATGCTGGTTCTCTAAATTTCCTCAGTAGCGATTTACGAAAAGAACGCCTCCTTTCCTCCAGAGACTCCCACCCGAGTTCCTGAAGCATTTCCGTAACACTCGCGTGATGATCAAACCTACCAGTAATAAATCTAGCAGCCCGCCTCTGATTTGCTTCTATGTCCTCCCTCAATCCGACCTGATAGGGATCCCAAACGCTCGAGCAGTACTCAAGCATAGGTCGTATTAGTGTTTCATAATCGGTCTCCTTTACAGATGAACCACATCTTCCCAAAATTCTACCAATGAACCGAAGACGACTATCCGCCTTCCCCACAACTGCCATTACATGCTTGTCCCACTTCATATCGCTCTGCATTGTTACGCCCAAATATTTAATCGACGTGACTGTGTCAACTACTAACGGAGTATTCAAACATTACGGGATTCTTTTTCCTATTCATCTGCATTAATTTACATTTATCTATATTTAGAGTTAGCTGCCATTCTTTACACCAATCACAAATCCTGTCCAAGTAATCTTGTATCCTCCTACAGTCACTCAACGACGACACCTTCCCTTACCCCACAGCATCATCAGCAAACAGCCGCACATTGCTATCCACCCTATCCAAAAGATCATTTATGTAGAAAGAAAACAACATCGGACCTACCACACTTCCCTGGGGCACTCTAGATGATACACTCACCTCCGATGAACGCTCACCATCGAGGACAACGTACTGCGTTCTATTACGTAAGAAGTCTTCGAGCCACTCACATATTTGGGAACCAGTCCCATATGCTAGAACCTTAGTTAGGAGTCTGCAGTGGGGCACCGAGTCAAACGCTTTCCGGAAGTCAAGGAATATGGCATCCGTCTGATACCCTTCTTCCATGGTTCGTAAGATATCATGTGATAAAAGGGCGAGTTGCGTTTCGCAGGAGCGATGCTTTCTAAAGCCGTGCTGGCGCATGGACAGCATCTTCTCTGTCTCAAGGAAATTTATTATATTCGAACTGAGAATATGTTCGAGAATCCTGAAACAAACCGATGTTAAGGATATTGGTCTGTAATTTTGAGAATCCGTCCTTCTACCCTTCTTATATACAGGCGTCACCTGCGCTTTTTTTCCAGTCGCTCGGGACTTTACGTTGGGCAAGAGATTCGCGATAAATGCAAGCTAAGTAAGGAGCCAATGCAGTAGAGTACTCTCTGTAAAACCGAATTGGAATCCCTTCAGGACCTGGCGATTTATTTATTTTCAACCCATTCAGCTGCTTCACAACCCGAGGGATGTCTATCACTATGTCCTCCGTACGGGAATCTGTACGAGACTCAAACGGCGGTATGTTTGTACCATCCTCCTGCGTGAAAATTTCTCAAATGATAAATATGGAAGTGAATATCTGAGAAACCGGTGAGGCAGCTTTTCAAAAATATTTAAGTGTACAGCACAGATAAAATTGGTTCACTGAAAGCTCAACAGTTGTCAGGCGCATGGATACATGCTACAGCTTCAAAATAGATGACGGTGTGCTTGCTATCCAGAGATTCAAATGATTTTATTCTCCACAGTAAGAAGTTTGAATTGGCTGTATTAGAAAGGTGCTGTTAGATCGAAGTTGTAGATCGCATATTTCCTTAAATTTTCTCGTCTTTTGGATTCTCCTTCTTGCTGTGAATCCTAAAGTTTCTAGTCCTTGACTAGTTTTTTCGATTCGCACGTAGAGCTGCTTCGGTGTCGGAAGGGTTGCCGGCGCGGAAGGGGCCACACCACTGCTACGCGGAGCGGCAGGTACATCGCTCGCAGAGGCGGCCGCCTTGCCCTTGCCGGGGAGGAGACGCAATTTCAGGCACAAGGTCGACGCAAGTGCCTTCAAAAGCACTTCCCGCGCTTCACTACGCGATAAAATATACGTAACGCCGCTTCCGGCTAATTCGAGCACAGCTTACAGCGCACTTTGCAGCAAACTTTTTATTGTTTTCCTTCGCCCCTTCCACAGCCCCGACGCCCCGTACGTACACGCTGTCGGCCGTCCTGCAGACATTTTTGTCTGTTCTTTTCTCGCTCCGCTAGAGCACAACAGTTCTCCCCCGCATGAACTTGCAACTTCGTCGTCATTTTATTCAATAAAAACGAGAAGGCGTTCTGTGAGAAGAGAGAGAAAAAAAAATTGCTGAGGAATTTGATTTAACTGTCCTTAATATCCCCCGAGGCGGAACGACGGAGAAGAAAAAAAGTTTTGCCACGCTCTCTTTCTTTCTTTTCTTGCCCCCCTCTTCTTCTTTTTTGTCTCTGCGCCAGAGTCTGGCTAATACGAGAAAATTAAGTTTTACTAAAATGGCGGTAGCAAGAGTTGGGACAACCGTGATGTGGGAGCGGTCCGCCCCACCTCCCCGGCGGCTGACAGCGTCGTGCTGTATATTTACCGCCAGGAAACTTCGACAAAGAGTTGTGGCCTGGCTGCCACCCTTCCGAGCCAGTGGGACCGCCGACCACCGACCGGCGACACGGTGACGCCACACCGTCTTTCCTCCTTCCCCTGCACTCCTTGGTCCTTTTATTTCCAACAAGTAAAAATAAAGCAAAAAAGGTGTGCGAGTGTTCGCTAGTAATTTCGGGCGTGCCGCAGTTATGCAAACGGACAAGGTGCAGCGACTTCATATTTATTTCAGAGCAAGAAAGGACTTTCAGAACAACATTAATGTTGGAAAAAAATGTCTGATTGTTTAAGCTCTTGTACTCGTTCCTCGGGCACAAAGTCACGGCCGGTATTTCTTTTCAGCCCGCCCCGGTTAATATCTTACCAGCCGGTAGTCGTCTTTTTGCCTTTCTTTTCTCTGGAGCAGGTAATTACTGAGAAACATAATAGCGGCGCGCGTTTACCTCGTGGGCAAGAATACACTCCAGGACTCCTTAAAGAATTAATGACTCGAAGAGGGTGCTCGACGAAGACTACGCTTCTTGATGGCCTTTTACTGACAGCCCTCTCTATAAAAGTTAAAAACACGGGAATCAACCACCTCAGTGAAATCGAAAGAATATATGCTAATGCACATACTTTGATACTGAGACTACTGTTAGAAAATGCTTGAGGATTTTGCAAAATACGAATAGAGAAGCAAATTTTTCCGATGTCTGCCCATTTTCTAGCAGTATCAAAATTTGACTCTTCTTAGAGAGGAAAGCTATGTTGAAACTATTATCGGCATCTGCACGTACGCTCTGTAACTTTCTCTCATATTGCTGTTTTATTTTCACGTTACCTACCTTATGAAACAGATGTATTTGACTAATTGAAAACTTGAAATTCTGCACAAAATACGTAAAAAAGAAGACTACACTTTAATATCTAGTTGACGAGGGGGATATCAGAGACGGATGGAATAATAAGCCCTGACAAAACGAGTATTATTACGTCACTCAACGCTATTAACGAGTCGCAATTGTTAACGAAATAAGTGTCTGCTTACAAGAACCATCCTTTGAATGAAGAACCGTCCTTTGAACGCAGATAAAATTTATGTTCGATAGTAGTTTCTAATGATATGATTCCATCGTTGTGGGTATAAGAAGAAACATTGCTTAGGTATGCTGAGTAAACAAAGGACATATAAATGTTACAGTTATAAAGTGCTAAATTTGCATCATACTAATTTGGAAGTTTTATTTAGAAAAGGCATTTTATGTTTTAAAGTTGCTGTTTTTGGTGCAGTTCACAAATGTAGTTTCTATCTCTCTTTGTGATTTCTGCTTGTCCTGCTCAATTTGGGTACTGCTCTGTCACAGTTTTCCATTTTATATTGGCTACGCTGTGCAGTTACAAGTAGTACAAACACACCACACGACTGGTGGTGATATGTGGCAGTTGGAAGGTGGCATAGTGCATTTTTTTGCCAAGAACCACATACTGTGTTTTGTTAATTTTGTGTTCAGCGGAAGTATGATAACTGATTTCGTAATGCAACGCAAAGACACACACAGAATAACCTTTCACTACCAACAATAGAGAATTTCACGAATCAGATAAAGCGAAGAATTCTTATCCGTTTCCAAAAATCAAGCAAGGGCGTCCACAACTATTTTGTTTTCATTTAATTTTCTTTTTAAGTCATAAATCATAGAAATAAATAAAAGTACTCTTCCTTTAATGTTCCCCAGACAAAATAACACCATTCATACAAGGAAGAATCTTTCTTCGTCAGAGACTTAGGAAGATTCATGTGATACGATATTGTGATTCTGAGCTTCTCATAGTTATGGCTAAGATTTATAGCGTATTTAAGCATTAAGAGAGCTAACTGCTGCAAATGAGGCGATTTAATGATTTGTTACCTACTTCCAGGAAAGTTCGTCATTTTTCTCTGAAATAAATTTTGAGATTTACTTGTGTTATCTAGTTGAGAATAACTTAGAGTCCAGCTGAAGCGCGCAGTGATAACCGCTTGGGCGATTCTCTAAAATTTCTTATTTTTCTTGATACATCGTAATTTGTGACAGCAAATCTATTCTGCTCACTTCTGCGACTTAGTTAAATGTACAAACTCGAAGGAGCGCAGCAATTTTTGTGCACAGGCACAGGTTATTTTTATCTTCTTAAAGATAGGAGTAGGTTTTCTCATTAAGAGCAGTTCGTCGGTTTAAACTACGAGTTGCTAAAAATACGAATATCTTCTGTGATACGTCATTTTAAACTGTTTCACTTGAAGATGAGACAAAATTCTTGGGGACTCTTCGTGGGGATGAACATGTAATAAAATTGTGACTGTATATAGCTTCACATAATTTGTTTATTGAACTGTTTCTCTCTGAATAATACTTATTTCTGGCCTGTAATGTTGCAATATTTTCAGGCGTATTTGTTATATTTTGTTGAAAGCTGATGTTCCGTCCCAGACGTTGACTGTCAGCTACTAAGGCTAACAACCAGCCCATTGTGGTCTGAAAATAAGATACGAACTTTATATCAGAAAGAGTTGTAGATGTGCTCCGGAAAGAAACGAAAGCGTAGAATGAATTAGTAGATGAATCGCACATTAATCAATCCAGTTTGCCTGACAAGAGATGAATACATGATGCAAGCGATGACTATGCAATTTAATCATTACGCATCTATTGTTAAATATTTCTCCAATGGTTTCTTACTGATTTCAATGATTAGTGAGATTTATTCCGATACAGTAATTTAGATTCCTATTTTTGTGGTGTAGCGATCTCATTTTATAGTCTGGATGATTTGCGCACCATTTTCAGCAAAAGCTTATTTTTCACGCATCTAAATGTTAACGTCTTCGCATCTCCTGAACTATGTGCTGTTCTCTGATGTAATTTTGATACATTCAGTGGTATATGTGGCTTACTATCTGCAGATTGCGTTGTAAAAAAGAGTTAGTAATAAAGAAGTAATAAGTTAAGACGTCCTGGCTGATGCTGCCGTTTTATTGCAGGAATAGCGGAACGTTTATCTTTCCCTCATTTTGTAGCGGGGCATGTCACCGACAAAAGTTTCGAAAAGATTGGAAATTATCTGTAAAATTTGTTCGAAGCGCTAAGCGCTCTCATTCGCAATACTGGATTAATAAATATAGTGCCAGTGTTTGCACGCCTTCAATTATGCTGACTCAAGACAAACACAGTTGCTTAATGTAAGACTTGTCTTATTGTGTTAAAATTTTAATGTAATATTATACCTCTTAATGAATAGACTATGACGAAGATCAATAATTACGCATAGGTATTAAAAACCATATTTTTGTTACCCCTGGAAGTCATTATATAGGCAACCTGCAACTGGAATTGGGTTCCAGATTCCGGGATAGTCACTTAGTAATACAAATATGGAGTTTATTGCCAGAAAAAATAAGCATATGCGTTGGTGTTTAGTGACGAGATCTTTTTTTTTTGTGAACCTCTCAATTTCTTCCAAAATTCAGTACATGCAACTAATACATGTTGTAAGACGTAATACCAATCCGAAATTATAACTGGGTGAACTTATAATAAAAATTTCGTTACTATTGAAGATAAGGCTAACTTTATTACTGATTCTCAAAAAACACGTTTATGCAACATTTTGTAACGGAGATTGCGCATTGCTGCGGATGTTCGTACGTTGAAACCATCATTCAGAATAATCGTCGTGTCTTCTGAAGATTGAAGGTGACCCCTTTCTGAAACCTTCGAGTCCCGTCCCAGTAGGAAGTTTTACGACGAACTTTACTTCGCATCCGGAGCATTCAGGACAATGTTCTTCACTGCTTCGCTTTTAATTTAAGTCTTTCTTGGAGGACGCGCTTTAATGGACTGCCCCAATGAAAATTAAATGAGATCATGCGTGACGGTCCCCCAAGGACATTATTTAAAACACTTGGCGCGTCGTGAAAGGCGAGGAAAGAGGCATTCGAAACCATTTCCCTCCTACTAAAAAGCCGGGAGTAGGAACTTCGGGAGATAAAATAAAAAATCCATGAGTCCTGCCGGGTCGGATTATGGGGCATCGGGGACGGTCTAAGGTGACATGGGAGTTTCATACAATAAATATTATAATACGGGGAAGAGACGCAAAACAAGAGGGCCGCGATACTCACGTTCCGTGTTATGCGAGAGCGTGGGAGAAAGAGTGTCGGAGGTGGAGGGGGGAGGTGGCGGGGGTGGGGTGGCGCGGAAGGAAGGAAGGGGGGAGGGGAGGAGGGAAGGCGGAGGCGGGAGAGGAGCGCAGAGCGGCGCGGGTCGGCGCAACGCGGCGCAGCAGGCGTCGTTGTTATGAGCTTCCTACGGTGACAATTGCTTCCGAGGAAAAAGTTTTATGGCAGGCATGGGACCAGAGGCGGCCTCCGGTTCGGTGCGGCGGCTCTTTTTCGGTGTTTGGGGCTCCAGGGCCGTCGCCGTTAGCGCTCGTATGGCTTGCGGGCGCTGGCTGTGCCAAAGGTGGCGGCTGCCACTGTATGCTGGTCAAACAGCAGTTAGTACCCCGTCACATACGATGACCGGACACGCCTTAGATGGTCCTCTGCATTTCCGCGAAGACTCTCTCTCATGCTGCCACCCAACAAGCCTTATTTTACAGATACGAGAGTTGGAACTTAAATAGTGGCAGCTATTTATTCACAACTGATACAAAAGAGTTACATGTTTGCACCTGTTACTGTCTTTCAAAGTAGTCACCAGCCTTGTGTAGAACCCGTTGCCAGCGATTTGGAAGGCGTAGTATACCGTTAGCGGAGCCTGGAGCGGTCTACTGCCTGTCGAATCTCTGGAATAGTTCTGAAGCGAATGCAACGAAGTGGTTCCTTCATCTTCGGAATCAAATGAAAGTCACAAGGACTTAAGTCCGGGGAGTATGGTGGATGGTACAGTACTTCCCAGTCACATCGACAGAACAGAGCAGCCACAGCTTGATCTGTATGCGCCCAAGCATTGTCATGCAAAATGATGGGTCACAGGTGGTTCTCCAAAAACGAACAGTAATACTGTGCATTGACGGTCTGCTGTGGAGGAACGTAATGCGTTACGATAACACCGTCACGGTGGTACACGAGAATCACCAAAACTTTAGACCGCTCCATTCGCACCATCAACAGAACAGGCTCTGCTAACGGTATACTACACCTTCCACATCTCTAGCAACGTGTTCTACCCAAGGCTGGTGACTACTTTGAAGGACAGTAACAGGTGAAAACATGTAACTCTTTTGTATCGGTTGTGAATAAATAGTTGCCACTGTTTAAGTTCCAACCCTCGTATGTGAAAGCTGCCACTGTGGGAGGTACGAGGTGAGGCTATGAGGACAAGTCAGAAGCCTCTATACCAAGTACACGCATTTACGGAGATGCAAAGTGGTACAGCTACGTTTACAAACATATTCCGCAAGCAACCGTACGATGCGTGACGGATGATACCCTGTACCACTACTAGTCATTTCCTTTCCCGTTCGACACGAAAATAGAGCGAGGGAAAACGGCCGTCTGTATGCCTCTATATGAGCCCTACTTTCTCGTACCTTATCTTCGTAGTCGTTACGTACAATGAATGTTGGAGGCAGTAGAATCATTCTGCAGTCAGCTTCAGATCTTGGTTCTCTAAATTTTCTCAGTAGCGTTCTTCCAAAAGACTGTCACCTTCCATCCAGGGTTTCGAGTTGAGATCATGAAGCATGTCCGTAACGCCTGCGTGTTGTTTGAACCTGCGAGTAACAAATCTAGCAGCCCGCCTCTGAATTGCTTCGATGTCCTCCTTCAATTTGATCTGGTGCGGATCCCAAACACTCAATCAGGACACAACAAAAGGTCACACTAGGGTCCTATAGGCGCTTACCTTTACATATGAACCACACTTTCCCAACATTCTCCTAAGAAGCCGCAGTCAACCATTTACCTTCCCCACAACCTTTTTCCGTTTCATATCGCTTTGCAGCGTTATTCCCAGCTATTTAAATGACGTAACTTTGTCAATCAGGACACTACTATTGCTGGACTCGAATATCACAAGTTTTCTTTTCCTACTCATATAAAGTAATTTACATCTTTCTACATTTAGAGCTAGTTACCATTCCTCACAAAATCTAGAAATTTCGCCTTGGTCGTACACTATGAAACACCACCAAATAACAGATTATCTTCCATACCATATGGAACTCGTAAGAGCCACCAACATTATTATGAGGACTGACTCCGTGGAGACGAAAGCACTGTAGTATTCGTTTTAGGGGCTACGCATATCAACCAAGGATTCATACACTCCTCAAGGTTGAAATTTTCACTCTGCAACGGAGAGTGCACTAATATGAAACTTCTTGACAGATTAAAACTGTGTGCCGGACCACGACTCGAACTCAGGACGTTTGATTTTCACGGGCAAGTGCTCTACCATCTGAGCTACCCAAATACGACTCACGACCCGTCCCCACGGCTTCAGTTTCGCCATTATGGAAACATCTCCCAGGTTGTGGCTAAACCATGTCTCCGCAATATCCTTTCTTCCAGGAGTGCTAGTTCTGCAAGGTCTGCTGGAGAGCTTCTGTGAAGTTTGGAAATGAGGAGACGAGGTGCTGGTGGAACTGAAGCTGTGAGGACGGGTCATTAGCTGTGCCTGGGTAGCTCAGATGGTAGAGCAATTGCCCGTGAAAGGCAGAGGTACCGAGTTCGAGTCTTGGTCCGGCAAACTGTTTTAATCTGCTAGAAAGTTTCATTCCTCAAGGTATTCATTGTTCGAACTGCAATGTGAGGTCTTGAGTTATCCTGCTGGAGTATGGTAACCGGTACACTGGTCATGAAGGGACTGATAATAGAGTTGTTTACCAGTCTTGCCACAGACTGACAAATATTCAGTCTTCCTTAAGCAGTTACCAAATATCCTGCTGTCATATCTAATAAGTCCACATACCATCGTTCCATGCATTAGAGAGGTACAGGTCTCGAGAATAGCTGCTCCCTCCGTCCTTTCACCAGATTGTCTACGTATACGTCTCTGTCGATCTGGCCGCCACAAACATGGGCGAGACTCATCGCTAAACACTACAGAAAGCCACTCAATGTCCCAGGCCATTCTGGCTCTACACCAGGCAGGCAAATATTTGTTGTCTGTTTATTGCGTCAGCGATAAACGACCTATTGGAATCTGAGATACCAACGCAGCTTCCAGTATTCTGTTCCCGACATACCGTGGTAACACTCTGGCTGTAACCTCCACCGGTTTTTCAGTTGTTGTAATGAAAGATGTAGTCCTCCTGTAAAGACCAATGCGAGCTCTTTTTGCTCCATTGGTGTCTTGTGCATATATTGTCACCACTCGTTTTATAGTTATTGCACTACAGTGAGCTGTCAGTGCGATCTGATTATCTGATGTTCCCATGTCTTATGTCAATGATTAGCCCTCCCTAAAAATCCGAAAGATGCCAATAAGCTGCGTGTGCACATCCTTTGGGTATGCTGTGCTGTGATCTTCACCTGAAAAGTTCCAGTAACGTTAGACGCACCCATCAGCCATCATGTACTCTCAACGTTATCAGTCTGTACGATGACATTATAGTGCACTGGCAAAATTGAACATAAGTTCTCATATAGATGAAATTTTAATCAACATTTCCAACAGGTATGCCGATAATCTCACTTTACCTACAAGCCCACTCTGCATTGTTGCCACATATCACCTTTCCCCCCCTCCCCCTATGATGACATAGATGATGGCAAGCATTGTTGCTAGATTTTACCATCTGCCTTGATAGGCCAAATATTCTATACATAAAATGGCGGAAAATACAAAAATTGGTGAGAAATTCGAAATAGCCCAATTATGCCACAGGTTTTCCCCACCTCCTTCATATCCCTGAGGAAGTAGGTCACTTTTCCTAAGTGTAAAATGACAGGGAATTAAAAAATGCAGGATGGGCATGTGTGTAATTCCAAAATTAAAAATGGCGATCCAAGGTGGCAGACCCAGGGACATGAGCCCAGGATGCATGATATTCAAGTCAGTTTCGCTGAGTATAGAATCAAGATGACAAGCCAACAAGGCTGGCCTGGAAATAGGAGTTAAGAGTGAAGTGTCAAATAAGTCCAGTCCTCGAATTCAGTATGGCGACCAAGATGGGCATTGGGATTTCCCCAGACCGATGTAATCAGAATCCAAAATGAGTGGGACCAGCTTGTATGGTTGTCAGATTTCCCCAATTCAGAATCCAATATGGTGTTTGCCAGAATTCATAGGTTCTAAGTTCAAAAACCAATCCCGAGTTTAAATGGCAGGAAATTCGAAACTCATCGGTTTTCCGTTGACATTGTTGTTCACTCTTGTTAAGAGTCCATTTATGAGAAATTTAAAACTATGTTCTGTTTAAACAATTATGGTAGGAACAACTACATTTTATTTTAAAAGAAAATATTCAGAGAGTGCCTTCTCTGTAAGTCACAAAGTTTCTGATCGCCGAGCTACCATGATTGTAGTGGACCAGGATTCAAGGCCGACTGGGTAGGCTAGGTTACTGCTTTGATAGCTGCCTCTCTGAGCAATCAGATCTGTCTGTCCCAGTACTGGAAGTGCTACTAAGTACTACATGCATGTGCCACTGAAGTGCCCATCATAGCGAGACCAAAGACCATCGCGGTTTTGCGGTTACTGAGCGGTAGCTGCATTTGGCACCACACTGCTCATATGACTGCAATCACTACTTCAGCACTGTGGAGCTGCCACTCTTACCCCACAACTCGTGGAGCCCATGACTGCATGGACACTGCTATATCAACGTTCACGCCATGTCGTAAATGTTAGACTGCAATCTGAGATGGATCCAGACTTGTTCTGTACATAGCTGAGATAATGATGTTTTCCCCATACAGCTCTAAGCCTGTCACTTATTTCTAGGTATTTACTTAGAAGATGTAAACATGTTTTCCCATAAGGATACGAATGAGATAGATATGCTATTTTCGTACTAATCATTCTAAGCCTCTCAGTTATACATAAATGGCCTACCATCGGCAACGTGAAAATCTATACCAACATGTTTCTTCTCTGTAAGAAGGACTCTATTACTCACTCACCAAGCAGTCAGGCATGCTGGGAACTACAAGGCTATTTATAATAAAGCCACGAAAGTTCACTCATCGGAAATGCGGGGACACAGTTTGTAGGTCTAGGGTTATAGAGTTTCATGTTACTCCACATACGTACTCCATGGATAAATCTGGGCACAGTCAGTGCAAGCCCCTTCTAATGTTGTAATCAAAGCAAACATTGATTCAAAACTGAGCTCAAACAGTGAATAAAAAAGTTGATGATGATAATTGTACATGAATAGCCTTCCTAACAGACCATCACTCACAATAGTACAGAAAACTGTGTGGCCAGTGTGGTACTGCTGATTTAGTTGTAGTTATATGTTCATTCTATACATTCAAACAATAGATCACAGAATCTTCTATCCTATCAAAGATTCAAATGGTAGGTCCCCACAATTAGTTGTATCAAATCGACCACACACGTCGTTTTACAAAGTTAATCACATTGCATTTGGGAAATGATGATTTACCACCAATAAGTAATGATTTCTGCTGGGAATGTGTGATCGGAAAGAGAAGTAGCCAAGCTCCAACAAAACAGCTAACATCATGTATGTATCGTCAAGGTTCTTGCATACATGTGTGTGGTTTGTGTAAATACATAATTTAACTTTTTTTTTAATTTCCCCACAGTATTGAGCAAGCAGTAAAGGAAACAAAAGAAAAATTCGGAGTAGGTATTAAAATTCATGGAGAAGAAGTAAAAACTTTGAGGTTCGCCGATGACATTGTAATTCTGTCAGAGACAGCAAAGGACTTGGAAGAGCAGTTGAACGGAATGGACAGTGTCTTGAAAGGAGGATATAAGATGAACATCAACAAAAGCAAAACGAGAACAATGGAATGTAGTCAAATTAAATCGGGTGATGCTGAGGGGATTAGATTAGGTAATGAGACACTTAAAGTAGTAAAGGAGTTTTGCTATTTAGGGAGTAAAATAACTGATGATGGTCGAAGTAGAGAGGATATAAAATGTAGACTGGCAATGGCAAGGAAATCGTTTCTGAAGAAGAGAAATTTGTTAACATCGAGTATAGATTTAAGTGTCAGGAAGTCGTTCCTGAAAGTATTTGTATGGAGTGTAGCCATGTATGGAAGTGAAACATGGACGATAACCGGTTTGGACAAGAAGAGAATAGAAGCTTTCGAAATGTGGTGCTACAGAAGAATGCTGAAGATAAGGTGGGTAGATCATGTAACTAATGAGGAGGTATTGAATAGGATTGGGGAGAAGAGAAGTTTGTGGCACAACTTGACTAGAAGAATGGATCGGTTGGTAGGACATGTTTTGAGGCATCAAGGGATCACAAATTTAGCATTGGAGGGCAGCGTGGAGGGTAAAAATCGTAGAGGGAGACCAAGAGATCAATACACTAAGCAGATTCAGAAGGATGTAGGTTGCAGTTGGTACTGGGAGATGAAGAAGCTTGCACAGGATAGAGTAGCATGGAGAGCTGCATCAAACCAGTCTCAGGACTGAAGACCACAACAACAACAACAACACAGTATTGTGGAGTATTCCTGACAAAGATGCATCAGCAAGAGCATATACCCACATTTAACAAGTCTTTCACGCTAAAGTCAAGAAAGTAAATATGTCAGCAGTGGGACGATGTCTGATAGTGAACTCAAGCTAGCTGTGATTTTTGAAAACCTTTATTATTGTGTCACTAAAGTGATATTATCCCTATAGTTTGGTGTAGCCTGTGTGATAACTCAAGTAGGATTGTGGGTATGTTTGCTCAAAATACTGAGACACCTACAGTGGCATTAGGCGATCACAAGCTCAGTGCAAACAATTTCCCTATGAATGATGTAATTTTTTAACGGAACAGAATAGACTCAATTGCAGGAAGTAACTTTCAAGAATTTGAAGTGTAATAGCTGTGCCATATAGCATTCAATCAGGGGTTGAGGTGACAGCCACACATTTATGGCTCCTACAAGGCATCATGGAGCAGTTCACTAGAAATGTAGCGACTAATTCTGAATCCCATAGAGGGAGAATGTGGCCTAATACTCTGATAAGCTTTGCATGCCAGTACACAGAACTTTGTATATATTTACAACATTTGATACATGCATAGAACTGTGTTCTTATTTGTTTATGTTTGGATGCCTACTACATGTATAAATAAACTTAATAAGTATGTGTATGACATCTATGATTTTATTTACCATAAAACCACAGGTATGATAATGTAATTGTAAAGTCTTCACCATGAGAGCTTGGACGAAACATCCACTTCCCAAATCTTTGTAAGACTTTCACTTTAATAATACTCATATTTTATGACATTACAGTGGAAAATCAAGATAAAATAAATACTTCTGCTTCTGCCACCAAGAGGGGTTGACGAATTTTACTTAAGTCAGATGTACTGTCTGATCCAAAAGCAACCGAAAAGAGATAACACAAACCATATTATTGTTTTTAAGCAAGACAATATGAATTTAAAACCAAGAAAAGTAGGAACTGACATGGCATTCAGTGAATTTACATTTTTTCAGAGAGATTCCTGGAATGATTCGCAGTACAGTTTTTTGGTTATCGATGAAATGAGGCAGATGAATGATGGTCGATACTGACAGAAATTTCTAGAAGTTATGGAAGGCAAATAACTCCAAAGAAGGTGCTACTGCCGATTTCATTAAAAATTATAGCGGTAGTCAGATAGGTAGAACATACAGAGTAAGCTTGGAAAAACCATTTATGCTGGATACTCAACTTGTAAGTTTAATCATTTGTGCAATACATACCAGTAATAGATAATTTGAAACAACACTGGTTTTTTGAATCAAATATTTTTAAAAACTACAAAACTAGACAATTCTTCACCAAAAGATACAGAAATGTACAGTGAAATATTACACTCCTGGAAATTGAAATAAGAACACCGTGAATTCATTGTCCCAGGAAGGGGAAACTTTATTGATACATTCCTGGGGTCAGATACATCACATGATCACACTGACAGAACCACAGGCACATAGACACAGGCAACAGAGCATGCACAATGTCGGCACTAGTACAGTGTATATCCACCTTTCGCAGCAATGCAGGCTGCTATTCTCCCATGGAGACGATCGTAGAGATGCTGGATGTAGTCCTGTGGAACGGCTTGCCATACCATTTCCACCTGGCGCCTCAGTTGGACCAGCGTTCGTGCTGGACGAGCAGACCGCGTGAGACGACGCTTCATCCAGTCCCAAACATGCTCAATGGGGGACAGATCCGGAGATCTTGCTGGCCAGGGTAGTTGACTTACACCTTCTAGAGCACGTTGGGTGGCACGGGATACATGCGGACGTGCATTGTCCTGTTGGAACAGCAAGTTCCCTTGCCGGTCTAGGAATGGTAGAACGATGGGTTCGATGACGGTATGGATGTACCGTGCACTATTCAGTGTTCCCTCGACGATCACCAGTGGTGTACGGCCAGTGTAGGAGATCGCTCCCCACACCATGATGCCGGGTGTTGGCCCTGTGTGCCTCGGTCGTATGCAGTCCTGATTGTGGCGCTCACCTGCACGGCGCCAAACACGCATACGACCATCATTGGCACCAAGGCAGAAGCGACTCTCATCGCTGAAGACGACACGTCTCCATTCGTCCCTCCATTCAC
This sequence comes from Schistocerca serialis cubense, assembly GCF_023864345.2. Classification (NCBI taxonomy): domain Eukaryota; kingdom Metazoa; phylum Arthropoda; class Insecta; order Orthoptera; family Acrididae; genus Schistocerca; species Schistocerca serialis. The sequence goes on along the minus strand of NC_064638.1, from coordinate 1,003,235,436 downwards.
GCCTGTCGCGACACCACTGGAAGCGGGCTGCACGATGTTGGGGCGTGAGCGGAAGACGGCCTAACGGTGTGCGGGACCGTAGCCCAGCTTCATGGAGACGGTTGCGAATGGTCCTCGCCGATACCCCAGGAGCAACAGTGTCCCTAATTTGCTGGGAAGTGGCGGTGCGGTCCCCTACGGCACTGCGTAGGATCCTACGGTCTTGGCGTGCATCCGTGCGTCGCTGCGGTCCGGTCCCAGGTCGACGGGCACGTGCACCTTCCGCCGACCACTGGCGACAACATCGATGTACTGTGGAGACCTCACGCCCCACGTGTTGAGCAATTCGGCGGTACGTCCACCCGGCCTCCCGCATGCCCACTATACGCCCTCGCTCAAAGTCCGTCAACTGCACATACGGTTCACGTCCACGCTGTCGCGGCATGCTACCAGTGTTAAAGACTGCGATGGAGCTCCGTATGCCACGGCAAACTGGCTGACACTGACGGCGGCGGTGCACAAATGCTGCGCAGCTAGCGCCATTCGACGGCCAACACCGCGGTTCCTGGTGTGTCCGCTGTGCCGTGCGTGTGATCATTACTTGTACAGCCCTCTCGCAGTGTCCGGAGCAAGTATGGTGGGTCTGACACACCGGTGTCAATGTGTTCTTTTTTCCATTTCCAGGAGTGTATTTATGCCAGAGATATATAAGAAATCTGCTTCAATAATGGCAACAAACCCCAAGAGTTTGAAATGTAGAAACATTATTAAACTGGCTTATAGGCTGTACCTGATTGTGCCGTTATTGAGATTCAGAGTAAGAAAATTGACAGGTGATCTCACCTGTACATCCACTATGATGAACGGAATGAAACAATTGAACGATTATGATTGCTCATAGCATTGAGCACAACCAGGTGTATAGCAGTTCTAATGAAATCATTTCAATAATTTAAATGTTTCAAAAGCATATGGTTGAATAATCATGGACACAGTTGTTCAAGAGCTCTATGAACCAGCATGCAAGAAATTCCTGTGTAGCTGCTTTCTAATTCGCGGTTTGGAAGATTTATGACACACAGATCTTAAAGATATGAGACAACGTTCATGGGACAAAAAATAGTTTCAAACACAGGGGCTTTAACTGTGGAACCGAAGACAGGGAAGGCAGTTGCACAGGTGTTTGATCAATTGCTGCTTTTAGGAACCAATCACATTCCACACTACCTTGAAACAGATCATGGTGTCCACTTTTATAACAAATATTTCAAAATGGCAATGGATTGGCATGGAATATGCTGTTCTCACAGATGACGGCTAGTATTATGGAGCATTTTAACTGAACAATAAAGGAGTGCATATGGGTGTGTTTTAACCTTCATGGTTCTTATAAATGTATTCATATCCTCTTACAAATCATTAACCTGTTGAGACGCTGCTATTAACATATCGTTAGTTCGCGATCATAGAACTTTAACTTCGAAATGTGCCGAAGCACTTTAAATAATTTTCACGGATTTTTGGTGGGCTGAAGTAAACACGTCAACTTACTAAGGTCCTCGCGTTCACAAATATCGTGTCAATAATAATATACTGTGAAGAAAGAGAAAGGATATTTTGTTAATTTTTTGTGTGCAATGAACTCAGTTTGTGAAAAGATTAAACTGGTGTTAGAAGTGAACTTTATTTCACCGAAAATTCCTGCCTGCATATTTATTAAGCTTATGACTGATATTAATTTGGGTCAGTGGTTTGGTCGGTCATGGACAGTGACATAGCCAATGTTCTGAGTTCCAATGGTGTGTTACGAGGTGCTATGAAGAGCGTTTTCCTTTCTGTATTTAACGTTTATTCATGCTGATGCAAAACATTCCTGATAATGAGCTTCCAAACTCCATGTACACTATACTAAAACAGAAATTTAATGTAGATGACTTGTATCTATTTCAAAACACAAGACTTCATTTGAGACATCATTCCTATCAACTTGGTCTGCAGAGATATTTACAGTTTCCAAGATACAAGAAATAAGCCCTAGAACTCACATCTTACAGCATAACAGCGATAGCTTGTAATTTTTTCACAGAGGGTATACAGAGAACCAGTGAGGAAGACGTCTTCTTTGTAAAATGTGTTATAAGGTGATGGAGGAATAACGCCTTTGTTAAATGCCTCAGCTTCCTCTCATTGCTCAGCAAATGGGTAAATGTAAATGGTTTGCTGTACAAATAGCCGCACAAACCTCAAACAATGCAATAGCGTAACATGCGTATAAAGGAAGCACATATGCAGGGGTAGTGGTATTCTCGACAAGTTACATGTACAACTTCACATTCACATGTACAGCTTTTGTGGACATGGAACCAAGCTCAAGGACAACTAGCGTGTCATGACAAGAGAATCAGTCTTTCAGATGATGCTTGCGGACAACACGATACTGCATAAACAACAAAACAGGTTCTCCCGGACGTCATGCTACAGATCCAGTTTTAGCCGACAGAGTTAAGGAAATACGTGCAAGAAGGAATATTTGTATGGGTCAGTGTATTGCTGCACATGAAGTAGATAAAGCATCGCATGAAAAACTTAAATTAGGTATACTGTTCAATTTCAGTCACGATACGAATGCATCTCGTCGTCTCTTAAAGATTAAGAACAATAAGAAGAAGAAAGGCAAGTTAGAGTGCTTAAAAGGTGCCTTCAGTTATCATTCGCAACCGTTAAAAGAGCCTCGAAAGGAAAACTGATTAAAACAGTTGGAGTCATACCTCTGCCTAGCACATCAGGTGGAATCCTTCCATTGATAATTCCAACTCTGGTTCAAATGGCTCTGGGCACTATAGGACTTAACTGCTGAGGTCATCAGTCCCCTAGAACTTAGAACTACTTAAATCTAACTAACCTAAGAACATCACACACATCCATTCCCGAGGTAGGATTCGAACCTGCGACCGTAGCGGTCGCGCCGTTCCAGACTGTAGCGCCTAGAATCGCTCGGCCACTCTGGCCGGCTAATTACAACTCTAGCTGGACTTTCAGTGATTAGCTGTTTAACCAACAGCTTGTCAGTTATCGCCAGAATAGTGTAAAATGTGGAAATCATACAGAAGCAAATATCTGAACTACAGAGACGTAATAGATTCATGGAATCAGTGGATACGGAGAAAGGACTTTTGTTTAGGCCACGCAGGAAAGGGCATTGTTTATTAAATAAAAATTACTAGCTGTACTGCCTGAAAGACCGCTTACAACTATCGATTACCTTAAATTCGTCAAAACGTTTGCTGTTACAATATTTTTGGAGTGGGGTTGCAGCGTATAATACCAAAGACAATGTAGAAATGTAACAAATGGAGAATTGTAAATTTAGACGATGATGGAGGACCTAGACCTCACCAGTTGGCTTAGACTAAAAGAAGTAGAATCTGAAATAGCATCTATTCAGTGACTTACAGCAACTAGAAGAATTAAATATGGTAGTTATTGGGTTTCTCGATGGATCAAATTCTGTGGAACGACCAGAAAAAACAATTACAAGTCAGCACATGTAGTAGATGTACTGCTAGTTATCACAGTTCGATTCGAGTGCAATATTGCAGTAGATTCATTTCTCACTGACGAATTGATTCATACACTCTATGGATTCTCCCCCATACTCAGCCTAGGATATAAAATTTTAGAGATGTCAAGCAATGCCATTTACCTCCAAGTGAATGTTAGATCATCTTGAGTTGAAGATCGTGGTTCAAAACGTTGCCATATCGACGTTCACAGTGAACAAATGGTTATATGGTTACATCTGATGCAGGATGGACATATGGTACAAACCCAGCACACGAAGCCAAAAGCACACTACTTTACAACGAAAACACGATGTGTGAACATCAAACAATCATCAATCCTGTAAGTCACTAGGCATGAAACCATGTAAAAAGAGTGGCAAGATTAATAACTGCTCCAGTCGAATATGATGAATGAATCATTTCTCAAAAATACTTTTCACAGACTCCATTTGATTCAGTGATATTCGAGAACAATGACAAGATCCGAGTTGTAACCCAGTACCAAGATGTTATGACCATTCGAAGCAACAGTTTCTCATATTTCGAAAGCAAACCTGTAGGAAAGAATGGAGCTCCTAAAACAACATAATGGACTTGCCTTCCTGTTTCGGCTTCAGGTTCAGGTTCGAGGTGAATGGGGGTTCAAAGTGACTGCACTCATGATGTTGAGTATCATATCAACCTTAAAAACATACACTTCTGGTCAAAGTCGGACTCAAATTGCTTACAAAGTGCAGGGTGGTTTAAGGAGAAACCAGCATCAGCAGATGAATACAGGCAATTTAGTGTATGTATACCATTCAAGATGCTGATGGGATACTTCGAGGATATGAAGGGCATTCTAGTTATTGTTAAGCAGGTTCAAATGGCTCTGAGCACTATGGGACTTAACTTCTGAGGTCATAAGTCCCCTAGAACTTAGAACTACGTAAACCCAACTAACCTAAGGACATCACACACATCCATGCCCGATGCAGGATTCGAACCTGCGACCGTAGCGGTCGCGCGGTTCCAGACTGTAGCTCCCAGAACCGCTCGGCCTGTTAAGCAGGAACATGCATTAAAATAAAGTAGAACGGATGGTAATGCATGTGTCAAAGATGTCAATCCAAAAGACAGGAAGACTGTGCATGAGTTATAAATTTGGAAAATTGCCTACATCTCTATAAACGGAAAAGTGTATTTAAAACTTTAAAAACACTTGGCTCTGGTATTCAGTTACCTTTAAATTTCAGATTTTGGGAGTTGTTTGAATATCCTCTACTTACAGCTAATCTCAGTGGTCATAGACTTTTTTTTAAAACATCAGCTCAATTACAAACTCCACAATTCACCGTAATTACATTTAAAATGACAGGAAATTGAATGTGAAACAGTGTATGAATGAATCCATGAATTTTAACTGAACAAGCACAAAAGTTTTCCTTAATTCCAAGTTTACCCTGTGTGATAAGTTACAACATGATTGGTCCAATAATGTGGAAACCTTCATTTCGATGTGTATGCTAAGTTTCGACCAATATACCATAAGAGTAAAGAGAATGGAGGGTGTCCACTCAGTCCAAAGGTATTTGAGAAGTTAGCTTCAGTTGTCATTGTAGATTGGTTAAAATAAAATGAGAGAGTGATGACTGGGCTGATTGAAATCCATATTGAATCTGAAATCTATCAAAACTTCCCAAAAAACGTAGCAGCATTCATATTAACATTATATGAATGCATCATCAACTATATCCCACTTACTGAAATTGTGCATAGATTTGTATAGATTAATATGTGCAGTATGAAAACTAAACCCTTTCATGGCGGCACCTCGAACTAAGATAATTGTATTTGATGGCCAAGGCTTCCTTCATAAATATGGACATAATATGCCGTCATGAATGACTGACGAGTTGCCATAACATTTTCTACAATAGTCATCTTGAGAAATCCTTTTAGGGGTGTTAACTGCATCAAAAAGCGTAAAGTGTGTTATGATCAAGTCGAAATTTTCGTGGAGTGAACTAGGACGATGGTGAACTGACTCTCGAAGACATGGTGACATCTCCTAAGAAGATTTTAACGTACTGACGCGATTGTTTACGTGAACGGTAGTAACAAACCATTATAGACACATGACATTTACAAGAACATCACTGTTAGGAGTCTAGAAACATAGCAGTGCCCTTAGGATAGAGAATAATAAGAATAATAATAAGAAGAAGAATTGTTTAGTTTGTGCATTAAAAATGTATAATTGCTATTGAGCTGGATTACAAATAAATGATTTAAAATAATCTGTCACATATTCTTCTTTAGCAAACATTCCATGAGCGCTCACAGTAATCCCCTAGCACTCCACACCCCAGGAGCCACAGTGTCACATGTTTACTGTTTCAAGAATCTGCAGTTCTAAAGGCTAAATCTTACCCACACCACCACTCCCTAGCCATGAGTATATAAGGCAGCCAGCATGCCACATTTCACTTAAGTCTGACTATGGCATTCATTTGTGTCATTAGCATTGTGATCAGCATCATTCTCATTAAGAGATCCAGCAGCATCAGCAGTAGTGGCAACAATTGCCCCTGTTTTCAGGAGAGGTCGATGACAGCACATCATTTCTCTTTGATGAAGACACATTTGCAATTTTAATGGAATGTGTTACAGTTGAGGATCTTACATGTTGGCAGCTTTTATTTTCTGTAGGTCTGTGCACATACATGTGTGTGTGTGAGTGTGTGTGTGTGTGTGTGTGTGTGTGTGTGTGTGTGTGTATGTGTGTGGTATCTGTAAATTTTCTTTACTTGAGACTATCGTTGTTGTTTTAGGAATACTGAATTATGATGATGATGATGATGATCTGAGAGCAAACCCTGTAGATGTGACTATACCGTCTCCAGGTGAGTATCATATGTACATGTCTGTGTTAGTGTCTGTGTTCTTTGCATTTTACTTACCCAATGTCATTCTTGTCTTAGAATCAATCAATTCTGATGCATTGTCACTAAGACTGCTCTCGGTTTTAGCAACATTATCACATGCGTAGAAATGCTGGCCACACTTCCTCACTGTGCGTTCATACATGCATGTCTGTGCTAGAGTCTGTATTTTTTGCATTTTTCGTACATGGTGTCGTTCTTATTTTAGGATCAATGAATTATGATGTCTCACCCACTCCATTCTTGATTATGCCAACACTGGAGATTTGGTTTCCTAACAATAGTAGATATTTAGAAATGTTGGCCAAGCTGTATCAGGAACTTAATGATGATGAGGGTAAGCAGTATAAATCTCTATCTCTCTATATATGGGTGCTTGTCAGGTACTGTTTTTCTGTTCATGTATACTTAACAAGTGTCATTGTTTTGTTTGTTCTAGTGGGCCAGATACCCTCAACACCGGCCAACAATACGTCATAGAGCAATAGATACTTGTGAGGCAACTTATGCTATCTCAGAATAGCACAGAAGAGTATATGTGTATGCTGGAGGAGAAATTGGAGGTGTATGTGACCCTTGACTGATTCACACGAGGCAGAGTTTCTACTTTGGCAATGTATCTGCCTCTATAAGTGAGTATGTGAGTGCAAATTTTTTTCACGTGATACTTATAGACTGTAGTACAGTTTTTTCAGCATTCTCGAGGAATCAGACCTGCCCCACACAAAGCTACTAGTCATGAGACAACCGACACTTGGACTACTGCATCCAGTGTCTGGACCAGTATGTGTATGAATGTCATCGATGTTTACATCACCATTGTCAGTGACACCTGGACCATTGTGAGCAGCAGTGCCATAGTTGATAGTCATAAGAGGCCTTCATCACTTTACTGATGATAGTGTAGTAGTGGGCAACACTCATTCTGCCCATTCTCGTAGCAATGATTAAGATGTTCAGGTATGACATGCAGAAGTATCATCCTCAGTGTTTCGAGGTGCTTTTGGGGATAGGATGTTGCATCTGTAATATGGTAGGGTATTGAGATCCTGTTCTTTTCCCATTTTGGAAAGGGAACTGTCCAAGATCTTAAATTAGCTATGGTATGTTATCATTATGACCAGTACTATAATATGCTGTGAGTTCGCTCTTACACCTAAGAAGGTGTCTTGAATAATGTCATTACACATATGTGGGCTCTCATCAGAGTCCTGTATTAGACATTCATGTGCATGTTTTCTATCTAATACGTAGGAAAGGTCCTTCTGTATCGTCCTTCCAGAGGTTATAGCTAGAAAACAGAGTGTTATTAACATCTAGAATAACCACACACATTGGTTTTGTATGGTAACTTCATTACAATAAACATATAGTGCATACAAATAAATACCAACTGTAAGATATTTGTGGGTATTATAAACATGATTCCACAGGAACCTTCAGAATATACGTAAATTTGAGAGGCAGAGTCCCTATGTATCTGTACATGAACACATCCTGAAATGATCCAAGTCAGATGATGCTGCTCCTATGCACAACGTCGTTAGACACGTACACTTCCTCAAATTCGCTGGTTGATATCAACAACATATAGATTTATTGTTAATCTCCCAGGATGAGAAACAGTACTACTGCTGAATCAAAATCGTGTCCCACCTTATCTGCTCCCAATTGTCTGCAAGAAAAGGTAAACATCATTTTTTTTTTTAGGTGCCCGAACTCGGTGTATACAAGTAAGCGATTAATACAGCATCTGTTTGATTGCTCTGCAGATGACCCCATATGTGTAGGAATGCCCAATGAGACAAATAAATTGTTAAAGTTTAAGAATTTTCTCTGCAAGGAGTGAGCGCTCCTCGCTCTGTGTGCTGTCTCTGAACGCGGACTTGCTAGGAGGGGAGGTGGGGCTATGAGGATGATGCGACTGCCTCACATTCCTCTTTCACAAAACGGCATTTGCCTTTTGTAGCAGCAAATCAAGCTATACATCCATACGATTCTACATAAGTTAAAAAAAAGTTTTGTATCACCTCGGTTCCGAGAGTTCCGCAACCTGTACATACTACCCACAAGATCTTGAAGGCACTGTTGGTCCAGATTGTCCCACTCCTCAACGGCGATTCGGAGTAGATCCCTCAGAGTGGTTGGTGGGTCACGTCGTCCATAAACACCCCTTTTGAATCTATCCCAGGCATGTTCGATAGGCCCCACGTCTGGAGAACATGCTGGCCACTCTAGTCGAGCGATGTCATTATTCTAAAGGAAGTCATTCACAAGATGTGCACGATGGGGTCGCGAATTGTCGTCCATGAAGACGAGTACCACGCCAGTGTGGCGCCAATATGGTTGTTCTATATTTCTGAGGATGGCATTTACGTATCGTGAGCCGTCACGGCGCCATCCATGACCACCATCGGCCCCACATAACGCCACCCCAAAATAGAAAGCAACCTCCACCTTGCTGCGCTCGCTGGCCAGTGTGTCTAAGGCGTTCAGCCTGACCCGGTTGCCTCCAAACACGTCTGGTTGAAGGCATATGCGACACTCATCTGTGAAGAGAACGTGATGCCAATCATGAGCAGTCTATTCGTCATGTTGTTGGGCCCATCTGTACCGCGCTGCATGGTGAGGATTCTATAAATGTGAGACTGCAACTTTCTCATCCCAAAAACATCTGCAACAGGCCCCTCATGTATATAAAGCAGATAGGCATATTAGGAAGGACGTAGGAGGCAACATGCTAACGCCCGTCTTGGAGGCACCGTCAGGACAGAGCTGAAGCAAATTTCTTTCTTTAACTGTGAGATTTGTGCGCTAAGATGCGGGAATTTGTTTGGTCAGCCTGGTCTGACATAGTAGCTCTGGAAAATTATTGAGAAGTGGGAGGACGCTCCAAGAGAATGACACTTGTCTTTGGAAGACTGCTAAGGAGAATCTAGGATTGGTTCTCGAAGAAGGACGAATGTCACGAGAGAAGATAGAAGGGACTAAGCTGACACTACATCTGCTGCTAGTGAGACAATAACTTCGGAGTTTGCTCGCAGAGTACGCTGTGAGTTCCAGCTGGGGCATGATGTAAAGTTTGCGTTAAGGAGATTTTCGGGATTCACAGGTATCGTCCAACACTGGCTGATAGCAGCAGGCTAGCGGACAACAAAGAGACGTTGTTTAAAAAAAAAAAAGACAGTAAGATCTTTAATCGACTTCGGCGTGTATAGGCTACAATGTACACAGTAAACATTAGAGTGCTAATGAGTAGGAGGAAGACTTCCTTCTGGCGTGCATAATTTTACGGTCTCAAATTTTGACAATCTGTGTCATGAGATCATGGAAACGGATCAGTGTTCTAATAGTGTAGTAACCTACCTATCGCTTCCTGGTCCTGAATCTTCTCCAACCTTAGTTACCTGTAACCGTTTCATGTTCTTGTAATAATTTTTGAGTGAACAGGATGTTATTAAACATGTTAGTGTTGTACTTCGATGTAACTGCTGCACTCGTTTTATGTGAGGAATTATAATAAACAATAGAATTTATGGTAACCTTGACCATCATTACACACATATCTCACCTGGTCACAAAATTAAATCACAATGTCACTATTCCACTACGCTTTCGAAGTCTTTAGGGCCATAATTTAGGGTTAATAAAAATAGTTTCATAACAAATAATAGTTTACAGTATTAATTGGGCATCTGCATACTGATACAGGTTAATTATCTAAAGACAGAGGTGTTGGGGTACTACAATTTGACCATTTACATTGTTGTGTTCAGTTTTATTATGGGCAAGTACATTTGCACTTCAAATGTCCTTTCATTAGGAAAGGAGGCATTTACATGTAATTAAAAGTGTTTAATTTTACAATAGGCAGACACATCTTTTCTATAAGAAGAGACGCATTTACACAAAGTTTGCGAGAGAAATAGCGTAGGGAAGGTATGTGAAGCTGTGCAGGATATGGAATAAACACTGCACGACCAGTCCTGGCATGGCACAGGGTGGCACTGTGACTTGGCTCAGCATGGCAGTTGATGGAGCAGCAGCCTGGCCCAGTGCAGCTGCAATAGCAAGCTGTTCGTGAAGTTAGCAATGTGTACAGAAGGGACTCTCACAGCATTTTTTTTACCATAAATGTTTAAACAGCACATTGTTTAAAACTTATGGAAAGTCCAAATTTAGCACAAGTGAACTGTAACATCAGTGGAAAATCAACGAATTTCGAATTTCCAGCCATTGAAATTTATTATCAGATTCTAAACTTAGAACATATGAAATCTGTCCACCATCATATTGACGTTAAAGGGTTGGAGAAATCTGACAACCATACAGGCTCAGTCCATATCCGCAGATCCATGATCTTTCATTCTGATGACATATTGCTTGGGGAAACCCAATGGTTATCTTCGATCTGCATCTTGAATTTGCAGAGTTACATAACATTTGATACTAGACTCGTATCTTCAGGTCAGCCACCTCGGATAGCAGTCTTGTATTTTATATGTAGTAAAGTAACCTGGCAACCATACAGCCTGGGTCTGTATCACTGAGTCCACCATTTCGAATCGCCATCTTCGATTTTTAAATTAAGCACCAACAGGATAACTGCCCATCTCGAATTTTTGAATTTTCTGCCACATTACACTTAGGGCAAGTGACCTACTTCCACAGAGATATCAGAGGTTTGTGGCGAAAACTTGTAGCTCAATTGAACTATTTTGAATTTTACTCCAATTTTTTAATTTCTCTCCATTTTATTTGTCATGTCAGACAGGTAATTTGGCAACAATGCATGATGTCACAAATGGCATTATAGAGCAGGGGAAGGGTGGAAAATCTGGCAACAGTGCATAGTGGGTTCATAGTTACCCAGTCCCTCTATTTGGAAATACTGAAGAATCTGTATGATATCTTTTGGTCGAGGTATTCATACTCTAATACTTTCCATTTCCGGTGGCATATGTGGCAATGCCACCCCCACTTTAACCATGGGCCTTGGCGTTGGTGGGGAGGTTTGCTTGCCTCAGTGATATGGATAGCCGTACCATAGGTGCAACCACAATGGAGGAGTATCTGCTGAGAGGCCAGACAAACGTGTGATTCCTGAAGAGGGGCAGCAGCCTTTTCAGTAGTTGCAGAGGCAACAGTCTGGATGATTGACTGATCTGCCCTCATAACACTAACCAAAACGGCCTTGCTGTGCTGGTACTGCGAACGGTTGAAAGCAAGGGGAAACTACGGAAACTACGGCTGTGATCTTTCCCGAGGGCATGCAGCTTTACTGTATGGATAAATGATGATGGCGTCCTCTTGGGTAAAATATTCTGGAGGTAAAATAGTCCAGCATTCGGATCTCCGGGTGGGGACTACTCAAGAAGACGTCGTTATCAGGAGAAAGAAAACTGGCGTTCTATGGATAGGAGCGTGGAATGTCAGATCCCTTAATTGGGTCGGTGGATTAGAAAATTTAAAAAGGGAAATGGATAGGTTAAAGTTAGATATAGATGGAATTAGTGAAGTTGGCATGAGGAACAAGACTTTTGGTCAGGTGAATACAGGGTTATGAATACAAAATCAAATAGGGTTAATGCAGGAGTAGGTTTAATAATGAATAAAAAAATAGGAATGCGGGTAAGTTACTACAGACAGCATAGTTAACGCATTATTGTGACCAAGATAGATACGAAGCCCACGCCTACCACAGTAGTACAAGTTTATATGCCAACTAGCTCCGCAGATGACGAACAGATTGATGAAATGTATGCTGTGATAAAAGAAATTATTCAGACAGTGAATGGAGACGAAAATTTAATAGTCATGGTGACTGGGACTCGACAGTAGGAAAAGAAAGAGAAGGAAACGTAGTTGGGGAATATGGAATGGCGGTAAGGAATGAAAGAGGAAGCCACCTTCTAGAATTTTGCACAGAACACAACTTAATCACAGGTAACAGTTGGTTCAAGAATCATGAAAGAAGTTTGTATACGTGGAAGAAGCCTGGAGATACTGAAAGGTATCAGATTATATAATGGGAAGACAGATACTCAGGAACCAGGTTTTAAATTCTAAGACATTTCAAGGGGCAGATGTGGACTCTGACCGCAATCTATTGGTTATGAACTGTAGATTAAAACTGAAGAAACTGCAAAAAGGTGGTAAATTGAGGAGATGGGACCTGGATAAACTGAAAGAATCAGAGGTTGTAGAGAGCTTCAGGGAGAGCATTAGGGAACGATTGACAAGAATGGGGGAAAGAAGTACAGTAGAAGAAGAATGGGTAGCTTTGACAGACGAAATAGTGAAGGTAGCAGAGGATCAAGTAGGTAAAAAGACGAGGGCTAATAGAAATCCTTGGGTAACACAAGACATATTGAATTTAATTGATGAAAGGAGAAAATACAAAAATGCAGTAAATTAAGCAGGCAAAAAAGAATACAAACGTCTCAAAAATGAGATCGACAGGAAGTGCAAAATCGCTAAGCATGGATGGCTAGAGGACTAATGTAAGGATGTAGAGGCGCATATCACGAGGGGTAAGATAGATACTGGCTACAGGAAATTAAAGAGATCTTTGGAGAAAGGAGAACGACTTGCATGAATATCAAGAGCTCAGATGGAAATCCGGTAATAAGCAAAGAAGGGAAAGCAGAAAGGAGGAAGGAGTATATAGAGGGTCTATACAAGGGCGATGTTCTTGAGGACAATATTATAGAAATAGAAGAGAATGTAGATGAAGATGAAATAGGAGATATGATACTGTGTGAAGAGTTTGACAGAGCACTGAAAGACCTAAATCGAAACAAGGCCCAAGGAGTAGACAACATCCCATTAGTACTAATCACAACCTTGGGAGAGAAGAATATAATAATTCCAATCTCAAAGAAAGCAAGTGTTGACAGATGTGAAAATTACCGAACTATCAGTTTAATAAGCCACGGCTGCAAATTTTCAACACGAATTTTTTACAGACCAATGGAAAAACTAGCAGAAGCAGACCTCGGGGAAGATCAGTTTGGATTCCGTAGAAATGTTGGAACACGGGAGGCAATACTGACCCTACGACGACTGGAAGACCAGCTCAACGGAATGGGCAGTGTCTTGAAAGGAGGGTATAAGATGAACATCAACAAAAGCAAAACGAGGATAATGGAATGTAGTCGAATTAAATCGGGTGATGCTACGGGAATTAGATTAGGAAATGAGAGGCTTAAAGTAGTAAATGAGTTTTGCTATTTGGGGAGCAAAACAACTGATGATGGTCGAAGTAGAGAGGATATAGAATGTAGACTGGCAATGGCAAGGAAAGTGTTTCTGACGAAGAGAAATTTGTTAACATCGAGTAGAGATTCAAGTGTCAGGAAGTCGTTTCTGAAAGTACTTGTATGGAGTATAGCCATGTATGGAAATGAAACGTGGACGGTAAATAGTTTAGACAAGAAGAGAATAGAAGCTTTCGAAATGTGGTGCTACAGAAGAATGCTGAAGATTAGATGGTTAGATTACATAACTAATGAGGAGGTATTGAATAGAATTGGAGAGAAGAGAAATTTGTGGCACAACTTGACTAGAAGAAGGGATCGGTTGGTAGGGCATATTCTGAGGCATCAAGGGATCACCAATTTAATATTGGAGGGCAGCGTGGAGCGTAAAAATCGCAGAGGGAGACCAAGAGATGAATACACTAAACAGATTCAGAAAGATGTAGGTTGCAGTAGGGAGATGAAGATGAAGAAACTTTCACAGGATAGAGTAGCATGGAGAGCTACATCAAACCAGTCTCTGGACTGAAGACCACAACAACAACAACAACAACAATGTGGCAATGATATGAATAAAAGTTTGTTTCAACATCTCGGTAAATGTGAGCAATATTGTCAGTCAAGTACAAAACTGTGTTGCACAATAGTTTATACAGACTTTTAATATAGTCATGTTGTGTGGATGAACCAGAGTAACATCAGATGAAAGCATTGATCTCTGACATTTTATAGCCAACTGCAGTTCATTCATAGTTCGTGGAATTTCGAATGACGTCTACTCCCTAAATTCTAAGAAATAATGTACTCACATTGGCTGCTGCTATTAAACATGACTTGAAGATAATTCATTTTGTTTATGGCTAGTACCACATTATACAAACCAACTTTTTTCCTTAAGAATATATACACACAAATTTAACAGACAGAAAAATTCATAACTTAATTAACTTTGAAGTGTGTACAGACAACATAAGGTCACAGACATATGTCCAGATATTGAATACAGTCAACTGACCATTCTTTTGTCATCAGGACCGCTCCAGATCGCCAGGAAATGATCGTTTTGGGCATACACATATGATATGCTGAAGAGCTCTTCGTTCTGCACCACAATCACAGCTGAGTGATGTTGTTAATTTCATTTTTACATTGAGTCAGCGCATCTTTCACTACTTGAACTTATTCTGTTGAATGCAGGTCAAATCCTTTGGTGCTCTTCAAAACCAGATGCGTTTCGACGAGTATGGCGTATGGACTGCAATGCATTTTTCTGCCGCAGGGTAAATGAGTCAAAGAGCAGTAGTTCTTAATGCTGGAGCTGATATCATAATGTATGTGCAAG